>NW_026606168.1:4672500-5977500 GCF_029834395.1 Sorex fumeus
TTCCTTAGTTAAGCTGATTCCTAGGTACTTGATTTTCTGGGGCACAATTGTGAACGGGATTGATTTTTTCATGTAGCTTCCCTCTCTCTCACTGTTTGCGTATAGGAAAGCCATGGACTTTGGGGTATTGATTTTATAGCCTGCAACTTTACTATACAAGTCTATTGTTTCTAGGAGGTTTTTGGTGGAGGTTATTGGGTTCTCTAAGTATAGTATCATATCCTCTGCGAATAGTGAGAGCTTGATTTCCTCCTTTCCTATCTGAATGCCCTTAATATCTTTTTCTTGCCTAATTGCTATTGCAAGTAATTCCAGTACTATATTGAACAGCAGTGGAGAGAGTGGGCATCGTTGTCTTGTCCCTGATCTTAGAGGGAAGGCTCTCAGTTTTTCCCCATTGAGGGTGATGCTTGCTGTAGGCTTGTGGTAGATGGCTTTAACTATGTTGAGGAAAGTCCCCTCTATACCCATTTTGGCTAGGGTTTTCATCATAAAGGGGTGCTGAATCTTGTCAAATGCTTTCTCTGCATCTATTGATATGATCATATACTTTTATCTTTTCTTTTGTTGATATGATGGATGATGTTCATTGATTTCCGAATGTTAAACCATCCTTGCATCCCTGGGATGAGTCCTACTTGGTCATGGTGTATGATCTTTTTGATGAGTAGTTGGATTCTATTTGCTAGTAGTTTGTTGAGGATCTTTGCATCTGTGTTCATCAGGGATATCGGCCTGTAGTTCTCTTTCTTTGTGTTATCTCTTTTTGCCTTTGGTATCAGTGTGATATTTGCTTCATAGAAACTGTTCGGAAGTGTATTTGATATTTCAATTTCGTGGAAAAGCTTAAAGAGGATTGGGAGTAAGTCTTCTTTAAAGATTTGAAAGAATTTACTAGTGAATCCATCCAGGCCAGGGCGTTTGTGCTTGGGGAGACTTTTTCTTACCATTTCAATTTCCTTGGTGGTTATAGGTCTGTTCAGGTATTCCAGGTCTTCTTGTTTCAGCCTTGGGAGTCTGTAGGAGTCTAGGAATTTATCCATTTCCTCGAGGTTTTGATGATCTGTGGCATAAAGCTTCTCAAAGTATTCCCTGAGGATCCTTTAAATTTCTGTAGTTCCTGTTGTAATGACCCCCTTTTCATTTCTGATTCGGTTTATTAGGGTTTTTTCTCTCCCTTTCTTTGTGAGTTTCGCTAGGGGCTTATCGATCTTGTTAATTTTCTCGAAGAACCAGCTCTTGGTTTCATTGATCTTTCGAATTGTTTTTTGGGTTTCCATCTCGTTTATCTCTGCTCTGAGTTTTATTATTTCCTTCCTCCTGTTATGGTTGTGCTCCTTTTGTTGGTCCTTCTCCAATTCTTAAGCTGTGAGGTTAGTTTATTTATGTGGGCTCACACCTCCTTTCTGAGGAATGCTTGTAGAGCTATAAACGTTCCTCTTAAGACAGCTTTTGCTGTGTCCCATAAGTTTTGGTAACTCGTGTACTCATTTTCATTCGTTTCTAGGAATCTTTTGATTTTCTCTTTAATTTCCTGTCTAAGCTACTTGTTGTTCAGTAGCACACTGTTTAATTTCCAGGTGTTTGATTTAGTTTTCTGTTTTTGTGTGTGATTTACTTCTAATTTCAGCGCATTATGGTCTGAGAAAATTGTTGATATAATCTCTATCTTCTTAGTTTTATGGAGGCATGTTTTGTGGCTCAGCATGTGGTCTATATTGGAGAATGTTCCATGTACGCTTGAGAAGAATGTGTTTTCAGCTTTTTGTGGATGAAGTGTCCTGTATATATCTACTAAGTCCCTTTCTTTCATTGTTTCCCTCAGATGAAGTATGTCCTTGCTAAGCTTGAGTCTGGTTGATCTATCAAGAAGTGACAAAGCGGTTTTGAAGTTTCCCACTAGTATTGTGTTGCTATTGATGTCTTTTTCCAAATCTATGAATAGTTGTTTTAAGTACTTTGCTGGTCTCTCATTAGGTGCATATACATTTATTATCTTAAGTTCTTCCTGTCGTACAGATCCTTTGATCAATAGGATATGGCCTTCACTGTCTCTTATGACCTTCTTCACTCTGAAATCGATGTGGTCTGATATTAGGATGGCTACCCCACCTTTTTTCTGGGAGATGCTTGCCTGTAGGATTGTTTTACAGCCTTTGACTCTGAGTCTGTGTTTGCTTTGACTATTGAGATGTGTTTCTTGCAGGCAGCAGAATGTTGGGTTCAATTTTCTAATCCATCCTGCCAATTTGTGTCTTTTAATTGGAGTGTTTAGCCCATTGACATTGAGAGAGATTATTGTTATGGGATTTTGTCCCATTGTTCTGTTGAAATTTGGTGTATCTGAGGGGCCTGTCTTGCCTTAAAGTAGCCCATTTAGTTGTACTTGTAACGATGGTTTTGAGTCTATGAAGTTCCTGAGCTGTTGTTTGTCTGTGAAACTGTGTGTTGTTCCTTGTATTATGAATGAGAGTCTCGCTGGGTAAAGTATTTTTGGAGAGGCATTTTTTCATTGAGTTTTTTCACTGTGTCCCACCACTGTTTTTGGGCCATGAGGGTTTCACCAGAAAAATCAGCTGTGAATTTTAAGGATGCTCCTTTGTAAGAGATTTCTTTCTTCGATCTTGCTGCTTTCAGAATTTTGTCTCTGTCTGAAGTTTTGGTCATTTTGATCAGGATGTGTCTTGGGGTATTTTAGTTCGGATTTCTTCTAGCTGTTACCCTTCAGGCCTCCTGGATGTGGTCACAAGTTTTCTTCAGCTCTGGAAACGTTGTAGCAATGATTTCTTTGACAGTTTCTTCTTCATCAAGATTTTCTTCCTGTCCCTCTGGGACTCCAATGATTCTTATCTTACCCCTCTTTGCTTCGTCATGATCTTCTCTTGCAGTCTGTTCCCAAATTGTGAGTCTCTTTTCCATTTTCTGCTCTTTCCTGGCGAGTCTCTGAACTTGATCTTCGAGCTCACTGATTCTGTTCTCAGTCGCTGTTACTCTGCTGCTGAGGCCTTCCACTGAGGTTTTCAATTCAGCTACCAGGTTTTTCAGGTCCGACATTTCCGATTGCATTTTCCTCATTTCTGCCTTCAAATCCTCTTGTCTTTTATTGGCATTGCTTTCCATTGTTTCTTTTAGTTCCCTAAGCATCCTAAGTAGCTCCCTTCTGAATTCCTTGTCAGAGAGGTTGTCTAACACTACAGTACTGTTGGTGTCATCTGGGCTAGACTCTTCAATATGAAAGTTTGGTGGGCTTTTGCGTTGCTTTACCATTGTGACCAGTGTGATTTGGTTCTTCATGTTCACTGTTACTATTCTGGTTGAGTGAGGAGAGACTGCCAGGATCCATTCAGCTTTGTTGCTGCTAGATGGGCCTCTTCTACCTTTCTGAGTCTGACCTTCTTCTCAATCAGGCGTTATTCTTTATTTTATAACTGACATTGAGTGAAACTTTTGGAGGAGGTGCTATTTAATACTGAGCTTGTACAGCTATTTTCAAACAGGACTTTTGTTGGAAATGGAGTAGGCGAGTGGAATGTTGTTGAATTGTAGTAGAAGAGGTGAGAAATTTTTGGTTGGTATTAGGTGACAAGTTGATGAAAAGGATGAAATGATGAAAGTCCAAATTGCTTGGAGTCAGTGATATACCTGCGGCCGCCAGGAAGAAGGTCACGCCCACTTTGGGAGGCCACGCCCCTTCTTAGAGGCCACGCCCCTAGCCAGTCCCAGGCCACTCCCTCCCAGGATCCTGGATGGGGGGATCAGTGGGCAGCGGCGGCTGGGGTCAGGGGCGGGATCGCTGGGCTCCTCCAACCCACCTGGAAGTTGGGGGGGGGGGGTTGGGCGATGGACTGCTGGGCTGGTTGGAGCTGGATGCACGGCGGGCCCTCTGGCTGTCCTTCCAGCAACTGACTCTTTAGGCAAAAGTTTTGGCAAAATTCATTGCTAAGGTAGTTTACATGATTAAAAATTACTATTTGCAAATAGCTCTGAGCAACATAATCTCAGAGGACACACAGGTATTTTCTACATTAATGACTTATTGCTACTGAGATATCCAGAAAAATGTTTGGGGACAGGAAGGAAAGGAGAGAAACTGAGATCTTCAAGGTAAGTGGAAAAGAAAGGAAAAATGCTGCGCAGTTTTGTGATTTTATTTTAGGGACATTCTTAGCTCCACAAATCAGTGTGAAGAAGGACATTCTTTGCTCTGCTTTAATGGATAATCAAAGTTACTTTACTTGTATTGGGGGAGACTGTAAATGATTCTGACCTTTGTTAAAGTATTATGAGCAGAAAAGAAAACTGTCCCTTTAACACTGGTTTCTGGTTGTTATATTAGAAACCTCTCATATCTCCATGCCAGATTCTATTTGTTACAATACAGAAGTTTCCAGGTGAAATGAACAGCTGCCAGGCTAGCCTTTCATGATGCTGCCTTTGGGAACATAATATGTTATTATAAACGTTGTGCAGCTCTTTGCTGAATTGTAGTTTAAAATAATGCGAGGTCTGACTAAGTGATCTATTTCCAGACCTAGTTTCTTCTTAGCTAGTTCAGCCCTTTCAATATCTTCTATCCATCTGTTCTTCCTCAGGGCATAAGAAGCAAGCTAGTTGGCTGGAACTAAAGTCTTCAACCTATTTTGTATTTTGAAAAGTAAACTTGTAAACTAAATTCTGTCTCTAATATGTTTTTCTAAAACCAAGCTTTTGGCTTCACTGGAATCATGGATTCTTTCACTAATTAACAGTCTTTTTTATTTGTTTTATATTTTTTAAGTTTGCTAGTTCCTGTAGGCACTAATCAAAGGCATTTAATTCTTTTTTTTTAAAAAATCTTCAAACTCTAGCTCCTGATTTTTGACAGAACCAAATTTATTATTGTTCACAATTCAAGTTATTTACTTCTGGCAGAATTTAATGGACTCTTAAATTTTTTAAAGGAAAAATGTAATAATCTTGAAATTTTGGCTTGGATATCAAATGGCTTTTCCTAAGCAACAGAATTGAGTGAGAAGAAATCAAACACATATTTCAAATATCAGGGAAAATACATTTGGAAAACTTTGTATTTGATCTTTTACAATGCAAAATAATAGAAAATTTGTTGTGGTGCTTAGGAAAACTGAAGATGTGCATTCTTCACATTTGTCGTGGTATCTGGCAAAATTAAGGACACGTGTGAGTTTCAGGGAAATAAATGGAGGGAATCATTTTCTAAGAATATTATCTCTTGTCATCAAACAGTATTACCTGTTAAAACATTGATTTTTAAATCTCCAGGAATAGTCATGGTGGTTGTAGGAGCATACTACCCTCATATAGAAGAGTATATTAACTCATATAGTTAATATATGAACTAATTCTGTGTAATAGGGTAATTATTTCTTTTATTACTATTATTATTATTTTAATGTGTCACCGTGAGGTACAGTTACAGACTTACAAACATTTGTGCTTACATATCAGTCATATAATGATCGAGTACCCATCCCTCCATCAATGCCCTTTCTCCACCACCAGTATCCTTCTTCCCATCCTCCTCACCCTCGCCTCTGTGGCAGGGCATTCCCTTTTGCTCTCTCTCCCCTTTTTGGGTGCTGTGGTTTGCAATAGAGGTATTAAGTGGTCATCATGTTTGGTCTATAATCCACCTTCAGCACACATTCCCATCCTGAGCGGGTTCTCTATGCAACCTTCACTTGGTGTTCCCTTCTCTATATGAGCTTCCTTTTCCCCCCAGCATGTAAGGACAGCTTCCATGCCAAGGACCAGTCCTCCTGGTCCTTATCTCTACTATTCTTGGGTGTTAGTCTCCCATTCTGTTGCTTTGTATTCCACAAATGAGTGCAATCTTTCTATGTCTGTCCCTCTCTTTCTAACTCATTTCACCTGAAAAATAAATTTCATGGGGAGGTGGCTGAGTTGGCACTTGTACATCAATTTTTACACTTTAGCAGTTGTTGCCATTTTAACAAATTAGACTATTAGACAAATAAAATTAATTTTTGAAGTGTAATGCAGAACTGTTGGAAATGGAGTAGACACTGGAATTTTAGACACAATGATAGTCAGTGAAGAAGCTCATTTGTATTAGCGCCTCATTCAATACTCAGATATTCAGGGATCTTTTATCTCTCCCTTTGGCTAGACATTTACTCTTGTTCATCCCCTCTCTTGCATTTTCTATAGACTGAAAACTGGAAGACCCCCTAGAAAGCCATCATATTTGTCATGATTATAATTTGATCTGAGTCTTGGTCAGCTTTTCAGAAACATTTTCTTCTGACTTCACAAATTCAATCTCCTTTTCACCTTGGCTCCTTTATCATAAAATGTACTGTTTTATTTCTAATCTTGATTACAAACATTAATTTATTTTGTAGGAGGGGCCATACCTGGTGGTGCTCAACAGATACTCATGGCTTTGTGTTGAGAGATTACTCCTGGTGCATTCAGGGGACAATAGCAGATGCTGGGGATAGAATTTTGGTCTCTATGGACAAGACATGAGCCTTATTCACTATACTCTCTTTCCAGACCTCAATGTTTAATTTTCTAATACATGTCTAATGTCTTCTATTCTGTTCAACATTGCTTTCAGAGCCTGGCCTCCTATCTGAACAATCTCCATTTTGATTTTAGTCACTCCTTAATTATGACAGTATCTTGTCTTCAGAGGCCTTTCACTTTTGCCACTGAGCTTTTCCTAGCTGCAACATGGGTGAGAGTCACTTATCAAGAAAGTGTTCCAACCCAGAATGCAAGGAATTAATGTCTTTGGGGACAACTTCATCCAATTGCATCCAAGATTCCTTCACCACTGAGGGAGAAGTGCTATGGTCCATCCTCAGTGGAAGAATTGTCTCGCTTGTAGAGCAGCAGGATTTTCAGGAACTATAAAGATAATGTATAATTGTGAATGCAGTCCATTTATCTCTCTGTCTTCACAAAGATATTCCCACGCATGCAGAAAAAGCCCTGATTTTCTTCTTAAATGCAGTTAAGAGAGGTCCCTGTGTGTATAGAAAGTTATCCCCATACTGTAAAATTTTGGGTTCTCAGACACAGTGCATTAAAGAGCTTATCCTGCCCTGTTCTTCCCTTTGCCAATTGAACGATGATCCTCACTGTTCATTTTTGTCTTTTATTGGATTCTGACTGCAGATTCATATTCCAAATTCTCATTTCTGACAAGCTTAGAGCCAATTCTTGTTCCCCACAAACAGAAATTTGTGGAGATGCAGGAACACCTCCCCTTCCCACCCATTCCAGAGCTGTATTCATCCACCACCTCCACTGAGTTCGCATAAGAACATTAGAGTAACCAAAGCTCATTTACTTTATAAATCCTCGTACTCAACTTAGCTTTTCTCAAAACTTCACAGCTACCTATCATCTAGGTTTACACATAACTTGCATAAATTGTTGTGTCCCATGAGCTTGGGAATTCAGATAAACTGACTTTTGAAATTAGTATTTCTATTCCAGAACCTAAATTGCTTAGAGATTTTCAGGACCTATTCAACCCTTTGAATTATGACCTGAAGCAGAGGAGTAATCGATGTGCTTGGCTTTAGAACCCAGGCTTCTTGTGCTACAGCCAGGCTTCTCAGAAATCTGAAGAAAACAAATGACCTTTCGGTAGTCCCTGGAGTAGAACTCAGCATCGTAAGCCTGATAGGAAGCCATTTTAGTTTGAAGTTCAAATCTAAAGACTTCAATGCCAAACTTATAAGGAGAAACTATTCAGAGATCACATATATAGCTTGACAATTGCAAGTTACTTTTTTCCCCAAAAAGTTGAATACATTTTCCTTTAAGGTATGGAATTATTAGCATGCTATCCAATCCTTATTTACAACACAAGAGAAGGTGAAATTGCATAGTATGTGTTAATGGTAACATTATCTTTTCTCATTTGTTAGAAAACTGAAGCTCTCAGGGATTAAATATTTTACTTCAAGTCAGACAGTTAAAAGACAGAAGTAGACTTCACTTTTGCTACAATACTATAAAATATTACTATAAATATGCTATAAATATACTATAAATATTACTATAAATATACTATTAAAATATGAGTCAAAAGAAGCCAAAAATAAACAAAGAAAAACTTTTGTTCAAGTGACAACTTATTTTTACCTTAAAAGGTAAGAACAGTGGTAGAGAGAGGATTATGGGCACTTTGATGGGGTGCAGTCTTTGCATTCTAAATACTATATAAACTCGAATGCTACTGTAACAAACCATGTTATCTAAAATAATTTCAAAAAGTCAAAAGGTAAAATATTATTGATGGAGAGAACATGACAGATATCTAGATCGCCAAATTCATGTCATACTGAACAAATTTTTTTAAAAAAGTGGTGTTTTCCTTTAATCAAATGGTATACATTTTCTTTTATATTACAGACATAAGAAATTTAGCATAATATATTCAAATTGGAGGACAAGCAATAAAGTATCATTTTTTACTATAATACTTATTTAAACTGTGGCTCCTTATTAGTTTGATGGTGAAGTCGTATTTTCAATTCCTAAATCTTAAAATTAGAATGAGGTGTCTTGCTGAGAAAAATAGACATAGTTCATAAAGAAACAACCTGTAAGTCCCATTTCCTGGTTTCCTTGAATAGGAAAAAAAATTTTTATTATTAATGAAAAAGTATGATAGTACATAGTGACCACACTGCATTTTTATTTCTATTTTCCATTCTCCTTTAAAATTTTATTTAATGAATATACTTCTCTTTTGGCTGCATGCAAGGCAAACGCCCTACCTGCTGTGCTAGCACAGCAGGTAGGGCGTTTGCCTTACAAGCGGCCAACATGGCCGACCCGAGTTCGATTCCTCCGCCCCTCTCAGAGAGCCTGGCAAGCTACCGAGAGTATTCGATATGCCAAACACAGTAACAACAAAGTCTCCAATGGAGACGTTACTGGGCCCGCTCGAGCAAATCGACGATCAACGGGAGGGCCTTTACCTTTACCTTTACCTTTACTTCTCTTTTAGACTTTGATTAAAACTTGGGCTATTAAGATCAAAGTTGATAATGTACTTGTGTTGCACTTATCATTCTTATGTATAATCCTGGCACCACATATTCCCCTGAGCCCCACAAAGAGTGATTCCTAGTAGTATCGTAGATAGGCTGTTTGCCTTGCACACGACCCACCCGGATTCAATCCCTAGCATCCCATATGGTCCCCCAACCACTACCAGGAGTAATTCCTGAGCACAGATCCAGGAGTAACCCCTGATAATTGCAGGGTGCGACCCAAAAAGAAAAAAAAAGAGTGATCCCTAAGCACAGAGCCAGGAGTAATCCTTGAGCACTACAGGTTGTGGTACCAAACAAACAAAAACAAAACACTTTGGGCTATGAATTTCTTGCTCCCATTTTTATTAAAAACAAAAATGAGAGTCATAATTCAGAAGTTCAAGAAAATTAATTTTCAATACCATGAGTTAAAATTCTAAACTTAGTGTGAAGTTATTGATGTAATTTTCTTCAGTCATAGGGTAAAGGAAGTGGAAAAAATTGAAAAGGTATAAACTTCCCATTGAAGATAGATATAAGTACTGAGATGTATTATACATCACAGTGACAGTTAAAAGCACTGCATTATGGTGGAAAATTGGCACCCAAGCACAAAATTTTGTAAATCTACAACTGTACCTCATAGTGTTTCACTAAATAAAATTTTTTTTAAAAAGCACTGCATTATGAAGCCAGAGAGATGGGACAGAGGATAAGGCACTTGCCTAGACTGCTGGATGCTGGATCAATACTGGCACCACATATGATCCCCTGAGCCCTCCCAGGAGTGATCCCTGAGCACTGAGCCAGGAGTATGCCCTGAGCATTACCATGTGTGACCATTAGCAAAATGAAACAAAAAAAAAATACAAACAAAAATACCACATTGTATATTTGGAAGGTGCCTAGAGAGTAAATCTTACAAATTCTCATCAAAGTAAAAGTTGTAACTGCAGAAGTAATAGATGTTAACTAAAATTACTGTGCCTATCAGTTTGCAATATAGACATATACATATGCAAATTATCACTTTACATGCTAAATAGAAAGTCATTTGGCAGTTGGTTAAACTATTAAAATTGAAGAAAACAAAGATAATTAGTTTCAGTTAAAATTTTTTATGTATTACTCTATGTTGGGGGCATATGTTATAGAAATAAATGATCACCACCATAAAAACTTTCGGATTTAACCCCTTTCCACAGAAGTGTCTGCCTGGAGGGTGTATGAAGTACTTCTCTACTCTCTTTCTTGTCACATTCTCTATGTTTTGCAAGGGTGAAATATGGGCCAAGTGAGTGGACACTTCTTAGTCATTTTGCCTGTCAGCAGTGCGGGCCTGGCAAGCAGCTAATGTCAGTGATCCTGAGAGAGCAGCTAGTGAAAACTCTTCTCTTGCAGGTGACTTTTGTTAGCACCTCTGGGTAACCTACGTGGTCCTTCTTTCCTGAAGCTGCCACCATTAACCATTTGACCATTTGTAGACATCTCCAAGAGGGCTTTTTAAAAAAAATAATAATTCAGCTGCTGGACATCCAGCATCCCCCTTTTCTTTTTACTGACCTACTTACATCCTTCTCAAGGATCAAAAGTGCAGGACCAAGAGGATTCTGTACTTTTTATGACATCCAAAGGCCCAAACTGGTATGTGAAGAACACTCCTATAATACTTGGACCTTCAGAATGATCTTGGGGCAGTGCACAAAACTGATTCTTCCACAAATATTAGTAGACTTAACTACTGCCTTCCAGATTTTCAGGACTCAATTGGTCCCCAATCCTAGTGTACAATCAGTTTATTATAAAGAAATCAGGTATCTTTCTGTCTTAGGACAGCAGGAGATGTATACCAAAGCACATTAGGAGTTTTTTAACTCCTAGTTTTTTTTCTCCTTTTTAACCATACTATTTAAAACTTTAAATCAATGAATGTTAGACTTAAATGACTGTATTTCACGGAACATCAAAAAATGTGTGGCTGCCCACCTATGAGATGGTCAGACTTCTTCATCAAAATCCTAAACAAATAGTTTGAGGCTCTCTGTGTTTCTGGGGTGAGCAGATGCCATTGTGCTGTACTAGCACACAGCCGGGATGAATGGAGACGTTACTGGCGCCTGCTTGAGCAAATCAATGATCAAGGGGATGACAAGTGATACAAGTGATACAAGTGTTTCAAAACTTAAAAGAAGATGATAATATGTCCTTCCAAGCTCATTTCAGAGCAACATCTGACTAGCCTATACACCTACCAGATAGGTGGAAGATACCAGTTTTCACTTGCTACTTAATAGAAACTAGGTATTAGATTTTATAAAATTAGGGGTGAGTTTATAGAATTTATCCATTTCATATTATTTTTGATCAACATATATGAAATGATTTCAGTTATAAAAATGGTTATGATTTGCATGATGATGAATTTTCTATCCTTTATGACACTACACAATTTTTTAATATTGACATCTTACCTGGTATTTTTTTATACTACAGAATGTGTATGTTAGGTAGATGACTAGAGGTGGATGATAGGTGGATGGACAGATGGATGAATGACTAGATGGATGGATGGTTTACTCATTCATAATTTAAATAAGAAATTGACTCACTAATTATTTGTGAGAGAGATGATTCTAAATATTATTTTTGGTTCTCTTGAAATCAAGAGTCTTCAGATTATAAAACAGAATCTTCTTTGAAAAGAAGTAGTAAGATTTTAGCAAAACAATAGCCTTATCTAAGAATTCTCTCACAAAATGTTTTCTCACTCTATTCCCTTATCCTACTAATGAACTGAATGAAAACAATCCCAAAAATAAGTCATCGAACATCGAACATATTTTTTATTTTGGTGTCACAACTGGCAATACACAGGGGTTACTCCTGGCCCTGCACACAGGAATTGCTCCTGGTGGTGCTCAGGGAACCATATGGGATGCTGGAAATGGAACCCGGGTCGACCGCGGGCAAGGCACATGCAAGCCCTACCTGCTGTGCTATTGTTCCAGCCCCTCGAACATTTCTTTTGAAAACTGGCATAGAGAAGGTTGTCTGTCACTTATGTTTGACTCTCTGTTACATTTCAGTCAATTTAAGACTCATAAAGTCACTTGCTAACATATTTTTACTACTGTTAAACGGAAAGAACAAATTGAAAGGACTAACCAAACATGACTGTCTCTGACCTTTAGGAAACAGAGTTTTCACATTTGTAACACCTTTTCAATAATTTCTTTTTGCTTTCAATGTGGATATACTTGCTGGTATTCTTGACCCTCATGTTTTCATAGAATTCATATCTAGAAATTTATGAAAGAGCTCAGTATGAATTGGTTTCACCTCTATGATCTATGAAGCTGATCACAGTTTGTGAAAGATAAGTCTGAGCAAGGGCATTAAAGAAAGTAAGGGACCTAATTTCACATGTTGCCTTCTTATGAATGTTACACCATATTGTTTAAAATATACTTGAATAAAATGAGATTTCCTATGTAAAACCTATTCTAAAATTATATTCCTGAAATTATTCCTATATGATAAAATGGGAACTCACTTAAGGATTGGAGTTAATGTACATTTCTGAATAATTCATAATCCATTACTTTGTTTTATTATCAATTGTTTTGGGAACATTAAAGTTTGTACTGTAATATTTGCACATGACTTAAAAATTTAAAGAAAAAAATAAACGCAAGACATTTCATTTAACATAGTCTCTGAACATAACAGAAACACTAAATGGAACTAATAAGAAATTTCAGATTTTGATGTTCCTTGCTCAATGCATTTCACTTTAAGTTGATCAGAATTTTAAATAAATGGAAAGATTGGACTGGAAATATTGTTCAAGTGTTAAGGTCTTTCATTTGAGCAACACTGGTTTGATCCCAAGCACTGAAAATCATCACCCACAAACCATCAGGAGTTATCCCTGAGCATAGCTTGGTGTGGTCTGAAAACAAAAAGAAAAACTTGTAAAAAATAACAATGTTGTTTTACGGAAGTCCAAATTCTATGATCCTAGTAACAGTTTAGGTGCCCACGAGTATTTCAACTCAACAAGTAAAGCACTTTTAAAAAGTTTCAGGCTTTGCATATGTGTGTGTGTGTGTGTGTGTGTGTGTGTGTGTGTGTGTGTGTGTGTAGAATCTGTATAAAGCATTTAGGGAGCCTAGTGATAACCAGCCAACCTAGCTGGCTGGTTCAATATGGTTCAATGCTGGGCCAGTGATGCTATGCAAGTTGGGCATCTACTGCTGGGCATCTAGTCAACCAATAGTATTTGCGAGTACCAATGCCATAATCTGTTGGTGCTTGAGGGACCATATGGTACCAGGAGTATAACTTGGGGTTATGCACATGTAAGGAATGTGGTCCTGAATTCTGAGATATATTTCTGTCCCCAACGCTTTAGACTTTGTTTTAAAAGTTAAAAATATTTGTTAATTCAAACATTAGTATCTCAAATTTATTCATTACCCTTATGACTTGATCACTTGACAAGTGGCATATTTAAAGTGCTTCATTTTCTGGGAAAATATTAAATACAAAATGGCCTTCCATCCTATCATTTTATGTTTAGTTTCTGCAACCTCTGAAATGCTTAAAATGCAAGTTGTAAAATGCAAGTCTAAAAGAGAATTTATTGTGCCAGAATTGACAGAGGGCAGCAGAAAACTTACAAACTGTCCTCTAGTCGATTCAAAAAAGTAATTAATTGCAGCTGCTGTTTTGCAGCAAGCTGGGGAAATGTCACCAAATACAGAAAACTCCCAAAAAAGAATGACAAGGCCTTCCTGTAATTTTCCCGACCTAAACAGAAAGGAGATGAATGCATTGTGACTGCTGTAGGTAATGAGACTTTGTAAGATTATTATAAATAGGGTGCATAATTAGTGTTCTACAGTTCAGTAAGCATTTTGTGTTGTTTTGTGAATTTGGAGTAAGCCCCAATAGCTTGACAAAACATTCACTCTCTCTAAACCAGGCGAACATCTTGGCTACAGACACTGCTTCCAAATACAAAGACTGTCAATTACTTGAAGATGAATTTAGAAAAGAATCAAAACATTAACTACAAGGAGAATTAACAGCAAGTGAGTGACTAGCATGTGTCAGCAATGGCAGCGTGCTATTCACTCTAAACTTTATAAATAAATTTAATAGGTAAAAGACAACTATTACTATTCTCTTTCAGAGATGTGAAGCTGAAGTCTATAGAGGCAAACTTAATGACAATAATTATATCTGAATCCAGGTTGGCTAATTTTACTTCCCAAACTTTCTGTAATAAATAAAACTTTAAACTGGAGGCTGGAGAGACAGTAAAGCAGGTAAGGCTGGAGAGATAGTACAGAAGGTCATATTGACCTGGGTCCAATCTCAGGAGACCATTGAGATATGATCCCCTAAGTACCGCTAGGAGTGATTCATTAGAACAGAGCCAGGAGTAACCCCAGAGCATTGCTGAATCTGGCTGACAAACAAACAAAAAATTAAACTGTGGATTTTTTCCCCTTTCATTTGGAGTGACGTTATGTTATATATAGTAAAGTAAGTAAAGGCCCTCACGTTGATCATCGATTTGCTCGAGCGGGCCCAGTAACGTCTCCATTGGAGACTTTGTTGTTACTGTGTCTGGCATATCCAATACGTCACGGGGAGCTTGCCAGGCTCTGCCATGCGGGCGAGATACTCTTGGTAGCTTGCCGGGCTCTCCGAGAGGGGTGGAGGAATCGAACTCGGGTCGGCCATGTTGGCTGCGTGCAAGGCAAACGCCCTACCGCTCCAAGTATGTTATGTATGTTATATATGGTAGTGAAAAATGTTTCAAAAGAGCAAATGCATTTACTATGGAAAAGTCAGAGAAAATGTTGAAATAGCTAATGGATGAGAGTCAGGCACCATCCATCATTGTACACTTGTATGTGCATATGTGAACTCGGATTTTAAAAATAGGAGAATTAAATGGAATATGAGTATTTTTGAGTTAAAAATGAAAGGAAGATTTCATCAGGTGAAGTAACATATAAAGTTCTCAAATGCATTTGGCCAATGACATCTTGAAAATTATGTCCTAGGCTGGGGGCCTTAGCTCAAACTGAGCACAAGCTTGCCTGTGAGAGCCCTGGTTTCTCCCAGTGCTGTCTGGTCCATTAAGAATTCTTTGGAGAAAAATCCCTGAGCACCAAGCCAAAGTAGCCCCTAATAACTGCTGGGTATGTCTCAAAAACACAACAAAACTGTAATATGCATGACATGTTAATTGGAGAATTGTATATTCTAGTCTGTATAATTGGAGAACTGTGGGAAAAGAAATGCAGGGGAAAATAGTAGGCCAGGACTCTGAAAACCTTCGCCTACATACATTGTCAAACTGATGTAAGACAAAGACCCAACTCACAATCATTTAAACATATAAGATCTTTTTCTCTTGGTTTTGGGGCCACATCTAGCAGTATTCAGTGCTTATTTCTTGTTCTGATCTCAGGATCACTCTTGGCAGGGCTCAGGAAACCATATGGGGTGCCAGCAATGAGACTCAAGTTAGTGTCATGCAAGGCAAGCACCTTATGAGCTCTACTATCCAGAACAGAGGCTTATTTTGTTTTATTTTTTTGCATGGTAATTAAATAAGAAGTCTGTAGCTACTAGGGGAACTCTGCCATCCTTGAGACACAGTCTCATTTTCAAATCCCTGACTCTGCCAGCAAATGCCAAAAGGAAGAGAAGAGGAAGAGGATCAAGTAGACTCCTTCCAATGAGGAAAAAGACTGAAAATCAATCCTAGCTCACTGCTGCTGGCAACTTGGTCATCTGACCATAAGGGACCTGGTAAATGGAATTCTTTATTGCATAATCATCTGATCAGCTGAGACTCTAAACAAAAGTCTGAGATGGATGAGCAACTCCTCAAATCTGTCTCACTCAGGACCCTAACAAACATCAATGAAGTTGGGGATATCACAGTCTCCTTCTGACCCTTCTATTTGACCCTTTTGCCCTTATTGCCTTTCAGAAACTGTAAAGGAGAAATAATGTGACATACAGTTATAAACAGATATAGGATTGTTTTGGAATTATTTTTTTTCCTCAGGAAATATAAACTTGCGAGTAAAGAATAGAAGAATAGTGCTTTGCTCCATTATCTGTGGGGAATAATGATTTTGAGGATCTTTTTATCCTACAAGTTTTTGACACAAGAATTGGAACTGTGAACCCTGCATTTCCTTGTTCACCTAATCCAAGAAGGAACTGAAGTATGAAGAGGCTGGTGGGTCCTGCCCAATGGGCACATCCTTTATAAATTCTAGACACATGTGAGAAGCCTGCATTTGGAAGCAAAGATCAATAAAGATCAGGTATACTTCAGTGGCATTCGTGACTTAATTCTGACCAGTCACTAGTCAGACTTTCTGAAATTTCTGGGATGATATTTTCCTTGTTTTTATTTCAAATTATATAAAGAGTAGGAGAAAATGATGCATTAGGTATGAGAGAACAAAGTGCAACAAACAAGACTCACACATCTATAGGTTGATGCTGTCTGATCCCCTTCCACAAGCTGTAACATAAAAAGACATGTTTAAAAATGGACTTCAGAATGGCACCAAATAGAACTTATTATAGTTTAACCTGTAGTAATAATGAAAAGAATTGAAGGAAAATGCACTGGAAGTGCATTTGTCATATTTCAATTCCTGAATCACTGGAGAAACAAATATGCATGCTATATCACAGGGGGTGTCCTGTAATTCAGGAGACTGCTAGCTCCAGCCAAACACACATTCCTTGAACAGCTGGGATTGTCTGAGTAATTCCGGAGTCTCTAATAGAAGCTTGAGTTTTTCCTCTATTTACCTACTTATTTGGAGGTGGTTGTGGCCACACCCTGCAGTGCTCAAGACTTACTCCTGTTTTTGTGTTCATGGAATCATTTCGGTCGATGCCCAAGGGACCTTATGCAGTGGCTGTAATAGACTGTGTATGAAGATACCTGTACTATCTCTATGACCTCCTGACTCTTCCTCCATTTACTTTTCAGTACTTTGTTGATGCTGGAAATTGAAGGAAAGCTAAGCCAGACTCTTTCCTTTCTCCAAGAAGAAATTCAAATTTATTGTTATGAAAATTTAAAAAATAATCAGATAATAAATGAAATGAAAGGATAAAATACCACCACAAAATGATAGAACTTGTCACATGGGAGAATAGGAAGAGAGTATTTCTTTTTAACAATAGTCTTAAAGTTGTATCATACAGACAACAAAACTTCTACAGGTTCTGATACCAATCAAAGGGACACAAACATAGCCACACACTGATCTTTTTAATTAGGAAAGGGCTTCAGGTTGTTGATCAGTTCTTAAAGTCAGAGTCTACATTTAATGCGCATGTAATTTTAAGCCTAACTATTTCATAAATAAGCTGGAAATAATAACAAATATTCAAATTACTGGGTTAGTACAAAAACTAACTTTATGTCAAGTACTTAATACAATGCCTAATATAAGATATAACACATTTGAAATCATTGCTGCTATTGCTAATTGGATTTATCATGAAACAATAATTAACATATGCTTTCTCGTTTAAGAAGTAGGTTACAAGAGAGATTGAGAAATATATTTAAGCTATAAGTAACACCTGTTATGTAATTGACCTATATAAAGATTGTTGCTTCTCAGTAAAATATTATAGAATTATAGTACTATAGGCCACACATTTTGCCTAATTTAAGAGGAAAATGGAAATTTTTATTTATTAGTTTTCTAATCTTCCCCCTTGCCAAAGCAATCTGCCCTATTTCAAACCTCTATTCTTTCTTTCATTACCCACTTTCTTACCCTTGGGTAGTCTCTGTTGTCAGGGACCTTCAGTCCTTTGCATAGCCTAGCTACTATACATAATTCTTGTATAGATATTGGGTTTGATATATTTTGAGGTGATTTCTCCAGGCTATTTGACTATATATTCGGAGAAGGATTGCTGAATCATAAGGTACATCTATTTCTAGTTTCATACAGAAGCATCATTGTGTTTTCCAAAATGGCTACATGAACTTCATTCTCTATATCCTTGGCTGATGTTATTGTTTGCTTTTTTTGTTTGGGTGTTTATTTTTCTTTGGGGCACAACTGGCAGTGTTTAGGTCTTACTCCTGGATCTGAGCTTAGGGATCACTCCTGGTAGGATTCAGGGAATCATTTGGGGTTCTGGGGATCAAACTTGTGTTTTCTGCCTGCAAGGCAAACACCCTTCCTCTCATATTATTGCTCTGGCCCTAGACAGTTGTTATTCATTTTTATATAAGGCATTCTCACAGGTGTGGGGCCATATCTCATTCTGGTTTGATATCATTCCCTTAATAAAAAGTGATGATGTGTATCCTTTGTTGTTACTGTGTTTGGCATATCGAATATATCACGGGTGGCTTGCCAGGCTCTGCCGTGCGGGCGAGATACTCTTGGTAGCTTGCCGGGCTCTCAGAGAGGGGCGGAGTAATCGAACTCGGGTCGGCCATGTTGGCTGCATCCTTTGGGCTGGAGCAATAGCACAGCGGTAGGGCGTTTGCCTTGCACACAGCCAACATGGCTGAACCGAGTTCGATTCCTCCGCCCCTCTCAAGGAGCCTGGCAAGCTACTGAGAGTATCTTGCCCGCACGGCAGAGCCTGGCAAGCTACCCGTGACTTATCTGATATGCCAAACACAGTAACAACAAAGTCTCCAATGGAGACGTTACTGGGCCTGCTCGAGCAAATCGATGAACAACGGGAGGACAGTGACAGTGACAGTGCATCCTTTATAGGTACGTGTTGCCTATCTGTGCATCCTCTTTAAGGAAGTGTCCATTTTAATCATCTATTTATTTAAAAATTATTTTAAAAATTATTTTCTTTTATTATTGTAAAAGGAAGCAACTTAAAGATGTGTTTTATTTTCAAAATACACAAGAAGATAAAGTCCCATCTTTAATTTCTCCCCTCTCAGGAAACTGGGCATTGCTAATATATGTGTTCTACTCCCTGTCCACCCCTGCTGCATACACACTGCCATTTACAGTTGCAAACTACAGCTCAGATCTTGTATTTTGGCAGGGGCTTCCCCAGTGGTACACTTGAAGCAAAGGATCACTCTCTGCTTGGTCCAATGAAGCCTGAAATCTTCAGGCCTGGTAGTATAATATTCTGGTAAGGGGGTGCTGGTGTCCATCATGGTCACCCACAGTTGTGCTCTGTATGGCACATGCAGTTCTGTGGACAGAATTCAGGAACTCACACATACAGGTATATGTGATCCAACCCTTTGAGCTATTTCCTTGACCCGTTGCTACACATTTTTTTGTGTTCAAAATCTATGGCCAACATACTGAATTTTGGAAGTGCCAATGGTATTTCCAAGTGTAGCACTGTAGCACTGTCCTCCCATTGTTCATAAATTTGCTCAAGTGGGCACCAGTAACGTCTCCATTTCCAAGTGTATCTTTTCAAACATATAGATATATACACTTAAGGTGAACAACTAGTATGTGTTCAGTCAATACTTTCTGTAATTCACTGAAAGGGTCCTAGTCAAACTAAGAGTTATTCTTAATGAGAAAATAATGTTTACATCAGAAAAAACAATTTTTGGTTATAAATAATCATTGCCTAACAAGTACCCCATTGACCTTTCAGTTAAAAACATACGGAACCATGCTGAGGATTGGGAAAACAGAGTTGAGCAAGAGGTAAGTGAGGGAACTTATAAAGAAAGGGAAATGGCAGTCGGAAGGGAGTATAGCCAAGTAGGGCATTTGCCTTGCACATGGCCAAACTGGGATTCGATTACAACAACCCATATGGTCCCCCAAGGACTTCCAGGAATAACCCTTGAGCATTTCCGGGTGTGACCCAAAAAGCCAAAAATTAAAAAAAGGAGAGAAAGTGGAGATGTTCTGGGAACAGCTCAAAAGGACAATCATACAGAACAAATATTGAAAAGAATACAGTGAATGCTAAGGAGTCTGCCTTCCTAATAAATAACAGAGGAAATCTCTTGACTTGAAGTTTTAACATGATCATAAAATTTGGGTATTTCCAAAATACCCAAATTTTGGAAATAGGGTGTAGAATAACATGATGATTGAATTAATTTTAGTCTGCATATGATGAATAAAAGAACTTTTAAAAAGTCTTTTGTGTCTGTGTGGCTAAATATATGATCTGGCACAAAAAATTTGCAAAATAGATGTAAGCAAGAATAAGAAATTGATATCTTGCTGATAGATCCCAGGGAATAAATACCTGAAGTTGCTTGAATTCTGTGCCGTGTTTTCTGTACTTTCACATGTTCAAATTCTTGCCAACTCTGGATGATTTGCTAATCTCCAACCACTCCTTGAACTGGCTTCTCAAGCCAAATCATCACCTTTACTACTCTAAGAAACGTGTACTATAGTTCACAGGTATTCCTGTTTCCTCTGACATTTATGTTTCCTCCAATGTCCCTTTCCCACTGCTCCCAGAACAGGACATGTTCAATGATATGAAATGTGTTGTCTGACAATGTAATCAATAGAGCAGAAATCTTCTCAGGATGCCCTGGGACCTGTGTCTGATATTCATAAAAGGAGTTATTACTTTGGGTGCTTATGGACTGTTGAATCTCTCCTTTTTTATTAATTGCATCTCTCAGCAGCACTGGATGAAAAAGAGCATCTATGTTATGAGATTTCCCATTTCCCCAATCCTGCAATGTTTTGGAGTCTGAATGAGGGAAAAAAGTAATTTACAAAAGCAACAGTTGTTTAGTCTCATACAATTAAATTCCTAGAATTGACTCTAGAGGTGGTGTTCTGAGGGGAAACAGAGTATATTGGTCAAATGTCTTTGCCATTTGTTGAAATTGGAGTTCTATTTGGAGATGAAATTTGATAAAGTAAACAGAGAGCTAGACTGTTGTGAAAACACCTAGGTTATTGCCTATTTCGCTGACTTCTGGGAATACTGTAGCTAGATACACTATACTTTTCTGTGCTAAAGTTTCTTTCTGTGCAAAAACCTATTCTAGAAAATAAATCTTTTTGTTTGTAATTATATGGATATAGCAAGGTGCTTGATTTAAATATTCTAGTTAGAGCCAGAACACACAGCATGTGCAGTCACAAAGGTCCTATACTTGGCTTAATAGTCAATGGTCTTTACCTTCAAAGTTTGAATCATTTTGAATGAGGGCCAGCAAATTTTCTTTTTGTAGTAGTTAAATTACCATTACCAATCGAGATATTGCATATTATACTGCATCTCAGGCATCTCAGAAAATTTAATGGAGATTTGGGTATAGATTTACATACTTTAAATCCTTTTTATAGTAGCATAAAAATAACAAACCATACAGTTCAAGAAAAATTTGCTTTTAGCTCTAAATTTATAAAGTATTCCGTATCAACTCATTTGTTGTAATACTGACAAAATAACTTTTATCTGATAAGATCCAATCACCTTCATCTTATGGAGAAGGTATTAAAATCCTCTGGGAGAAATAAAGTCGTAAATTTTTAAAAAACATTTCTTGGGCCAAGATCATATTTTTTCTGTTCTAACTACTTTGGGAAGAACTGTAATTTTTAGGTAGAAATCATCTTTTGTCTCCTAAATCTTCACATAGCTGATAGTTTCCAGGTAGAATTCTAAACATCAGTCATTTCAGCAATAATTTAAAGTCACCGTTGTGTTCATCCTTATAATCTATAAATAATCAATTTTACAAAAATACCTTACTGAATATAAAATAAATTTATATAAACCTGTGTATGGGAGGGAAATATATGACATGCAAGTTTAGTTGTTAAGAAAAACTTCCAAGAAAGCCATTATATTACTTTCATTTCTAGTCCTTTTGTCTTCCTCTCATATAGCATTAATAAAATTGATAGCTATTATTTATCTGCAGGTGGAATTTTTGCTATCATTATTCTTGGAAAAGGCAAATGTATGAATATAATTTGCTCATGTATATGCACATCTTCTACAGATATCCATTAACAAATGGTATACTGCTGAAGTCTAAATTTTTGTCTGTAATCTACTTCTCTGGGCTGGAGTGATAGCACAGCGGTAGGGCGTTTGCCTTGCACACAGCCAACATGGCCGACCCGAGTTCGATTCCTCCGCCCCTCTCGGAGAGCCCGGCAAGCTACCGAGAGTATCTCGCCCGCACGGCAGAGCCTGGCAAGCTCCCCGTGACGTATTTGATGTGCCAGACACAGTAACAACAAAGTCTCCAATGGAGACATTACTGGGCCCTCTCAAGCAAATCTACTTCTCTACTAAACTATATTTTAACTATTTTGTATAAATTTTCAGGGGACAGAGATAAGACCTGGGAAGTATATTTGAGATATTTGTTATACAAGCAATGTAAACAGATAGTGTAAAAGTATTTTAAGTGCTATTAAAGTTATAGGAGAGGTGGTTAGAATGATAATATAAGGATATTTCTTCCTAAGTAGCCAAGATTGATTAATCAGAACAGAACCAGGGATAAAGCCTGAGAACCACTATATTTGATCCAAAAACTTTCATAAATATAGAATAAATATCTAGTTTGGATTGGAAGAATTTGGCAGTAATTTAATTCTGGTACTTGAATGATACTAAAGGTTAACAGAACCTATAGTTTATTTCTAAACATAGCTTGGAAGCAGAATATATAAACCAGAAAATATATGTGGAAAGTTTATGATATATACTATAGTATGGTTAAATATTAGGAAAATGAAGTAATTGTGGTTTTAAAAAACCCAACTTTTAAAGAAAAAATAACAAACAGTAGTTAATGTGAGAAGAACTGTATTCAAGGTAAGTGAATGATAGTTGTGGAATCAGTGTATTAGAAGTCAAATTTAGAGTATGCTTTTTGAGAATTAATTGAGCATAACAAGTTAAGATCCAGAAGGATAAGAAATTTGTATTATTTACTCTCATAAGAGAAGATATTATTCTCAATTATAAGTCCTTTCTATCACATTTTGAGCAATTATGTAGAATTTTTAGCTACCATTTAAGAAGGTAGAAATGAGAAGTCAAGTGAGACCAAGATGAAATCTGTAGATAAAATGTAAATTAATAAATTGCTCTCTTGGAAATATTCCTTATTTACTTATTATTGTTTCTTATTTTAGCACAACACCTTTTTGAACATAAACAAGAACTATGCTTATTCTGTCTGTTCAAAGAAAAAGGGAAGAAGTACTTGGTTGCTTATGAACAGAATAGAAAAGTTTTGGGAACTATTTGAGTTCTTGTTGTTCTCCTTTTTCAAGTTTTGGAAGAGTTCAGGGTCTAAAACATAATTTTTACCTCTGTCTTTTATGTATTATGTTCTAATGTATGAAAATTCTGGTTAACAGAATTAGTGAATTAAGGGTTCAAGGATTTTTTCCTAATGACAATTTATAAACATTTGTCTCTTGAATAGTCAAAGAAATGAAGATCACTGGTAATATGCAGTTTCTGGGATACCTATACAGGTTACTTGAAAGAGAGCTATATTTAGGAAATAATAAATTGTCTTATGTTATTTTAAAAAAAGTATAGACTTTGAAAAATTTCCCTTACACTTAAATTTGATGGTCTTGGATGCCAACCCCAGTTAAATTCCTGGTAACAAATATGGTTCCTTGAGCACTACAACGGGACACTCCTTGTCACTGAGCCAGGAATAGTCTCTGGGTCCCCTACCCCATGCTCCCAAATAGTTATAAACTATAAAAGTGTACATTTTGGAGGGATGGCCGTACCTGGCTGTTCTCAGGACTTACTCTGCACTTGGTGTACATGGAACACTCTAGGCTCAGGGGACCATATGGTAACAGGGGATCATGTCTGGGTGGATGCATAATACACAAGCACCTTACCTGCTGACCATTTCTCCTGCATCCCCAAATACACATTTTTATAGGTGCAATTTTAACTATGGGGAAAATATATCGTGGAAAATCTATTTATTTAATTGGTGACAGAATATTAATATAACCCAGGAATATGCATCAAGTGAGAAACCATTAAAATTAGATCAATTAAAGCCAATGCCTTGAAGGAATAATAAAACCAAATGAAAATATTTTTAATAAAAAATTATAGAAGAAACTCAATACAATATAGTTTTTAAAATATTTTGAGTATTTTTTAATTAAGGTATTTATTTACCCTAGAGGGAGAAAAGGATAATTAGTGGTTTATCTCTCAGGCAGAATAAAATCTATTGTTACAGAGAATATTTTAAAAATTTAATGAAGGAGTGTGAGCTGGAATATCTTATACTAAGGTGATTAAATGAATCAGGTCTCATGTATTTAATCAAACAACACTGTTATGGAAGGACATTATTTTGATTCTGAGACATCTTCTTATATTCATTTATCTATTAATACAATATTCTATAACCTCAGATTCTTCTACCAATATAAAGATTTGGGCTGTTATAGAGAGGCTAAGAGAGGGTATGTGGGTCATTTTTAGAACTAGTCAGGAAAGCATGTTTTTCAGGTTGTGGGTGAATATTTCACTTTTCTTAAGTTGTCAGTTCATTCAGCAGGAGTGAACAGATTTGTGAGTAAAACAAACAAAAAGTATATCTATTATCCTTTTTAATTTTAAAAATATTTTCATTATGCCTTTTTTCTCTAGGAAAATGAGACACATTTACGGAGAAAATGGTATAGTGTGACAGAATCAATTAAAGTTGCCCAGCAGAAAACAATTACAAAAATGCCAGGTAGGCTCAAGACAGGACTGTTTGTGAGAAGAGTGGAAATAGGTAGGCCCAGTGTTTGTTTGGTCAATGAAAAGTTTCATTTCTCAATACCAGCAGTATCCCTGGGGTGGATGGACATGGTCTTCATGGCTCTTGCTGACCTGAGTGTGAAAAGCTTGAGAGTTCCTGCTCAGGGTTCAAGTTGAAGAGCCAGAAAATCTCTGAGGGTTAGTCTAGATATGAATTACTTAATTTTAGGATTCCTAAAAATATAAGTTCCAAGGTCTGTGATAGGTATTTAAAGGCTACCCTCATGTGTTCAAGGTCCACACTGCTTCAACAACAAAATATCTACAGAATATTTCAATTCTAGCTTTGTTCTCCTTTTTAACAGATGCTTTGTTGCTTGGCTGAAATTTCACCATTTATTTTTTCCAGATTAATTTTCAGATCCATTTATCAAATATAAATCATTTTACGTCTTTAAGGATTTCTAAAAATGAGAAAAATAAATAATGTGTGGCAAATAAGGATGGCCACAAATTCAAGCTACTTCTCCAATTAAAGGTATGAAAACTAATCTTCTACGCTTGAATTTTCACTGGAGTTATTAAACATCAGAATACATCAGAAAATAATTCTAGAATCCAGAGACTAAAATGTCATATAGCTTACCTAAACTTTTTGAACAATTCCTCTTGACCTCTGAGCCTTCATTTAAGAGCCTATTTGAATTTGTGGAGACATTCTGATATCAAATGAAAAGGGAAAGAACCCAGATAAGCTCAGAGCTTTCAGTATTCCCAATAAGGTACCAACTATGTGAGCAGTTACTGTAATTCTTTAGTCTAAGATGAATCATAGATCTCCCATTTTGAAGGAAAGAAGAGAAAAAATGTAAATATGGAGATCACCTAAAAGATTACAGGTTCGGTTGGAAATTATGATGAAAATAGAAAACAAAAGCCTAGGGGCTGGAGACATAGTACAGCAGGTAGAGTGTTTCCCTTGCATGTGGCTGACCAGTGTTTGATTCCCAGCATTCCATAGGGACCCCTGCGCACCGCCAGTAGTAATTCCGTAGTACAAAGCCAGGAGTAACCCCTGTGCATCATCAGGTGTGATCCGAGAAGAAGGGAGAAAAATGGAGGAGGAGGAGGAGGAGGAGGAGGAGAAGGGGAAGGAGAAGAAAGAAGAAAGGTAAGGAAGGGGAAGAAGGCGAAGCAGAACAGAAGAAGAAGAAGAAGAAGAAGAAGAAGAAGAAGAAGAAGAAGAAGAAGAAGAGGAAGAGGAAGAGGAAGAGGAAGAGGAAGAGGAAGAGGAAGAGGAAGAGGAAGAGGAGGAGGAGGAGGAGGAGGAGGAGGAGGAGGAGGAGGAGGAGGAAGAAGAAGAAGAAAAGTCTAAATTATGATCATGGAAAAACAAGGTAATTTAGCAAAAGAAAGACAATATTACTCTCAGGAGGAGAAATTGGTGAAAGATATAAAATGGATGAAGAAGAACACCAATTTCTGAAGCATCAAGAGGTGGAAAATTAAAGGTAGCCCCCCACAAGAAGTCTTAAGAATGTCAAGTAAATGCTCCCCCATATCTTGATTGAACCATAATCCCTGAATCCAATAATCACAGAGTATACAACAGTTAGAAGGCAGCTATATAAGTCAGTTGCCTTTAAAGAGGTCTACTATTAAATCATTTCAATGGCTAGTATTTATATTTTACTGGATGCCTTGAGCTATCTTGAAGGTATGTACTTTTTCCCACTTAGCCTATTTTCAGCACAAATAAAGTATAATTTTTGTTTATAAAGGAGAATTAAATTCTAGTTAAGTTTCTTAAAGTGGTTATGTAACCATAATACTTTGCTAAAAGTAAAACACTTTGTAAGGTTAAGAATGCTGGAAATGGATTTATGAATTCTGACTGTGACCCCATTCCCATCCCTTACCTTTATCTGCAAAAGACCCAGATATTTTGTTCACAAAGATATTTAAAATACTTGGTGAAAAGTTTAATAAAATATTTGACAAAAAATTTGTGGCTATTATCTATACAGATAAATGATGATTAGATGATAAGGTGATAAGAATGGTATAGATTATCAATCTTCACTGTGATTATAAGAATAAGGATTTTTGGGCAAGGCAAATTCGTTATTCATTATTATTCATTACCTTGTAAATGCTCGAGCAAATAATAAATAAACACATATAGATGGTGAAATGTCCTGACTGTTGCTACTGCACTGTAGCACTGTCCTCCTGTTGTTCATCTATTTTGCTCAAGCAGGCCCAGTAATGTCTCCATTGTGAGACTTGTTTTTACTGTGTTTGGCATATGGAATACGTCACAAGTAGCTTTCCAGGCTTTGCTGTGTGGATGATATATAACTACATATATAAAACTATATATATAAACGTATATATAACTATATATATTACTATAGTTACTATAATGTAAAATTTTCTAGAGTCAATTCACAGAGATTTCTCCAAATGTGTGGTCACTGCCATTCTAATTATTTGACCCTTAGTCAGTTAATACTTCTTGTATTATTTATTACTGACTCATATTAATACTTATGTTTATGTAAATTATGATCTACCAAAATAATAAATATGTTTTAAAGGTGGATCCATGTTTTATGCTTCTCATATCCTGAAGTGCCTAGCTCAACAGTGAACATATGTGATCCATCTATAATTACTTTATTAAAATGACTAGACAAAATGTCTAGACAGGAAATAATTATTAAGCTTTACAAACATTGCCTTCAGTCAGAAACCCTTTCTCTATCCCCTGGACAGTATTTGGAGAAGATAATGGTAGTTGCAGTTCTACTCACTTCTGAGCACAAAAATATTTTCAATTCTATGTAGTAATTTATGTTTCTGTAGTGCAAAAATAGTTACTTGTATTTTAATTTCTCCCCACATCCTGCAATTACACATGCTAACAACAGAAAAATAAGAGGATACAAAACTCTTTATTGCTCATACCTACAACCAACAAGGGAAGAAAAAATAATATAAACTTGAATTTATATTAAATGGGGGAATAAATATATGAATCATTTGAATCATTTAAAAATCCATATAAGATTGAGGATTCAATTGGAGATTGAAAAAATCATAAATTCACAAAATAGCTTAACCATGACAAGACAAGAAAATTCAATAATAAAAAGAGGATATTATGACTTGAGTAGTGTAACATGAACAATTAATAACAGGTGTAAAATCTGATGAAAAAAAGTAATAGATGCTATAGAGTCATGCAACAGGTGTATTCAAGGCTAAACTGAGAGAAATCCCAATAGCATCACATCAATTCTGCCTAGATTCATGGATGACAACTGAGCTCTGTATATACTGGAGAAGATTTCAATTAGTTCAAGATGAAAATTAGCTGGAAAAAGGAAATATGCTATCTGAGATTTTGATAGTTGTAAAATGAAACAAGGCATTATATGTTTTAATTTTATCAATTTAGAAAGAATTGGTAAATATTTTATTTTTGTGAATTATAATTAAATATCATATCTAAAAACAAAGAAATTTTACTTAGTTTCAGGGCAAAAAGATTCATCTTAAGAAAGATTACATTAATACTCCATAGGGAAGGACCTCCACAAGTTATTTATCTGACTGGTAAACACAAATATACAACAGAGCTAAAAACGAATAATTTAGGCTCCTTTCAAAATAGCATCCTTGTGCACAAGTTAAAATTAAAATGAGTCCTGTCACTGTCACTGTCCACCCGTTGTTCATCGATTTTCTCGAGGGGCCCAGTAACATCTTCATTGTGAGACTTTATTGTTACTGTGTTTGGCATATTGAATACATCATGGGTTGCTTGACAGGCTTTGCCAAGCGGGCGAGAACTCCCAGTAGCTTGCAGGCTCTCCGAGAGGGGCAGGGGAATCGGACTTGGGTTGGCCATATTGGCCGCTTGCAAGGCAAATGCCCTACCTGCTGTGCTATTGCTCCAGTCCAAAATGAGTTCTAAATAGGTGAAAAAACAAAACATGAATAATAGGTAAGAGAAAAATATATCAACAGAAACAGACCCCCAGATAACAGAGGATACATAGATAATGCCTCTAAAGTATTAGAATACATTTGCTACAGTTAGAGGAATAGAAATGTAATTGCTGGAGATGACATTCCTAACCAAAGCATTATACAGGTTTAATGCAATTCTCCTTAAAATCTCAATGGTGTTCTTCAAGGATTTGGAACACTGTCACTGTCCTCCCGTTGTTCATCGATTTGCTCGAGGGGCCCAGTAACATCTCCATTGTGAGACTTCTTGTTACTGTGTTTGGCATATTGAATTCTCTCGGTAGCTTGCCAGGCTCTCTGAGAGGGACGGAGAAATCGAACCTGGCTCGGCCAGGCTGGCTGCATACAAGGAAAACGCCCTACCACTGTGCTATCACTCCAGCCTAGGACTTGGAACAAATCTAAATAAAATTTTCATAGAACCACAAACCTTCCAAAACACACCCCAAATAGCCAAAGTGATCTAAGAAAAATAAAAAATATCGAGGTATTGTATTTCCAAACTTTGAATTATACTAAAAAGCAATAATAATCAAAACTTCACAGTACTGAACTAAATACAAAAGACTAAAGGCAATAGAACAGAAGAGCTGGTCCACAAAATTGAATAGGGGATAGAGGTGGAGGGCTGAATGGGAGGGACTTTTGGTAGAGTGAAGCAGACATTATGGTGGTTGGTGTGGTGATGCAGTAAAGTCTGAAAAGTTCCTATCTGGGAAACCAAATGTGAGGAGATCTGAAACACTATGGTAACAGTATGGTAAATTATAGCATGTCAATTTAAAAAGGTTTCATACATTAGACAATAGGCAGAACTGAGTTGTGCTCCCTAAGAGTAAGAAAACAAAGCAAGCTCTATACATGCTCTCCGTTATTAATGGGGGACATTTTCTAGGCTATAGAACAGTGATAGGAACTCCAACAAATTCTGTCATTTTTGCTAATTTGAAGAGACAAATTGGATTAGGAGAAGAAAACAAACAATAATTCTGTACGGCAGCTTATTAGAAAGAAATATCAGAAAGACATGAGGATCCGGATACTGTATAGGAAGTGCCTTGCAGACAGTCAACACAGGTTCAGTCCCCAGCAACTTCTGGTTCCCTGAGAACAGCAAGATTTATGAGCAGATAATGAGGAGTAGCCCCTGAGTACTACTGAGTGTGGTTCCAAATACCCCACTCTCTAGAGAAAATATTTAAAGTGGTAATTCTTTTTTTTTTTTCAATTCATAGGTAGATTTAAAAAAAATTTTTTAATTAGTGAAACACCATGAGGTACAGTTATAGACTTACAAATTTTTTGTGCTTGGGTTTTAGTTATACAATGATCAAGTACCCATCCCTCCACCAGCGCCCATCCTCCACCACCAAAGGTCCCAGCATTCCTCCCACCCCCAATACCCCCTACCCCCCCTCCTCTATGGCAGGTCATTCCCTTTTGTTCTCTCTCTTTTTGGGTTCTATGGTTTGCAAAAGAGGCATTGGGTGGCAATCATGTTTAGTCTATAGTCTACTTTCAGCATGCTTCTCCCATCCTGGGGGGATCCTCCCAACACCCTTTATTTGGTGCTCCCTTCTCTATCTGAGCTTCCTTTTCCCCTCACACATGTGGCTGGCCTCCAAGTCATGGAGCAAAAGTCCTGCTGCTAATCTCAGTCATTCCTGTCTTCGATAAGGGGGCAAGAAAAGTGAAGTGGACCAAGCAAAGCCTCTAACAAATTGTGCTGGCAAAACTAGATGACTACATGCAAAAAAGTGGGCTCAGAACTCTGCCTAACACCATGTACAAAAGTAAGATCAAACTGGATTAAAGACCTGGACATCAGATCGGAATCCATAAGGTACACTGAAGAAAAAGTTTGCAAAACCCTCCATGACATTGAAGCTAATGGTATCTTCAAAGATGTCACGTCACTGGTCAAGCAAGTGAAAACAGAGATAGACAAATGGGACTATCTTAAACTAAGAAGCTTCTGCACCTCCAAAGAAACAGTGACCAAAATACAAAGACAGTCTACAGGATGGTAAAGGATATTTGCCAAATACACATCTGACAAGGGCTTGATATCAAGGATATACAAAGTACTGGTTGAACTCCACAAGAAGAAAACACCCAACCCCATCAAAAAATGGGGTAAGGAAATGAACAGAAACTTTCTCAGAAGAAATCCGAATGGCTAAAAGGCACATGAGAAAATGCTCTACATCATTAATCATCAGGAAGTTGCAGATCAAAACAATGAGATATCATTTTACACCACAGAGACTAGCCCACATCCAAAAGAACAAAAGCAACCAGTACTGGCATGGATGTGGAGAGAAAGGGGCCCTCCTTCACTGCTCTTGGGAATGCTGACTGGTCCAACCCTTCTGGAAAACAGTATGGATGATTCTCAAAAAATTAGAATTTGACTCTCATTTGACCCAGCAATACCACTCCCGGGAATATATCTCAGAGAGGCAAAAAAGTATAATCGAAGTGACATCTGTATCTGTTTGTTCATTGCAATACTCTTTACAATAGCCAGAATCTGGAAAAAAACTGAGTGCCTGAGAACAGATGACTTGTTAAAGTAACTTTGGTATATTTACACAATGGAGTACTATGTAGCTGTTAGAAAAGATGAAGTCATGAAATTTACATACAAGTGGTACTACATGGAAAGTATCCTGTTAAGCGAAATGAATCAGAAAGAGCAGGATAGACACAGAAAGATTGCATTCATCTGGGGAACATAAAGAAACATAAAATGGTAATTCTTTAAAATTTTATTTTATTTTTATAAAGCTGTTGACAACAATTTGCTACATTTATAAATACCAATGCTACCACCATTACATCTACCCACCACCATATTTCCAGTGTTTTCACCATGACCTCCAAACCCTGCCCCCACAGCTGGGCCTAAATAATTTATTTTGTATTGCTTGTTCTGAAAACTACACTAAAAATGATCTAAAAAAATTCCTTAGAGGAAAGTTTGTGAAGGTTGTATTTCATTCTGGAGCCATTAAGGCCTTGTATGAGAGATTACTAACATGTTGTTTAAGGTTGAACCTTGTCTGCTTATATGTATATATGTGTGCATGTGTGTGTGTTTGTATACATATATACACAAATACACATATACCCATGCATGTATATGTATATATACACACATATCATATGTGTATATATACACACACATATATATGTATATATGTATATATTAGCACTGTAGCACTGTCCTTCCAGTTATTCATCAATTTGCTCAAGCAGGCACCAATACCGTTTCCATTGTGAGACTTGTTACTGTTTTTGACATATGAAATATGTCATGAGTAGCTTTCCAGGCTTTGCTGTGCGGGCAGAAAACCTTGCTGGCTCTCTTAGAGGGGTGGAGGAATCGAACCCAGATTGGCTGCATGCAAGGCAAATGCCTTATCTGCTATACTATCGCTCCAGCCCGAATATATATATATATATATATATATATATATATATATATATTCTCTTATTGAGAACTTATTGTCTCCCATTGTCTAATTCTAACTTTTGGAGAACCCAGCAGGCTAACGAGAGTATCCTGCCCACATATATGTAAAGGTGATTAGAGGCTGCCCCAAAAGCTTCCATTCCTCTTGGAGAGCCCAACAAGTTAACGAGAGTATCCTGCCTGCATGGCAGAGACTGGAAAGCTACCTGTGGTGTACACGATATGCCAAAAACAGTACGAATGATGGTACTCATTCCTCTGACTCTGAAAGAGCCCCCAGTATGCCATTGTGCTCCACTAGCACATGACAGGGATGAGTGGAGAAATTTCTGGCACCTGGTCGAGCAAATCGATGAGCGAGGTCTCCTTCGTGCAAAATTCTACTTCACAGAGCAGGGAGAAGGGGCTGCAAAGTTTAAGAAGAGAACTCACAGAAGAAAACCAACTGGGAGCTCTTTGGCCCTATTTTGACAACATGGGAAGATGTCGTCATTTACAACATAGACAAGGAATATATTCGACGGGTTCAGCACCTCCATGATTGTATGAGGATCGCCAATAGAGAGATAGCCACAAAGAAGGGCCTGTCTTCGAAAACTCTTGAGCTTATTCGCCAACGTTGCTTGGTGCATGCCTTAGGCAATCGCAAGGGAACGTCCGATTTCACAAAGCAATGCAGAGAAGCGATAAAGAAAGACCTCAAAGAGAGAAAAGCAGTGTTGGTAGATGTGGCAGAAGCCGGAAAAAGCATTCGCAACAACCGCCTGTCCTTCGCCAACTACAAGACCAAGATAACTGCCCTCGACATCCTGATGGATCTACCACATCTTCCAGAAGGGCAATGGAGAAGACTATCCATGACTTCTACTCAGATCTCTTTGATAGCCATGTCCACCTGCCCACATACCAAATTCTGCAAGATGAATATGTCATTTTCAACATTCTCCCTTCCAAAATCCAGCAGGCCATTTGTCTGTAAAGAAACGAACATCACCTGGCCCAGACAAGGTCAGACCTGAACACCTGAAGAACCTGCAATCAGTACTCATCAATACACTGGCTCAGTTATTCACACGTTACCTGTCTGAATGCAAGGTTCTGTCCCAATGGAAAACCAGCAGGACTATACTACTGTACAAGAAGGAATACATCCATGACATTGGCAACTATCGCCCAATCTGCTTGTTGTCTGTCGTCTATAAACTGTTCACTCAAATCATCCTGAATAGGATTGGCAGAACACTAGATGAAGGACAACAATGCAAGCAAGCTGGGTTCCAAAAAGGATTCAGCATGATCGACCATATCCACACAATAACAAGGTTCACTGAAGTTTCTCGGGAGTTCAAGATGCCACTGTGTTTAATGTTCATTGATTTAAAGAAGGCCTTTGATTCTGTTGAGACAGAAGCCCTAGACAATCAGGGCATTCAAACTCAATACATCAGGATCCTCCGTGAGCTTTATTACAGATTCACTACCAGGATATCACCATTCTACAAAGAAGTGATCCTCCTGTCAAGAGTGGGGTATGGCAAGGTGATACCATTTCACCGAAACTCTTCAGTGCCACTCTCAAAAACGTCATGCGATGACTGGGATGTGAAAGAATGGGAGTGAAGATAAACTGTCGGCAACTATACCACCTCCACTTTGCTGATGACATTGTTCTAATAACACCAAAATTTAGCCAAGCAGCTAAACTTCCTGAAGTTCCAATTGCTCTCAATGAAAGGAACATCTCCAAATGCAACAGTTATGTGTACCTAGGTCGAGAAGTCAACACTATGAATGAACACTCACCTGAGTTGTGCAGAATGAAGAGAGCAGCTTGGAACACCTTCAAGAGCGTCAACGAAATAGCTAAGAGGATGAATAAACTCTGACTCCAGGCACATCTCTTTGATTGCACTGTTCTTTTTGTATTAACATATGCCTCAGAGACCTGGGCCTACTCAAACAGGATGAGAACACTATTCGAGTCTCCCAAAGAGGAATTGAAAGAGCTATGATTGGAGTATCATGCTTCATTCAAGTTAGAGAAAGAATCCGGAGTTCTGACCTCTGTCAACTATCAAGAATCAGGGATGCTGTCTCAATTGCCAAGGTGTCGAAAATCAGATGGGCTGGACACGTAATGAGATTTGGAGATGACCACTGGACTAGAGCCTATACCGACTGGATTCCATGGGACGTCAAAAGATCACGTGGCAACCCACCTACGAGATGGTCAGACTTCTTTGTCAAGAACCTGAACGATCAGTTTGAGGCTCTTCGTGTTCCTAGAAGGAGCAGATGCCATTGGGCTACACTGGCACGAACAGGGATGAATGGAAACGTTACTGGCGCCCGCTTGAGCAAATCTATAAGTAACAGGATGTCAAGTGATCAAGTGATATATATATATATTTATGTATTTACATATACATATATATATATATGAGATAGGTTGCCTTCTACTTTACACCCCATTGAATATGGTGTGCTACTCTTATTACATCTGTGGTGTAACAAGATATTAGATGTCGTGGCCCTGCACTCCAAGATTAAAGGTCAATTATTTTTTTTTATTTTAACTGAGTGGTGACTTTGGGGTCTGGAGGCATCTCTATGGTGTATATTCTGTGTTGCTCTCTTCTAAGAGATTTATTTGGGAGTCTCCAAGTCATGGTTGTTAATGAGCTTATATGTCTACAGAGAAAGTTCCTGGGCAGGACTGTCAAGTGACCAGAAACACAGGGAAATGCACTTTTACAATGAACAAGGACAACTTTTATTTTTATAAATAAAAATACATTTAATGCTGATTTTTAAAATAAAATTAAATCAAAAGAAAACTTTTAGATGATAATTTCATTTCAAGAGTTCTGAAAGATTTTTGATTTTCTGTTTAAAACTGAAACTTTCACAACGTAAATCACAAAATTGTGTAAAAAGTTACAAAACCTTACTGCCACAAAGTAGGAAACATGCAAGAGCTCACCTTTAATAACTGCTGGAGCGATAGCACAGTGGTAGGGTGTTCGCCTTACAAGTGGCCAACATGGCCGACCCGAGTTCGATTCCTCCGCCCCTCTCAGAGAGCCCGGCAAGCTACCGAGAGTATTTGATATGCCAGACACAGTAACAACAAAGTCTCCAATGGAGACGTTACTGGGCCCGCTCGAGCAAATCGATGATCAACGGGAGGGCCTTTACCTTTACCTTTTATTATAAAAAAAAAAGTTCTCTTAACTAAACTCTAGATTTAATTCAAGCATAATGAAAATGTCACCTGAGCCTTGTTAATATTTTTTACTTAAAATTTACTTAATTTGAAATATATTTAATTGAAAATCAGACTTTAGAATTTACTTTAGAATTTATACAGGAAATCTCATAGTCAAAAACAAGGCAAGTGTTGAAGAAAGAGAACAAAGAATATTCATAATACCTACTATCTATATCTATAATATAGCTATTATATTTAAGAGAGTAAAGTAAATTAAAAACAGGTCATGAAATAGAACGAAGTCCAGATTGTAATATGATTTGTGTTTTAAAGATGACACTGCTGAGTTTGAAGAAGTTCTATTCAATAAATGGTTCTGGAATTATTGTAAACATATGTATAAAAATCTTAAATTATATGTGCAGCACACAGAAATATAATTCTAAATGAATCACTGATATAAATCTGAAAGATAACATAATTCAATGAGAAAAGATATTTTTATGATCCTGAAGTAAGGAAACATAAAATATAATCTAATAAAAAAATCAAATAGATTAAGTTTTATAAAATTTAAGAACATTCTGTCTTCAGAATCACTAGGACCAGAAAGATAGCACAGGGGTTAAAGATCTTGCCTTGCAAGATTGTTGTGGCTAACAACAATTTGGTCCCTGGCACGACACGGTCTCTGAATGCTATCAAGAGAAACTTCTGAGCAGAGAGCCAGGAGTACCTGAGAACCAGAGTTAACACAACCACATCCAAAGAAGGAAAAAAGGAACATTAAAATGAAAATATAAGGTGTAGCATACAAGTTTACCATAAATTCACTTATAATTCCACTATTATGTATCTCTGAAGAACAGAAAAATGTCATGTTAAAAATAAAGATGCATGTCTATATTCGTTACAGTGCTTTTACAATGTAAGAAAGATGATCCCTTCCTTTTCTGATAACATAGAAGCATGGAGAAAGTTGTGCTAAGTTAAAAAGTGAAACACAAGCACAAAAATTTGTAAGTCCACAACTGTACCTCACGATGTATCACTAATAAAAAATTTTTTAAAAAGTGACAATAAGAAATAAAAATATGGAATGATCTCCATTCATATGTGGATCTATATAAACAAAACAACAGAATCAGCAAAAGTAAATGAAAATAAACCCCAGGACAATCTGCAGGACTGCACTCCACTGAATGCAGAGGGGTCATAGAGTGGAAAAGGTCCAAAGGACTGAGATGAAAGAATATGGGTATGTAAGTAGTAGGTATGATATAATAAATTATTGTGTAAAGTAAAATATTTTCATTTGGAGGAAAATACAGGGAGGGAACAGAGAAAGAGAGAGCTATTCAAGAGAGAACATGGGCTTCTCCAGAAGGGAGAAAATGTCAAGAGTACACATCACAGGTTGAGATGTGGTCAACTCCCTAAATGGAGAATACACCAGTGATATACATTTTAAAGAACTGTGATAATATACCCCTAAAACATGTACATCATTATGAACCAATGTAGCTTTGATAAAATGAATATTTAATACTTTATACCCTAAGTATTTGTATCAAATTCATATTCAAAATATGTGGAGGAGGAAAAAATTTTAACAAGAAATATAGAATCTAGACAATCCATTAAAATATTTTGCAAAAAATTCAGGAAGTATTATTCCAAAATAGACAATTTCCATTAAACCTCATAATAGTCTACTTAATTAGTAATTACAGAGATGCACATCAAGGTAAAGAATATTTATTTTTTAGAACACAAGAATTCTTGAGGGAAAAGAGAGAAGATACTGAGATACCAATATAAAACAATAAACTCTCATGGCAATACTACTAAGTCTGTAAATTCATACAATTTTGAAAACCATTTGACAATTGTTTACTAAAGCTGTAAACCCAGCTATTTTACTTCTACTCATACTCCCAATAGAAATTACTCACATTCCACAAAAATATTTTTTATCAGAATTATGTTATTACTGGACAAAGAAGGGATAAATACATGTGAAGTGTTGACATAATCGACAATCATACCTACATTTAGAAAAACAAAAGTGGGAATCAAAGTGTATACCATGTGGTCACATTCATTATCACACTATAAATAATCTATAGCGCTACAAGGCAACATAGTGGTGATTATATTTGGTGTTGATTAAAAATTGAAAGACGGTCTCAGGGACTTTTAAGGCGCATAAATTCTCAGAAAAGTATATAAACCATCAGTGCACCTATCTTCCCAGGTATGCTTTGCTAGAAAAATCCATCGCTATGTGTGATTGTGTATAATACAATTCAAACAGAAGCATATAAAAATTAAAATTAGGGAAAAATCACAATCTTACAAAATTAACACCTATTTTCTTCCTCTTTGGTGACTAAGCTCATATTCTGAAATAATTTTAAAAAATTCCTGCTACACAGGTTGTAAATATACGTTGAATTTGTAATAATGTATTCTTACATGCAAAAGTGAAAGATTCTGGCATGGTAACACATTAGAATGCAAGCCATTTAAAATTACAACAACTCATTACAATATTTTCCATAAAAGAACTTTGAATGCTCTGACTCTGAGACTAATTTGAAGAGAATGTCATTTATCATTCCATGTAAGAAATGATGACTCAAAGTAAAATTAAATCTTCAATAAGCAATACTATGGTTTAAGATTTCATAAGGGTCCAGGCAAGAAAAAGGACACTAGGATATTATAGGATATACATTGTATTGTTTTGCTACAAGTGCTGCAGCAAAGTAATACTGTGTTTCTGGTAAAAATAATACAAAATGTATTTTTTTCACAGTTCTCGAGAAGGGGAGGATAAGTGTGCTTATACATTTGGTTTTCTCTGAGATACCTCTTCTTAACTTGCAGATGAACATCTCCCTATGTTTTCTTTTTTGTCTTTTCTCTATGTGTATCTGTGTCCTTATTTCCTCTTCTCATGAATATATTAATTATATGAATTAGTGAAAACTCTAATGATCTCATTTAATTTACATCTTTGAAGACCCCTATATCACTGGAATGGAACACATGCTTTGATTAGGTCTGATCCCCTGTATCACAGGATCCCCTGAGCATCTCCAGGAATGCTCACTGAACAGAGACAAGAGTATTCCCTCTTCACATTTCTTCTTCAGAGTGAGGTGCTCATCTTCTAGATGCTGTGGTTATTAAATATTTCACTTATCAAGAATTGCTCTTATCGTCAAAGAACTGTACTTTCCATCCTTGGCGGTGGCTGTTATCCAATAATAATGTATTTGTTTGACAGTATAAAGGCATAATCTGAGCCTTCCCCTTAAGTTTTCGTAACTCTAAGTGACTGTTCTAGCTTCAGGTTCCCCTGTGCTAAGACACACAAACATGCACACATACACAGACACACACACACACACACACACACACACCAAGACTCTACTTAAGTGTCAGGTACAACCACACTGCAACTAAGCTTCTTCAAATTACCAGTTTTGGCTTCCATATAGGTCTGTACCTCATAATAATTCCTCCCAAACCTTCACCTAATCACTTTCTGAAATTAGAGATTTAATCACAGCTTCCATCATTAGTCATTTATCTCACTAAAAACTTCTTTTGATATGCAACCCAATCAAATAAATGTCGGTGATAAATTTCAAAGGAAGCAATAAAGATGCACAAGATAATTGAAATGTTGTCAAAACAGGGAGAGACAATTTTTATGTTGCCTAATACACCATCTCATACCAACAAACCAAAAACTGTTGGAGTCCAGTGACTCAGGACAAACAGCAGGACAGAATTAGTGGATTTATTTATTTAGGAGCCATTTTTCTTTGCCTCCTACTGGATGAACTTTATTTAAAGTTCAGTGACAGGGTTGGTCTCCTTTTATAGAAATCCATTTTCAGTTCCAAATCAAACACTGTAATTTGTAGATTGAATAAATGGAAAAGCATTGGTAGTCCCTCAGATACATACAATGCCATCCAGTTAGTATCAGATTAAATAAAGGTTGAAGTTTAAAAAGTTAGAAATGCTGGAAATGCTGGCCTTGACAGCAACATTTAAGGTGGAATTAAATATGAATAAAGCATTAGAGGTAAATTTGGAGGCAAAGAAGAAGTAGAATTCTATATTCTAATTTCCATGGAATTTGTACAGACCCTCTTTGGATCTTAAAAGAAAGTTGCTAGGGATATTTCTGAAGTTTAAAGTGACCTTTACTTAGCTCCTAATATGTGAGGTGATTTCACATAAATTTTATTCCTGAAAGACTTGACAGAGAAATGACGAGCTCTCAGTGTATGTCTTGTCACAGGTATAATGGATTACAATTATGACACAAAATGATTCTTAAAGACCTCATTGAATTCATGGCAGATGGGTTCTTTGAGAGTTAGTTTTAAATCTGAAGGGATTACAAATTTATCATACTCAAGCTAAGATTTGCCTCCTAGAGGCAATGTCTGTTTAAATGAGATTTGTTGGTTTCAATGTGCAAAATGAAAAACCAGGAGCATTTTATTGGTTTCATAACATTGGAGAAGACCAGGGGTCGGGAACTTTCCTAAGTCATTTTGTCAGTGCTGACAATTGATAATTTGGCATCAATTGTTCTTGGGAGGCTGACTTCAATAAAGGTAAGAATACAGTGAAAATTATAGGTAAGTTAAATTTTGCTATTATGAACTCATAATTTATAAGAAAGTATATTGCTATAAAACCAAAAGTTGTGGTGTGGTGCATCTCATCTATAGTGATTCAAGTACTCAACACTTAATGTGACAAAATAGGAAAAAAAGAATACCTTTCTTCCATTTCTTACAGAGTACTTAAGGAACAAAGAACAAAGAACAAAGAATTTACTCAGAGTAAATCAAGGCTATAGATTGTTTTTTTTAAATAGCACTGTCTTCCCGTTGTTCATCGATTTGCTCGAGTGGACACCAGTAACATCTCACAACAAATTGTGAGACTTGTTGATACCGTTTTTGGCATATTGAATATGTCATGAAGAGCTTGGCAGGCTTTGCCCTGTCGGCAAGATACTGTCGGTAGCTTGCCAGGCTCTCCGAGAGGGGCAGAGGACTCGAACCCAGGTCGGCCATGTCGGCCACGTGCAAGGCAAACGCCTTACCTGCTGTGCTATCTCTTCAGTCCACGAACATTGCACTACAAACCGAGGATCAAAGAATGATTAACACCGTCCCCATCCTTCAAGGATCTGGAAGGCAAAGAATTAGACAAACTCCTGTATCAGACATTACCACAGAATAGCACAGCGGTAGGGCGTTCGCCTTACAAGCGGCCAACATGGCCGACCCGAGTTCGATTCCTCCGCCCCTTTCGGAGAGCCCGGCAAGCTACCGAGAGTATTCTATATGCCAGACACAGTAACAACAAAGTCTCCAATGGAGACGTTACTGGGCCCGCTCGAGCAAATCGACGATCAACGGGAGGGCCTTTACTTACTTACTTACTAAGGTTAACATTGTGAGAAGAAGCTAGTGAAGTATGGCATTAACTCAGGAAAAGAACAGCTCTTGTGTGGAGTATTAAAAAGGTTTTTTCCCTCTCTCTTTTTTTGGCTTTTTGGGTCACACCCAATGATGCTCAGAGGTTACTCCTGGCACACAGGAATTACCATATGGGATACCAAAGATAGGACTTGGGTCAGTTGTGTGCAAGGGATTACCCACTGTTCTATTGCTCTGGCCCCTAAAAATATCTTTATTGGACAGAGAAATAGCAAAAGAAATAGCAAAAATAGCAAAACATCACCAGCCTTGCAAGTACATGGTGAGGAATTCACATTCCCAAGTATGCGATGGGCTTGAGTACAACCCCAGCAGCTGTACTACTGCAAGTACTATTACAAAGATGTGCAAATGCTGTGGCCAAAACACGTGACTTCCTCACCACCCTGGCACAAGGTTGACTCTGCTTCAAATTTCTGGTACCACATATGGTCCCCTGAGCCCTGCTAGGAATGACCCTGAGCACAGAACCAGGGGTAAGACCTGAGCACCAACAGGTGTGGCCCCAAAAAAGAAAAAATAAGCAGTGGAATTCTGTGGAGTGTGTATGTGAAGCCGACAGCAGCTTCTGGAAAACATAACCAGAGCCTGTGTGGGCAGCAGCACATGTACAAGCACCACAGCTACAGCAGTGCAAATCTTTCTAAGCATCATGGTCAACTGTGCAAACACTACAGCCTAATGTGTAACCCACACCTCAGTGAGCAACTACCACAAGCTAAAACTATGATAAAGCACTTATAAGTACCTATGCAATTTCTGATATTGAAACAACAAAGGGAAGTTAGAGGAGGGTTTTTTTAATTTTATTTATTGTATAAAAATATTTTAATTGAATAACCATGAGATATATATTACAAAGTTGTTCATGACTGGGTTTCAGTAATTTAATATTTCAACACCCGTCCCCTTCACCGGTGTATATTTCCTACCTCCAGTGTCCCAAATTTCTCTCCTGCCCCCCACCTCTATGGTAGACTCTTCTCTTCTCCTGTTCTCTGCCTCCACTCCCCATCCCTCCCCTCCCTTCCCCTCCTTACTCTCCTCTCCTCTCCCCCTCCCTTTCCTCTACTCCCATCTTTTCCCCTCCTCTCCCCTCCCCTGTCCTCTGTTCAGAAACCATATCTATACTTTATTCTCTCCGCAGTTAGCTGGTCATTGAGGTCCCACATAGTTAATATCTGACCTGAGGGAGAAGCAACCATAAAGACATGAGATCAGACTATCAGTTTATAGCTTTTACTTATGTATATTGATTCTGATAATGTTTAATCTGAAATCAATCATTCACAGTACAAAAACCATTGCGACTATGTTTATTTCATTTTATGGCTTGGAAAGTCTCACAGAAATGACTCATGATAAATCAATATATGGTTAGATGCTCTATCTTAAGAAATATCTAATAGCATATCAGAAGAGTTGTTTTTCATCTATAGATGAGTCATCCTTGGTCTAGATTCAGAATAACAAGAACCTGAATTGTGATTTCCTTTTGGAGTTGGATAAAAACATTACTTTCTCCTATCACAGATGCCGTTAATTCTATAATACCTTCCAGATTATAATTTCTATCAACTGACAGAAATACATGGACTACAGATGGGACTTGATAAAGAGTACTTTTACAGCGTGGACATATAGTTAGCAGTCTTCTGAGACAGTTAATCAATGAATTAGAACAATCTTCCTTTGCAGAAAAGAGAATTTTTTCGCAGAGCATTGCAGTATTTACTTGAACAGTTTATCCATTGTGATGTTGCCTTAGCATTCATATGAACATGATCTCACATTTGTTCAGTTTATTTGGGGGCAGCACTAGGGGACTACTCCTAACACATTGCTAGTTTGTCACTCTGGGCAAAGCTCTGAGGACGATGCTAGGCCTCCTATATATAAAATATATACAATATGCACTTCAGCCACTGAACTAGTTCTCTGGTCCAGAATCTCACGGTTTTTTTAATATAAAATCTGGCATGTTTTATTGATATAATTTTTTCCTCTAAAGAAAAAGAATTTGTGACCAAGAATAGGAAATATCTCAAAAAACAACTAATAAATTGATGAAATGGTCAACTCAATAAAAATCAAGCAAAGTGTCAATGCAATGGAATTTCCTGTGGACCATCAAAAAGTGAAAATTGAATCTGAAAAGTCAAGGACTTATAGCCAAATTAAGGCGTAGAATACACATATTGCCTAAGTGGATATCTAATGTCCTCTCTATCAATCATCTGCCACATATCTTACTTTTCCGACAGATTGACAGGTTCCAGTACTGTATTAAATTTTGGTCCTTAGGAAGGTATATTTTTCTGTGCATCTATTAAAATCTTTTGAAATAAAACTAGCTATTCAAAGATGCTATAAAGATGGCAAGCAGAATTATGAAAAAATGTTTATCAATACTAATTAACAGGGATATAAAAATCAAACCAGCAAATAGGCATTGTTATACAGGAAATTTGCTTCTGGTATAACAGTATTGCATAAAAGCAGCAAGAATGTCTACATCAAGAGTTGGGAAAAGAACTGGAAAATTAGTGTAGCAGATAGGATGATTCTCTTAAACATAGCTGCCTCAGGTTCTATCACAAGCATCTCATGTTCCCCTGAGACCACCAGAAGTGATCTGAGTGCAGAGCCAAAAGTGAGACCTGAGCATAGTTGGATCTGGCTTATAAACAGAACCAGCAAAAATGAAAGACTAGAAACAAGTGCTGGCAGAGATGTGGCAAAAAATAAATTCTCATTTCTTGCTGGTGGGATAGTTACTTGTTTCAGCCTTTATGGAAAATGGTTTGGCGACTTTTAAAACTTAGAACTACTAAAAACAGAGCTTCTGTTTTACCCTCCAATTCTGCGCCTGAGCACCTACACCAAGAACATAAAACATCAATCCTAAAGGACATATTTATACTTATATCCATCACAGTACTATTTATAATAGTTAATATTCTGAAACGGCTCAAGTTCCCATATGAGTGACCAAATAAAGTGAAGCATATGCTGACAGTGGAATATTACTCAGCTATGATAAATGATGGAATCTCACAGTTTCTAGTGATTTGAATTAAATTGAATGGTGTTGTGATAAGTGAAGTGAGTCAGAAATAAAAATATAGTACCTAGAGATATAGTACCTGTTAAGGCACTTGCCTTGCATGTGATCAACTCTAGTTCTGTCTGTGGGAGCAATATAATCCCCTGAGTACTGCCAGGGGTCACTCCTGGAGACAAAGTCAGGTATTACCCTGGAGCACTACCGAGTATGGCCCAATACACTGCCATCCAAATAAAAGAGAAAACAAAACAATCAACAATAAATGCAAAGTGATCTCACTCATCTGCAGATTATAGGGAAACAATTTAAGGGATTAGAAAATCCTCAGTAGAAAGAACCCAGTGATACCATCATTTGAGTATGCGGAGTGGTAGAGAACGTACTTTGGAATAATAGTGGATTATGACTGCTGATGGTGAGTATAATGTAGTAGCACTTCCAAGTCATGTGACTTGTTTTTCCATTAGCTGGTGCTATGGCTCCTGGTTTAAAGATGCTTTTTTGTTGTTGTTATGTTTTCAAGGCCTTGGGAAATCACTATGTTGTGCTGTTTCTTTCCTTCAGTTGCTTCCCTATGTAAGACCTGACGAGGGTATAAAGTCTCTTGCAATTGCTTCTGATCGGACCCGTTCTCTGTCTTATCTTCCAAGTTCTTTATCTAGAACAGTATTTATTGTGTTGTAAAAAGATACGTTAAAAACTTGTAAATTTGACCATAATAGTGGTTATGTGTCAATATTCAGATTTACTTATCTTCTTTCGGAAAAGCTGTTAAACAGAAAAATTATTCAAAACCCTGAATCAAATTATATAATAAATGAACAAGTCTAGGAGAACAGTGTGTCTGGGAAATATGCAGAGTATAGGAGGGAGAAATTGACAAGGTCTGATTATGATAGAACTGCTGCATTTTAGAAACCAAATCATTTTGTATGAATTGCGTAAAAACTGTTTTATCCATATTCATGATGGGCTGGTTGAAATACTTTGTCCCTTATTTAAAATTTATTATTTGTCATTATTACTAAGACCCAGGAGAGCTGTATGTATACTAGCTACAAATCTATACAATGACTTGGAATCTGTAAGTATTTTCTCCCCACTTTGTGTCTGTTCATTCTTTTACAAGTTTACAGGAAGCGATTTCCAACATTTCTAATTTTAAATTGTGCTTTATTTACCTACTATTGGTTTACAATACTATACAGTTTCAGGTTCCAGGGTCACACCTCTCTGTGTAAGTCCTACTGCACCTGCCTCCCAAGTTCACTGCTATCTTGCTTCAATTACTCACTTTTATGTATTCCCACCATTGTATTCCTTCTGGTAACTTATATTTTTCACATAACCTAGGAGTCATTTTTGTTGTGTTTTGCCATGTATCCCCTCCCTTTGGCTATTTCTATTCTACGTGGGTAAAATCACACAGTACTTACCTTTTATTCTCGACTTTGTTTAGCATGATCCCCTCCAAGTCTCAAACATAGGGTATTAAAAGGTACATATTCCTTTAAATTTTTTTAAAAATTTTTCATCTTCAGTGGTGCTCAGGAGTGCAGGGATCTGGGCCTGATGGCCTGATATATGAGACCTGCTTGACCTGGGTCCACTAGGACTATACTTGGTATGTTTGGGGCAGAATTGCTGGGGGTCAAATTCAGAATCTACAGATATGCAAGACATGCACTCAAGTCTTTTGAAGTATCTCCCAGTCTTTATTTTATATCACTGCATAGTATTCTATTGAGTACATATACTACAACTTTTTTAATCTAATGTGTTATTTACTTTTCCTCTGTGTTTCTGGTTTAAAGTCCTTACCTCAGTCTTTCACTATGCCTCTAGAACATGCTGAGATTTTTGCATGAATGAAATAGAGGGGCTCTGCTTTAAATAAAATCCACCAATCTACCCTGTATCCTTTGATTAGTGAGTTCAGATTGTTCACAATTAGGGTGGTTACTATTATACAGCTCTTAATTCTTGTCATCAAGATCCTTTGTTTTATTGGTTGTTTAATACTTTTGTTTCTTTTATTGTAAATTCTCTAATTTTGGCTTTAAATTGTTTCCCTCCTGGATATTACATTAAGTTTTTTTTTTCAATTTTTCTTCTAAGTCTTCTAGTCCTATCATTTTAGTCTCTGCCTAGATTTTTGTTTTTTGGATACCAAATATTTGAAATCAGTTTATCTTTATCTAGCAGTCTTCTAATTTCCTGTCGTCAACTCATATTTATAGAGCAATAAGATTCTATTCCATTATTCATCCTTTTTGATGTTTTGTCTGTATTTTATCCACTTTTATGTTTCATCTTAAGCATTAATATTTATTACCTCATTCAAAGTTATATGTTCTTTTGTCTTCTTTTCAGTACTTCTTGCAATGTGGTCCTAGTGTTGGTAAATAATATTAGCTTTGGTTTATGGTAAATAGCTTTCATTCTTCCAGAATTAGATGGTAATTATTCAGGGTAGAACATCTCTCTCTGGAATTTTTTTCTGAAAAAATTAATGAGTCTGATTGGCATGCCTTTGTATGTTTCATTTTCTAGCAGTCTTTAAAATCTTCTACTTACTGCCAACTTTTTACTTAATGATGAAGGGTCTTGGTGTATGGCTTTCAAAATCTAGAAATTTGGGTATTTTGTCAGTTATCTAGACTTCTATGATTGATTATTTGCTTAGATTTCACTTTATGGTCTACCTATTATCATGTGCTTCATCTTTTAAAAGAATTTAAGGGTTCTTAAAGAGAGGTTTAATTTTTCTTAAATTATATTTTAACCTTTTACATTTGAATCATTATTAAATTTTTTAAGTTGAATTTCCATTATTTTTCCCTCTGAAATATTTAGCTTGTTAAACTGTTTAATGAAAATTTAGTTTAAAGCATTGTGTTTTGCATATCTAGCATCTAAGTTTGAAATATCTATAGTTTCAAACTCTTTGGAAAAAGTCTCCTGCTCCTGCATTTTCTTTCCTGTTTCACTAATGTTTTGTTCTATGTTGCTGTGCATTTGCTATGTCTCACTGGCTTTCTTTACAAGTTATTTTAGTTCCCTTCTCTGTTTGACTCCCTAATTCCATGTTGTTAAAACTGATATCTGAAGAAAAATTTGTCATTCAGTTTGTTGCTGGATTTAACATCTTTTTGAGAGAGATGCAGCATGGGGTTGGTGGGGAAAGCATGTGACTTGTTTTTCCATTAGCTGGTGCTATGGCTCCTGGTTTAAAGATGCTTTTTTGTTGTTGTTATGTTTTCAAGGCCTTGGGAAATCACTATGTTGCGCTGTTTCTTTCCTTCAGTTGCTTCCCTATGTAAGACCTGACGAGGGTATAAAGTCTCTTGCAATTGCTTCTGATCGGACCCGTTCTCTGTCTTATCTTCCAAGTTCTTTATCTAGGCCCAGTTAGGGGTATCTCCAGTCTTAACTGGACTTCCAGTGAAGTGAGATTTCTTGGTGTTCCAGGCTATGCTACAAGACTTGAGGTGGAGGCTGTAAGGGAAGGGTAGCAGGATTTTGTAGCCTGATAGTCTGATAAATGCCTGATAAATGCAGAGTCCTATCACTGAAGTGTGGGGAAGAGGCTTCCCTGCCATCATATGAGAATAGTGCAATTCTGAAAGTATTATTATTATCAAGATGATTTCCCATTTTGGGCAGCTCGCGCTGTTCTCTTATGCCTACTTTACTACCCGACTGCATGCCCTCCCAGTCTAGACACTTGTCCTGCTGGATATAAAGCTTACTACTAGGATCGTCTCTGCTGGGCCAAGATGCAGAGATGCATTTATAACTTGGATCCCTGCTCATGACACACAGGCTTAGCACTGATGGCTCAGAGGTGGTAGAAGGACTCTGCCTGCAGAGTTGTCTACCCAAATTCTCCATTTACAGAGATTAGTAAAAGCACTCAGTCAGTAAGAGAATGGCTCCTTCCCTCTGCTGGGTCCTAGTGAATTGAGTAACTGCCCCCCCCCCCTTATGAGTCTCCTCTACCCTCTTCTTGACCTATAATTTGCACTGCAATGATACTCTGAGTATTGTTGTCTACACAGCAATAAGAATTCCAGAGTCCTTTTGCTGTTCTGCTAACATCACACAGTCAGCTATCTTCAAAAATGCTGGTGACCTCGAAGTCTTCTGGTGATAAATTGTGCATATTGTTGAGATCTATAAATACTTTCTATCTTTTCTTGTTTATATTTTCCATTTTAATGACTCAATGCAGCTTATATTTTATGAAATAATTTGATAAAAATGCAGTTCACACAAAAAAATGTAAAAGATCTAAATATAATCACACAGAGCACTGTATTATGATACAACTATTACTAGGTTTTTTAAGCGTTATCTTTTTATCAGATTTTATTTATTTTTGAAGCTTTATTTAATTAATTTATTTATTTACAAAGCTGTTCATGATTGAATTTCAGTTGTATAGTATTCCAACACCCATCCCTCCAGTGTACATTTCCAGCTGCCTGACTCAGTCAATTCCTCCTACCTAGTCCTTAATTTTGTTGTAAGAAAATTAAGCACGTTTTTATTTCATGGTTCATACTTTTTGTATCATTTATAAACATTCTTTTCCTATTCCAAGATCTTAAGTATTTTCTCTAATATTTTCTCCTAGACATATTCTTCAATGCACTCTAACCATTGGGGTATTTTCAAAATTTTAGTTTTCTTTTAGCTGTTTGGATTTCATCATGAACCCCTTTATACACTGCTCTGACATAGTGGAAGCAGAGCTAGGTCTCATCTCCCTTTAAACACAACATCTATTTCTTTGTACTTCAGGTTACTTTGTTGCCCCTTGACATAAGGTCTTCCATCAGAAGAACAATTATAAATCTGTGGTCAGTTCATCTTTGCTTTTGCTCAAGAATGAGATTCTTGAAACTTACTCCATCTTATATGTATAAGTATAATATGTATAAGTTTGTATAAGTATGTATAAGTTTGTTTTTTTCATATTTTGGCAAAATATTTAGAACTTGAAATAAACATCACTATCTAATTTTAGAACATTTTTATCATTCCCAGAATAAATTCTATGCACATTACCGGTTACTCCCTGTCTTTCTCTAACAGGTCTAAGTAATTTTTAATACACTTTTGTTGCTCCAGGAACCATATAATGGGTGGTGATGTTTTGTGAATGGCTCCTTTCAACTTAGCTTATGTTCAAAGTTCATTCATCTTATAGCTACTGTTAGAGTTATATTCCTTTGTATGAATGAATAATATACCACGTTCAGTCAAATGGCTGGTAACCATTTGTACTTGTCTAAATTTTAATTACAATTAGTAGTAAAGTATAGGCAAGGATTTTAGTGGACTTTTCTTGGATATATACATATAAGAGAAGAATTTCTTAGTACACCGTTCTTAGCATTTTAACAAAATGCCAAACTGCTTTCCAAGGTGATTTTACTATTTTTATTATTATCCAATGTACCTCAAGTACAGATTACTAATGTCATTATAGTGTTGTGGGGATAATCATCTTAAAACCACTGATAGATTAATCTGCTTATACATTGAAATGAGGATTTTGGTTCTTTAGTTTCTTTGTTTTTTACAATCATAAAAGAATCCAGGAAAGTTATTATGAGAGTCGGGACTCAAGTAACAATAGTAAAATGTTATGAAAGAAAAAGGATGTGACAGGGCCAAAGAAATAGAACAGTGCTTAACCTGTACAGAGCTAACCCAGGTAAAATCCCCAGAATAACATATGGTCACCTGAGACTACCAGGAATGATCCCTGAGTGCCAAGAATAAGCCCTAAAGTACTGCTGGGTGTGTCTCCTAAATTAAAAAGAAAAGAAAAATAGAAAGTACAAGAGACTCTAAAATGAATTAAGAAATATTAACAAAAGTAAAGTCCCATTGTATGTAAAAATATGAAGGGTGAGTTGGGGTTCTTGTTTGTTTTATTTTATTTTATTTTATTGCTTTTTGGGTCACACCCAGCGATGCACAGGGGTTACTCCTGGCTCTTCACTCAGGAATTACTCCTGGCAGTACTCAGGGGACTATATGGGATACAGGAATAGAACCCGGGTGAGCCACGTACAAGGCAAACACCCTACCCACTATGCTATCGCTCCAGCCCCGAGTTGGGGTTTTCAGTATCTAAGTAACATGCATATACTTTGAGTCAAGTCAGACAAGGACTTTAGTTTCTACAATATCACATACATTTTTTTACTTATACGGTAATAATTTCACTTAAGTGTCTCTACTTTTTGTTACTTGTAAAATAAACATGGCAGTAAAATAAATCTTAATTCAAATCATATGGGCCAGAGAGGTAGCTGAAAAACACCAGCAGTAGTGGGACCACCTAGCATATAGCAGGAAGTTGCCTTGAGTACTGTTGAGTGTGGTCCCCAAACAAAAACAAATTGAAAAAAAAATTCTCGATTTTTGTTTTAATAAATACAAAAATAAACACAGTTTCTGTTTTCATGTTTTTAAATAACTCATTATTCACTAGCTACTATTAAGCAATGTTACTATTTTGCTGCTGTGCTAAAAGAGATTGTTGATGAGATTTGCTCTTTCTTGGGAAGTGGGGAGCCTGCCCAGTTCTGCTTAGGGCTTATCTCAGTACTGTGCTTAGGATCACCTCTGGCCTGTATCACTGATTGAACTAGGGTTGACTGTGTGCAAGAAAAGTACTTTTATTTTACCCTTGTACATTTTTTCTTGTCCTGTATCGGCTCATCTTTTAAAGTTGTCAGTTGTTAATTAAAATTTCACTACCCTTTGGAAGAAAAAGAATTTTCTTTTCCAGGGTTTGAAGTTCAGGTGTGCCTTGAGAAAGAAACAAAAACTTCTGCTGCTCAGCAGCATTCCCCTCACCCTCCCATGCAGTCTTGGTTTTATATCATTTTGGCAGTAGAACATTCTCAGTTGAGGGAAAATTTACATTTGAAGTAATAGTCAGAAGGAGACAAAGTATTTGTCTTTTGACAAGCTCATGGCTATTTTCAACAGACTGGCTGAATAAGAAAAAAATGCATTTGGACTTTCAGATCCTATTACCTTAGGCAGGAAACATTGTAGGTGTGAGGAAATGTAAATCAAGAAATAAGAATTCATCATTCATAAGGCAGTTGCAAGAAGGATGCCATCCCAGTCTCATGGCTATTAATCCTTGGCCTGTTTCCCCACTGTGTCTCTGCAAGGGGCTGGACTGCAGACAGGTGGGAGTCAATGTGGAGCTTTTTGTAATCCAAAAAAGGGGAAATTTTTCCTCTGTATATAACTTCAAAAAAAGGCCTGCTTGAAGCCTCACCTCTGCCCAAATTCCATTCCAATAGTAAAAACAAATAAACGGGATGCAAACTCTGCACTTGTCCGGGTTCAGAAGTTCCAGAAATTTTGTCTTGATTCTTTTTCTTTTAAATGTATAATCTGTTTTAGCTGCTTTGGACCTTAAATAATTCTGGTTGGCAAGCATTATGCTGTTATTTCTCAGAGATTATATGCTAATATGTCGATTGCTTCATACACTGAAAGAAATCCAGTGCAGCTTCTATCCAAATCACTACCTGACATTTCTCTAGGACATTTAATTCATGTCCAAGCAGATAATAGAGTAACAGTAATCTGTTGAAATACTTCCCGATTCCCTGTCTCTTAAAACCCATACATAATATTTTACCAACAGTAAATGTTATCCTTTGTGTTCACACTACCACCCAAGTACATTTGTTTCTCCAAAAGTCTAGCATTAAGATGTGAGAGAAATATTGTGTTATAGAGTTAAGTTTGCATGCTAACTAACTCCTTTGCTCTTAATATTTTATAAATTGTTATAGGCTCTTACATAATTGTCATTTTTCTTAAATGTAACAGCAAAGTAGCTATGTATTTTTTTACAACATCTGTTTTAGAAATCATTCTAGCTCAAGTTTGCTCAGGGTATAATTGCCTTATTTTGATTTTCTCACTTTTTGTGCCATTTCTTTCCCATGTTCTTATGATTAAATATCTATTTAGAAACAAAATTCTCAGATAACCTTCACTTATCTGCATTTCTTGTGAACAGGTTTTGGGATCTCCATTTCCAGACAGATAGACACTTTCATTTTACAGTTTTCTTTTCTCTTTCCCTACCCTTACCCAAACACAACGTCCAGACATGAAATTCTCCAGTGGTTTTAATTCAAATCAGAAGAATACTTGTTTCCCACTGATGTTTGCTTTTCCATTCTCCATGACTTAACTATCAATCTTTCAATCTTACAATATCAAAAGATAGTTTAAATATGATTTTAAAAATAAATATTTTTCTATTCTTTACATTGCTCATTTGAAGAATAATAAAATTACCATCATTCAGGGGAATAAGGAACCTCACATACAGGTACAGGAGGCCAAGACCCGGGGGCCACTGTGCTGGCCTCTTGCCGAAAGTGCAGCTCAGCAAGTTCAGTTTAGATATAATTATGTTGATTATACTGAATTAGTGAAATAGAAGTCATATCCAGAACTATTTGATAGCCTGTCAGTTGGGCAGCAGTTCTAAAAATGTATCCAGAAGAAATTACATATATATATATTTATATATAAATGACAGATAATTTCCTAATTGGCCACCCTCCAGAACTCATGGCTGATCCTCTCAGATGGGAGTATAAAATGAGCCCTCCATAACCATGCCACTGAACTCTGCATCAGGCTGTTTTTCATTCGGGGTGCACCAGAGGGGACCCAGCTTGGCAGGCTACCTCCACTACCCAACCACCGCCACACTCCAAACCACTTTCCAGACCATGTGGATAAAACTCTTCCTACCCATTTTCCATAATTACCACACCATGTTTGATGGAGTTCAAACAGTAGGCAACAAATAATAGAGAGAAATACATATCTCCTCCTGGAGAGCCCAGCAAGGTACCAGTAATATCTCACCCACACAGGCAGAGCCTGGCAATCTCCTCGTGGCATATTTGATATGCCAAACCAGTAACTACAACAGGCCTCATTCCCCTGACCCTGAAAGAGCCTCCAGTCATTGGGAAAGATGAGTAAGAAGAGACTGCTAAAATCTCAGGGCTAGGACGAATACAGATGTTACTGGCACCCAGTTGAGTCAATCGACAAAAAACGGGATGAAACAAGCACTGCTTTGTACTTCCTGTAAGTGAGAAGGTTGATTTCTACAGCTTCTGGAGCACCAATTAGACAAGAGGTGCTTTGACAAATAGAGAAAGTGCTTTGTTGACAACAAGCTGGAATGTTGGAAGATTGTAGACTTCTGTCCTTAGAGAAAGTATCTTGTGTGAATGGTGATTTTTACAAAAAAAAAAGAGTACAGAGAAGCACATTTTTAGAAAGGGTGTATTCCAGACCAATGGGCAACAAAATATTCAATAAAATCCTCTCACAGTTGGGTGTCTGAGATACACTCCATCTTATCTATGATCTTAAACAAGATGGAAGATTGTTCTTGTCTTTAATCTTTGTGATCAAGGACAGTAATCTATATCTAATATTGATCTTTGGTCAGTTTGATATCCTTATCAAAACAAAGAGTTAATTTTAGCTCCCTACATGCGCTACATTCCTTTGTACATCTTTGCTATTGGTTCAGGACTTTTTTATGTTTACAAATGGCAGGATAAAGGGAAACTCTTTTATTATTTTAACAGTGTTATTTTGCGAAGAATTGAAAAAATTTTGGACACTGTGTACATTCATACAGAATAAAGAGCAGATCACATTTACTTCATGTGTGTATTAGCTTTTAGAAAGATCTATTCACCTTTGAGATTTTCAGGTTAAGGCTAACTCTAGCATCAAATTAGGAGTAAAAATACTTACAAAAAGAGCAATAATCAAATTTTCCTTTGTCCTGATGGGATTATAAAACTGCACTACAAGATGAGATAGCAAAGACAAGAAGGTACTTATTCCACCTTAAATGCAAGCTTTATTAACAATAGTTTAGTATCTCTGTTCCTTGTTGTAATTTTGCTTTTTGGTGAGTAATGACTTTTGCAGAGCCTTGCAAGCTGTTTGTGGCATATTCAATATGCAAAAAACAGTAAATACAGTGGGTCTCATTCCCCTGACTCTGAAAGAGTGCAGCAAGGATTAAGAGGATGAGCAAGGAGAGACTGATAAAATTTCAAGACGGAACTAGGCTGCCAAAACAAAGAAGGACTAAAATGACTGTCTGTACTTTCAATGCATGTATGCTGGCATCAGATGCATCCATAGAGGACCTGATGGTGCAAGCGCGAAAGATCAAGTAAGACATCATTGGTCTGACTGAGATAATAAGGCATCAATCAAATCACGCCATTTTCAAAACTGGAGAAAAATTGTTGCTTGAAACATGCAACAAAAGAGGCATTGATGGTGTTGGTGTCCTTATCAACATGAACTTGGCCATGACCATTGACACATTCGAATGCCTAACAACCAGAATTGGATGATTACACTTGAATAGATGTGGCTCGCTCTCAGCAGTTTCTATCTTTGTTGTCTATGCACCAACATCCAGTTACGATGAAGAAGAGATTGAGAAGTACTATATGGAGCTGGAGAAGTTCTATAAAGAAGACCACACCTTCTACAAGATCATTGTCAGTGATTTTAATACCAAGATAGGACCGAAAAGCTCACCCAAAGAACTCCACCTCCAGACCCATGGCCTAGAATGGAACAGACAGGGTGAGAGACTGTCTGAGTTCCTCATGCCGACCAAGACCATCCGTGGTAACTCACAGTTCCAGAAGGCAAAATATAAAAGTTGAAGATGAAAGTCTCCCCATAGACAGTTCCACAACTAAATTGACCAAATCATATTCAATAGACGGATTTGCCTAACCAAGTTGCTGTTGTCCCAAAATTCTAAACGGGATATGACTACAGTCTCCTTCATGCAAAATTCTACTTCACAGAGTGGGGAGAAAGGGCTGCAAAGTTTAAGAAGAGAACTCCCAGAACGACCACCAACTGGGAGCTCTTTGGCACTATTGCAGCAACATGGGAAGATGCTGTACTTGACGACATTGACGAAGAATATGATTCACTGGTTCAGCACCTCCGTGATTGTACGAGGAACACCGAGAGAGAGAAAGCCACAAAAAGAACCCTATCTTCAAGAACTCTTGAGCTAATTCGCCAATGTGTGTTCGCACAAACCTGGGGCAACCACAAGCGAATGTCCAAGCTCACAAAGCAGTGCAAAAAAGTGATAAAGGAAGACCTTGAAGAGAGAAGAGCAGCAGTGCTGGCTGATGAGGCAGAAGGCAGGAAAAGCATTCACAAAGCCCGCCTTCACCAACTACAAGCACAAGGTGACTGCCCTCTGACATACTGATGGATCTATCATATCTTGCAGTAGGGCAATGGAGAAGATTATCCTTGACTTCTACTCGGATCTCTTCATTCGCCACATCCATCTGCCCAAATGCCAAATTCCACAGGATGGATATGTTGTTCCCAACATTCTCCCTTTCGAAATCCAACATGCCATTTTGTCGGTAAAGAGGCAAACAGCACCCAGCCCAGACTAGGTCAGACCTGAACACCTGAAGAATCTGCCGTCATTACTCACAATACACTGGCTCAGCTCTTCATACACTACGTGTCTGAATGCATGTTTCCATCCCAATGGAAAACCAGCAGGACTGTACTATTATACAAGGAGGGAGACATCCATGACATTGGCAACTATCTCCCAATCTGCCTATTGTCTGTTATCTACAAGCTGTTCATTCAAGTCATCCTGAATAGGATTGGCAGAACACTATGAGAGATGAAAGACAACTATGCAAGCAAGCCGGGTTCCGCAAAGGATTCAGCACAATCAAACATATCCACACGATAACCAAGCTCATTGAGGTTTCTCAGGAGTTCAAGATGCCACTCTATCTAACGTTCTTTGATTTAAAGAAGGCCTTTGATTCTGTTGAGACTGAAGCAGTCATCAAAACCCTAGACAAACAGGGCATTCAAACTCAATACATCAAGATCCTTTGTGAGCTATATTAAGGATACACTACCAGTTTCTCACCATTCTACAGGGAAGTGATCATTGACGTCAAGAGAGGAGTTTGTCAGGGTGATACCATTTCACAGAAACTTTTCAGTGCCACCCTAGAGATTATCATGTGATGACTGGAATGGAAGGAATGGGGGTGAAGATAGACTGTCAGCAACTATACCACCTCCGCTTCGCTGATGACATTGTTCTAATAGCACCAAACATTAGACAATCAGCACAAATGCTGGCCGACTTCGACCGTGAGTGTGGAAAGTTCGGATTGCAGTTGAATCTCACAAAGACAATATTTATGAGAAACAGACTTGTTCCTAATATTCCATTTGCTCTCAATGTAATGAACATCTCCGAATGCAGCAGTTATGTGTACCTAGTTTGAGAACTCTACATAATGAATGACCTGGCACCTGAGTCGCATAGGAGGAAGAGAGCTGCATGGAATGCCTTCAAAAGCATTGAAGAGAAGCAGTTTTGCGCGTCTGCCCTGCCCTCTTCACTCCTGACCTGAGGCGGCGCCCATCTCATCTTAATTCCAGGTCAGAACAGCTGCCGGCTCGCGACCCTGGGACGTCCATCTTTCCCTGCAGGACCCCAGGTGTCCCCCGTGATGCCTGAAGAGAAGCAGTTTTGAGCGTCTGCCCTGCCCTCTTCACTCCTGACCTGAGGCGGCGCCCATCTCATCTTAATTCCAGGTCAGAACAGCTGCCGGCTCGCGACCCTGGGACGTCCATCTTTCCCTGCAGGACCCCAGGTGTCCCCCGTGATGCCTGAAGAGAAGCAGTTTTGAGCGTCTGCCCTGCCCTCTTCACTCCTGACCTGACGGCGGCGCCCATCTCATCCCAAACCCAGGGTTCTGTAGAGGCGTGGCCTCCTCAAAGTGGGCGTGGCCTCAAAAGTGGGCATGGCTTAATTTCCAGCGGGCCAACGCTCACGCGGCCGCAGGTTGTTTTCCCACACTAAGGAAACTAGTACCCAAGGAATCTAGTAACCCAACCTACTCAGCAATATGAAGAAACAAAGAAAATCTCCAACACAAGGGGAGAACAATGAAAACAATCTAGACCATTCTGTCAATACAGCTCACCTAAGGGATCTCTCTGACATAGAATTCAGGTACGAACTCATCAAGATGTTCAATCAACTCAATGAAACAGTCAGACAGACAGCCAGTAACACCACAGAAAAAATCGACAAATTACGAGAAGAAATGAGGGCAGAAATGTCACGATTAAAAGATTCCATAGATGAAATGAGAAATTCAGTTTCTTCTCTTAAAAATAGAATGACCGCAGCTGAAGAGAGAATCAGTGACCTGGAAGATCAGCTGCAACAAGCCAACACGCAATAACAAACACTGGCAAGGGACCTCAAAATGGCTCTACAGAGAATCAGAGTCCTAGCAGATGACTCCAAGAGGAACAATATTAGAATCATGGGACTACCTGAACCTCAGGGAAACAATCCCAACGAAAAAAACACCGTCAAACAAATCATTGCTGAAAACTTCCCAGAGCTGCACAATGCAGCCATTCAGGTTCAAGGAGACTGAAGGGTGCCAGCTAAAAGAGACCCCAACAAAAACACTCCAAGACATATCATACTTAGAATGATCGATACTGCCGATAGAGACACAATACTGCAAGCAGCAAGAGCAAAGAAGGAAATCACATACAAAGGAGCATCCCTTAGATTCACAGCAGACCTATCAGAGGAAACCCTACAAGCCCGAAGGCAGTGGCGAGATATAGTCAAAAAACTCATGGAAATGAATGCTTCCCCAAGAATACTCTACCCGGCTAAACTCTCCCTCAAAATCGAAGGAACAGTACATTATTTTATAGATAAACAGCAGCTCAGGAACTTCATAGACTCAAAACCAAACCTAAAGCAAGGCCTAAAGGGGCTACTATAAGAAAAGACAAACCCTACAACCACAACACACCCGCACAGAAACATGACACAAAACCCCATAACCATTCTCTCTCTCAATGTCAACGGTCTAAATTCACCAGTTAAGAGACACAGAGTGGCAAAATGGATACAGAGACAGAACCCAACATTCTGCTGCCTACAAGAAACTCACCTCAACAGCCAGAGCAAACACAGACTCAAAGTCAAAGGATGGAATACAATCCTGCAAGCAAACAACTCCCTCAAAAAAGCTGGGGTGGCCATACTAGTATCTGACAACATTAATTTCACCTTGAAAAAGATTAGAAGGGACAGTGAAGGCTATTTTCTCTTCATCAAGGGATACGTACAACAGGAAGAAATCACACTCTTAAATGTATACGCACCTAATGAGGGAACAGCTAAATATTTAAAACAACTGCTAACAGATTTTAAGGAGGACATCACTACCAACACAATAGTACTTGGAGACTTCAACATCGCCTTATCACCTCTGGATAGATCAACACGAACAAAACCCAGCAAGGAATTATTGGCTTTGAAAGAAGTAATAGAAGAGAAAGGGCTTATGGACTTATACAGGGCTTTACACCCCAAAAAGAAAGAATACACATTCTTCTCCAGTGCGCACGGAACATTTTCCAAAATAGACCATGTGCTAGGACACAAAACATACCTCAACAGAATCAAGAAGATAGAAATAGTATCAGCCATCTTTTCAGACCATGATGCACTGAGGATAGAAGTGAATCACACACAGACACAGAGAACCAAATCAAACACCTGGAAATTAAACAACTCGATGCAGAACAATGAGTGGGTCAGGAACGAAGTCAAGGATGAAATCAAAAGATACCTGGAAACAAATGAGAATGAAGACACAAACTACCAGAACTTATGGGATGCAGCGAAAGCTGTATTAAGGGGAAAATTTATAGCTCTGCAAGCCTATCTTAAGTCGATAGAAACGATGCACATAAACAATTTGACCTCACAGCTCAAGACCTTAGAAAAGGATCAACAGAAAGAGCCTAAATCAGGCAGAAGGAAAGAGATCATAAAACTTAGAGCAGAAATCAACGACATGGAAAACAAAGAAACAATCCGAAAGATCAATGAAACCAAGAGCTGGTTCTTCGAGAAAATAAATAAGATAGTTAAACCACTAGCAACACTCACAAAGAAACAGAGAGAGAGAACCCTAATAAATCGAATCAGAAATAAGAATGGGGATATCACAACAGAAACTAAAGAAATTCAAGAGATCATCAGAGACTACTTTGAAAGTCTCTATGCCATGAAACACGAGAACCTAGAAGAAATGGATAAATTCCTGGATCTCTACCATCTCCCAAAGCTGAATCAAGAAGATATAGAGTACCTGAATAGACCCATTCACATCAAGGAAATTGAAACTGTAATCAAAAGTCTTCCCAAAAACAAAAGCCCAGGCCCAGACGGGTTTACTAGCTAATTTTTCCAAACATTTAAAGAGGACCTATTGCCAATTCTTCTCAAGCTTTTCCAGGAAATTGAAAAAACAGAAACTCTCCCAAACAGCTTCTATGAAGCCCATCTCTCTCTAATACCAAAAGGAAACAAAGACACCACAAGAAAAGAAAACTACAGGCCAATATCCCTGATGAACACGGATGCGAAGATTCTCAACAAAATACTAGCCAATAGAATACAACAACTCATCAAAAAGATCATACATCATGACCAAGTGGGATTCATCCCAGGGATGCAAGGATGGTTCAACATTCGGAAATCAATCAACATAATCCATCATATCAACAAAAGAAAAGATAAAAATCATATGATCATATCAATAGACGCAGAGAAAGCTTTTGACAAGATCCAGCACCCATTCATGATGAAAACCCTTGCCAAAATGGGGATAGAGGGGACTTTCCTCAATATAGTTAAAGCCATCTACCACAAACCTACAGGAAACATCATCCTCAATGGGGAAAAACTGAGACCCTTCCCCCTAAGGTCAGGAACGAGACAAGGATGCCCACTCTCTCCACTACTGTTCAATATAGTACTGGAAGTACTTGCAATAGCGATTAGGCAAGAAAAAGATATTAAGGGCATCCAGATAGGGAAAGAAGAAATTAAGCTCTCACTATTCGCAGATGACATGATACTATACTTAGAGAACCCTAAAACCTCTACCAAGAAACTCCTAGAAACAATAGGCTTGTATAGTAAAGTGGCAGGCTATAAAATCAATACCCAAAAATCCATGGCATTCCTATACGCAAATAGTGAAAGAGAAGCAAGTGACATCAAGAAAACAATCCCATTCACAATTGTGCCCCAGAAAATCAAGTATCTAGGAATCAGCTTAACTAAGGAAGTAAAGGACCTGTACAAGGAAAACTACAAAACGCTACTTCAGGAAATAAAAGAGGACACGAGGAAATGGAAAAATATCCCCTGTTCATGGATGGGGAGAATCAACATCATCAAAATGGCAATACTTCCCAAAGCACTGTACAAATTCAATGCAATCCCTATAAGGATACCCATGACATTCTTCAAAGAAATGGAGCAAACACTCCTGAAATTTATATGGAACAATAAGCCCCCACGAATAGCTAAAGCAATTCTTGGGAAAAAGAAAATGGGAGGAATCAACCTCCCTAACTTCAAACTCTACTACAAGGCAGTAATAATTAAAACAGCATGGTACTGGAACAAAAGCAGAGCTGCAGACCAATGGAACAGAGTTGAATATACTGACATTTCCTCCCAAACATATAATCATCAAATTTTTGATAAGGGGGCAAGAAAAGTGAAATGGAGCAGGGAAAGCCTCTTCAACAAACTGTGCTGGCAAAATTGGACGGCTACATGAAAAAAAGTGGGCTCAGATCTCTGCCTAACACCATGCACAAAAGTAAGATCTAAATGGATTTATGACCTCAACATCAGACCAGAATCCATAATGTTTATTGAAGACAAAGTCGGCAAAACTCTCCATGATATTGAAGCTAATGGTATCTTCAAAGATGTCACGCCACTGGCCGAGCAAGTGAAAACAGAGATAGACAAATGGGACTATCTTAAACTAAGAAGCTTCTGCACCTCCAAAGAAACAGTGATCAAAATACAAAGACAGCCTACAGAATGGGAAAGGATATTCACCAAGTACACATCCGACAAGGGGTTGATATCAAGGATATACAAGGTACTGGTTAAACTCCACAAGAAGAAATCACCCAACCCCATCAAAAAATGGGGTGAGGAAATGAACAGAAACTTTCGCAAAGAAGAAAATCGAATGGCAAAAAGGCACATGAGAAAATGCTCTACATCACTAATCATCAGAGAGATGCAGATCAAAACCACAATGAGATATCATTTCACACCACAGAGACTGGCCCACATCCACAAGAACAAAAGCAACCGGTGCTGGCGTGGATGTGGCGAGAAAGGGACCCTCCTTCACTGCTGGTGGGAATGCCGGCTGGTCCAACCCTTTTGGAAAACAGTATGGACGACTCTCAAAAAATTAGAATTTGATCTGCCATTTGACCCAGCTATAGCACTCCTGGGAATATATCCCAGAGAGGCAAAAAGGTATAGTCGAAGTGACATCTGCAATTGTTTGTTCATTGCAGCACTCTTTACAATAGCCAGAATCTGGAAAAAACCTGAGTGCCCAAGAACAGATGACTGGTTAAAGAAACTTTGGTACATTTACACAATGGAGTACTATGTAGCTGTTAGAAAAGATGAAGTTATGAAATTTACATACAAGTGGTACTACATGGAAAGTATCATGTTAAGCGAAATGAGTCAGAAAGAGCGGGATAGACACAGAAAGATTGCATTCATCTGGGGAACATAAAGCAACAAAAAGGGAGAGTGACACACAGGAATGGCTGAGATTAGTACCAGGAATTTTGCTCCATGAATGGAAGGCCAGCCACAGGCTCTAGGTGAAAAGGAAGCTCAGATAGAGAAGAGAGTACCAAATGAAGGGTGTTGTGAGGGCCCTCCCAGGGTGGGAGAAGCATGCTAAAAGTAGTCGATAGACCAAACATGATTGCCACTCAAAGCCTCTCTTGCAAAACACAGTACCCAAAAGAAGAGAGAGAGAACAAGGGGGAATACCCTGCCACAGAGGCAGGATGGGACGGGGGGGGGGGGATGAGGGTGGGGGGGATGCTGGGACCCATGGGGATGGATGACGGGCACTGGTGGAGGTATGGGGACTTGATCATTGTATAACTGAAACCCAAGCACAAAATTTGTAAGCCTATAACTGTACCTCATGGTTTTTCACTAATAAAAAAAAGAAAAAAAAAAACGTCATGGTATTAAAATTTAAAAAAAAAGCATTGAAGAAATAGGTAAGAGGACAATGAACCTCCAACTCTGGGCATATCTCTTCAACTCTACCATTCTTCCTGCACTAACATATGCCTCAGAGATGTGGGCCCTTCGTAAACAGGATAAGAACACTATTTGGGTCTCCCAAAGAGGAAGTGAAAGACCTATGCTTGGAGTATCACGCTTCATTCAAGTGAGAGAAGGAATCCGGAGTTCTGACCTCCGTCAATGATCTAAAATCAGGGACGCTGTCTCGTTTGCCAAGCCGTCAAAATCAGATGGGCTGGACACATAATGCGATTTGGAGATGACCGCTGGACTAGAGCTGTTACTGACTGGATTCCACATGACATCAAAAGATTGCATGGCTGCCCCCTTTGAGATGGTCAGACTTCTTCATCAAGACCCTGAATGCACGGTTTGAGTCTCTTTGATTTCCTGAAGTGAGCAGACGCTATTGGGCTACACTAGCATGTGACAGGGACAAATGGAGATATTACTGGCACCCGCTTGAGCAAATCGATGAGTCACAGATGTCAAGTGATCAAGTGAATGACTTTTGATATGTAAATTTTATCAATATGACACAATCTTTAAGAATATGGACTAGAATAACTGAAACCCAAGCACAAAAGTTTGTAAGTCTACAACTGTACCTCATGGTGTTTTAAATAATAAAAATTAAAAAAAAAACTCAGTAAATAAATAAGTAAAATAAAATTTAAAAAAAAGATCTGTTTGGTGTCGGGGATGGGAGGGCTACTGGTTTCATTGGTGGTGGAGAATGGGTACTGGTGGAGGGATGGCTACTTGATCATTGTATAACTTAAACCCAAGCATGAAAGTTTGTAAGCTTACAACTGTACCTCATAGTGTTTCACTAATAATATAAAAAAATAATATGGACTAGAAAACCATAATTTTACTTTCGAAGTATGGGAAAGATGTTTGATTTTCTAAGATCAAAGTTTGATTTAACAGAGGTCTGATCTCTGGAGTGAGCTCTCTACAAGGATAAAATAAAATATCCATAAGAAATTCCTAAAACAACTCCTGACATTCTGTAAATATCACTGGGGACACACGGAAAATTCTACTTTCCTCTAGTTTCTTCTCTGGTTAGATGAACAATGAAATCAGCATCAGATCAATTTAATAAAGCATATATGAGAGCCACATAATTATGCAGGTCCTATTTTGACTAGGGAGATAAAGGGTGTAATTCCTGAGTTAAGGATTGATAAAGAAACAATATATAGGATAGAATTGTATGGCTTTGATGTAGGTATCCAGGTATGAATCCGTTGGCACTGAATTTAAGGACAATCTAAAATCAAAAAACAATATTTAAAGTTCCTACTCTCAGTCCTAGTGCTGTGGCATCTTTGCCACTTGAGGAAAGTGGATTTTTCGTGAATATATATATATATATATATATATATACATATATATATATATATATATATATATAGCACTCATTGAACTTACCAAAAAATCTTCAATTTCCTCAAAAAGTGGACTGGAGGGTAGTGTCGATGAACAGACACTTCTTCAAAGAAGACATACCATATGATCAACAAGTATAGGAAAAATGTTTATTATCACAGATTATAAGGAAAATGCAGATCAAAATCACAATGTGATATCATTTTACACCAGTGAAGACAATAAACTGTTCCTCAGTTATAATAAAACATACAACTTGCCTTTGGCTAGTCCTTGGATAGATCAGATAGAGGGTATTCTTTTAAGCAAATTAAGTCAGAGGAAATAGGATAAATGCCAGATAATATGCACTCATATGCAGCTTATTATTAGGAGCCAAAGCAAGGGAATGGACATTAACCCAAATCCTCGGGCTTTGATGACATAACCGAGGCCACCAAGAGATTCAGAGAGAGGATTTGGGAGTGGAAAATGAAGAAAGGCCCAACAAACAATACAAAGATAGTGCTGTGGCATCTTTGCCACTTAAGGAAAGTGGAGTTTTCATATTTTAAACACTAAAAGCAAAAATGCTAATAATATTATAACCATATTGCCTCAGATATAGTGAACATGTATGCTAAATAAAATAAGAAAAATAGACTTACTCTATATTATATGTGGATATCCAGAAATATCAGAAATAGATCAATACAGTGTCTGAATTCTTTTTTTTTAATTTTTATTACTGAAACTCCATGAGGTATAGTTGTAGACTTACAAATTTTTGTGCTTGGGTTTCAGTTATACAATGATCAAATACCCATCCCTCCATCAGTGCCCATTCTCCACCACCACTGATCCCAGTATCCCTCCCACCGCCCACCCCCATCCCACCCTACCTCTGTGGCAGGGCATTCCCTTTTGTTATCTCTCTCCTTTTGAGTGCTGTGGCTTGCAAAAGAGACATTGAGTGACAATCATGTTCGGTCTATAGTCTACTCTCATCATGCATCTCCCATCCTGGGAGGAACCTCCCTTTATTTGGTGCTCCCTTCTCTATCTGAGCTGCCTTTTCCTGTAGCGTGTGCGGCTGGCCTCAAAGCCATGGAGTAATCCTCCTGGTACTTATCTTGGCTATTCTTGGGTGTTAGTCTGCTATGTTGTTACTTTATGTTCCCCTGATGAATGCAATCTTTCTATGTATGTCCCTCTATTTCTGACTCATTTCACTTAGCATGATACTTTCCACTTATATATAAATTTCATGACTTCATCTTTTCTAACAGCTGCATAGAACTCCATTGTGTAGATGTACCAGTTTCTTTAACCAGTCATCTGTTCTTGGGCACTCCATTTTTTCCCATATTCTAGCTATTATAAATAGTGCTGCAATGAACAAACAAGTGCAGATGTAACTTCAACTATACATTTTTGCATCTCTGGGATATATTCACAGGAGTGGTATTGCTGGGACAAATGGGAGCTCAATTGTTTGAATTCTTAAAGGCAGTTTCCCAAACATCTTTCTCTACTTACCAAAGAGCATGCTTTCTGATTCACCTAATCACTTAATCACTTAACTTCCCGTTATTCGTCGATTTGCTCGAGCGGGTACCAGTAATGTCTCCATTTGTCCCTGTCGCGTGCTAGTGTAGCCCAATGGCATCTGTTAGCTCTGGGAACATGAAGAGCCTCAAACCAATCATTCATGATCTTCACGAAGAAGTCTGACCATCTGGTAGGTGGGCGGCCACGTGATCTTTTGACATCCCGTGGAATCCAGTCAGTAACATCTCTAGTCAAGCGGTCGTCTTTAAATCTCATTACATGACCAGCCCATCTGATTTTTGACATCTTGGCAAATGAGACAGCGTCCCTGATTCTTGATCGTCGACGGATGTCGGAACTCCGGATTCTTTCTCTCATTTGAGTGAAACGTGATATTCCAAGCATAGCTCTTTCTATTCTTCTTTGGGAGACCTGAATAGCGTTCTCATCTTGTTAGCGTAGGGCCCAGGTGTCTGAGGCATATGTTAATGCAGGAAGAACAGTGGAATCAAAGAGATGTGCCCGGAGCCGGAGGTTCTTCGTCCTCTTAACCATTTCTTCGACGTTCTTGAAAGCCTTCCCAGCCGCTCTCTTCCTCCTGCGCAGCTCGAGTGCCAGGTCAATTGTCATGTTGACTTCTCGACCTAAGTACACATAGCTGTTGCATTCGGAGATGGTCGTTCCATTGAGAGTGAATGGGGCATCAGGAACAAGGCTGTTTCTCATAAACATTGTCTTTGTAAGATTCAGCTATAATCCGACATTTCAACACTCACAGTTGAAGTCGGCCAGCATTTGTGCCGCTTGGCTAATGTTTGGTGTTATTAAACCAAGGTATTCAGCAAAGAGGAGGTGCTGCACTTGCCGACCATCTATCTTCACTCCCATTCCTTCCCATTCCAGTCATCACATGATGTTCTCGAGGGTGGCACTGAAGAATTTCAGTGAAATGCTATGACCCTGCCGAACTCCTCTCCTGACATCAATGATTACTTCATTGTAGAATGGTAATACAGAATGTAGAATGGTAGAATCTGTAATACAGCTCACGGAGGATTTTGATGTATTGAGCTTGAATGCCCTGATTGGCTAGGGCTTCAATGACCGCTTCCATCTCAACAAAATCAAAGGCCTTCTTTAAATCAATAAACGTTAGACAGAGTGGCATCTTGAACTCCTGAGAAACCTCAATGAGCTTAGTAATCGTGTGGATATGGTCGATGGTACTGAATCCTTTTCAGAACCCGGCTTGTTCACATGGCTGTCCTTCATCTAGTGTTCTGCTAATCCTATTCAGGATGACTCCAGTGAACAATTTGTAGATGACAGACAATAGGCAGATCAGGCGATAGTTGCCAATGTCATGGATATCTCCCTTCTTGTCCATCAGTACAGTCCTGCTGGTTTTCCATTGGGACGGAAACTTGCGTTCAGACAGGTAGCGTGTGAAGAGCCAAGCCAGTGCATTGATGAGTACTGATGGCAGTTTCTTCAGGTGTTCAGGTCTGACCTTGTCTGGGCTGGGTGCTGTTTGTTTCTTTACCGACGAAATGGCGTGTTGGATTTCGGAAGAGAGAACCTTGGGAACAACATATCCATCCTGTGGTATTTGGTATGTCGGCAAGTGGACATGAATATTGAAGAGATTTGAGCAGAAGTCATGGATAATCTTCTGCATTGCCGTTCTGGAGGATGTGATGGATCCATCAGGACGTCGGAGGGCAGTCATCTTGGTCTTGTAGTTGGCGAAGGACAGGCGGGTGTAACGAATACTTTTCCCAGCTTCTACTGCATCTACCAATATTTCTGCTCTTCTCTCTTTGAGGTCTTCCTTGATCGCATCTCTGCACTGCTTTTCGAGCTCGGACATTAGCTTGCGGTTGCCTGAGACATGCGCCAAACCACGCTGGCGAATTAGCTCAAGAGTTTTCGAAGACAGGCGTTTTTTTGTGGCTATCACTCTCTTGGCGTTCCTCTCACATTCATGGAGGTGCTGCACCAGTCGACCGTATTCCTCGTCAATGTTGTCAACAATGGCATCTTCCCATGTTGCCGCAATAGTGCCAAAGAGTTCCCAGTTGGTGGTTGTTCTGGGAGTTCTCCTTTTGAACTTTGCAGCCCTTTCTCCCCGCTCTGTGAAGTAGAATTTTGCACGAAGGAGACAGTGGTCCAATCCCGTTCAAAATTTTGGGACAACAGTGATATCGGTCAGGCAATACCATCGATTGAATATGATGTGGTCTATTTCGTTGTGGAATCGTCGACCCGGAGACTCCCATGTCCAACGTTTAGATTCTGCCTTCTGGAACTGTGAGTTACCATGGATGGTCTTGGTTGACATGATGAACTCAGACAGTCTCTCACCCTGTTCGTTCCATTCTAGGCCATGGGTCCCGATGTGAAGTTCTTCAGCTGATCTTCTCAGTCCTATATTGGCATTAAAATCACCCACGATGATCTTGTAGAAGGTGTGGTCTTCTTTATAGAACTTCTCCAGCTCCATGTAGAACTTCTCGATTTCTCTTTCATCATAATGAGATGTTGGTGCGTAGACAACAAAGATAGAAACTGCAGGCAGTGAGCCACATCTATTCAGATGGTAAACATCTGATTCGGGTTGTTAGGAATTCGAATGAATCAATGCTCTTGGCCAAGTTTGTGTTGACAAAGACACTGACGCCTCTGACACCTCTTTTATCGCATGTCCTGAGGAACAATTCTTCTCCAGTGTCGAAAACGGCATGGTGATATTCGTGCCTTCTTGTCTCGGTCAGACCAATGATGTCGTACTTGATCATTCGTGTTTGTACCATCAGGTCCTCGATGGATGTATCTGATGCTAGCGTGCAGGCATTGAAAGTACAGACGATCATTTTTGTCTTCCTTCGTTCTGGCAGCCTAGTTCGGCCTTGAGATTTTCTCGGCCTCTCCTTTTTCATCCTTCTCAGTGCTGCAATGTCGGTGAAGCCTTCAGGTTCAGGTGAATGAGACCAGTTGTAGTTAGTGGTTTTGGCATATCGAATACACAACGGATAGCTTTCCAGGCTCTTCCGTGCGGGCGGAATACTCTCTGTAGCTTGCCAGTCTTTCCGAGAGGGATAGAGGCTTTTGGGGCAACCTCTAATCACCCTTGTAGGTGCTACCATATTTGAACCCTATCAAATATGGTACGACAATTCCTGAAGATGGGTATTTAGTGTCTTGTGATGTGTCGTGCGGAAAGAGTCCTGGAGTGTGGCGACGGCTGGGTAGTGGAGGTAGTGTCGATAGTGGAAGTCTGCCAGTGGGGTATTTATCTGGGTAGGGTGGGTCTTCTGTGCGCAATCTGATCCCTGGGTGGTTGATGGAAGCAGACAGGGCAGGGTAGGGTGGGGTTCCTGATTAGAATCCCTTTGTCACCTGTGGTTGGTGGGAGCAAGCAGAGAAACTCTGTCCCTGGGTCCGCCGAGCTGGACTCCAAGGTCTCAGAGAGTTCCACTTATCTTGTTCTGTGGGTCTTCAGTCGTGCATGAGTCTCGGCCGGAGCTACTACGCGGGTCCGGAAAGCATCCTGGAGTGTGGCGACGGCTGGGTAGTGGAGGTAGTGTTGACACTTTCTGATTCATGATCAATAATAAACCCAACTTTATCTCAAAATTTACTTTGATGAATTTTTTAGCAATATTAGTCATTTGGTCATTTATTAAAAATAAAAGCAAAACCCAACTTTCTACTAAATATGTCTACAATGAACCCAAGGTCATAGATTATTTAAAACAGGTTTTTATCAATTCTGAAAATCTTTCAGGTCACATATTTGATTTAACCAGGACAGGACAATTCTGAATAAAAGTATCAAATACAACAAGTGTTGGATCTTCAATTCTCCACTGAACTATATCAACACTGCTACCATAGTTACCTGGTGATAACAGTCTTAGCACATCTGTAACACAGCGTCGTTATTCAGTGTTTCCATGGGGTAATACCCTGTGACATCAGAACACCCTAACCACTATTGGGAGTAGGAATGTGATGGGAATATCATCTGGCTATTTGAGGAGTATAATACAGCTACCTTGAATTAAACTTGCACAGGATTTGCCAACTTTAAGTCAGGACTCCAGGGAATATAAAAGAAAAGAAGCTCAGTTAGGGTTATCTAATTACCAACACGAAATACACTCTATCCCTGACCTTCTGATGATGATCAGCTCCTAGAGATGTCAAAATCACATTAAAAGTTTATAAAATGTTTGCTATTTTACTCCTATAAGGCTGGAGCTATAACACAGTGGTAGGGCATTTGTCTTGCAAGCCGCTGGCCCGGCTGAGCCGGGTTCAATTCCTCCGCCCCTCTAGGAAAGCCTGCAAGCTACCGAGAGTATCTCGCCCACACAGCAAAACCTGGCAAGATGCCTGTAACATATTCGATATGCCAAATACAGTAACAACAGGTCTCACAATGGAGAAGTTACAGGGCCCGCTCGAGCAAATCAATGAACAATGGGAGGACAGTGCTACAGTGCTACTCCTATATACCAATGTTCCGCAAATCATGTTGCTAAGAAAAAAGAAGAAAAACTCAGAGGTACTTCATTCAACACCTTTTAGTAAGAGATTAGAAAACTAAGGTATTACATATAAACAAGTCAGCCATTAAAGAACAGAATTATCTCTTTGGCCTTGTGTTTTTCAAGATAATAGATACTTCATTAAGGAAAATAGTGCTAACAACCCAAGATAATCTCTAATGTATAATAGTTGTATGCTGTACTGAATTATTTGAATGGATGATGTCATATAGACAAAGAATAGCTAAAGAAGTCCTTTAAGGATCTCTGACACTGAAGATGGGCTGCAAAAAAATAATGGAGTGGGTCTGAATTCAGTTGTCCAAATTCAGAGGTACATTAAAAGGGATTGTGCTCACTGGTTATCATGAAACCCAATAGTTGCAATCATAATAATGATTGTATAATACCATAATATTTCATGGTTCTTGGAGAGCTACTCAGGGAAAGACTTGACTGATAATGATGTCAGATTCCAGACTGGAGGATTTTGGTCATAGCATCTGGAATGATGCACTCCTCAACATACAGTCACCTATTCTCTCATTACCATACAAACAAAAAAGAAAGAAAAATAAAAGGAAAACACTTTTAAGGATGTTTCATTACCATTTTCTATACAAGTAATATTTGTGTATATTTTTCAACTGCATATACCCACATCGCCTCACATAAATATGCATGAGTTTTCCTAGAAAATAATCCTAATATTCAGACTTACATCATACTAATTCTGCACATCCATTTTCCTCTTGGAGTTGCCTCCAGAAAAACAGAGCTACAGCTTTGTGGACATTGGGGGGCAAACAGAAGAAAACCATCCAGATTGCACAGAAAAAGCAGGGCACATGATTGAAATAGACAGAATTTTTTTTTATTTAAAAAGGGAGGTAGGGGAGAAACATCTTGTTGGAGAACAGTTATCCCCAAGATTCCCGGACATGTTGCACACTGTGTCCAGGCAGCATCCTAGTGGTGGGGCAAAAGAGGATGAGGGCATAGAGAAACACCCTCTGGGAGCAGTTGATCACAGTTCACTTTATCGCTAAATACAAACATTTTTATAGAGGGTCTTGGCTTACAGGAGGTCAAGTCACATAGAGCTTTATCACTATTAGCCTATTGCTTTTTCTTCTCCGCTTTTTCCCTGGTCCAATCCCTTTCTAGGCTATATGTTGCAGCTAGAATGACTTGCTAAGTGCATACATGACCAGTTTCTGTGTTTTAGATGTACGTGACTAGGGGGTTGAGTGAGGTTCAAGGGTGAACCCATGGTGCAGACACTGTTTTGCTAATTGGGCCCAGAACTCCTTTTGAGGTTTCAGTTCAGAGTCACATTGCAAGGTCGGGTTTTTGCTGCTCCTGTGCATGTTGCCCCACTCCACAACATCTTAAGAAAACCTCTCTGGAAAAGTCCAATCACCTGGCTTTAAAATTATCATCAAATTTTTCCAATCATTTACATTCCATAGACAGCAGAGAATGTCAACTCCTCAACTCCATCTCAGAGAGAAAAACCAAGTGGGTCAGAAATAGAGTTGAAGAGAGATGCCTGAGGAAATGAAAAGAGAATAGAAGATACATAAAGTAGATCCAGTCATTTGCTATAATATCAAGTGTCCCCTGCAGCAAGAAGAATGAAGTTTATTGATTTTGTATTAGTTGATACTAAGAACAATGATTAAGAATGAGAGGAAAACATCCACTCCCCTGAAGGAAATTTTAATAGAGCTTCTAACATTTCCAGCTCTTAAACGAGGATGGTTAATGAGCCCTCATATTTCATTCTTACAGCAAACAATAAAGAGCCTGCCTGGAGTTGCAACCAATCACAACAGTTTCTTTAGCAAAGATTGCATCTGAAGTGTGAAAGGCACCTGGGCCTGTAAGATGTGGGCAAGCCAACCTGCCCAGTGCTTCCTGTCAGCTCCAATTATTTGGTGATACTTGGAAGGCAGCTACTGGTCCCTAACAAACTAGCTTGCACAGCTGTGGTGGCCTCTGTGAGAAATCAAAGACCTTCTGGCAATCCCCAGAGGCCTGACTGATCCCAGGGGGAGCCTTCAGGTAAATAAGAGGAAACATTTGACTTATGTCTGCATTTATTGCAAACAAAGGGATGTGTATTCAGTTATGAAGACCTCAACATCTAATTTATAACTATACTAGCTGGATGGGTAAACCACTATGTAAATTGTATCACTGTATCACTGCTATAGGAATATTTTAAGGAAATGAGGGAAGACTAGAGAAGTTGCCATTCATGAATTATTTCCTTCCTGCAAGCACATGCGCATACACACAAATGCTGAATTTACTATAATTAATTTTGCTCTCTACAGAAAACTTCATTTATTGGGAATGCCATTAAACAAGTGAAATACAAATTACTAGTGACATTGATATGATCATAATCACTCCTTCCTGGCTGCTAGAGATATTTTCTGAGAGGAACCTGCTTTTCCACAGATGGCACAAACCAAAAAAAAGGCCTGCCGAACACACCATTATTCCTGTGAGGCCCTCAGTTCATTAGTGGGAGCAGACAAGTCTTCACAAGTGCAACTGATCAGCAAATGGAAAATGAGCAAGAGGATAAATTCCCAGCAAACCAAATCATTAACATTTGCTGCCTGCATCCTGGAAACGCAGTAAATCAAATGTGTCATCATTTATCAAGACAAAATATCATTACTAATTGGGATTAATTTGCTGCTGTGGGATTGCTGACCTTTGCTGAAAGAAAATAAAACTGCTCGTTAGCTGTCTTCGTTTAATTTTCCTTGAAGGTGGGAAATGGGAAAGATGGTCTAATTTGGGGAATATTGTGGGGGGGCATTCTTATCTTCCAGACAGGGACACATTTTAAAGGCAAAGAGTTGGGACAGAACTTGCTGGCATGCCAATCAATGATTCAGAATGGTTGAGATGTGCCCAGATATAATGCCTCCAGCTGTCACTATCTGTGATTTAGCACTGTTGTGGGAGAGAATAATTAGAAAAATTGTTTTGATGCAATATTCTAGATGGTTTCACTTGCAGATAGGGAAAAGCAAGGGCAATTGCAAGGGGGAATTTTAGGATTTATTGGTATGCCCTAATAGTAAAGACGGTTCAAAAGAAACACTTGTGTCTGAATAGGTATAATGATTCTACCCATAAGTGGGGTCCATAGGGATCTACTGACTTAATAATTGCATATGTCAGGGGGTGGAAGGGAGGAAATGTTTTTATTCTGAGAAATACTGATACATTTTCAGGACTGATTAATAATATGAATTTGGTAAGTGGCTGAATAAGCCTGAGTCAGTTTTCTTTCTTGTCTTTTAGATTCTAGGAAGAAAAATAGTTGATTCTGAGAATTCAATGTGGATTCTAACATTGCAGAACAAGAAGTTTCTCAGCATTAATCTTTTGAGTTTTTAAAATATTAACAATTTGATTCACAAGGCTTCTGAGACGTTTCAAAATTCTATACCAAAAACATGTCCCTTGCTTGCCTCACCCCACTGGAATTAGGCAATGCTTAAGGCATTGACGATTTACTTATTCAGGTAACTGGTATAGAGAATGAAGTTGAATTAGCTCCTGAAGTAACACATATGCCAAACACTGGAAGCAAGAATCACACTTAGCTCATTGTACGTCTATAAACACTGCTATGAACTCTAAACTTTGCTACTGCCATTGTGTGGATAGATTGGAGAAATGAAGCACAGTAGCACATATGAAAGTTTGATGGTTGGTGGGAAGTTTACACTCCTTCCCTCCACCACAGACAAATCAGATGTCAGGAAAAGACTAAATGGAAAAAGTGTGGATGAGTCCATCTATGATCAAGGAAAACTGGAGATAAAACAAGCAAACAAACTGAAAACCTCTAAATGATTTATTTAGAAATTTCATTAAGCCTGGAGTTTAACACAGCTGCAAGTCAGGACCAGCCACTTGCTGGGAAGCATCAAACGTCCTGGAACAATAGGAGAAAAGGGAGGTGATCCAGTTGTACAGTTTAGGCCCAAAGGCAGTCTTTTTCTCATCTGTTTTGTGGGCTGACAATCTCTCATTCTAAAATGTCTTTGCTTATTTTCCTTTGAACATGAGCTAATGCTTGCAGCAGTAGAAAATGCAACAGTATTTTTGCTAAAGTGTTTTAAAACACTTTTCTCTCCTTAATTAGGGAAAACATTCTTCCTTAATATTTTTCAACTGTGGATGTGCTTAGAAAACTTTGTGTGTGATTTTAAAAAAAGGTATGTGAGGTGGCACACTGAAGCTAGGTGGGAGAAAGGATTCAGACATGCCCAACCAGGCCAATTACACAAAATTATAATTTCAGGAAACTATAATTTTACAAAGAAAAGTTTCCTACTTTAAAATGTAGTCTAAACAGAGAGAACCGAATACCTGAGCCATGGTAACAGTCAGAGAAGGTTTGAGTGAACAGGCGCCTCTGAAGAAGGACTGGGAGTAAATAAATTCACTTGTTACCTACTCCCCTGAGCACTTACTGTTCTCTACAAATTTGAAAACAAATGGGAGGAGGAGAAATTTAGGAGACCCAAAATCCTCACTAAAATAATGCTTCTGCAAATTGTGTCCAATGGCAGCTTATAGAAACGGAGATGATGTTTCTGCAGTGTTGGGTAAAAATAAGCTACTGTGCCCAAATTTTCTTTCAGCTCAAGGTGTTCTTGTTATACAATTCTCTTTCTCATATTCATTTGAATCTTGTTGATGTTCAAATCCTCAGTAATCCATGCTGATCCAAATGGTTCACCTGGTTTTAACTACATTATTTTGGCTTTCTCACTGACTAGTGTTAGTGTTTTGACCCTGATTTGAACCCAGTATAGGGCAGCCAAGGATGCCAAGATTTTGATTCTGGGTGACCAGATTTGACTCTTCAAAACGATTATGTTTGTGTTCACTGATTCACATTAACATGTAAACATTTTTAAATCTCCCTTTCCTAACCTAGATACTTTTCTTAACTACCTGGTAAATTGAGATGGTTTTAATCAAATATGTTATCTATTTAATTAATTTTTAAGTGGGGTATCCACACAATCAGTGTTCAAGGGATACCCCTAGCAGCACTGGGTAGGGAGAACCATCAGGTCCAGCAGGGTGAAAGGTGGATAATGAATCTGTGCCTCCCATATGCAAAGTATAGTCTTTTCATTTCATTTTTCATCATCCTGTTATTCGTCGATTGCCTCGAGCAGGCCCCAGTAACGTCTCTTTCATCCTTGCCCTGAGATTATATTCAAGGCTATTTAGGAGAATGAGACCCATCATTGTTACTGGTATTTGGCATATTTGGTACGCCACGGGGAGTTTGCCAGACTCTGCCCTGTGGGCAGGCTACATTCAATAGCCTGCAAGTTTGTCCAAAGTAGGAATAAGACAATAAGATGTCATAAAAAAAAGTTCTGTTAAGATGTCGCGCGGCCACGAATGCGGCCGCGCGGTTCCGGGTTCTGGATTTTAAAGTCTCTGAGTCTTGGCCGCTGATGGGATTACACGGCGCCAGGGGGCCAGGTGGTGGGTGTTACCCCCGCCTACTGGAATTTGGAGGATCTGGGTGGAAGATGCTCGACTCCAATTCGAGTAGGCTTGGAGGTCTCGGCCCCGGAACCCGCGTGGCTTTGTCCCTCTGCCAGTACCTTCAGGTGTGCGGAGAGTGGTCTCAGCATGGTGGTGGCTGGTCCTGGAGGTCTCCGGCTGCCGTAGCCCTGGCCGGGGCGGGGAGGAAAGCTCAACCCGCTCCCCTCCAAGGGACTCCGGGAAGGAACACCCAGGCGCGGGGGCAGAGACTGCACTGTTCTCGTCCGGGTTCTGGATTTTAAAGTCTCTGAGTCTTGGCCGCTGATGGGATTACACGGCGCCAGGGGGCCAGGTGGTGGGTGTTACCCCCGCCTACTGGAATTTGGAGGATCTGGGTGGAAGATGCTCGACTCCAATTCGAGTAGGCTTGGAGGTCTCGGCCCCGGAACCCGCGTGGCTTTGTCCCTCTGCCAGTACCTTCAGGTGTGCGGAGAGTGGTCTCAGCATGGTGGTGGCTGGTCCTGGAGGTCTCCGGCTGCCGTAGCCCTGGCCGGGGCGGGGAGGAAAGCTCAACCCGCTCCCCTCCAAGGGACTCTGGGAAGGAACACCCAGGTGCGGGGGCAGAGACTGCACTGTTCTCGTCCGGGTTCTGGATTTTAAAGTCTCTGAGTCTTGGCCGCTGATGGGATTACACGGCGCCAGGGGGCCAGGTGGTGGGTGTTACCCCCGCCTACTGGAATTTGGAGGATCTGGGTGGAAGATGCTCGACTCCAATTCGAGTAGGCTTGGAGGTCTCGGCCCCTGGAACCCGCGTGGCTTTGTCCCTCTGCCAGTACCTTCAGGTGTGCGGAGAGTGGTCTCAGCATGGTGGTGGCTGGTCCTGGAGGTCTCCGGCTGCCGTAGCCCTGGCCGGGGCGGGGAGGAAAGCTCAACCCGCTCCCCTCCAAGGGACTCCGGGAAGGAACACCCAGGCGCGGGGGCAGAGACTGCACTGTTCTCGTCCGGGTTCTGGATTTTAAAGTCTCTGAGTCTTGGCCGCTGATGGGATTACACGGCGCCAGGGGGCCAGGTGGTGGGTGTTACCCCCGCCTACTGGAATTTGGAGGATCTGGGTGGAAGATGCTCGACTCCAATTCGAGTAGGCTTGGAGGTCTCGGCCCCGGAACCCGCGTGGCTTTGTCCCTCTGCCAGTACCTTCAGGTGTGCGGAGAGTGGTCTCAGCATGGTGGTGGCTGGTCCTGGAGGTCTCCGGCTGCCGTAGCCCTGGCCGGGGCGGGGAGGAAAGCTCAACCCGCTCCCCTCCAAGGGACTCCGGGAAGGAACACCCAGGCGCGGGGGCAGAGACTGCACTGTTCTCGTCCGGGTTCTGGATTTTAAAGTCTCTGAGTCTTGGCCGCTGATGGGATTACACGGCGCCAGGGGGCCAGGTGGTGGGTGTTACCCCCGCCTACTGGAATTTGGAGGATCTGGGTGGAAGATGCTCGACTCCAATTCGAGTAGGCTTGGAGGTCTCGGCCCCGGAACCCGCGTGGCTTTGTCCCTCTGCCAGTACCTTCAGGTGTGCGGAGAGTGGTCTCAGCATGGTGGTGGCTGGTCCTGGAGGTCTCCGGCTGCCGTAGCCCTGGCCGGGGCGGGGAGGAAAGCTCAACCCGCTCCCCTCCAAGGGACTCCGGGAAGGAACACCCAGGCGCGGGGGCAGAGACTTTTAAAAATAATTATTTTTGTTTGGTTATTTCTGGGCTACTTGGCAGTGATCAGAGCTTATTCCTGGCTTGCACTCAGAGATCACTCCTGGTGGGCTCAGGGGACCATATGGGGTGCTGGGGATTGAACCTGGGTCAGCCACATACAAGGAAATGCCATGCCCACTGTAGTACCCCTCTTGACTCCTCAGTCTTTTAATTAAGAATAGTTTCAATAGGGCCCTGATTCCACTCCTGGATTCCTGCCCGAAGAACACTAAAAAATAATAATAATTAGAAAACACATACACACAGTTATTTTCATCACAGCACTATTTACAATAGCCAAAAGAACCATTCCAAGTGACAGCAATGGATAAGTGGATAGAATTGTGGTATTCATACGCACATGGATACTACTCAGTTATCAGAAAAGAAAAAATCCTACAGTTTTCGGTGACTGGCACAAAATTGGAGGGTTCCATGCTAAGTGAATTGAGTCAGAAAGAAAGAGACACATACCAGATGATCTTGTTAATATGTGGAGTATAAAGAAACAAAGACAGAGATTAGCAATATCCAATGGAAACAAACCCTTAAATACTGTCAATAGAACACAGAACTGGATGGTTGGTTATGTAGTGAGTTGGGTGGGGTTAAAAAGACCATGGGATGAAGATTAAGATATCTTGATACTCAGCTGGTATACATGGTGTAGCAGTAAAACAAGTACAGGACACTATTATCAGTACTACTGTAAACTGATACCTCAATACAAAATATCTGCAGGAAACTGTGTCATGAATAATATCAATTAAAACAGAAATATTTAAGGCAGTGACATTCGGCATGGGAAAACAAAACTTGTGACATTGGTAAGGGTGGTTGATGATCTATTATTAGTAGCACTGTAGCACTGTACTCCCATTGTTCATTGATTTGCTTGAGGGGGCACCAGTAATGACTCCATTGTGAGACTTGTTGTTACTGTTTTTGGCATATCAAATATGTCACAGGTAGCTTGCCAGCCTTTGTCGTGCAGGTTCAATACTCTCAGTAGCTTGCCAACCTCTCCGAGAGGAACAGAGGAATTGAACCTAGGTTGTCTGCATGCAAGGCAAACGCCCTACCCACTGTGCTATAGTTTCAGCCCCCCTATTGTTAGTATCTCTGGAAATCTAAATAACTGAATTGTGTATTTAATAAATAATGCCTAAATAAGCATGTTTTAAAAGCACACATATAATTAAGATCATTGTAAAAATATAATCCTATGGCAATATCATTTTTATAATCTGCCTCTTCTAAGACTTGAGGGTGTTAATATTATAATTACTGAATTGCACACTGACTTTCCCTAAATTCCTATATAAAATTACTTCTTCTTATTTGGGAGTTGAGAAGTAAAGATTCTATTGTGAAACAACTAAAGAAGACCACGAGATATAAATAAATACAATTTAGCAAAATACCTAACATTCACTTTATGGTAGCTATACTCACTTTATGTGCCAGTGTATTTCTACTGATAATTTCTGTGATGCTACAGCTAGGAACTAGCCAATACTCTTCTGGATACAGCACTAGGGAGCAAGGTCACACCTTCTGTTGGAGCCAACTGAAAGCAATCTGTGGAAAATGGAGGATAATTTTGCTGTTTGGGTAAATCTTGTTGACTTTGGTGTATAACTTAAAGGCTGAGGTTTTGTTGGTATTTCATGAAGATTCCATCTTTCCATAGTGTAATTCACAACCCACAATAAGCTAAACTCCCTTTTCTAACAATTCCAACTTTGGACATTCAGAACCTGAAGATATATTTAATTAAAAAGTTTCAGGTTTCCTGGATAATGACTCTTCCCAGTTCCCATCATCTGCTCATGACATGTGCTTCTCGTCACCTGTCCGGCTCCCCAAAGCAGTGCGAATAAATAAAAGGGCATGTTGAGCAGATGTTATGAAGGCCAAGCAACAAAATTCTAAATGTACCCATTTTCCAAAGGATTCCAAAACTCTCAAGAGAAACAGAAATACTATAGGATGTTTAAAGAGAAGGACATCCTTCAGATATCACCATACATCACAAAGACAGAGTGAGGAGGGATGTGGGAAAGGTCAGCCTATTTAGTCTGTTTCCCTCTCACTCTTTTGGGCTGTCACCACACTTAGATCTGCCTCAGTGTTCAGTGTGTGTGATACTCTTCATTCATACTGCAGATTCTTCAGAATCTAGGAGACTCTACTCTTTCTCAACATTTTATGCCAAGACCTTCCCAATCCTAATGAAAAAGGTCTCTTTTGGTGGTTATGTTAGTATCACTGCAGTCCCTATATCCTGCTCATATTCACTGCATTTCTGATCTCTCTAGATTAGTCCTATGCCTCCTACCTCCATTCCAATGATGAAGTATGAGAGATCTTTCCCTCTTTATTTACTCCGTAGCATTTCTGTTTCTCTAAAGAGTTTTGGAATCCTTTAGAAAGTCTCGTATTTATGAGTCAAACTATTTTCCTTCTTTCTCCAAGAGTCCCACTAATCACAGAGCACAGCTACCTTCGTTTAAGTTTTCTTCTGGTCTCATGACTCCAAGGTTACGGTCTCATGACTTCCTTGGGTTACTTCATCTCCTATTTCTCACCCTGAACCATCACATGTTCTTCGTTTTTGTCTATAGTTGCTCACACACTATCTTAACTCTTCTATCATCTAGTTCCACAATTTTTTAGGTGGACTAATTAAACAGGGAGTCTTCCCTGCCTCCTCCATTAATAACACAAACCTAACACTGTCCTTCTCTATGATCTTGAAACTTACAGAATTCAAATATACTCTTTCCCACCACTACCACCATAAATCTCACTGTTACTGAGAAGATTCCTGAACATGTTAATACCATCCAGATAGAATTCATAGCTGGGGACCAGAAAGTTCTTTCAATGGCTTGAACACATGCAATAAATCTGTGCTCAGTCCTTGACATTACATGGGCCCTTGAATTGTGCCAGGGTTTATTTCCAAAAGTTATAACTGATTATTTAAAGTTTTACTTATATAATCACGATCATGATCACAATCATCCTGTTGTTAGTCAATAGTCTCGAGCAGGCACCAGTAACGTCTCCTTTGCCCTAACCCTGATATTTTAAAAAGTGCCATATTCAAGGCTCTTTCAGGGTTAGGAGAATTAGACCCATCATTGTTACTGGTATTTGGCAAATTGGGTATACCACGGGGAGTTTGCCAGACTCTGCCGTGTGGGCAGGTTACATTTGGTAGCCTGCCAGGTTGTCCAAAGTAAGAATGAGATAATAAGATGTCACTTCCAGGAGCTGGGTTTTATAGTCTCTGGGTCTTGGCCATTGATGGGATTACTCTGCGGGTTTTATAGTCTCTGGGTCTTGGCCATTGATGGGATTACTCTGCGCGAGGGGGGGGGGAGTTGGTGGGTGTGACCCCTGCCCACTGGAAGATGGAGGATCTGGGTGGAGGATGCTTCATTGCAGGCTTGCGAATCTCAGCCCTGGGACCCGCACGCCTTTGTTTCCCTTTGGTACCTTCATGCGTGTGGAGAGTTATCTCAGCATGGTTGTGGTTGGTTCTGGAGGCAGGAGATTCTGGGACTTATGTAATATACATGAATATCCTCATATCTCATGTAAAAATCATGCGTTGTCTGCAAACTCAATAGAAAAATATGAGTTGTCTGCAAACTCAATAGAAACAAAAAATTCGTCATCTTATTAAAAAAATAATAGGCAATTTACCTGCTGCTATTATTGTGAAAGAAACACCCTGTAACTAGCAACTTAGCTGTTGCTATCATTGTGGAGGTGACAACCTGGCAGGGCTAGAGGTGTGGTCAGGGGGAGCAAGACTATTCTCAAAGAAGGAGAAACTGGAGATATTGGTGGAAAGAAGTGAATGCTGGTGAATGGATTGGTGTTAGAAACACAGTATATCTGAAAATTTCATCATTTCATTTCATCATTTCATCATCCTGTTATTCGTCGATTGCCTCGAGCAGGCCCCAGTAACGTCTCTTTTATCCTAGCCCTGAGATTATATTCAAGGCTCTTTAGGAGAATGAGACCCATCATTGTTACTGGTATTTGGCATATTTGGTACGCCACGGGGAGTTTGCCAGACTCTGCCCTGTGGGCAGGCTACATTCGATAGCCTGCAAGTTTGTCCAAAGTAGGAATGAGATAATAAGATGTCATAAAAAAGATGTCCTGATAAGATTTGCGGCCGCGCGGTTCTGGGAGCTGAATTTTATAGTCTCTGAGTCTTGGCCGTTGATGGGATTACACGGCGCCAGGGGACCAGGTGGTGGGTGTAAATTAATAATAAATACTGGAGCGATAGCACAGCGGTAGGGCGTTCGCCTTACACGCGGCCAACATGGCGGACCCGAGTTCGATTCCTCCGCCCCTCTCGGAGAGCCCGGCAAGCTACCGAGAGTATTCGATATGCCAGACACAGTAACAACAAGGTCTCCAATGGAGACGTTACTGGGCCCGCTCGAGCAAATCGACGATCAACGGGAGGGCCTTTACTTTACTTACTTTTTTACCTGAAAATTAATAATAAATAACTTAGTAACTCTGTAATCTAACAAATATATATACGTATACATATATGCATATATATTTTAAAGGAGCTGGAAGAGGAGCAACTCAGTGCTGAGCATTAAACATATGGCGGCTCACATGCAAGGCATAGATTCTACCACTTGTGCCAAATTCCCATACACCATATAGTTTAACTTGCTGGTTGTTGTTAATCTTGAGTACCAGAAATTAGCACTGTAGCACTGTCATAGCACTGTCCTCCCATTGTTCATCAAATTCCTGGAGCGGGCATCAGTAACATCTTCATTGTGAGACTTGTTGTTACTGTTTTTGGCACATCAAATACGCCACGGGAGCTTGTCAGGCTCTGCTGTGCGGGCAGGATACTCTCGGTAGCTTGCCAGGATTTCTGAGAGGAACAGAGGAATCGAACCCGGATTAGCCATGTGCAGGACAAACACCGTACCCGCTGTGCTATCGCTCCAACCCACCAGAAATTTGAAGAACTTTAATTCTTATTGGTGACTTGGAAAAGTAAACAACTTAACTTCATACGATGAAATTTGTTCTTTCAGAGTTCAAAACACCATAAATTTTTTTGTTAGTCTACTGACCAAAATCCTTTTCTTGCTTCTGAAATGGGTATTTGTACGGTCCTGTTACTGAACGGACTGCCTGTTCTTAGTGGAGACAATTTCACATTTTCTTTTTCTCAACTCCTTCTTTCTCCTTTTCCCATTTCAAAGTAATGATCCTTGAATTTATAATACCTCCTGCCTCAAGGTAATGATCCCTGAATTCCTATTTTCATTTTATTTTACTCATTTTTCCTATTACATGCATTTTTTTATTGAATCACCGTGGGATACATTTACAAAGCTTTCATGATTGAGTTTCAGTCTTACAATGATCAAACACCCATCCCTCCACCAGTGTACATTTTCCACCACCAATGTCCTCCATATCCCTCCCGCCACCCACACCCCACCCCACCCCCTGCCTTTATGGCAAACAATTTCCTTCTTACTCTCTCTATTTTTGGGCATTATGGTTTGCATACAGATACTGAGAGGACATCATATTACATGTCTTCTTTAAAGGACCTTGCACTTTGGGTTTTTTCTTGTATATTTAAATCTTGTATTCTCGCTGTAGTTGAAAATTAAAATAAGAAATAATACTGATGATTGAGCAAGTAACTGCATGCTACAAAAACCCCTAGTTAGATCCTGTGGCTTGTTTCCTCTCCAAAACCATTATTCTGCTTTGCTTCCAAGATAACCCACAGGAAATTGATAGACTGATGAGAAGAGATTGAGCTGCCACTCAAGAACGCCCACCACCACACCTCCTTCTTCCATCTTAGGGATGAAGTGACATTATTTATGGTAGTTTGTAATAATAATCCAGATTTAGCTCTAGAGGACTGAACTGTTTCTAAACAAGTTCTTTTGTCCCATGTTCATGTTTATGATAGCATAAAAAACCTTCAAAAGCCACAGGAAGGCTGCAAATAATATCTTTAAATATCATAAGAAATCTTTACAACAATAAAATGCACTCAGTCTTCCATGTAGATATAAAGCCATTACTCAAAGAAAGAGATAGCTGAACAGGGTTTCTAGAAGCTTATTAGGCTTTAATAGAATGCTACTCGAATGGAATCACAGAGCATTTTCCTAAACAGTATCTTTATGGAGTTGTTGAAACAAGTTTTGTCCTATATTTTCCTGACTCCCCTCATCCTACTTGCTTAAGTCCATTGAAATTTTATAAAAACCTGTTGCTGGAGTTATAAAGAAGTGATCCAAGAATGCAAGCCAGTTTAAATAACGTTTTGCTTATTTTTTAAAAATAATCACACTTCATAGCAAATAGAGCATTTATAATTTTTCTTATTTACTTGATAAAAATGAATATTTGGTAATACCAGGTCCGAGCACCCAATAGACAACCATGGTTATTAGTGGACAATAATGCCTTCATCTGGGTTGGTTCCTCTTTAACTGAGTTTTATTTAATTTCATTTGTTTTAGTCACTTGATTAAATTCTTACTTTTGTAAGTTGTGCCTTAAGCCTCCTGAGAAGTTAGGGTTTACTCAGAATTGATCCTTTGGAACCATCATCCACTGCTAGTTGAAATTCAACTGGTTCAACCATTTTGGAAAACACTAAGGACACTTCTTAAAAAAACTAATAGAACTTCCATATGACTCAGAAATTCTGCTTATTATCTACCAATAGATAGCCCCCAAAGTCTATTCAGAAAAGAATAGGCTGAACTCCTGAATTTGATGTTTATTGAAAAACTAATCTCAATAATCAAAATGTGTAAACAACCCTAGAATCCAATAATTTATGGCTGAACAAAGAAACTGTCATTTATATTCACAATGGAATACTACTTGGCTGTAAGAAAGGAAAAGATCATGCAATCTGCTGCCAGTGTGCCGTGGAGCAAAACTGGAGAATATCACACTGAATAAAGTTATCCAGGAAGAGGACAGATGCATAATGATATTTCTCAGATGTGAGGTATTAAGAGATATAATATAGAAATAAATTCCCAAAGGCAACAGTATTTAAGAACCAGTCTACAGAATTGAGCATTGGAAGTGGTAGGACTGAAACAATGGTGGAGGAAGGAAGAGGACACTCTGGTGGAAAATGTGGTGCTGAAATATGGTGTCCATGAAATCATAACAGCATCAGTGTTATGAATCATAAGGCTTAAATGAAATGTAAAATGAAGAAGACTAATCCTTTTCTCCAGTGTTTATGGCAGTTGATGTATCAGGCCCCTGGGTACCACTGATAATACTGAAAAATAAGCTTTCTCAGCCAAGGATATTAATGTTAAGAATTCAATTAATAATATGACATAGAACTGCAACTGCAAAGCTTGCAGCTGGTTCCTTTATCATGTCTGTGAACAGATGGTTATTCTCAACCAGGGAAGTTGAGATGTCAAGGTAATATCTAACACATGATTGTGTCAGCTATTATCACCATATCATGGTGAGGCATTATCACATCAGCATGGTCTGTTTTTTGTTGCTGTTGCTACTTTTAGTCACACCATTAAGAAATGTTATAGTCTAATGCTTAGGATCTCCTGTCCAGAGCATGACTTTTTTGTCTTACTAGATCTGTGCTCAGCAATAGGCTCTCCTACTTCTCACATCTTAGATTTTTAAGGGCTTCTAAGTTTCCCCCCACCCCAAAATTCACTGCTACATTGGGTTTTGCAAAATTTTCTTAAGTTTTTGCCCTTCTTTTTCTGACAATTACTAGCCCAGGAATTTGGACCAGGACCCATCATTGACTTTTTATGTAAACAAAGTATACAGAAAAGAGCTGCACATTGGATATAAGAGAATTATTACAAGTGTTTACTCTGTGAAGCATGGTTGACTATTGGGATGGTTAGTCACTGTATATGGAAACTAGTCCATGGCATCCTGAGGAATGGGATTTGTAGAGAATAAGAAAATCTTATGAATAAGGGTCTTAAATAGAGTCACTGAAAAAGCAGTAGTCTTCACTAAGGGTAGTATTAAGACATGTTCTCAAGTAAAACACATTCACACATACGTACATGCACATATCCACACAACACTCTGGCAAATAGTGAGCTACCATATTTTTTTTTGCTGCAAGGTTGGTGAGTTGAAATAAGAAAGAGAAAACACAAGAGGAATATTCAGGCTCTAAGGCAGTGATAGAAGGCCCCAGGCAGAGTGCGTTGAAGAAGGGAACTGCCCAAAGTTACCTAGTGGCAGGGACATAAGCTGTCCATCTGAAGTATAGCCATGTGTAATTCAAATTTTGTTCCCTCTCTCAATGAGTTATTATAATGGTCTTGCTATCCAGTATTAAAAGTGACAGGGGAAGAAATGGCAACCATTTTGGTATATACCAATGACATTTATCTGCTTCTGGTTTGCCTTCTTGCTCAATTCTCTTAAGAGTTATCACAAGAATAGGTCAATAAAAAAACAAACAAACTATGATCAATGGGTCCTAAGAGTCTAAACAAGCACTATGGTACAGCCACCCATGACTTCAAGATAACACAAGTTCATGAAGTATAAACAAGGCTTGCTTGATTTTTGCTCGAGCTTTAAGCTTTAAGACACTATACTTACTGGATCTAGATCTGATCATATACTTCTCCTTGTTGGCAGTTATTACAAATGGCAGATGCTTGTCTGCCTGGGAGAACCCTGAAATTAGTCAACCGATCAAACTCAGTTTCCTGAGTTGCACAGCCCCCTGCTGAAAACGACAGCCAACTGAGATGAAGCATGGTAATGGTTAGAGGCCATCTTTGCGAGGAAGGCTGACTATAAATAACTTGTCTGTATAATTTTGTCTGCAACTTGAACTTCCAGAAATAAATGGAATCCTTTCAAATTTTAATGGAAACGAGGACTATTTGGTCAATATACATGCTTGGATTCAAATCCCCTAATTGGTTTTCACATTATGCCAAGGTAGAGTGGGTGCTGACATAGTGACATCTTTATATTAGCCTGCCTGTCATACTGAAAAATCATTTTCTAAAGTCATTGACAAAGTTGCAGTGACTATTATTTCAAGCCTTACAATCTGGACCATAGAAGAAAGACCAATATTTCCTAATAATTCCTTTTAGAAGCCCAAAAATGAAAGGCAAGGTTCAGTTCATGGACTCTTGTGTCCTATCACACTAGAATTCTGTTATCTATTTAGAATAGGAATGGAAAATTTAAGATTAAAATTAAAAATTAAAATTTAAAATTCCTCCCTGAAGGAATAGAGATGTTACTGGCACCCGCTTGAGTGAATGAAAGATCAACAGGATGACAGTGACACAGTGATACAGTGAACCTCCTCAAAACACTGAGCTTTCCATACTTGATAAATTATGCCTGGGGTTGAGAACTGCGTGATTATGTATCTTTATTTAAGGGAAACCACTTGAAGTAATTACTCTTTAGACTTACTTTTCTCTGTAAATCCTATATCCTTCAACTATCTCCAATTTTATGGAACAAACTCCTCTTTGTAGTACATTAATTTAATATTTGATGTTTTCTTAATGTAGCGATACTTAATTTTGGAGCATATGATAAAGTGTTCATCATCACTCATGATTAGAAAAATGCACATCAAAATAACAATGAAATACCACCTCATATCAGTGCAAATGACTTAATGACTTAATCACTTAATCCCCGTTATTCATCGATTTACTCGAGCGGGTGCCAGTAACGTCTCCATTCATCCCGTTTGCGTGCTAGCGTAGCCCAATGGTATCTGTTCGTTCTAGGAACATGCAGAGCCTCAAACCGATCATTCAGGGTCTTGACGAAGAAGTCTGACCATCTTGAAGGTGGGCGTCCACATGATCTTTTGATGTGCCATAGAATCCAATCAGTAATGGCTCTAGTCCAGGGGTTGTCTATAAACCTCATTACGTGTCCAGCCCATCTGATTTTGATGTCTTGGCAAATGAGACAGCGTCCCTGATTCTTGAGCGTTGACGAAGATCAGAACTCCGGATTCTATCTCTCATTTGAGTGAATCGTGATATTCCAAGCATAGCTTTTTCGATTCCTCTTTCAGAGACCCGAATAGCGTTCTCATCCTGTTTTCGTAGGGTCCAGATCTCTGAGGCATATGTTAATGCAGGAAGAACAGTGGAATCAAAGAGATGTGCTCGTAGCTGGAGGTTCTTTGTCCTTTTAGTTATTTCTTCAACGTTCTTGAAGGCATTCCAAGCCACTCTCTTCCTCCTGCGCAACTCAGGTGCCAGGTCATTGATCATGTTGATTGCTCGACCTAGGTATATATAACTGTTGCATTCAGAGATGGTGGTTCTGTTGAGAGTGAATGGAGCATCAGGAACAAGGCTGTTTCTCATAAACATTGTCTTCGTAAGATTCAGCTGTAGTCCGACCTTTCCACATTCACGGACAAAGTCGTTCAGCATTTGTGCCGCTTGGCTGATATTTGGTGTTATTAAAACAATGTCATCAGCAAAGCGGAGGTGGTGTAGTTGCCGACCATCTATCTTCACTCCCATGCTTTCCCATTCCAGTCGTCGCATGATGTTCTCGAGGGTGGCGCTGAAGAGTTTTGGTGAAATGGTATCACCCTGCCGAACCCCTCTCTTGATATGGATGATTACTTCTTTGTAGAATGGTGAGATCTTGGTAGTGAATCCGCAATAGAGCTCACGAAGGATCCTGATGTATTGAGTTTGTATGCCCTGATTGGCTAGGGCTTCCATGACTGCTTCCGTCTCAACAGAATCAAAGGCCTTCTTTAAATCAATGAACTTTAGACAGAGCGGAATCTTGAACTCCCGAGAAACCTCAATGAGCTTAGTAATCGTGTGGATATGGTCGATGGTACTGAATCCTTTTTGGAATCCGGCTTTTTCATATGGTTGTCCTTCATCTAGTGTTCTGCTAATCCTATTCAGGATGACTCAAGTGAACAGTTTGTAGACGACAGACAATAGGCAAATTGGGCGATAGTTGCCAATGTCGTGGATGTCTCCTTTCTTGTATAGTAGTACAGTCCTGCTGGTTTTCCATTGGGATGGAACCTTGCATTCAGACAGGTAGCATGTGAAGAGCCGAGCCAATGTATTGATGATTACTGATGGTAAGTTCTTCAGGTGTTCAGGTCTGATCTTGTCTGGGCCAGGTGCTCTTTGTTTCTTTACCAACGAGATGGCATGTTGGATTTCGGAAGGGAGAACATTGGGAACGACATATCCATCATGTGGTATGTGGTATGTGGGCAAGTGGATGTGGCTATTAAAGAGACCTGAGTAGAAGTCATGAATAATCTTCTCCATTGCCCTTCTGGAAGATGTGATAGATCCATCATGATGTCGGAGGGCAGTCATCTTGGTTTTGTAGTTGGTGAAGGACAGGCGGGCATTACGAATGCTTTTCCCAGCTTCTGCTGCATCTACCAGTACTGCTGCTCTCCTGTTTTTGAGGTCATCCTTGATGGCTTCTCTGCACTGTTTTGCCAGTTCGGATGTTTGCTTCTGGTTGCCTGAGGCATGTGCCAAGCCACGTTGGCGAATAAGTTCAAGAGTGTTCAAAGAGAGGCGGTTTTTTGTGGTTATCTGTCTCTTGGCATTCCTCGCACAATCATGGAGGTGCTGAATCATCCGAGCGTATTCCTTATCAATGTTGTCAACAATGGCATCTTCCCATGTTGCCGCAACAGAGCCAAAGAGCTCCCATTTGGGGGTCGTTCTGGGAGTCCTCTTCTTAAACCTTGCATTCTTTTCTCCTCGTTCTGTGAGGTAGAATTTTGCACGAAGAAGATGGTGGTCTGATCCCGTTTGGAATTTTGGGACAACAGCAACATCGGTTAGGCAAAACTGCCGATTGAATATGATGTGGTCTATTTCATTGTGGAACCGTCCATCGGGAGACTCCCATGTCCAACGTTTAGATTCAGCCTTTTGGAACTGTGAGTTACCATGGAAGGTTTTGGTTGACATGATGAACTCAGATAGTCTGTCACCCTGTTCGTTCCATTCTAGGCCATGGGTCCCGATGTGGAGTTCATTGACTGATCTTCTTGGTCCTATCTTGGCATTAAAATCACCGACAATGATCTTGTAGAAGGTGTGATCTTCTTTATAGAACTTCTCCAGCTCCATGTAGAACTTCTCAGTTTCTCTTTCACCATAACTGGGTGTTGGTGCATAAACAACAAAGAAAGAAACTGCCGATAGTGAGCCACATCTATTCAAGTGTAATCGTCCGATTCGGGTTGTTAGGCATTCAAATGAATCAATGCTCGTGGCTAATTTTGTGTTGACAAGGATACCGACACCACCGACGCCCCTTTTATCACATGTTCCAAGGAACAGTTCTTCTCCAGTGTCGAAAACGGCATGATGTGATTGATGTCTTCTCCTTTCGGTCAGACCAATGTTGTCGTACTTGATCTTTCGCGCTTGTACCATAAGGTCTTCGATGCATGCAGCAGATGCCAGCGTACGAGCATTAAAAGTATAGACAATCATTTTTGTTTTTCTTCGTTTTGGCAGCCTATTTCTCCCTTGGTGTTTTATCAGCCTTTCCTTCCATATCCTTCTCGACTCTGCCATATTCAGGGTTAGGGGAATGAGATCCATTTATTACTGGATTTGGCATATCAATTTGATCTATTTGGCATAGACCACGGATAGCTTACCAGGCTCTGCCGTGAGGGTGCGATATGTGTTTTTATATTTATAAAAATATACACATATATATTTTTATATGTGCAAATGACACATAAAAAAAGTCTGGGAAGAGCCAGTATTGGTGGGGTTGTATGGACAAAGGAACCCTCATCCACTGTTCATGTAATGTCATATGAATCAGACACTAAGGAAAGCAATACTTCTCAATAAAAGAGAAATAGTATGCTCCTAGGACATAGTAATACCGCTTCAGGACGGTCATGGTCACGGTCATGGTCCTCCCGTTGTTCATCGATTTGTTCGAGCGGGCCCAGTAATGTCTCTATAATGAGACTTGTTGTTACTGCGTTTGGCATATTGAGTATGTCACGGGTAGCTTGTCAGGCTCTGCCGTGCGGGCAAGATACTCTTGGTAGCTTGCCGGGCTCTCCGAGAGGGGCAGAGGAATCGAACTCGGGTCGGCCATGTTGGCTGCATGCAAGGCAAATGCCCTACCGCTGTGCTATCTCTCCGGTCCCTTCAGAGCATCTATCCACAAACAAAAAAACATTAATTTGAAAGGATATATGCACACTTAGGTTCATCCTGGTACTTAGAACAATAGATAAAATATGGAAACAACCAATATACACAACTATTGGTCAAAGGATAAAGAAGTTGTTATATGTGTGTGTGTGTGTGTGTGTGTGTGTGTGTGTGTGTATCACTGTCATCCTGTTGTTCATCGATTTCCTCGAGCAGGCACCAGTAACGTCTCCTTCATCCTAGCCCTGAGATTTTAGAAAGTGCCACATTTAAGGCTCTTTCAGGGTCAGGATAATGAGACTCATCATTATTACTGGTTTCTGGCATATTGAACACACCACAGGGAGTTTTCCAGACTGCTGTGGGGGCAGGATACTTTTGGTAGCCTGCCTGGTTCTCCAGAATAAGAACTAGATAATAAGATGTTGTGTGGCCGCAAATGTGCCCGTGCGCTTCCGGGAGCTGGGTTTTATAGTCTCTGGGTCTTGGCTGTTGATGGGATTACATGGTGCCAGGAGCAGTTGGTGGGAATAATACCTACATACTGGAAGATGGAGGATCTGGGTGAAGGAGGCCCAGTCCCAATCCAAGAAGGTTTGGAGATCTACACCCTGGATCCTGCACATCTGGGTTCCTCTCCCGGTTCCTTTATGCATGAGGCTCGTTCAAACGTGTGGAGAGTGGTGGAGAGTATGGCTGAGGCTGGAACCGGAGGTCTTCTTCATATATATATATATATATATATATATATATATATATATATACACACATTATGCAGCTCTAAGAAGTAACAAAATAATGAAATTTTTTAATAACATGAATATAACTATAAGATATCATGCTGAATGAAAATAGTAAGAAAGGGATAGTTATAGAATAATCTCTCTCATATGTAAGACCTAAAATTACCCAACTAATTAGTAAAAAGATGCTAAATGCAACATAATTGGAGAACTGATCCACACAATTGAGTTGGTGGGGGTAAGGAATGTTGAAAGGGAGTTGGTGGGGTGAGAGATGTTTAAAGGGAGGGGTGCTAGTGTCCTTGAGGTTGTAAGGTGGGTATACTGATGATGGACATAGTGCTGAAATTATGTGCATGGGGAATCACCAGAAACAGAATTGTAAACTACAGAACCTAATTTTTTAATCAAATAATTTGTTTCATAGGTTATCTTGTAAATAAAAGAATTACAAAACACATATAAAGAAAAGAAATAGTGAATATTGGGGCAAACATCGGTATATCCAAATGCTATTTTTGCATGCACATCCTTGATTCTCTATATTTGGTGGAGATATTTGCAATGTTAATAAAAATGTGGTATTTAACAAAATATGTTAATAACATGGAGATTCAAGAGAAATACTGAGAGTTCTTTTCTTTGCCTTTAAAATAGCCTCAGCTGAGCTTGTGCAGTTTCTGCATTTGAGGCAGGAAACTGTAGGCTTGCTAACTAAAGGATTGATTTTCAGATCTTCTAATAGCTGGAGGGTCCAGAAGCCCAGAAAAAAAGAAGCGGAACTCAGAATCATTTTAATTTGTATATAAAAGGGTGATTTTCAATTTCATTTCTCAAACTTTAAAGAATAAAATATCAATAACATATTTCAAATGTTTAATGAATTAACCTAGCTGATTCCATTTACCTACCATATTTTATGTAATCAAAGTGAAATTATTTATAAGTTAGTTATAAAATTATTTATACATTCTAATAGACTTAAAAGAAACTCACAGTAATATTGAAAGTGTTATGTAAACTATGTGTCCTTTGCTTCCAAAATTGCTGTATTAATAATGTTGTCAGAGTGTCATTTGTTTAGTGGTTCTTATATTTTAGTTTAGTCTTCTTAATTATCTTCATAATAGATTAGATGATGCTTGGAATTGGGTCACACTTTTTCTTTGAATGCTCCTTCCAGTTCAAAATGCACATATCTCTAGGCAGTTCAACACTTATTAGTTTATAGTTTGTGTCAAATCTGGAAATGACAACACAGATTTATTGTAGAGAAAGTTCTTAGAATACTCATTTCTCTCTCTGTTCACAAAAAAGGGGGGTAAAATGTAAGAAAAAAATGGCAGGATGGGAGAAAAAAATTAACATGTTCAGAGACTAGTAAATACACCTAATTTCTAGGGCAAACATATGACTATTTTCCTTTCCTTTCTTTTTTCTTGAGGGTCACAGCTAACAGTGCTCAGGGTCAGTACTTCTAACTAAGTACTCAGGGTTCCTTCCTGGCAGTTTAGGGAGCATGCAATGTCAGGGAACAAACCTCCCTTTTGCTCTGCCCATTGAGCTATGTGTCCAGTTCCTTTATCTTTACCTAAAACTGCAATTGGGTTCACTATTTCTATTATTCAGAATAGCAAAGTAAGTAGAAAAAGAATGAAGAGTAATGACAAAATTGTCTTGGTGATATTATTCAAAGGATTCAATATATTCAAAGAAACAAAGTCTGTAGTCTCAGTTAAAAGGTTTCAATATATTCAAAGAAACAAAGTCTGTAGTTTCAGTTAAAGTAAAATAAATGTTTCCAGTATCCTGAGGATCACCACCATTTTACTACTGCCATCATTTCATTTCTAAGGTATCTGAGGATCCATTAAATAGTACAGCTATTACTAAGCAGGAAAACAAAGAAAGAAATCAAACAAATGTGCCATTTTATTTCAGCCTTTCTAGAAGTCCCAAATCCCCAATTTTGTTTCTTTTGTTTTATAGACAGCTTCCATAAATTAGACCACAGCCAGCCTCCTGAGACTGAATTAATCATTTATATGTTTTTTGAAATCTACTGAATGAATAAGTGAAGGAGAAAAAGCAAGTGAAATGCCTGCTTAGTTCATAGTATTTGGTCATTTGCCAAATTAATCTAAGGTCATTCAGAGTGGACTCATCAGCCCTTTGGAGAGCTTTCATTTGCCATGCTTGCTCTTAAGTATCCCCATTTAATTGTCTGTAGATTAATGCTCTGCTTTGTTCTCTGTTCTTTTGTGTTTCCTGGGACATCTGATGAAACCACATACATTACACAAATCATGGTTCTCAAGGTCTGAAAGAAATTGTGAGAGGCTTGGAGGGATGGGAAAGGCAAAAACACAGTAGCAAAACAGACAACAGCAACACAATCCCCCCTCTGCCCCACCACAATCACCCCAACCTTTCTTCAAAGTAACAATGAATTGAGTGAAGGCCCTAGAAAGATGATGGATATTAAGATCATAATACAATTGTTCAAACATTGCAGAATAGAGAAGCTGCATGGTTACTCTTCAAGGACACAACAAAACTCAGAGTAACTGACATTACTGGCGTTTAAGCAAGCTGACCTGGTCCAACAAGGAATCTGAGTTTGGCAGGCCCATCTCCTTCAGAGTTGACCAATAAATGAGCATTGTAAAAACAGAAGCCTGATGAAAACACATCTTGACCCTGTAAACAAAGGTGGAAGAGGAAAAATGAGAGTTGGAAGCTGTGAGGTTTGCCTCAGGGCTGCTTCCAGAGTTCTCAGGCCCTACCTTTTCCTATTAACTACCAAGCCTTTGCAATGGCCCTCAGCTAACCCAGATGATCACCAACAGACTCCCTATTTACCTCTTCCACTCATACCTCCTCATCTGACCCATCACTAACTTTTGCATGATCACAGTGCTTTCCCTATTTCTAAAACCAAACACTTGAAATAAATGGGGCCAGGGGAGGTGGAGGCATCAATTTCCTTTTCCTTTCCTTGTTTTTTTCTATTCCTATGGGTCATTCAAATGAATAAGTGTTATCATAAAGTGAGATAAAGTCCATTCCATTCATAGCACACTCTCCTCACCCTAGTCATGTTGCATTTAGTCTTAGGACATTTTAGCAGTTATATTTCTATGAATTCCTGTCCTGTCCTGTCCTGTCCTCCCATTGTTCATTGATTTGCTCAAGTGGGCCCAGTAACAACTCCATTGTGAGACTTCTTGTTACTGTGTTTGGCGTATTGAATACTCTCGGTAGCTTGCCAGGCTCTCCAAGAGGGGCAGAGGAATCAAACTTGGCTCAGACAGGCTGGCTGCATGCAAGGCAAACGCCCTACCGCTGTGCTATCACTCCAGCCACAATTCATATACCCATTTATGACTTAGGTATATCCTTGGAACTACATGTGTAGGGTTTACACTGCTGTAATTGGGAAGTAATGACATACCTTAGAAAAATGTTAAGGAAAGCAAAGATCCAATGATCCAATGCAGAAAGAAACAACTCTAACTCCTTGTAAAAAATAGGAAGGTCATTATTGACAAATGTCCCAACAAATTAATATTTTTCAAAATATACTTAGTCAATTGTTTAAATCACCCTTCAGAACTTGACCATTACTAGATGGCAACCATTACCCCTCTCTTGCTTTAACACTCCAGTGTGCCATAGGACTTCTATTCTCAGATGTGTATTTCAAATATTTCAGGAACAGCTGCCTGCAATTTAAAGGTAACTTTATTATGTTTCCCTTAAAAACTTGTCATTTAAAGAATCTGTCTTTTATAACTGATGACATTAGAAGGAAAACAGTGAACGTTCCATGTGCTCTCAGAGAATATCTTGCTTATATTCCGCCCACTCCTTGGTAAAAGCACTTTAACGACTCTCTCCCACTGAAAGCTATCACTTCAGTTATTTCAAAGCCCCACCTTCATCCAGTTCCCCCATTCCATATTCTTTTATTTAATTATTTATTTATTTATTTTCCCATAAACTCCCTCAAAGCACTCTATGCAACTCAAAACACATATAGACGTGCCCATACATGTTTAGTAATCAAGTATTACCTTACCTGGAACTTCGATATTTTTTTCCCCATGTATCACTCTGCTCTTGCAGGCTAACTTTATCCAAATCAGACTTCTGAGTGCAAATTACTTTACCAGTCAAGAAAATCATCAAGCCTTAGAGGACAAAATCCTTTTTCTGTAAAGGATCAGACAGTAAATATTCAAGTCACTGGAAATCTTATGATTTCTATCACAACCATACAGCTCTGACCAGAGAGGTGAAAGCAGGTAGACATGCATATAAACAAATGAGTAAGGCTGTGTTCCAATAAAACTTTATTACAGGTAGTAGGGATCACTCATGCATTGTTAATATGAATCAACAAGTGGTATAATTACTCTATAATAATTATAATCTTTAAAATAGTTACCAATAAAACAAAGCATAAAATTACTGCATGACCCAGAAATGCTTCCTTTGGGAATTTAACCCACAGAAAGGAAAACTTATGTTCATATAAAAACCTGGACACACACTGGACTGGTGAGATAGCACAGCAGTTAAGGTTCTTGCCTTACATATAGGTTTAAGCCTGGCATTGGATATGGACCTCTGAGCACCTCTGGGAGTAATTCCTGAGTGCAGAGCTAGGAGTAAACTCTGAGATTAGCAGGATGTGGCCCCAAAACAAGAAAAACAAACAAACAAAAAATTCCACACAGAAAAAATTGTAAACGTTTTTTAAGAATAATAAAAAAAACTATTGATAGGAATCTAAATAGAAAGATACCTTTGGAAAATTTTGGCTAAAATGTTTATCTCCCTTATTTTATTTTTGGCAACTTTATAAAGAATGCAACACACTAGTCTTATATATAGATATTTACCTAATAGTAATGAAAACATCTCTCTTCATGAAAATTTATACATTATAGTTCTTAACAACTTATTTCTAGAAATTAAAAGCCAACAGTCACACATCACTGTGAAAGTACAATGAAAGATACCATGATCTTTCCATGCAATGAAATATACCATTTAGCACAATATTAGTTTGTCCTTTCTCCTTGCTACAGGGAGCTTAGGTTTATCGGGTTACACCCATCACAGTGCTCCCAAACCACTTCCATTCCTCTGTGTTTATCTGCAAACTCTTCTCTGTGCTCTCTTTTCTAACAGGTCTGTTGACTTTTCCCCCTAATCAGATTCTGTTAATTTGTAAGTTCAGATCCTTCTAAGAACACCGGGCCTGTATTCATAAGTGAAATATTGCTTTTCTCCTTCTCCTATGTCCTTGTATACAGTTTACTTTAAAGCAATATCCTTTTTGTATAGACATAGGAAGACAGTTAATATTATGCTTTTGTAACTTGGAAGTTAATTGACTCCGAATAATGTTCACTCCTGGGCATTTATTTTCTTGACTTAAACCTCAGTTTCCCTTTGTTTCTAGCACCCCAAAAACAGGGTCCTGAAAAGGATCTGGATGGACCCAGGGCTGCCTTGGCATCTAAATGGGCTAGGTAAAAGCACCACAATACTTAACTCTAAGTTAATAGCATGGTCATGGACAAATTTTGTCATGATCCAAAAAGTAACCATGAGATTAGACCCTGCTAGGGTTAGGAAAGACTAATCTGGCCTGAGCACTGTACAAGTCTGAGATCTATAGTGATATGCCCCCAGGAGAGTGACCCTATAAGCTTAATGTATCTCTTACTGTGTCCCTACAAAATGACTAGCTTATGAATGCTTACATGTTTGTTGGACTAGGAGAGGAGAAATACACCCATAGATGCAATTTCATCTTGGGTGGGTTGTTCTACTGAATGAGAATCTGTTGTAGAAGAAGCTTCCCCTGAGGGAAAAACTTTATCTCTGTTGATTGTATGACCACACCTTGTGTAATTATTACCACAATCCCCCATATTTTGGGATTTAACTAAGGCTGTAAGAGTGGGTGGGGGGAGGGGGTCAGAAGCAGGAAGGAGAAGGATAAAGGAGCAGGATTCAAGAGGAGGATGAGGGGGATCAAGGAAGTAGAAGATCAGGGGGAGAATCAGAAGAAGCAGAACGGGAATCATAGGAGAATGGAGATGAGATTGGAATAAACTGCAATTGATACCAACCAGCCTGGCCCTCATTCCTTCCTTCGTCTGCCCATATCCATCAACTACCACAGGGTGGGGGATGCGGTGCATGACCACCGAACACAGGTGGTGACAGAGAGCTTCTAGGGCCTTTCGCATTTTACAAAGGAGATGCACTGCAATGCTGGTGAATCTGAAAATTACTATCCTGAGGTAAAAGTAAACACAAAGGACTACTTATGGTATAAACACTTCCATTGATACAAAATGTAAACTAATATTTCAGGACAAAGAGCACATTAGTGGTTACTAGGGAACAAGAAAAGGCATACTTACAATGAAGGTGATATATTTTTAGGGTAGGTGTTGACTTGATGTCTCTGCACAATTGCCAAACTTTATTGCATTTTATAAGTGTATGAAATGTATTACATGAAAAAAAGTCTTCAATAAACCTAATTAGGTGAAAAATGAAAATAATGGATGGCAGCCTGGTATGTGAGTAATTTAAATGAGATGTACCGGGGGAGGATAATCAATGAGAACTGATAGGGGAGTCATACAACCTCTTGATAGTGGACTATAAATGTCTTTACCCAACTTCAGCTAATGGTACCTTGTTAGTAGCTTGAAGGGCTAGTTAACTTATTGAACCACAGAAATGCTACAGATTAGCATCCTCCCCCACCCTAACCTTAAGAATCTGTGGTAAATCAATGTCTAGTAGTGTCTGTAATATTTATATAAGAACTTTACACCAAAGATTTCTGTTTATAGCTATATGAACATTTAAGAATTTAATAGCAAATATGACAATGTTGGAAGAAATTGTAATACTATCACTGTCACTGTCCTCCCGTTGTTCATCATGATTTGCTCGAGCGGGCCCAGTAACGTCTCCATTGGAGACTTTGCTGTTACTGTGTTTGGCATATCGAATACATCACGTGTAGCTTGCCAGGCTCTGCCGTGCGGGCGAGATACTCCTGGTAGCTTGCCGGGCTCTCCGAGAGGGGCGAAGGAATCAAACTTGGGTTGGTCATGTTGGTTCCATGTAAGGCAAACCCTCTACCGCTGTGCTATCGCTCCAGCCCCAAGAAATTGTAATGTAATATAAAAATACACTCTGATTAGAATTCCTTCTTAAAATTGGGATAAATAAATGGAGCATATATTATTTTAAAATTAAAGTGGAAAGAAGACTAAGTTAGGAATCAACACACTTAAAACTAGTACACTTGTACCCACTTAGAGATTGTGTGACTACACCATGGTCTCTTCTTTCAACCACAAGACTTCTCATGTAAAACTAAGCCAACTGAAATCACAAAGTTGCTATAAGAACTGTGTTATCACGAAAGAACTAGGGAAATCCCACAGCTCTCTTCACTGCCTGGTCTCAAACTGCTTCCTTACCCAGGACAGCTGATGCCTTGGACGGACGAAGGAGGAAATGAAGGACAGGATGGTTGTGGTCAACTGCTGTTTATTCCATTCTCTCCATGCAACTATTTCAATCTCTCATAAGACCCTCATTCTTGTCTCTCCTGTATCCCTCGCTAGTCTCTCTGCACTCCAAATCCTCTTCTTCTCTCTCTCTAGGCTCTCTCAACTCCCCCCATGGGGGGTAGCACAATCAACATATCAAAACCCTTTCTGATTGCCAGTCAGACTCAAGAGCAAAATACCACCTAGGGGATTTTCTCTTTTCCTTAGTCCAATAACTTAATTAACATCCTAATTCTACTTCTTAATATTAGTTATTTTGTATGAACACAGTAAGAGGTACATTAAGCTTGTAGGGTGACTCTTCTGGGAACATCTCACTATAGATTCTCATACTATAGTGTTCAATGCAGGTTAATCTTTCCTAACCTTGGCAGGGTCCTAATCTAGTTATTACTTTTGGATCATAACAGAATTTGTCCATGACCATGCACTTAACTTATAGTTAAGTATTATGGTGCTTTAGCCTGACCTATTTTGATGCCAGGGTAGCTCAGAGCTTGCCTTGGGTCCATCCAGTCCCTCATCAGGACCCTACTTTTGGGGTGCTAGGAACTAAGGGCAACTGAGACTTAAGTTGAGAGACAGATGCCCAGGAGTGAATATCATTCGGAGTCAATTAACTCCAAAGTTACAAAAGCATAGCATTGACTGTCTTCCTGTGTCTATACAAAAAGGACATTGCTCTGGACATTTGCATATTAACTATGCAAAGGACTTAAGGAGAAGAGAGAAGCAATATTTACAAATTAACATGGTCTTATCAGGAGATAAAGGTGATTGACTGGCTCGGGAAGCACAGCACAAAAAAAGAGTTGACAAAAACACACAAAGGAATGGGAGCACTGTGATAGGAGTAACCCAAAAAAACCTAAGCACCCTGTGGCAAGGCAGAAAGGACAAGCCAATGTTATCCTACAAAGAACTAAATAAAATTGTGCTAAAAATTGCTTGTTATTATATTCTAAACTGAAGTTTCCAGACAGTTTAAATATGTCTCCAAATATCTTGTAAATATTATGAAAGCAGAGAACATAATAGTAATTCAGTTGTTACTTATGAATAATACAAAGCATTCCCAAATAAAAATACTAAGAATTCATTTATATATTTTGAGTGAGACAAAGAAGTATAGGTATTTTCTTCTCTTGTATATTTAGATAGATTATGTCATTATGTGTGTGATAAAATCAATTACAATCTTCTTTTACTATAACACTTCAGCTCTAAAACTTCTACCTTCTGTGTTTTAAAACAGTTAGAAAAAGAACTATCAAGTGTAGCTATAAAATTGTACCCAGCCATCTATACTGAAGTGCAAATGACCTATTGCGGGAAAAAAAGACATTGTAGATGCCTCCTTGAAAGAATAAAATAATTAGAAATAAAACACAAACATCCTCAAGTAGTTAGGAATAGAAAAGTGAAGGTGGTGTTTAGTATTTTCTGAAAAGGGAAATAATTTTTCTGTGGCACAAAGAAAACTGATGTGAGGTAAATGAATGAAGAAGCTCACTGAAGAGACCATTTCTTGCTCCTGAAATCAAGTACCTTCTTATCAGAGGTATATTAGGACAAAATGTATGATAGTATCAAAACAAACAAGACTTGATATGTTTATTTTCTGGAATGAGAACATGTCGCGTTTGCTTGAGGAGCTGACTTAAGTATTGAGAAAGAACAATTGGATCATTATAAAATAGGCTTCCCTCAAGATTAATGTTGAGTTATCTTTTACTTATCAATGACTAAATGAAAAGCATTCTCATTTGAATTGATGCATTTTTTCCAGCCTTTGAATTATTGGCTCATACATTTAATATACTATAAATATTGGATGGCTTTCAAGTTATGACAAGCTGGTTTACCTATTGAGCTGATACTGACTGCATTATTGACAACATCGTTAAAAGTAGAAGCATTATTTTATTAATTTATAGAATGGGTGACAATGTTATAATTAGAAGGTGTAATTCAGTCCCAAACTGCAATTTTCCTCCAATTTTCCATTTCTACTTTGTTAGATAAAATCTTTTAATTTATTTTTGCATTATAATCTTCAGATGATTAGATTTTGTATATTTTTAGAAAATTGATTCTTTTCTTTTAGTCATTAAACAAAATGACAGACTAAATTCTATGGTATGTTATTGGTGAATGTGGTTTAGGTTTATGCAAGGGCCTCTTCATTTATTCTCTCACCACCATCTGCTGACTATCAGATACTTAGAAGTAATTTCCAAAAACGTGACTTCCCCTATTGAGTTTACATAGATGAAAGTCTAAACTGTGCCCATAATGTTAGACTTGTTAAATTCTATGTTTAATAAATTGTCAATAAATTACCAGAACAGAATATATCACTTTTTTACTCACATGTGGTATATATAGAAAACAGAAAAAGAAACTGGGGCCAGAGATAGTTCAGTGGGAAGGTCAGGTTGTTGACCTGAGTTCAATCCTGGCCAGTCAAGCCCTGCCAGGAACTATACCTGAGTTGAGAGTCAAGAAGTAAGCCCTGAGCACTACTGGGTGTGGCCTCAACACAAAGCAAGCAAACATAAAGAAAACAAAGAAACAGATGGATAAAATAAAACAAAAACAAACATTTGGACTATAAGGTCAACTGGTAGTTAGCAGAGAGAAGAATGAAAAGGATAAATTGGGCAAAGGAGACAACTGTATGCTGAAAGACAGACTGAAATCTTAGTGAAGGTAATGTCCATATTTATTGATTTTCCAGGGTATTAACCTAAAGTCACAAACTATAAACTTACATGTTATACTAAAATCTTACTTTGATTTCTAAAAGTTTTTAAGGAGAATACAGATTTTTAAAAAAGAGTGTGAACATTAAAAATATCATACTTTTTTGCAGTAAGTTTTAAAGGGTATGAGCTACTAAAAGAAGGATGTTAAGTTTTAAAGAGGACTTGGGGCCTGGAGTAATAGTACAGTTGATATGGTATTTCCTTGCATGCGACCAACCTGGACAGGATCTCTGGCATCACATATGGACCTTCGAACCCATCAGTAGTCATCCCTGAGTACAGAGCCAGGAATAAGCCCTGAACACTACTGAGTGTGGCCCCTCAAAACAACACAAACAAAATTAAATAAAAGGGAAGACTTAGACCTTGGAACCACAGTTCTCAAAACTGCAACATCATAGTCTGGAAAGATAGAGCAAAGTGGCTCATTGTTGAATAGCTCCCCAAATGCCTTGCCATTGATGGTATATGCCCTGCTCTGTCTTTGGGTCATGTACCAAACATGATTACTACTCCGGAATAAATATTCTCCTTATTATATTATAGCCTGAGTGATTCTCTTGAACTGACAGATATCTAACAAGAGAAAAAGGCAGAGGAAATGCTCAGAATGATGAAAAAAGAGGCTTAATGATAAATGATCAATAGGTCTAGAGACCTAGTAGGTAACACTGCAGAGGTCAGAAAATTGGGAAAGCTTTTTCAAAACTATTTTTTCCCAAACAATACAAAATCCAGTAAACTAGGACATACTGAGATTTGCATCACTTTCAGGGTTGTGGTATGATTAATGGAAAGTACACAGAAACTGAAATGCCCTAAATAAAAACAATTGTCAATATATAGACAAAAAAAATCACTGACAGAAGGAAAATTGCCATAGTAATATACATGGTTCATTTGATGTCAGTTTTTATAATAACTCATACACTTGATAGCCTTTAATATTTGGTTGTCTTAAAAGAATATTGTGAGAGAGAGAAGCTTGCAAATTTTTCAATATGTCTATGTATATGAAATAAGATCATCATTTTGCATTTTGAAAATGTAAAATATAGTTCCTTTTACATTTAAAATTTTAAAACTTTAATTTAAACTTTAAAAATTTAAATTAATATTACTAATTTACAATATTGTTGGTGACAGTATTTCACTGTTGGATTAAATTGGTTTGTCATTTGCCCCCATCCACAAGCAGGAAGTTTAGTTTTATTGAATTACACTCATCACAGTGCTCTTGAAGCACACCCAATTCCATTTGGCAATTCCAATTTTCTGTCTTTATCTTTAACATCTCCTTTGTGCTCTTCTTCCCCTCTCCTTAATTACTTATGTACCCAAATCAGACCCTGTGGGTTGTAAAGCCAAATTCTATTGTGGGCTCTGGATTTTGTATCACGATCACGATCATGACCACCCTGTTGTTCGTCGATTGCCTCGAGCAGGTGCCAGTAACGTCTTCTTCGTCCTAGCCCTGAGATTTTTTTTTTTAAAGTGCCATATTCAAGGCTTTTTCAGGGTTAGGAGAATGAGACCCATCATTGTTACTGGTATTTGGCATATTGGATATACCACGGGGAGTTTGCCAGACTCTGCCGTGTGGGCATATTACATTTGGTAGCCTGCCAGTTTGACCAAATTAGGAATGAGATGATAAGATGTCATAAAAAAGATGTCCTGATAAGATGTCGCGCGGCTGCGAATGTGAGGGCCCCGGCAAGGAACAGCCAGGTGCGGGGGCAGGAGACTGCACTGTTCTCGTCCGCGAGCTGTATTTTATAGTCTCTGAGTCTTGGCCGCTGATGGGATTACACGGCGCCAGGGGGCCAGGTGGTGGGTGTGACCCCCGCCTACTGGAATTTGGAGGATCTGGGTGGAAGATGCTCGACTCCAATCCGAGTAGGCTTGGAGATCTCGGCCCCAGAACCCGCGTGACTTTGTCCCTCTGCCAGTACCTTCATGTGTGCAGAGAGTGGTCTCAGCATGGTGGTGGCTGGTCCTGGAGGTCTTCGGCTGCCGGAGCCCTGGTCGGGGCGGGGAGGAAAGCTCGACCCGCTCCCCTCCAAGGGGCCCTGGCGGCAAGGACAGTCAGGCGCGGGGGCAGAAGACTGCACTCTTCTCTTCCGGGAGCTGAGTGTGATGATCTCTGGATCCTGGCCGTTGTTGGAGTTACACGGCAGTTGGTGGGTGTAACTGTCTAGTTACTGGCAGGTCCAGTCCCAAACTGTGCAGGCTTGGAGATCTCAGCCCCGGGTCCCACACACCTGGGTTCCTCTGTCAGTTCTTTTATGCGTGAAGCTCATCCAAGTGTGTGGAGAGTGCTCCCAGCATGGCCTTGGCTGGGCCTCGATGGTCTTCAGCTGTTGGGCCCTGGTGGAGACAGTCAGGCATAGGGTAGGAGACTCTGTCTTGTTCTCTCCCAGGAGCTGAGTGTGATGATCTCTGGATCCTGGCCGTTGTTGGAGTTACACGGCAGTTGGTGGGTGTAACTGCCAGTAACTCTGGCAGGTCCAGTCCCAAACTGTGCAGGCTTGGAGATCTCAGCCCCGGGTCCCACACACCTGGGTTCCTCTGTCAGTTCTTTTATGCGTGAGGCTCATCCAAGTGTGTGGAGAGTGCTCCCAGCATGGCCTTGGCTGGGCCTCGATGGTCTTCAGCTGTTGGGCCCTGGTGGAGACAGTCAGGCATAGGGTAGGAGACTCTGTCTTGTTCTCTCCCAGGAGCTGAGTGTGATGATCTCTGGATCCTGGCCGTTGTTGGAGTTACATGGCAGTTGGTGGGTGTAACTGTCTAGTTACTGGCAGGTCCAGTATTTTGTATATATAAGCAAAATATCCTCTGCCTGCTTCCAGCAGCGTGGCAGACCTCCACTACCTCCACTACCTCTACTACCCAGCCACCGCCTCGCTCCAGGATGCTTTTCGGACACTCAGACCACACAAGTGAAGCCCCACAGAACCAGGGAAGCGGACCTTGGACTCCAGGCTAAACGGACTTGGGAACAGAGATCCTCTGCCTGCTCCTAGCATCCCAGCAGACCTCCACTACCTCCACTACCTCCACTACCCAGCCATGGCCATGCTGCAGAACACTTTCCAGACACTCGGGCTGAGACTCATGCCCTAGTGAAGCCCTAAAGAATCAGGTAAGCAGAACTCTGTGACCTTGGACTCCAGGCTAAACGATCCCAGGAACAGAGACCCTCTGTCTGCTCCCAGAAGCCCGGCAGCCCTCCACTACCTCCACTACCCAGCCAAGACCACACTCCACAATGCTTTCCAGACATCATAAAACACTTAGTACAATATTACTGCAACATATTTGATCACTTAATCACTTAACTTCCCGTTAGTCATCGATTTGCTCGAGCGGGCGCCAGTAACGTCTCCATTTGTCCCTGTCGCGTGCTAGTGTAACCCAATGGCATCTGTTCGCTCCGGGAACATGAAGGGCCTCAAACCGATCGTTCATGATCTTGACGAAGAAGTCTGACCATCTGGTAGGTGGGCGGCCACGTGGTCTCTTGACATCCTGTGGAATCCAATCAGTAACAGCTCTAGTCCAACGGTTGTCTTTAAATCTCATTACGTGACCAGCCCATCTGATTTTCGACACCTTGGCAAATGAGACAGCGTCCCTGATCCTTGATTGTCGACGGATGTCAGAACTCCGGATTCTTTCTCTCATTTGAGTGAAATGTGATATTCCAAGCATAGCTCTTTCTATTCTTCTTTGGGAGACCTGAATAGCATACTCATCCTGTTTGCGTAGGGCCCAGGTCTCTGAGGCACATGTTAATGCAGGAAGAACAGTGGAATCAAAGAGAGGTGCCTGGAGCCGGAGGTTCTTCGTCCTCTTAGCTATTTCTTCGACGTTCTTGAAGGCGTTCCAAGTTGCTCTCTTCCTCCTGCACAGTTCAGGTGCCAGGTCATTTGTCATGTTGACCTCTCGACCTAGGTACACATAGCTGTTGCATTCGAAGATGGTCATTCCATTGAGAGCAAATGGGGCGTCAGGAACAAGACTGTTTCTCATAAACATTGTCTTCGTAAGATTCAGCTGTAGTCCTACTTTTCCACACTCACGGTCAAAGTCGGCCAGCATTTGTGCCGCTTGGCTGATATTTGGTGTTATTAAAACAATGTCATCAGCAAAGCGGAGGTGGTGTAGTTGCCGACCATCTATCTTCACTCCCATTCCTTCCCATTCCAGTCGTCGCATGATGTTCTCGAGGGTGGCACTGAAGAGTTTCGGTGAAATGGTATCACCCTGCCGCACCCCTCTCTTGACATCAGCGATCACTTCTTTGTAGAATGGTCAGATCCTGGTAGTGAATCCGCAATACAGCTCATGGAGGATCCTGATGTATTGGGCTTGAATGCCCTGATTGGCTAGGGCTTCAATGACTGCTTCCGTCTCAACAGAATCAAAGGCCTTCTTTAAATCAATGAACGTTAAGCAGAGCGGCACCTTGAACTCCCGAGAAACCTCAATGAGCTTGGTTATCGTGTGGATATGGTCGATGGTGCTGAATCCTTTGCGGAACCCTGCTTGCTCGCATGGTTGTCCTTCATCTAGTGTTCTGCTAATTCTATTCAGGATGACTCGAGTGAACAACTTGTAGATGACAGACAATAGGCAGATCGGGCGATAGTTGCCAATGTCATGGATGTCTCCCTTCTTGAACAGTAGTACGGTCCTGCTGGTTTTCCATTGGGACGGAACCTTGCATTCAGACAGGTAGCGAGTGAAGATCCGAGCCAGTGTATTGATGAGTACTGACGGCAGGTTCTTCAGGTATTCAGGTCTGACCTTGTCTGGGCCGGGTGCTGTTTGTTTCTTTACCGACGAAATGGAGTGTCGTATTTCGGAAGGGAGAACGTTGGGAACGACATATCCATCCTGTGGAATTTGGTATGTCGGCAAGTGGACGAAGAGATTTGAGTAGAAGTCATGGATAATCTTCTCCATTGCCGTTCTGGAGGATGTGATGGATCCATCAGGACGTCGGAGGGCAGTCATCTTGGTCTTATAGTTGGCGAAGGACTGGCGGGCATTACGAATACTTTTCCCGGCTTCTGTGGCATCTACCAGTACTTCTGCTCTTCTCTCTTTGAGGTCTTCCTTGATTGCATCTCTGCACTGCTTTGCGAGCTAGGATGTTAGCTTGTGGTTGCCTGAGGCATGCGCCAAACCACGCTGGCGAATTAGCTCAAGAGTTTTCGAAGATAGGCGATTTTTTGTGGCTATCTCTCTCTTGGCGTTCCTCGCACATTCATGGAGGTGCTGAACCAGTCAATCGTATTCCTCGTCAATGTTGTCAACAACGGCATCTTCCCATGTTGCTGCAATAGTACCAAAGAGTTCCCAGTTGGTGGTCATTCTGGGAGTTCTCTTTTTGAACTTTGCAGCCCTTTCTCCCCGCTCTGTGAAGTAGAATTTTGCACGAAGGAGACGGTGGTCCGATCCCGTTCGAAATTTTGGGACAACACCGACATTAGTCAGGCAAAACCGTGGATTGAATATGATGTGGTCTAATTCGTTGTGGACACTACTTCCACTACCCAGCCGTCGCCACACTCCAGGACGCTTTCCGGACCCGCGCGGCCGCAAGCGGCCACGCGACACATCATATGACACTAAATACCCATCTTCTGGAATTGTCGTACCATATTTGATAGGGTTCAAATATGGTAACACCTACAAGGGTGATTAGAGGTCACCCCAAAATCCTCTATCCCTCTCGGAAAGACTGGCAAGCTACCGAGAGTATTCCGCCTGCACGGAAGAGCCTGGCAAGCTATCCGCTGTGTATTCGATATGCCAAAACCAGTAACTACAACTGGTCTAATTCATCTGACCCTGAAGGCTTCACCGACATGGCAGCACTGAGAAGGATGAGAAAGGAGAGGCCAACAAAATCTCAAGGCCGACCTAGGCTGCCACAACGAAGGAAGACAAAAATGATCATCTCTACTTTCAATGCACGTACACTAGCATCAGATGCATCCATCGAGGACCTGATGGTACAAGCGCGAATGATCAAGTACCACATCATTGGTCTGACCGAGACAAGAAGGCACGAATCTCACCATGCCGTTTTCGACACTGGAGAAGAATTTTTCCTCGGAACATGTGATAAAAGAGGTGTTGGAGGCGTCGGTGTCCTTGTCAACACAAATTTGGCCAAGAGCATTGATTCATTCGAATGCCTAACAACCCGAATCGGACGTTTACATTTGAATAGATGTGGCTCACTGCCTGCAGTTTCTATCTTCGTTGTCTACGCACCAACATCTCATTATGATGAAAGAGAAATCGAGAAGTTCTACATGGAGCTAGAGAAGTTCTATAAAGAAGACCACACCTTCTACAAGATCATTGTGGGTGATTTTAATGCCAAGATAGGACCGAGAAGATCAGCTGAAGAACTTCACATCGGGACCCATGGCCTAGAATGGAACGAACAGGGTGAGAGACTGTCTGAGTTCATCATGTTGACCAAGACCATTCATGGTAACTCACAGTTCCAGAAGGCAGAATCTAAACGATGGACATGGGAGTCTCCCGGTGGACGATTCCATATTTGATGGGGTTCAAATATGGTTTGAACCATGGGAACACCTGCAAGGATGATTAGAGGCCGCCCTACAAGCCTCTATCCCTCTCAGAGAACCTGGCAAGCTACTGAGAGTGTTTTGCCCACATGGCAGAGCCTGGCAAGCTATCTGTGGTTTATTTGATATGCCAAAACCAGTAAATATAATGGGTCTCATTTCCCTGACCCTGAAAGAGATACCAATACAGCAGTATTAAGAAGGATAAGGAAGGAGAGGCTGATAAAATCTCAGAGCTGAGCTAGGCTGCCAAAACAAAAGACAAAAATGACTTACTGTACTTTCAATGCATGTACGCTGGCATCAGATACATCCATCGAGGACCTGATGGTGCAAGCGTGAAAGATCAAGTAAGACATCATTGATCTGTCTGAGACAAGAAGGCATCAATCACATTATGCCGTTTTCAACACTGTTGTATCTCATCTACAGGCTGTTAACCCAAGTCATCCTGAATAGGATTGGCAACCATCCTGAAGATGAAGGACAACCATGCCTGAAAGCTGGGTTCTGAAAAGGATTCAGCACAATTGACCATATCCACATGATAATCAAGGTCATTGAGGTTTCTTGGGAGTTAAAGATGTGCTCTATCTAACATTCATTGATTTACAGAAGGCCTTTGATTCTGCTGTGACTGAAGCAGTCTTCAAAGCCCTAGTGAAGCAGAGTGTCCAAACTCAACACATCAGGGTACTCCATGATCTCTATTGTGGAAACACTACCAGGATCTCACCATTATACAGGAAGGTGATCATTGACGTCAAGAAAGGGGTATGGCAGGATGACACCATTTCACAGAAACTCTTCAGTGCCACCCTCAAGAACGTCATGCAAAGACTGGAATGGGAAGGAATGGGGGTGAAGATAGATGGTCAGCAACTACACCACCTCTGCTTCACTGATGACATCGTTCTTATAACACCAAACATCAGCCAAACAGCACAAATACTGGCCAACTTCGATCATGAGTGTGGAAAGGTCAGACTACAGCTGAATCTCACGAACACAATGTTTATGAGAAAAGGCCTCATTCCTGATGTTGCATTCACTCTCAACAGGATGAATATCTCCAAATGCAACAGTTATGTGTACCTAGGTCGAGAAGTCAACATGACGAATGACCTGGCACCTGAGTTGTGCAGCAGAAAGAGAGCGGCTTGGAACCCTTCAATAGCATCAAAAAATAGCTAAGAGGACGAAGAACCTGCAGTTCCAGGCACAACTCTTCGATTCCACTGTTCTTTCTGCATTAACATATGCTTCAGAGACCTGAGCCCTATGAAAACAGTATGAGAACACTATTCGGGTCTCCCAAAGAGGAATCGAAAGAGCTATGCTTGGAGCATCACATTTCCCTCAAATGAGAGAAAGAATTCAGAGTTCTGATCTCTGTTGATGATCTAGAATCAGGGACGCTGTCTTGTTTGCCAAGCCATCGAAAATCAGATGGGCTGGACACCTAATGGGATTTGGAGACGACCACTGGACTAGAGTCATTACCGACTGGATTCCACAGGACGTCAAAAGATCACATGGCCGCCCCCCCCTAGGAGATGGTCAGAATTCTTTGTCAAGACCCTTAATGATTGCTTTGAGGGTCTCCATGTTCCTAGAGCGAGCAGATGCCATTGGGCTACACTGGCGAATGACAATGATGAATGGAGACGTTATTGGTGCTCGCTCGAGCAAATCAATGAATAAGGGAATATCAAGTGATCAAATAAAATATTGTTTTCCTTTTTCCTTTATGTCCTTTTCATAGTTTATTTTAGTGCAATATCCTTTTTGTATACACACAAGAAGACAGTTAATGTTATGCTCTTGTAAAATGGGAGTCAATTGACATTGAATAATATTTACTTCTGGGCATTGGTCATATTTACATATTAAGCCTAAACTGCCCTTACTTCCTAACAACCCCCAAAATAGGGTCCCTGTGACGGTCTTGGATAGGCCCTGGCTTTAAAAAGATCAGGCTAGGGGGCTGGAGAGATAGCACAGCTGGTAGGGCATTTGCCTTGCACGCGGCCGATCCAGGTTTGATTCCCAGCATCCCATATGGTTCCCTGAGCACCGCCAGGAGTAATTCCTGAGTGCAGTGCCAGGAGTACACTGTGCATCTTCAGGTGTGACCCAAAAAGCAAAAATAAATAAATTAATTAATTAATAAAAAGAGCATGCTAGTGCCATAAAAAATATAAATTCAGAGCAGGCCATGACCGAAAAGATGTAACTGAATAAGGACCCTGCTGGGGTTAGGAAAGACTAACCTGATCTGAGAATTATAGTCTGAGATGTATAGCAATATGTCTCCAGAATGTGTCACCCTTTAATATTTATATATCATTCACTGTGTCCATACAAAATAACTAGAAATATTATTAAAACGGTATATTCTTGATAACATTTTAGTATCAATATTGCAAACCACAAAACCACAAAGTAGTAAGGGAGAGAGAGAGAAAGAGAGAAAGAGAGAGAGAGAGAGAGAGAGAGAGAGAGAGAGAAGAAAAGTTTCTGCCAAAGAGAGAGGCAGGCAAGGGGTGGGGAGTGGGAAGTGGTTGGGTGATGGGAGGGATCCTGGGGATATTGATTGGTGCTGGGAAATGTACACTGGTGAAGAAATGAATGTTGGTATACTGTATGATTGAAATTTAATCACATATGGCTCTGTAATACTCTAAAAAATTTAAAAAGAAGTGAAATTTAGATAACTCTTTATATGAGTACTGGCTAAGCTAAGGAGAACACAATATAACCTTAGATGGAATTCTACCCTTGGGCAGATATCCTAGAAGAATCTAGATTGTTGAGAACTTAGATGAGATTTTGTCCTTGAGAATCTTCTAGAAGAAGGAACCTGAAGGAAGGGCTTTATATCTTTTCATTGTTTATGATAACTTTCAACCACACCTAGGTGTAATTTCTACCCCAACCCTTCATGATTTCACTACAGCTAGTGCTGCAAGATTTGAATAAACAGCCAGTACTTACCAACCAGCCTGGTGGCCTCTATTCTTTTGTTCATCTGTCACCACTGGCTGTCTGAGGAGATGGTGATCAGCCTTAAGTGCACCAGAAGATCCTCAGGTCACTGTGGGCAGACTGGTGACCACCACCCAGGACCACCACCCAGGAACGTGGATAGTACACCATGTAGACTGAAAAAAATATTAAAACCATGTAATCATATCAATGATGCAGAAAAAGCATTTGACAATATTCAATACCTATTCTTGATAAAAGCTCTCGAAAAAATAGGGATATAAAAAACTTTCCTCAATATAGCTAATGGCATTCACCACGTATCAGCAGTGAATATCATACTCAATGGCCAAGAACTGAAATCTTTTCCTTTATGATTAAAACTAGACAAGGCTGCTCACTTTCAGCACTACCATTCAAATTACTATTGAAAATTCTTGCCATAGCAATTAGGCAAGAAAGAAATATTCATGTAAAAGAAAATTCAAGCCATAAGTATTTGCAGATTATACTAAATTTAGAAAATTTTAGTTTTTAAAAGAAATCTCTTACAAGCAATAAATGTACACAGTGAAATAACAGGCTACAAAATTATCTTGCAGAAATGCATAACATTTTACATAAATACAATAAAATAGGATAGAGAGATTGATAAAGATTATCACATTCACATCTGTAACACACAAAACAATCAAGTATATGAAAATCAGCAAATGCCCTACCACTGTGCTATCACTCCACTGTGCTATCACTCCAGCACTTTACAACTCAAAGACTTACATAATGAAAACTATAAACCACTACTAAAAGATATAAAAGAAGACAAAATTAAAGAAATTAATACTGTCAAAATGACAGATTTACCCAAAACATTATACAGATTCAATGCAATCCCTATTAAAGCACCCATGAAATTCTGAAAATACATAGATAGGAAACTATTGAAAATTGTAGAGTGCTACAATCCCCACAATAGATAAAAAATTCTAGAGGAAAAAAGTAATTGGCATATTTTGTTTCCCCAACTTTAAATTATACTACGAAACTATGGTAATCAAGACTGTATGATACTGTAATAAAGACAGACTCTCAAGAAAATTAAATAGAATTGAGAGCTCAGCAAAAGACCCTCAAATAGATGGGCAGCTAATCTTCAACAAAGAAGCAAATAATATGTAGTGAAGGAAGAAAAAAAGATATTCTTACCACTAAAAACAGTTTAAATCAACAATAAAATAGTATTATATCAAAGGGAACAGTTTAAAATACTTAAGATTGCTGTCTTTGGGAGTAGTCAGAAAAGCTACTCAGCCTCCACAGAGTTTTTTGATTATTCACATTAAGTATATAACTTTGATTAAGATTAAAAACTGAATTATTCAAATTAAACACACCTTAGGCCACTGTAGTTAATGTATACTTCCTTGAACTTTTGTTAGGACCTCTGGTTCTTTAGTGACTAGTTTAGATGAGTTGACTTCAGCAGAAACACTTTTTTGATGACTAAGTTTCTTTCAGAAGATTTTGGGACAGATTAAATTAATGAAAGAGAATATGCTCAATTTTGACGGGAATAAAAAAAAGTACCAAGTTACCTGACACTCAAGTCATACTTTTCATCCAAGTGTTTTATATTCTTAATTTTATGTTATTAGTTGAAAAACACAAAAAATTCCCTTTTTTATATTTGTATGAATATGTACATGTATAAGTCTATATTCTCAAGTTAAGAACTTTGAAAACACTCCCTTTCCTTTCGAATAACTAAACTTCATAAATATTCAGTCATTTTAGTTATTATTCATTTGGGAATAATTTATTATTTCACTGGATACCTTCCTAAGTTTTTATTAATAATTTTAGTACTCTTATTATGATATATCTAGGACATGATTTTCTCTGGGCTTTTAATTTCCAAAGTCAACTGAGCTGTTAAAATCATTGAAGTTTATATTTTGTATAATGTGTTGAACTTTTAACGCATTATTTTTATATTGTATTTGACTATCTGATGACACTAATGCTAGACTTTGTATTGCCACACAACTCCCTGAACTCACTTTTTCATTCTAGTATATCTTTTTTATAATTCTGTTCTTTCTACATATTCTAGTTTAGTGATTATTTCCTTTGCCATTTCCAATCTGCTGAGAATTTTATTTTTTATTTTTATATTTATTTACTTATTGCTTTTGGGGTCACTCCCAGCTATGCACAGGGGTTACTCCTGGCTCTGTACTCAGGAATTACTCATGGCGGTGCTCAGGGGACGATATGGGAAGATGGAATTCAAACCCGGGTTGGCCGCGTGCAAGGTAAACACCCTACCCGCTGTACTATAACTCCAGCCCCAAGAATTTTATTTTTTAAAATCACCTTAGCACAGTGGGTAGGGTGATTGCCTTTCAAGAGGCCAATAAGGTCGACCCGAGTTTGATTACTCTGCCCCTCTCAGAGAGCCCGGTAAGCTGGGGAGAGTATCTCTCCCTCACGGCAAGGCCTGGCAAGCTACCCGTGACGTATTCGATATGTCAAACACAGTAACAATTGTCACAATCGAGATGTTACTGGGCCCGCTCAAGCAAATAGATGAACAATGGGAGGACAGTGGTAGTCACAGTGAACTTTTTTAGCTTCTTTCATCCCCAGGTCAGTCACTTGAACCTGGGATTTGGCTTTCCCCATGAACACAACCCAGGTGTCCTCTAGGGCCCCGGGTTGCTCACCATCCATGAACCTTTTTCTGTTCATCCCCAACGCTGTACCCAGTCTTCTTTCACTCCCAGATCAGTCACTCGAACCCGGGACTTGGCTTTCCCTGTGAACGCATCACAGGTGTCCCTGATGAACACGGATGCAAAGATTCTCAACAAAATACTAGCAAATAGAATTCAATAACTCATCATAAAGATCATACACCATGACCAAATGGGATTTATCCCGGGGATGCAAAGATTCAAAATCAATCAATATAATCCATCATATCAACAAAAGAAAAAATAAAAAAACATGTAAGAAAAAGATATTAAAGGCATTCAGGCAGGAAAGGAAGAAATCATGCTCTCACTATTCGCAGAGGACATGATACTAGGCTTAGAGAACCCTAAAACATCTACCAAGAAACTCCTAGAAACAATAGACTTGTGTAGTAAAATTGCTGGCTATAAAATCAATACCCCAAAGTCCATGGGTTTCCTATATGCAAATAATGAGAGAAAAATTTACATAAAAATACCGTTCACAATTGTGCCCCAGATAATCAAGTACCTAGGCATCAGCTTAAGTATGGACGTAAAAGACCTGTACAAATAAAACTACAAAGAGCTGCTTCAGGAAATAAAAGTGGACACGAGAAAAATGGAAAGATATCCCCTGATCATGGATTGGGAGAATTAACATTGTCAAAATGGCAATACTTCCCAAAGCATTGTACAATATCAATACGATGCCTATAACAATACCCATGATATTCTTCAAATAAATGGAGCAAACACTCCTGAAATTCATATGGAACAATAAGCACCCACGAATAGCTAAAGCATTTCTTGGGGAAAAGAAAATGGGAGAAATCAACCTCCCTCACTTCAAACTCTACTATAAAGCAGTAATAATTAAAACAGCATGGTACTGGAACAAAGGCAAAGCTGAAGACAAATGGAACAGGTCTGAATATACTGACATCTCCCCCCAAACATATGATCATCTAATCTTTGAGAAGGGAGCCAGAAATGTGAAGTGGATCAAGGAGAGCCTCTTTAACAAACTGTGCTGGCAAAACTGGACAGCTACATGCAAAAAAATGAGTTTAGATCTCTACCTAACACCATGTACAAAAGTAATATCTAAATGGATTAAAGATGTTAAGATCAGATCGGAATCCATTAGGTACGTGAATACAAGGTTGGCAAAACCATCCACGACATTGAAGTGAAATGTGACTTCAAAGATGACACGACACTGGCCAATCATGTGAAAACAGAGATAGACAAATGGGACTATCATAAACTAAGAAGCTTCTGCACCTCAAAAGAAACAGTGACCAAAATACAAAGACAGTTTACAGAATGGGAAAGGATATTCGTCCATTACACATCCGACAAGGGGTTGATAACAAGGATATAAAAGTGGAGAGCAGGTGCTCGCTTCGGCAGCACATATACTAAAATTGGAACGATACAGAGAAGATTAGCATGGCCCCTGCGCAAGGATGACACGCAAATTCGTGAAGCGTTCCATATTTTTAAATAGCAACTCCTCCAAAAGTTTCACTCAATGTCAGTGATAAAACAAAGAATAACGCCTGATTCAGAAGAAGGTTAGACCCAGAAAGGTAGAAGAGGCGCATCTAGCAGCAACAAAGCTGAACGGCTCCTGGGAGTCTCTCCTCACTCAACCAGAACAGTAGCAGCGAGTGTGAAGGACCAAACCACACTGGTCACAATGGTAAAGCAACGCAAAAGCCCACCAAACTTTCTTATTCAAGAGGCTAGCCCAGAAGACACCAACAGTACTATAGCGTTAGACAACCTCTCTGACAAGGAATTCAGAATGGAGCTACTCAGGATGCTTAGGAAACTAAAAGAAACAATGGAAACCAATGCCAATAAAAGACAAGAGGAGTTGAAGGCAGAAATGAGGAAAATGCAATTGGAAATGTCGGACCTGAAAAACCTGGTAGCCGAATTGAAAACCACAGTGGAAGGCCTCAGCAGCAGAGTAACAGCGGCTGAGAACAGAATCAGTGAGCTCGAAGATCAAGTTCAGAGTCTTGTCAGAAAACAGCAGAAAATGGAAAAGAGACTCAGAGTTCGAGAACAGATGGCAAGAGAAGATCATGATGAAGCCAAGAGGGGTAACATAAGAATTATTGGAGTCCCAGAGGGACGGGAAGAAAACCTTGATGAAGAAGAAACTGTCAAAGAAATCATTGCTACAACGTTTCCAGAGTTGAAGAAAACTTGTGACCACATCCAGGAGGCCCGAAGGGTACCGGCTAGAAGAAATCCGAATAAAAATACCCCAAGACACATCCTGATCAAAATGACCAAAACCTTAGACAGAGACAAAATTCTGAAAGCAACAAGATCGAAGAAAGAAATCTCTTACAAAGGAGCATCCTTAAAATTCACAGCTGATTTTTCTGATGAAACCCTCAGGGCCCGAAAACAGTGGTGGGACATAGTGAAAAAACTCAATGAAATAAATGCTTCTCCAAAAATACTTTACCCAGCGAGACTCTCATTCATAATAGAAGGAACAACACACAGTTTCACAGACAAACAACAGCTCAGGAACTTCATAGACTCAAAACCATGGTTACAAGTACAACTAAATGGGCTACTTTAAGGCAAGACAGGCCCCTCAAATACACCAAATTTCAACAGAACAATGGGACAAAATCCCATAACAATAATCTCTCTCAATGTCAATGGGCTAAACTCACCAATTAAAAGACATAGAGTGGCAGGATGGATTAGAAAATTGAACCCAACATTCTGCTGCCTGCAAGAAACACATCTCAATAGTCAAAGCAAACACAGACTCAGAGTCAAAGGCTGGAAAACAATCCTACAGGCAAACAGCTCCCAGAAAAAAGCTGGGGTAGCTATCCTAATATCAGACCACATTGACTTCAGAGTGAAGAAGGTCATAAGAGACAGTGAAGGCCATTTCCTATTGACCAAAGGATCTGTACAACAGGAAGAACTTACAATAACAAACGAATATGCACCTAATGAGAGACCAGCAAAGTACTTAAAATAACTACTCATAGATTTGGAAAAAGACATCGATAGCAACACAATACTAGTGGGAGACTTAAACACCGCTTTGTCACCTCTTGATAGATCAACCAGACTCAAGCTTAGCAAGGACATACTTCATCTGAGGGAAACAATGGAAGAAAGGGACTTATTAGATATATACAGGACACTTCATCCACAAAAAGCTGAATACACATTCTTCTCAAGCGTACATGGAACGTTCTCCAAGATAGACCACATGCTGAGCCACAAAACATGCCTCCATAAAATTAAGAAGATAGAGATTATATCAACAATCTTCTCAGACCACAATGCGCTGAAATTAGAAGTAAATCACACAAAAAACAGAAAACTAAATCAAACACCTGGAAATTAAACAGTGCGCTATTAAACAATGAGTGGCTTAGACAGGAAATTAAAGAGGAAATCAAAAGATTCCTAGAAACGAATGAAAATGAGGACACGAGTTACCAAAACTTATGGGACACAGCAAAAGCGGTCTTAAGAGGAAAGTTTATAGCTCTAAAAGCATTCCTCAGAAAGGAGGAGCGAGCCCACATAAAGAAACTAACCTCACAGCTTCAGAACTTGGAGAAGGAACAACAAAAGGAGCACAACCCTTACAGGAGGAAGGAAATAAAAACTCAGAGCAGAGATTAACGAGATGGAAACCCAGAAAACAATCCGAAAGATCAATGAAACCAAGAGCTGGTTCTTTGAGAAAATTAACAAAATCGATAAGCCCCTAGCAAAACTCACAAAGAAAGGGAGAGAGAAAACCCTAATAAGCCGAATCAGAAATGAAAAGGGGGTCATTACAACAGAAACTACAGAAATTCAAAGGATCCTCAGGGAGTACTTTGAAAAGCTTTATGCCACGGAACATCAAAACCTCGAGGAAATGGATAAATTCCTAGACTCCTACAGACTCCCAAGGCTGAACCAAGAAGACCTGGAATACCTGAACAGACCTATCACCATCAAGGAAATTGAAATGGTAATTAAAAAGTCTCCCCAAGCACAAAAGCCCTGGCCCAGATGGATTCACCAGTGAATTCTTCCAAATCTTTAAAGAAGAGTTACTCCCAATCCTCTTTAAGCTTTTCCACGAAATTGAAATGTCAAATACACTTCCGAACAGTTTCTATGAAGCAAATATCACACTGATACCAAAAGCAGACAGAGATAACACAAAGAAAGAGAACTACAGGCCGATATCCCGGATGAACACAGATGCAAAGATCCTCAACAAACTACTAGCAAATAGAATCCAACTACTCATCAAAAAGATCATACACCATGTCCAAGTAGGATTCATGCCAGGGATGCAAGGATGGTTTAACATTCGGAAATCAATCAACATAATCCATCATATCAACAAAAGAAAAGATAAAAAGCATATGATTATATCAATAGATGCAGAGAAAGCATTTGACAAGATCCAGCACCCCCCTATGATGAAAACCCTAGCCAAAATGGGTATAAAGGGGACCTTCCTCAACATAATTAAAGCCATCTACCACAAGCCTACAGCAAGCATCATCCTCAATGGGGAAAAACTGAGAGCCTTCCCTCTAAGATCAGGGACGAGACAAGGATGCCCACTCTCTCCACTGCTGTTCAATATAGTACTGGAAGTACTAGCAAGAGCAATTAGGCAAGAAAAAGATATTAAGGGCATTCAGGTAGGAAAGGAAGAAATCAAGCTCTCACTATTCGCAGATGATATGATACTATACTTAGAGAACCCAATAACCTCCACCAAAAACCTCCTAGAAACAATAGACTTGTATAGTAAAGTTGCAGGCTATAAAATCAATACCCAAAAGTCCATGGCTTTCCTATACGCAAACAGTGAGAGAGAGGAAAGTTATATGAAAAAATCAATCCCGTTCACAATTGTGCCCCAGAAAATCAAGTACCTAGGAATCAGCTTAACTAAGGAAGTAAAGGACCTGTACAAAGAAAACTACAAAAGGCTACTTCAGTAAATAAAAGAGGACATGAGGAAATGGAAAGACATCCCCTGCTCATGGGTCGGGAGACTTAACATTGTCAAAATGGCAATACTACCAAAAGCACTGTACAAATTCAATGCAATTCCTATAAGGATACCCATGACATTCTTCAAAGAAATGGAGCAAACACTCCTGAAATTTATATGGAACAATAAACCCCCACGAATAGCTAAAGCAATTCTTGGGAAAAAGAAAATGGGAGGAATCAACCTCCCTAACTTCAAACTTTACTACAAAGCGGTAATAATCAAAACAGCATGGTACAGGAACAAAGGCAGAACTGCAGACCAATGGAACAGAGTTGAATACACTGACATCTCCCCTCAATCATATAATCATCTAATCTTTGATAAAGGTGCAAGAAATGTGAAGTGGAGTAAGGAAAGCCTCTTTAACAAACTGTGCTGGCATCACTGGACGGCTACATGCAAAAAAATGGGCTCAGAACTCTGCCTAACACCATGTACAAAGGTAAGATCAAAATGGATTAAAGACCTCAACATCAGACCAGAAACCATAAGATACATTGAAGACAAAGTTGGCAAAACCCTCCATGACATTGAGGCTAATGGTATGTTCAAAGATGACACGCCACTGGCTGAGCAAGTGAAAACAGAGATAGATAAATGGGACTATCTTAAACTAAGAAGCTTCTGTACCTCCAAAGAAACAGTGACCAAAATACAAAGACAGTCTACAGAATGGGAAAGAATATTCGCCGAATACACATCTGACAAGGGGTTGATATCAAGGATATACAAAATACTGGTTGAACTCCACAAGAAGAAAACATCCAACCCCATCCAAAAATGGGGCAATGAAATGAACAGAAACTTTCTCAAAGAAGAAATCCGAATGGCAAAAAAGCACATGAGAAAATGCTCTACATCATTAATCATCAGGGAGATGCAGATCAAAACCACAATGAGATACCATCTCACACCTCAGAGACTGGCCCACATTCAAAAGAACAAAAGCAACCGTTGCTGGCGCGGATGTGGTGAGAAAGGGACACTCCTTCACTGCTGGTGGGAATGTCCACTGGTTCAGCCCTTTTGGAAAACAGTATGGACGTTCCTCAAAAAATTAGAAATTGAGCTCCCATTTGACCCAGCGATACCACGCCTGGGAATTTATCCCAGAGAGGCAAAAATGTGTAGCCGAAGTGACATCTGCACCTGTTTGTTCATTGCAGCACTCTTTACAGTAGCCAGAAACTGGAAGAGACCTGAGTGCCCAAGAACAGATGATTGGTTAAAGAAACTTTGGTACATCTACACAATGGAGTACTATGTAGCTCTTAGAAAAGATGAAGTCATGAACTTTACATACAAGTGGTACAATATGGAAAGTATCATGCTAAGTGAAATGAGTCAGAAAGAGAGCGATAGACATAGAAAGATTGCATTCATCTGGGGGATATAAAGTAACAAAATATGAGATTAATACCCAAGAATAGCTGAGATCAGCACCAGGAGAATTACTCCATAACTTAGAGGCCAGCCGGGTATTCTAGGGGAAAGGACAATTCAGATAGAAATGGCAACACCAAGTGGAGGGTGTTTGGAGGATCCTCCCAGGAGGGGAGATGCAGGTTGAAAGTAGACTGGACTGAACATGTTCACCACTCAATGCCTCTTTTGCTGATCACAACACCCAAAAGGAGAGAGAGAACAAGGGGGAATGCCCTGCCACAGTGGCAGGGGGGGATGGGGGGATGGGGGGGAGGGATATTATCCTGGTGGTGGAAAATGGACACTGGTGGAGGGATGGGTATTTGATCGTGGTATGACCGAGATCCAAGCACAAAAATTTGTAAATCTACAACTGTACCTCATGGTGTTTCACTAAAAAAAAAAAAAAGCTATTCAATCATAAAAATGACTCACTGATGGAATAAATTTTAAGTGGAAGATAAAAAAAAAGTGGAGAGCAGGTCTGAGCTGGGGGTTGGGGAGCGACTGAAACTTCATGGGATGGGGGGGGGCGTTCCGGCCCTTCCTTCATGCCCTACTGAGGTCACCAGTTGCCCCCCACGAGCGGCTCTCCGGCACGGCCATGGCCCCAGAAGCACAGAAACCAATCTCTTAATTATCTGACTCTCAGTAGAAATACTTCCAGGGTTAATAAATAAAATAGCAGAAATCCAAAACATCATTTAATTCTTGAACCCAGCTGTAGAAAGCAAATCATTTCACAATGCTTTTTCAGCATGGCTGATTGGCAGGGGGGGGGGGGGGTTAAGTCTAAATAATAATGGTGCAACTTTTATCGGAACAATGAAGCTAGTCAAAGTTGATAGAGTGTTAACTAGAATTCATCTGCCCCACAGGCATGGGGGGGTGGGGGTTTATTGGGGTCCTTCATGGTGAAAAATAAGTATTGGTAAAGGGAAATGTGATTGATATTTGCATGACCGAGACCTAAACCTGAAAGCTTTGTAACTTTTCCCACAGCGATTCAATAAATTAAAAAAAAAAAGGATATAAAAGTATTGGTGGAACTCCATAAGAAGAAAACATCAAACCCCATCAAAAATGGGGTGACAAAATGAACAGAAACTTTCTCAAAGAAGAAATATGAATGGTTAAAAGGCACTTGAGAAAATGCTCTACATCATTAATCATCAGGGAGATGCAGATCAAAATGAGATGTCATCTCACAACACAGAGACTGGCCCACATCCAGAAGAACAAAAGCAATCGGTGTTTGCGCATGTGTGGTGAGAAAGGGACTCTGATTCACTGCTGGTGGGAATACCGACTGGTTCAGACCTTTTGAAAAACATTATGCATGATTCTCAAAAATTTAGGAATTGAGCTCCCATTTGACCCAGCAATACCACTCCAGGGAATATATCCCAGAGAGGCAAAAAAGTATAATTGAAGTGACATGAAATTTACATCAAAGGGTACTACATGGAAAGTATCATGCTAAGTGAAATGAGTCAGAAAAAGAGGGGCAGACATAGAATGATTGCATTCATCTGAAGAATATACAGTAACAAAATATGACACTAACATCCAAGAATAGTCGAATAAGTATCAGGAGGTTCTTTTCATGGCTTGAAGGCCATCTGTACATGCTAAGGGAAAAAGGCAGGTCAGATAGTGAAGGGAACACCAAGGACAGGGTGTTGGGAGGATCCTCCCAGGGTGGAAGATACATGCTGAAAGTAGACTATAGACTGAACATGATTGCCACTCAATGCCTCTTTTGCAAACTTATCACCCAATAGGAGAGAGAGAACAAAAGGGAATGCCCTGCCACATAGGTGGGATGGGATGGGGGGATGGGTGCTGGAGAGATACTGGGATCATTGGTGGTGGAGAATGGGCATGGGTGTAGGGATGGGTACTCCAGAAGAAGAAAACATCCAACCCCATCAAAAAATGGGGCAATGAAATGAACTTCATTCACTTCACATACAAAACTGGTCATTGTATAACTGCAGAGCCCCGGCAGCCGAAGACCTCCAGAACCAGCCACAACCATGCTGAGACCACTCTCCACACACAAGAAGGTACCGGCAGAGGAACAAAGGCATGCGGGTCCCGGGGCTGAGATCTCTAAGCCTGCTCGGATCAGGGCTGAGCATCCTCCACCCAGATCCTCCATCTTCCAGTAGGCAGGGGTCACACCCACCAACTGCCCCCCTCTCCCTCCAGCACCGTGTAATCCCATCAACTGCCAAGACCCAGGGACTATGAAACCCAGATCCTGGAAGTGACATCTTATCTCATTCTTACTTTGGACAACCTGGCAGGCTACTGAATATAACCTGCCCACACAGCAGAGTCTGGCAAACACCTCGTGGTGTACCCAATATGCCAAATACTAGTAACAATGATGGATCTCATTCTCCTAAGCCTGAAAGAGCCTTGAATATGGCACTTTTTAAAATCTCAGGGCTAGGGCGAAGGAGACATTACCGGTGCCTGCTCAAGGCAATCGATGAACAACAGGATGATCGTGATCATGTTCGTATAAACTGAAACCCAAGCAGAATAACTTGTAAGTCCACAACTGTTCCTCATGGTGTTTCACTAATAAAAATTTTTTTAAAAAATCACTTTTTTTATTATCAGGATTTTTGTCTTTATTGCTTACATTCTCCAATTTTCTATATGCTTCAATAATGCCCTGATTTCATGGACACTTTTATAATATTTACTTTAATTCTGTATAAAATTTATGCAACATCTGTATTGCCTATGCATGGGTATCTTTTCAATCTCACTCCCATGTAAATTAAAATTTTCCTGTGTCTTGTTATGTCAATCAAATTTATATTGAATTCTAACATTGAAATATTTTGTTGTGAAGTTTTGTCTTGCTAACTCCACTGGAGAGGTTAATACGTTGGTTTCATCAGAGGTTTTATGTTTATAAGTTCAGGTTGTTAGTTGTGGGTAGCAACTTTCTGTGAGATAGCAAGGGCAGCCCATGCTAGAGTGGGATGGCTTTTGATATCGACAATGTCATTTTTATTTTCAGAGGTTCTTCCAAACTGTTTTTCCATCTTTTGATGTTCCTTATCTAGGTTTGAGTCTAAGACCAGAACCCATGGCCTAACCTTTACTGCTCACCAGAACCAGAACCCATACACTGTTGCTTGTGTACTCATGCATTTAGTTCTGTACTGGAGTGATAGCACAGTGGGTATGTCATTTGCCTTGCACATGGCTGACTCAGGTTTGATTCCTCTGCTCCTCTTGGAGAGCCTGGTAAGTTACTGAGAGTATTCTGCCCACACGGCAGATCCTGGCAAGCTCCCTGTGGTATATTCAATATGCCAAAATCAGTAACAACAAGTCTCACAATGGAGATGTTACTGGTGCCCGCTAGAACAAATTTATGAGCAATGGGGGGACAGTGCTCAATTTTACTTTCACAGTCCAAATGTATTTCCATGTTTCTAACTTCTCTGTTTGAATCATAAGCTCTCTGAAGCATTGTTAAGATAGAATTTTCTTAGGACATTATTAGGACTAACAGGGAACTATGCCCCAGAAATACATTGCTTGTTTCCAGAAATGGAAGTGCTAAAAGAAATTAAAATTTCACACTGACCTCATCTTCTTCCTCTGTGCTGCTAACTGAAGTGTTCATTCTGTCTCTAGACTCGGGCTGCAGATGACAAGGGCAGCCCATGCTAGAGTGGGATGGCTTTTGATATAGACACATACTACTTCACTTTCTAGGTTAGTCATAGTGTTTGAAATTATTTGAAACTCAAGGAAGAGGTAAAGATAAACAGGTTGAGAAAAATATAAAATGTAAATATAGCTAGTGTATGTACATCTCATTTAATTATTTCAGACAAATTTTTGAAGTAGACAGCATTGATGTATTCTGTGGATAGAAAATGAAATATTATTAAGGACTTAGTTACCTAGTTATACAACTACTTTTAAATCAAAGGTTAAAAATAGGCACCGCCAATGAGTCTCTTTGAAAACTGCAGTCACCTCCCTGAACTTAGATAGAAAACTTAGAGACAGTGTAAACTTCAGAGAACCACTATCAGAGAAAGGTCTTCTTGTGTTCCTTTTGGTTGCCTCTGGGAGCTGTAGCTGTGATGAAATTGTCAAACTCAACTGTTAGCATTTTCTCAATCTTCCATGTCTCTTAAAGAATACTATGTCTTGGTATGCACTCACATTTACATTATTAAGGGGTGCTGAAGTTTGGGATTTGAATAGGAAAGGAGTGAATTTGGTCACAAAATTATCCATGATATGAAATTCCTACCACCTGAATAACCTGAAACAGGCTTCTTAACCTGATGACCTAGTAATAGAGTGGGAAAATGAAGAACCAGGGATTGTGGAGTCTTTGCCCAAGACATGTTTTCCTATTGGCAACAAATTATACTGTAAATGAGTACATTGAAGTTGATGAACTGAGACTAGATAACATGCAATTGTAGATTGCTAGACAAGAAAACTTACAAACTCATACCCGAATGTTTTGACTTTTTTTCCTTAAATAGATTTCAAAAATAAAAATGAAAGAGTATTTCCAAAAGTAATATGCTCCGTAGTTACATTATTTCAGATTACAGGCAGGAATGCCGTTCCATTGTGGTCACTCGAATCTTACAGTAACCTTGTGAGATTGATGTGACAAGCTTTATTATATTCATTTTATACATGAAGAAACTAGGTCACAAATATTATGGTTCAATATCACAAGGCAATTGTTTCTCAGGAACAAGTCTCAAAAACATGAATGATACTTTCACTTAATCTTCACTCCATGCTACTCAGACTTTCACTCTGCCAACTTGCGAGCAAAAACTTACTTACAAGCTCATTGATCACCTCTTTATTTTTAGAGTGAATGGCCTGTCAGTTCCACTGACACAGCTTCCCTAGATCCACATTGAGAACCTCCCCTTGTTCTTTTCTCTACCTTAGAAGTTTTTCCTTCTTTTCACTTTTATTTTCTGGAGCTGCCTGTTCCTCAAAATTCTACACTATGGAATTTCTAAAGGACTACTCCTAAGTCTCTTTTCTTTATAACTTACTTCTTCTCTCTAAGCATTCCAAGCTACTCTTCTAGATAAAAATGAATGAAGATATGCTCATATTATAAGGCATTTTTTCTTTACTTTTTTTTTCTTTTTTAATCATAGGCACTGTAGTTTATAATACTATTACTGGCAGGTTTTCATGCATAAAACATTCCAGAACCATATTTTCCACTAGATAATATGCTTCCTTCCATCACTGTCCCAGTGTCTCTCTCCCAATCCTACCCTCCGCATCCTCTTACCACACCTCATCTTTCTTCTGATGCCATTGGGCATTTTCTATTTTCTTATTATATTTCTAAGGCAGATTTACCTTTCTATTTTCTAGAACAGTGTTTTTTCAAGTTCCCAACATTTTTATCTGACCATGGCCCCATTCCAATCTTGTTTCCTTCCTTCCTGTGGCCCCTATTCTTATGCTGTGATTTCTACTCCCATTTAAACACGTGTGACCCCTTGGAACATCAGAGGGTCCAACATAAGGTTAATATGACTCTGGGTTGAGAAATGGTGCTCTAAAAAATTCATATCCCTCATGCTCAATATTCTCTCTCCAATATTCCTCAATATTCTATCTCCGTGGAATCAAAGAGATGTGCCCAGAGCCGGAGGTTCTTCGTCCTCTTAGCTATTTCTTCAATGCTCTTGAAGTCGTTCCAAGCCACTCTCTTCCTCCTGCGCAGCCCAGGTGCCAGGTCCTTTGTCATGTTGACTTCTCGACCTAGGTACACATAGCTGTTGCATTCTGAGATGGTCGTTCCATTGAGAGTGAATGGGGCGTCAGGAACGAGGCTGTTTCTCATAAACATTGTCTGTAAGATTCAGTTGTAGTCCGACCTTTCCACACTCATGGTCGAAGTCGGCCAGCATTTGTGCTGCTTGTCTGATGTTTGGTGTTATTAAAACAATGTCATCAGCAAAGAGGAGGTGCTACACTTGCCGACCATCTATCTTCACTCCCATTCCTTCCCATTCAAGTCATTGCACGATGTTCTCGAGGGTGGCACTGAAGAGTTTCCGTGAAATGGTATCACCCTGCCGAACCCCTCTCTTGACATCAATGATTACTTCTTTGTAGAATGGTGAGATCCTGGTAGTGAGTTCGTAATACAGCTCACGGAGGATCTTGATGTATTGAGTTTGAATGCCCTGATTGGCTAGGGCTTCAATGACTGCTTCAGTCTCAACAGAATCAAAGGCCTTCTTTAAGTCAATGAATATTAGACGGAGTGGCATCTTGAACTCCCGTAAACCTCAATGAGCTTGGTTATCGTGTGGATATGGTGGATCATGGAGAATCCTTTGCGGAACCCGGCTTGCTTGCATGGTTGTCCTTCATCTAGTGTTCTGCCAATCCTATTTAGGATGACTCGAGTGAACAACTTGTAGATTACAGACAATAGGCAGATCGGGCGATAGTTACCAATGTCATGGATGTCTCCCTTCTTGAACAGTAGTACAGTCCTGCTGTTTTTCCATTGGGACGGAACCTTGCATTCAGACAGGTAGCATGTGAAGTGCCGAACCAGTGTATTGATGAGTACTGACGGCAGGTTCTTCAGGTGTTCAGGTCTGACCTTGTCTGGGCCGGGTGATGTTCATTTCTTTTTATTTTTCTTAAATTTATTTATTTATTGAATCACTGTGGGAAAAGTTACAAAGATTTCAGGTTTAGGTCTCAGTCATGCAAATATCAAACACCTTTCCCTTTACCAATACTTATTTTTTACCACGAAGAACCCCAATAAAACCCCACCTCACCCCTCCCAATGCCTGCGAGGCAGATGAATTCTAGTTGACACTCTATCTGCTTTGATTAGATTCATTGTTTCATTAAAAGATGCACCACTATTATTTAGAGTTTACCCCCTCCCCCCACATCAGACATGCTGAGAAAGCATTGTGAAGTGATTTGCTTTCTACAGCTGGGTTCAAGAATTAAATGTTGGTTTTGGATTTCCGCTATTTTGCTAATTAACCCTGGAAGTATTTCTACTGAGAGTCAGATAATTAAGAGATTGGTTTCTGTGCTCTGGAGTCGTGGCCGTGCTGGAGAGCCACTCGTGGGGGGCAACTGGCAGTCTCGGAGGGCGTGAAGGACGGACTGGAACACCCCCTTTCCCATGAGGTTTTAGTTGGCCCCACAACCCCTGCTCACACCTGCTCTCCACAAGGCACCCATGTGGCCGCCATCTTCTTTCCAGAGAGGAGAGGGCAAATGGGGCAACACGGTTTCCCCTCTGGGCAGACATGATGGCCTGGATTAACGCATAGTCCGTTCACTTTTCAACTCCAAGCTGCTGGGTTCTGCATTAAGTCCTCGTGCTTCTGGGGCTGTGGCCGTGCAAGAGAGCCACTCGTGGGGGGCAACTGGTGACCTCGGTAGGGCGTGAAGGATGGACCAGAACGCCCCCCTTCCAATGAGGTTTTTGTCACCCCCGCACCCCCGGCTCATACCTGCTGTCCACAAGGCACCCATGTGGCTGCCATCTTTCTTTCCAGAGGGAGGAGGGCGGAAGGGAGCAACACCCTTTCCCCTCCAGACAGACATGATGGCCTGGATTAACGCATAGTCCGTTCACTATTCTGCTCTAAGCTGCTGGGTTCTGCCTTAAGTCCTTTTGGATCTGGGGCTGTGGCCGAGCTCCAAACTTAACTCTGATTTTCAGGGAGAAACGTTGGGTGATTTACTTCCCATTGATCACTTTGTATATACAGAGATGTTTGGAGAAAAAAATCCTAGTTCCCACATACACGAGCTATGCTTATGGAGGCTTCTGGTCACCGGGGTTCCATCTGGGGGATGGAGGATTCGGCACCTACCCCATCTGGGACTTCCCGGTGATCTTGGCTCTTTGTGGAACTTGGTTTCTTCTCTGGGAGCTGTGGAGCCAGGCCTCCATGTGGCTCTGTACTACAGTGTGCTGTAAAGATGGCGCTGGGGGGCGGGCCGTGGGAGTGTTCTTCCGGGATCAGAGGTTATTTGGGGGCTGGGATGGTCCCGGCGGTTTGGAGTAAAAGTCCTAGTTCCCGCAGACTCGAGCTATGCTTGTGTAGGCTTCTGGTCACCGGGGTTCCATCTGGGGGAGGGGGGATGATGCACCTACTGCATCTGGGACTTCCCGGTGATCTCGGCTCTATTTGGAACTTGTTTTCTTCTCAGGGAGCTGTGGAGCCAGCCCTCCATGTGGCTCTGTAGGGCAATGTGCTATAAAGATGGCGGTGGGGGCGGGTAGTGGGCTGACTTCCGGGATCAGAGGTTATTTGGGGGCTGTGATGGTCCCGGCGGTTTGGAGGAAAAGTCCTAGTTCCCGCACACTAGAACTATGCTTGTGGAGGCTTCTGGTCACCAGGGTTCCATCTGGGGGAGGGGGGATGCGGTGCCTACCCTATCTGGGACTTCCCGGTGATCTCGGCTCCTTTTGGAACTTTGTTTCTTCTCGGGAGCTGTGGAGCAAGCCCACCATGTGTCTAGGTAATGCAGTGTCCTGTAAAGATGGCGCTGGGGGGTGGGCCGTGGGCGTGACTTCCGGGATCAGTGGTTATTTGGGGGCCAGGATGGTCCCGGCAGATTGGAGGAAAAGTCCTAGTTCCCGCACACTCGAGCTATGCTTCTGGAGGCATCTGATCACCAGGGTTCCATCTGGGGGAGGTAGGATGCGGCACTACCCCATCTGGGACTTCCGGTGGTCTCGGCTCTCTTTGGAACTTGTTTTCTACTCCGGGAGCTGTGGAGCCAGCCCTCCATGTGGCTCTGTATGACAGTGTGCTGTAAAGATGGCGCTGGGGGATGGGCTGTGGGCATGATTTCCGGGATCAGAGGTTATTTGGGGGCCAGGATGGTCAAGGCGGTTTGGAGGAAAATTCCTAATTCCTGCCCACTCGAACTATGCTTGTGGAGGCTTCTGGTCACCCGGGTTCCATCTGGGGGAGGGGGGATGCGGCACCTTCCCCATCTGGGACTTCCCGGTGATCTAGGCTCTTTTTTGAACTTGGTTTCTTCTCCGGGAGCTGTGAAGCCAGCCCTCCATGTGGCTCTGTACAGCAGTGTGCTGTAAAGACTGCGCTGGGGGGCGGGCCGTGGGCGTGATTTCCGGAATCAGAGGTTATTTAGGAGCCGTGATGGTCCCGGCGGTTTGGAGGAAAAGTCCTAGTTCCTGCACAATCGAGCTATGCTTGTGCAGACTTCTGGTCACGGGGGTTCCATCTGGGGGAGGGGGGATGCGGCACCTACCCATCTGGGACTTCCTGGTGATCTCGGCTCTTTTTGGAACTTGGTTTCTTCTCCGGGAGCTGTGAAGCCAGCCCTCCATGTGGGTCTGTATGGCAGTGTACTGTAAAGATGGCACTGGGGGGCGGGCCGTCCGTGCGACTTCCAGGATCAGAGATTATTTGGGGGCCGTGACGGTCCCGGCGGTTTGGAGTAAAAGTCCTAGTTCCCGCACACTCAAGCTACACTTGTGGAGGCTTCTGGTCACCTGGGTTCCATCTGGGGGAGGGGGGATGCGGCACCTACTGCCTCTGGGACTTCCTGGTGATCTCGGTTCTTTTTGGAACTTGTTTTCTTCTCCGGGAGCTGTGGAGCCAGCCCTCCATGTGGCTCTGTATGGCATTGTGCTGTAAAGATAGAGCTGGGGGGCGGGCCGTGGGCGTGACTTCTGGGATCAGAGGTTATTTGGGGGCCAGGATGGTCCTGGTGGTTTGGAGGAAAAGTCCTAGTTCCCGCACACTCGAGCTATGTTTGTGGAGGCTTCTGGTCACCAGGGTTCCAACTGGTGAAGGGGGGATGTGGCACCTACCGAGTCCTGGTCTTCCCGGTGATCTCGGCTCTTTTTGGAACTTGGTTTCTTCTCCGGGAGCTGTGGAGCCAGCCCTTCATGTGGCTCTGTATGGCAGTGTGCTGTAAAGATGGTGCTGGGGGATGGGCCGTGTGCGTGAGTTCCGGGATCAGAGGTTATTTGGGGACAGGGTTGGTCCCGGCAGTTTGGAGGAAAAGTCCTAGTTCCCGCACACTCGAGCTATGCTTGTGGAGGCTTCTGGTCACCGGAGTTCTATCTTGGGGAGGGGGCATGCGGCACCTACCCCATCTGGGACTTCCTGGTGATCGTGGCTCTTTTTGGAACTTGGTTTCTTCTCTGGGAGCTGTGCAGCCAGGCCTCCATGTGGCTCTGTATGGCAGTGTTCTTGCTGTTCGTTTCTTTACTGACGACATGGTGTGTTGGATTTCGGAAGGGAGAATGTTGGGAACGACATATCTATTCTGTGGAATTTGGTATGTTGGCAAGTGGACATGGCTATCAAAGAGATTTGAGTGGAAGTCATCGATAATCTTCTCCATTGCCATTCTGGAGGATGTGATAGATCCATCAGGAGGTCGGGGGGCATTCATCTTGGTCGTGTAGTTGGCCAAGGATAGGCGGGCATTACGAATACTTTTCCCAGCTTCTGCGACATCTACCAGCACTTCTGCTCTTCCCTCTTTGAGGTCTTCCTTGATCGCATCTCTGCACTGCTTTGCAAGCTCAGATGTTCGCTTGTGGTTGCCTGAGGCATCCGCCAAACCACGCTGGCGAATACGCTCAAGAGTTTTTGAAGACAGGCGTTTTTTTGTGGCTATCTCTCTCGGCATTCCTCGCACAATCATGGAGGTGCTGAACCAGTTGATTGTATTCCTCATCAATGTTGTCAACAATGGCATCTTCCCATGTTGCCGCAATAGTGCCAAAGAGCTCCCAGTTGGTGGTCGTTCTGGGAGTTCTCTTTTTAAACTTTGCAGCCCTTTCTCCCCTCTCTTTGAAGTTGAATTTTGCACAAAGGAGACGGTGGTCCGATCCCATTTGGAATTTTGGGACAACAGCGACATCGGTCAGGCAAAACCGCAGATTGAATATGATGTGGTCTATTTCGTTGTGGAATTGTCCACAGGGAGACTCTCATGTCTAACATTTAGATTCGGCCTTCTGGAACTGTGAGTTACCATGGAATGTCTTGATTGACATGATGAACTCAGACAGTCTCTCACCCTGTTCGTTCCATTCTAGACCATAGGTCCCAATGTGAAGTTCTTCAGCTGATCTTCTCGGTCCTATCTTGGCATCTCTTTGATTCCACTGTTCTTCCTGCATTAACATATGTCTCAGAGACCTGGGCCCTACGCAAACAGGATGAGAACGCTATTCGGGGGTCCCAAAGAGGAATTGAAAGAACTATGCTTGGAATATCACGTTTCACTCAAATGAGGGAAAGAATTCTGAGTTCCGACATCTGTTGACGATCAAGAATCAGGGATGCTGTCTCGTTTGCCAAGGTGTCAAAAATCAGATGGGCTGGTCACGTAATGAGATTTAAAGATGACTGCTGGACTAGAGCTGTTACCAACTGGATTCCACGGGATGTCAAAAGACCATGTTGCCACTCACCTACCAGATGGTCAGACTTCTTCATCAAGATCATGAATGATCGGTTTGAGGCTCTTTATGTTCCTAGAGTGAACAGACGCCTTTGGGCTACACTAGTACGCGACAGGGACAAATGGAGATGTTACTGGCACCCACTCGAGCAAATTGACGATTAATTGGAAGTCAAGTGATCAAGTGATTCTCTCTTCACTAATATTTCACTAAGTTACCAAAACTTATTGAGTCTACTGTTTTTCCAGGCACAATGCAAGTTTAGAATGCAAGTTGTCAAAGACAGAGAAAAAAATTGCATTCGTGGAATTTACATTTGCATGTATGTACAATGTTAACATGGACCTACTGCATGTATGATGCTAAAGTGTGCTAAGCCCCATGGAGAAATGTGATTGATGTGACAAGTTTTCATGGAGAAAAGGAAATGATTTGGAAGTGGTAGAGGTTCTACATACTATAAACTATTGGCAGGGGTGTGGTCATGGAACTTCCAGAAGATGAAGAAAGATCATTACAAAGAAAGAGACACAATGGAAAGGAGCTGTCTCATCAGAGAGAAGGGGAACTGGACTGAGTCTCATTTTATCTTGCCTCTCAAACTTGTTTAGGGAAAGTAACTTAGCCTTTCAGGGACAAATCTTTGGAAGATTTCTAAAGATACATCAGGTCTAAGATTTTATGAAAGATCTTGAAAATGGGGCAAAGACAGGAATAGGTAAAAATGGAACAATTTTAGGTTATTTATTATCTCAATTGGGCTGGAGCGATAGCACAGTGGGTAGGGCATTTATCTCGCAAGCGGCCAACATGGCCAACCCTAGTTCGATTCCTCTGCCCCTCTCAGAGAGCCCGGCAAGCTACCGAGAGTATCTCACCTGTATGGTAAAGCCTGGCAAGCTAGCAGTGATGTATTTGATATGCCAAACACAGTAACAATTGTCGCAATGGAGACATTACTGGGCCTGCTCGAATAAACCGATGAACAATGGGAGGACAGTGACAGTGATTGTCTCAATTAGGCATTTTTGTCTATGTGTCTTTTGAAATGTCAGTCATTTTCTTTGTGGGGAGAGAAGGCTGAGACCAGTTCTGCCATGGGGTCACCCCTGTCAATGCTGGGAGACATACATAGTGCTGGCATGTGTCCATCCCATATTAAATCACAAATATTTGATTTGCTACTATCTGCTCCCCAGATCTCTGCCAAATGCAAAGGCTGTTGGTGTGAATTAGTTCATCTTCACCAAGCACACAGATGTGTCCATGCTCGCCTCTATTATTCTTTACAGTTTAGGATCTGCCATGTTGTGAGACGGGCCCTGTCTGCCAGTTCTTAAGGATTTCTTGTAGGGTATTTCAGAAAAAGCCCACCCCATGAATCACAATCTCTATAAACATATCATTTAGGGTTTTAATCAAAGTTCTACAGAAAATTATATGTGAGGACCTGGATAATATTCCAGACATTTGGGGCACAATAAACATAACTCAGGAAAAACATCTGTGGTAGATTTTCCCTATGCTTACCAATAACTGACTCTCATTTTTTTATTTTCTCATTGATCAAACTTCTCAGAATCATGCAACTGGATGGAACTGTCAAATAAATTACAGCCAAAGAGTTACAAGAATAAGATCTATGCCATTGCTTTGTTGAAGCATCTAATTGCTAGTGCAGAAATCTGAAGCATTTTCTTCTCTATATTTATAAATTAAGGAGGGCTTAAGTGCTAAGTGGTGAAACTGTAGAATAATGGAGCTTTCATCAGCCTAAATGTAGAATAGCACTGCCACAGGGAGCTTAGGTTTATCGGGTTACACCCATCACAGTGCTCACGAGTCACTCCCATTTCTCTGTTTATCTGTAAACTCTTCTCTGTGCTCTCCTCCCCAGCCAGTTAATCACCTTTTCTCCCTAATAAGATTCTGTTAGCTTGTAAGAGCAGATCCTTCTAAGGACACTGAACTTGTATTGTAAGTTATGTCCTTTGCATTGTTTACCTTAAAGCAATGTCCTTTCTGTATGGACACAGGAAGACAGTTAATATTATGCTTTGTAACTTGGGAGTTGATTGACTCTGAATGATATTTAGTTCTGGGCATCTGCTTTCTTGACTCAGTTGCCCTAAGTTCCTAGCACCCCAATAGCAGAGTCCCGACGAGGGACTGAATGGACCCAGGGCAAGCTGTGAGCTACTCTGGAATTGAAATGGGCCAGGACAAAGCGCCACGATACTCAACTATAAGTTGAGGGCATGATCATGGACAAATGCTATCATGATCCAAAAATAAGTAACAACTAGACTAGGACCCTGCTTGGCTAGGAAGACTAATCTGGCCTGAGGACTGTAATATATATATATATATATATATATATATATATATATATATATCACTTAATCACTTAATCCCCGTTATTCATTGATTTATTCGAGCGGGTGCCAGTAATATCTCCATTCATCCTGGTTGCGTGCTAGCGTAGCCCAATGGTATCTGTTCGTTCTAGGAACATGCAGAGCCTCAAACCGATCATTTAGGGTCTTGACGAAGAACTCTGACCATCTTATAGGTGGGCGTCCACGTGATCTTTTGATGTCCCGTGGAATCCAATCAGTAATGGCTCTAGTCCAGCGGTTGTCTGTAAACCTCATTATGTGTCCAGCCCATCTGATTTTTGATGTCTTGGCAAATGAGACAGCGTCCCTGATTCTTGAGCATTGACGAAGATCAGAACTCCGGATTCTATCTCTCATTTGAGTGAATCGTGATATTCCAAGCATAGTTCTTTCGATTCCTCTTTGAGAGACCTGAATAGCGTTCTCATCCTGTTTTCGTAGGGTCCAGGTCTCTGAGGCATATGTTAATGCAGGAAGAATAGTGGAATCAAAGAGATGTGCTCGTAGCTGGAGGTTCTTTGTCCTTTTAGTTATTTCTTCAATGCTCTTGAAGGCATTCCAAGCCGCTCTCTTCCTCCTGCGCAACTCAGGTGCCAGGTCATTCATCATGTTGATTTCTCGACCTAGGTATATATAACTGTTGCATTCGGAGATGGTGGTTCCGTTGAGAGCGAATGGAGCGTCAGGAACAAGGCTGTTTCTCATAAACATTGTTTTCGTAAGATTCAGCTGTAGTCCAACCTTTCCACATTCACGGTCAAAGTCGTTCAGCATTTGTGCCGCTAGGCTGATGTTTGGTGTTATTAGAACGATGTCATCAGCAAAGCGGAGGTGGTGAAGTTGCCGACCATCTATCTTCACTCCCATGTTTTCCCATTCCAGTCGTCGCATGATGTTCTCGAGGGTGGCACTGAAGAGTTTTGGTGAAATGGTATCACCCTGCCGAACCCCTCTCTTGATATGGATGATTACATTGTAGAATGGTGAGATTTTGGTAGTGAATCCGCAATAGAGCTCACGAAGGATCCTGATGTATTGAGTTTGTACGCCCTGATTGGCTAGGGCGTCCATGACCGCTTCCGTCTCAACAGAATCAATGGCCTTCTTTAAATCAATGAACGTTAGACAGAGCAGCATCTTGAACTCCCGAGATACCTCAATGAGCTTGGTTATTGTGTGGATATGGTCGATGGTACTGAATCCTTTTCGGAATCCAGCTTGTTCACATGGTTGTCCTTCATCTAGTGTTCTGCTAATCCTATTCAGGATGACTCGAGTGAATAGTTTGTAGATGACAGACAATAGGCAGATTGGGCTATAGTTGCCAATGTCGTGGATGTCTCCTTTCTTGTATAGTAGTACAGTCCTGCTGGTTTTCCATTGGGATGGAACCTTGCATTCAGACAGGTAGTATGTGAAGAGTCGAGCCAATGTATTGATGAGTACTGATGGTAAGTTCTTCAGGTGTTCAGGTCTGATCTTTTCTGGGCCAGGTGCTCTTTGTTTCTTTACCGACGAGATGGCATGTTGGATTTCGGAAGGGAGAACATTGGGAACGACATATCCATCATGTGGTGTGTGGTATGTGGGCAAGTGGATGTGGCTATTAAAGAGATCTGAGTAGAAGTCATGAATAATCTTCTCCATTGCCCTTCTGGAAGATGTGATAAATCCATCATGATGTCGGAGGGCAGTCATCTTGGTTTTGTAGTTGGTGAAGGACAGGCGGGCATTACGAATGTTTTTCCCAGCTTCTGCTACATCTACCAGTACTGCTGCTCTCCTGTTTTTGAGGTCATCCTTGATGGCTTCTCTGCACTGTTTTGCCAGTTCGGATGTTCGCTTGTGGTTGCCTGAGGCATGTGCCAAGCCACGTTGGCGAATAAGTTCAAGAGTGTTCGAAGAAAGACGGTTTTTTGTGGTTATCTCTCTCTTGGCATTCCTTGCACAATTATGGAGGTGCTGAATCATTCGATCATATTCCTCATCAATGTTGTCAATGACGGCATCTTCCCATGTTGCCGCAATAGAGCCAAAGAGCTCCCAGTTGGCGGTTGTTCTGGGAGTCCTTTTCTTAAACCTTGCATTCTTTTCTCCTCGTTCAGTGAGGTAGAATTTTGCACGAAGAAGATGGTGGTCTGATCCCGTTTGGAATTTTGGGACAACTGCAACATCGATTAGGCAAAACCGCCGATTGAATATGATGTGGTCTATTTCATTGTGGAACCGTCCATCGGGAGACTCCCATGTCCAACGTTTAGATTCAGCCTTTTGGAATTGTGAGTTACCATGGAAGGTTTTGGTTGACATGATGAACTCAGACAGTCTGTCACCCTGTTCGTTCCATTCCAGGCCATGGGTTCCGATGTGGAGTTCATCGACTGATCTTCTTGGTCCTATTTTGGCATTAAAATCACCGACAATGATCTTGTAGAAGGTGTGATCTTCTTTATAGAACTTCTTCAGCTCCATGTAGAATAGTGGAATATATAGTGAGATTTCCTCAGGGAGAACCAAACTGTGAGTTTATCTCTTACTGTGCTCATACAGAATGACATTGCTAGAAATATTAGAAGTAGACTTACTACAACTATTTAAGTAGATTACTAGCTGAGGAAAGAACACACCCTTGTTGTGATCCCACCCTTGAGCAGATCTGCTAGTAATCTGGAATAAATCTCTTTAAATGAGAATTAATCCTTGAGCTAATTTCCTCGAGGAGTGGTCTTACCTCTCTTTGCTGATTTGTTAATGTTCAACCCACGTTTGTGTCACCACCCTATGTGATTGCTATATAAACTAAGACTCTAAGCTCGAAGGGGGCTTGGGGCTCGAGAGAGCAGAGACTAAGGCTCAGGCTGAGGCTCGGGGAGAGGCTCAAGATTGTAATAAACTACAATCAATACCGATCAGCCTGGCCCTCATTCATTGCTTCGCCTGTCCATCGCCATCGACCTCCCTGAGGTGGGGGAAACAGCTCGAGACTACCGAACTCGGACAGCGGGAGAGATAGAGTGCTGCCAGACCTTCTGAAAACAAACACTAAATCTTTTTTTTTTCTGTCCAATAAGGACAGTTTCTCTGGACCTCTGCATTAAGGAGAAGCATTTTATTTCTCTATTAAATTTGGAAGTTATTTATTACTGAATCCTAATGTCTATCAAATTTGTCATATATTTGAAAACTATGTTCAGGTTATTGGATATCTTTGATAAATATGACAATAACCCCAATTAAGGCAATAAAGGTTCCTGTGGTTTATGCTCATCACTTCTAGCACTATTTTCCAGTATACCAATAGACATTCTTATATGTTCATTGCTTTTATTTGATGAATATGCTCATCTTTTCTAGTCTCAGTAATCTTTCACTAGGAAAATATAGAGGTTTTAGAATGGGCTATTTTCTCTTCTCATTTGGGCTGGAGCAATAGCACAGCGGGTAGGGCGTTCGCCTTACAAGCGGCCAACATGGCCGACCGGAGTTCGATTCCTTCGCCCCTCTCGGAGAGCCCGGCAAGCTACCGAGAGTATTCGATATGCCAGACACAGTAACAACAAAGTCTCCAATGGAGACGTTACTGGGCCCGCTCGAGCAAATCGACGATCAACGGGAGGGCCTTTACCTTTTACCTTTATTTTATTTAAAAATTAATTTTATTTAAAAATATCAAAGGATTATTTAAGCCGCTTCAATTTTGCTTTAAAAGTGAGAGGAAGGTAGAGATTTCCTACATACCTCTATCTTCACACACAGTTTTTCACATTACCAGACCATTCTTCTGAATGGCACAATTTATTTTACCAAGGACAAACCTACATTGACTCATCATCAGTAAAATCCAATGGTTTACATTTTGATGTCACATAATCAATGAGTTTGGACAGAAGCATATAAGCAAATATTCCTCATTATAATATCATCCAGATATTTACATTACCCTATAACTCTTCTATGGTCTGCCTATTTCCTCAGATCTCTTCCCTACTCTTTACAACCGCTATATATATTTTTAACTTAATCACTGTGAATTACCAAGTTACAAAGATATTCATGATTGGGTTTCAGGTTTACAATGTTCAACCAATCCATTCACCAGTATTCACTTCTCTCCACCAATGTCCCTAGTCCCCCACTCCTAAATCTGTCTCTATGGCAGGCAGGCACTGTTTTGTGTGTTTGTTTCCTTCTAAGCACTGTGGCTCACAATACTGTTACCGATAGGGTATCACTGCAGATCAGTTTACCTCTATTATTGTAGCAATTACTTCTCTGACCTATATCCCCTCTCCCTACATAGTAGCAAGATTCCTAATAAGGACACATGCTCCTGCTCTTCTTTTCTATTGCCTTTGGCCTTTAATTATTTATCCACTGTGTCTCTTTATATACTGCTTGTGAATAGATTGTTCTGTGCCTACTGATATTTTACTGCCTCGGTCATTTTTATTTTTCAAGAAAGAGAAATGGTTGGAATCTTGTCGCATATAGCTTCTCTAATTATATTCTTTCACTATTCATATGGATTTAAATTTATTCCAAACTTTTTTGAAACTAAAAAATTTCATTTAAGCTCTGAATTCCTGTTTTCTTCTCTCTAGTGATATAGGAACCTAAGGTTTATGCTGTGAAGTTCAAATTGCTATAGTATCAGTATCATGTCCAGCAATACACAAAGACTTCATTCATTTCAGTTGGTTTTATTTTCTAGTCTACTAAGTTTACCATGTTCATCAAAAGTTCTAGGAAGAAAAAGATATTTAGCAATTTTTATTAGAGTTCAAAATTGTTGTGTCCTCTTTACTAATTGAGATGCAAGCAACTAATTTCTCCCAATTTCCCAGTTTTCAATGTAAGAAACTTTTCTTTTCTTTTCTAGGCATTCAATACATACACATCAATTCCAATTTTAAACTATCTATGAAATAATTTGACTTTTACTGATCAGTTATTCACCCTGGCCTCTACTCACTCATTTGTTTTCTTATTTGTCACAATTCCTCTCAGTCTGATAGATTTTTACTTCAGTTTCAAGAGAACCCATTTTTCCTAATCTATTGTGATTTTCTTTGAGTCAACTTCAACCAGGTTTAGAAATTCAAGGGAATGACAGATTTTTGAGATTATTGTTTTAGCTGAAGGAATGCAACTAAATCTATGCATAATTGGGAATGTTGCTATCTACACTAGTTCAAATGATAGCAAATAACTTGATCTGTCTTTTTAAAGATTTATTCTGAGTAATTAAATTTCAGACTCTTCCAGAATGTATTTACCTCATTGTTGTATTGTTAGAGCCATATTAAAGATTCTGATAAAGCTGACTTAAAACATTTAATATTCCACGCTCCCTGATTTGAGTAGTATTTTCAATATATTAATGTAAACAAAAACGAGGAACTCAAATATAGCTGCTCTCATTCCCTGAGCCCAAACTTTTGATGAACTAACAATTAATGTAAGGATAAATTCTCATCACAAAACTCTGTTCGTAACTGCTTAAGTTGAATTTATGGTCTGCTGATAGACTGAATGAAGTTAATTGAAAATAATTACATATAGATGATTTGGAAATTGTAAAAATTGAAATAAATGTGAAAAATAAGCCTCTCTGGTACAATTCAGTGAGTTTATAATAAGAGTAAAAATCTAAAACTTTTCTGTTATATCTATTTAACAATATTTTCATGGCATTATTTGTAAAATAATATAAACTAATTTTAGTGCTCTTTTAAGCAGAATGAAACAATTTCTAAACTCCTTTTATCCAAAATTTCTCAGATCATTTTAGATCATTTAGATCATTCCTAATTTGGTCAAACTGGCAGGCTACCAAATGTAACATGCCCACACGGCAGAGTCTGGCAAACTCCCCGTGGTATACCCAATATGCCAAATACCAGTAACAATGATGGGTCTCATTCTCCTAACCCTGAAAAAGCCTTGAATATGGCACTTTAAAAAAAAAATCTCAGGGCTAGGACGAAGAAGACGTTACTGGCACCTGCTCGAGGCAATCGACGAACAACAGGGTGGTCGTGATCGTGATCGTGATTTTAGATCTAGGGTTCTTTCCAAGAAACATAAAATAAATACAAAGCATACTACTTCGTTATTCAAACAACATTTATGTCTTTGGTCTCTGCTAGGTAATATGCTCAATAAGAAGGATTAACAGAAAAAAATCAAAGTTCTTTTATAAAAGCCTTATAGACCAGTAGAAAGACAGGTATATTGAAAAATTATCATAGTGCAGTGTAAAAATATCCAGTATGTCTATGATAAATTATAAAGGAACACAGAGAACAATTAATTCTGGGAAAGTCAAGAAGGATTCTTAAGAGAAAGTCTTATATTAGTTTATCATTTCAAAAACATGACAGGGAAAATAGAAATCTATGTTTAACACTTTGTTCTCTGTATTTGTTTGACATGTATTCTGTTTTTCTGTCTAACACACACTGCATTGACATAATTTTTAAATGGGTCAGTAAAGACTACATAGCTGGGTGGATTTGTGTGACATTAAACCATGAATATGTCTATTCTGTCTACTCAGTAGATATCCTCTGTGCTTTCAAGGTAGCCAAAGGACACCTCGAGAGACAAGTATCTAGTACAATTACATTAGAAATAAAGAGTACTAGGTATTTCAAGAACAATACACAATATCTGTTGTAAGAGATATTTGCTATTTCTCCAAGTGATCATCAAAAATACTATTTAAAAAGCTGCTGCTCAGTTACCAAAATATGAGTTATACAACATTATCTTGTTTATAGTCTATTTTGTTCATTTATAAGCATTTCTCAATTTTAGATTTTTAAATATTAATATCATTTGCAGTCACATTTTATGTTATTTGGGAAGAAGCAAAAATATAAATTACAATCATATTCTTTATAATAGAAAAAGTTTCCTTTTTTTCTACTTAAAGTAGCAAATCAGTCTCTCTAATATTGGGGACAAAACAAGGTTGCCCACTTTCGCCACTCCTATTCTGGAAATTCTTGCCATAGCAATTAGGCAAGAAAAAGATATCAAGGGCATACAGATAAGTAAAGGAAGAGCTTAAGCTATCACTATTTGCAGACAATATAATACTGTAGCACTCTAGCACTGTCCTCCCGTTGATCATCCCGTTACTCATTTCGTTGCTCAAGCAGGCATCAGCAACATCTCCATCGTGAGACTTATTTTTACTGTTTTGGGAACATCGAATACATCATGGGTGGCTTGTCAGGCTTTCCCATGATATAACACTACACTTAGAAAATCCTAAAGACTCTACAAAAAAGCTCCTAGAAACAATAGGTTTGTATGGGAAAGTGACAGGCTGCAAAATCAACACCCTAAAGTCCATGGCTTTCCTATATACAAATAATGAAAGAGAAAAAGAGAGATATTAAAAAGCAATCCAATTCACAATAAAGCCTCAGGAAATCAAGTACCTTTGAATCAGCTTAACTAAAGAGGTGAAGGATATATACAAAGAAAGTTACAAAACACAACTTCAAGAAATAAAAGAGGACACTAGGATATGGAGACACATTCTCTGCTCATGGATAGGGAGGAATAACATTATCAAAATGGCAATACTCCCCATTGAAGGATGTAGCCGACACATCCCCCAACAATGCAAACCCTTTTTATACATCAGAACTAAAAATGTTGATACTATAGCCACCATGTTCCTCATAGTATAACAATATTTTTTGTTTCAAAGAAGAAAACAAACAAACACCGTCCCCCCATTGTTCATCGATTTTGCTCAAGCAGGCCAGTAGCATCTCCATTTTGAGGTTTCTTGTTACTGTGTTTGGCATATCGAATACACCTTGGGTAGTTTTTCAGGCTGCTGTGAGGGTGAGATACTCTCGGTAGCTTGCCGGGCTTTCCAAGGGGGGGCGGAGAAATTGAACCCGGCTCAGCCGGGCTGGCGCATGCAAGGCAAACGCCCTGCCACTGTGCTATTGCTCCATCCCTCAGTCTCAAAGAAGAAAGGTTTTATAAAAATGAGGGTATTTTGTCTGATAAGGAATTGCCCCCCCCCCCATAGAATTCCTCAGTTTAAGAGTAGTAAAATGTGAACCTTAGCATAAGAATTACTGCAGAGAAAGGGTTTCTATAGTATATAATCCATGAAATTCCAAGTTATCATGTTAAAACAGTCTCTATGCCTCAAGAATAACTTGGGAAGTGTGGACTGAATTGGCATCCAAGGTTGACAGAGCTAGAGGAGATGTACTCAATATTCATAGAGAGCAAGTACTGACTTAAAACCTTGCGTGGATAAATATCAAAGCAAAACGGAAGGAGGTCTTTAAATGTGGAAAGATTGCTGAAGTGTGGAGAAAGGAAAATTTATCTCTTGTATTACAGTGAGGACATCAGAATTCCCTTAGGGTAAAACAGAAACTTGATGAGTATTTTGTACAAAGGAATTTGAAGCCAATAATAGACTATATTTAAGTTATATAAGGTGAAGTGATACTGATAATTCTGTTGTAGAAGATGCATTAGGGATAAAGAGAAGATTATCAGCAAAACTCAGTGGTTTCATTATTACTGACTTCACTCAAGTTATTAGATTCCCACACCTAATTTATTCTTTGAAGCAAATAGGTCAGAGGGATTAGGGATGCTTACTATACTCTCACAGGACTTTCCCCAAATCTCTTGATATTCTATACATGTGAAAAATATCCAAAAATAAACAAATGCATTTTAAAAGATCCAAAAATAACTAATTTACACAGATGTGTTCCCTGGAGTTGGGAGGATAATGCTACTAAAATGGATAAAGTACGTAAATGATGGACTCAGATGCTTCCTTGCTCAACATTACTAGTGCTGGTTACACAATGAAAGCAAAATCCCACAGAAAATATTAATATTAACATAAAAACAAGCAGCTGAGATTAAAAAATGTAACTCAGGATCCACCCTGTATTTGTTAGTGAAACCAAGAATGTGAACTCAGACCTGGGGTATTTGTTTGCTTGGGATTTTGTGAATTCTATATACCAGCAGTTCTTATTAATTGACAGTAAGAATACATTAAGCAATGCATACAAAACGGATCCACTTAACTGTTTTTCTCAGATTCTTTTTCAGTACGTTTTAATTTTGCTTTATAAAAGCATTTGATCTTGGCATTATTTTTTTAAGAATTGGAAGATTGAACCTTAACTAATCATCCTTAGGAAAAAAATCTCTCTTTGTTGTACAAGTGAAGCATAATTATCTCTCTCAGCAGATTATCTTAAAACTTTCTGAAGATAGTGCGGATATATGCTTCAAAAGGCAAAATATTTGCCTTTTGATTGAAGGTGTTTCATAAGCATTTTCACAAACATATTTTGGTTTTCATTCATTGTGTATTTTGATATTCACATTTGATGAAAGTAAATTGAGTTGACAATCTAATTTGAGTACTGCATTCTTTATAAGAGTGACTCATTTAGATTTTGAAAAGACACCCTCTGCTATTTATGGTGGGCAGGAATAGTGGAAAAGATGTGTGGAACCTCTATTTTAGATTATGGTATTGAAGGCTTAAGGATGAATTGCAGTCATTGTAAATTTAATGGCATGGCTTTGTCAGTCTGACTCACAATCTTAACATATTTAAAATGTTATTTCTGGGGGCTGGAGTGATAGCACAGCAGGTAGGGCATTTGCCTTGCACATGGCCAAGCCGGGTTCGAGACCCAGCATCCCATATGGTCCCCCAAGCACCGCCAGGAGTAATTCTTGAGTGCAGAGCCAGGAGTAACCCCTGAGCATCGCTGAGTGTGATCCAAAAAACAAGAAAAATAATAAAATAAAATAAAATATTGTTTCTGTATTTTACTTAATAAAATAGCTGAACAATTAGGTTTGTATTTTGATGCCCCATAATTGTATAGTGTGACATTGTTCTGATTATAATGCTCATTGATCATTCATAATGTAACTGCTTACACCATGAATCAAGTATAAATTAACACCTTTTTATATTCAGTAAAGTCTTTTCAGATTGATAATTTGCCATCACAATTTAATCTTCAGCTGTCATTTTTTTCTGTTTAATTTCCATCTTTCTTATCACGGATCCTTAAACCTTTCTGAAAAGTGTTGTAGGAATAAACCAAACAGCATGGTAGGGGAAGACAAGTAAGTAGTTTTAGTATGAGAAATTTGAAGCCTATTAAACAGCTGGGCTAGAAGACTGGATTCCGGCATAGGGTCTACTTTAGATCAGAGAAATCCTGATTTTGGAGATGCAGAACTATACCTTCTAAGAGCATTAGAACAGCAAACACAAGGCTATTCTCAAGTGCCTAAGAGGTACTTTATCCCACACACCCACTTTTTTAAAATTCTACCATGACTTCATGCAGGCTGTTTTCACTCAGGGTGCCCCAGAAAGGGGCAGGTGAGAACCCTCCCCAACTCAAGGGACCCAACTCTGGCAGCCAACCTCCACTACTCAACTGCCGCCATGTTTCAGGCCAATTCTCACATGCTCAAGGCCGAGCCTCACACATGAGTGAACATATTCCTGGACTGTGCGGCACATCATAAGACACTCCCTACCTTTTTTCCATAATTACCACACCATATTTGATGGGGTTCAGATGGTAAACAACAAATCATAAAGGGGATTATATATACATGCCTCTTGGAGAGCCCGGCAAGCAACTGAGAGTATCCTGCCCAAACAGAAGAGTCTGGCAAGCTACTGTGCAGTATTTCATATGCCAAAAGCAGGAACAATAATGGGTCTCATTCCCCTGACCCTGAAAGAGCCTCCAATACTTGTTGGGAAAGATGAGTAAGGAGAGGCTGCTAAAATCTCAGGGCTGGGAGGAATGGAGACATTACTGGCGCCCACTCCAGTAAATCGATGAACAATAGGATGACAATGATAGAGTGATACCATTATGGAGGTATTGTCCTCAGGATCTACTCAGTTTGCCTTTATGAAATTTCTAAATATCTACATTTTAAATATGAAATTATCACAATAATGTGTTAACTGCTTTACGTTATAACTATGCTTTCCAGAATGCCCTTCCCTGTTGGGTTCTGGGTAACACCTGTATAAATTTTGGGAGGAAGACCAGAAGGAGCAGCCAGGTTCTGAAGAACAGCATGGGAAGGATCACTCACATACATGTATGTTGTCAGGCATCAGCTGCCAACAATACTTGGGAGGGTAAGAGTCTAACCTAGAGCTCTTCCAGTACATTAAAAAATTTTTATTTTGTAACAGTGAAAAAATTAATGAAGATTTTTTTTGGGGGGAGAGGGGCTCTTTCTGATTCTGTGAGTCCCAGGCTTGTATGTGTGCAGCTTAGTAATAAAGACCACCAGCTTCCTTTTTCATTTGTTTATGTGTTTGTTTGGGGGTTACAGCCAGCACTTATTTCTTTAAGAAAACCCCATCTCACAGAGATTGGAACTTTGGTGGGTTTGATCATCTCCTTTGTTCCCATTTATTGTCACATCTTTTCGTCTCATATCCAGGTTGTCTTCCCACTGCCACTGAGACTGATATATAGAACCTTTGCTTCACAGTGTCAGATGCAACAATGGCTATCACAGATGTTATCATCTTCCATGAAGTGTCTAATCCCTATATTAAATTTCCTTTTCTATACAACTCCTAAGTATTCTGTATTCCAAGTTGAACCTTCACTAATACAATAACAGAGTGATTACAGATTGGAGATACTTTTTAGCTGATATATGGAAGTATATGAAGTATGTCTTTTTTTCTGACTTAGCTCTGCACATTGACAACTTCTGTGACCAATGAGAAAAACTTTAATTTTTAGGTTTTCGCGTATATGTCCTTTGAATTATTATTATTATTATTATTGGTTTTGGAGTCACACCTGACTGTGCTCAGGGTACACCCCTAGCTCTGCACTCAGATATAACTCCTGGTAGGGCCAGGGGATCACATACAGTGCTAGGAATGAAACCCAAGTTCACTGAGTGCATGGCAAGTATCTTACCCACTCTACTATCTCTCCTCTGACCCTTTTGTGTCTCTTCTTTTTTTCCATTTTCCATTTTTCATTTGTTTTTGTGTTTCTTTGGGGGCTATAACTGGCATTCATTTCTTTAGAAAAACACCATTCCTTTTATTTATTATTTTGGTGGAAAGCCTTCTCATACAATCAAAGAAATTTGTGGAATTAAAGCACAATAAAGACCTTTGTTCATTGTTGTCAGAGTGTCTATTGCCATCTTATCATTGTCTTTGTCATCTATCTTCAAGTTTAAATATCTTTTTAACAAAAATTCTTTTCCATCACTGTTCTGTTCTCATTGTCACTATGAAAAGAGTAGGGGAAAAATCCCAAACTGAGATGATTATTTAGGAGTTTCATCTCTTTTATGAATTGCATTTCTTCTCTTGAAATCTTGCTGATATAGGTCCTTTTAGTCACTAATATAAACTAAAATAGTGTATACCAAAAGCCAAAAGTTAAAAATAATATTGAAAATGTGTCTTTAGTAAGAAGCTTATCATAAGGGAGAGATGGTGTGTGTGTGTTCGTGGGGAGAGTAGGCTGAGGAAGACAGTGGGGCAGTGGCAGATGGAAGCAGACACTCTGGATGGAGAATTGCTGAGGAAGAGTATCATGCATAATACCATAACATTAAGAGTACTGAAAACCACTATGCCCAAAATAATTTCATAAATAAAAATAGTTAATATAGTTAACTATTGCAGTCGCGATAGCACAGTGGATAGGGTGTTTGCCTTGCACGCGGCCCATGTGGTCGACAACCCGAGTTCAATTCTTCTGCCTCTCTTGGACAGCCCGGCAAGCAACTGAGAGTATCTTGCCCTCACGGTAAAGCCTGTCAAGCTACCCATGATGTATTCAACATTTCAAATACAGTAACAACAAGTCTCACGATGGAGACGTTACTGGGCCGGCTCAAGCAAATGGATGAACAATGGGAGGACAGTGCTAATATAGTTATATACTAGAAATAATGGGCTGGAGGAACAGCACAGCGGGTAGGGCATTTGCCTTCCAAGCTGCCAACATGGTCCACCCGAGTTTGATTCCTCCTCCCCTCTCGGAGAGCCCAGCAAGCTACCAAGAGTATTTTGCCCGTAAGGCAAAGCCTGGCAAGCTACCCATGACGTATACAATATGCCAAACACAGTAACAATTGTCACAATGGAGTTGTTACTGGGCCTGCTCTAGCAAATCAATGAACAACGGGAGGACAGTGACTAAAAATAATGCTAATATACTCATTAGTATATTTAGACCCTGGCAAGCTACCCGTGGAGTATTTGATATGCCAAAATCAGTAACAAAAACAGGTCTCAGTCCCCTGACCCTGAAAGAGCGTCCAATACGGCAGTGTTGGGAATGATGAGTGAGGAGAGGCTGCTAATATCTCAGAGCTGGAACAAATAAAGATGTTACCGATGCCCATTCAAGTAAATTGATGAACAATGGGATGACAGTGATACAGTAATACAGTGATACTCTTTTCATCACTTATGTGAATTGTTTTAATTTCACCTTAAATAATATTTGAGGACAAAAAATATGATGGTGGTGGGGAGAGGTCCTGTACATTTCAAGGACGTTCTAACAGATTTCACATTGTCTCATGGTCAGGAATTCACAGACCTATAAAATTAAATAAATAAATAGATAAATAGATGCAGCTGCATGCTCATGAATGTGAGCCTGGAAGGCAAAATAGTGGTCAGTGAGCCCTGGAAAGTGGTGGAAACTCAAACAGTCTTCCATGGTTTGTTTGACAAATGCTGGAAAAACACACTCAGTTACAGGCTGGAAAAAGCTGAGGCAGATGACTAGAAAACAGGAATCTCATGAATCCACAGCCAAATGTTTCCAGTTTCTTTGACTTTTCTCCTAGAAATAGAATAGTACAATAGCCAAAAATCTGGCCCTAGAGTATATCACATTTGGAACTATAAAATAAAACAAAATGTGGATATTTTGATGATAGTAATGATGATTATTCGTAATTAAACTAGATCACTCTCTGGCAGTGAAACATCTAGGCACTTTGAGAAAAGATATGAAACTCTGTTTGAATAAACTAGGAGACATAATTCTAGTTTCTTAAGGGGTAAGGGGAAGAAACAGTAAGAACTATTGCCAAAACAATTCAAGCACCAGAGAGAATTACATAATTTATGCATTTTTGTGGGAAGTATATTTTTATTCCTGAATAAGGGAATAAGAATACAATAATTTTCACAACTGCATTTCCTAAAATGAATACTATTTGTTAGTGGCATATCTTATAAAATAATTCTATGAGCACTTATTATAAATATATTTTGATAAATGGTTTCTATATGCTTTTTTTCTAAAGAGAGTGCATTTCAGTACAACACCTCTTTAAAGATACGTCTATTAGGAAATGATGGAGTTATGGATAAATGTTATTTATATTGTCAAAAGCCTCACAGTCTATAAACAATTAATAGCACACAAAGTGATCAGCACAGATAAATAGAACAACATTGAAATCAAAATGGGAAGTAAAAGAAATTGTGTTAATGCTTTTCCATGTGCTCCTGGGACTGATTTATTTACCATTCTGCTCTTGTCAGTGTCCCCACATGAGTGACAAATGTAAACAGGGTTATCTAAGGTCCTTGGCTGTCTAGGTCAGTTAATAAAAGGCTCCAGAAAAAAGGCAGGGAGCATAAAGATAAAAATATTTTGAGGCAGAAATTGTACAGTGTGTAAGACATTCGTCTTGAGTGCAGCAGGTCTGCGTTCAATTCTTGGGACCTCATATAGTCCCCTGATCACTGCCCTTATTGGTTTCTGAGTGCAGAGCCAGAGTATCTCCTGAGCATCACCAGGTGTGGTCACAAAACAAAAAAGAAAGAAATATTTGAATTTTACTTTCAGTCCCCACCAAACCTCTTCCCTCTGTTCCCGGCTGGGAATTTGGCAGCTGCTCCTTTCTTCTGCTGAAAGCCTCAGTCATGTCCATTGGCCTTTCAATAGGTTCAGATGTTCAGGAACATGGATGCATTGAGGTTTAGGGAGTAACAACTTCTATCTTGCTATTAGTGTCTGCATACCTTGATAGCTGTCCATCCCTTGTCTGCCCACACCTCTGGCTGAAATAATTAACCTCTGCAGGTATCATCTACAGTGTACTGGAGCACCCAAAGCTCTCATTGATAAAGACACCAATATTTGTTAGGAGTCTATCTTTTTTTTTCATTTCATTTCATCATCCTGTTATTCGTCGATTGCCTCGAGCAGGCCCCAGTAACGTCTCTTTCATCCTAACCCTGAGATTTTATTCAAGGCTCTTTAGGAGAATGAGACCCATCATTGTTACTGGTATTTGGCATATTTGGTACGCCATGGGGAGTTTGCCAGACTCTGCCCTGTGGGCAGGCTACATTCGATAGCCTGCAAGTTTGTCCAAAGTAGGAATGAGATAATAAGATGTCATAAAAAGTTGTCCTGAAAAGATGTCGCGTGGCCGCGAATGCGGCCGCACGGTTCCGGGAGCTGGATTTTATAGTCTCTGAGTCTTGGCCGTTGATGGGATTACATGGCGCCAGGGGGCCAGGTGGTAGGTGTGTCTATCTATTCAAAAGATTTCATAAACATGATTCCATTTGGTTATCACAAGCACCAGCCAGGGTATGAGTTATCAGCTCCATTATTTAGAATAAAAAATAAGAGAGGATCAGAGAGATGGTACAATAGTTAAGCAAGCAGCCAACCTGAGCACATTTTTTTGCAAAGTATATGGTCTCTCAGGCCCCACATGGAAAGATCCCTAATCACAGTCAGGAATAGCCCTGAGCACTGCTGTGTGGCCCCAAATTCCCTGAAATATAAAAAGAAAAACTAATTAAGACCCAAAAGGTTAAGCCAAAACTCTCAATATCAGACCTAATAGAGCCCACTTTTTTTAACACTTTCTTTATGTAGGAGTACTGCTATTTATTCAGCCACTGATTAGCTGATGGAATTGTACGTGAACTCCACCATACTTTTTAAAATTTTTTATAATTTTATTTATTGAATCACCGTGAGAGCAGTTACAAAGTTTTCGGGTCTAAGTCTCTGTCACAGAATGAAACACCTTGTACCTTCACCAGTGCCCATTCTCTACCACCAAAAATCCCAGTATACCCCCATCCCACACCCTCCCCCTACCTGTGGGGCAGATGATTTCCACATTACTCTCTCTCTACTTTGATCACATTCAATATTTTGAAACCAGACCCGCCATTATTATTTGAGATTTTACCCCAACACTCAAATCTGCTGAAAAGGCAACAGTAGACAATTTGTGTTCTATTGCTGGTTATGAATAACATATGATGTCACATGGCTGCAGTGGGGCCATGTGATTTTAAAATTCCGAAATTTTAACACTTAAATCTGGAGTAATTTTTGCCAAAAGCCACTGGGTTTCGAGATTTGCTCCTAAGTCTCTGGGATCATGGCTGTTGAGCAGCTTGATCAGGAGTCAGAGAGGCTGTTCGTGGGCGATGACTTAGGGTCTTGTTGGGGTGGGGAGGACAGGACCGGCTCCACCCCCATCCCGTGAGGACCTGAGTGTCTCATCACTGCAGGCCCAAACCTGACTGTCCAGTGGCTTCTGAAGGATGGTGGCCACTGGGCCACCAGGAGGAAACAGTCCAAGGCATGAAACCTATTCCCACCTGGGTTGTCCCAGCACCGGTAACCTACTGCAGGGACCAGACACATTTCTGCCAAAAGCTGCTGGGTTTCGAGATTTGTTTCTGAGTCTCTGGGATCATGTCCATTAAGCAGTTCGTTTAGGAACCAGAGAGACCATTCCTCCAATTATATAGCTGAGCTGGAGGTGGTTTGTGGGTGTGTTTCCCACATACCTAACTTTTGGCCATTTACTTTCTTGGTAAACTTTGCCCCAAGATTTTGGGGTCTAGCCAAAGGCACAGCAGCAATTTTGGGGTATCTGGAAGTCTGAAGGTGCCATCAGGCTGCTGATGCACTTGTCTCACAGGTACAGATCAACCTGCTGGCGGCACCATACCCCCGCCCAGTCACATTTTTACCACTATGTTATAATATAAAAGTCTTGGAAATGGGGCAAGATCAAAATGACTAGTAACAGGTTTTGCTTGATACTAAAGAAAATAAATAATGGAGTGATCTCTTAAAATAACTTAAGTGAAGACAGTAACAAAGGCAATGGTAACAGTGGCCCCTTTAGAAAGTGAACATCTCTTCACAACAGTAAAATTTGGATATGACATTCATGTCCAAAACAGGTGACTGGGTAAACTAAAGTACATATATACAATAGAATACCTTTTGGCTATAAGACAAAATAACAAACAAATCCTCTCAGTTTGCATGATCCAAGCATCACCATGATAACAAAAGCAGACAGAGACATCACAAAGAAAGGTGCCTAAAATAAAATTTTAAAAACAAAAAAAAAAGACAAAATCACTCAATTTGATGCTACATGGGTGGATCTGGGATGTATCATACTCAGAGAAGCTAGAGGAGAGGGACAGATACAGAATTACCTTTCTCACATGTGGGATATGAATATAAATAATAAGAAAACAACAAATGCCAAAAAGTAACAGAAAAGAAGAACTGGTTTTTAGTAGAAAACATAAAGCTGCAGGAGGTGGGATGCTGTACAGTGCAATAGGGACAGGACACTCTGAGGGGGTGGAGAGTGTGTCATTGGAATGCTTTAATGCATGAAATCTAGCCATTATTGGGGCTGGAGTGATAGTACAGCGGGTAGGGCATTTGCCTTGCATGTGGCCAACCCGAGTTCGATCCCCTGGTTCCCATATGGTCCCCCGAGCACTGCCGGGAGTAATTCCTGAGTGCATGATCCAGGAGTGACCCCCATGCATCACTGGGTTTGACCCAAAAAGTAAGAAAAAAACCCCAAAACAAACAAACAAACAAAAGAAATCCAGCCATTATCAATATTGCAAATTATAGTGACTATAATAGTAATAAAAAAGGTGAACATGTTTCTCAATTCCTTCCTCGAGAAAAACACTATACTTGTGAACATTTTTTGTAAAATCATACAAGCTTGTATATGACAGAGGGTTCAATTCTTGTGAAGTACCTTGGAGTGTCTTCTAACTGCTCACTATCCTTGTGCCTGTTAAAAAATTAAATTAGGCAAAACAACATGACTATAGATAATAAGTCTGTGCTGTGAAATGCTGCATTGCACTAAATTAGCTAAGAGGGTAGATACTAAGTATACTCACTACCCACTAAATGAAATAAGTGCTAAGCTAATTCGCAAAAGGTGGTGATTATGTTACAATGTCTGCAGATATCAAAATATCAAGTCTAATACCTTAAGCTTATGCCAGTTTCATAGATTATACTTTAGTATAGTTGGAAAAAGCATTAAACTAGTAAGATCAGCAATTTGGCTATTGTTTTCTGCATTTAGTCCCATAGAAAAGGTACTGTTGCTGTCTCTACTTTAAGGGACCATTAATTGCCTTAAGTCTCAATATGACATTAATTTCTATATCCATATAAAACATTAAGTGTTACAAAAATGTGGTAAAATGTGCTGATTAATAAAACCTATTTTTTATTTTTTTATTTTTAGTATATTTTGGGTTACACCCAGCAGAATTCAAGGGCTGGAGCGATAGCACAGCGGGTAGAGCGTCTGCCTTGCACGCAGCCAACATGGCTGACCCGAGTTCGATTCCTCCGCCCCTCTCGGAGAGCCCGGCAAGCTACCGAGAGTATTCGATATGCCAGACACAGTAACAACAAAGTCTCCAATGGAGACGTTACTGGGCCCGCTCGAGCAAATCGATGATCAACGGGAGGGCCTTTACTTTACTTTTAGTATATTTTGAGTATATGTGATTCCCTGGGAGAGAACAAGACAGAGTCTCCTACCCTATGCCTGACTGTCTCCACCAGGGCCCAACAGCTGAAGACCATCGAGGCCCAGCCAAGGCCATGCTGGGAGCACTCTCCACACACTTGGATGAGCCTCACGCATAAAAGAACTGACAGAGGAACCCAGGTGTGTGGGACCCGGGGCTGAGATCTCCAAGCCTGCACAGTTTGGGACTGGACCTGCCAGAGTTACTGGCAGTTACACCCACCAACTGCCGTGTAACTCCAACAATGGCCAGGATCCAGAGATCATCACACTCAGCTCCTGGGAGAGAACAAGACAGAGTCTCCTACCCTATGCCTGACTGTCTCCACCAGGGCCCAACAGCTGAAGACCATCGAGGCCCAGCCAAGGCCATGCTGGGAACACTCTCCACACACTTGGATGAGCCTCACGCATAAAAGAACTGACAGAGGAACCCAGGTGTGTGGGACCCGGGGCTGAGATCTCCAAGCCTGCACAGTTTGGGACTGGACCTGCCAGAGTTACTGGCAGTTACACCCACCAACTGCCGTGTAACTCCAACAACGGCCAGGATCCAGAGATCATCACACTCAGCTCCCGGAAGCTGACATCTTATAAGACATCTTATCATCTCATTCCTAATTTGGTCAAACTGGCAGGCTACCAAATGTAACATGCCCACACGGCAGAGTCTGGCAAACTCCCCGTGGTATACCCAATATGCCAAATACCAGTAACAATGATGGGTCTCATTCTCCTAACCCTGAAAAAGCCTTGAATATGGCACTTTAAAAAAAAAAATCTCAGGGCTAGGACGAAGAAGACGTTACTGGCACCTGCTTGAGGCAATCGACGAACAACAGGGTGGTCGTGATCGTGATCGTGATTCCCTAGTAACCTGTACTATTAAAGCCTAGAGAATATGACAGAACTAAATAGGGCCGATGCAGTTTAAGATATGAGCAAAAAACATGAAAAGGTTAGCAGACAAATGAAATTCAGCAATAAAATGCAAAAAAAGAAAACCACTAGCCAACATTTGCAAGGACTTTCAAATAGCAAGAACTTTCAAAGCCAGAAACCTATTGCTTTGCAGCTATTTTCAAATATACTCTAATTGGTAGGACTGCCCATTGCTTAAAGGGTGAAGTGAGGAACAAAAAAGAAATTATTCATTTATTTGTTTGTTTATTTGTTTGTGTTCCACCACCATCATTGCTCATGGCTTATTCCTAGCTGTATGCTCACAGATCACTCCTGGATGGCTTCGGGGATCATACTGGGTGCCAGAGATTGAACCAGGGTCACAGACATGCAAGGCAGGCTTCCTATCAATTGTACCATCTCTCTGACTCCCTCAAACAATATCCTTATGATCATCTATTTCTCACCTGATCTAGTTACACTTAAGTATGTTTTGTGCCCTTCAACTTTTCTGAAAATATTTTTACCAATAAAAAATAGATCTCATAGTGGGTACAGAGTGTTTTTAACACAAAAGGAAGTTTTTCCCTGCAGGGCCAATATCACATGGATCAAAAATTTTTATTAAAATACATACAGTGAGCAGTGTAGCTATGATTTTTTTAGTGATATCTGGATTTTGTAATGAAACACAGCATGTAGAATGTGAATTTTAGGGTAAAGAAATGCAATATTTCTAAAATCTGTGTAGGATCTTTCTAACTCATGGTATTATGATTAATTTTCTCTAGGAGGCAGCTAGCACTGACATTATGCAGCTGTTCAAAGATGTTCTTTTGATGAAGAATATCTAGTGATGCCAGTCTGAGGAAATGCACAAATGAAGATGGCTATGTCCTTCTAAAACTTATTTGATGAATTAAGAGAAATCTTAGAATTATGAAGAAGTGGTGCCCAGAGTAGAATTATGTTACCTTTCCAACTTTTGTGCTGTTAAAACTTTGAAAGTCAACCATATGATTCTCTACAGGTAGAATAAACACCATCAAGTAAAGTGAGAAGAAAATGAAGTCTAAAGTCAGAAAGTCTAGTTTAAAATAAAGGTTTAATTCTTTCTGACAGTGGAAAAAGGGCAAGTAATTCTACCTGCTTGTAATAATGACATCTATTTCACAAACATCATAAGAATTAATTAAAACAATGCATGTGAAAGTAATTACAGATATATTTTGAAGTTGGGTATTCTAAAGATTCATATCAACTTTCAATTTTAATCAAGTAAACTTAATGGGAAAAGAATTTTAAATATTCTTTAAAAATTATAGTAAAAGACAGGCAAATAAAAAAGATAGTATGTCAGGTTTTGAGAAAGAGACCAATGGTAAAGTAAATAATTTGCATACTGGAAGCCCAGAGTAGATCTGAAGCACTGCATGAGAGCCTGAGCACTGCTGGGAGCAATCCCCAAATACTGAGCTGGGAGTAGCACCTGAGCACTATTGGGTATGGACTAACAATCAAAAAAGAGCAGAACAGTGGACTGGAGAGATAATACATTGGGTAGGGAACTTATCTTGCATGTGACCAACTTGTGTTCAATACCTGGCATCACATATGATCTCTCAAGTACCACCAGGTGTAATTCCTGAGTGCAGATCCAGGAGTAGGGCCTAAACAGCATCAGGTGTGACCACCCCTGCCCCAGCCCCCCTCCCCAATCAGCAAACTTGGGAATTTAGAAGATGGTAAAGAAACTGAATTTGAATTTCAACTTGAAAACTCTTCCTAACAAATAATTGCTCTGCATCAACTCATTATTGCATTTCTGTGGCCCTACAGAAATCATTGACGATGTTTGAGACCAGAGCCTGGTATGAACTCTAACAGGAGTTCTCATCCCTGTGTACTCAGTTTTCTATACACAAACTGCTTTTCTTTCTTCCCAGGAAACTTTTTAAGAAAATCCCTCTCCCACACCATAATTTGCAGAATAAAGAAAAATTGTCCTAGTAACCTATATGTCTAAGTAAATCCTTATATCCACTTGTATAACAAATCTATACAATCCTTCTGGCCGAAGATAAGGAGATTGTAATCTCAAAGGTGAAGCAGATGGAATCTGGTCTATGTTGTTTTGCAGAACTTTTCTTGGGTAGCACTCTAATATTTTATGGAAAACATCTTCTTTTATGGTTAAATCCTGGGTCTGATCATCAACTCCATCTGACCAACCAGTTTGAACATTTGACCTTTTCTTCTTATTTTGCACAGGAGTTGGAGTTGGAGGTAGGGGAGCATATCTGGTAATGCTCAGGATTTACTCCTAGCTCTGTACCTAGGGGTAACCCTTGGCAGTGCTCGGGCACCATAGGCGGCAACTTACCCCAACACTGTCTCTCCAGTCCAATATTTGCATTTTGTTACTGATTAACCACAGCAAGGCTTTTATTTTTTTTTCAAAGCATAAGTGCAGCATAGTAATACTCAGATAGTCCTTTGTCCTACCAGTGACTATTTGTCCCAGTTTTTCTCAGCTGATGCCATATCGTAGAGACAGTACAAATGAACTATCTACTGGGATACCTTTCTAACTAATGATGGACATTTTTATCACAGTTGGACTATCACTTTTTTGCCTATAGTCACCTTTGCTCTACCTGCCACCGGGATGATTTCATCATTGCTAGCCAGGAAGTAGTTTATCCAGCTTCAGATTACCATTCTACCTTCTGTCTTTGCAGAATTCTTTTCAGACCAAAGATTACATTCTAGGTCTTCCAGTAAATATACAATATTTTGGTAAAGTCATTTTGGGATTGAAGAAATTAAGGGGGAAAAGCGGGACTGGATCCAAGGCATAAGGAGAAATGTGAGCTGTAACATAAAAGATACCAAATATGATTGACTTAATATATGATCCAGTATAATCTGTAAGGGTGTAATATAATCCAATATAATACATAGAAATCAAGGATGACCCAGCATATGTGAACAGGAGTATCATGAGGGATTTGGAAGTGCTTCAAGAATAATACTAAAAATTGAGAGGAAAAATGATTGCACTGAAGGTGGCTCACAGAAAGGAGTTACTTAACAAATTTAAAGAACTGAGCATTATAAAATCTTTACCAAAGTTTATATCAAGACAGATTCCTGTGCATTTACACAGCCTGTTCTGCCACTTTATTAGAGTGAGGTTTTTGTAGTGCTAGGGAACAAATTGATTTCTGGCTCACTGAGCCAAGGCCAGTTCACTTTGACTGCACACCTGCTCAGTGATTATGACCCAGTTTCCAGTTTAGATATATTCTATGTAGTGTTAGGGATCTACAGCTTCAGTGATAGATACATAAGACTGTTATTAAGCAGTGTGGGGGCATTTCATAAAAAGATGAATATTATATTTGGTCTATTCTACCATAAAGAAGGAAATACAGATCTGGATAGGTTTTACTTGAATTTTCAGAAAACTTCCACTTTTTTTTTTGACCCTGTGTGCCAACCTTTTATTTTTATTTATTTATTTTTTAAATTTTTAATAGTGAGACATCGTGAGGAACAGTTGGAGACTTACACATTTTTGTGCTTGGGTTTCAATTATACAATGATCAAATACCCATCCCTCCACCAGTGCCCATTTCCCACCACCACGGATCCCAGTATCCCTCCCACCCCCCCATTCCCCTCATCCCACCCTGCCTCTGTGGTAGGGCATTCCCTTTTGTTCTCTATCTCTTATTGGGTGTTGTGGTTTGCAAAAGAGGCAATAGGTGACAATCATGTTTAGTCTATACAGTAAGATGGGGGAGTGTCTGCTATTTCTGAGTGGGATCGAGAGCAGAAAAGAATTTTGTCACAAGGTAAGGTCATGGGAAAAACAGCTTTTGTTGGGGTCTTACAGACAAGAAGATTCAGTAATGGCACATGTTTATATTTGTCATCAAAAGACAGACGTTAAAACTAGACCAAATGAGACGGAACTGATAGGTCAAATGAGCAGCGAGCGTGTCAATACAGCTGGATCACATTTCTTCTCAGCTTATGCCATCTGCAAGCATGGTTACTTCTACCAATATGGAGTAGATTTTAACAAAGTGGAAAACCCACTTGGGGCCAGAACTTATTCATGACAGCTCAGAACTAGTGATAAGGTTCTTATGCTCAGTGGAACATCAAGGAACTGTACGGGTTCAAACCTCATTTGATACTTTAGTTTCTTGGTCATCATTGATATCATAATGCAGGTTGTGTAGCACTGTCCTCCTGTTGTTCATCGATTTGCTTGAGCGGGCACCAGTAACATCTCCATTGTGAGGCTTCTTGTTACTGTGTTTGGCATATTGAATATATCACAGGGAGCTCTCCAGGCTTTGCAGTGTGGGCGAGATAGTCTTGGTAGCTTGCCAGGTTCTCTGAGAGGGGCAGAGGAATAGAACCTGGGTCTACTGGGTCAGCCGCATGCAAGGCAAACGCCCTACCACTGTGCTATCACTTCAGCCTGCAGGTTGAGTACTCTGTAAAAAATGAACTGGGAATGATTCAAAATTTATTAAGTTAAAAAGGTATTGGGTATTTGTTGGATACCAATGACTATGGAAGGGAACAAAAGAGAGGGAGAAAGTTGTGGCAGAAGGAGAAGTCAAACTGAGGTTAGGAGTGGAAAAAGTCATACTCTGGATCACAAGTGATTGGTTAAAGTTGTCCCTGATTGGGCCCCAACAGTTAGACCTTTAAGCTCTCATTTATCATTGGATCTGAATTTCCTTAGGAAGTGTGTGAAATGTGTAGTAGTCTTAGATAATGCAATATTCTGAGTCAAGTCTGAAAGGAATCTAGAGAATCTGGTTCTTATCTGAAAGTTGAGGAAACCCATTGCCATCTTCTTCATCTTTTCATTTACCAGTTTCTGGCACATACACGGGTGCACAGGACTTGCTCCTGGCTCTGTGCTCAAGGGTCACTCCTGGTGGTGTTCAAGGAAACTTATGTGGTACCCAGAGATTTGAACCCAGGTCAGCCACATGTAAAGGTAAGTGCCTTAACCCTGTACTATCTTTCTGGCTCTAACCCCATTATATTTTAAAGTGGGATAACAGAAAGAATACATTCATGTCAACCACAGAAAAAGAACAAAGAAGGTGAGATTAAAGAGTGAGTTTTAGTTCCAGGACAGAAGACAGGATGTGACACTGGACAATTTGTATTTGGATAGAAATACATTTATTTTAAATATCTGTGTAATTTACCTCAGATTTTCCTTTCCTTCTACCCCCTAATCTAATGGTGCCATCACAGTTTGTGAAAAGAAGAATGAGAGAGATTTTTTCTTTAAGTTAGCAATTTTACATGTTTATTTTTAAGTATCCTTTGTTTTTAAAACTGAAGTGTGTTTTACTAAATGTGTCTTTCCTCCATTTATTTATTTTTTAATTGAATCACAGTAATGTACACATTTACAAAGTTGTTCATGACTGGATTTCAGTCAAATATAATGTTCTAAACCCATCCCTTCACCAGTGTACTTTTTCCACCACCAATGATCCCAGTTTCCCTCACCTCTCCCACCATAGTGGCAGGCACTCTCTCTCTCTCTCTCTCTCTCTCTCTCTCTCTCTCTCTCTCCCTCTCTCTCTCTTTCTCCATCTCTCTCTCTTTCTCTTTCTTCCTCTCTCTACCTCTTGATTTTTAAAGCTTCCTAATCAGATTGTCCAAGAGTTTTTCCGCTCAGATCATATACCTAATTTAAAGTTGTTGAAATATATATATATGTATATATATGTGTATGTGTACATATGTATGATTTTTATAATAGAATAGAGACTTTCTTTCATTTCATTATTCACCAAATACTTATTGAACGAGGTGCCAAGAAATGGAAATAACTAGGAAAGGCTAATAGCCTCTAAACTTAATATGCCTTTGTGTGGACATGCCTCCATATTTCATGGAGTGAGTAACCACATTTCCTCACCAGCTCCTTCCTGCATGCATGACTGCTTTTTCCCCTTTGGGAATAATATTTTTAATTACATAATGGAAGTCAATAGAAAATAGGATTTATATGACAAATATTATCACTCAGTCACCCTTGCTATAAGTCAAGGGATTTATTGCTGATCAAGTAACTTTTATGCAATCAACAAAATGAGTAGGTGATCTCGTTTATATAAAGCATGGCATGTTAAATAATAGATGAGAAACTGCCACTTCTATCTTGAAAATTACCTCCACTCTATTAGGTTAGATGAGAGACTGACATAAATATATAAAATATGAAATAAACATATTAAGTGTTATATAACAAGAGTAGCACTGTAGCCATGTCCTCCCATTGTTCATCAATAAGCTTGAGCGGGCCCAGTAACGTCTCTATTATGAGACTTCTTCCTACTGTGTTTGGCATATGAGTATGTCACAGGTAGCTTGCAAAGCTTTGAGGTGAGGGCAAGATACTCTCGGTGGCTTGCCTGGCTCTCCGAGAGGGGTGGAGGAATCAAACCCAGGGCGGTCAAGAGTAATATAAGTAATCTTACTTTTGCTAGGCATGAGTCTTTGTAAAGGGAAGGGAGACAGATGATTTAAGCAGAAACAATAGCACTCTGCTCAAAACATTAAAAAAAAACACACACAGGGCATAATCTTTACAGAAATGGATACTACTCTGGGTTGGCCAGAGGTTACATTATTTGTAGACCAGAAGTTTAACAAGGTACTTCAACTCTTGTGAAGTCTCTGAATGCTGAACAAAGAACTTCAGTAACCAGACAATAGAGTGCTCCCAGGGCTTTTTAAGAAGGTAAAACTGGGCCTTAAGGAATAGCTCAGTGTCTTAGTGCAGCTTTCTTGCAAGCAATAGGGTAACAATTTAATCCCCAAGGCTATTACCTGAATCTAGTGTGGTGATCCTGTGACCTCTGCGGTTTGAGTCTACCAGCAAAGGTGCCCCATCTTCAGTTTATGGCAACAAGAGCAATTTCTGGTCACAGTGCAGTTAGGTGGGTTCAAACATCAAACCTTTATAAAGGTCTGGAGAGATAGTTCAGCGCGTAGGATACATGCCTTGTATATGCATCCAACCAGGGTTCAATTCCTGATTCCCTCAATGGTCTCCTGAGCCTCACCAGGACTGATTACCAAGTGCATATCCAGGAAGAAACCCTGAGCACTGCCAGATGTGGCCCCCAAACAAACAAAATCTTTTTAGAAAGGCACGTGAAGCTTGGTGGGTACCAGTTAGAAAGTGAAAGCCTAGGTAATCACCCAGGTAACCAGCAACCACAAACATGTGTGACAGCCAGAAGTGGTGTGAATTCCAGTAAAGATGTGTGCCTCTCAGAACCACTACTAAATGATTGTAACCATCAGTGAGCACAGTGTCTAAAGGTCTGAGCACCACAGCCTGACACACCACCTCCAAGGAGCATTAAAGCAGTGTCTGAGCACCACAAACAGCCCTCTGTGCAGCCACAGGTCACTACAAATCAGCAATGACAAAAAGGGAAAAAAAGGAAGGGGGGCTGTTAACAAAATTTGAAAAAAAAAGGATGATTAAGAATCTATAGATTAAGAATCAGACACTAAGAAAACCTGATTGCTTGGATTTGGATAGAAATTTCTAGAAGTTTAAGTACTAGTTAAAAGAATGAGGGGCTGGAATTATAGTACAGTGGGTAGATGTAAAATGAGTTGGGAGAACTTGGGGCATCTTCACTGGAGTCGAGAAATTAGTGAACTTGCGCAAAGAAGAGGATAGTCTTACAAAAAGGCCCAGACCAGTGTATTCCACATTTGTTCCTCAAGAACTAATGTTTACTCTTCATAGGAGGTGCTGGAAGAAAGGATGCAGAATTTGACTTTTTTAGGAGTCACTGTTTTTGAGACTTTCTGGGGTTGTAGCACCAGTGAGTATTTTCTCAGAGGAAAAGCAAGAGTTTGTGAGTGAGCAAGACTGGTTAAAAGGATAAATGCCCAGCTACAGGAGGGCCCTCCTAGGAGCAACCTGGTGGAAAGCAAAGGCCTCTCAGAATATGTGGGCACACATAGTGTTGGACTTGGTCATAATTCATTCTAGGCATACTCAGAAATTCTTGGGGTAGATTGGTAGCTTGTTGCAGGAAGTTGAGGACTGCCAATAGTGCAGGTAGACACTTGACATTACATAACTAAAGAACATTATTTTTAACATGACCCAATAAGAGGTATGGACTGTGAACACTACAGACAATCCAGCCACATCATTTTCTATGAAAACTGCCTCTCCAACCTGATTTTCTTCCAAGCTGCAATACTAAATATATCCAGCAAGCCATTGAGTAGGAATCAGTTTAAAAACAAGTTTAAAATATTTATTATTGCTTTTTAATTTGGAAGAAAAAATATGCACATATGCCCCCCAAAGATAAGCCCAGATTTTAATCTAGAATATATAATTATGCATAGAGATGATTACTCAAATACACAGTTCATGATTATGAATGAAATTACCTGCATTACACTACAAATACCTTGCTCTGCCTGGATTAAGGGAAGTAAAACTTGATTGCAGATGCTAGAAATTTTAGGTCTTGAGATTTTTCAGTTGCTCTTAAAATATATCACTTATCCCTTACAACATTTGCCTTATAGAAGTAATTTACAAGTTGAAATTGAAAATGAAATATTGATTATACTGGATTTCACAGTGGGCCAAAATTTCAGGAGCTGTTTCATAGGAAAATAAGTGAATGTTTCCTGTTTTTCATTCACTTGGTTCACAAACTTCCCAAGTATAGATTCAAAGGCCAAAAAGATCTCTACTTAAGTTTAATCTAGATGATTCTGGAAACCCTGGAGGCCCTACAAATTTCTGCTAAAAGTCTGTGTAGATGTTTGAAACCTTACCTTTATTACTTGACTAGTTTCATGTTTTTTAAAAAAAAAACATTAAAATGCACATTTTTGATAACAGTCCATGAAAGTGTAATCCATCAAAGTAAAACAGTGTGAACTGGCTTGTCAGCTCTATTCCAATGTGACAGCTGGGATTGAACAGGTTTATTTTCATATGTTGTTTTGGCAATGTCACTTTTCACGTATTTTCATGCTAACCAGATTAGACTCTGGTATCAAAGATTTTGATTTTTGGCTTTTATCAGATCATTTCATTTGGATTCACTTCCCATTTACTTTTCTTGGATGTCATAGGGTTTTGTAGGAAACTATCTGTAAAAGAAGGTTGAGCTTCAGCTCAAATACTCGATGCTGAAATTGTGATATCAGGTCAAAAATAGTTTAGACAGCAGACCTAATAGAACTTTCCTAGACAAAATATAGCTCAATTCCGATAGCTTATCTTTTATCCATAAACTGCATCACTAATTTAAATTAAAATTTTGTATTGAATAAAATCATATGTTTATAAACAAAGCAACACAATGTTTGAAAAATAAAATGACTAAAAGTTTTCTATAAGGACTGCAAAATGCCTTGCCTTCTAGTGCCACAACCTCTCATTTCTGCTTTTAAAAGTAGTAGAAATCCTATAGACTGTAGCTTTTCCCAGATGTTTCTTTTTGGTATGTGTGCATGAAGGGGTGGGGGTTCCCAAGTGGTGCTCAGGATGTTCAGTGGCGCCACAAGTGATTTTTCAGCCAGTTGGGCCAGGGGTTCATTGAAGTTGTTCTGGCCCTGCATTGTTGGGGTAGCTGGGCTATCCTTGTGGTTCTGGGGGTCCCAAGATGCTCTGGAACCAGCTGGTGCCAGGAAATGAAGCTGGTTCTAGCATGGGCCCTATCAGCTATACTATCTTCCGGCCTTTCCCCAGATGCCTTCTATAAAAAATGCTGAGAAAAACGTTCTTTTTACCCAAGTATTTGAGATTTGTTATAAATATATGTTGAATTTTCCCAAAATACATTTGCTTCAATTGATATTGTTTTATTTTTGTGTAAAACTACTGATATGTGAGTTAAATAATGGTAGTTATACAACTGAATTCAAAAATTAAATATTAGGGGCCAGAGTTATTGCACAAGTAGAGCACTTGGCTTACAAGAAGCCAGCCCGGGTTCCATCCCCAGTACCCCATATGGTTCCCTAAACCCACCAGAAGAGATCACTGAGTGCAGAGACAGGAGTAAGTTCTAATGTTTGCTTGGATATAGAAAAAAATAAATACTAATGAATTGATTAATGATGACAAGTACTACGCTAAGCCAGTAGGTGATGACATATTATCCTCCTCTAAATTACTGGCTTGAGTTTGATATTATTTTTTTTCTGTTTCTTTAAATCTATTTGATCTATCTTCCCACAGCTTCTCAGAGGTCAGTATAATTTTCCGCAAGATGTAAAATATCTAATAATCAGTTCAATTCTCCTCAGCAACTTCATTGAAACTGCTCGAATAATTATTCATTAAGCTTGCTGCTTAATGATCCTTCTGAGAAACACTTTTTCTCTCACTTGTGATACCATGGTTTCATGTTTTTGTTTGGGGGCCACACTGGGAGGGCTCAGTGCCTACTCTTAGCTCTGTCTCAGGGATCACTTCTACTGGTGCTCAGGGGATTATTTTCAGTACTGGGGTCAAACCCAAATAAGCCTCATGAGAAGCATGCACCACTGTACTATCTCTCTGTCTAAGTGACTTTTAGGTATGGACTTAACTTTCCAGAGAACATCTTTTAGTACTCTGAGTCATTTTAGAGATGCCTTTTTATATCTTGTAATAACTTAATTTCATTCTCATTCACTATTGCCACTTTGTCTGACAATAAATATTTACGTTTAAACTTTTCCATTTAGAATGTTTTGTTGCCTATTTCAAACTGAAAAAAGGTCAAAAATAATTTTAATTTTTCTTCCAATGTATTTCTAGGGTATGTCTTTATTGGCATTCTAAAACTCCATAAAACTCCAAAATTACATTACTTTTTTATAAACCCTTAGTTTTATATATACCCTCAGTTTGTCATTTTAGGTAACCAAACACTAAAGAAAAGAGTGATAGCTAAAGAAGGTAAATTAGTCTCAGACATTGTGTTTTAGCTACTGAAAGACAAATATAAATACAAATTCTGCAACTGCATTCTACTGGGGCAGATACAGGCAGATAAGATGAACATAAAAATGAGAATAGTCGCCTCATAATGGGAGTTCAGGAAAGGTTTATAGGTGCTGCAATCAAAGATATATAAAATAATCAGGTGAAGAAGTAGGTGAAAGGAGTTCCTGGCACTCAATTATTCATTACTTCTCATATGAACTAATCAAACAAATTTACAGACTATTATTGATTCTTTTGTTTGTTTTGATATTTTGGATTCCTACCCAACCATTCAGGGCTTACTCCTGGCTCTGAAATCAAGGATTAGTTCTAGAGTCTCAGAGTACCATATGGGGTGAAGGGTATCAAAGCTATGTTGCCTGCCTGGAAGGCAAGTACCTTATCCATGGTACTATCTTTTAACACTCAAAAGGAAAATACATGATGGATTTTTGGGAGGCCATACACAGAGGTGCTCAGGATTTACTCCTGCTCCACACTCAAGGATCACTTTGGGTGGGGTTTGGAGGATCATATGTGGTATCAGAGACTGCACCCAAGTTTGGCCACATGCAAGACAAGGACCCTACCTATAGTGATATTGCTCTGGCTCCCAAGTAAATTCTTGATATGGTGATTAGTAATACATATTTCGATCAAGAGCATGAATACATTTTATATCTGTGTGTGAGTGTACTGGTGTGCAAAAAGAAGCAATTTTTGAACTGCTGCTGTAGATAAAGCAGCATAGAAGTCTAGGAACAGGTACTTGCTGGAAATGCCTGGTGGCAGATTACATTTTCCTTGCAGATGTTCACCATCAAAGAAGTGCATCATTCACTGCCTTGGTTTCATAATAGAATCATTTTACATCTATTACATATGGTTGGGGCTGGAGCGATAGCACAGTGGTAGGGCATTTGCCTTGCGCACAGCCAGCCCAGCCGAGCCGGGTTCGATTCCTCCGACCATATCGGAGAGCCCGGCAAGCTACCGAGTATCTTGCCCACTAGGCAAAGCCTGGAAAACTACCCATGATGTATTCCTTATGCCAAACACAGTAACAAGTCTCAAAGTGGAGACATTACTGGGCCCGCTCGAGCAAAATCAATGAACAATGGGAGGACATATGCTTGTTTCTAACTTAATGAACAGACTTCATTCTAGATCAGAGAGCATAATTTAACTCTTCCCTAAGATATGATAGTTGGGTCTTAAGAGATAGTACAGTGAATAGTGCATTTGCCTTGCACATGCCTGTTACAGATTCTATCCCTTGTACCCCATACTGTTCTTTGAGTCTGTCTGGAGTGATCCCTGATTATGGAGTCAGAAGTATATATGGAGTCACAGGACTAGAATGTGACCCAAAATCAAAAATAGGGGAAAAAATCATTTATGTGTCTGTATCTATATCTCTTTCCTAGCCCTGCCCCCTCATTTCTACTAGCAATTCACTCTCATCTTTCCCGCTACTAAAACACATAGATATGTCTTAACTGACTGATGTATATGCTGCAGTTTTATTATTGGTTTTGCAACCATATGTAAACATAAATATATCTATTTTTTCCAGTTCTAAACTTAAAAATTCATTTTCTGTTTCTTCGGTCACTTAAAAAACTAGTTCCTATTGTGCAATTTCTGAACCAAATCAAATACAAATATTTTCAACTCATAAAACTTTAATTATTGTTAATGGCTGCTGCAAATTGTCCTATCATGCAGTATTATGGGACATGTGGATGTTCCATAAGTTATTCAACTATTCTCCTACTGCAATTTTTCCAGTCATAATTATCCTAATTTCCAGTATTTTGTCCAATGAACAATGATAAAATAAATATCCTTGTTCATACATTTCACCATATTTTTGTTTTAATTTTACTAGATTGTTCCCAGATGAAGCATTATTATGTTGAAAGGTGTATGCATTTTCCAATTTAATAGATTTTGTTGCTAAATTAGTTTCCCAGAAGACTATGTCATATGTCTACCAAAAAATTAAAAGAGTGTTGCCTTTCTCATGTCCCTAACAGCAGTAGTTATTATTGTTCTCTTTAATTTGTGCCAATTGGACTATATAAAATATTTTATCGTTCCTATACTTTTCATTTCTCTGACTGATGGTAAGTTTGGGATACATTTAATGGCCACTTGGGCTTTCTCTTCTCTACTATTGCTTATAATTAATCAGTTTTTCCATGTGAATTTGTAAGTTGTCTTAAAGTATTAATATTTTAATGAACATCTATAACTCAATTTCTCATTTAACTAATGACTACATAGAATTATTTATCTCATATAAGTTTATAAATTTTCATCGAAATAAAATACTTAGAGGGATTGGGCCACACCCAGCTGTGTGCGCAGTGTTGACTTCTGGCTCTGTGCTCAGGGCTCACTCTTGGTGGGATTGTTGGAGACATATGGGGTCTGAGGGAACAAAACCAGGTAAGCTGCGTACAAACAAGGTGCATTACCCAATGCACTATTAATGATGGTATTGTACTCTTTGTATTCTCTTGATTTTTCAAAATAAAAAAAGATATACACCTACCACTAAGTGGTCTTTTTTTTAAGTTTAGAATTCAGGGTTAGAGTTCTTAGTTCAGCAGTAGAACACTTGCTCTGCATGGGTCAGGTCCTGGTTTACTCCCTGGCACCACAAAAATATATACGGTTCTCAATTCATATGAGTTTTTTTATTTTACTTATGGGGTGAGACAGGAGTTCAATTTTCTTTTATTTCAAATGTAGAGTCATTGTGTGAGCACTGTTAAAATAAAATACCACCCTGGTGATATGGTGACATATCTAATTTATAAGTTCTATGGTCTTGTGTCTGGATTTTTCATTAGAGTCAACCTATTTCAATATTCCATTTTTACATTACAGACTAGAATTTTTTCAATATCTATTACAGTAAATTTCTTTTTATTATTTTTTCTTATAGTTCTATTGGTTATAATAAAATTGTTGACTTAACAATTTAAGACAGTTTTTTCAAATTTAAGATAATAAATCATAATAATCAAATCATAATCATAAATAAATTTACTAATATTATTGGAGTGAAATTTTTATAATGATTTTTTCAGCTGGAACATGGTATGTTTCAACTTATTTCATTGTTTATTAAATCAAATGATATTTTTCTATATGTGTGTGGTTAAATTTTTAGTATTATATACTTTTTTGTTATGGATGTTCAGGGAATATTTTCACCATTTTTATTTCTTAAAACTTATTGCTTGTACTGAATAAAAGTTTTGAACCTCGCTGAGACATAGATATATGAATTTTATGTAAAAGCCTAGGATGACATAGAGAGGATGTGTTTTCAGGGAGTAAGTGTGGGGCTGAAGAGGCCAGTTAGGAAACTAAAGTTGCAGTTCAAGGGGAGAGAAATTAATGTCTTCTACAATGTATGTTTGCTGAGATGGAGAAAATGGAGTATCCTATCAATTAAAATCAAACTGGTATATCTTAGGCGCTAATTTAATATGGGGAACATGGGCAAAGGGAGTATTTAGGTATACTGTTGTATTTCTGAAAGATAAAGAAGAATAAGCAAGAAATAATGTCTATCTCATGTTCATTGTAGCATTATTTACAATGGCGAAAATTACAGAAATAACTTATGTCTATCAATAGATGAATGGGTAAAGAAAATATAGGTTATTTAATTTTTAAAACAGAAGAAAATATCATTTGTTACAGCATGGACAAATTTGAAGAACATTATATTAAGTAAAATCAGACAGTTACACATTAAGTATTAAGTATTGGGTCATCTCGCATATATATATATATATATATATATATATATATATATATATGGGCTGGAGCGATAGCACAGTGGGTGTAGAGTGTTTGCCTTGTGCGTAGCCAGCTTGGCCGAGCCGGGTTCAATTCCTCCACCCCTCTCAGAGAGCCCTGCAAGCTACCGAGAGTATCTCGCCTGCATGGCAAAATCTGGCAAGCTCCCCATGACGTATTCGATATGCCAAACATAGTAACAAGAAGTTTCACAATGGAGACATTAGTGGGCCTGCTAGAGCAAATTGATGAACAATAGGAAGACAGTGCTATAGTGCAAAGATCACCCTTACAACTTAATGTCCATAGTTATTATTTTGTACTGTGTAGTAAGTTTGATGTAGATATAATATGGTGTTAACATTTTTCACATACAACATGTAGTAATACATAAAGGGGCACAAAGAATTCCTGAAAAGTGTTGGGTATGACTGTCACTTTTAGTGTCATGATTATATCAGGATTATATATGTCTGAGGTCATACATCAATTTATATAGTTTTGTTTATCATATATACCTCCAAATAAACTATAAAGAGATTGAGGCTGGAGTGATAGTATAGTAGGTAGGGCACTTGCCTTGCATGAAACTGACCAACGTTCCATCCTGACACCATGTATGAACCCCCAAACCCCATCAGGTGTGATCCCTGAGTGCAGAGACAGGAGTAAACCTGGAACAGTACAGAGTGTGGCTTCAAAAGTTCCCTCAAAAATATAGATAGACAGATATATAAGTAGACTAGAAAATAAATATGTTAAGAAAAAATCCCTATTAAATTTTTGTCTTTTTTCCAGTTCTTAACTCTAAAAAACTGAGCAGTTTTTCTCAAACTTTGGCAATCGTATGATCAACGATTGAATGACTAAAGAAATCCTTGGGTTGCTTTATTTTAGTTAAATAAATTTAAAAATAAATATTAAATGACTTAAAATTATTACATAGAAATAAATAACACATTTTATGACTACATTACATGTAGCCATTTTTTTAAGGTTTTGCCATATTATATGGTTTAATGATGGTATGATCAAATGCGAAAATAGCACATGCAATAGTTTCTATTAAGTTAAAAACATTTAAATTTTCAGTTATATATTTTGGAAAAGCAAACTACTCATGCCTTTACTAGTTCTAGATATTAGTCTCAAACATGGGCTCAGAAATTATGAAATAAAAGCCTATTATTCTTATCAAGGGCTACTTTCAGAGCTGTATCAGATATAAAATAAATGGCCAAATCAGACTGTAAAGCTAGATTGTTGAATATTTCAACTTAGATGACAGAAGTAATCAGTTCCCTTAATCTATTATATTTGCTTTTGGTGCTAGAATTATTTTCTTTTAGATAAGAAAAAATAAACTCAATAACTTGTTATCAATTTCTATCTCTAATCAGTAAAAACAAATATTAAAGAAAATAATTTAAATGCTCTTTAAGGAAGGTTTACCACTGTGTGGCCTTTAAGAAAAATACTAACACTTTAACTTCCATTTTAAAAATTAGTAATTTCTCTTGAAATTTTAGAGACAGTCTATTCAAGTTCTTGAGAATATTTGTGAAATGTTTTGAGCATGCTACTTAAAATCACACAAGCTCTCTTTGTATTTTCAATAATGGAAAAATGGTTTTGATTTTATTAATTCAATATCTTTGATTTTATTAATGCAAATCTTCCTGCTAAGAGTAAATGCAGTTTTTGGGAAAAGTTTTTTGACTTGAAGTTCATTTCCCCATAATAAAAAAAATGGTGCTCACAATACCTGAAATTTTATATTATAAACATGTTTTCTAGTTCAAAAAATACCATGTTGAGTATCACATCCACTGAACATATGCAGACATTTGTATTTATATGAATTAAAGGTAATATTACCCCATCTTCCAGTAGCTAGGCACTACACCCACCAACCTCCCCTGGTGCCATGTAATCCCATCAATGGCCAAGACTCAGAGACTATAAAATGAAGCTTCAGGAAGAACACAGCCACAAATGCAGCCACGTGACATCTTATTGTATAGTTTTCACTCTCGGGGAACCCTGCAAGCTACTGAGAGTATCCTGCCCACATGGCAGAGTCTGGCAAGCTCCCAGTGGCATATTTGATATGCCAAAACGCAGTAACAATGATAGGTCTCATTCCCCTGACCCTGAAAGAGCCTCCAATGTGGTACTTGCTAAAATCTCAGGGCAGGAGGAATGGAGACGCTACTGGTGCCTGCTCAAGGAAATCGATGAACAATGAGATGACAGTGATACAGTGACATGGTTATTACCTCAATGACACTGTTCACATTTAATCAGCTCAACAGTCAGGTGCATCAAGAAACTGTATATTGCATATAGCAAAAAAGAAGAAAAGTCATCATTGGAAAAAATTCTTTTGGTTTCTCTAGCACTGTAGCACTGTCCTCTGGTTGTTCATCGATTTGCTTGAATGGGCACCAGTAACGTCTCCATTGTGAAACTTGTTACTGTTTTTGGCATATCGAATACACCACGGGGAGCTTTCCAGGCTCTACTGTGCGGGCAGGATACTCTCGTTAGCTTGCCGGGCTCTCAGAGAGGGACAGAGGAATCAAATCTGGGCTGGCCATGTATAAGGCCCTACCTGCTGTGCTATCACTCCAGCTCCAAGCCAATCCAGATCAATAGGAATAAGTTAAGGAATATTAATAGTGACTAAAATCTCTTCTCTTTGAATGTTTGAGATGACTTTCATAGTAGCTTCTTTGTATCTTTTTCCTTGCTGTATTCATAGCGTATACACAGATCTTCCATCATTTCCAAAGATTATTTTTCAACTTTACATTAAATCATACAAAATAATTATTAATTGCTCAAAAAACACAAAAACCTCTCTTCTACATACTATGAGTTTGGTGAAAACACAAACCCAAAAACAAAACCCAAATCAAGATTTTTTCATATGTTCTATATTTGTGTCAAAACAAATATATTTTCTATTACAACATTGTATTAGAAAATATTTCTTGGCATACACACACAGTGATACAAACTCACGCATGCATTCCATATATTCATGTAAATACACTTAGTTTAATATTATTATATGCTCACAATATCATAGTTAGATAATTATATAAAATTTTACTAGCAACTTATTTTTTCAACATAGTAATTGTTATTAATTTTCAGTTGGTTTTGTTGTCAACAACACTGCTAGGGTCAATAAAACTTAATTTTATTCTGATGAATTACCAATTCTGAGTAATGTTTCTGGCATTTGTGCTCCAGTATTTGTTTGGGGCATTATATGATAAGCCTTATTCTTTCTAAAAAGAGGCTTTATTGTATTTATGTCAATATTTTAATAATTTAAAAATTGAGTAAAAATTAAGTAAAAAATAAAGCGATTTTATGTTTATATTTATGGAATATTAATAATAGCTAACACATTATGGAATAATAAAATTAATCAATTACCCAGAAGCATATAGCTTTTAAATAATTGTAACTTTTATAATAATTTTTTTTGTTCAGCTGTCTCTGTGAAGTAATTACTCTTAAAGAGTCAACTTTTCAAGACCCACAATAGAATTCTATATCAACACTGGAGTCTTATTTTTCACTCCTGTAACTAGGTTATTTATGTTCTTGTTTATATCAAGGATTTTTGCCTCAAAATAAACACTTTTCGGACATTTGGATTTATCAACTCATTTATTTTCAGTAGGGGACAAGACTACCTGTGACGTATTCGATATGCCAAACACAGTAACAACAAGTCTCACAATGGAGACATTACTAGGCTTGCTCGAACAAATCGATGAACAACGGGAGGACAGTGACAGTGACAGGAGACAAGACAATTCAAATAAAAAATCACTAAAACAAAATACAAATTGAATATATATACACACACATATGTGCATATATAAGAAATGTGAATAGCACATATACTCTATATACAATTTGGGTTTGGAGGCCACACCTAAAAATGCTCAGGGCTTACTGCTGGTTTTACACTCAGGCATCATTCCTGGTAGGGCTCAGGTATCAAACCCAGGTCAGCAACATGTAAGGAAATGTCCTTACAAATCCAGCCAGAAAATTTATATATACAACCTTTAAAAATATAAAATAAAATGTGATATCTATAGATTTCATAGTAATCTCACCTTATTAAATTTTTTTTTCACATGCTACATGTAGATTATTTGTTATACAACAGGGTTTGAGAAAATATTGGGGTGATCAAGCAGGCTGTAAATCTCTATAATCTTGTGGACCTTTTAGGAGAGACTTTAATAGTTTTGGTGTTTTCTCCTAGAGATGTTTCATCTGAGGCATCAAGTCTGTGGCCATGCCACGCTGAATGTGCTCCATCTCATCTAAGGTATCAAGTGTGATAAGCCAATGATGCTCAAGATGATCAGCATACAGTGTTGTGTGAATCTAGAACAAAATCTACCATGTCCACTTCTAAGAGAGAGATAGATGCCTCAGGAATCAGTTTCTAAAGGGAGAGTTAGGCAGCATTACAGAAGAGAGATGCATCCATTTTTAACACACAGATGCAAACTACAGACAGGAGAAATGACTAATCCTGGAGAGGACAACCTCTCTCCAGATGGAAAAGGCAAACTCTTCAGGATCACATAGAAGTTCCAGGCAAGGTAGAGCAGACTACGTGAACACTGATGATTGCCCCCACCTCTAGATCCACCCTCACTTTCTCACCACCCAGAGGTAAAGAAATGCCAATCAGTGATTTATTATTTGCTCATCTTAATCCAAGAAAATATAATTACCCTGTATTCACCCAACTAACACATAGTGTAACCTTTCATTTTCTTGCCCTTGTTACAGAGGGAGATGTTCTATATTAAGAGAGCTTTTACGTCTATTTCAAATACAAAATCCCTTTAAAAATTTAAAGGTGCAGTTTTTAAAAAATCTCTAAAGTTTATTCTATACTCTGTGGCTTTCTAAAAACAGAATGTATTGAAGGGAGCTTTCCCCAATGATGCTACATCAATGATTTTTGCTCTGCTCTATAAATGGATGTTGTTAGAGACTGGAAACATGCGGACCTTCTTTCCTCTCCACTAAATGGCCTCAAACAGTTCTGTTTCTGCTTTTAAGTTTTCCTGGACCCTCCCCTGTGGACAGGCTGTTTTCAGTTGAGAATGCTCTCCAGAAAGCCTGCTTGCATAGCTCACTTCCCACCCCTCTTTCTTCCCTTCTCCTGCCACCATTTTTTCACAAAAGAAATAAATGTTTCTGATTTGCTGGGAGCTGGAAAACATGTGTCCACCTATCAATTGGGCTGGAGCGGGTAGGGCATTTGCCTTGCATGTGGTCAACACAGGTTTGATTCCTCTGCTCCTCTCAGAGAGTCTGGCAAGCTATTGAGAGTATCTTGCCCACATGGCAGAACCTGACAAGCTCCCTGTGGTATATTCGATATGCCAAAAGCAGTAACAACAGTCTCACAATGTTAGTCTCATAACGTTGAGTTGTGGCTGCTTAAGCAAATCAATGAACAATGGGAGGACTTTGCTACAGTGCTAACTATCAATAGAAGCTCATGTGTTGGAAGGCCCTACTATTTGCTGAGTGAGGGTCTGGAGATAAAAGTCACAGATTTAGGGAGCTGGTTTGTGACAGCTCTCCACTGGTGTTTTTCTCATTTTTTTCTGTTTTCTAAGATGTGTTCCTGTAGCTGAGGAAAACAACCCTACTCCACCAACACTGGACTCCTGGTGAGTGGGGTAAAGTTTTGAAGTTCATAAAAAGCAATTGTTGTTGTTATTTCTGTAGCCTTTTATAAATTATCAACAGGGGTAATCAATGATGAGAAATAGAGCTCAGTGGTATCAGTCACTGCAGGGGATAAATGGACTTTTCTCAATCTGCCCAACTTCACCTTAGCTAGGAACTAAGAGTTATACTCTGGGACATCAGAAGAAACTATTGCTATTTAGTAAGCATACATGGAAACTCTAGCAGCTGAGAAATTCTTATTCCATTTTCAAATAAAATAAGCAATCACTGGCTCAAGGAGGTCAATGACATAGAAAAACTGAGTTCTTCAATGACCAAGAAGAACTCGGTTAGGATGGATCAACCAGGTCTAAATCTAGGAGTGAAATAGGTATGCTCTACCTGAGGAAGAGCATTTTTAACTTTCAGTATAGAGATAAAATAACTCCCGCTCCTTATTACGTGGGCTCCTCTCCCTGCTCTATAGCCCAGCTACCTTAACACAGGAGATATATTCCATGTCTGTGCTGTTTTCCTTTAGAATTTACAGTCATGTAAATTCTCCATATGATGGAGAGTATCATGTTAAGCGAAATGAGTCAGAAAGAGAGGGGCAGACATAGAAAAATTGTCCTCATTTGTGGAATATAAAGTAACAGAATGGGAGACTTACACCCAAGAATAAAAGAGATGAATACTAGGAGGATTGCTCCACGGCTTGGAAGCCAGCCTAACATGCTGAGGAAGAGGGTAGCTCAGATAGAGAAGGGACCAGCAAGTATGGGGTTCTGAGAGGGCCTGCTTGGGATAGGAGATGTGTGCTGAAAGTAGACTCTAGACAGAATGATGGCCACTCAATACCTCTATTGCAAACCACAACACCCATAAAGAGAGAGTGAGCAAAAGGGAATGCCTCTCCATAGAGGCGAGGTGGGTGGGGCATGGGGTAGGCGTGATGGGAGGGATGCTGGGATAATTGGTAGTGGAGAATAGAAACTGGTGAAGGGATGGGTACTCTATCAATGTATGACTGAAATGTTTGCACGAAAACTTGTAATTCTGTAACTGTACCTCTTGGTGATTCATTAAAAAAATTCTCCATGTGTACAAAAAACAAACTCCTTTATTCTGAGGCAGAAGTGAAACTCCCTAAATGGGGGTCATGGCATAAGAGAAGAGTCTACTGGATTGTGAAGAAAGAGGACTGGCATTATTGGGTTGAGGTGTGGTATGGTGTGATAACATTGTACTCCCCAAACACGTAAGCACTTACACTAGTAAACCAATGTTACTAGTAAATCAATTAATTAAAACAGTAAAAAATATGTTTGTTATTAGATTGTTTTACCTCTGCCAACCTGCCTAGAGTTATTTGGGTTATTTGTCCAGTCTGAGAAGAAAGCAGAGGAGTGTACAGCTGTTTTCCCCTGTGCCGTACAGCACAAGGCATGGGTGCAAGAGTTCAGCAACTGTCATTATTTTGGCTGTTGGTCTCAAAGCATGTTTCCCACTACTGGGGTGAGATGCATTCTGCAGAGGAATGCTGGATGAGAAAGGCACTACCTTTTCTCCTTGCATTTTTATTCACAGCATGTAAGGCTTTAAAAATTTGAGGAATCACGGCAGCAAGTTTTCAATGATGTATGGAGTGACAGGCCCTTCGTACTGTATCAAAAGAGAAACAGTGCAGAAGCATGACTGCTGCGAAGCACTATTTCTTATATTTAGTTTATCCAAAGCTTTGGCAACCCAGCAGTCCCTGAACTTTCCACATGGTGAGACAAAATTCAGAACAAATGCATCTGAATGTGCTCTTTTCCTGTTCCTCTCTTCAATGCATTTCCTGTTGAACAATTAGTTTCATCCCTCAGGAATCACTGCACCCTTGAGGCCTAGCTATGCAAAGAGTCATTCAGGATCAGGTGTTAGCAGGAGATGGGAGTAGGCAATGCAGGTCCTTTGGTCTCTCTTCCCAAATCCCTATCATCAACAATGGGAGACTTCGTCCAAAGAAAACTGTGTACATGCTGCAGCGTGAGGGTGGATGTATGCTCTCCTGTGCACATCGAAAGTGGGGAATGTCCTCAGTTACTAAGTCAGCCAATTCCAGGTATCCACAGTTCTGCTATGCAGGGAGGAAACATATTCCTATTATGCATGAATAGGCCGCTTGATACAATATTCCTGCTGTGATAAGTATATAGGGGGACAAGGTGGTATCAATAACAGAAAGTTTGAAGGACAGATCTATCAAGAGGAAATGCCAATAAATAGAAATTAGCCCTTTTTTCCCCAAAATATCTTTTGACTTTAAACTACTACTAAGTGATTTATCTTTACTTAGGAGCAGTCACATAACTGTCTGCAGTTCCTTTTTAGGAAATGCCCTGGTATGACATTTCTTGAGATAAAGTTGGTGGAAAATATCTTTTGCTCACCGCATATGAAAAAGTGACCCTATGTTCCTAAAATGATCAACCATAGAAACACCACTTAATCATATATGATCTGACTCTGCCTCAGGTAACCACGAATTGCTCCAGTAGCTTGATTTAGAGTGAACTGACCTTTCCCTGAAATATTTGCTTCCTAGCAGGTCAAGATTTTTGGAGTAGAGAGACCCATGAAAGGTTGAAGGCAGGATAAAGTTCATGAGCACAGCAATCCCATAACACGGGCAGAAGCATTATGATAGTAACAGGAGTTACTAAAAATTACCCGTGTATGTTTTCTAGCACTTTTCACATTTCCACCTATTGATTATGACAAGCTTACATAACAACACAATTTAAGAACCAATATGAATGCCATAAAATCCTTTATCAGCTGTTCAGAAATTTGCTCTATATAAATGCAATGCTTCTGAGCACTATGAATAATCTTCAAGAACATCTTTGTTCACCTTTAAGTAAATGCTGTACATTGGATTTTATGATCCAGAGATCTGCAGTTATGGGGTGTCTATATGGGTATGAAGCTCTATTTTAGGTACAGAAGACCTGATACATCTCTTTAAGTATATCTGAATCCAACCCAAATTTAACACTTCAATACTCAAGAGCTGAGAATTAAAGGTTGGTTTCTGAGTGCACTAATAAATTAAAGTAATCCTTTGAATGATCACTTGATCACTTGACATCCCGTTACTCATTGATTTACTCCAGCAGGCTCCAAAACGTCTCCATTTGTCCATCCCTGTCACGTGCTAGTATTGCACAATGGTGTCTGCTCATTCTAGGAACACAAAGAGCCTCAAACTGATCATTCAGGTTCTTTTTTTTATTATTAGTGAAGCACCATGAGGTACAGTTGTAGATTTACAAATCTTTGTGCTTGGGTTTCGGTCATACAATGATCAAATACCCATCCCTCCACCAGTGCCCATTTTCCTCCACCATGGATAATATCCCCGCCCCATGCCCCCCACCATGCCTCTGTGGCAGGGCATTCCCTTTTGTTCTCTCTCTCCTTTTGGGTGTTGTGGTCGGCAAAAGAGGCATTAAGTGGCAAACATGTTCAGTTCATAGTCTACTTTCAACATGCATCTCCCATCCTGGGAGGATCCTCTAAACGCCCTTCATTTGGTGCTCCCTTCTCTATCTGAACTGCTCTTTGCCCTAGAATACCTGGCTGGCCTCTAACCTATGGCCTCTAACCTATGGAATACCTGGTGTTGATCTCAGCTATTCTTGTGTATTAATCTCATATTTTGTTACTTTATATCCCCCAGATGAATGTAATATTTCTATGTCTATCCCTCTCTTTCTTAATCATTTCGCTTAGCATGACACTTTCCATATTGTGCCACTTGTATGTAAATTTCATGACTTCATCTTTTCTAAGAGCTACATAGTACTCCATTGTGTAGATGCACCAAAGTTTCTTTAACCAGTCATCTGTTCTTGGGCACTCAGGTTTCTTCCAGTTTCTGGATACTGTAAAGAGTGCTGCAATGAACAAACAAGTGCAGATGTCACTTCGACTACACATTTTTGCTTCTCTGGGATATATTCCCAGGAGTGGTATTGCTGGGTCAAATGGGAGCTCAATTTATAATTTTTTGAGAATCGTCCATACTGTTTTCCAAAAGGGCTGAACTAGTCGGCATTCCCACCAACAGTGAAGGAGTGTCCCTTTCTCGTCACATCCGCGCCAGCATCGGTTGCTTTTGTTCTTTTGAATGTGGGCCAATCTCTAAGGTGTGAGATTGTGGTTTTGATCTACATCTCCCTGAGGATTAATGATGTAGAGCATTTTCTCATGTGCTTTTTTGCCATTTGTATTTCTTCTTTGAGAAAGTTTCTGTTCATTTCATTGCCCCATTTTTGGATGGGGTTGGATGTTTTCTTCTTGTGGAGTTCAACCAGTACTTTGTATATCCTGGATATCAACCCCTTGTCAGATGTGTATTCGGCGAATATCCTTTCCCATTCTGTAGACTGTCTTTGTATTTTGGTCACTGTTTCTTTGGAGGTGCAGAAGCTTCTTAGTTTAAAATAGTACCATTTAACTATCTCTGTTTTCACTTGCTTGGCCAGTGGCGTGGCATCTTTGAAAATACCATTAGTCTCAATGTCATGGAGAGTTTTGCCAACTTTGTCTTCAATGTACCTTATGATTTCTGCTCTGATGTTGAGATCTTTAATCCATTTTGATCTTACTTTTGTACACGGTGTTAGGCAGAGTTCTGAGCCCATTTTTTTGCATGCAGCCGTCCAGTGAGGCCAGCACAATTTGTTAAAGAGGTTTTCTTTACTCCACTTCACATTTCTTGCACCTTTATCAAATACTAGATGATCATATAATTGAGATGAGATGTCAGTGTGTTCAACCCTGTTCCATTGGTCTGCAGTTCTGCCTTTGTTCCAGTACCATGCTGTTTTAATTATTGCTGCTTTGTAGTAGAATTTGAAGTTCGGGAGGTTGATTCCTCCCCTTTTCTTTTTCCCAAGAATTGCTTTAGCTATTCGTGGGGACTTATTGTTCCATATAAATTTCAGGAGTGTTTTCTCCATTTCTTTGAAGAATGTCAAGGGTATCCTTATAGGAATTGCATTGAATTTATACAATGCTTTCGGTAGTATTGCCATTTTGACAATGTTAAGTCTCCCGACCCATGAGCAGGGGATATCTTTCCATTTCCTCATGTCCTCTTTTATTTCCTGAAGTAGCGTTTTGTAGTTTTCTTTGTACAGGTCCTTTACTTCCTTAGTTAAGCTGATTCCTAGGTACTTGATTTTTTGGGGCACAATTGTGAAGGGGATTGTTTTTTTCATGTAGCTTTCCTCTCTCTCACTGTTTGCGTATAGGAAAGCCATGGACTTTTGGTTATTGATTTTATAGCCTGGAACTTTACTATAAGAGTCTATTGTTTCTAAGAGGTTTTTGGTGGAGCTTATTGGGTTCTCTAAGTATAGTATCATATCATCTGCCAATAATGAGAGCTTGATTTCTTCCTTTCCTACCTGAATGCCCTTAATATCTTTTTCTTGCCTAATCGCTATTGCAACTACTTCCAGTATTATATTGAACAGCAGTGGAGAGAGTGGGAATCCTTGTCTTGTCCCTGATCTTAGAGAGAAGGCTCTCAGTTTTTCCCCATTGAGGATGATGCTTGCTGTAGGCTTGTGGTAGATGGCTTTAACTATATTGAGGGAAGTCCCCTCTATACCCATTTTGGATAGGGTTTTCATCATAAAGGGGTGCTGGATCTTGTCAAATGCTTTCTCTTGCTCTATTTATATGATCATATGCTTTTTATTTTCTTTTGTTGATATGATGGATTATATTGATTGATTTCCGGATGTTAAACCATCCTTACATCCCTGGGATGAATCCTACTTGGTCATGGTGTATGATCTTTTTGATGAGTAGTTGGATTCTATTTGCTAGTAGTTTGTTGAGGATCATTGCACCTGTGTTCATCAGGGATATCAGCCTGTAATTCTTTTTCTTTGTGGTATCTCTGTTTGCTTTTGGTATCAGTGTGATATTCGCTTTGTAGAAACTGTTCAGAAGTGTTTTTGATATTTCAGTTTTGTGGTTAAGCTTAAAGAGTATTGGGAGTAAGTATTCTTTAAAGATTTGGAAGAATTCACTAGTGAATCCGTCCGGGCCAGGGCTTTTGTGCTTGGGGAGACTTTTTATTACCATTTCAATTTCCTTGGTGGTGATAGGTCTGTTCAGGTGTTCCAGGTCTTCTTGGTTCAGCCTTTGGAGTCTGTAGGAGTCTAGGAATTTATCCATTTCCTCGAGGTTTTGACGTTCCGTGGCATAAAGCTTCTCAAAGTACTCCCTGAGGATCCTTTGAATTTCTGTAGTTTCTGTTGTTATGACCCCCTTTTCATTTCTGATTCGGTTCATTAGGGTTTTCTCTCTCCCCTTCTTTGTGAGATTTGCTAGAGGCTTATCGATCTTGTTAATTTTTTCGAAGAACCAGCTCTTGGTTTCATTGATCTTTCGGATTGTTTTTTGGGTTTGCATCTCGTTAATCTCTGCTCTGAGTTTTATTATTTCCTTCCTCCTGTTCGGGTTGTGCTCCTTTTGTTGGTCCTTCTCCAAGCTCATAAGCTGTGAGGTTAGTTTATTTATGTGAGCTCACTCCTCCTTTCTGAGGAATGCTTGTAGAGCCATAAACTTTCCTCTTAAGACAGCTTTTGCTGTGTCCCATAAGTTTTGGTAACTCGTGTTCTCATTTTCATTTGTTTCTAGGAATCTTTTGATTTCCTCTTTGATTTCCTTTCTAAGCCACTCGTTGTTCAATAGAGCACTGTTTAATTTCCAGGTGTTTGATTTAGTTTTCTGTTTTTGTGTGTGATTTACTTCTAATTTCAGCGCATTTTGGTCTGAGAAGATTGTTGATACAATCTCTAGCTTCTTAATATTATGGAGGTATGTTTTGTTACTCACCATGTGGTCTATCTTGGAGAATGTTCCATGTACACTTGAGAAGAATGTGTACTAAGCTTTTTCAGGATTAAGTGTCCTGTATATATCTACTAAGTCCCTTTCTTCCATTGTTTCCCTCAGATGAAGTATGTCCTTGCTAAGCTTGAGACTGGTTGATCTATCAAGAGGTGACAAAGCGGTGTTGAAGTCTCCCACTAGTATTGTGTTGCTATTGATGTCTTTTTCCAAATCTATGAGTAGTTGTTTTAAGTACTTTGCTGGTCTCTCATTAGGTGCATATACATTTATTATTGTAAGTTCTTCCTGTTGTACATCCTTTGATCAATAAGAAATGGCCTTCACTGTCTCTTATGACATTCTTCTCTCTGAAATCAATGTGGTCTGATATTAAGATAGCTACCCCAGCTTTTTTCTGGGAGCTGTTTGCCTGTAGGATTGTTTTCCAGCCTTTGACTCTGAGTCTGTGTTTGCTTTGACTATTGAGATGTGTTTCTTGCAGGCAGCAGAATGTTGGGTTCAATTTTCTAATCCATCCTGCCACTCTATGTCTTTTAATTGGTGCGTTTAGCCCATTGACATTGAGAGAGATTATTGTTATGGGATTTTGTCCTATTGTTCTGTTGAAATTAGGTGTATTTGTGGGGCCTGTCCTGTCTTAAAGTAGCCCATTTAGTTGTACTTGTAACCGTGGTCTTGAGTCTATGAAGTTTCTGAGTTGTTGTTTGTCTCTGGAAACTGTGTGTTTTTCCTTCTATTATGAATTAGAGTCTCGCTGGGTAAAGTATTTTGGGGGAGGCATTTATTTCATTGAGTTTTTTCACTATGTCCCACCACTGTTTTCGGGCCATGAGGGTTTCATCAGAAAAATCAGCTGTGAATTTTAAGGATGCTCCTTTGTAAGAGATTTCTTTCTTCAATCTTGCTGCTTTCAGAATTTTGTCTCTGTCTAAAGTTTTGGTCATTTTGATCAGGATTTGTCTTGGGGTATTTTTGTTCGGATTTCTTCTAGCTGGTACCCCTTGGGCCTCCTGAATGTGGTCACAAGTTTCCTTCAGCTCTGGAAATGTTGTAGCAATGATGTCTTTGACAGCTTCTTCTTCATCAAGGTTTTCTTCCTGTCCCTCTGGGTCTCCAATTATTCTTATGTTACCCCTCTTGGCTTCATCACGATCTTCTCTTGCCATCTGTTCCCGAACTGTGAGTCTCTTTTCCATTTTCTGCTCTTTTCTGGTGAGTCTCTGAACTTCATCTTCGAGCTCACTGATTCTGTTCTCAGCAGCTGTTACTCTGCTGCTGAGGCCTTCCACTGAGTTTTTCAATTCGCCTACCAGGTTTTTCAGGTCTGACATTTCCGATTGCATTTTCCTCATTTCTGCCTTCAAATCCTCTTGTCTTTTATTGGCATTGCTTTCTATTGTTTCTTTTAGTTCCCTAAGCATCCTAAGTAGCTCCCTTCTGAATTCCTTGTCAGAGAGTTTGTCTAACACTACAATACTTTTGGTGTCTTCTGGGCTAGCTTCTTCAATAAGAAAGTTTGTTGGGCTTTTGCGTTGCTTTACCATTGTGACCAGTGTGCTTTAGTCCTTCACGTTCACTGTTACTATTCTGGTTGAGTGAAGAGAGAGTTCCCGGATCCGTTCAGCTTTGTTGCCGCAAGATGTGTTGTTGCCTCAGTTCCCGTCCTGCGCAGGTCAAGGGAGAAAACCGGCTATTCTGGGGGATCGAGGTAGCTGCACATGCCCTGGGGGAGTCCCAAGCCATGGGGGCAGACTGTACCTGGTTGAATGAGGAGAGACTGCCATGAGCCGTTCAGTTTTGTTGCTGAAAAATAGGCCTCGGTTCCCGTTGGCACAGATCATACTGCTCCCTCTTATGGTGGGAAAGGATTTTGGATAAGTTTGGTCTATGGTAGGCACCCTTCTACGTTTCTGAGTTTGACCTTTTTCTCAATCAGGCGTTATTCTTTGTTTTATAACTGACATTGAGTGAAACTTTTTGAGGAGGTGCTATTTGGTACTGAGCTTATACAGCTATTTTCAAAAGGTCTTTGTTGGAAATGGAGTAGGTGAATGGGATGTTGTTGGATTATAGTAGAAGAGGTGGGAAATTTTTGGTTGGTATTAGGTGGCAAGTTGTGGGATGAGAGTCCTGAGTGCTTGATTTGAGTGATATACCTGCGGCCGCTGAGGAGAAGGCCATGCCCACTTTGGGAGGCCCCTCCCCCTTCCTGGTGGCCACACCCTAGCCCATCCCAGGCGACTCCCACCCAGGATCCTGGAATGGAGGAAGGGTGGTGGACAGTCTCCCCGCTGGCTTCAGGCGGGAATCGAGGCGCAGCTGGGGGGCAGGAGCGGTTCCCAGCTGGACGCCTCATTCAGGATCTTAACAAAGAAGTCTGACCATCTCATAGGTGGGCAGCCACACGATCTTTTGATGTCCTGTGGGATCGAGTCAGTAATGACTCTAATTCAGCAGTCATCTCAAAATCGCGTTACGTGTCCAGCTCATCTGATTATAATGCCTGGGCAAACGAGACAGCATCTCTGATTTTTCATTGTCAATGGTGGTCAGAACTCTGGATTCTTCCTATCACTTGAGTGATGCATGATAGGCCAAGCATAGCTCTTTCGATTCCTCATTGGGAGACATGAATAGCGTTCTCATCCTGTTTTCGTGAGACCCAGGTCTCTGAGACATATGTTAATGCAGGAAGAACAGTGGAATCAAAGAGATGTGCCCAGAGCTGGAGGTTCTTCGTCCTCTTAACTATTTCTTAACTATTTCTTCGATGCTTTTGAAGGCATCCCAAGCTGCTCTCTTCCTCCTGCACAACTCAGATACCAGGTGAATTGTCATGTTGACCTCTTGACCTAGGTACACATAACTTGCATTTGGACATGTTCATTCCATTGAGAGCTAGTGGAACATCAGGAATGAGACCATTTCTCATAAACATTGTCTTCGTGAGTTCAACTGTAGTTCGACATTTCCACACTCACGGTCAAAGTCGGCCAGCAACTGTGACTCTTGGCTAATGTTTGGTGTTATTAGAAAAATGTCATCAGTGAAGTGGAGGTGTTGTAGTTGCCAACCATCTATTTTCACTCCTATTCCTTCCCAGTTCACTCGTAGTATGACGTTCTCGAGGGTGGCACTGAAGAGTTTTAGTGACATGGTATCACCCTGCCGAACCCCTCTCTTGACATGGATGATCACTTCCTTGTACAATGGTGAGATCCTAGTAGTGAATCCATAATATAGCTCATGGAGGACCCTGATGCATTGAATTTGAATGCCCTGTTTGGCTAGGGCTCTGATGACCACTTCTTTCTCAACAGAATCAAAGGCCTTCTTTAAATCAATCAACATTAGACAGAGTTGCATCTTGAACTCCCAAAAAACCTCAATGAGCTTGGTGATTGTATGGATAAGGTTGATCGTGTTGAATCCTTTACAGAACCTGACTTGCTCACATGGTTGTCCTTTATCTAATGTTCTGACAATCCTATTCAGGATGACTCGAGTGAACAGCTTGCAGATGACAGACAAAAGGCAGATCAGGCCACAGTTGCCAATGTCGTGGATTTCTCCCTTCTTGTACAACAGAACAGTTCTGCTGGTTTCCCATTGGAACGAAATTTTGCTTTCAGACAGGTAGCTTGTGAAGAGCCAAGCCAGTGTATTAACGAGTATTGACAGTATGTTCTTCAGGTGTTTAAGTCTGACTTTGTCTGGGCCAGGTGCTCTTCGCTTCTTTACTGATGAAATGGCATGTCAAAATTTCGGAAGGGAGAAAGTTGGGTGGGACATATCCATCCTGAGGAATTTGCTATGTGGGCAGGTGGACGTGGCTATCGAAGAGATCCTAGTAGAAGTCGTGGATAATCTTCTCCATTGCCTTTCTGGAAGATGTGAGAGATTCATCAGGACGTTGGAGGGCAGTCATCTTGGTCTTGTAGTTAGTGAAGGACAGGTGGGGATTGCGAATGCTTTTCCGGGCTTCTCCCGCATCTACCAGCACTGCTGCTCTTCTCTCTTTTGAGGTCTTCCTTTTTCGCTTCTCTGCACTGCTTTGTGAGCTTGGATGTTTGCTTGTGGTTGGCTGAGACTTGTGCCAAACTACATTGTCTAGTGAGCTCGAGAGTTTTTGAAGACAGGCATCTTTTTGTGGCTATCTCTCTCTCTCTCTCTCTCTCTGTGTTCCTCGCATAATCATGGAGGTGCTGAAACAGTCAATCGCATTCTTCATTAATGTTGTCAATGACAGCATCTTCCCATGATGCTGCAATAGTGCCAAAGAGCTACCAGTTGTTAGTTGTTCTGGGAGTTCTCTTCTTAAACTTTGCAACTCTTTCTTCCCACTCTGTGAAGTAGAATTTTGCATGAAGAAGATGGTGGTCCGATCCCACTTGGAATTTTGGGACAACAATGACATCAGTCAGGCAAAACTGTTGACTGAATATGATGCAGTCAATTTCATTATGAAACCATCCACCTGGAGACTCCCATGTCCAATGTTTAGATTTGGCCTTCTGGAAGTGAGAGTTATCATGGACGTTCTTGGTCAACATGATGAACTCAGATAGTGTCTCACCCTGTTCCTTCCATTCTAGGCCATGGGTCCTGATGTGATCTTTTTGGTCCTATCTTGGCATTAAAATCTCCAACTGTTATCTTGTAGGAGGTGTGGTCTTCTTTATAGAACTTTCCCATCTCCAGGTAGAACTTCTCAATTTCTTCTTCATAATAATTGGATATTGGTTCACAGACAATGAAGACAGAAACTGCCGGCAGTAAGCCACATCTGTTCAAGTGTAATCATTCGATTAGGGTTGTTAGGCAATTGACTGAATCAATGCTCATGGCCAAGTTCGTGTTGACAAGGACACAGATACCACCAATGCCTGTTTTGTCACATGTTCTGAGGATCATTTCTTCTCCACTGTCGAAAACAGTTTGATGTGATTGATGCCTTCTGTCTTGGTCAGACCAATGATGCCGTACTTGATCTTTTGCACTTGCACCATTAGGTCCTTGATGGATGCATTCAATACCAGCGTACATGCTTTGAATGTACAGACAGTCATTATTGTCCATAGTTTTGGCAGCCTGGTTTGGCCTTGAGATTTTATCAGCCTCTCCTTCCTCATCCTTCTTAACACTGCCATATTGGTGGCTCTTTCGGGGTCAGAGGAATGAGACTCATTGTATTTACTCTTTTTGTCATATCAAATATGCCACAGATAGCTTGCCAGGTTCTCTCTTGCAGGCAGGATACTCTCAGTACCTTGCCAGGCTCTCTGAGAGGGATAGAGGCTTTTAGGGAAACCTCTAATCACCCTTGCAGATATACTCATAGTACAAATCATATTTGAATGCCATCAAATATGGTGCGGTATTCTTGGAAGATGGGTATTAAGTCTCCTATGATGTGTCGTGTGGCCGCTTTGCCGCTGCATAGTCCTGGAAAGCAGCCAAGAGTGTGGCGGCTGCTGGGTAGTAGAGGTAGTGGAGATCTGCTGATGCTGTATTTATCTGGTACCAGTAGGGTGGGGCTTCTGTGTGTGATCCCTGGGTTGCTTAAGATTGGTGGAAGCAGGCAGGGCAGGGTAAGGTGGGGCTTCTGAGTTTAATCCCTGGGTTGTTGGAGATTGGTGGGAACAGGCAGCGTATCTCTGTTTCTGGGTCCCTTTGTGCCTGGAGTTCAAGGTCACAGAGTTCCGCTTTGAATGATTAATCCTATTTTATACTGATTTTAGATATAAATAAAAAGAAAAAACCTCAAATATTATCTATATCTATATCTACAAACATACACATATCTGGTTAGAGTGATAACATGGCAGGTAGGGCATTTTTGCCTTGCTCACAGCTGACCGGGATCCTTTTCTCCAGTCTCTCAGTGAGCCTGGCAAGCTACTGAGAGTATCCTGCCCACAGGAAGAGTCTGGCAAGCTCCTCATAGTGTATTCAATATGCCAAAAACAGTAAGAACAAGTCTCATGATGGAGACGTTACTGGTGCCTGCTCAAGCAAATTGATGAACAATGGGAGGACAATGCTACAGTGCTACACACACACACACACACACACACACACACATATATATGTATATATATATATATATATATATATGTTCATGCTTAATGTCTGTCATTCATTTAAGTAATATTGAAGTAGCTGGAAAATAAACCATGTCACCTAATTTGGAGTTAAATTTTAAATTAACAATTTTCCTCCAAATCATTATGTTCTTTTTCAAACTAATTGTGTATATTTTAACATCTAAACATAATTATTCTGAATAATTATATTAACAGCACTATGAAACAATCACAAGTTAAAATAATATTTCTCTACAAAAGAATATCTTAGACATTCTCATGATTCCAGAGAAAATTTTAGGTTGAGACATTGGCATCAACTCAGTCCTCTAAAAGATCAGATATCTAGTATTTTTCCCTTTCATAGCAAAAATCGAATTAAATTAACTGAAAATTATCATAGACATATCATCCTTATTTGTCTTGCCTGTTTTGACTGTCACTTTCATGATCAAAGAATAGTATTTTTCTGCATCACTGTTTCTCATTATTTATGTGTTCGACTTCGGTGATCCCTTTTCCTGGCTTTGAGGTTTATACCCTTGTGATCTTTCTTTTTGTTTAAACTACTACCTATTAAACATCTTGAAATGAAAAATGTAGACCATCACTAATTTACTTTTTCTTCCTTTAAAAAAGTATCATCCGTTTGATAGAAATAAAATAGCTCTCAATCTTGAAAAATTATTTAGGTGAAAAGCTCTGTTTCAATCTGGTCATCAGAATTCTGCACCCATGGGTGCTATCTCTGCTGCATCTCGAATGTCAATGATAATATTTGATGATTTTAAGTATCTAGAGCTTTTATATGCCAAATTCAGTTCTAAATGATATACACTCATTTAATTCTCATAACAGTTCTCTTAAGATAGATATACTACAGTCATCATATATGAATATAGCTGAAGTTTAAGAGGTTTAGAAAGTTGGTCAATGCTAAGACAATACTGAAGTGTGCAACAGCTTTCTCACCTCTTGCCCATAATTCAGTTGCTAGAATGTCTTTGGAGTTATCCTGGAGAATTTAACCATATTAATCATTATATTAGGGAACTATGTAGACCTTATTGATAATTTTGACCAAGAAACAGAAAAGAGTTCATACTCTGCACCAATAATATTCTAGAAGTACAGACTAGATATTTATACTCACTGAAATTCCTTCTTTAACCTACATACAATTGAAAATTTGGTTAACTAATGAAGCCTCTTTGAAACATGATGAACTGTAAAGATATTTTTATCAATATGATCCGATAATCTCATCCCCTACTTCTGTGTTGGTCCCACCCTTATAGAACTCTCCTACCTGGCCATTGCAGCCTCAGAAAAACTGTAGAATCTGGTTTCCTTCTAAAAATATGTATAACACCTTCAGGTCTTCTAACTAGGTTACACTAGCCCCGTTTCCACACTATCCTGCAAAAATGTTCCAAGTATGTAGCTGCAAACTGCCTTCCCCAGAATAAACCCACATCATCAGAAAGCAATAGGTAAGTAGATGTGAAACATTGTTTTCTGTAAGAATTTGTTATATGTATTTACATAGTGTTTGTAATTATCATTTTAATGGCTCATTAAAAATTTCCAGCTGATATTCCATAATTAATAAAAAACTCTTTTATTGCTGGGCAGTTTGATGGTTTTTTAGGGGATTTGTTTTTAATTTCTTTTGGTGATTGTTGCTGCTATTTGTTTTATTTTATATAACACCCACAAAGACCTTTGTAAAAGTTCATTTGGACCATACTCCCATTGAAACATTTCTTTAAAATAAATTCCTATAAAAAAGATTACCGGATCATATTGATAAAAATATCTTTACAGTTCATCATATTTCAAAGAGGCTTCATTAGTTAACCAAATTTTCAATTGTATGTAGGTTAAAAGTCACACCAAATTATTGTCACAATAGTTTTATTTTCCTAGTATGAATGTATACACATTTTGAGTGCAAATGAATGAAAATATTTTTCTTATACAATTTTCTATTTGTATTTTCTCTAGTGTGAATTGTGAATACCTTATCTGCACTCGTGAACTAGTGCCTATGTGTTGTATATTGTTATTTGGTTTTTGGATTTAAATATGATTTCCTTAAAAAATACTAAAAGATGGCATGTGATGCAGGTATCTTAACTTGTTTTATTGTTTTTCATTTTATTGAAGTTTCTCACTCCAAGTATATTTCAAAACATGGTTGAATCAGTCTGTCTTATTATATGAGATTGTTCATTTTGTTTCAAAGCTTGGAAATTCATCTCTGTCAAAAATCAGATAATTTTACTTTCTTCTTTAAAACAATACTTTTATGTCTGTCACTCTCATAGACGTAAAATATATTTTGGAGACTGATATTTTGATAGTGTTAAAATAATTTTTTTTTACTGAATTCTCAAAATACTGTGTTTGTCAAGGGAAAGCTTTATTTTCACAGTAGGACTGATTTGAAGGGTTTGGTGATAAAGAGTACGAGAAACACATAGGAGTAGAAGTACAGGGTCAAATTATGTACTTTATAACCTTGCTTTGGCAGTACCTGTGCTGACATTTTCATTTAGGCCTTGAGTTATTAACTGTGGTGTAATAACTAGATTAATTAAACTTATTTAAAGTAGCTTAGAAAAGTAACCTTTTACTTTAATATAAAGGTTTTAGAATAAAATTTATAAAACCAGGTAATTGAGCATATTTATGAGTTTAAAGAAAAAAAGTGTGGTCTAGCCAGATAGCACAGGAGTTAAGACAATTGCTCTGTTTATGGTTGATTTAGGTTTGACCCCAGGCACTGCCTTTGGGCAACACCCAGCTGTGTTCAGGAATCATTGTGGCAAAAGAGAGTGTGTGTGACACAATGAGAGAGAGGAGAGAGGAAAGAGAGAGAGAAAGAGAGAGAGAGAGAGAGAGAGACAGAGACAGAGACAGAGACAGAGAGAGAGACAGAGAGACAGAGAGACAGAAACAGAGAATTTGATCTTATTTCTTTTATCAATTGATGTGGGACTGGAGCAATAGCACAGCTGTAGGGCACTTGCCTTGCACGCAGCCAACATAGTCGACCCGAGTTCGATTCCTCCGCCCCTCTTGGAGAGCCCGGCAAGCTACCGAGAGTATCTCACCCGCACGGCAGGGCCTGGCAAGCTCCCCGTGACATATTCGATATGCCAAACACAGTAACAACAAAGTCTCCAATGGAGACGTTACTGGGCCCGCTCGAGCAAATCGACGAACAACGGGAGGGCCTTTACTTTACTTTACTTTATCAATTGATGAGAAAAAATTAAGAAATTTAAAAAAATATTTGAAGACCTATGAATATGGCTCAGGCTTATCAGTAGAGTGTGTGCCTATGTATGTAACCAAACACACACACAAGCATACACACACATAAATTAAATAAAATCATTCATACCTTTCTATCACCTTAGGTGGCATCTATGAAGAAAAGGTCAAGTTTCCTTCCCAGTATCTGTGAGTCCCTGACAGCACTGGGGAACTAAGTCCTGAATATTGAGGGTCCAGTTTCTTTCTAGCTCTGTGTCTTGCAACTACTATCTTCCATGTTGAGGTGTATCAGAAATAGAAACAAAAGTTTACAAAGACCAAAAACTGAAATGTTCAAAAAACAAGGAGCTTTGATTTTCTTCCTTTCTTAACATCTCCTTTCTCCATTTATTTTCTGATGTTGGTTTATTTATATTATCTTGCTTGGTTTTATCTAAGGTCATAATTTATCTATAAAATGAAAAATACAGGTAAATAATGAAAGCTAAATTTTAAGACCTTAGGTATTGATTCCTTAATTTTCAGGGATACTTTGGCAATGAAAGAACTCCCCTTTAAAATAATCATGTATAGGGCTGGAGCAATATTACGGCAGGTATGGCACTCACCTTGTATGTAACCACATATGGTCAGTCCCTTGAGTCCTGCCAGGAGTAATACCTGAGCATAGGAGCCAGAAGTGACCCCTGAGCACTGTCAGGTATGGCCCTCCCTATCAAAAACAAAACCAACATATAGGTCTACAGCCAGAAGCCCAAATTTATAGTATAGATTTCTTTTTTTCACTATTTTTTCTTTTTTTGCTTTTTGGGTCACAGCCTATGATGCACTGGGGTCATCCTGGCTCTGCACTCTTGGAATTACTCCTGGCGGTGCTTGGGGGACCATGTGTGATGCTGGGAACCGAACCCAGGTCGTCCGTGTGCAAGGCAAACACTCTACCCTCTGTACTATCGCTCCAGCCCTTATAGTATAGATTTCTTGTGTTCACAGTTGTCTCTGGCTGAGGTTATGGAAAGGAAAGAAGTGGGGAGGGGTAGGCCTTGAATTAGGAGCTTCCTTTTGGAGAAGGAAGCTTTCTGTCCCATTGCCTACTGCTCCTGTGTCAGATCAAAGAGCTCTCCTTCCTCTCCACCCAAACTAATGCCTTTTCTCTGGATTCCATCCTCTTTTGACTCCTCTGTATTGATCAATTCATTATGTTTCTATCATCTCCTGCTGTTTCTCTTTGCCTTAACACAATGAAAAGTAAGAAATAGTACCTTTAAGGAAAACTGAGATTTGTTGAGAACATCTTTCTGACCAAGCAATTTACACACGTTGTCTTAGTTCAATATACCTCAGATTATGAACCATCACAGTAGTGCTGTGCAGTACCATTTCTAATTCATTTTACAGGTCCAAACCCTGAAACTTAATGAATTTAGGTAACTTCTAAGAGGTTAAATTGCTAACCTGCAGCACTGCTGGTATTGAAAGTCAGATGATTTTCACAACCGTGCCTGTTCTTTGTATCACTTATCTTTGCCAAGCTGCAAATCCCACTGTCAGGAAACAAAACAAAAAATCGTTTGACCCTGTTGATCCTTCTGGCTCCCATGTGGTCAGTGCAAAGATTATCAGACAACTTCTAACTGCCCTACCATCACAGCCAGCTCGCCAGCACAGGCCTGCCTCTGGCCACTCTCTAGTTTTGCACTCACAATCTTGTGAGAGCTACTTCTGTAAAAACTATGCTGTGCTCATCTCCTTCTTTGGGTTTCTACAAGGCAAAGCACATGAGATGAGGGGTTCTAGTGGAAGACTGCTTAAATGTATGCTTAATCTTGGCAAGTGAGTTTGGAAAAGTTATTTATTTATTTATTTTTAGGTAACTTAAAATTTCATTCTCTGGGGCCAGAAAAATGACAATAGAGTCAGTAGAGTGCCTTGCACATGGTTGGCATGCGTTGGATCCTTTGCACCACATATGACTCCCCAAGCACTGCCAGGAGTGATCTCTGAATGCAGAGACAGCGGTAAGCTCTGAGCACTGCTATTGTGTGTGCTCCCCCCCATCCCAAATTATCCTCTGTAAAATAAGAAACTACATTTTATTTTTTAAAATATTTACTCTTTATATATACATTATATATAAGCACATGGATATATATTAAGAGTAAATATTTTAAAAAATAGACTAATTTTTAGGTTGATAAACTTCAAGGTAAACAAGTGTGCAATATCTGTGTATCTCTTGCACCAGTCATAGTGTCTGACTCACAGAAATAATTTCATAAAATTTAGTTGAATAAACATAGTTATGAAAAGTCTATAGTCAGTAACTTTAACTTATTTTCTTTAAACTCTTGTAATATATCTTCCACTACTATTATTACATGTATATCTTTATTATCAAATCACCAGTAATATCTAGGTTGCTAAATCTAATAGCCTTCTCTTCAAATTCTTTTAATATTGTACATTTAGTAATGCACTATTTGATATGCCAGACACAGTAACAACAAAGTCTCCAATGGAGACGTTACTGGGCCCGCTCAAGCAAATTGACGATCAATGGGAGGGCCTTTACTTACTTTCCTACTTTTACTACTTGTTATTCATGGTACATAGATGACCTACATGCATCTATAGCCAATTTTTTAAATTTTTAATCTATGTATTCTTTATGGGCAAATCTGGTGACTTTTAAAATATATGTATTCTCTATTCCTCTGTTTTATGCTCTATAAGGAGACAACAGCAATGACTAATCAATCACTTTACACCTGTAAGTTTCCAAATAAAGAAAGGGCATGGTGGGGCATGTAGTGGACACAAGCGTTAGGTGACTGAGAGCTGACTTTCCAGGCCAGAAGACGGGCAAGAACCAGGATACGGGAGAAGAGGGGAATGCAGAAGCAGGAACCAGGATGGGGGCTGATAGGTAGTTGTTTTATTTCTCTCTCCTCCTCAATGTAGTACTATCTCTCCCCTCACAGCAGTCCTCATCATCCGTCAGTTTGGTCGTTGTCCCAGTCATCAGACTTCCATCCATTATCTTAGTCTCCCTGTAGACCTCAAAGTCTCTTCTTTGTTATATCATCTACCTCGTCTAGGCATAGTCTCATAATCCTCTATTTCTAGTCACCATCATCATCATCTGGTTCTCCTTCTAGTCACAAAGTCTACAAAGTCTCAGTTCTCCTTCAGTGTCTAGTCTTCAGCGTCTAGTTCCCCCAGTGTCTTCAACATCTTGTCTTCATACCATCCCCTCTTACCCCTTACAGCACAGTTACATAGAAATCGTGAAGGGTGGAAATTGAAAGGTGGAGTTAAACATTATCATAACAACAAGGAGATGTAAAGCCACTCCTTCAGGGACTTAACTCAAGGACAAAATATCATCTGAAGAGACTACTCCAGATTGCTAGGAGATCGACCCAAGGGTGGGATTTCATCCAGGGTATATTGTTTTCTCCTTTTTTCAGCTAGCAATCCATTTAAACAATCATAGTAAATTTACTTCTTATAATGTTTCTGGGGCTGGAGCGATAGCACAATGGTAGGGCGTTTGCCTTGCACACAGCCAACATGGCCGACCTGAGTTCGATTCCTCCGCCCCTCTCGGAGAGCCCGGCAAGCTACCGAGAGTATCTCGCCCCCACGGCAGAGCCTGGCAAGCTACCCATGATGTATTCGATATGCCAAACACAGTAACAACAGTCTCCAATGGAGACGTTACTGGGTCCGCTTGAGCAAATCGATGAACAACGGGAGGACTATGACTGTGTATGTTTCTAGTCATGTCATTTTGTATGAACACAGTAAGAGATATATTAAGCTTAAAGTTTGACTCTTCCTGGGGACATCTTGCTATATATTCCAGATCACAGTCCTCAAGCCAGGTTAGTCTTTCCTAACCCCAGCAGTGTCCTTGTTTAGTTACTTCTTTTTGAGTCATAACAGAGTTTGTCTATTACCGTGCTCTTAACTCATAGTTAAATATTATGGCTCTTGGCCTGACCCATTTCAATGCCAGGGTAGTTCACAGCTTGCCCTGAGTCCACCCAGTACCTCGTCAGGACCCTGAGATTTGGGTGCTAGGAACTAAGGGCAATTGAGTCTTCAGTCAAGTAAACATGGATTCCCAGGAGTAAATATTATTTTTGAGTCAATTAACTCCCATGTTACAAAGCATAGCATGAACAACCTTCCTATGTCTATACAAAAAGGACATTGCTAAATAAACCATGCAAATGACATAAAGGAAAGAGAAAAGTAATATAGGATTATTAGTGCTTGATGGAATTGAGTTTGCCTCAGAGGCACTGTAGTGGGAGTAGCTCAAGAAATCTTAAGCTTTCTTCAGAAGGAGCAAGAACAACCCAATGTTATCCATACATCCACACTTTTCCCATTTCACTCTTTTACTTGGAGTTATTTTTTTAAAACATAAAGTCAATGATATCACCCATGCATAAAGCCCATTGATGCCCTCCTTTACTTTAGGAATATTGAACAGTGAAATTTCAAGTGGGCCCAGCCTGATCACATTCAATCATTTCACCTTTCTTTTCATGTTTTCCTTTCACAGGCAACAATTCTCCTTCTGTATCCCAAGCTTCTGTCACATCAGCTTAATTTAGGGCAAGTTATTTACAATTCAGTTCTGCCCTTTTGCCCTAAGGTGAGCAAGTCCAATCTGCACATTTTCCCTTGTTTCCTTCCTGACTCACCTTCCTCTACCAGAGTAGACAGTTTCCTAGGACAAACATCCCAGGATTCCTTGATAGACTCAATTACCCCCAATAAGAGCTCTAGAGTTTCTCCATGTCCTATTCCTCTCCTTCAGAGACTTACAACAACTTTGATTTCGAAAAAAAGGTGTCAGATTATTTGATTGATGTCTCTCTCATCTGCTAAATTGCAAGTTCCACAAGAGTCAAGTCACGTCTATCCAATCCGCCACACTATCATATGATTAACCTTCAGATCAGTGTTTGGCATACTTAATGAGATAAAAATCTCTTAAAAGAACAAATAGAGCTGCAGGGATAGCACAGAGGGTGGGGCATTTTCCTTGCACACGGCCAACCCCAGGTTCAATTCCCAGCATCTCATATGGTCCCCAGAGCACTGCCACAAGTAATTCCTGAGAGCATGAGCCAGGAGTAACCCCTGTGCATTGACAGGTATGACCCAAAGAGAAAAAAAAATAAGTTAATCAATCAATATGTATGAATTTGATTTTTTACCTCAGAATATTCCTTTTCTGTCATTTGCTGCTCCAGTATAGAAAAATTCTCAGGGTTGCTTCTTCTTTCATTCTCTTATGTCTACTCATAAGTTCTCCCTTCTTCTTCTTAACTTTGACTCTCACACCTATGTGACTGACTCCCTGCCCTTAGCCTATGTAGACAATTTCTCTCATCTCCAGACTCCGGGCTATTGACTGCAACAGTAGCTTAAAAATTTACCAACATGGTTTGGCACCTTTATCCTTGATCTTACTTAGTTTTGACTTTTTACTCTTGCCAGTGTCATAACTATTTCACTTAATCAATTTCAAAGCTTTAGTAACTTCTGTCTGTTCTCTGCAACTTTCCATATCCAATTATTAGTTCCAAACTATACCCCACAAGCTCTCTCTCTCTCCCATTCTCTTTATTCTTTTGTCTTACATTATCAAGCTAAAGAGTTCTACATTTGAAGCTTAAGTGCTAGAAAAGCAGTGATTCAAAAGATGAATAGATTAAAGCCAGTTATAGGCAAAAAAGAGAACCAAGTGAGAGAAAACCAGGGTTCCAGATAGGTCAAATAGTGCTAAATGAGATTTTATAATGTAGGTACCACTTTTATTTATCTGAGAGATCTTTCATGTTTCTTGGTAAAACAGGTATCAATTCTTTGCCTATCTGAGAGGGAATGTAGATAGACATGGGGTTGTGCACTCTAAAATTGATGCATAAAGAAATAAGGAAAATAAATGAACTTGTAAAGTAGGGAGGATGTGAGTCTTCCAAGAATCAGTCACAGAATCTTCCTGCACAGAACTGTTTTTTATGGAAAGCACTCAAACAGGCTTCTACCTGTTTGCAGTTCTGTTTTACTAAGCTCATTCTTTATAATTTTTAGGCTGTCGAATTATCCATCTAAATTTTCATCACATAAATGCCACTTGATGAATCAAAGTACAGTGTATATTATGTCCCTTAATGGTACCACTAATCTTCTATAATAATGGTGGGTGATGATTACTGTTTATGTTAGTCAAGGTAAAAATGGATTTGTACCTGTGAGTGTGTGAAAGAGATTGATTCTGATTGGGAGGAGGGTGGGTAACAGCTGAGTCAGAATGCTAGACTGAAGAAATGGCTTAGCCTTGATTATTTCTGATTATTTCAGTCCTCTACATGAGGTAAGTGCAATAGAACACCGTGTGATTTTCTTTTTATTTCTGAATCACTGCAAGTGATAAGTAAAAGAAAACACAGCAGATGTTATTCCATGTTGTTTATTAAGTGAAGATAATTCCAAAGAATATAGGGATTACTGGCATAAAGACTGAGTGTTAAATTTCCATTTCCCTCCTTGTTCTCTACCTCCCAGGGAGCAGAAACAAGAGCATCATCTTCAGACATTTCCACCCATTATCTGTGTTTCCAAAACTTAAAAGTGCCCACTCTTCCCTGCCCACTTCTGTTTTTGCTAACTTGACTGCTAATTATGAAATTACGGGGATAGTGAAGGTATAAACAATGGATTACATTTTTTGTCGACAAAGAACTGTTGCTTTTTGGTTTTTCTGTTCGCAGCTTTGCAACACCTGGGAAGTGGGAATATGGAGGATTTCTTATCTGGAGAGTGTACTCTGAAGATCATACATGCTAATATTCTTCTCTATTTAGTATAGCTAATCAAATATGGCTTATGCTAGCAGCCAATTGAAAGTGACATTTTCCTTCCCTTTTGTAAATAAATGGGAGAATGGAGATGATATTTTTATTTATATAGATTTATATTTTGTTTGTAGATTTTAAATTTTGTGCACCCATTAATTTCACATCTGGGTGAGAATTCCATGAAAAATTTTAAGTATCTGTATTTTGAGATCGTTTCGGCCCCAAGACCTCTAATCATTCACTTTACTGGATAAAACTGCGTGGGTGGTCGTGCGAGAGCACCAGCTATCCTGAGGGGTAGGGCGTTTGCCTTGCATGCAGCCAACATGGCCCACCCGAGTTCAATTCCTCCGCCCCTCTCGGAGAGCCCGGCAAGCTACCAAGAGTATCTCGCCCGCATGGCAGAGCCTGGCAAGCTCCCCATGACGTATTAGACATGCCAAACACAGTAACAACAAAGTCTCCAATGGAGATGTTACTGGGCCCGCTCGAGCAATCTGTATTTTACAATTTTGGATTATTGGCACCTTTTTTGGTCTTAATGTTGTCTTCTAGGACACTGCTGTACCTACTCTAGCTGACTATTCTTGTGGTTTCTATAACCATTGGTTCTACAGAACAATTATGTACTATTAAAACATTTGAAAAGAATTTCTCATCAAGAAAGGATTCTATGTTCTTCTTTAAGGGCATACGTCAGTCCCTTCTATTGCTCCAAGATTATGTAAATATAAGACCACACACAGTCCATGTACCAGGCAGAAATAAAAAGAAGTAAAAAAAAGCAGCTTCTAAAAGACCTGTGTGTATCAGTGATGATCATAAACACATGCTTTGCTATTTCTTTCCTAGTCCTTGCCACGTCTTGACCCAGCAGCTGCCCAATTCTCTGCATATAGCTTGCTTCTCTATAGTTGTATATGATAGTGACTAACTTATTCTTTATTATTTTTAACATACCACCATTTTTAATTTGCATATAGGCTGGTGATATAGAAGCTACTATGTTCCCATTCAACTTAGGTTGCAAAATTGAGCTTAATAAACTTATTTTGTCAATTTCATTAAGGCTGATTGCTGTTACTTACCTGAGATGTAAAATACCAAAAAAAGGTAGCTTAAATAACTAAAATCCATTAAAGGATTAAAAAATATAAATTCCTTATATCTTCTATCCTTTTCTTCAATCTACATGGAATTCAGAGTAAAGAAAATACTAAAATTCTAGATTATACTTTGCTTGAAATACATTTTTTGTGCATCCTATTCCTAGAGGCTTCTTATTTGAGGTTTCTTAGAAATGCTGTGATGGGATAACATTAGTGTCTTTCTCAGTCAAAGTGTACCTTGAACCCATTTGGTTCAATTATGTACAACCCAATAGTGCATGTTAGTGTTAGTCAGGAAGCAATGCTGTGTACAAATCCAGTTGCTCACAGTTGCCAAGTTACCGCTGCAGTGTGATGATTGTAAGGATATTAACTAGCATCAGAACTTTATAGCTCATCTCAGTCACCAGATGGAAGGATAGTTGTGTAAGTATTGTGAGAGAGAAGGACAGAGAAGGGGACAAACCGAGAAAGAGAGAAGTAAGAACGCTAGTGAGAATAGAAGAAATTTTGAAAGGCAAAGTTAGTGTATTTATAAAATTGGAGACATAAATGAGATCGGGTCAGTGCTTCCATCTCTTTACCAGTGGTGCTTCTCTGTAGCAACATATTTTCCTAAGGTTCTCAATTTTCCTTGATTCATATGACTTATACAGACCTTAAAATGGATAATGATGAGTCATAATGAAGGACAGAAGGAGAATCGGATAGAGAAGCAGCTGGAGATGAAAAATGATGGAAGGGCACCAATCCTCAAAGTGCTGAGGCATTTTAATCACCTCCAAGTTGGCCTCAAGTGCTAACATCTTCAGAGACTAATAACTGTGATCTTTGGCAAAAGAAAATTGGGCTGGTGACATCTTGAATAGGGAAAAGAATGACACTTCTTGTTTTTAGGTACAAATGAGACACTTAGGCAGCCCAGAGCAAGATATCCCTGCAGGAATGTCCTCAGGGGGTAGATAATAGATCAATTTACTTTATCACTGCCTAGGTCCTAAAACTAGTCTCTTTTTCCCCTATCAGTAGCTCAGGACAAAAGCAGTGTCTGAATACAGAATGGGAATGAAAATTGTCTAAAGATCATTTAATTAGATTTCCTCATAACTCCTTTAAAATTAAAGTGTTAAAAAAAAGAAGCAGAAAGATTCATTTGGTGGTTCAGTGACATTATTATCTGAACCATTTAACCTTAATGTGTGACCAAATCCATTGATTCCAGATTTTCTACTGTTCTCTCCATGAAAAATGAAAAAGCTAAAGTATAATATCCCTCTGGGATCCTCTACCTATTCTCTATATCCTGGATCCCCATGCTGAATAGTAACTGCTTGGCTACAGGATGTTTCATTTTGGCAATGGAGGAGACCAATGCAAATATGAACGCTGTAGATTTACATGACCCATAACATAAAAGCAATACAAAAAGAATACTGAATGTCATTTTAATAACTCCACACTCTTTCTTGCTACACTGTAATTCTGGATAACTAGACATCTTTCAGATTGGAGGCACAAGGAATTAAGTGACCAGGAATGAAAGAGCAAATACATAAAGCAAATTAACATCTGACCTTGTACCAGTCACCTCTTTCTAAGATTTTGGTCTCAGATTTGTTTGCCAGTCAAACTCAGCTCAGCAAATGTTTGGGAGAATTAGTCTCCTGAGAGACTGACCTTGGTATTACCTACCATAGTAATCCCATTCATTTTTATCCTAGGACATAATTTGCTGCTAACATATCAGCAACATACTCCAGAAAAATGACCATAGGTGACAGATCTGTGTTACTCAGAAGCTGTTGAGAACCAGCGAATGAGCAGTAAGAGAGTATGAGCAGGTGGGAGTAATAATGAATGCCCCGGCATTTTGTCCATAGCTAGTAGATTCTCGAGTAAAAATTTGTCTTTTAAAGTTTCTAAGATAGCAGGCAGAAACTAAATGCCACCTGAAATCATGTCTTTACTTTGCTTCTGCCTCAACCTATACCAACTCCCTTTCTTCCTTTGAGATTTCATTGAGGGCAATCTAAACATAAAGGTAAAAGGTAAAGGCCCTCCCGTTGATCGTCGATTTGCTCGAGCGGGCCCAGTAACGTCTCCATTGGAGACTTTGTTGTTACTGTGTCTGGCATATGGAATACTCTCAGTAGCTTGCCGGGCTCTCCAAGAGGGGCGGAGGAATCGAACTCGGATGGGCCATGTTGGCCGCTTGTAAGGTGAACGCCCTACCCGCTGTGCTATCGCTCCAGGCAACATAAATCATTTATATACAAATCATGTCTCAGAGGGCTTCTGAGAGCACCAGACCTAGGACAAATAGTTACAAGTGATGTTAAAAAATGTTCCTAAATGACATTTCATGGTCTACATGTAGACTTTTGTTTATTGATCATTGAATAAACATTTAAGAAATGTTATTGAAGGGCTGTCTGCCAGGCCTGGATATTAAAGACTTTTTTAAAAATAGTACAGACATTTTTTTAATTATTTAAATATTTTGCTCTTCTCCAATTCAATTTTATGAGGATAGGAAGCTGAAAAATTAAAATCTTCAATATCAAAGACAAAGAATATAGCTCCCCAAATAAGAATAATAAAATTGAATCAAAGATTAAAATCAATACCACTGTACTGAAGCAGTGTATCTTGAGCAGCATTCAGTATAAATCAGCATGATGTAGGAGAATGTGATCAGTCTGAAGAAAAGACTTAATTAAAGAACATGTACAAATGGCTTGGCAAATAGCAGTGAGCATTCTTTCTAACAAAAATATCTTATAAAAACACTGTACTAGTCTCTGTTCTCCAAGTTTGTAACTCTTGACTATAACACCACATTTCACTGCATAGTCACTGCAGCTTATATGTATTATTTTATTTTTTGCAGAAAAAGGTGGAGTGCAACAATTATGTGAATTTTTCTCATTATCCTCTTTTTTGTATTTCTATTAATCGAATATTGATTTTTAAAAGTATAAAAGTTCACACATTTTGGGGGATGATGTTAGTATAGCATGCCCACAACCACTCTGCCAATCAATCTTCATGAACCATGGTCCGTTGGGTTCTTTATACCTTAAATTTTATATTGCTAAAACAGGTGGAAATTAACCCTCATAAATATGATCTCCTCATTAACCCTTTCTGTTACCAGCATTTGTAAACTGGTAATGAAAACATACTAGCATTAAATGAATAATGTTTTTATATGATGATTATTATTTAGACAAATGAAACATTAAGACTCAATCTTTAGTAAATAGTGAGACTTGAAAAAAATCTTGGTATTTCTTAATAACACATGACAGGGCTGAAGAGATATTATAACAAGGACTTGCCATGCATGCACCTGACCCAGGTTTGATCCCCAGCACTATAAATGGTCTCCAAAGCATAGCCACCAGAAGTGATTCCTAAGTACTGAGTCAGGAGTAAACCCCAAGCACCATCAGCAGGTATAGAAAAAAAGTACAAGAAAAAGCCGAAATGAAATAAAGCAAAGGGCAATGAATATGTGGTGAAATTCTGTATCATTTTTTAGAAACTTCTTTTTTAAGGAGCCTATGAGATATTAAAAGTAGGTGACTGGAAAGGAATCAGCAATTCAAATGTTAAAAACGGAAATAGCCAGAGATGTAGTATAGGATGAACCTAGACTTAAGCCCCAGCACCACCTGCAGGTGGTCCATGAGCCCCATCAGAAGTGATATATGAGCACAACCAAGTGTGGTTCCCAAAACAAGCAAACAAAATAATTAAATGTGAGCAACCCAGAGGGAGATGAAGAGGGAAAGAGATTGGCAGGACTGGATGCTCCACACAGGTCCATCTTCAAGAACCTGCTACCGGTCAGAATGACAGTATGCTCTAGGTAGCACTCTTTGACTGCCTTAGCCTTGTATTGAGGTCTCTCTCTATCTCTCTGTTTTTCTGTCTCTCTCTGTCTCTGTATCTGTCTCTGTCTTTGTCTCTCTGTCTCTGTCTCTGTCTCTGTCTCTCTCTTTCTGCTGTTCCTTGTCAGGGAAAAATCACAACAGAAGCACTTATGTGGGCATTTCTGCCCCATGCAACACTCTTAACTGACAACCTTTGATCTAGGATTCCCTATCACACTGGCCAAAGCTGTCTCAAGACAGCATCTTCCTTCAGAACTAACTCATATTCTGTCTCCTGCCCCCTTTCTTTACCCTTTGACAGATGTCAGACCTGATCAGACCCTGAAGGTTTCTCCAGTCCTCTCATTCTCCTTCCTTTTTTTTAACTTCTGCAGGTGTTTCTTCCAATAACTTCATCATGCATCTAATCTTCTTTTGACAAATTCTCTGAACATCCAAACTGACACAAAGAGGTGTAATTTCAAACTGAGAGAAGCATAATTTTGGGATAAAAATATACATTATTCATTCATCAAGTTATCTTTAAAAAATGCTCCCAATGTAATTTTGCAAGGTGTAGATGGTAAGCTCTGTAGCTTTATGCCATCAACCTGTAAAGCTGACAAAGCAAATTGGACCAACTGACGAATCAGTGTTGCATGTCTGATGTCTATCTTCACAAATAGTTAAATTTTCAGAAAACACAAATATATCCTTCAAGAGTTGTCAAAATTCAGTGCACTGGTAAATACTATATGATGGTTAAGTATGTGGTTCAACAGAAACTCTTTTTCATATCAGTGTGAGGGAAAAATGGTCACTTGGAAGTATGACAACTATTTATAAAACCAAAGATGCTTTTATAATCTAATGCAAACATGTTCCTTTGTGTTTATTTTCTAAGCTGAGTTGGGATTCATGTCTATAATCAAGTCTACACATGGATACTTATAAAAGGATTTTTCATACTCGACAAAACATAGAAGCAAGCACTGTAGCACTGTAGCCCTGTCCTCCTGTTGTTCATCGATTTGCTTGAGTACCATAATAATACAGGTGATTTTTAAAAATATTTATTAGTGAAAGTCCAGGAGGTATAGTTGTAGACTTACAAATTTTTGTGCTTGGGTTTCAGTTATACAATGATCAAGTACCCAATCCTCCAACAGTCCCCATTCTCCACCACCAATGATCCCAGTATCCCTCTCACCACTCCATCACCCCCCATCCCACCCCGCCTCTGTGGCAGGGCATTCCCTTTTGTTCTCTCGCTCTTTTGGGGTGTGGTGTTTTGCAAAAGAGGCATTGAGTGTCAATCATGTTCAGTCTATAGTCTACTTTCAGCATGCATCTCCCATCCTGGGAGGATCCTCCCAACACCCTTTACTTGGTGTTTCCTTCTCTATCTGAGCTGTCTTTTCCCTGGAGGCCCAAGTTTAATCCTCAGCATCATCTAGTCCCCTCAGCATCAGCAGGGAGTGATCCTGGAGCATTGAGATTGGAGTAGTTCCTAGCACCAAAGGTGTGACTCCTCCCCTCCCCAAGAAAAAGAGGCAAATCTGAAATCTGAAAGGATTGCACACAGAATGATTCTGATCATATCACATTGTAGAAAATTAAAAAAAAAAACTTTTGAGAGGGATGGTGCCACAAGCAGGTCAATCTTTACCTGTGAGGTGAGTCCATCAACAGCCTGATGGTGCCTTCAGACTTCCAGATACCCCCAAATTGTTGCTGTGCCTTTTGCTAGACCCCAAAAACTTGAAGCAAATTTACCAAGAAAGTAAGAATTTACCAAGAAAGCAAAAATTTACCAAGAAAGCAAATTTACCAAGAAAGACCTCACTTCCCTGCCCACGAATGGCCTCTATGGCTCCTGATCAAGCTACTTAACGACCATGATCCCAAAGACTCAGAAACAAATCTAGATACCCAGTGGCTTTTGGCAGAAATGCGTCCAGACCCCACAGTTGGTTACTGTCGCCAGGCCACCCCAGGGGGGAAAGGGTGTTGTACCTCTGCCTGCTCCCCCTAGGTGGCTCGGTGGCCTCGATCCTCCAGAGGCCACTGGACAGTCAGATTTGGGCCCTCAGTGACAAGACGCACAGGGCCTCATGGGATAGGGGTGGAGCCGGTCTTTTCCTCCCCATCCCAATGAGACCCCGAGTCGCCACTCATGAATGGCCTTTCTGGCTCCTGATCAAGCTGCTTAATGGCCATGATCCCAGAGACTCAGGAGCAAATCTTGGAACCCAGCAGATTTTGGCAGAAATCCCTCCAGAATTAAGTGTTAAAATATTGGAATTTCAAAATTGCACGGCCTCTACTGCAGCCACGCAACATCATATGTTATTCATAATTAGCAATAGAAAACAAATTGTCTACTGCTGCCTTTTCAGCAGATCTGAGTGTTGGGGTAAAATCTCAAATAATAATGGTGATTCTGGTGTCAAAATACTGAATGTGATCAAAGTAGAGAGAAAGTAATGTGGAAATCATCTGCCCCACAAGAGGCGGAGGGTTTGGGATGGGGGTATACTGGGGTTGTTGGGGATGGAGAATGGGCACTGGTGAAGGTATGGTGTTTTATTGTATGACCGAGACTTAGACCCGAAAGCTTTGAAACTTCTTTCACGGCGATTCAATAAATAAAATTATTTAAAAAATGGAAAAAAAAGTAAGGTGGAGTTCAGGAGAAAACAGGATGAGAATGCTATTCGGGTCTCTTAAAGAGAAATCAAAAGAGCTATGCTTGGAATATTACGGTTCACTCAAATGAGAGATAGAATCCAGAGTTCTGATCTCCGTCAACGCTCAAGAATCAGGGATGCTGTCTCATTTGCGAAGGCATCAAAAATCAGATGGGCTGGACACGTAATGAGGTTTACAGACAACCGCTGGACTAGAGCCATTACTGACTGGATTCCACGGGACATCAAAAGATCGCGTGGACGCCCATGTACAAGATGGTCAGACTTCTTCGTCAAGACCCTGAATGATCAGTTTGAGGCTCTGCATGTTCCTAGAATGAACAGATGCCATTGGGTTACACTAGCACGCAACAGGGATGAATGGAGACATTACTGGCACCTGCTTGAGTAAATCGATGAATAACGGGGGATCAAGTGATCAAGTGATCCAGGTGGAGTTCATGCCCAATTCAATCAGCTAATCAGTGGCTGAATCAATAGCAGCACTTCTACATAAAAAAAAAAACTTTTGAGACAATCAAAAGATCACTGGTTGGTTCTTTTTAGTCAGGGATTTGAAAGGACAGATGGATGAACACTTAGAAAGGAAGGGGTTTCCCTGAAACAATAAAAAATACTTCAGTATGATGGCTATGTGTTATTATAAATTTGTGCAAGCAAGCTCATAATAATAATGCATAATATCCAAAGTAAACTATGATGTTAAATTGCAAAATTCGGGTGATTATAGGTGTGGCAAGTTCCAATCTGCTGGGGGTGTGATCGGTTTTATGTGTGTGAGAAGAGGACATAAGAAAACTCTCTTTAGCATCTGTTCATTTTTTCCTATGAACTTGAAACTGTTCTAAACAATAAAGTCTATTGAAAGTGGAAAAATAATCAACCTTCAGTTCCCAAAAGAGCCCACAGGAAGTAAGAAGTCTCATATGAATTCTATGTATTTTGGGCAGTTCAGTTAACCATTGGGTTTTAGTTTCCTTAAATAAAAAATCAGATGCAATAGTCTTTATACTGCAAAGATGTTTTTGTGATAAACTAAAATGCTATACATATATGTTGAAATGCATAATAAAGAATCATTAGATAACAGCTTCCTTCCAGCTAGACATGGGACTATCTGATACTTACCCACAGCAAATCTGTAGATCACGGAATAGTTTGCTGAGGGAGAACAGAAAGAAAAAACATACAACAGAAAGAAGCATTTTAATATATTAAAAAGAAAGGTATTTTCTTATGTTAACATGACCACAGTTTTCCTCCCTTATCTTTGAATCCCAGAGGATCTAGCTGCAAAGTGAATACATGGTGAATGTTTTCTTTCTGGTTTTCAGAGCTGAAAACAGGAGAGACTACTACAAAGAAAAATAGCCTTCCTTAAGCTAAACTATAAATGAAAAGGCAGGAACTATGCTCCAAAACTAATCCTCCCACAGATTTATCATATTCCTGCGAATTACTGAAACCCATGATTCTGGGGGAAAAAAGTGTCAATGACTCTAACATACAGACTTAAATATTTTAAAAAGAAAGGGCTCATGGCACAGAATCTCAGTGAAATGAGGATACTTGATAGAAAAGATGGGAAATGTTTTTAGGCTTGGTATAGAGAAGGAAATTGTAAGAAGTGTGAGAATTTAGAGAAGTGATGAATGGGTAAGAAGCTGAAAACTTTCATTAGCAGTGGTAATATGTTGTGGGACACCAGATCTTGCCTCTAAGCTGCAGCTTTCATTATCTGACTGCTGGGAATAGTGATGATGGTAACTCTAGGGAAGACCCTGTACCCCATGACTTGCCCATCCCCTCCTCCAAGATCAGCCCTCCTCATTAAAGATCAATACATGAAAGACCAAATTTCTGACTTGCTTGTGGAAAATTTGGAGTTGTCTTAGCTCTAGAAGTCACTCTAGATATTCTGGTGTCTTAGTCACATCAGAATTCTAATGCAAGAGCAGAAAGGGCTGCTCAATGTTTGCATGTAGGAGACTGTGGTTTAGTCCCTGGCATAGCATGATACACTCACCCCCACCCCCAGCAATGCTGGGAAGGAGCACAAAGAAGAAAGAAGACTCTGAGGACTACCAGGTGTGGACAGACATAAAGTAATAAATAAGAATTAAAAAGTTTTAGTACAATTTCTCCCACATATTGCTGCTTGAGCTAAAGAGCCTTTCCAAAACCTAGCATAGCATCAAATTTCTGTCCTAGTCCTACCTAGTGGAGAACTAATCTGAAAGACTAGCACTCTTAAAAAAAAACATATGGGCACAATGCATTCAGTTGCATGTAACAATCAGGATCAGCTCCAGGAATATAAATGAGAGAATAATTCTGATCAGATTTACTGTGGCAGAAGTCAGCAGTCATTAGTATTTAAAAACCTATAAGAATGTACATTTCAGTGTGAAGCTGAAACATATCCTGGGGCCAAGATTAAAAAAAGAAAATTTTCCCTTAGATCAATGGGGATGAATAAAGTGCTATCCTTTGCTTGAAAACGAGCAGAAATATCATAATTTAATGAAAAAACGACTGTCAAATAAATAGAAAGCAATAAAAATATTATATTTAAGAAGACCAAGTCCCAGAGTGGCTCATGAAAGGCAGATGTAATTATACTAGTCAGTAAAACTGGTCACAGACTCCTTGGGGGGGCTTCTAATTGTCCAGAGTAAATTCTTTAATTCACAACTGTATTTTATTTAGCACCAACTCAGTTTTCTGAGACCCATTGTAATTACTGGTTTCGGCATATCGAATACACAACAGATAGCTTGCCAGGGTCTGCCTTGCGGGCGGAATACTCTCAGTAGCTTGCCAGGCTCTCCGAGAGGGATAGAGGCTTTTGGGGCAGCTTCTAATCGCCCTTGTAGGTGTTCCCATGGTTCAAACCATATTTGAAGCCTATCAAATATGGTGCGGCAATCCTGGAAGATGGGTATTAGTGTCTTATGATGTGTCAGCAGCCGCAAATCAGCCATGCAGTCCAGAAAGCATCCTGGAGCGTGGAGGCGGCTGGGTAGTGGAAATAGTGGAGGTAGTGTAGGTTTGCCATTGAGGTATTTATCTGGTACTGTAGGGTGGGTCTTCTGTGGGTAATCCAATCTCTGGGTGGCCGGCAGTTGGTGGAAGCAGATAGAGCAGGGTAGGGTGGGGCTCCTGGTTTTAATCCCTTCCTCACCTTTGGTTGGTGGGAGCAAGCAGAGGATCTCTGTCTGTTGAGCCTGGAGTCCAAGGTCTCAGAGTTCCGCTTATCTTGTTCTGTAGGGTTTCACTTGTGCGTGAGTCTTGGCCTGAGCATCTGAAAAGCATGCTGGAGTGTGGTGGCGGCTGGGTAGTAGAAGTAGTGGAATGAGAGAAAGAATTCGGAGTTCCGACTTCCATCGAAGGTCAAGAATCAGGGACGCTATTTCTTTTGCCAAGGCGTTGAAAATCAGATGGGCTGGGCACGTAATGAGATTTGGAGATGATCACTGAACTAGAGCTGTTACCGACTGGATTCCACGGGATGTCAAAAGACCGTGTGGCCGCCCACCTACAAGATGGTCAGACTTCTTCGTCAAGACTCTGAATGATCAGTTTGAGGCTTTTTGTGTTCCTAGAATGAACAGATGCCATTGGGCTACACTAACACGTGACAGGGATGAATGGAGACGTTACTGACACCCACTCGAGCAAATCGATGATTAACGGGAAGTCAAGTGATCAAGGGAAGTGATCAGTTTTCTGATCTGTCAATGTAAGATTTATATTCTTCCTTCATTGTGCTATCATACAACTCCGTTTAATTCCCTCAGCACTTCCTTCTCCACTTTCCTCTATTAAAAACAACTATTACCGCACTTTAATTACCCTTAGCTGATTTTGGCTGACTAGATATACATTTTTTCCTCTGGTTCTATAAAGCATATTTAAAATAAGAATGTAGAGTGCCCCATCAGATTTGGTCCTTGTTCTTTGCCTTCTAGTCTTTTATTAAAGTTCACGAATACCTGCAAGGAAATATACATACTATGACATGGTCTCAGGAGCCTAAAGCAATGAAACTGTGATATGTTAAAGAACTACTTCCCTTTATCCAACAAAATCATGATTATTAGTAAACCACAAGTGAAACTATGCACAGCAGCATCAGATGTGATACCCTGTATCCTATGCCTACTCAGTGAAATTTCAGCTTCACCTGTCTCAGCACAGATTTCAGAGATATCATAGGTTTCAGCTGACAATAGTTATTTTTCCATTTTTCTCCTATTTGGCTGATACTGTTTCTAATTTCAGAATGGGCCTTTGACTAATGTCAATTCATCATATCCCCAAACAAAAAGAAGTTGAGTAAACATTCTTTCTTGCCAAATGTTAAACTCATCAGAATCAGTACAGGTAATGTTAGATCAGGTGAGAGGAGGAAGAAGTGGATAAAGGAATGGTATAAATGCTAAACTGTTATACATGTGAAATTTTAAATGTGATTTTAACTACATATTGTGCATTATACTGATTACACAGTTATTCAACATGTAACTGTCCTTCAAATGGAATGTTGCTGAAATTAAAAATATAAAACCTTGTTTTCCTCATAATTCATGTCCCCTCTCTGCCAGAGTGACAATAAGAGTAAATAACTATCTTATTTCCTTGTTGACTGTGGGGCACAGCAGCTTTTAAAATACGACTTACACATTTTCGAGCACAACATATATTTTGAGAGAGAAATGGCCTTTTTTGCTTGTACAAAGGCTGTATAAGCTCAATTTATTGAGCACTTTTATGCATCAGAAATCTCATTTCACGTGTTCCCCTCACTTGATTATACCTAACAACCCCTAATTAATGCATCATTATTTACTAATTATATTGATGTATAATTCAACAATTTGAGGTTTAACATTTCACAGGGATGGCGCCTCCTATGTGTACTTAGGTTGAGAAGTCAACATGACGAATGACCTGGCACCTGGCAGGAGGAAGAGAGAGTCTGGGAATGCCTTCAAGAACATCAAAGAAATATCTAAGAGGATGAAGAACTGCTGGATCTGGGCACATCTCTTCAATTCCACTGTTCTTCCTGCATTAACATACGCCTCAGAGACCTGGGCCCTATGAAAATAGGATGAGAACGCTATTCGGGTCTCCCAAAGAGAAATCAAAAGAGCTATGCTTGGAGTATCAGGCTTCACTCAAATGAGAAAAAGAATCCAGAGTTCTGACCTCTGTCAAGGGTCAAGAATCAGGGATGCTGTCTCCTTTGCCAGGGTGTTGAAAATCAGATGGGCTGGACATGTAATGAGATTTGGAGACGACTGCTGGACTAGAGCCATTACCAACTGGATTCCATGGGATGTCAAAAGACCACATGCCGCCCACCTATGAGATGGTCATACTTCTTTGTCAAGACCCAGAACGATTGGTTTGAGGTTCTTTGTGTTCCTAGAACGAGCAGATGCCATAGGGCTACACTAGAGAGCGACAGGGACAAATGGAGACATTCCTGGTGACTCCTTGAGCAAATTGATGAATAATGGGATATCAAGTGATCAAGTGAGGTTTAACATCAGTTGTCGAATATCAGATAGTGTTCATTGTCAGATCTGTTATTCACACCCTTTGATTCTAAAGTCTATTCTTTTCCAAAACCACATACTCTAAAGTTAGAAGCTGAGTACATAAACCACACAGCCCTTTAAATATATCAGCAAGCAATCATCAGCATATTCACTATGCTAAACTTTCATTTGTAATGGGGAATGAATGGAAATCAGTGCACAATGCATTATTACGTACTGTATGTTTTATTCCAAAGATTATTTGCTTCTTAAATAAGAAATCATATCTAGGTTTTATTTACATCAAAGTTCAGCTTTATATCTACTCCCTGGAAAGTCCTTGGAACATAAGAAACCCTCTGTTCACTTATATCTGATGAAATAATAAGCTTGATATTCACCAAGAGGCATATAATAGTAAAATCTTGAAATTTTATCTTTCCTTTATTTTTGTATTTTCATGTGTAGCGTCACCCTCATTTTGGTAGGAGACTGTGTTTTCTCAGGAAAGATTTCGATTATAAATATGATGTTAAAAATAGTCAACTTTCATCTTATGACTTTTAAATTAGGCCCATGAAACCTAAAACTGCTATGAGAACTTTGAGAGTAAATTATTCTTTGGTGCTTAAGTTCTAGCATAATTTATTTTCCTGTAATACTAAGAGGCATAAAATATTCTTTCAAGGTTTATTTGTGGGGAAATTCCTTAGAACAAAAACTTGACAGAAAAAAAGAAAAGCATAGAGATTAATTTAAAACAGAGTGGACCCTTTCCTCCATACCCCTACCAGCACTTGCTTTGAGTCTTCTTGTCAAAGGTGTAGTTCATATTTACTCATTTCCATTTGTATTTCCAGATTAATAAGTTATTTATTCCCTGAATTCTTCTCCCATTTTGAGTTGTCTGTTGTTGAGTTATTGACCTTTATGAGTTTTTCATATGTATTGTTAATAACATTTTGGATGCATGATATGCAAACACTTTCTTCTATTCAGTAGGGCATATGTCTCTGGATGATTTTTCTTTATAATATTAGTTTCTTTCACTGAGCTGAAGTGGTTATAGTTTAATGAAGTTTTATTGTTTCCTTCACTACTGGAGTCAAATTCCAGAAGCAGATACAATGAAGTGTTTTATCTCTGTTTTATTTCCATATCATTTTATGATTTGGGGTCCAATATACATTCAAAGTTAAATTTTGTGCCTGATGAAATATAGTGATCCAATTTTATTACTTTGCTTATGACTATTCATTTTTTCACACAATTTGTTGAATAACATATTGTATACAATATCTCTATACTCCTGACTCCTTAGTTATAAAATAATTACCTATATATGTCAGAGTTATTCCTGAATTCTCAATTCTGTTATACAGATTTCAATATCTATTTTTATTTTAATATCATACTGTTTTGTTTACTATAGTTTTGTAGTATAGTATACTACTGGTGATAATGTAAAATTAGTCAGCCTCACTGAAAACAGTATGGAGAATTCTCAAAATAATAAAATAGAACTCAATATGATCCAGTAACTCTACTCCTATATATCTCTCTAAGGTATGCAAAAACTCTATTAAAAGAATATATGCACTGTGTTCATTTTAGTTCTAGGTACAATAGTCAGATATGGAAACAACCCAAGTGCTTCAGGGAATATCTGATAAACATGTTTTTTAGGGGGCTGAGAGGCAGTACAGGAAGTAGTTAGGGCTCACTTGAGTTGAATACTTGGCACCACTGAGTATAGCCCGGGAAGACCCTGAGCATTGCCAATGTGGCCTGAATAATTCCTGACACTTCAGGGTCTGAGACCACTACATCCTCAGGACCTCACCTTGAACCACCAATTTAGTTGACCAAGAATTGCCGGTGGAAGCCTCCACTCTCCTGAGCATACTTGAGAGCTCCCCCAACAAAAATAATACAATAAACAATAGATGTGGTCGACCCGAGTTCAATTCCTCCACCCCTCTAGGAGAGCCCGGCAAGCTACCGAGAGTATCTGGCCCACACGGCAGAGCCTGGCAAGCTACCCGTGATGTATTCGATATGCCAAACACAGTAACAACAAAGTCTCCAATGGAGACGTTACTGGGCCTGCTCAAGCAACTCGATGAACAATGGGAGGACAGTGTTTGTTGTTTTGTTTTGTGGTATACACTGTAGAATACTACTCAATAGTGAGAAAAGACAAAGTCTTGTCTTTTACAACCACATTAATGTGACTGGGGGTTCTTTTTTTGTGAAGGGAGCATACCTGGAGATACTCAGTGATTACTCCTGACTATGTGCTCAAAGGTCACTTCTGGCTGGACACAGGGAACCATATGGGGTGCTAGGGATCAAAGTTTGGTCAGCTGCATGCAAAGCAAGCACCCTACCTGCTCTATTATCTCTCTGACCTAAACGTTCTTAATAATCAGTTAAACAAGTCAGAAATAAGAATATTCATATGTGACATATAAGGAACAAAGCAAGGAGGGGCAACAAAGAAACAAATAAAAATAAACACTTGTATTGTGATCTCAAAGCTGAGCTTGCTAAAAGGGCAAGATGTGTTAAAAGAACAGGAGAGGCCCAGTGGATAGTGGTAGAAATATGCTGTTATTCTGGTGGTAAGCATGGTGTGGTAGTGGAGAGATAACTGACTGTATCCAAACACACAGATAGTCTTGTAAACCAACACTATCTCAAGTAAAATCAATTTAAATATATTAAAAGGGTACACTGAATATATTCAATACATGTATAACGAGAATCACAGACTAAAATGGAACTCTAGCACTGTCGTCCCATTGTTCATTGATTTGCTCAAGGGGGCACCAGTAACGTCTCCACTGTGAGACTTGTTGTTACTGTTTTTGGCATATTGAATACTCCATGAGGAGCTTGCCAGGCTCTGCTTTGCGGGCAGGATACTCTCAGTAGCTTGAGTAGCAAGAGGGAAAGAGGAATTGAGCCTGGATCGGACGCGTGCAAGTCAAACGATCTACCCACTGTGCTATAGCTCCAACCCTCTAAAATGAAATAGAAGAAAAAGTAGAAATGAGATGGAGAAGGAGAAAGAAGAAAGGAGGGAGGAAGAAAGTAGCAGGAAGGAAGGAAGGAAGGAAGGAAGGAAGGAAGGAAGGAAGGAAGGAAGGAAGGAAGGAAGGGAGGAAAAGAGGGACGGAGGGAGGGAGGCAGGGACGGAAGTAAAGAGGGAAAGGAGAGAAAGAAGAGGGAGAAAGAAGAAAAGAGCTAGCTAGAAAGGATAAAAAGATAGTCAAAGAGATGATGCCCTAGGTCTTCTCTGCCTGGATCTGAAACACTGTAACAAATGAGTATTATTCAAGAAGTGCTCCCTAAATTCCTTTTATGATAAACTAAAAATAAAAAACTCACTTAGATACATAACAGAGAAATATAAAGAATATCAAACATATATGGGAAAGTCCTAAAAGCAGCCAATGTGGAAATAATGCTATCTCTAGAGGAAGATTATTAAATTGACAGCAATCTCTACAGCAATATGAGAACCAGAAAGACAGAAAGAAAAATATTGAATGATCCCTTCAATATTTTAATCAAAAACAACTGTCAAGATACAATTCTAAATTCACCAAGCTAAAAGAAATTCCAAAACGCAGGGCTTTTTTAGCTTCATTCTGAGTTAACAACAGACATACAGAATATTGATATTATTGATAGAATATTTTACAGAAAAGCAGAATTTGCACCATAATTCAGGTGTAAGAATTTTAAGAAAATGTTAAATGTGGCTCAAACTAATCATATCAGAATGATACAAAAATAATCTCATAATTTGGATTCTTTAGCATCAACATGGAGTTTAAAAATTGTGTTTTTAATTCACTTGGTTTCATTAATGGTGTGCTATTGTTCTATTGCTACTGTTACTAATTACCACAGATTTAGTGTTTTAAGGTGGACAAAAAAATGTGATATATAGCAGGTTTTTTGGACTCCAACTAAAATCAGAGTATGAATTGTTCTTTAAGGGACACTTAAGCAGCTCAAGTAAATGGTTAATTCCCATGTCTTTTTTCATAACTAGAAGTAGTTCTGTAGAAGTCTGCAATTGTATTTTCTAACTAGAGGTTGTCCTGTAGAAGTCTGCGATTATGTTTTGTCCAAACAGAGAATCCAGAATTATATTCACATTCCAAGAAGACTAATTATCAATCTTAATTCCTTCTGTAATATCACTTCCTTTTTGCCATATAAACATACCATCATCACAATTTCTAGAAGTTTCCTTGTGGCCATTTTTCTGTCACTACAAGAGATTTCTATATCAATTTTTAATATATAGTAGCAAATGCCTATGTAGAACATTTTAGTTTTGGTAAACATTTTAAGAAACAACCTTTTTTTTTTTTGCCGGGGTGAGAGGGCAGCATCCTACAAATTCTCAGAGCTTACTCTTGATCCTGCTCTCATGGATCAATCCAAGGGTTTTGGGAACTACATGAGGTACCATGATTAAACCTGGGCCTACTGTATGCAAGGCAAGCCCCTTATTCATTATACTATCTCGCTGACCCTCCAAACTTGTTTTTTTTTAATCACAAAATATTAGTGAAAAATAAATATGAGAGACTGGAATGATAGCACCGCAGGTACGGCATTTGCCTTGCACACGGCTGACCTGGGTTCAATTCCCAGAATCACATAAGGTCCCCTGAGCAATGCCTGGGGTAATTCCTGAGTGCATGAACCAGGAGTAACCCCTGTGCATCGCCGGTGTGACCCGAAAAGCCAAAAAAAAAAAGAAAAAATAAAATAAAATAAAATATGAAAGTAGACAAATAGGTTTAAGAATTGTTTGAAAGTGTCATATTATGTAAAAAGAAAAATTATTCTGTAACCTAGCAATTCTACTCCTAGGTATTTCCCCAAGAGAAATGAAAACATATGTTCATAGAAGAACTTGTCCATGAATGTTTCTAAATAATTTATTTATAATAGCCCCAAACTGGAATCAACCCAAATGTTCAAGTATAATACTAAAAGAGCTACACCAGGGTATTTTCTTAGACAAAGAGAAAAAGAAATTACTCATTTATTCCACAAGATGGGTGAATCACAAAATCATCATACTGAAAGAAGACACATAAATAGAAACAGAGTTAAAATTATTTGATGCACATATGTGAAATTCATATATCATTCCACATGATGCAAGTCAGAAGGGCCTTGGGAAGCACAGCCTCGTGGAAGGGTATAGGGGATAGGGAGTATTTGAGTGATGGTTGCACAGGACTGGCAATGGTTAGAACATCTGAACTTAAGAATAACGCAATTCTAATGATCTAACTGAGCTTCCTAATAAAAACCATTCAGATACCATCTGAGTAACTTCAAGTACCATCTTTCCCTGCATTAATGATTTAAGTTTCTTGGCTGTTTATTCCTCAGCTATTTTTTATTTTTATTCAAATTACTTTTAGGGTATCATTATAAGATATTATAAGACACTTCCTACCCATTTTCCATAATTACCACATTATATTTGATGGGGTTCAGACAGTAAGTAACAAATCGTAGACAGAAATATATAATGTATATGCCTCTTGGAGAGCCCAGCAAGCTACCTAAAGTATCCTGCCTGCACAAGCAGAGCATGGCAAGCTCCCCTTGACATACTCGATATGCCAAAAACAGTAATGACAACAAGTCTCATTCCCCTGACCCTGAAAGAGGCTCCAATTGTCAGGAAAAGATGAGTAAGAAGAGGCTGCTGAGTTCTCAGGGCTGAGAGGAATAGAAACGTTACTAGTGCCTGCTTGAGTAAATCAATGAACAACGGGATAGCAGTGATACAGTGATACAGTATCAGTAAAAAGTTTTATTTTTGGATCTTAACACAGAAAGTAAACAAATAGTTTTCTCAATGTAAAGTTCCATAAGTATAATGATATCCTAGGAACAAATGCCCTTGACATTCTTTCATCTGCTGTTATTTTATAGATTTTTCTTCTAAATTTATAATTCTCTATGACTGAATCACATGCCACAGAGAAGTACAATATTGTGGTTTCATTACTCTGCTTGGAACACACCTAACAGTGTTCAGGAATTACTACTGTTTGTGTTCTCTGGGATTACTCCAAGTGGAACTCTAGGAATCATATATGGTGCCAGGGGTTGAACTCAGATCGGCAGTATTGTAAAACAAGCACCCTGCCTGCGTACTACTACTGTGACTCTGCAGTTTCATTACTTTTAAAAGGATGTGTATTCCACAGAAACTGGCCCACATCTAAAAGAACAAAAGCAACCTGTGTTGGCACAGATGTGGTGAGAAAGGGACCCTCCTTCACTGTTGGTGGGAATGTCGACTGGTTCATCCCTTGAAAAACAGTATGGACAATTCTCAAAAAATTATAAATTGAGCTCCCATTTGACCCAGCAATACCACTCCTGGGAATATATCCCAGAGAGGCAAAAAAAAGTATAGTCCAAGTGACATCTGCACTTGTTTGTTCATTGCAGCACTGTTTACAATAACCAGAATCTAGAAAAAAACCTGAGTGCCCGAGAACAGATGACTGGTTAAAGAAACTCTGGTACATCTACACAGTGGAGTACTATGTAGCTGTTAGAAAAGATGAAGTCATAAAATTTACATACAAGCGGTACTACATGGAAAGTATCATGCTAAGCGAAATGAGTCAGAAAGAGAGGGATAGACATAGAAAGATTCCGTTAATCTGGCGAACATAAAATAACCCATAGGAGACTAACACCCAAGAATAGCTGAGATAAGTAACGCCATGGCTTGGAGGCCAGCCGCACATGCTAGGGGAAAAGGCAGCTCAGATAGAGAAGGGAGCACCAAATAAAGGGTTTGGGGAGGATCCTCCCAGGATGGGAGATGCATGCTGAAAGTAGACTATAGACAGAACATGATTGCCACTCAATGCCTCTTTTCCAAACCACAGCATCAAAAGGAGAGAACAAAAGGGAATGCCCTGCCACAGAGGCAGGGTGGAATGCAGGAGGGGAGGGATGGAGTGGAGGGAGGGGTACTGGAAGCATTGGTGATGGAGAATGGGCACTGGTTGGAGGGATGGGTACTTGATCATTGTATAACGGAAACCCAAGCACCAAAATTTGTAAGTCTACAACTGTACCTCATAGTGTTTCACTAATAAAAATTTTTAAAAAAAGGATATGTACATATATACCATTAATTAGAATGAAATAAGTAAAAAAAACCCGATTTACAATAATTTTTGTTCTTATAATTGACATCATCAAATAACTTTTAGAATAATATATGTTTTGAATAATAATTTCAAACTTATTTTAATTATATTTCTTTTATAAAATTAAAATCCAATTAATTTTATTAAAATATATCTGAAAAAGGTTCATATTAATTAGATCAGATATATAACATTTAATTATAGAATATCAGTGAGATTGAACACAGTGGTCAAACTTCAAATTATAAGCAACTTTCTGATAGTGTACTGTCCATACATTTACTTTCTGTGTCAAAATATTTCGTTTAAGTGATTTTTAGTGGGTGAGAAATCATATTCAGGTTTTCGTGCATATACAGTATCAAGCTTAAGACTGATAAATTGTTTTAAATATTCCCTATATTTATTAACAACTGGAGCACTATTTCACTTATTTTACCTAAAAGTAATGGTGGCATGTCAGTTTCAATAATCTTTCTAACTAGTTATAGAAATATAGAGCCTTTCTAAGGCTCCACTGTTGTGTGGCAGATGGATGTTGGCACGTTCATGGTGGGTGTGGTATTTTAACATCATACCCTAAAGCATAATAGTTTCACACTTGTAAACCAACTTATTCTCAAAAACATTATTTTAAAGTTTAAAATTATACAAATAAACATAAATCATTTGTAAATTTGGAAACTCTTTGAATTACCTAAAATGAATGATAAAATTCAATCTGGTTGCAGAAATGTAGTGAATAATATTTTTCTCAAACAATATTTCTAAATAAATCTAATTTTCCCACTTTAACTGAAGTATTTCTTATTATTCCCTATCCATTTTATACCATTTATACTCATGTATTTAGTCTTATTTTAATATAAAAATGTGTTTTATTTTGTGTATGCTGACAATAAATACTCTAAAAAGGAAATTAAGAAATCCATTATCTTATCTAATGATCTAGTGTCAATATGAATGAAGAGTTAAGTAATAAATTTATTTCTAAAACATAAGACTTATAAAGTCAACATTTTGAGATGCTACGAAGAAATTAAAGAAAATTTAAATAAGTTTGAAGAATTCCCCTGTTCATGGACTGAGAGAATACATATTGAAAAGAGCAATAGTACATAACACAACCTGAGATATATGTGACTCTATGAAAAGTCAAGAAATTTGAGGAAAACATGAATGGTAATTCAAATACTCACATTAAAACTGGGGAATGTTTGGGGCCACACCCAGCATTGCTCAGGGTCTACTGAGGACTCTGTGCCTAGAGATTGCTCCTGGCAGTACTCATGGGAACCATGTGATTCAAGGAATTGAACTGGGCCCTCCTACTCCCACATGAAAGCATGTGTTATTAGCCTTGTAATTATTTTTTTTAATTTTTTTATTTTTTTTATTAGTGAAACACCATGAGGTAAAGTTGTAGATTACAATTTTTTGTGCTTGGGTTTGATTATACAATGATCAGATACCCATCCCTCCACCAGTGCCCATTTTCCACCACCATGGATAATATCCCCCCCACCCCCAACCCCCATCCCCCCTGCCTCTGCGGCAGGGCAATCCCCTGTGTTCTCTCTCTCCTTTTGGGTGTTGTGGTCTGCAAAAGAGGCATTGAGTGGCAAACATGTTCAGTCCATAGTCCACTTTCGACATGCATCTCCCCTCCTGGGAGGATCCTCCAAACACCCTTTATTTGGCGTTCTCTTCTCTATCTGAGCTGCCCTTTCCACTAGAATGCCGGACTGGCCACTAAGCTATGGAGTAATCCTCCTGGTGCTGATCTCAGCTATTCTTGGGTATTAATCTTATATTTTGCTACTTTATGTCCCCAAGATGAATGCAATCTTTCTCTGTCTATTCCTCTCTTTCTGACTCATTTCGATTAGCATGATACTTTCCATGTCGTACCACTTGTATGTAAATTTCATGACTTCATCTTTTCTAACAGCTACATAGTACTCCATTGTGTAGATGTACCAAAGTTTCTTTAACCAGTCATCTGTTCTGGGGCATTCAGGTTTCTTCCAGTTTCTGACTATTGTAAAGAGAGCTGCAATGAACAAACAAGTGCAGATGTCACTTCGACTATACATTTTTGCCTCTCTGGGATATATTCCCAGGAGTGGTATTTCTGGGTCAAATAGGAGCTCAATTTCTAATTTTTTGAGAATCGTTCATACTGTTTTCCAGAAGGGCTGAACCAGTCGACATTCCCACCAACAGTGAAGGAGTGTCCCTTTCTCGCCACATCCGCGCCAGCATCGGTTGCTTTTGTTCTTTTGAATGTGGGCCAGTCTCTGAGGTGTGAGATGGTATCTCATTGTGGTTTTGATCTGCATCTCCCTGATGATTAATGATGTAGAGCATTTTCTCATGTGCTTTTTTGCCATTAGGATTTCTTCTTTGAGAAAGAAAGAAATTTCTGTTCATTTCATTGCCCCATTTTTGGATGGGGTTGGATGTTTTCTTCTTGTGGAGTTTAACCAGTATTTTGTATATCCTGGATATCAACCCCTTATCAGATGTGTATTCGGTGAATATCCTTTCCCATTCTGTAGACTGTCTTTGTATTTTGGTCACTGTTTCTTTGGAGGTGCAGAAGCTTCTTAGTTTAAGATAGTCCCATTTATCTATCTCTGTTTTCACTTGCTCAGACAGTGGCGTGGCATCTTTGAAGATACATTAGCTTCAATGTCATGGAGGGTTTTACCAACTTTGTCTTCAATGTACCTTATGGTTTCTGGTCTGATGTTGAGGTCTTCAATCCATTTTGATCTTACTTTTGTACATGGTGTTAGGCAGAGTTCTAAGCCCATTTTTTTGCATGTAGCCGTCCAGTGATGCCAGCACAATTTGTTAAAGAGGCTTTCCTTACTCCATTCCACATTACTTGCACCTTTATCAAAGATTAGATGATCATATGATTGAGGGGAGATGTCAGTGCATTCAACCCTGTTCCATTGGTCTGCCGTTCTGCCTTTATTCCAGTACCATGCTGTTTTAATTATTACTGCTTTGTAGTACAGTTTGAAGTTGGGGAGGTTGATTCCTCCCATTTTCTTTTTCTCAAGAATTGCTTTAGCTATTCGTGGGGGCTTATTGTTCCATATAAATTTCAGGAGTGTTTGCTCCATTTCTTTGAAGAATGCCATGGGTATCCTTATAGGGATTGCATTGAATTTATACAATGCTTTCGGTAGTATTGCCATTTTGACAATGTTAAGTTTCCCGACCCATGAGCAGGGGATATCTTTCCATTTCCTCATGTCCTCTTTTATTTCCTGAAGTAGCGTTTTGTAGTTTTCTTTGTACAGGTCCTTTACTTCCTTAGTTAAGCTGATTCCTAAGAACTTGATTTTCTGGGGCACAATTGTGAACGGGATTGTGTTTTTCATGTTGCTTTCTTCTCTCACTGTTTGCGTATAGGAAAGCCATGGACTATTGGGTATTAATTTTATAGCCTGCAACTTTACTATACGAGTCTATTGTTTCTAGGAGTTTTTTGGTGGAGGTTATTGGGTTCTCTAAGTATAGTATCATATCATCTGCGAATAGTGAGAGCTTGATTTCTTCCTTTCCTACCTGAATGCCCTTAATATCTTTTTCTTGCCTAATCGCTATTGCTAGTACTTCCAGTACTATATTGAACAGCAGTGGAGAGAGTGGGCATCCTTGTCTCGTCCCTGATCTTAGAGGGAAGGCTCTCAGTTTTTCCTCATTGAGGATGATGCTTGCTGTAGGCTTGTGGTAGATGGCTTTAATTATGTTGAGGAAGGTCCCCTCTATACCCATTTTGGCTAGAGTTTTCATCATAAAGGGGTGCTGGATCTTGTCAAATGCTTTCTCTGCATCTATTGATATAATCATATGCTTTTTATCTTTTCTTTTGTTATTGTGATGGATTATGTTGATTGATTTCAGAATGTTGAACCATCCTTGCATCCCTGGGATGAATCCTACTTGGTCATGGTGTATGATCTTTTTGATGAGTAGTTGGATTCTATTTGCTAGTAGTTTGTTGAGGATCTTTGCATCTGTGTTCATCAGGGATATAGGTCTGTAATTCTCTTTCTTTGTGGTATCTCTGTCTGCTTTTGGTATCAGTGTGATATTTGCTTCGTCGAAACTATTTGGAAGTGTTTTTGATATTTCAATTTCATGAAAAAGCTTAAAGAGAATTGGGAGTAAGTCCTCTTTAAAGATTTGGAAGAATTCAATAGTGAATCCATCCGGGCCAGGACTTTTGTGCTTGGGAAGACTTTTTATTACCATTTCAATTTCCTTGATGGTGATAGGTCTGTTCAGGTATTCCAGGTCTTCTTGGTTCAGCCTTGGGAATCTGTAGGAGTCTAGGAATTTATCCATTTCCTCGAGGTTTTGATTTTCCGTGGCATAAACTTCTCAAAGTACTCCCTGAGGATCCTTTGAATTTCTATAGTTTCTGTTGTAATGACCCCCTTTTCATTTCTGATTCGGTTTATTAGGGTTTTCTCTCTCCCTTTCTTTGTGAGTTTTGCTAGAGGATTATCAATCTTGTTAATTTTCTCGAGGAACCAGCTCTTGGTTTCATTGAACTTTCAGATTGTTTTTTGGGTTTCCATCTCATTAATCTCTGCTCTGAGTTTTATTATTTCCTTTCTCCTGTTCGGGTTGTCCTCCTTTTTTTGATCCTTCTCCAAGCTCTTAAGCTGTGAGGTTAGGTTACTTATGTCTGCTCGCTCCTCCTTCCTGAGGAATGCTTGTAGAGCTATAAACTTTCCTCTTAAGACAGCTTTTGCTGTGTCCCATAAGTTTTGGTAACTCGTGTTCTCATTTTCATTCGTTTCTAGGAATCTTTTGATTTCCTCTTTGATTTCCTGTCTAAGCCACTCGTTGTTCAATAGAGCACTGTTTAATTTCCAGGTGTTTGATTTAGTTTTCTGTTTTTGTATGTGATTTACTTCTAATTTCACCGCATTATGGTCTGAGAAGATTGTCGATACAATCTCTATCTTCTTAATTTTTTGGAGGCACGTTTTGTTACTTAACATGTGGTCTATCTTGGAGAATGTTCCATGTACGGTTGAGAAGAATGTATATTCAGCTTTTTGTGGATGAAGTGTCCTGTATATATCTACTAAGTCCCTTTCTTCCATTGTTTCCCTCAGATGAAGTATGTCCCTGCTAAGCTTGAGTCTGGTTGATCTATCAAGTGGTGACAAAGCAGTGTTGAAGTCTCCCACTAGTATTGTGTTGCTATTGATGTCTTTTTCCAAATCTATGAGTAGTTGTTTTAAGTACTTTGCTGGTCTCTCATTAGGTGAATATACATTTATTATTGTAAGTTCTTCCTGTTGTACAGATCCTTTGATCAATAAGAAATGGCCTTCACTGTCTCTTATGACATTCTTCTCTCTGAAATCGATGTGGTCTGATATTAGGATGGCTATCCCAGTTTTTTTATGGGAGCTGTTTGCCTGTAGGATTGTTTTCCTGCCTTTGACTCTGAGTCTGTGTTTGTTTTGACTATTGAGATGTGTTTCTTGCAGGCAGCAGAATGTTGGGTTCAATTTCCTAATCCATCCTGCCACTCTGTGTCTTTTAATTGGTGCGTTTAGCCCATTGACATTGAGAGAGATTATTGTTATGGGATTTTGTCCCATTGCTCTGTTGAAATTTGGTGTATTTGGGGGGCCTTTCTTGCCTTAAAGTAGCCCATTTAGTTGTTCTTGTAACCATGGTTTTGAGTCTATGAAGTTCCTGAGCTGTTGTTTGTCTGTGAAACTGTGTGTTGGTCCTTCTATTATGAATGAGAGTCTCGCTGGGTAAAGTATTTTTGGAGAGGCATTTATTTCATTGAGTTTTTTCACTATGTCCCACCACTGTTTTCGGGCAATGAGGGTTTCATCAGAAAAATCAGCTGTGAATTTTAAGGATGCTCCTTTGTAAGAGATTTCTTTCTTCGATCTTGCTGATTTCAGAATTTTGTCTCTGTCTAACGTTTTGGTCATTTTGATCAGAATGTGTCTTGGGGTATTTTTATTCAGATTTCTTCTGCCTGATACCCTTCGGGCCTCCTGAATGTGGTCACAAGTTTTCTTCAGCTCTGGAAACATAGCAATGATGTCTTTGACAGTTTCTTCTTCATCAAGGTTTTCTTCCTGTACCTCTGGACTCCAATAATTCTTATGTTACCCTTCTTGGCTTCATCACGATCTTCTCTTGCCATTTGTTCCCAAAGTGTGATTCTCTTTTCCATTTTCTCCTCTTTCCTGGAGAGTCTCTGAACTTCATCTTCGAGCTCACTGATTCTGTTCTCAGCAGCTGTTACTCTGCTGCTGAGACCTTCCACTGAGTTTTTTAATTCGCCTACGAGATTTTTCAGGTCTGACATTTCTGATTGTATTTTCCTCATTTCTGCCTTCAAATCCTCTTGTCTTCTATTGGCATTGCTTTCCATTGTTTCTTTTAGTTCCCTAGTCATCCTAAGGAGCTCCCTCCTGAATTCCTTGTCAGAGAGGTTGTCTAACACTACAGTACTGTTGGTGTCATCTGGGCTAGACTCTTCAATAAGAAAGTTTGGTGGGCTTTTGCGTTGCTTTACCATTGTGAAAAGTGTGGTTTAGTCCTTCACGTCCACTGTTACTATTCTGCTTGATATGCAGTGTGAGTTAAGATAGGCTTATGAGTTATTGGCTACTGTGTTTCTAGTGACTGAGCTAAACTAGAGAAGTTTCCATCGAAGAAGGTAGCTTATGGTTCCTATGACATATGTAGTGGGAAAATATTTTGCGGCCGCGTTAGCGGCTGTGGCTCCGGAAAGAGTCCCTGGCACTGAGCGAGGAGTTGGGAACGTCGATGGAGCTAGCTCTGCCTGCACCGAGAGGGTCCCAGGCCCTTGGGGGCGGGCTGTACCTGTTTGGAATAGGAGCCATTCAGCTTGGTTGCCCAGAGCTGGGCCTCCGTGCCTATCCCGCGCAGATCAGGGGAGAAAACCGGCTTTCTAGGAGGTGGACCTAGCTGTGCATGCGCACAGAGGGTCCCAGGCCTTTGGGGGCGGGCTGTACCTGGTTGGAATAGGAGCCGTTCAGCTTGGTTGCCCAGAGCTGGGCCTCCGTGCCCGTCCCGCCATAGTTATTTTTTAAGAATATGATGCTACTAACTTCCCACTAAACTCTTAAAGATACAGGTATTCATTTTTTTTCAAGTTAACTTCATCTTCATATGCAAGAACTCAAACCAATAAAACAATAAACATACACAGTACTTCAGATCCATACAAAACTAAAAAAAACTATATTCTTAAAAGAACGTACATTGTGTGTATGTATTACCTTTACACACAAAATGTGCATTCCATATCATAAGAATTCAATTATATTTGTTGAATTCACATTACTACTCACATAAAAATCTGTATCTATACACATATATTAGGTGACATAGCACTGTACTGTAGCACTGTCCTCCCACTGTTCATCAAGCGGGCCCAGTAACATCTCCATTGTGAGACTTGTTGTTACTGTGTTTGGCATGTGGAATACATCATGGTAGCTTTCCAGGCTTTGCCTTGTGGGTGAGATAACTATCGGTAGCTTGCCGGGATCTCTGAGAGGGGTAGAGGAATTAAACCTGAGTCTGCTGGGTTGGCAGCGTGCAAGGCAAATGCCCTACCCACTGTGCTATGTCTCCAGCCCATTATATGACATACAAGTTAAAAACATTAAAAGTGATCTTCAGACAGATTGAGGCATTACTTATTTATCCGAGGAAGGACATTGAGCCTTCATTGAAATATAAGCTCATAAGTCTGTTTTCTTTGCTGCCCAATATGGATTTTTTCTGCAATCATTTCTAGATCTTTATAAATCTTGGTCTGTAGACTTAGATTCAACTATTATTAGGGAAGACTCGTCTTCTATCTGGTTAAAAGCAGCTTATATTTGTATACAGCAGAATCCTCTATAGCTAAGACAACTGACCTATGTGAGTCGAAAAATACAACTCTGGCATTCTTTCCTCTAGGATTCAAAATATTTTTTTACAATTTTTCCCATGGATGCTGTATATTCCACTCTCAACCAATTTTTATAACTTTATATTTAACTCCCGGCAAGCTACCGAGAGTATTTGATATGCCAGACACAGTAACAACAAAGTCTCCAATGGAGGCGTTACTGGGCCCGCTCGAGCAAATCGACGATCAACGGGAGGGCCTTTACCTTTACCTTTATATTTAACTCCCTTTAAATAATTTGAATGATAATCACTTAATTTTATTATATTCATAATTAAATTCAATCTGCTATTTTTTATTTTCTTGCCAAGAATCCCTTTTGTTAGAAATTCCTGTTTCTAATATTGAAAATAATTGTAATCATATCCACTGGTCACGAGACACATTTTTTGGGCTTAACATTTGCCTGCTAAAATAAACTCTCTCTACTTGAATACAAACTGTTACCAGGTTCAGCTCACTAGAGTTCCATGAATTAATTAGGAGAAAATTATCATGATTTCCCTGGTATCCACTCTGATCAAACCTACTTAGTTGTGTGTTAACTTACTATAAATTCTTAAGCAGGCAATAAAATGTTTAATACAAATGCTTAGGCTCAGAAGTTTCCTTACCATTAAAATATTGCAGCTGCACTAATCACACTCTTTCTTGTGTTCTGTGTCCCAAGTTAGTTTATTTAGTTACACACATAACACTTCTATAACCTCATCCATAATAGCTTCAAATCCGTGAGCAGTCATTTCATATATAGCAGATTCTTACATATTAAACACATTAAATATATAAATAGAAAAAAGAGAGAAAGACAGAATATGAAATGTAAGAAGAAATGAGAGATAAAGAGAAAAGTCTCATCCAACTAAATTTGTGTTGGTGTGTGTGTACGTGTGTGTGTGTATGTGTTTCATTTCAGGTTAAATCAGTACTGTTTATCACGGATTATCACAAGTCTATTTAAAACACAATAACTAATATATTTGGTGGAAATTTTTTGTTCAGTAATTGATTTTTTAATAGTTACCAAAAATTGTTGTGACAAGTATTATGTATGAGATAATCAGTTTGCTCTTTTAACAGTAGCCCATTTATCCTAGTTAGCTAAAATACTGAAGATGAAAGTGGAGTCCCAAGTCATATTGGCTATCTTGTATCATATACTTGATTGTGGAGATATTGATTAGTAAATAATCACAAATTCCCTCATGGGTGAAGAGCAATGATTGCAGGGCAATGCCTGAAATCTAACTTTAATAGAAATTTGATAGCACTGTAGTTCCCTAACTATGTTAATAATAACTTTTCCATTTTGTCTGACACAGACATACCCAATAGAATATCCAAGTAGAGTTATATAGAATAGCATCAGTGTTCTTTTATTCACTGTAATTTTTTTTATGATTTTCCCCTATTTTGACTGATGATTTCTTGCTGTTTCAAAATGGTGAATTTGTTCATACTAATAGCTTAGTCACTTTTGTTGCTAAAATTGTTTCCTTTGTATGAAGCAGTAAACTGTGACCACTTCCTGGCCATTGTGTTGCTTAATCGCAAGGCAACTTCTCTTGCTTCAACCATGGCATGTGGTATAAGTTCATGGTTTTAAAATTTTACCTGTCCTTAGAGGGTAATAGAAGAACCTGCTTGGGCTCTATATATTGGATGAGTCTCAATTGAAGTCCAATCTCCTGAATGAGATCATATAAAATATGAAGAGCAGGAAGATCCAGGGATATTTACTTCTGCTAAAATTAGATCAGACTAAGAGCTTTTATGTCTTTGTCAACTCCAGCTATAGAGACTACAGGGTCAAAATGAATATTTAAGAGACAGACATGTGATTAGAAAACAAATAAAATAATAGTGGATAGAGCAAGAAGGTTTTTTTTTCTGGGCTTAAACTGAGGTAATACTGCTAAGGTTGATTGGTATTATCTATGTGGATGTAAATTATAATCAACTTTAAGTATTTTTTCCATTTAATGCTCTAGGAAAACCTACATCCAACATTCTATAACTTCAAACGATATCCAAATCTGAGAGGAAATCCCTGAGCAGTACCCCATTTCTCAGTATATTTATATATAAATGTATATTGAGAATATATAGCATATATTATATATAATATAAAATGCCTTGTCAGCATGACGATCTCACTGCAGCACTGGAAAAAATTCCATATGTCTTATATTGCAATCTCTAGTGATTTAATCAGACTGTCTTCTTAGAGTTTATGATGCTAAGCTGCTGTGGAGCATGCTCCCAAGGCAAGTTTGGTGCTTGAAGAACACTATTAAATTTTACTACAGTAAGCTAGTCCAGGGCTTAGGACCTCTTTCCACATTTAAAGCTCTCCTTTGTCACACAGTTATTCCTACAAGTCATTTAGGACCATCAGTTCAACTTGTATGAACACTGACTCCTTGTCCACCATATGGTCTATAATTCTACCTAGCAATTACCCAGTTCTCCTCCAGAGAGAAACAACATGTTGCTAATACTTCTTGATAGATATTTTTTTATGAGAACTGCATTAAGAGACAAGCATACAAACAGCAACAGGAAAAGTAAATGTAAAGGACTTAAAGAAAAACAGAGACTTACATGTGAGGTCATGGTCTGCATACAGCTTCTGTGGATTGAAACAATAGATTTCAAAGAATTCTCTTCACTGTTATTTGGGTATCAATAATACTGAGTTTCACTAATACTAGATCATCCATAAATTAAGCTAACAATACTAAGGCTACTGTTTGATTCATAGTGTCCTAGGTATATCATTAAAATGTATAAGAGTTTAAGAAATGGTTATTTCCTTCAAAGGACTCATAAATATGGTTTTGTGAGAAAAAAGCAATAGAAATTGATAAAATTATAAAACCATGTACTAAATTGTGTGACATAAGCAAATAATACATGCTTCTAAGCTTTAGGAGAAAGGCTACTTACTAGTGAAACACCTATTGGAGAAATTATGGCAAATGACCTAGAGAAGCTTGGAGTCATAATTAGTCTTTAAATGTATAATAGAAGAACTTGTATTCTAAATACTGCATTATCAAAAGGATGGGAATGGCACACTATTTTAAATCTCTTATCTAGTATTTTGGGCTGGAGTGATAGCACAGCAGTAGGGCGTTTGCCTTGTGTGCAGCCGGCCTGCCTGAGCCGGTTTGATTCCTCCGTGATTCCTCCGCAATTCCTCCACCCCTCTCAGAGAGCCCAGCAAGCTACCACAAGCCACCGAATGTACCTAAGCTACATCGCCCGCAGAGCAAAGCCTGGCAAGCTACCCATGACGTATTCGATATGCCAAACACAGTAACAACAAGTCTCACGATGGGGACGTTACTGGGCCTGTATGTGCAAATTGATGAACAATGGGAGGACAGTGATAGTGACAGTGAATCTTGTATTTCAAAATTATTTGTATAGCGATCTAAAATAATGTATTCTACCCTTTGAAAGTAAGTGAGATGTTTACTGGCTTCCTTTTCTATGCCCTAACAGGTGCACAAACTATCAAAAATCCAGATAAGTTACACCAGAGACTCTATAAAAGATAAATGTTTTCCATGGATCAAGAAGTAACCAAAGCTGAAATAAGGTTTATAGATCTATATGGTTTACAAAAATCCCCCTCCACACTCACTGCTTCATGTTATTGTAACATGTGAGATCATGCAGTATTTATTTTCTCTATATGTTCATACATGTGAAAGAAGCTTTGGGAGCAGTGAACAGAGCATGGAAGAAGTCTTCTTCCAGTCTGTTCAATTTGATTTTACAAACAAAAAGTAAATTACCAGCTTTAAACAATTATGGAAAAACTGGCAATTATTCAAAATGTACAGATGAATTCAATTATGAAAAATATATCATTCTGATACAGTCATCATTTGATCACTGACATGTGATCAAAATTTACCACCTGGGGGCCAGAGTGGTAGGGTAGGTCACTTGTCTAGCATGTGGTCAACTCAAGTTTGATCCCCAGCACTTCTAATGATCCCCAAGTCCACCAGGAGATATTGCTAAGTGAAGAGCCAGGAGTAAACCATGAGCACCACTAGGTGTGGCCCCCAAACAAAAACAAAACAAATACCCTAAAAAAAATTAAAATTTTCTGCAGATAAAGAACTATGTCAACAAGGAACTATATAGTTAAACAAAATTAGGGTAAAAACTGTTCTTGGTTAAATAACTGATCAGTAATTGGAGAAGAGGAACTTAAATTCATCAGGACCAAAAAGAATTTATGATTACTGTTTTACAATCTGAATTATAATGCAATCCAATTTGGATAATTCATGGTCACGGTCCTCCCGTTGTTCATCGATTTGCTCAAATGGGCCCAGTAACGTCTCCATTGTGAGACTTGTTGTTACTGTGTTTGGCATATGGAATATGTCACGGCTAGCTTGCCAGGCTCTGCCATGCGGGCGAGATACTCTCGGTAGCTTGCCAGGCTCTCCGAGAGGGGCGTAGTAATCGAACTCGGGTCGGCCATGTTGGCCTCTTGTAAGGCAAATGCCCTACCGCTGTGCTAATTAGCACAGTTTATTCCAGGTGTTAGCATTTTTTTCTTAATGTGTACAATTTGACATATTCATACTTTATAAATACTTATACTATACACTCTGAAATGATTCACACAACCAAGCTAATTAATATGTAACTTTCCTTACTTGTTTATTTTGTATGTTTGAGTGTATATGCATGCACTTGGCTAGGACACTTGAGTTTTTTATTTGTTATTTTAGTTCACACCTGGCAAAGTTCAAGGCTTATTCCTGGCTCTGCACTCAGGAATTATTCTTGGCAGTACCCTGGGAACCATATGAGAAGGTGGGGATCAAACCCCAGTCAGCCATGAGCAAGGCAAACTCTCTATTCACTGTAATATCTCTCCAGCCCAGAGGATATTTATGGTTAATCTCAGCAAATTTCAAGCACATGGTAAAGTACTATTCACTATCCTCAATATACTGATTATTTTATTTCCAGTAAAATTGGAATTTTATCAATCTTGCATAACTGAAACTGTACTGTTTGAGCATGTTTCCCCTTCCTTTCTGTTTCTATGAGTTTAACTATTTGATTTTACATGTGAGATCATGCAGTATTTATTTTATCTATATGTTCATACATGTGAAATATTGTGCCTACTATGATATTATTTAACTATTATGAATTGTGCTCTAATGAATGTGAGCATGCATATTAGCCTATGAGGTTGTGATTTAATGTTTTTCAGGTATACACTGAGACACAAGATTACTGATAATTCTATTTTTAATTTTTAAAAAATCCTCATACTGTTCTTTATAATGGCTAACCCAATGAACATTCCCATCAACAATGCAACAGGATTCTTCATATTCTTATCAAAATTTGTTATTTCTTATTCTGTTGATAACATTCTGACAAATGTGAAGTAGTACCTCACTATGAATTTGATTTGCATTTCTTGATGATTAATGATATTAGAAATTTCCATGTATTTGCTGACCATCTATATGTCATCTACAGGAAAAATTTATTAGGATCATTTGCCAAATACTTTTGATGTTGCTATTAAGTTATATGAGTTTCTTATATGTTTTGGATATTAGCTCATTATAAGATCTGCTGTTTGCAATTGCTTTCTCCCCTTTCCTGGGTTGCATTTTTCACTGTTTCCTTCTACTTGAAATTGTTTTTTATTTGATACAATCCCTCTTGCAAAACACATAATATTTATTTATTTATTTACTTATTTATTTATTTATTTATTTTGCTGTCATAAAAAATCATTGCAGGGCTGGGGAGAGCACAATAAGGTATATTTGTCTTGCATGTCAATGAACCATTTTCTATTCCTGACAATGCAAATTTGGTATTTGCACCTCTAAGAGTGATCCCTGAACACAGAGACAGAAGTAACCCTTGAGTGCAGCCAGGTGTGCAAACACACACACACACACACACACACACACACACACACACATACAATCATTTCCAAGACCAATGTCAAGAAGTCTTTTAAAAATAAGTGTTTCTAGTGTCTAATCACTTATAGTATGGTATTTTTCCCTCCTCCTTAATCCTTCCCCCCGTTGTTGTTGCATTAACCAGGTCTCACACACATACCTAATGTAATGCCCACACAGTTTCAATTATGGTACTTGCTGGGGGCATGAGAACGTAATTTAGGGAGAATCATGTGAGGTTGCACTGTCTGCACATTTGACCATGGTACAACGTTTGCCCTATGTTACCTCTGGTGTTTGCACATTTGCTCATTGGGGATTGTATACTTCAGTTGAGACACATAAGTTATAGTTGTGGTGCTCACCAGGGTTTACTGTGATGCATACACTTGTGCTCTCCAGGAGTCAAACTTCCTAGATAGGATGTTAGCACGTTTATTTAGTGGTGATACTTGCCAGGCATCACAGCCTTTTGTGATGCTTACACAGTCCTGACTGTGTCCAGGAATCATAGTATTGAGGATCACATACAACAGAGATACTAGGCTCAAAAGGCAAGTACTCTGGGCACGTTGCAGCACCTGGAATTTTGATTTGAAACACTTCCAATGTAGGCGATCAGCCACTGATCTATAACTGTGGATCTGCCAAGGAGTTTTGTCGTTTCAGATCCTACATTTGAACTCAGAAAAATACATTTTGAGTGGACTTTTTTATAGTGTAAGATAAGGATCTAAATTAATTCCTTTGCATTTAAATATTGAGTTTTCCAGAACAGTTTATTGAGATAATGATCTTTTCCTTACTTTCTGATTCTTATTAGAGATAAATTGGCACAAATTCATGGATTTCTTTCTTTCTTTCTTTCTTTCTTTCTTTCTTTCTTTCTTTCAATTACTTTTAAGGGCTAGAGAGATAGGATAGCATGCAGGGTACTTGCCTGCACACATGTAATCTACATTTGATCCCTCATACCCATATGGTTTTCTGAGTCCTGTCAGGACTCAGGAGTTATCCCTGAGTGCAGAGCCAAGAGTAAACTCTTAGCACCATCGGGAGTGGCTCTCAAACAAAACAAAATAACAAAAGAGAAAAAAATTCTTGATAAATATTATGAAAGTGGTGTACTGGAAACTGATGTTAGTAATAACTTCTGAAGTTATTAGGAGTTATTAATAAGATGACAAGTCAAGAACTACTTCAGTTGGACCGAGAGTGTTAGTACAGTGGGAAGGGCATTTGCCTTGCAAACAGCTGACCCAGGTACAATTCTTTGTATCCAATATGTCCCCCCATACCCCACCAGGAGTGATTTCTGGGCGTAAAGCTAGAAGTAAGAACTGACTGAGCATTTCTGGGTGTGGTCCAAAAAACAAAACTAAAACAGAAGAAGAAATATTTCAGAAAATTATACCTAAATAATAACTTGGTAATTGTGTCAAATGTTACCAAAAATAATTTTCTAAAAATTATACAGATAACTATTTTTTAATTATTGAATCACTGTGAGATAGTTAAATCGTTTCAAATAGTTACAAAGCTGTTCATGTTTGAGTTTCAATAATGCAATGTCCCAAAACCCATTTCTTTACCAGTGTACATTTCATGTCATCAATACCAACAGATTACCTTCCTTCCATTATTTCCCCCACCCTCTTCTCTCTCTCTTTCTCCCTCTCCCTCTCTCTCTCTCTCTCTCTCTCTCTCTCTAACTTCCTTCCCTTTTATTTCTTTTAGGCACTGTGGTTTGCAATACTGTTACTTAAGGCTTATTATGCATATAAAAAGAACAGTCATATATTGTCTCACACCACAGAGCCTGACACACATTCAAAAAAACAAAATCAATCAACAATCAGTACTAGCACAGATGTAGAAAGTGACTTCCATTCACTGCCCATAGGAATGTCAACAGGTCCACCATTTTTGGAAAACAACATGAACATTCCTCAAAAAACTAGAAATTGATCTTCCATATGACCTAGCAATACTGCCCCTGGAAATGTCACCTAAGGGCCCAGAAACTCCATGCAGACAAAGCCTCTACACTCCCATGTTCATTAGAGCACTGTTCTCCATAGCCAGAATCTGGAAACAACTCAAGTGTCCAATAACACATGAATGAACAAAGAAACTATGGTACATCTACACAATGGAATGCTACACAGCTGTTAGGAAAAAGGAAGTCATAAAATTTGCTGTACATGGTGAACATGGAGAGTATTATGCTGATTGAAATGAGTCAGAGAGGAAGAGAGACAGACACAAAATAATTGCACTCATTTGTGGGATATTAAAAGAAAACATAGTAGAGAATACTCAGAGACAATAGATACAAAGGTCAGGACTGCTGGTCTACGGTAGGAAAGCTTGCCACAGGCAGAGGGCGCTGGGGAGGCGAGGCTGGAAGGGCAGTTATTGAAGGGACAACTATGATAATGAGTTGGAAATGATCACTCTTGAAATGACAAGAACTGAGAACTGAAAGTAGGCAAGGGGAAAACTGGTCAGCTACATGCAAAAAAATTAACTGAAATTTTTCTAATGCCATGCACAAAAGTCAAATCAAAATGAATTAAGGACCTTAATATCAGAACTAGGCCAAAGCAATAGCATAGCAGGTAGGGCATTTGCCTTGCATGCGAATGACCTGGGTTTGATTCCTCCGCCCCTCTCAGAGAGCCCAGCGAGCTACCGAGAGTATCTTGCCCACATGGCAAAGCCTGGCAAGCAACCTGTGACGTATTCGATATGCCAAACACAGTAACAACAAGTCTCAGAATATCAGAACTTAATCCATAAGGTAGATAGAGGAAAATTGACAGAACCCTCCATGACACTGAATTTAAAGACACCTTCAAGGATGAAACACCATTGTTCAATCAAGTGGTAGTAGAGATAAATAAATGGACTACATTAAATTAAGAAGCTTCTACACCTAAAATAAAAACAAAACAAAAACAAAAAATAATGACCAGGATACATAGCCCATGGAATGAAAGAGACTATTTTCCTAACACTCATGTGATAAGGGGTTAATATTCAAGATATATAAGACACTGGTAGAACTTTACAGAAAAAAATATTATTTATCCCCTTAAAAAAAAAAGAAAGAGCTTCTCACCCCACCAAGACTATGAGTTGCCCCCCACAAGTGGCTCTCCAGCACATCCATGGCCCCAGAGGCACACGGACCTAATTCAGAACCCAGCAGCTTTCAGTGGAAATGTAAATGGACTATGCATTAAGCTAAGGTGTCCTGACCCCCAGGAGGGAAAGGGTGTCTGTCTCTTCCACGCCCCTCCCCCCCGCCCACCTCCACCAGCACTGTGACTGCTGCCTCAAGCTTGTTGGACAGTCAGCTATGAGCCGGAGGTGACGGGGCAACTGCAGCCTCATGGAATACAGGGGCGGAACCGGCACGTCCTTCCCGCCCTGCAGAGACCACGAATTGTCCCCCATGAGCGGCTCTTCGGCACAGCAATGGACCCAGAGGCACACAAACCAATGTTGGAACTTTGCAGCTTTTGGCAGAAATCCCTGCAGACTTAATTAGTAAAATATCAGAAATCCAAAATCATATGATCTCCATAACCAGCAACAGAAAGCAAATTATTTCACGATGCCTTTTCAGCAGGTCTGATTGTTGGGGGAAAATTGCAAATAATAATGGCGCATCTTTTGTCAAAATAATGAATGTAATCAAAGTAGAGAAAGAGAGAGAGAGAGTTAAGTGAAAATCATCTGCCTCACAGGCATGGGGAGAGGTGTGACTGGGGGTATATTGGGGTTCTTGGTGGTGTAAAATATGCACTGGTGAAGTGATGGGTGTTTGATCATTGTATGACCGAGACTTAAACCTGAAAGCTTTGTAACTTTTCTCATGGTGATTCAATAAATAAGTTTTTTTAAAAAAGAAAGATGTATAGTTTTTGAAAAAAATTATCAACTTATCATTGATTTACTATTTTGTGAAATTTCAGGGGTTTGGCTTTATTCCTCAGTAGTGTGTAGGTGTCACCACCTCCACAATAAATAAAAAATAAAGGTATCTTTCACTTATGTGGTATACAAAGAAATTAGATAAGGGAACAATAAAGTTCTGAGATCTGAAGAATTTTGTCTACAGAACTGAGCTTTCACGGGAGAAAGGGAGGTTTGGAAGGGTCCACTGGAACCTGGCGTAGGTAAGTGTGCTTCCTGGCTATGGATGTGGTGCTGAAATGATGTATGTATGAAAGATATAATTAGCAGTGTTGTAAATCCTGGTATACCTCAACAAAAATGTCTTGAAAAGAGAAAAAGTCCAATTGTACTTCTTGATTCTAATTTATAACATGCCTTTTCAGTGAATGTATTTTTCAAATGTTCTCTATTCTCAACCATCAAGCATAATTTTAAGCACTAACAGAGGAACACAGAGATATTTTAATATTTTCGAATATTGAAATCATCATAAGATTTAAAAGAAATATTTCACAAATAGGAATTTTTGCAATTTTGAAAATTAACCAGGCTTATTTAATATATAATTATAATTGCGAACTATATCAATACACATATATTTGGGACAGATTATAGTTTCTTTCTTTGCTGGCGGGGAGGGGGCATGTGCCTGGAATTCAGGTTCTGCTACATGATAAACCTGAGTTCTGGCATAGAGATACATTGCTTTGGACTCTAAAGTAAGTCATTTTTTTGATAATTTCTTTTAAAAATCATGCACTTGATCAATTGATTATTTTCCATTAGAAGGTCTATTATCCTTTGCAGGAAAACATGCTTTATTTAGTATCATGTCATCTTAAGTTTATTAAAAATATTGAACTTTCTGAGACAAAGGCCATATGTACCCAATCTATATATTACCTTTTATAGTAAAAATATCAAGATCTATAATAACATCTTTACTTTGAACTATTTAATGATGGGATGCTTTGAGTATATAGGGATTCTTTAAAATTATGATTTTCTCATTCATTGACTCCTCGTTGATTAAATAATTACTGAATTCCTTTTGGTAACAAACATAAAGGACATGCACACACACACACACATATGTGTGTGTGTGTGTGTGTCTATGCATGTGCGTGCGTATGTGTGTGTATACTTATTTTAACTTATTTTGAGTTATGTTTAAAAACAATGAGTTTGGTAAGATTTATGCTTGTAAAGTTCTATGTATATTTTATGTCAAGCATTTTAAAAATTGCCCTGTATGATACTTTAATACCTCATTGGATTCAGAAGTCTAAATTCTGGAGGGTAGTGTAGAAAATGATAAACGTGTACTTTTCTGTATTATTTATGTATAAAATGTGTATACATATATCTTGATAGATAAGAGGTTGAGTAAAACACATATAGTTTTATATATGTTTTAATTACAAAATAAGGGAAATAAATATTGTACATAATTCTTTTTTAGGAAAAAAAGATAAGGGGAGTTGATTCCAAAATGCAGCACTTTTCTGGAGGCTAAATTTAAAAGACCTACGATAGACAAAAAGGGAGGATGAGTAGGAAATATAAAATTGGCAAACTTGGTTTCAAAAATACTGTTTAGGAGAAAAGGGTTCAGTGCTATGTCCACAGATTCAAATTTAGAAGCATCTATGCACGTCTGCCTTTTTATCCTTTAAGAGGAAGGCTACATGCCAGAATGCTGACAATAGGACAAGTATTTGGAAATTCAGAGTCTTAATCTTGAAAGTAACATCTCTGAGAAATGGAACGCTGCATTTTTTCTATCTGCACAAAAACAAATTCAAAATATATATTTTTGGTATCATCTCTGTGATATTGTCATATGTTTTAATGAAATACTTTCCAGGCCCTACACTCACCCTTTTTTTAAATGTAGGAGTACAGCTATTTATTCAGCCACTGATTAACTGGTTGAATTGGGCATGAACTCGCCTTACTTTTTTTTTTTGTTCAGTATTCTTTCTTCTTATATTTATTTATTGAATCACTGTGGGAAAAGTTACTAAGCTTTCAGGTTTAAGTCTCAGTCATACAATGATCAAACACCTTTCTCTTAACCAGTACTCATTTTTCACCACCAAGAACCACAATATACCTTCCCACCCCTCACAATGCCTGTGAGGCAGATTATTTCTACTTAACTCTTCTCTACATTGATTACATTCATTATTTCAACAAAAGATTCACCATTATTGTTTAGAATTTCCGTCCGCAACAATCAGAATTGCTGAAAAGGCATTGTGAAATACTTTGTTTGCTATAGCTGGTTATAAGAATCATATAATGATTTTGGATTTCTGCAAAGAGCCAGATAATTATGAGATTGGTTTCTGTGCATCTGGTGTTATGGCTGAGTTGGAGAGCCGCTCATGGGAGGGGGCAACTCGTGACCTTTTAGGGCATGAAGGACAAGCCAGTACTGCCCCCTTCCCATGAGACTGCAGTTGCCCTGTCACCGCTGGCTCATACCTGGCTTTCCTATAAGCTCTGAGGTGGTGGGAACCCTGCTGCTGGGGGGAAAAAGGTGGAAGGGAACAACATCCTTTCGCTCCCAGGGAGGCATGGCACTGGAGTTTAACGCATGGTCTGTTCACTTTTCTGCCGCAAGCTGCCAGGTTCTGGACAAAGTCCTTTTTGCCTCTGGAGCCATGGCCATGCTGGAGAGCCGCTTGTGGGGGGCAACTCATGACCTTGGTAGGGTGTGAAGGACGAGCCAGTACTGTCCCCCTTCCCATGAGACTACAGTTGCCCCGTCACCACCAGCTCATACCTGGCTTTCCAATAAACTCTGAGGTGGCGGCCACCTTGCTACCATGGGGGGGAAAGGAAGAAGGGAGCAACACCCTTTCCCTCCCAGGAAGGCATAACGCCGTACTTTAATGTATAGTCCATTCACTTTTCCGCTGCAAGCTTCCGGGCTCTGGATTAAGTCCTTTTGCCTCTGGAGCCATGGCCGTGCCGAAGAGCCGCTCATGGGGGGCAACTCTTGACCTTGGTAGGGTGTGAAGGACAAGCCGGTACTGCACCCCCTTCCCATGAGATTGCAGTTGTCCTGTCACCACCGGCTCATACCTGGCTTTCCAATAAACTCTGAGGCGGAGGCCACCTTGTATGTGGTCCAGATGCATTTCTGCCAAAAGCCGCTAGGTTTCAAGATTTGTTTCTGAGTTTCTGGGATCATGGCTGTTAATCAGCTTGATCAGGAGGCAGAGAGGCTGTTTGTAGGCAGTGACTCGGGGTCTCATTAGGATGGTGAGGAAAGGACCAGTTTCACCCCCATCTGGTGAGGCACCACGTGTGTCATCACTGCAGGCCCAAACCTGACTGTCAAGTGGCCTCTGAAGGATGGTGGTCACCAGGCCACCATGGGGAACAGGCCAAGGCACAAAACTGATGCCCACCTGGAGTGGCCCAGTACCAGGAACCTACTGCAGGAACAGGATGCATTTCTGCCAAAAGCCTTTGGGTTCCGAGATTTGTTTCTGAGTCCCTGGGATCATGGACGTTAAGCAGTTCGATCAGGAACCAGAGAGGCCATGCCTCCAATTATATAGTTGAGCCGGAGGTGGTTTGTGGGTGTGTCTCCCACATACCTAACTTTTGGCTGTTTACTTTCTTGGTAAACTTTGCCCCAAGTTTTTGGGGTCTGGCCAAAGGCACAGCATCAATTTGGGGGTATCTGAAAGTCTGACGGTGCCATCAGGCTGCTGATGCACTCGCCTCACAAGTACAGACTAACCTGCTGGTGGCACCATACTCCCGTACACTCACCCTTTTAATTCATGCCTAAGAATGACTTAAAAAGAACGGACATTTACCAGATAATCTGATTTCAAAGCTACACTGAATAATTCTTCTTCTTCTTCCTTCTTTCTTCTTCCTTCCTTCTTCTTCTTCTTCTTCTTCTTCTTCTTCTTCTTCTTCTTCTTCTTCTTCTTCTTCTTCTTCTTCTTCTTCTTCTTTTCTATTAGATTACTATGAGATACAGTTGCACAGCTTTAATGATAGGGTTTCAGTCATACAATGTCCCCACAACCATCTTTCCACCAGTGTCATTTCCCACAACAATATCCCCAGTATTTCTTCTCCCTCTCCTCTCTCTTTCCCCACACCCCCACCCCCAGTCTGCTTGTATGACAGGCACCTTACATCTTTTTCTCTCTCTACTTTGGGGCATTATGTTTTGTGATATAAATATTGAGAGGTCATCAGGTTTGAATTCTTAAAGTAATAAAAATGACAATCTGGAGGCGGTTCCAATCCAAATGGAAACCATAATGCTAATTTGCAGGGTAGGAGAGAACCCAATTCAGTGGTTATTTACATCAGTATCATCACACTCTAGAAAATAACATTATTAAATATCATTTTTCCTTTCTGTTAGAGCCTCAGTATGAACGTAATTTAGTTCTACTATGAAATTTAAAAAAAACACTTGGCTAGAATACAAGTAGATCACTGAAAATTACACATTCTTCCACAAGCACAAAAAGAGCCCACCAATCACTTAATATGTCTCAGTCTATGTCCACATCTGGGGTCATTGAAAGCACATCTTAAAGTGTCATTCTTAAATTCTCAGGTGTGTCCTCTATACCTAGATACTGGTTTTATAAATTAGAGTGTTTAAAACCTTGAATGAGGTGAGGATTCTTGTGTCAATTTTCTTTTCCTTCAGTTGTGTTCGCAAGTCTTCCACTAATCTACTTTTATCTAGACTCTTTTGCAATTGGGCCCTTAGGGAAATGAAAGTCACAAGACAATCAGACTGAGACTTATTTAAGAACTGGTATTTCTGGGATTGGAGTGAGAGGACAGAAGGTAGGGTGTTGTTTTTGCACATGACCGACCCATGTTCAATCCCCAACATGGTCCCCCATAGAACTACCAGAGGTAGAGAGTCAGGAGTAATATCTGAGCATCATCAGGTGGCCCCCCAAGCCAAAAATTAAATTTAAAAAACTTTTGTTTGTTTGTGCATCCTTATGTGTTTGAGAGATGCTGATGGAGATTCTCCTCTTAGTGAGTTCTATGCAAAAAATGGACCAATAGAGATCACATTTACTAGACTCAGTATACCACTGAGTGGCATTTGAAGCCCTGCCTGAATTCAAGCTTTTCTTATTATTCTAGTTGACTTCAATAAGAATAGCACTTGTGATCATAATGATAGCTAAATATTTATTTTTTATTAAGTGCCAGACAGTATTACAAGTACTAAGTACATCATCTCACTTAAGATTCATAAGTGCCCATAATCTTGCTACTATTAGTCATAACAATTTTACAGGTGAAAGAAACTGAAACACAGAAAATTTCAATAACTTACTTCATGCTGCAAAGTTAGTATGAAACTAAATTCATATTTGAACTCAATCATGGTTCAAACTACTATGACATTATGCTTCTCAATTTCTTCAATATTTCATATCTTTATGCATATCATTCTGATTAAACTTTGCTCTTTTATTTCTCCCTTCTCCTTTCCTTCCTCATTTTAATCCTCCTTCCATAAAGATATACACACTAATTCATTTGTGTTAGTAATTTTCAAATATCATTGTTAGTAAGATGAATATTATTATGCATATATAGAGTTAGTTTGTAGACCTGTGAAATACCTGAAGATGAGAATAACTCATTCCTAAGACAAGTAGTTCTTAACTATCCTGAATCGTTTTTATAAATCAGGAAATAAGGAAAGATAGAGCATAAAATGGAATTGGTGGAGATGAATCAGTAAGAGTGTAGCTATATCACCAGAAGAATGGTCCACATAAAAATATTTAGGCCTGGGAATATATTTCAGTGGTAGAGAGAATGTTTTGCACATATGTAGGCCTGAGTTTGATCCGTGGCACCACACACATACCAACAAAAAAGCAAGTAAAAGAGTTGAGCCAATGTGGTAGAACGGATAGTGACATAAGAGAGTCCCTCATTTGTAAACTATAGGGGAGAAAGGAAAAGTAGATTTGAACACAGAATTTTTCAAGAAGTCTCACTGACAGGATAAAGCAGAATCCTGTAACCATCTCTAGCCATGGAATGCCGACAAGTGGCCACCTAACACAAAGCTAAGGTGTGCATTCCTGTGGAGGGAGATAGAGATCTAGACTGTGAGAGCAGTGTTTTTCCTAAGGCAAGAGGGTCAAGCCAACCAGTACCACAGTCTGGCTAAACACAAGGTAATTGTACAAAGGTTTGAACACTGGGGCTCTTCTACTAGTTGATAGCTAGACTAAACACTGATGCCCCAAACCATGGGTGGAGACATGGTGGGCATATCTAAAAATTGGTTTCAGCTAAAAACAACAACAACAACAACAACAACAACAACCCAAGCTATTCCTTGCCTATTGCATCTGGTCAAACAACACACTTACATCTGTTTGATGATGACAGTCTATTTACTGAGCAGAGAGCAGAGAAGTAGGAAAAGTGGGGAATGGCTGATTGACAGCTGTGGCATTATAGAAAATTAAATTCAAAGGTACTGCTTCCCTTTGTGATTCTGAAGAGCAGCAGTCTTGGAGTGAGAGCTGACATCCCCAGGCCAAAGCAAAGAAGCTGAGGGCTGAATGATAGGTGCGACTTCAATAGTATCAAAGCTATCTTCTTTCTTTCATAGCTGACTTCCATATGTTATATCCCAAATTGCATGGTGGAACACTTGTTGAGGGACCAGGCCTGTTTGCACTAAGAAACACTGAACTGCAGGTGCTTCCAACGTCAGCAAGTACCCATGGGATGTTGGGTGTGTGCAAATGCAGAAAACCTGATGGATAGTAGGTCTGGAACCAGATGGACACCTGTTTAGAGGTGCATGGTGATTGCACTCTCAAGTACCAGAAACCAATCATACCCCAAATAGTCTGGCGATACCACTGCTCTGATTCAGAACCAGAAGATAATGAACACGAAGTGGCAGGATTGGGAAAGCTGTCTCCCAGGTTGGAGCTAACCCATTAAACTTGTGACAGAAAATTGCTAGCACTGGCCCAATCTTTAAGTGAATCTGCACACGGGAAGCATTCACTGCTCTCAAGCCTGCAAAAAACTAAATTCTCACTGCTCCCAGACATAGCACACCAGACAGTAAAGAATCAGATAAATGCAAGACTTTAAAGAGTGAAAAAAAACCCCAAGGATCCTCAAATATGCAAGAGCTCTGTAATCAGCCTTATGATAAATTCAAATTTGCATTGTTAAGACTTTTCTCCGAACTGAGGAAAATAAAGAACTCTAGCAAGAAAACAGAGAATATGAAAAAGCTTCAAACATGATTCACTAAAGTTAGATGAATTGAAAATCAGAATGGGTACATTTGGAATTGTCTGCATACAAGTGTGCAACTTCTCTTTTATTATAGAGCTCTTTATCACTCATTGTCTTCTCTCTCTGCAGTGTACCACATTTTCCTTAGACTTAGTATTCTTCCTAAAAAAAACAATTCTGCTTAAAATATTTAAGTAAATAAAACAATGGATGGGGCTAGGCAGCACAGCAGAATGACAGAAGCTGTGAAATGATGCATGCACTCAAGGACAAGATATGTGTGTGTGTGTGTGTGTGTGTGTGTGTGTGTGTGTGTAACCACATAAAAAGAATAGAATATATAAAAAAGAATAAAAAATAAAACTACAGATTTTAAAATTAAAGAGTTCCAGACTAAGAAGAAAGAAAAAGTGGTGGAGAAGTTTAAGTGAGAGAAATTATAGCAAGGAACTTTCCAATATGAGAATTGAATTATATACTTAGCCAAGAAGCTCAAAAAGTTCCAAAGAAAATGGTAATAAACCAAATGAAAGAATAAAAAATCCTTGTAATTAAAAGGCCAAAAGTAGATCTAGAATCCTATGAACTACAAGATTAAATTAAAACATACATAAGAGAACCCCATTAGGCTATAGCTGATAAGTAAGACAAAACTCTACAGTTTAACACAGGAACAGTATGCTATAGCAATTGGTTGAATGAAATGGACATCCAGAAAGACAGACTCTACCCAGCTAGCTAGTAATTCAAGTTTAAAGTGGCATATACTTTACAGACAAACAATACTTAAACAACCTCATGGCTACTAAATCCTTGCTGCTGGATGTACTCAAATATCCTTGATAAAAAGTAAAGAACCCCTACTTTGAAATGATAATGTATTTGAAAGAGAAAATGCAAGAAAGAGGAAAGTAGTAATATAAACTTTAGGCTCACATATATTAATCAATAACTTTTGCTTTAAAGGAAAAGATGGAAAGACTAGTCTTTTATTTTAAAGTGGAACCAGTCACTTAACAGTGTAAAACTCAATAAGAAAAAAATTCTATCAATATCTTTTACAAAAGAAACAAAACTTAGAATATCACAGGAGTTTTCTATAAAGTGATTACACTTGAGTGCTATGTAATACTGCCAGCACAGCACTTTTAGATGGTTTATGGGAATTCTCTACAATTTTAAATTCTTTCAACTTAAATTGCACTTCAAAGTTTCATTCATATCCAGTAAAAATGATATAGTTAAGTTTTCAACAGGGATGAATTATTCATTAAACCAGATAATGGTGTTAGGGCTCAACCAAGGAGCTATAACATTAGCATAAAGAATTCCCTGTGCCACATTAATTGTTAAAATTGAAAATATACAACATGAAAGATATTGAGTCAGAGATCTTTCTTTCTGTTAAATTAAATAAACTGAAGTCTTTTATGGTAACCTTTGTATCATATTTTTAAATCATGCTACCTGGGGATATAGAACCCACTTGATCTTTGATATTAATGATATTAGTGAAAAAATAGATTTCTACAAAGTATTAATAACAATATAGTACAGTAGTTCTCAGGATATATTTTTTTGTTGGTGTTTTTTTTAAATCCACAAATAGATTAGGAGAGAAAAAACTTGTATATTTGTATTTTGTTTATTATTTTGTCCCTGAAAGATGTTGATTTGTAGTGACTTACATATTTTTATTGGATTTTATAGCAGAAGCAACCAAAAACAGTATTTTATTCTGTTTGGATTGTAAAGTAAAGTAAAGTAAAGGCCCTCCCGTTGATCATCGATTTGCTCAAGCGGGCCCAGTAACGTCTCCATTGGAGACTTTTGTTGTTACTGTGTCTGGCATATCGAATACTCTCGGTAGCTTGCCGGGCTCTCCGAGAGGGGCAGAGGAATCGAACTCGGGTCGGCCATGTTGGCTGCGTGCAAGGCAAACGCCCTACCTGCTGTGCTATCGCTCCAGCTCCTTGTTTGGATTGAAACCTACAAAATGTAGCACAGGTTCAGAGCAACTTAATTGTGTTATACTTAGTACACAACAGGTGAAACATTAAATAGTGTGAGGAAAAAAATAGAGGTAAGCATAACATGAAGTGCATACTCTTAAAATTACCCTTAATTTTTGGAGAAAGACTATGAGAGTGAGTGGAACATTTTTGTGGAAAGATACACTTCCACATGCTTACAACTATGGCTATCATTGCTATGGTAGAGAGGGAAGAAGCTGAAGTCACAGTTCTCCTTAGACCTGAATATCGAAGTAACACCCTATCATTACTATAGCATTCAGTTCATAAGAGGTGAATCAGTCTAGACCTCATTCTTGGGTAATGCAATACATGGAGACACTGCATGTTGAGAGTGTTTTACAGACTTTTTATTTTATTTTTTAAGTTTATTTTTTATTGAATCACCGTGAACTATACAGTTACAAAGCCTTCATGTTTGAGTTTCAGTCATACAATGATCAAACACCCATCCCTCCACCAGTGTACATTTTCCACCACCAATGTCCCCAGAATCCCTCCCCCCACGACCCACCCCTTCCCATTCCTCTAAGGCAGACGATGTCCCTCTTTCTTTATGACTCCACTTATGGGCATTATGGTTTGCAATACATATAATGGGAGGCCATCATGTTTGGTCCTTTATCTACTTTCAGTGCACATCTCTCATCCCGAGCAATCTCTCCGACCATCATTGACTTGGCGATCCCTTCTCTATCCCAGGTACCTTCTCTCCCAGCACATAAGGCAGGTTTCCAACTGTGCAGCAATCTTCCTGGCCATATCTCTACTGTCCTTGGATATTATTCTCATATTATGATATTTTATATTCCAAAAATGAATGCAGTCATTCTACGTCTTGTCCCTCTCTTTCTGACTCATTTCACTTAGCATGATATGATACTCTCCATGGTCATCCACTTATAACCAAATTTCATGACTTCATCTTTTCTAACAGCTGCATAATATTCCATTGTGCAGATGTAACAAAGTTTCTTTAACCAGTCATCTGTTCTTGGACACTCTGGTTGTTTCCAAATTCTTGCTATTGTGAACAGTGTTGCAATTAACATACAGGTGCAGATGTCTTTTCTACTGTGCCCTTTTGCACCCTCAGGATATATTTCCAGAAGCAGTATTGCTGGGTCATATGGATTAATTTCTAGTTTGTTTTAGAAATGTTCTTATTTTTTCTAAAAAAGGTCAAACAGTTGGCATTCCCACCAAAAATGAATCCCTTTCTCCCTACATCTGGGCCAGCACTGGTTGTTCTTGTTGTTTTAGAAGTGTGCCAGTCTCTGTGGTGTGAGATGATATTTCATTGTTGTTTTGAATCTCCCTGATGATTAGTGATATGGAGCATTTTTAATGTGCCTTCTGGTCATTTTTTTTTCCCTTTATTTTATTTTATTTTTTTTAAAGTTGTAGATTTACAATTTTTTGTGCTTTGGTTTCAATTATACAATGATCAGATACCCATCCCTCCACCAGTGCCCATTTTCCACCACCATGGATAATATCCCTCCCACCCCCATCCCCCCATCCCCCCGTCTCTGTGGCAGGGCAATCCCCTGTGTTCTCTCTCTCCTTTTGGGTGTTGTGGTCTGCAAAAGAGGCATTGAGTGGCAAACATGTTCAGTCCATAGTCTACTTTCGACATGCATCTCCCCTCCTGGGAGGATCCTCCAAACATCCTTTATTTGGTGCTCCCTTCTCTATCTGAATAGCCCTTTCCTCTAGGATACCCGGCTGGCCTCTAAGTTATGGAGTAATCCTCCTGGTGCTGATCTCAGCTATTCTTGGGTATTAATCTCATACTTTGTTACTTTATATCCCCCAGATGAATGCAATCTTTCTATGTCTATCCCTCTCTTTCTGACTCATTTCGCTTAGCATGATACTTTCCATATTGTACCACTTGTATGTAAATTTCATGACTTCATCTTTTCTAAGAGCTACATACTACTCCATTGTGTAGATGTACCAAAGTTTCTTTAACCAGTCATCTGTTCTTGGGCATTCAGGTTTCTTCCAGTTTCTGGCTATTGTAAAGAGGGCTGCAATGAACAAACAAGTGCAGATGTCACTTCGACTATACATTTTTGCCTCTCTGGGATATATTCCCAGGAGTGGTATTGCTGGGTCAAATGGGAGCTCAATTTCTAATTTTTTGGAATCGTCCATACTGTTTTCCAGAAGGGCTGAACCAGTGGACATTCCCACCAACAGTGAAGGAGTGTCCCTTTCTCGCCACATCCACGCCAGCATCGGTTGCTTTTGTTCTTTTGAATTTGGGCCAGTCTCTGAGGTGTGAGATGGTATCTCATTGTGGTTTTGATCTGCATCTCCCTGATGATTAATGATGTAGAGCATTTTCTCATGTGCTTTTTTGCCATTCGGATTTCTTCTTTGAGAAAGTTTCTGTTCATTTCATTGCCCCATTTTTGGATGGGGTTGGATGTTTTCTTCTTGTGGAGTTTAACCAGTATTTTGTATATCCTGGATATCAACCCCTTGTCAGATGTGTATTCGGTGAATATCCTTTCCCATTCTGTAGACTGTCTTTGTATTTTGGTCACTGTTTCTTTGGAGGTGCAGAAGCTTCTTAGTTTAAGATACTCCCATTTATCTATCTCTGTTTTCACTTGCTCGGCCAGTGGCGTGGCATCTTTGAAGATACCATTAGCTTAAATGTCATGGAGGGTTTTGCCAACTTTATCTTCAATGTACCTTATGGTTTCTGGTCTGATGTTGAGGTCTTTAATCCATTTTGATCTTACTTTTGTACATGGTGTTAGGCAGAGTTCTGAGCCTATTTTTTGCATGTAGCCGTCCAGTGATGCCAACACAATTTATTAAAGAGGCTTTCCTTACTCCACTTCACATTACTTGCACCTTTATCAAAGATTAGATGAGCATATGATTGAGGAGAGATGTCAGTGTATTCAACCCTGTTCCATTGGTCTGCAGTTCTGCCTTTGTTCCAGTACCATGCTGTTTTAATTATTACTGCTTTGTAGTACAGTTTGAAGTTCGGGAGGTTGATTCCTCCCATTTTCTTTTTACCAAGAATTGCTTTAGCTATTCGTGGGGGCTTATTGTTCCATATAAATTTCAAGAGTGTTTGCTCCATTTCTTTGAAGAATGTCATGGGTATCCTTATAGGGATTGCATTGAATTTATACAATGCTTTCGGTAGTATTGCCATTTTGACAATGTTAAGTCTCCCGACCCATGAGCAGGGGATATCTTTCCATTTCCACATGTCCTCTTTTATTTCCTGAAGTAGCGTTTTGTAGTTTTCTTTGTACAGGTCCTTTACTTCCTTAGTTAAGCTGATTCCTAGGTACTTGATTTTCTGGGGCACAATTGTGAATGGGATTGTTTTTTTCATGTTGCTTTCTTCTCTCTCACTGTTTGCATATAGGAAAGCCATGGACTTTTGGGTATTGATTTTATAACCTGCAACTTTACTATACGAGTCTATTGTTTCTAAGAGTTTTTTGGTGGAAGTTATTGGGTTCTCTAAGTAGAGTATCATATCATCTGCGAATAGTGAGAGCTTGATTTCTTCCTTTCCTACCTGAATGCCCTTAATATCTTTTTCCTGCCTAATCGCTATTGCAAGTACTTCCAGTACTATATTGAACAGCAGTGGAGAGAGTGGGCATCCCTGTCTCGTCCCTGATCTTAGAGGGAAGGCTCTCAGTTTTTCCCCATTGAGGATGATGCTTGCTGTAGGCTTGTGGTAGATGGCTTTAATTATGTTGAGGAAGGTCCCCTCTATACCCATTTTGGCTAGGGTTTTCATCATAAAGGGGTGCTGGATCTTATCAAATGCTTTCTCTGCATCTATCGATATGATCATATGCTTTTTATCTTTTCTTTTGTTGATATGGTGGATTATGTTGATTGATTTCCGAATGTTGAACCATCCTTGCATCCCTGGGATGAATCCTACTTGGTCATGGTGTATGATCTTTTTGATGAGTAGTTGGATTCTATTTGCTAGTAGTTTGTTGAGGATCTTTGCATCTGTGTTCATCAGGGATATCGGCCTGTAATTCTCTTTCTTTGTGGTATCTCTGTCTGCTTTTGGTATCAGTGTGATATTTGCTTCGTAGAAACTGTTTGGAAGTGTTTTTGATATTTCAATTTCGTGGAAAAGCTTAAAGAGTATTGGGAGTAAGTCCTCTTTAAAGATTTGGAAGAACTCACTAGTGAATCCATCCGGGCCAGGAGTTTTGTGCTTGGGGAGACTTTTTATTACCATTTCAATTTCCTTGATGGTGATAGGTCTGTTCAGGTATTCCAGGTCTTCTTGGTTCAGCCTTGGGAGTCTGTAGGAGTCTAGGAATTTATCCATTTCCTCGAGGTTTTGATGTTCCGTGGCATAAAGCTTCTCAAAGTACTCCCTGAGGATCCTCTGAATTTCTGTGGTTTCTGTTGTAATGACCCCCTTTTCATTTCTGATTCGGTTTATTAGGGTTTTCTCTCTCCCCTTCTTTGTGAGTTTTGCTAGAGGCTTATCGATCTTGTTAATTTTCTCAAAGAACCAGCTCTTGGTTTCATTGATCTTTCGGATTGTTTTTTGGGTTTCCATCTCGTTAATCTCTGCTCTGAGTTTTATTATTTCCTTTCTCCTGTTCGGGTTGTGCTCCTTTTTTTTGGTCCTTCTCCAAGCTCTTAAGCTGTGAGGTTAGGTTACTTATGTGTGCTCGCTCCTCCTTCCTGAGGAATGCTTGTAGAGCTATAAACTTTCCTCTTAACACAGCCTTTGCTGTGTCCCATAAGTTTTGGTAACTCGTGTTCTCATTTTCATTCGTTTCTAGGAATCTTTTGATTTCCTCTTTGATTTCCTGTCTAATCCACTCGTTGTTCAATAGAGCACTGTTTAATTTCCAGGTGTTTGATTTAGTTTTCTGTTTTTGTGTGTGATTTACTTCTAATTTCAGCGCATTATGGTCTGAGAAGATTGTTGATACAATCTCTACCTTCTTAATTTTATGGAGGCATGTTTTGTGGCTCAGCATGTGGTCTATCTTGGAGAATGTTCCATGTACGCTTGAGAAGAATGTGTATTCAGCTTTTTGTGGATGAAGTGTCCTGTATATATCTACTAAGTCCCTTTCTTCCATTGTTTCCCTCAAATGAAGTATGTCCTTGCTAAGCTTGAGTCTGGTTGATCTATCAAGAGGTGACAAAGCAGTGTTGAAGTCTCCCACTAGTATTGTGTTGCTATTGATGTCTTTTTCCAAATCTATGAGTAGTTGTTTTAAGTACTTTGCTGGTCTCTCATTAGGTGCATATACATTTATTATTGTAAGTTCTTCCTGTTGTACAAATCCTCTGATCAATAAGTAATGGCCTTCACTGTCTCTTATGACCTTCCTCACTCTGAAATCAATGTGGTCTGATATAAGGATGGCTACCCCAGCTTTTTTATGGGAGCTGTTTGCCTGTAGGATTGTTTTCCAGCCTTTGACTCTGAGTCTGTGTTTGCTTTGACTATTGAGATGCGTTTCTTGCAGGCAGCAGAATGTTGGGTTCAATTTTCTAATCCATCCTGCCACTCTATGTCTTTTAATTGGTGCGTTTAGCCCATTGACATTGAGAGAGATTATTGTTATGGGATTTTGTCCCATTGTTATGTTAAAATTGGGTGTATTTGAGGGGCCTTTCTTGCCTTAGAGTAGCCCATTTAGTTGTTCTTGTAACCATGGTTTTGAGTCTATGAAGTTCTTGAGCTGTTGTTTGTCTGTGAAACTGTGTGTTGTTCCTTCTATTATGAATGAGAGTCTTGCTGGGAAAAGTATTTTGGGGGAGGCATTTATTTCATTGAGTTTTTTTACTATGTCCCACCACTGTTTTCGGGCCATGAGGGTTTCATCAGAAAAATCAGCTGTGAATTTTAAGGATGCTCCTTTGTAAGAGATTTCTTTCTTCGATCTTGCTGCTTTCAGAATTTTGTCTCTGTCTAAGGTTTTGGTCATTTTGATCAGAATGTGTCTTGGGGTATTTTTATTCGGATTTCTTCTAGCTGGTACCCTTCGGGCCTCCTGAATGTGGTCACAAGTTTTCTTCAGCTCTGGAAATGTTGTAGCAATGATGTCTTTGACAGTTTCTTCTTCATCGAGGTTTTCTTCCTGTCCCTCTGGGACTCCAATAATTCTTATGTTACCCCTCTTGGCTTCATCACGATCTTCTCTTGCCATCTGTTCCCGAATTGTGAGTCTCTTTTCCATTTTCTGCTCTTTTCGGGAGAGTCTCTGAACTTCATCTTCGAGCTCACTGATTCTGTTCTCAGCCGCTGTTACTCTGCTGCTGAGGCCTTCCACTGAGCTTTTCAATTCGCCTACGAGATTTTTCAGGTCTGCCATTTCTGATTGCATTTTCCTCATTTCTGCCTTCAGATCCTCTTGTCTTCTATTGGCATTGCTTTCCATTGTTTCTTTTAATTCCCTAAGCATCCTAAGTAGCTCCCTTCTGAATTCCTTGTCAGAGAGGTTGTCTAACACTACAGTACTGTTGGTGTCCTCTGGGCTAGACTCTTCAATATGAAAGTTTGGTGGGCTTTTGCGTTGCTTTACCATTGTGAGAGGTGTGGTTTAGTCGTTCACGTTCAGTGTTACTATTCTGCTTGATATGCAGTGTGAGTTAAGATAGGCTTATGAGTTATTGGCAACTGTATTTCTAGTGGCTGAGCTAAAATAGAGAAGTTTCCATCTAAGAAGTTAGCTTATGGTTCCTATGGCATATGTAGTGGGAAAATATTTCGCGGCCGCGTTAGCGGCCGCGGCTCCGGAAAGAGTCCCTGGCACTGGGCGAGGAGTTGGGAATGTCTCCTGTTTGGAATTGGAGCCGTTCAGCTTTGTTGCCCAGAGCTGGGCCTCTGTGCCCGTCCCACGCGGCTCAGGGGTTGAAAACCGGCTGTCTCGGGGCTGTTTCTAGCTGCGCGTGCCCAGAGAGGAACCCAGGCCCTTGGGGGCGGGCTGTACCTGTTGGAATTGGAGCCGTTCAGCTTTGTTGCCCAGAGCTGGGCCTCTGTGCCCGTCCCACGTGGCTCAGGGGTTGAAAACCGGCTGTCTCGGGGCTGTTTCTAGCTGCGCGTGCCCAGAGAGGAACCCAGGCCCTTGGGGGCGGGCTGTACCTGTTGGAATTGGAGCCGTTCAGCTTTGTTGCCCAGAGCTGGGCCTCTTTGCCCGTCCCACGCGGCTCAGGGGTTGAAAACCGGCTGTCTTGGGGCGCCTTCTGGTCATTTTTATTTCTCTTTTGAGGAAGCTTCTGTTCACTTCTTCTCCCTATTTTTTGATGGGGTTGGAGTTTTTTTTCTTGTACAATTCTACTAATGTCTTGTATATTCTGGATATTGACCCCTTATCTGATGGGTATTGGGTAAATATTCTTTCCCATTCTGTGGGCTCTTTCTGCATTTGGTCACTGTTTCTTTTTTTTTAATATTTATTTATTGAATGACTGTGGGAAAAGTTACAAATCTTTCAGGATTAAGTCTCGATCATACAATGATCAAACACCTTTCCCTCCACCAGTACATATTTTTCACCACCAAGAACCCCAATATATACCATCTCACCCCTTCCAATGCCTGTGAGGCATATGAATTCTACTTAACTTTCTATCTACTTTGATTACATTCATTATTTCGACAAAAGATGCACCACTATTGTTTAGAGTTTCCACACAACAATAAGAACTGCTGAAAAGGCATTGTGAAATAATTTGTTTTCTATAGACGGTTATGAGAACCAAATGATGTCGCACAGCTGCAATAGTGGCCACGCGATTTTGGATTTCTGATATTTTGCTTATTAAGTCTGGAGAGATTTCTTCCAAGAGCCAGATAGTTATGATATTGGTTTCTGTGGCTCTGAAGCCATGGCTGTGCTGAAGGTCCACTCATGGGAGGCAATTCATGGCCTCGGTAGGGCATGAAGGACAATCTGGGAAGGCCCCCTCCTTCCCATGAGGTTGCAATTGCTCAGTCACCACCGGCTCACACCTGGCTTTCCAATAAGCTCTGAGTTGGCCGCCATCTTGCTGACTGGGGGAAAAAAACAGAAGGGAGTGACACCCCTTCCCTCCCGGCAAGGCATGGTACCGTGGATTAACGCATAGTCCATTCACTTTTCTGCCGCAAGCTGCCGGGCTCTGCATTAAGTTCTTGTGCCTCTGGAGCCATGGCCGTGCTGAAGAGTCTCTTGTGGGGGCCTACTTGTGACCTCGGTAGGGCATGAAGGACGAGTCGGGAACACCCACCTTCCCATGAGGTTGCAGTTGCCCTGTCACTGCCGGCTCATACCTGGCTTTCCAATAAGCTCTGAGGCGGCTGCCACTTGCTACCCAGGGGGCAAAAATTACAGGCTTTTTAAAAGCTTGTGCATTGCATCCATTCTTCCTACTGATAACCATGTTGAACTTTCCCAAATAATCAAGAAACTATAAACAGGAGAAAAACGCAGGTAACACATCAGATATAAAAACAAACAAGCAACTTTACCACTTGAAATCTTTGAAGAAATTTTGACTATTTCATGTCAACCTACAGTGTCTTTAGCCACTAAAACAATGAAGTTCATCTTTATGAACCTATAATGATGTCATGTATTTTAATTTAGAAAAGCTGGGGGCAGGGAAAAAAGTGGTTATAGTTCTAAATCATTATGCTCTGACCTATGTCCTTCTGAATAGTCTCTTTGTACCCTGAGAATCTGCGGTTGCTTGATTCTGAAAAGTTGCCTTTCTAAAATAATGATCTGATTGAACTGAAAGATTGGTAATTTGGATTTAGAAAGCCTGATAGCAGGGGATGGAGTGATAGCACCGCAGTAGGGCATTTGCCTTGCATGCAGCTGGCGTGGCTTACCCAGGTTCAATTCCTACGCCCCTCTCAGAGAGCCCGGCAAACTACTGAGAGTATCTCGCCCGCACAGCAAAGCCTGGCGAGCTCCCCGTGGCGTATTCAATATGCCAAACACAGTACCAACAAGTCTCACAATGAAGAAGCTACTGGGCCTGCTCAAGCCAATCGATGAGTAACAGGAGGACAGTGCTACAGGGCTACAGTTAATTCTTGAATAAGATTCTGACTCTTACTGTGTGAGCTTCGAATATTCATTTGCTATTATTTGAAAAGGAAAGGCCCATAGATTTACAATGTTACCATTTTATAATCAGATTCTTCAAGTGTTAAATGCATGGAATAAAGCAAAATAATCAAACATTGCTACTGTAGTACATGCCAAAACTATGTATCTTAGAGGCAAGAGTGAAGGATACTGTTTTCAAGTGAGAACTGAGGGATGAGTTCGGGGCTCAAGAAGAGAAGAAAAGGTTTATCTTGTGGTGAAGAAATAAAATAAAGAGCCAAGCTGGTATGAGAGAGAGAGAGAGAGAGGATGATGAGTCTGCTAAATGTGAGTACTTCAATTCCTATTGCAAAACCTGGTCTTGATCAAGGCCATCCAAACAAAAACGGAAACTGTTAAAAGCTGAAGCCTTACCCAACTATCAGTATCTACCTTTTCTTTCTCAGTGGACTCAAGGCAGGGCTTACTATTTAACCTAATAATCACAAAAGGTAATAATCACCATAGGTATCAGAATTCTTTCAGAGGTGTTCAAAAATGTTTATAGTTCTATAAGAATATTTCATCTGGTAGAAAAGGAGATACAAAACTCCATAAATAAATAAGTTTAAACACTTGGCTAAAATATAACATGCTTACAACTTTACTATTCATTTTTCTGTTCACCACTATTGAAATATTTATCATGACATCCCACTAATGATCAATTTGCTTAAAGGGTGCAGTAACGTCCACATTTGTCCCTGTTGATGCTAGCGTAGCCCAATAGCATCTACTCACTCCAGGAACAAGAAGAGCCTCAAAACAATCATTTAGCATCTTGATGAAGAAGACTGACTATCTATTAGGTAGGCAGGCATGCGATCTTTTGAGGATCCGTGAAATCCAGTCAGTAAGGGCTCTAGTCCAGCGGTCATCTCCAAATCTCATTACGTGTCCAGCCCATCTGATTTTCAATGCCTTGCCAAATGAGACAGCGTCCCTGATACTCAATCGTCAGTGGAGGTCGAAAATCCTAATTCTTTCTCTCACTGAGTAAAGCGTGATACTCCAAGCATAGATCTTTCTATTCCTCTTTGGGCGACCCAAATAGCATTCTCATCCTGTTTTCATAGGGCCCAGGTCTCTGAGGTGTATGATGATGCAGAGAGAACAGTGGAATCAAAGAGATTGCGCAGAGCCGGAGGTTCTTCATCATCTTAGCTATTTACTTAACACTCTTGAAGGCGTTCCAAGATGCTCTCTTCCTCCTGCCCAACTCAGGTGCCAGGTCATTAGTCATGTTGACTTCTCAACCTAGGTACACATTACCGTTGCATTCAGATATCTTCATTCCATTGAGAGCGAATGGAACATCAGGAAAGAGACTGTTTCTCATAAACATTGTCTTTGTGAGATTCAGCTATAGTCTGACATATCCACACTCACGGTTGAAGTCGGACAGCATTTGTGCCGCTTGGCTAGTGTTTGGTGCTATGTCATCAGTGAAGTGGAGGGGTTGTAGTTGCCGACCATCTATCCTCACTCCCATTCCTTCACATTACAGTCGCCACATGGTGTTCTTGAGGGTGGCACTGAAGAGTTTCAGTGAAATGCTATCACCCTACCGAACCTCTATCTTGACATGGATGATCACTTAATTATGGAATGGTGAGATCCTGGTAGTGAATTTGTAATACAGCTCACAAAGGATCCTAATGTGTTGATTTTGAAAGCCCTGTTTGGCTAGGGCTTCGATGAATAACATATGTCTCAACAGAATCGGAGACTTTCTTTAAATCAATGAACGTTGGACAGAGCAGCATCTTGAACTCCCAAGACACCTCAATGACCTTGGTTACCATCTGTATATGGTTGATTGTGCTGAATACTTTGTAAAAACTGGATTGCTCGCATAGTTGTCCTTCATCTAGTGCTATGCTAGTCCTATTCAGGATGATTCGAGTGAATAACTTGTAGACGTCAAACAACTGGCAGATCGGGCGATAGTTGCCATGTCGTGGATGTCTCCCTTCTTGTATAGTAGAACAGTCTTGCTAGTTTTCCATTGGGATGTAACCCTGCATTCAGACAGGTAGCATGTGAAGAACCAAGCCAGTATATCGATGAGTACTGACAGAAAGTTCTCCAGTTGTTCAGGTACTACCTTGTCTGGGCTGGGTGATATTTACTTCTTTACCGATGAAATGGCATGTCAGATTTTGGAAGGGTGAATGTTGGCAACGACAAATCCATCCTGCGGAATTTTGTATGTGGGCAGGTGGATGTGGTTTTTGAAGAGATATGAGTAGACATCATGGATAAACTCCTTCATTACGCTACTGGAAGATGTGATAGATCCATCAGGACATCGGAGGGTAGTCATCTTGATCTTGTAGTTGGTGAAGGACAGGTGGGCATTGCGAATGCTTTTCCCGGCTTCTGCCATATCTGCCAGCACTGCTGCTCTTCTCTCTTTGAGGTATTGAATTGATTTGTGAGCTTGGATATTCACTTGCAGTTGCCTGATGCTTAACCCAAGCCATGTTGGTAAATGAGCTCAAGAGTTTTCAAGACAGGCGTCTTATTGTGGCTATCTCTCTCTCAGTGTTTCGCACAATCGTGGAGGTGCTGAGCCAGTAATGTTGTCAACTATGGCATCTTCCCATGTTGCTGTAATTGTGCCAAAGAGCTCCCAGTTGATGGTTGTTCTGGGAGTTCTCTTTTTAAACTTTGCAGCACTTTCTCCCCTCTCTGTTAGGGAGAATTTTGCACAAAGGAGACAGTGGTTTGATCCCGTTTGAAATTTTGGGACTAGAGCGACATCGGTCAGGCAAAACCATCGATTGAATATGATTTGGTAGATTTTGTTGTGGAACACTCCACCGGAGAGACTACCATGTTCAATGTTTAGATTCGGCCTTCTGGAACTGTGAGTTACCCTGGATGGAATTGGTTAACAAGATGAACTCCTACAGTCTCTCACCCTGTTCATTCCATTCTAGGCCACGGGTTCTGATGTGGAGTTCTTCATCTGATCTTCTTGGTACTATCTTGGCATTAAAATCACCAACAAAAAATAAAATAAAATAAAATAAAATCTTGTAGAAAGTGTGGTCTTCTTTACAGAACTCCTCCAGCTCCATGTCACTTAATCACTTAATCACTTAACTTCCCGTTAGTCGTCGATTTGCTCGAGCGGGCGCCAGTAACGTCTCCATTTGTCCCTGTCGCGTGCTAGTGTAGCCCAATGGCATCTGTTCGCTCCGGGAACATGAAGGGCCTCAAACCGATCGTTCATGATCTTGACGAGGAAGTCTGACCATCTGGTAGGTGGGCGGCCACGTGGTCTTTTGACATCCCGTGGAATCCAATCAGTAACAGCTCTAGTCCAACGGTCGTCTTTAAATCTCATTACGTGACCAGCCCATCTGATTTTCGACACCTTGGCAAATGAGACAGCGTCCCTGATCCTTGATCGTTGACGGATGTCAGAACTCCGGATTCATTCTCTCATTTGAGTGAAACGTGATATTCCAAGCATAGATCTTTCTATTCTTCTTTGGGAGACCTGAATAGCGTTCTCATCTTGTTTGCGTAGGGCCCAGGTCTCTGAGGCATATGTTAATGCAGGAAGAACAGTGGAATCAAAGAGATGTGCCCGGAGCCGGAGGTTCTTCGTCCTCTTAGCTATTTCTTCGACGTTCTTGAAGGCGTTCCAAGCCGCTCTCTTCCTCCTGCGCAGCTCAGGTGCCAGGTCATTTGTCATGTTGACCTCTCAACCTAGGTACACATAGCTGTTGCATTCGGAGATGGTCGTTCCATTGAGAGCAAATGGGGCGTCAGGAACAAGGCTGTTTCTCATAAACATTGTCTGTAAGATTCAGCTGTAGTCCTACCTTTCCACACTCACGGTCAAAGTCGGCCAGCATTTGTGCCGCTTGGCTGATGTTTGGTGTTATTAGAACAATGTCATCAGCAAAGTGGAGGTGGTGTAGTTGCCGACCATCTATCTTCACTCCCATTCCTTCCCATTCCAGTCGTCGCATGATGTTCTCGAGGGTGACACTGAAGAGTTTCGGTGAAATGGTATCACCCTGCCGCACCCCTCTCTTGACATCAACGATCACTTCTTTGTAGAATGGTGAGATCCTGGTAGTGAATCCGCAATACAGCTCACGGAGGATCCTGATGTATTGGGCTTGAATGCCCTGATTGACTAGGGCTTCAATGACCGCTTCCGTCTCAACAGAATCAAAGGCCTTCTGTAAATCAATGAACGTTAAGCAGAGCGGCATCTTGAACTCCCGAGAAACCTCAATGAGCTTGGTTATCGTGTGGATATGGTCAATGGTGCTGAATCCTTTGCGGAACCCTGCTTGCTCGCGTGGTTGTCCTTCATCTAATGTTCTGCCAATCCTATTCAGGATGACTCGAGTGAACAACTTGTAGATGACAGACAATAGGCAGATCGGGCGATAGTTACCAATGTCATGGATGTCTCCCTTCTTGAACAGTAGTACAGTCCTGCTGGTTTTCCACTGGGACGGAACCTTGCATTCAGACAGGTAGCGAGTGAAGAGCCGAGCCAGTGTATTGATGAGTACTGACGGCAGGTTCTTCAGGTGTTCAGGTCTGACCTTGTCTGGGCCGGGTGCTGTTTGTTTCTTTACCAACGAAATGGCGTGTCGGATTTCGGAGGGGAGAATGTTGGGAACAACATACCCATCCTGTGGAATTTGGTATGTTGGCAAGTGGACATGGCTATCGAAGAGATTTGAGTAGAAGTCATGGATAATCTTCTCCATTGCCGTTCTGGAGGATGTGATGGATCCATCAGGAAGTCGGAGGGCAGTCATCTTGCTCTTATAGTTGGCGAAGGACAGGCGGGCCTTACGAATACTTTTCCCGGCTTCTGCCGCATCTACCAGTACTTCTGCTCTTCTCTCTTTGAGGTCTTCCTTGATCACATCTCTGCACTGCTTTGCAAGCTCGAACGTTAGCTTGCGGTTGCCTGAGGCATGCGCCAAACCACGCTGGTGAATTAGCTCAAGAGTTTTCGAAGATAGGCGACTTTTTGTGGCTATCTCTCTCTTGGCGTTCCTCGCACATTCATGGAGGTGCTGAACGAGTCGATCGTATTCCTCGTCAATGTTGTCAACAATGGCATCTTCCCATGTTGCCGCAATAATACCAAAGAGTTCCCAGTTGGTGGTCATTCTGGGAGTTCTCTTTTTGAACTTTGCAGCCCTTTCTCCCCGCTCTGTGAAGTAGAATTTTGCACGAAGGAGACGGTGGTCCGATCCCATTCGAAATTTTGGGACAACAGTGACATCAGTCAGGCAAAACCGTCGATTGAATATGATGAATTTCTTAATTTCTCCTTCATCATAATTAGATGTTGGTGCGTAGACAATGAAGATAGAAACACTGGCAGTGAGCCACATCTATTCAAGTGTAATCATCCGATTCGAGTTTTTAGGCATTCGAATGAATCCATGCTCACAGCCAAGTTCATGTTGACAAGGACACCAACACCACTGACACCTCTTTTGTCGCATGTTACAAGGAAGAGTTTTTCTACACTGTAGAAAATGGCGTGATATGGTTGATGCCTTCTCATCTCGGTGAGATCAATGATTTCTTTTGTGCTTGCACCATCAGGTCCTCAATGGATGTATCCGATGACAGCTTACCTGCATTGAAAATACAGACAGTCATTTTTGTCCTTCTTTGTTTTGGCAGCCTACTTCAGCTTATATTTTTATGACTAATAAATTATATTATTGTGAAACATATCACATTATAAATTTAATAACTTAAGTGTAAAGCTTATGTATATTTTCATTTTTCACTTAAACATTTCAGAAGTAAGGATCTTTTGTATTAGATCAACAGTGCTCAATCTAGAGCATTATTATGCCTGAAAACAATAAAGACTTTACAATGATTATCACTGTGGCTGTCCTCCCATTGTTCATCGATTTGCTCAAGCAGGTACCAGTAATGTCTCCATTGTGAGACTTGTTGTTACTCTTTTTGGCATAAGGAATAAGACATGGGGAACCTGCCAGCTCTCCTGTGCAGTTGGGATACTCTTGGTAGCTTGCCTGTATCTCCAAAAGGGACGGAGGAATCGAACCTGGGTTGGCCACGTGCAAGGCAAAGGCACTACTTGCTGATTTTAAGTGAAGTTGTTTTCAGAATATTCAACTTCCATGTGTCTCATTAGTGACATTTATCTGTATAAAATCAAGCATGCTCCTTTGACTCCATTTTCCCACCATTTCCTTTCCAATCAATCACCGTTTTTTCTCATTATAGATTAAAATTAGAGACCTCTAGTATATACCACCCATGTAAACACACAGAGTAGATATCACAGATTAAATACTTGTATAAATACAAACAACTATGTTGCTCAAACAACATATGTTTATAAAACTCCTATGACTTTTTATTCTTTGTACTCAGTAGTGGTAGGGTCAATTTGTATTACATAAATGTTTTCTAATACTGTATTATTGTGGGGGCTGAAGTGATAGCATAGCACGTAGGGCATTTGCCTTCCACGCAGCCAACATGGCCGACCCGAGTTCGATTCCTCCGCCCCTCTCGGAGAGCCCAGCAAGCTACTGAGAGTATCCCTCCCGCACGGCAGAGCCTGGCAAGCTACCCGTGAGGTACTCGATATGCCAAACACAGTAACAACAGTGTCTCACAATGGAGACGTAACTGGGTCCACTCGAGCAAATTGATGAACAATGGGAGGACAATGACAATGACAGTATTCTTCTAGCAATAAGTGATACATTGAAATTTTGAATGCAGAAACAGACCTTACTCAATATTTTCTGGAGGTAGATATTTAAACTATCACAGTAGTATGATATTTAGTGTCCTTGGATATATTTAGGAGAGTCATGTTACATTTTTATTTTTAATTGTCAATATTCACAATACAATAGAAACTATACTCCTTTGTAGTCATTTACAATTATGATGCAAGAATATATATTTAATAAAATATAATCTCATAAGTACAGAGGCGAGTAGTTTACATGATTTTTTAAAGTTGTCTTAGCGGAAATTAAAAAGATGTTTACAGTTTACTCCACTAAACACTGTTCATAACAAGCTTCCATGGTTTTCCAATCTACCACAGTAAGTATAAGTCACATCTACTAGCATTCATATTCTTAGAAGCTACCCATATAAAAAAGGCATTCAAAGTACAAATACATCCAGATGCTTATTTTCATATATGGAAATATAGTTGGTGGAATAGACAGTCAAAATTAATAACACACAAAAACTGCTTTGTAAATTTTATGCACACTATTTCTTTTTCCTAGTGGCATCTTTTAATTCAGGTTATTAATCATAAAGGACAAATTTGGACCTGCTGTCCTATTAATCTAAAATGCACTCTTAATGAATGTAGACAGTATTTTCCATTTTACTTTAGTATAATATTTCATTTATTGAATCAACTAATAACCCTGATGAGTCTATAATGGCCAATTTTATCCCAAGGCACTGGAAGTGTGAGAAGCCAATGGTTTAAAGGATTAGGGATTCATAAGAATAATAATACGTGCCCTTGGCATGAAAAATTATATTCATTTGGAACTCCAGTTTTCTACCAATAAAACTGAAATGTTATATCTCAGCCTACACTTCATATTAGTTCATCAGAAAAAATAAAACTGAAGTCATGCTACCTAAATATCCTCTGCCACTGCTTTTGTATCAGTTGTATCTTTCACTTGAACCCTGCTTCTGACTGTTTCTCCATAATAACTACTTACTGAAGTCATCTTTGATATGACAAGAAAAAATAATTTTATATGTCTACCTTAGCACAGCGGATAGGGTGTTTGTCTTGCCCACAGTGGCCCACAGGCTGACCCTAGTTTGATTCCTCCTCTCCTCTCAGAGAGCCCTGCAAGATAACTGAGAGTATCTCCCCGGCACGGCAAAGCCTGGCAAGCCCATGGCGTACTCATTATGCCAAATAGAGTAACAACAAGTCTCACGATGGAGATGTTACTGGGCCTGCTAGAGCAAATTGATGACCAACGGGAGGACAGTGCTACAGTAGATATGTCTACCTTGGTTTACCCTGGATTGCTTAAAAATGACTCTGAAGCAAAAATTACTAACTGAGTGTCAATGAATCTGTTAAAAATAAGTCAGGATGGGTCAGGAACTATAGTCAAAGGATAGAATGCTTGCCTTGCTTGCAGCTGACTTTGGTAGGATCTCTGGCTTCCCATGTGGTTCCTGTATGGTTACCTTAACCTGCTGTGGGCAGTTCCTGAGTGTAGAGCCAGGTATAAAACCTGAGAATTGATGGATGTGAGACAAAAAAAAACTCAGATGTGCAAAGAGGGCAAAATAGTGCTGTTACCTGAGGAAAGAAATAGAACTAGAAAATGTTTGTGTATGTTTCTAGAAAGTGATGGACACTCAGCTTGGGCTCTAACTGGGAGGTCAACTGGTCATTAGGCTCTCGGCCAAATTTCCGGGACTACCTAGCATAGTGCCATAGTCAACCTTGGAATTTTAAGATTAAGTTACAAGATTTTTCAGGGAGAATTACATGGTTGTCATGAATATAAAAATTTTATGAATAGATTTTTATTCTTCTTGACATAACAAATTAATATAAAGGAAAGACCTGAAAATTTTGCACTCTCTGGAGTTACTGATCAAAAGGAATGAAAAAGGAAAGATGGCGCACTTATCTGTTAATGTTTGCATACATGTAAATGTTTGTAATCTATATCTAGAAAGAAAATACATCTTTTCTGTTTGGGGTTTAGTATTTTGTGTGTGTGTGTGTGTGTGTGTGTGTGTGTGTGTGTGAGGTTTATTTTTGTTTGTTTGTTTTTGGATCATTGCCAGAAGTAGTGAGAATATTATATGTCATAAAATAAAAGTACTAAAAAATAAAATAAAAGTACTGATTAAATAAAAGTACTCCTGTCCTTTTGGTTAATTGATGGTTCTGTGTTCCTGAATCACTCATGGTTATATTCTGTGAACTATATAAACTGCAGGGATTGAACCCAGATTGGCTGCTTGCAACTTAAGCACATTAGCCACTGTATTTTATCTCTGGTCCCAAAAGCAATGTTTTAAAATAATACGAAATTATAATTAAATTCAATAATTATTACATATAGTAAAATATGCTTTTTTATATTATGACCAGTAAAAAAAGTGAGAGAAAATAAAATAGAAAGCAAAATAATACATATAAGAATACAGAGAAGGGACTAAGTATTAGTTTAATAAGGGAAGAGGTAAAAATAGACAGAAGTAAGTAGGATGAAAAATTGAATAGTAGTAACATAAAGGGGAGAGTGACAAAAAAAGGAAAATAGGAAGGAATCCTTAAAACTTGAAAGAGAATGTGTAGGAAAAAAGAAGACAAAGAAAATTCTCTGAAAAAATAATCAATGTTAATCACTTAATCACTTAATCCCCGTTATTCATCGATTTATTCGAGTGGGTGCCAATAACGTCTCCATTCATCCCGGTTGCGTGCTAGTGTAGCCCAATGGTATCTGTTTGTTTTAGGAACATGCAAAGCCTCAAAACGATCATTTAGGGTCTTGACGAAGAAGTCTGACCATCTTGAAGGTGGGCGTCCACATGATCTTTTGATGTCCTGTGGAATCCAATCAGTAATGGCTCTAGTCCAGCGGTTGTCTGTAAACCTCATTACATGTCCAGCCCATCTGATTTTTGATGTCTTGGCAAATGAGACAGCGTCCCTGATTCTTGAGCGTTGATGAAGATCAGAACTCCGGATTCTATCTCTCATTTGAGTGAATCGTGATATTCCAAGCATAGTTCTTTCGATTCCTCTTTGAGATACCCGAATAGCATTCTCATTCCGTTTTCATAGGGTCCAGGTCTCTGAAGCATATGTTAATGCAGGAAGAACAGTGGAATCAAAGAGATGTGCTCATAGCTGGAAGTTCTTAGTCCTTTTAGTTATCTCTTCAATGCTCTTGAAGGCATTCCAAGCCGCTCTCTTCCTCCTGCGCAACTCAGGTGCCAGGTCATTCATCATGTTGATTTCTCGACCTAGGTATATATAACTGTTGCATTCGGAGATGGTGGTGCCGTTGAGAGCGAATGGAGCGTCAGGAACAAGGCTGTTTCTCATAAACATTGTGTTCGTAAGATTCAGCTGTAGGCCGACATTTCCACATTCAAGGTCAAAGTCGTTCAGCATTTGTGCTGCTTGGCTGATGTTTGGTGTTATTAGAATGATGTCATCAGCAAAGTGGAGGTGGTGTAGTTGCCGACCATCTATCTTCACTCCCATGCTTTCCCATTCTAGTCGTGGCATGATGTTCTCGAGGGTGGCACTGAAGAGTTTTGGTGAAATGGTATCACCCTGCCGAACCCCTCTCTTGATATGGATGATTACTTCTTTGTAGAATGGTGAGATCTTGGTAGTGAATCCACAATAGAGCTCACGAAGGATCCTGATGTATTGAGTTTGTACGCCCTGATTGGCTAGGGCTTCCATGACCGCTTCCGTCTCAACAGAATCAAAGGCCTTCTTTAAATCAATGAACGTTAGACAGAGCGGAATCTTGAACTCCCGAGAAACCTCAATGAGCTTAGTAATCGTGTGGATATGGTCGATGGTACTGAATCCTTTTCGGAATCCGGCTTGTTCACATGGTTGTCCTTCATCTAGTGTTCTGCTAATCCTATTCAGGATGACTCGAGTGAACAGTTTGTAGACGACAGACAATAGGCAGATTGGGCGATAGTTGCCAATGTCCTGGATGTCTCCTTACTTGGATAGTAGTACAGTCCTGCTGGTTTTCCATTGGGATGGAACCTTGCATTCAGACAGGTAGCGTGTGAAGAGCCGAGCCAATGTATTGATGAGTACTGATGGTAAGTTCTTCAGGTGTTCAGATCTGATCTTGTCTGGGCCAGTTGCTCTTTGTTTCTTTACCGACGAGATGGCATGTTGGATTTCGGAAGGGAGAACACTGGGAACGACATATCCATCATGTGGTATGTGGTATGTGGGCAAGTGGATGTGGCTATTAAAGAGATCTGAGTAGAAGTCATGAATAATCTTCTCCATTGCCCTTCTGAAAGATGTGATAGATCCATCATGATGTCGGAAGGCAATCATCTTGGTTTTGTAGTTGGTGAAGGACAGGCGGGCATTACGAATGCTTTTCCCAGCTTCTGCCGCATCTACCATTACTGCTGCTCTCCTGTTTTTGAGGTCATCCTTGATGGCTTCTCTGCACTGTTTTGCCAGTTCAGATGTTCGCTTGTGGTTGCCTGAGGCATGTGCCAAGCCACTTTGGCGAATAAGTTCAAGAGTGTTCGAATAAAGTCGGTTTTTTGTGGTTATCTCTCTCTTGGCATTCCTTGCACAATCATGGAGGTGCTGAATCATTCGATCGTCTTCCTCATCAATGTTGTCAATGATGGCATCTTCCCATGTTGTCGCAACAGAGCCAAAGAGCTCCCAGTTGGTGGTTGTTCTGGGAGTCCTCTTCTTAAACCTTGCATTCTTTTCTCCTCGTTCTGTGAGGTAGAATTTTGCACGAAGAAGACGGTGGTCTGATCCCTTTTGGAATTTTGGGACAACAGCAACATCGGTTAGGCAAAACTGCCGATTGAATATGATGTGGTCTATTTCACTGCGGAATCGTCCATCGGGAGACTCCCATATCCAACGTTTAGATTCAGCCTTTTGGAACTGTGAGTTACCATGGAAGGTTTTGGTTGACATGATGAACTCAGACAGTCTGTCACCCTGTTCGTTCCATTCTAGGCCATGGGTCCCGATGTGGAGTTCATCAACTGATCTTCTTGGTCCTATCTTGGCATTAAAATCACCGACAATGATCTTGTAGAAGGTGTGATCTTCTTTATAGAACTTCTCCAGCTCCATGTAGAATTTCTCAGTTTCTCTTTCACCATAACTGGATGTTGGTGCATAGACAACAAAGATAGAAACTGCCGGTAGTGAGCCACATTTATTCAAGTGTAATCGTCCGATTCGGGTTGTTAGGCATTAGAATGAATCAATGCTCATGACTAAGTTTGTGTTGATAAGGATACCGATACCACCGACGCCTCTTTTATCACATGTTCCAAGGAACAGTTCTTCTCCAGTTTCGAAAACGGCATGATGTGATTGATGTCTTTTCGTTTCGGTCAGACCAATGATGTTGTACTTAATCTTTTGCGCTTGTACCATAAGGTCTTCAATGGATGCAGCAGATGCCAGCGTACGAGCATTAAAAGTACAGACAATCATTTTTGTTTTTCTGCGTTTTGGCAGCCTATTTCTGCCTTGGTATTTTATCAGCCTCTCCTTCCATATCCTTCTCGACTCTGCATATTCAGGGTTAGGGAAATGAGATCCATTTATTACTGGATTTGGCATATCAATTTGGTCTATTTGGCATAGACCACGGATAGCTTGCCAGGCTCTAAATCAATGTTAGTTTATTAATTATTAATATTATGTATTATTAATTAATATTAATCAAATTAATTAAATAATATTAATATATTATTAATAATAATTATAATTGTTAATGTTAACTAAATCAATGTTAGTTTTAGATTAAATGCTTCTTGCCCTATACTGGTGCTCACTGTCCTCTGAGCATTAAGTTGTCACAATTATATGCATAATTCCAGCATTTCTCAATGGAATAGTTAATGCAATTCTGTGAAATGGGCTTCCTACCATTTATTAATGATGATATGATTTTGAAATAGCTTCTCTTTATATGGAATTTACTGTATTTTACATATACATGAAGAAAATGCACATTTTACTTTTATGGTTTCAAAACTTTCATACAAATTAGCTAAAGAATCCCTGAGATTAAAAAAGAGAATGTCTCATTCCAAAATACTCCCAAATAGAATTTTAAAATCATAATTTACTTCATTGATTTTAACTTTCTTTTTAAATTAAATTTGCTTTTAGTCTAATTAGTCCACCGAGATTAAAAATAAGCAGTAAAATTCACTGAGAAAAATCAATTCCTTATTACAAGTTCATACACTTTAAATTATCTTTAAAAATACTTAAGTGTAAAAACAGTAATTACTCTAGACATTGTTTTATTTAGAAATAGATCCCTATGATGAATATTCCTGGAACATGTCTCAAATAAAGGGTTGTTATTGTTTTAATCTTGTCTTGTACAAAAGTTGTCAAAGGAAAACCATGCTGTCATCTCTATATATTATGGTGTTTACTTCAAATGAAAAGAATCACTTCTCCCAGCTTCTTGCTAAGATAGCTGCTCAAATGACTGAAATCAATAGGGCCTTTAGATCCAAATATCTGGCCCTCTACTGTGGTTTTGTTACTCAGGAACCCCTGATACTTCAAATGGCTTTCTCTTCTTCTCCTCCAGAGTTGTGGGCAAAATGAAGACAGCCTAACTATATGGACTGGATTCCACAATTACAAAACTGGGCACTGATCTTTGTAGAACTACTTTCTTCAAAAGTCCCATTAGAGGTACTTTTAATTCATCTATAAATCCAATTTGGTCAAGTTGACCAGTTATACAAAGTAGTTCTAGGAGAGACATCCCCAAGATTATTCTGAAGTCCCATTGTACAGCTCCAATAGGTGGTAAAAAGACATTTTTCCCCAAGAGGTCATGAGAGATTGGGTTACCAGAACAAGGTTTGGGTGATGATTTACAGTGCCCTTAATACCATAGATAGGGTGATTTCAGAGGTTCTTTCAAGTTCTTAATGTTCTCAGCTGTGAAGTGTAGCTGTTCCCAAGTGCAATAGGAATAACATTAGTATTTTTTAGCCTATTGCTCTCCTATTGAAAGGAACCTCTTTAGTTTCCCTATTTGCTTTATGCCACGTGTTACAATTCTACAAGTCATGTTCATGTCCACATTCTTAAAAGGCTTTCACACTTTTATTCTACTGTGCCAATAGCAATGCCAATGCTTTTCTATTCAAGTCCAAAACCGCAGATAAGTGATGAACAACCCTTGCAGGAAAGTAAGCATTCAGCTGCCTTATCCCACAGGCATATAACCCTTTTCTTCCACTGCATATAAAACATCTAGGATTAAATACCCAAAAGTTCATACTCGAGGAGTGCTGTGATTATGTCCTAAATAGCTTAAGACAAAATTAGAAGTTACCCTGTTCCGAGGTACTGTGAGATTCAGAGCAGTAAATATAACATGAACAGATAAAGAATTACCAATCAAATTTTTCTGTGCCCTGGGTAAGACTTACATTTACAGTCATCATCAATGAACCACAATGACAAACTTTGAGAGGGTCATTGGAAGTCAGTATTCATAAATAGCATAATGGATGACATAGCATCACAGAAGTGATATAACAGCATTCAATAAATGATATTAGGAAACTTCAGAGGCAAAATGATTTATACTGCTTCAGTACAGATTCCAAAACACCATGACTTTCTGAATAATAACTGTTGAACATTTTTTCCAATAGAAAATGTTGATTGAGAATAAGAAAGTAGCTAGGAATAGTATATTTGGCAACAAATAGGGCAAAGCAATGATCCCTGAATTAAGCAGGAACCTGAACACCATGCAAATTCTACACCAAATGAAAAATAATCAAACATGTAAGAAATTATTCTCTATCTTTTAATCTAAATCTTCACCAAGAAATTAACAGGTCTCTTAGTTTGGAAATGTGCATTTTAAAATAATCTGTTTATACACATCAAGACCTTAAACAATATTTTGCTTTTATTGCTTCACATACCCTGGTAGTGGTCTTGACTAAACAATAAGAGATGACTCAAATTTAGAATTAATGTAAAGTCACTCTAACAATCAGTGCTCTATACAAAATTAGCATAGGCATCTACTGAAATTACATCATTACTAAACTCTTCTGTCTTCCCAAATTTGCGCCCTGTTCTCCCTGTTCTTCCCTTACTTTCGCTCACTTTTTTTCTTCTTTTCCTTGATATTGCTGACAAGATCATGTAGAGTCTGATGAAACTCCAACATGCTAACCTCTGATTCAAACTCTCTTTCCTTAGTTCACTAGCTCATAACATACCATTATATTCTATCCAAAGTGTATCTGTAAACTTCCATGTGGTATTTTTGCTACTTAGACACCTCTAAGTAGAATTGATGAATCCTGTAGTATGCATGTACTTTAAAATGTTTAACAGAGTATTTGATAATGTTTTCTATTTTGTATGCTGTTATAAAAATAATACATATAAAATTAATTTCTAATTATTTTTGGAATGGATAAATAAAGTTAATTTCTGCTTATATTTGCATAAATTTATAACTCGGTTAAGGTTAGCAAGGTTAAGAAATATTAAAATATTAATCTTTCAGTAATTGGATTATAGATTTTTTAATTTTCTGGATACAAATAATTCTTTAGGTAAATGATGTCAGTTTTATCTAGTTCTGATACTATGACATATATACTAAGTGTTTAATAGATAGTGATAATGATATCTAGTTCTGATACTATGACATATATACTAAGTGTTTAATAGATAGTGATAATGATATTCTTATCTTCTTCATGATCGAATGGAGAAAGCTTAAGTAATACAGCACTGAAACTTATATATTCAGTGATTTGTTTTTTTACTGTATGTCATCTCTACTCCAGGTTTTGGGGATTTAAAAAAATTGCTATTGAGTGTTAAATTCTTCAATGTATATTATTTTTTATGGGTGGAGAGTTTGAACTATTCCAAGTGGTGCTCACAGGACACTCCTAGAGGTACTCAGGAGACCATATATAGTACCAGGGATCAAACTAGGGTCTCAGACTACATTCAAATCAGAACCTTAACTCTCTAGTATCACTGTGTTCCCTATCACTTGTATTTTCGTATACAATGAAGAAGCCATTTTTTTCTCTTAATATATCATATGCTTTTAGATGTTTTTTAATCTTGTACTTCTGTAATAAATGAAACTCATTTACTGCGGATTAATTTTTTTAATAACTTCTGTGCTTAGTTTGATTAAAATTTCTTTAATGTATGTCCAAAATTGTTGGCTGGTAATTTCTATTTTTCTATTATCCTTAAAAGTTTTGATAGGAAGATACTCTTATACTCCACAGTTTCTCTCAATAGTGTACCTAAAATGAACACATTTTGGTAGTGCCAAAGAGGTATTGGAAACAACATGCATGACTACAACATTTGCAACAGCTACATAAAGGAAGAATTATGAAATCTATGCCACTATTAGAAAGTATAAATAACAAGAAGTGAAATCGCATATCTTGATCACTTGATATCTCATTACTCATCGATTTTCTTGAGCGGGTGCCAGTAATGTCTCCATTCATCCCTGTCACATGCTAGTGTAGCCCAGTGGCGTCTTCTCATTCTTGGAACATGAAAAGCCTCAAACTGATCATTCTGGGTCTTGACGAAGAAATCTCATAGATTAGCGGTCACAGGATCTTTTGAGGTCCTGTGGAATCCAGTCAGTAATGGCTCTAGTTCAGCGGTCATCTCCAAATCTCATTATGTGTCCAGCCCATGTGATTTTTGATGCCTTGGCAAATGAGACAGCATCCCTGACTCTTCATTGTCGATGGAGGTCAGAACTTCAGATTATTTCTATCACTTGAGTGAAGCATGATACTCCAAGCATAGCTCTTTTGATTCCTCTTTGGGAGGACCAAATAGCGTTCTCATCCTGCTTTCACAGGGCCCAGGTCTCTGAGGCGTATGATGATGCAGAGAGAACAGTGGAATCAAAGAGATGTGCCTGGAGCCAGAGATTCATCTTCCTCTTAGCTATTTCTTTGACACTCTTGAAGGAGTTCCAAGCTGCTCTCTTCCTCCTGCGCAACTCAGGTATCAGGCCATTCATCATATTGACTTCTTGACCTAGGTACACATAACTGTTGTCTTCGGAGATCATCGTTCTGTTGAGAATGAATGTTATGTCAGGAATGAGACATTTTCTCATAAACATTGTCTTTGTGAGATTCAGCTGTAGTCCAACCTTTCCACACTCATGGTCAAAGTCAGACACCATTTTTGCTGCTTGGCTAATGTTTGGTGTTTGATAAACCATGTCATCAGCGAAGCAGAGTGGGGGTAGTTGCAACTGTCTATCTTTAGTCCTATTCCCTCCCATTCGAGTGTCTCATAATGTTCTCAATGGTGGCACTGAAGACTTTCAGTGAAATGCTATCACCCTGCCGAACCCCTCTCTTGACATGGATGATCACTTCCTTGTATAATCGTGAGATACTGGTAGTGAATCTGCAATACAGCTCATGGAGGATCCAAATGTATTGAGTTTGAATGCCCTGTTTGGCTGAGGCTTTTATGACCACTTCAGTCTCAACAGAATCAAAGTCCTTCTTTAAATCAATGAATATTAGACATAGCAGCATCTTGAACTCCTGAGAAACCTCAATGAGCTTGGTTATCACGTGGATATGGTTGATTGTGCTGAATCCTTTTCAGAACCTGGCTTGCTCTCATGGTTGCCCTTCAGCTAGTGTTCTGCCAATCCTATTTAGGATGACTCGAGTGAACTTCTTGTAGATGATAGATAACAGGAAGATCATGCAATAGTTGCCAATGTCATGGATGTCTTCCTTCTTTTATAGTAGTACAGTCCTGCTGGTTTTCCATTGCGATGGAATGTTGCATTCAGACAGGTTACATGTGAAGAGTCGAGTCAGCGTATTGATGAGAACTGGTGACAGGTTCTTCATGTTTTTTGGGTCTGACCTTGTCTGGGCCAGGTGCTTTTTGCTTCTTTACTGATGAAATGGCATGTCAGATTTCAGAAGGGAGAAAGTTGGGAATGATATATTCACACTGCGGAATTTGGTATGTGGGCAGGTGGACGTGACTATTGGAAAGATCCGAGTAGAAGTCATGGATAATTTTCTTCGCTGCCCTTCTGGAAGATGTGATAGATCTATCAGGACGTTGGAGGGCAGTCATCCTGGTCTTCTAGTTGGCGAAGGACAGGCAAGCGTTGTGAATGCTTTTCCTGGCTTTTGCTGTATCTGCCAGCACTGTTGCTCTTCTATCTTTGAGGTCTTCCTTTATTGCTTCTCTACACTGCTTTGCGAGCTCGGTTGTTTTCTTGCGGTTGCCTGAGGCTTGTGCCAAGCCTCGATGGCAAATGAGCTCAAGAGATTTCAAAGACGGGCCTTTTTGTGCCCCTCTCTCTCTCAGCGTTCCTCTCACAATCATGATGGTGCTGAACAAGTCGATCATAATCCTCATCAATGTTGTCAATGATGGCATCTTTTCATGTTACCACAATAGTGCCAAAGAGCTCCCAGTTGGTTGTTGTTCTGGGAGTTCTCTTCTTAAACTTTTCATCCCTTTCTCCCTGCTCCGTGAAGTAAAATTTTGCATGAAGGACACGGTGGTACGATCCCATTTGGAATTTTTGGACAACAGCGACATTGGTCAGGCAAAACCATCAATTGAATATGATGTGGTCAATTTCATTGTGGAACCGTCCACCGGGAGACTCCCATGTCCAGTGTTTAGATTCAGCCTTCTGGAACTGTGACTTACCGTGGATGGTCTTGATCAACATGATGAACTCAGACAGTCTCTTACCCTGTTCATTTCATTCTAGGCCATTCTTCCTGATGTGGAGTTCTTCAGCTGATCTTCTCGGTCCTATCTTGGCATTAAAATCACTGACAATGGTCTTGTAGAAGGTATGGTCTTCTTTGTAGAACTTCTCCAGCTCCCTGTAAAATTTCTTAATTTCTCCTTGATCATAGTTGGATGTTGGTGCATAGACAATGAAGATAGAAACTGCTGCCAGTGAGCCATATCTATTCAAGTGTAACATCTATTCTTGTGTCATCATCCGATTCAGGTTGGTAGTCATTCAAATGAATCAATGCTCCTGGCCAAGTTGGTGTTCACAATGACACCGACACCACTGACGCCTCTTTTGTTGCAAGTTTCGAGGAACAGTTCTTCTCCAGTGTCAAAAATGGCCTGATGTGATTGATGCTTTCTCCTCTTGGTCAGACCAATGATGTAGTACTTCATCTTTTGTGCTTGTACCATCAGATCCTCGATAGATGCATCCGGTGCCAGCACACTTGCCTTGAAAGTACATACAGTTATTTTTGTCTTTCTTCATTTTGGCAGCCTAGTTGAGATTTTATCAGTCTCTCCTTTATCTTCCTTCTTAACATTGCTATATTACATATAGCAATCGCATATAGCCATATCGCATATAGCCGTATTGTGTACTACATGTAGCAATCACATATAACAATTAAAATAAATAAAAGATAGGTATAGATAACAATTTAAATGAATTCTGCAAACCTAAATTATTTTAAAAGATCATAACCAGAAAAGAATATGTTTGGAGGAATTTCACTATATAAGAGGATGCAAAAATATAATGTTTAATAACCTACTTATAAGTTAAAAGTATAACAAAATATAAGTACATGATATTCAAAAACATCAGGAGTATGGTTATATTGGAAGCAATAAAGTTTGGTGGTTGACAGGAGGTATGAAGATAAAAAATACTTTTCACTATTTCAAACCTTTCCAGTTAAAGAGACGGTAATAGGAAAGCAAGGCTGCCAATGCCATGCTGTCCTGCCAGGTAACCTCAGAGAAAATTCATGCCTCAGTGTCTTCTGATGTTTGGCAATAACATCATGCCAAAAAGTCCAGATAAATGAAAAATATTTTCCTTTCTTAAATGCTGATTTAATTTCAAAATTTTCTTTTATCATGAACCTTTCTGGCATAACTTAAATATTTTGGAAGTATCAAAGAGCAATAGCTCTTTAAGTAGGATCCCGTTTATCATTTGTATTTTTCCCATTTTGTAAAGGGGAAAAAATGTGATGCTTTAACCCAGTAACTATGTAAATAAAAGATGCCTCATAACTTTTGTGAAATGCTTTAAATTTCATAATATATTATCTCATTTATTTATTTACTTTTGCTTTTAGGCCACACCTAGTGGTGTTCAGGGGTTACCCTCAGCTCTGTGCTTGGAGATTGCTCTGGAAATTGTTGGCAGACTATCTGGTGCCAAGGATCAAACCTGAGTTTCCTACCTACAAATCATATACTGAGTTCATCAGGCTATCTCTACAACACCAATAATGTTGCTGTTTATTTTCATTGGGAGGGGGTGGTACAGCTTTACTCAGGAATTAGTCCCGGCTCTTTGCTCAGACATTACTCCTGTTAGTGCTCATGAGACCATATGCTGTGTCAGAGATTGAAACAAGATTGGCCACATGGAAGTCAAACACCTTAGCCCCTGCGCTATTTCTCCAGTCCCTATAATTTCTTTTTTGTTTCTTTGTTTTTAATAACATGTCTCATATAAACTTTGTAAAAAGTTATTGTGAGAGTTTGCCCCTCATTTCAATATCTTATTTGAAGGAATTCTAAATATATCTTAGTTAAAATCTAATGTTTGAAAATAAGGCCCTGCCAAAAAGTACAGATAAATGAAAAATGTTTCAAATATTTTTATGCAATCGCCTACCAGATACTCTATCATTACCATGTTATTTAACTTATTAATTAGATAAATTACATAAGAACTCATGGCTGCTTCTCCTGGAAGGGAGCATAAAATGAGGGCCCCACAACCATACCACCGGACTCCGTGCCAGGCTGTTTTCACTCAGGGCACCTTTGAGGGGTGAGTGAGAGCCCTCCCTGCACCAAGAGACCCAGTCAGAGCAACTGACCTCCACTACCCAACCGCCACCATGCTCCGGGCCGCTTTCTACATGCTCGGGTCAAGCCTCCTCACATATGAGTGAACATATGCCTGTCATAAGACACTCCCTACCCATTTTCCATAATTACTACACCTTATTTGATGGTGTTCAGAGAGTAGGCAACAAATGATAGAGGGCTGGAGCAATAGCACAGTGGGTAGGGCGCTTTCCTTGCATGCAGCCAACATGGCTGACCTGAGCTCGATTCCTCTGCCACTCCTGTAGAGCCCAGCAAGCTACCAAGAGTATCTCGCCCTCATGGCAAATCCTGGCAAGCTATCTGTGACGTATTCGATATGCCAAACACAGTAACAAGACTCACAATGTTATGGGCCCGCTTGAGCAAATCAATGAACAATAGAAGGACAGTGATATATATATATATATATATATATATATATATATATATATATATATCCCAGCAGAAGCTGGGAAAAACATTCGTAATGCCCGCCTGTCCTTCACCAACTACAAAACCAAGATGACTGCCCTCCGACATCATGATGGATCTATCACATCTTCCAGAAGGGCAATGGAGAAGATAATTCATGACTTCTACTCAGATCTCTGTAATAGCCACATCCACTTGCCCACATACCACATACCACATGATGGATATGTCGTTCCCAATGTTCTCCCTTCCGAAATCCAACATGCCATCTCGTCGGTAAAGAAACAAAAAGCACCTGGCCCAGACAAGATCAGACCTGAACACCTGAAGAACTTACCATCAGTACTCATCAATACATTAGCTCGACTCTTCACACGCTACCTGTCTGAATACAAGGTTCCATCCCAATGGAAAACCAGCAAGACTGTACTACTATACAAGAAAGGAGACATCCACGACATTGGCAACTATCGCCCAATCTGCCTATTGTCTGTCATCTACAAACTATTCACTCGAGTCATCCTGAATAGGATTAGCAGAACACTAGATGAAGGACAACCATGTGAACAAGCTGGATTCCGAAAAGGATTCAGTACCATTGACCATATCCACACAATAACCAAGTTCATTGAAGTATCTCGGGAGTTCAAGATGCCGCTCTGTCTAACGTTCATTGATTTAAAGAAGGCCTTTGATTCTGTTGAGACGGAAGCGGTCATGGAAGCCCTAGCCAATCAGGGCGTACAAACTCAATACATCAGGATCCTTCGTGAGCTCTATTGCGGATTCACTACCAAGATCTCACCATTCTACAAAGAAATAATCATCCATATCAAGAGAGGGGTTCGGCAGGGTGATACCATTTCACCAAAACTCTTCAGTGCCACCCTCGAAAACATCATGCGACGACTAGAATGGGAAAACATGGGAGTGAAGATAGATGGTCGGCAACTACACCACCTCCGCTTTGCTGATGACATCATTCTAATAACACCAAACATCAGCCAAGCGGCACAAATGCTTGCGGACTTTGACCGTGAGTGTGGAAAGGTCGGACTACAGCTGAATCTTACGAAGACAATGTTTATGAGAAACAGCCTTGTTCCTGACGCTCCATTCGCTCTCAACGGAACCACCATCTCCGAATGCAACAGTTATATATACTTAGGTCGAGAAATCAACATGATGAATGACCTGGCACCTGAGTTACGCAGGAGGAAGAGAGCGGCTTGGAATGCCTTCAAGAGCATTGAAGAAATAACTAAAAGGACAAAGAACCTCCAGGTACGAGCACATCTCTTTGATTCCACTATTCTTCCTGCATTAACATATGCCTCAGAGACCTGGACCCTACGAAAACAGGATGAGAACACTATTCGGGTCTCTCAAAGAGGAATCGAAAGAACTATGCTTGGAATATCACGATTCACTCAAATGAGAGATAGAATCCGGAGTTCTGATCTTCGTCAACGCTCAAGAATCAGGGACGCTGTCTCATTTGCCAAGACATCAAAAATCAGATGGGCTGGACATGTCATGAGGTTTACAGACAACCGCTGGACTAGAGCCATTACTGATTGGATTCCACGAGACATCAAAAGATCACGTGGACGCCCACCTATAAGATGGTCAGACTTCTTCGTCAAGACCCTAAATGATCGGTTTGAGGCTCTACATGTTCCTAAAACGAACAGATACCATTGGGCTACGCTAGCACGCAACCGGGATGAATGGAGACGTTACTGGCACCCGCTCGAATAAATCGATGAATAACGGGGATTAAGTGATAAGTGATATATATATATATAGAGAGAGAGAGAGAGAAGAGAGAGGCTGACAAGCTAGCAAGAGTATTCCTCCCATACGACAGAGCCTGGCAAGCTAGCTGTGGCATATTCGACATGCCAAAAGCAGTAACAATAACAGATCTCATTCCCCTGAGCCTGAAAGAGCCTCCAGTATGGCAGTGTAGGGAAAGATGAGTAAGGAGAGGCTGCTAAAATCTCGGGGCTGGGACGAATGGAGATGGTACTGGCCCCTGCTCAAGTAAATGGATGAACAATGGGATGGCAGTAATACAATGTGACACAGTGAATTACATAAATATCAATCCATCATTTTATATGACTATCAATTCATCTAATCATCTACTAATTGTTTCCTAAATTCAGTCACTTAGTGTAAGATCAATGGTCAACCTTGATGCATGCAGCATCAGGTCAGGAAACAAAAGTTTTCTAGTAGCATCTTTCACCCATCCCTTAACCTTGAGAAAGTAATCAAACCTAAAACCGAAAGTGAGGACTGGTTTTTGTTTTAATACAGGAATTATAAAGACACTGTTTCACTTTGCCTACTCTGTTTTCTGTTTTTTTATATGTGGCATAAGATAACATTTTTAAAAAATGCTGTACCACAAAAATTTTATGCATACAACTTTCTTATGCTTTTCAAGTTCTTTCTCTGAAAATAATGAAGAGCATGTTAAAAATATAAAAGATTGAATATTTTCAAAATCATCCAAAATACATCAGCCTAAGTCAGTAGATCTATATACCAAGTGAAACTTGCTAGTGTTAAGTTTCTAAATATGTGCAATTTAGAGCTGTATTTGCAATTATCAAGTGAAACAGCCTTCAGTGAACGTAATGCAACTGATATTTAGTAATACATTTTTTTCTCTTTCTGCATTCCCTTCAGATATGATTGCAGCAAACTACACAGTGGGAAAAAAGCTTTTATTTGTTTTTATTTATTTATTTGTTTTATCGTTATGAAATGATTTTATGTTTCACATTTCTGTTAGAATAAAAACTATATTCCAAGACAGCTCTAAGTCTGACAAGGTGTTAAATGCTAGGCTTTATGTGGGACTGGGATGGACATATGCAGCATTTGCTTTTTCCTTTTGCTTGGGGGCTTATGGCTCTCTCTCCTGGAATAAAGCAATTCTGGTCTGTGGCATCAATTACTTTGCCTGATATGTCCATGTTTAAATGCAGTTTAATGAAGGAAATGTTAGTTTTAAGACTTATAGAAGTTGAATACTGAATGAGCCAAGAAATTAAAATGGTCAGGGATCTTCTGGTTGATTTTTTTCTCAGTTGTTCTTTGCTCAGCAGCTAGCATCCTTTAAAATCATTTTTTTAAATAGTTATTAGTGAGACACCATGACGTACAGTTGTGGACTTACAAATTTTGTGCTTGGCTTTCAATTATACAATGATCAAATACCCATCCCTCCATCAGCGCCCATTTCCCACCACCACGGATGCCAGTATCCCTTCCACCCCCTACCTCCCGCATCCTACGCTGCCTCTGTGGCAGGGCATTCCCCTTTGTTCTCACTCTCCTTTTGGGTGTTTTGAGCAATGTAGCAAAAGTATAAGATGTGCCTAATCAAACAAAGGAAAATTTGGAGTTGAAGAAGCAGGAGCAGGGTAGAGAGGTAAAGTGACCTATCCAAAGCACGTATGAGACCTTTCCCCTCCAAGCATACAAGTAATGGTGACCACAAACATATCCAAACACACAATGCTGAAGTCTCCAGCACCAGGCTGATCTAAGCATCATCGGAAGTGGCACTGCCCTTCTCTAGCACCTCTGGGTGTGGTCACTCTATATTAAATATATATATATATATACTTACAAGGAAATATTAAATTTTGAAAAATTACTTTGGAAGGTATCATTGACAAATTTTATCTAGAGTACATTAAAATTCAGATCTTAAAGTAAACATGACTTCTGGGAGAATTCACAAGAACAAAGTAAAGCTATAGCTTTGTGCATGTGGAAAAAGTATAATGAATACACATTCACTAAAGGTGCTATGAGTTTTAAAGAGAAGGATGAAGCTCTGGGCATATTGATTCACTTAGAGGTATGGGAAGATAAATTACAGTTTTCGAACTAAACTTCTGAGTCCCAAATCAAGAGAAATTTTATTTTTACTTAACTTTTCTTGGGCTGGAGGGATAGCACAGTGGTAGGGCATTTGCCTTGCACTCAGCCAACATGGCTGACCCATGTTCCGTTCCTCCGCCCCTCTCAGAGAGCCCAGCAAGCTACCGAGAGTATCTCGATGGCACAGCAGAGCCTGGGGAGCTACTGGTGATGTATTAGATATGCCAAACATAGTAACAACAAAGTCTCCAATGGAGACGTTACTGGGCCCACTCAAGCAAATCGATGAACAACAGGAGGACAGTGACAGTGACTTAACTTTTTAATTTTCAGACTTCTAGTATGTGACACAAAGCAAACAAACAGTACAAACAAACTCAGTATACTCAAAGCAATTAACTATGTGGAGATAGAACTGAGCAAAAGTCCTACTTAAAAAATTGCACCAAAAACTATATACTACTTAGAAGTAATTTTAGCTAAAAGCATGAGACATTAAAACTACCTAACATTTTGAAAGACATTAAAAATTATGCAAATAAAGGCAAAAAGCATCCTATGGTGTGCTTCTGACTTGAAAGACAATAATGTTAACATAAATTATTAGTTTTCTTACTATTACTGCAATCAATTATTACTTTATTAGCTTAATCCATTAAATGGTATTCTCTTATTGTTCTGCAGGTCACAAGTGTTTCAGAAAACACTAAAAATACATGTTGTGGGGGATAAAAATCAACACATTGACACAGGTCATTCCTTCTGGAGATTCTTAAAGAGAATCCCTCCCTCATCTCAGTCCATACAGGTGACAGAACTCTCAGTTCTCCCTTACATCCCTCCAATTTCTGCTCTTATACTTAAAATGCTTTCTTTGAGAGCTAATTCTACCTCTTCCTGGCTCTTGTAAGTCCATGTATGATTGCACTGGACTCACTAAGATAAATCAGGAAAATCTTATGATCCTTAGTCATATTCTTATAGATCCTTTGGATCTTTGGATCTCAGTATTAAGCAGAAATCTACAAGAGGCCAAGGAGAGATTCACTCTGCACGTACTGAAACTTGAGTTTGAGCACAGAAGCCAGGGAAAGATGCAGAGAGGGCAGAAAGGAAGGAAGGAGTGGGATCAAACATGGGAGGGTAAAGAGCATGTAAGAGCAAACAGATAAAGTTAAATGAACAGGTTGACTAGATAGAACATGCTCCTACATTGATCACAAGTGTCACTAGCATGTTAAATCTGTACCCTGAGCATGATTTTTAGAAATAAAATGAGATGTCAGTGACGAGTCAGCTTGGGAGTTCAATTTCTTTATACTCCAGTACTGATTACAGATTCATACAATCTCTATCATAATTCCAACTGTTTTTTTCTTTTTAAGTCACACCCAGCAATGCACAGGGATTACTCCTGGCTCATACATGCAGAAATTACTCCTAGCGGTGCTTAGAGGACCATATAGGATGCTGGGAATCGAACCCAGATTGGCCTCATGCAGGGCAAACACCCCCCCTGCTGTGCTATGGCTCCAGCAACAATTCCAACTTCTTTTGCTGCAAAAATTGAAAATTTGATTCTAATAATTATTTGGAAACTCAAAACTCATAATAGGCAAATTCTATTTTGAAAAAGAACAAAGTTAGAGTACTTCATAACTCCCAATTTCAAAACTACAAAATTTGAGTATTCAGGACAGTGTGCTGATCAAAGAACAACAGATCAATGGGATAGAATTTAAATCTCAGAAATAAATCCATACATCAGAGTTACTTGAGTTACAACAAAAGTTGCAAGACAGCTCACTGGAAAAAGAAGTTTTATAGAAAACAGGTAGAAAAACAGTATATTCAGATAGAAAAGTATTATACAGGAACCCCTGTTTCACAATATTAAAAATAATTAGCTCAAAATAGATAAAATACCATGCATATATTAGAATAAATAAATATAAAACGTGGACCAGGGAGATAACTCAAAAATGCTCAATTCTTTGGCATGTGAATTGCCTGGGTTTTGTCTCGCATGCCTCATGGGATCCTGCACCTACCCTGCAAGCATTTCTAGGAGAAACCTCTGAGCAGTAAGCTTGGAATAGCTTTGTGGTAGTTCCAGGTGAGAATCCCCCCAAAAATCTAAGGTTCTCATAGATACATTTGTAGTTTTGAACTAGGAAATATTTCTTAGATATGGCACCAGAAGCGAAGCACAATTAAGCAAAGAGAATAGAACCTGATTTCATCAAAACTAACAACTTTCATATGTCAAAGGCAGCTGTGGGGAAAAAAAGCAGATGAACGACGATTGGAAAAAACATTTGAAGTCATGTATCTGATATTGTCTGTGACACAGGATATATAAAGTACTTTATAAATTAACAATAAAAATTAATATAATGTAATATAAAATAATTAAGCTGTATTACGGATTAACTATCAGGATCTCACTATTCTACATGAAAGTGATAATCAACGTAAAGGGAGGGTTTTTTGACAGTTTCTTCATCAGGGTTTTCTTCTGGTCCCTCTGGGATTCAAATAATTCTTATGTTACCCTTCTTGGCTTCATCAAGATCTTCTCTTGCCATCTGTTCCTGAATTGTGATTCTCTTTTCCATTTTCTCCTCTTTCCTGGAGAGTCTCTGAACTTCATATTCGAGCTCACTGATTCTGTTCTCAGCAGCTGTTACTCTGCTGCTGAGGCCTTCCACTGAGTTTTTCAATTCGTCTACCAGGTTTTACAGGTCTGACATTTCCGTTTGCGTTTTCCTCATTTCTGCTTTCAAATCCTCTTGTCTTTTATTGGCATTGTTTTCCATTGTTTCTCTTAGTTCCCTAAGCATCCTAAGTAGCTCCCTTCTGAATTCCTTGTCAGAGAGGTTGTCTAACACTACAATGCTGTTGGTGTCTTCTGGGCTAGCCTCTTCAATAAGAAATTTTGGTGGGCTTTTGCATTGCTTTACCATTGTGACCAGTGTGCTTTAGTTCTTCACGTTCACTGTTACTATTCTGCTTGATATGCAGAATGAATTGAGATAGGCTTAATGAGTTATTGGCTAATGTGTTTCTAGTGATTGAGCTAACCTAGAGAAGGTTTCATCTAAGAGGGTAACTTATGGTTCCTATGGAATATGTAGTAGGAGAATAATTTGCAGCCGCATTAGCGGCTGCAGCTCTGGAAAGGGTCCCTGGCGCTGGGCACCCGGCGGTACCTGTTTGAATGACGAGAGAATGCCCGGAGCCATTCAGCTTTGTTTCCGCGAGATGTGTGTTGGTTCCCATCCTGTGCAGATCAAGGGGGAAAACCGGCTGTTCTAGGGGATCAAGCTAGCTGCGCATGCCCAGAAAGGATCCCTGACCCTGGGCGCCAGGCGGTATTAATCACCAGAGACATGCAGATCAAAACCACAATGAGATACCATCTCACACCTCAGAGACTGGCCCACATCCAAATGAACAAGAGCAACTGATGCTGGTGTGGATGTGGCGTGGCGAGAAAGGGACACTTCTTCACTGTTTGTGGGAATGCCGACTGTTTGGAAAACAGTATGTACAACTCTCAAAAAATTAGAAATTGAGCTCCCATTTGACCCAGCAATACCACTCCTGAGAATATATCCCAGTGAGGCAAAAATGTATAGTCAAAGTGACATCTGCACTTGTTTGTTCATTGCACCACTCTTTACAATAGCCAGAATCTGGAAAAAACCTCAGTGCCCAAGAACAGATGACTGATTAAAGAAACTTTGGTACATCTACACAATGGAGTACTATGTAGCTATTAGAAAAGATGAAGTCATGAAATTTACATACAAGTGGTACTACATGGAAAGTATCATACTAACTGAAATGAGTCAGAAAGAGAGGGATAGACATAGAAAGATTGCATTCATCTGGGGAATATAAAGTAACAAAATAGGAGATTAATACCCAAGAATAGCCGAGATCAGTACCAGGAGGATTACTCCATGGCTTAGAGGCCAGCCGAGCATTCTAGGGGAAAGGGTAGCTCAGATAGAGAAGGGAGCACCAAATAAAGGGTGTTTGGAGGATCCTCCCAGGATGGGTGATGCATTTTGAAAGTAGACTATGGACTTAATATGATTGCCACTCATGCCTCTTTTGCAGACCACAACACCCAAAGGAGAGAGAGAACTAAAGGGAATGTCCTGCCACGGGGGCAGGGTGCTATGGGGGGGATGGGGGGGAGGGACACTGGGATCCATGGTGGTGGAAAATGGACACTGGTGGAGGGATGGGTATTTGATCATTGTATAATCGAAACCCAAGTACAAAAATTTGTAAATCTACAACTGCACCTCATGGTGTTTCACTAATAAAAATTAATTTAAAAAATTAAAAAAGAGATGGTTTTGGCAGAGCTATACCATTTCTTCAGTGCCACCTTCAAGAATGCCAGGGGACAGCTGGAATGGGAAGGAATAGGAGTGAAAATGGTTGGCAACTACACGACCTCCCCTTCATTGAGGGCATCATTCTAATAACACCAAACATTAGCCAAGCAGCACAAATGCTGGCCGACTTCAACAGTGAGTGTGGAAAGGATGGACTTACAACTGAATATCATGAAGACAATGTTCATGTGAAACGGACATGTTCCTGATGTCCCATTCACTCTCAACTGAACGAACATCTCTGAATGCAGCAGTTATGTGTACCTAGGTCGAGAATTCAACATGACAAACAACCTGTCACCTGAGCTGTGCAGGAGGAAGAGAGCATCATGGAACGCCTTCAAGAACATTGAAGAAGTACCTAAGAGGATGAAGAACCTCCAACTCTGGACACATCTCTTCGGCTCTTCCATTCTTCCTGCATTAGCATACGCCTCAGAGACCTGTGCCCTACAAAAACAGGATAAGAACGCTATTCAGGTCTCCCAAATAGGAATCGAAAGAGCTATGCTTGGTGTATCATGCTTCACTCAAGTGAGAGAAGGAATCGGAGTTCCAAACTCCATCAACGATCAAGAATCAGGGATGCTGTCTTGTTTGCCAAGGCTTCGAAAATCAGATGCTGGACACATAATGCGATTTGAAGATGACCACTGGACTAGAGCCATTACTGACTGGATTTCATGGGACATCAAAAAATCACATGGCCGCCTACCTATGAGATGGTCAGACTTCTTTGTCAAGACCCTAGCAAACGGTTTGAGGTGCTTCATGTTCTGGGAGCGAGCAGACGCCATTGGGCTACACTAGCACGTGACAGGGACAAATGGAGACATTACTGGCACCCACTTGAGCAAATTGAAAAGTAACGGGATGTCACATGATCAAAAATATAATTACCTAACTTAAAAAATGCCCTATCATTTCACTCAGATGAAAGGCAAAGAGAAACCAAACAATGTGAACTAAAAAAATCAAAACTTTCAATAGGATTAATTAGTGATTATCACTTAATCACTTAATCACTTAACTTCCCATTAGTCATCGATTTGCTCGAGCAGGCGCCAGTAACGTCTCCATTTGTCCCTGTCGCGTGCTAGTGTAGCCCAATGGCATCTGTTCGCTCCGGGAACATGAAGGGCCTCAAACCGATCCTTCATGATCTTGACGAAGAAGTCTGACCATCTGGTAGGTGGGCGGCCACACGGTCTTTTGACATCCCGTGGAATCCAGTCAGTAACAGCTCTAGTCCAGCAGTCATCTTTAAATCTCATTACGTGACCAGCCCATCTGATTTTGGACACCTTGGCAAATGACACAGTGTCCCTGATTCTTGATCGTCGACGGATGTCAGAACTCAGGATTCTTTCTCTCATTTGAGTGAAACGTGATGTTCCAAGCATAGCTCTTTCTATTCTTCTTTGGGAGACCTGAATAGCGTTCTCATCTTGTTTGCATAGGGTCCAGGTCTCTGAGGCATATGATAATGCAGGAAGAACAGTGGAATCAAAGAGATGTGCCCGGAGCCTGAGGTTCTTCGTCCTCTTAGCTATTTCTTTGACATTCTTGAAGGCTTTCTAAGCTGCTCTCTTCCTCCTGTCAGCTCGGGTGCCAGGTCATTTGTCATGATGACCTCTCGACCTAGGTACACATAGCTGTTGCATTCAGAGATGGTCGTTCCATTGAGAGCGAATGGGGCGTCAGGAACAAGGCTGTTTCTCATAAACATTGTCTTCGTAAGATTCAGCTGTAGTCCTACCTTTCCACACTCATGGTCAAAGTTGGCCAGCATTTGTGCCGCTTGACTGATGTTTGGTGTTATTAAAACAATGTCATCAGCAAAGCGGAGGTGGTGTAGTTGCCGACCACCTATCTTCACTCCCATTCCTTCCCATTCTAGTCTTTGCATGATGTTCTCGAGGGTGGCACTGAAGAGTTTCGGTGAAATGGTATCACCCTGCCGCAGCCCTCTCTTGACATCAATGATCACTTCTTTGTAGAATGGTGAGATCCTGGTAGTGAATCCGCAATACAGCTCACGGAGGATCCTGATGTATTGGGCTTCAATGCCCTGATTGGCTAGGGCTTCAGTGACCGCTTCCGTCTCAACAGAATCATAGGCCTTCTTTAAATCAATGAACGTTAAACAGAGCGGCATCTTGAACTCCCGAGAAACCTCAATGAGCTTGGTTATCGTGTGGATATGGTCGATGGTGCTGAATCCTTTGTGGAACCCTGCTTGCTCACATGGTTGTCCTTCATCTAGTGTTCTGCCAATCCTATTTAGGATGACTCGAGTGAACAACTTGTCGATGACAGACAATAGGCAGATCGGGCGATAGTTGCCAATGTCATGGATGTCTCCCTTCTTGAACAGTAGTAAGGTCCTGCTGGTTTTGCATTGGGACGGAACCTTGCATTCAGACAAGCAGCGAGTGAAGAGCCGAGCCAGTGTATTGATGAGTACTGATGGCAGGTTCTTCAGGTATTCAGGTCTGACCTTGTCTGGGCTGGGTGCTGTTTGTTTCTTTACCGATGAAATGGTGTGTCGGATTTCAGAAGGGAGAACATTGGGAATGACATATCCATCCTGTGGAATTTGGTATGTCGGCAAGTGTACATGGCTATCGAAGAGATTTGAGTAGAAGTCATGGATAATCTTCTCCATTGCCGTTCTGGAGGATGTGATGGATCCATCAGGACGTCGGAGGGCAGTCATCTTGGTCTTATAGTTGGCGAAAGACAGGCAGGCGTTACGAAAACTTTTCCCGGCTTCTGCCGCATCTACCAGTACTTCTGCTCTTCTCTCTTGGAGGTCTTCCTTGATCGCATCTCTGCACTGCTTTGCGAGCTAGGATGTTAGCTTGTGGTTGCCTGAGGCATGCGCCAAACCACGCTGGCGAATTAGCTCAAGAGTTTTCGAAGGTAGGCGATTTTTTATGGCTATCTCTCCCTTGGCGTTCCTCGCACATTCATGGAGGTGCTGAACCAGTCGATCGTATTCCTCGTCAATGTTGTCAACAATGGCATCTTCCCATGTTGCCACAATAGTACCAAAGAGTTTCCAGTTGGTGGTCATTCTGGGAGTTCTCTTTTTGAACTTTGCAGCCCTTTCTCCCCGCTCTGTGAAGTAGTATTTTGCACGAAGGAGACGGTGGTCCGATCCCGTTCGAAATTTTGGGACAACAGCGACATCGGTCAGGCAAAACCGTCGATTGAATATGATGTGGTCTATTTCGTTGTGGAATCGTCCACCGGGAGACTCCCATGTCCATCATTTAGATTCTGCCTTCTGGAACTGTGAGTTACCATGAATGGTCTTGGTCGACATGATGAACTCAGACAGTCTCTCACCCTGTTCATTCCATTCTAGGCCATGGGTCCCGATGTGAATTTCTTCAGCTGATCGTCTCGGTCCTATCTTGGCATTAAAATCACCCACAATGATCTTGTAGAAGGTTTGGTCTTCTTTATAGAACTTCTCTAGCTCCATGTAGAACTTCTCGATTTCTCTTTCATCATAATGAGATGTTGGTGCGTAGACAATGAAGATAGAAACTGCAGGCAGTGAGCCACATCTATTCAAATGTAAATGTCCAATTCGGGTTGTTAGGCATTCGAATGAATCAATGTTCTTGGCCAAGTTTGTGTTGACAAGGACACCGACGCCTCCAACACCTCTTTTATCGCATGTCCTGAGGAAAAATTCTTCTCCAGTGTCGAAAATGGCATGGTGAGATTTGTGCCTTCTTGTCTCGGTCAGACCAATGATGTTGTACTTGATCATTCACGCTTGTGCCATCAGGTCCTCGATGGATGTATCTGATGCTAGCGTACGTGCATTGAAAGTACAGACGATCATTTTTGTCTTCCTTCGTTGTGGCAGCCTAGGTCGGCCTTGAGATTTTGTCGGCTTCTCCTTTCTCATCCTTCTCAGTGCTGCCATGTCGGTGAAGTCTTCGGGGTCAGGTGAATGAGAACCGTTGTAGTTACTGGTTTTGCATATCTAATACACAACGGATAGCTTGCCAGGCTCTTCCGTGCGGGCGGAATACTCTCTGTATCTGCCAGTCTTTCCGAGAGGGATAGAGGCTTTTGGGGCGACCTCTAATCACCCTTGTAGGTGTTACCATATTTGAACCCTATCAAATATGGTACGACAATTCCGGAAGATGGGTATTTAATGTCTTATAATGTGTCGCATGGCCGCTTCGCCGATTATTTTGTGATTATCAGAAAAGAAGGAAATTTCTGTGGGTAAATAAATCTAGTAAGAATGGCCAACCACAGAGATAGATAGTACAGTGTATAAAGTGCTTACCTTGAATACAAGTGACCTAGTTTCAATCCATGCCATCACACATGTCCCTTGACCCGCCATGATGATCTCTGGGAGTAGTAAGTAATAAGTCTTAACCCAAAGGTCAAAATAGAAAACAAAGAGGTGGGGGAAGTTGAACTGCATGAATTAGGATAGAATGTGATGTTTGATAAAGGCCCTCCCATTGATCATCGATTTGCTCGAGCAGGCCCAGTAATGTCTCCATTGGAGACTTTGTTGTTACTGTGTTTGGCATATTGAATACGTCACAGGGAGCTTGCCAGGCTCTGCCGTGAGGGTGAGATACTCTTGGTAGCTTGCCAGGCTCTCTGAGAGGGGCAGAGGAATCGAACTCGGGTTGGCCATGTTGGCTGCGTGCAAGACAAATGCCCTACCCCTTTGCTATCACTCTGGTGAACATACATGTATTATATATGTAGCACTGTAGCACTGTTGTCCCGTTGTTCATCAAGTTTCTTGAGTGGGCCCGATAATGTCTTCATTGTGAGGCATGTTGTCACTGTGTTTGGCATATCAAATACATCACGGGTAGCTTGCCAGGCTTGGCCGTGTGGGCGAGATACTCTTGGTAGCTTCCCGGGCTCTCTGAGAGGGGCAGAGGAATCGAACCTGAATCAGCCCAGTTGGCTGTGTGCAAGGCAAAGCCCTCCCTATATCTATATCTATATATATCTATATATATCATATATATCATATATACATATTACATATATATGTATATATATATATCTATTAATGTTTTACACTAAAGCTGTTTTAAGGCAATGTGACAATTAAGTAACTGAAAAATGGGTAAAATATTTAAGTAGTTATTTTATCCTAAGAAAATACAGAAATAGCTAATGCAAGAAATTATATTCAATAGCACTACTCATAAGAGTAATGTAAACCAAAATCATAATGATACAACATATAATACTCATGACAGTGGCTATAACCATAATTTGAGAAAGGAAGCTGAGTGTTGATGAGAATATTAGGGAACTTGAACCCTTATTGGGACCCTTATACATTGCCTGTAGGTTTATGAAATGGTGCAACTGCTGTGGCAAAGTTGAACCAACACTATAGCACTATACTCCCATTGTTCATCAATTTTCTCAAGTGGGCACCAGTAGCGTCTCCATTGTGTGACTTGTTGTTACTGGGTGGTTTTTTTTTTTTGACATATCGAATACGACATGGGTAGCTGCCAGGCTTTGCCATGTGAGCAGAATATTCTGGGTAGCTTGCCGGGCTCTCCGAAAAGGGTGGAGGAATCAAACCCAGTTTGGCTGCGTGCAAGGCAAATGCCCTACCTGCTACACTATTGCTCCAGCCCATGGCGAAGTTAGTTCTTCAAAAAGTTAAACATAGTATTATCATATAATCTAGCAATTCTACTCCTAGTTAGAACCCAGGAAGACTTAAAACATGCTCACACAATGTTTACAGCACCATTATATATAAAAGCCAAAATATGGAAATGATCCAAGTGTTTATAAACCAATGAATGCATAAAGAAAATATGGCAAATGCATGTAATAGAATATTGTTCATCCCTAAAAGAGAATGAGACACGTATATATGTTACAGAATGGATTAACCTTGAGACCATTATGATAAATAAAGGAAGACAAGTACAAAGACCCAGATATTAGCCACGTATTGTGTAATTCTATTTATGTATAGAATCCAGGATTCGTAAATCCATAAAGACTGAAGTCAGGTAGAGGTTGCTAGAAAGAGTGAAGCAGGAAGATGGGAAATAAATAATAATGGACGCGGGAAATCTGTTTAGAATGATGAAAATATTTTGTAATAAAATACACATTGGATGCTGAATATATAAAAATTAAGGCAATTCCACTATGTGATCTATAGTATGGTAAATATTATCTTGACTTCATTTCTCTTTAAGATAGCAAAAAAAATGATGTTAACAACAAAGCCTACCTATGTGTCCAGACTAAGTATTAAGGTACTAAGTGTAAGGTTATATACTTTGTACTCAATGTTTTAGTCATCTCAAAATTCCTATGTTGAAATCCTAATCTTCGATGGTATTTGGAGAAGGAATATTTGGAGGAAATTATAGACAAGAACCCAACAAAGGGATAAATATCCAAAAATGAGGTGGGGGGAAAGACTACTTTGACATAAGGACCCAACGAAGTCAAGTTTGGTAAGCTGGTGGAAAAGGGTCTTATTAGAAGCCCAATGTTGCCAACACCTTCATCTTAGTCTTTCTAGCTTCTAAAACTGCAATAAATGAATGAATTTTGTAAAAGTCACTTTGTTTGTTGTATTTTCTTAAAACAATGAGTTAACTAATATATCATAGAATGCAACAGGAAAAATATAAGGGAGAAAAATCTAAAGGATAAGAAATATGAGTATCTGCTTACTAAAACTCACCAGAGATATATTTTATTTTATGATTTTATTTTTTGTTTTAAATATTTTTTAACTGAATAACTGTAAGCTACAGTTACAAAACTTTCATGTTTGAGTTTCAGTCATACAATGATTGAGCATCCATCCCTCCACAAGTGTAAATTTTTAGACAGGAGTTGATATATCATTTTAGATTTTAATGTTTACATATCTACATGGACTATGAATACACTATTATATTTCTCTGAAGCTCAGGTTTTCTTTAAATAAAATTTATAAAATTATATTAGAATAAATATTATCATCCTTTATTCATTAAGGAGTGATGAAGGATTTATTATTTGCATTTTATAATGTTATATAATTATTTTCATAGTTTATAATATCCTTTTTTAAGAAGATATGGTAAAGCTAGAAGAGAACAGAAGCTGCTGAATTACTTACATTTGAAAGTTTGCTTTATTTTTCATTACTGGTTTGTTACGAACTGAGCTATTCAGAATAATTGTACAGGGTGAAGAAGTAAAGATGTGTGATTAAAGGGACAGAGAATAAAAGTACAAGACAACAGTGTTGCCAGTAGCAAGGGATATGGCCCAGTATAAGAAAAAAGTTCTCTTTGAACACTTGAGAATAAAGTCCTCTTCAAACAAGGGAATCCAAACCGTTAATCATTTAGACCAAGTATCATTTTGTTATCCTTCAAGCTAACAAAAAGAAGCAACAATAACAACAAAAGTGGCAAACCATGTTGAATTCATAAAAAAATTAAAACTGCACTTACTAATTTTTTCCTAATTAAAATACTTTCAAAAAGAGGTAGAGTATGTTTTACATGAAAACTGACATCTTTTTCCAAATACAAACTCCTTTAACTCAAAATCGACTACATTACCTTATGATCTTCAAGTGGAATATGCATTTTCAACTTTAGTTCAAAATTATTCTGCCTACTTATTCTAGGAGTTTATCAAATACCTGTTCTCTAAAATAAGCACCAATACCTTGTGAACTTGAGATGAGTGACTTATCTTCCTAAACAATATTTACCTATCAATACAATGTAAATAGCAACTTTACTTTGGATCAAGACTTGAAGCATTAATAATTTCCATGGGTGCTTCACCTGTTTCCATAGCTAGATTCCTTTCTCTCCTCCACATGTGGCAATCATGACTCTCCTTTGTTCTCAGCAGGCACTTTTATTAAACGTTTTTTCTCTTCAAGTAAAGTTATGATCTCTTGAGTTCTTTCCAATCATCTCTATATTTCAGAATCTCTATTCTTGAAGTGACATTGCGTCTCATTTTCTTCCCTTCATTTTGTTAATTTTTATCTAGTTTGACCTCTGATTCTTTTACTCTTCAGTACTTATATATAACAATTGATGCAAAGATTTAGGCAGATTTCTTTTTTCAAATGCCATAAAACTAGCCACGTACCTTTGAACCCTTGTAGTTTGTATTTTTATCTTATTGTATTCTATTTCATATATTTACAGTTGTGTTATAATTTATGGTGGTTATTTTTTGTTTGATTTTTTGAAATACATCCAGTGGTGTTGAGGGTTTATTATTGGCACTACACTCAGGGATTACTCCTTGGGGACCATATGAGTTGTTAGGAATCCAACCCAGGTCAGTAGCATGCAAGGGATGTGCCTGTTTTATTCCCATTATACCACAAATATGCGAAATCACCTGGTATTTTTAATTTCTCTAATTTATTTTGTTTAACTTGATACCCTCCAGTTCCATCCATGTTGAATTGTATGTGAATTGCATGATTTAATCCCTACCTATGGCTGCACAGAATTTTATCATAAATATCGTGATACTTCTTTGAGTAGGAGAAACAAACAACATAAAACTCCTGAGAACTTCCGCATAGAAATAAGAACTGCTGACATCTGTGCCTCCTCTCTAACTCAGTAGCTGCCTGCTTTCACAGTCCATCCATGCTACCTCCATTACTCTTCAGTAATTCTTTCCTCCAATTCTGGTGATAGATCAATAAAATATTCAAACCACAAATGAGCATCTTACAATGCATTGAAATATAGATTTTTTGTCAAATAATACTGGTACTAATTATGTCTATTGGTTTCCCTAGGATTTTTTTAAACTTTAATGTTTAATCATCACCTGAACCTGCTTATTAAAAGATGTGGATTGCTACACTTTCTTTGCTTTGAAAAAATTCTCTTGTGCTTTCAATACAAAAAGTTCATGAACTGTACTTTGAGAAATACTTCTCAGAAACTATGAGAAATACTTCCCAGAAAAGTTAAAGTTCACATTTTAAGAAACCAAAAAGCTCAAAATGTAACAGAAAATACACTATGTATATTTATACTATATATAAATTAATTTCTTTATTAGCAGAAAATGCCTTTGTTGGAACCTTAAACTATTTCATTGTGTCTTTAAGATTTAATTTTCTTCTACACAATTTTAAACAAAGATTTCTTTTGCTTAACTCAAGGAATGCATTATTTTACTTTAGTATTAGACAAAAATTCTACAAGGAGAAGTTAATTCCCTGTGAGAAGTAAACTAAAATCTGGGGATTATATACCCTTTTATGAATTACAATCCATTGGTAGCTTTGTTCTTATTATCATTAGGAAATGATTTGCTTTTGCCAATATTTTCAAAGACAACTCTGAGAAATCGATTCTTAAGACTTCAGAAGAAAATAATAGAAACTTGAGGTAATAGGTAAAGCCCACTAAATGGGAAAAGTCTCAAGAAGAACCTTATTATATTTTCAATGTAGATGCTTCATGGAAGAAACTGCTGAATGAAAAAATCATTTTGCTATATTGAAGTTCATTACAAAGGATTCTGCCTATAATGAGAAGGAGATGCATGATCCATGGTAAAACTGGAAGCAGGAAAAGCTGGAAACAAAGAACAGGCAGTGGCAAAAGAGATAAGAAAATAAAAGCAAAACTGTAATGATAATATTAGCAACCAGCAATGTCTTCATTAAACTTCTCTCCTTACTCCCTATATCATTTTATACATGCAAACACTAGAACATAGTTTAATTTATGCAGTTAGTTTTTTCTTCAGATATACAATATTATACAGGATATTTACTTTTTCTACATAACATTTATTTACATCATTCAATGTTTCAGGAGTGATTTTTCACATCTCTTCAAAAGTAACTGGTCATACCATGCCCAACACAAAAGTGCCAGTAACTTTCTTATTTTTTGTTTTGTTTGGTTTGGTTTTTTAGCATTTTGGGTCACACCGGCGATGCACATGATTTATTCCTGACTCTGTACTCATGAATTACTCCTGGTGGTACTCGGGGGACCATATAGGATGCTGGGAATTGAACCCGGAACAACTGCAAGCAAGACAAACGTCCCACCCGCTATGCTATCACTCCAGCCCCCACCAGTAACTTTCTAAACAAAATTTTGCACCCTTTCCTCCTTTTGTGCCCTCTACACCATCCCACTGAGTAAATTGAATTTTGCCATCAAAACACAGGTTTTGGATTGCTTTTGTTCTTTTCCCTTGTTTCAACTTTTTAGTGACATAATTCAGTATTTGTCTTTCTTTCCCCCTTATTTCTTTATTTTTTAAATTATTTTTATTTAATCATTTTTTTATTAGTGAAACACCATGAGGTAAAGTTATAGACTTATAAACTTTTGTGCTTGGGTTTCAGTTATACAATGATCGAGTACCCGTCCCTCCACCAGTGCCCATCCTCCCCCACCACGGGTCCTAGCATCCCTCCCCCCCCACCCACCCCCGTCCCACCCTGCCGCTGTGGCAGGGCATTCCCCCTTGTTCTCTCTCTCTTCTTTTGGGTACTGTGTTTGCCAGAGAGGCATTGAGTGGCAATCATGTTTGGTCTAAAGGCTACTTTTAGCATGTTTCTCCCACCCTGGGAGGGTCTTCACAACACCCTTTATTTGGTGCTCTCTTCTCTATCTGAGCTTCCTTTTCACCTAGCACGTGTGGCTGGCCTTCAAGTCATGGAGCAAAATTCCTGGTACTAATCTCAGCCATTCCTGGGTGTTAGTCTCCCGTTTTGTTGCTTTAAGTTCCCCAGATGAATGCAATCTTTCTGTGTCTATCCCTCTCTTTCTGACTCATTTCGCTTAACATGATACTTTCCATGTAGTACCACTTGTATGTAAATTTCATAACTTCATCTTTTCTAACAGCTACATAGTACTCCATTGTGTAAATGTACCAAAGTTTCTTTAACCAGTCATCTGTTCTCAGGCAGTCAGGTTTTTTCCAGATTCTGGCTATTGTAAAGAGTGCTGCAATGAACAAACAATTGCAGATGTCACTTCGACTATACCTTTTTGCCTCTCTGGGATATATTCCCAGGAGTGCTATAGCTGGGTCAAATGGGAGATCAAATTCTAATTTTTTGAGAATCGTCCATACTGTTTTCCAAAAGGGTTGGACCAGCCTGCATTCCCACCAGCAGTGAAGGAGGGTCCCTATCTCGCCACATCCGCGCCAGCACCTGTTGCTTTTGTTCTTGTGGATGTGGGCCAGTCTCTGTGGTGTGAAATGATATCTCAATGTTGTTTTGATCTGCATTTCTCTGATGATTAGTGATGTAGAGCATTCTCTCATGTGCCTTTTTGCCATTCGGATTTCTTCTTTGCGAAAATTTCTGTTCATTTCCTTTTTTTTTCCCTTTATTTTATTTTATTTTATTTTTTTTTTAAGTTGTAGATTTACATTTTTTTGTGCTTTGGTTTCAATTATACAATGATCAGATACCCATCCCTCCACCAGTGCCCATTTTCCACCACCATGGATAATATCCCTCCCACCCCCATCCCCCCATCCCCCCTGTCTCTGTGGCAGGGCAATCCCCTGTGTTCTCTCTCCTTTTGGGTGTTGTGGTCTGCAAAAGAAGCATTGAGTGGCAAACATGTTCAGTCCATAGTCTACTTTCGACATGCATCTCCCCTCCTGGGAGGATCCTCCAAACATCCTTTATTTGGTGCTCCCTTCTCTATCTGAACTGCCCTTTCCTCTAGGATACCCGGCTGGCCTCTAAGTTATGGAGTAATCCTCCTGGTGCTGATCTCAGCTATTCTTGGGTATTAATCTCATACTTTGTTACTTTATATCCCCCAGATGAATGCAATCTTTCTATGTCTATCCCTCTCTTTCTGACTCTTTTCGCTTAGCATGATACTTTCCATATTGTACCACTTGTATGTAAATTTCATGACTTCATCTTTTCTAACAGCTACATAGTACTCCATTGTGTAAATGTACCAAAGTTTCTTTAACCAGTCATCTGTTCTCGGGCAGTCAGGTTTTTTCCAGATTCTGGCTATTGTAAAGAGTGCTGCAATGAACAAACAATTGCCGATGTCACTTCGACTATACCTTTTTGCCTCTCTGGGATATATTCCCAGGAGTGCTATAGCTGGGTCAAATGGGAGATCAAATTCTAATTTTTTGAGAATCGTCCATACTGTTTTCCAAAAGGGTTGGACCAGCCTGCATTCCCACCAGCAGTGAAGGAGGGTCCCTATCTCGCCACATCTGCGCCAGCACCTGTTGCTTTTGTTCTTGTGGATGTGGGCCAGTCTCTGTGGTGTGAAATGATATCTCATTGTTGTTTTGATCTGCATTTCTCTGATGATTAGTGATGTAGAGCATTTTCTCATGTGCCTTTTTGCCATTCGGATTTCTTCTTTGCGAAAGTTTCTGTTCATTTCCTTGCCCCATTTTTTGATGGGGTTGGGTGATTTCTTCTTGTGTAGTTTAACCTTGTATATCCTTGATATCAACCCCTTGTCGGATGAGTATTTGGTGAATATTCTTTCCCATTCTGTAGGCTGTCTTTGTATTTTGGTCACTGTTTCTTTTGAGGTGCAGAAGCTTCTTAGTTTAAGATAGTCCCATTTGTCTATCTCTGTTTTCACTTGCTCGGCCAGTGGCATGACATCTTTGAAGATACCATTAACTTCAATATCGTGGAGAGTTTTGCCATCTTTGTCTTCAATAAACATTATGGATTCCGGTCTGATGTTGAGGTCATAAATACATTTCGATCTTACTTTTGTGCATGGTGTTAGGCAGAGATCTGAGCCCACTTTTTTGCATGTAGCCGTCCAGGTTTGCCAGCACAATTTATTAAAGAGGCTTTCCCTGATCCATTTCACTTTCCCCCTTATTTTACTTAGTACAATAGCCTCTAACTCTAACCCTATGTTGCAAAAGGCAATCAACCCATTGTTAAACCATTATAGGTAATGAAAAGGGCTAAGTCTTGTTTCCCTATAATGAAATAAGAAGTGCAAGACAAATATAAATGTACAAAGTCAATAGAAACTAAAAACTGGTGTTCAATTAAAGTTTATCAAGGTTTGTAGATCGGTAGGGGTGGAATGGTTGGGTGGTGACTGAGACAATTGCGCAGGGAAGTGGACACTTTTGTTGAGGGTGTGGTGTGGCATGTTTTGTGTATGAAACCATAACAATCACAGTAAATAACAATGCCTAAAATATAATAAAATTTTAAATGGAAAGAATACCAGAAATTCAGAACAAAATAAAATAATAAAGAGCTGTATTTGGGAAAGCCCCAATTCTTTTGATTGTGGAAGAATCTTAGCAAAACAAATATAATCTCTTGAGAACTATTTCCACATATTTATGTGTTTCAAATTTTATAAGTTTATAAAAGCACATGGAAACCTAGTCTTTTTACTGTAGTTTGAAATGAAAAGAGTAATTTTGAAAAATAAAAGTAACAAACCTCATCAGTAGACTGATGAACTCAGTTATAATTCTCTAACATGACTCTTAATAGAAATGCTTAAATTAACACTGTATCTTGGTATTAATGAGTTTTCAGATTTCTCTCTTTCGGTGAATGCAATTTCAGAAATTCCATATGACATGTTGGTTATATTAGGCACAGGAAAGGCTGTAAGGATTGTTTTTCTCTGATCTCATTCTTGTGGCCATCAGCAAGAAAATCTGTGAGATTCTTCAAAGGCTGCCAGCCAAAGGCCAAACAATTAAATTGTGCTATAAAAATACAGCAATCCCAATTAAACTGGACTTGTTAATGGAGACAATTTGCAAGGCATGTGAATATCCCCCTTTCTGTCACTGTTTGCTCTAATAAGGTGTTCTAGAAAATCAGATGATCTGTAGTACAGTTTGTGTACTCAGTAAGTGCCTCAATTAGAGTTCATATGGTTTAAAGTATTCAATATTTGTTTCTAAATAACCCATTTCAGTAAAGTTTGAAACATTAATCCCACAAATCTATCTGCCAACTGAACTGTCGGCATCTTAAGGATAACACTGTTTTACCAATTACCACAGACTTCTTTGAAAGTTTCTCATAATCATAAATGTTAACACTATTGCAACTGCGTTATCAAGACTTTGCATGTTTTAAAAACCTGAGAGAAAAGGAAGAAATAAATGTGGAGAAAACATTTATGCTCTCACTCATGAAAAATAATGATGGCCACCTAACCGATTCATCACTATCCATTCCCAACAGAAAAGCTAACTCTACACTGGAGTCTAGTAATGCAATGTGGGCTCTCAATATGATAATCTCAGAGCATAAGGATCAGTGGAAACGTAGGTAAGAGGGTTGGTAGCTGTCATTCTACGCCAAAAATGTCTATTAGAGATGCGTGCATTATCTAATCTAACTGCTTTCATCTGTCTGCATGATAGCTTCTAAATAATGTACAAAGAAAGTAAGAATCTCTGCTGCCTCACTGGGTTCCCCCTTAAATTGACATGTCATCTGAGGTTATTTCATCCTCCTCATTCTCTTGCTCTCATCACAGTGCTGGCTGCAATCTGAATAATATGAATTTATCTTTCTCTCCCCAAAGTGCTAGAGTTAACTTTATTGACTACATTCTTCACTAGTCTGATTTTTGGTCTTTAAGGCATTCATTCATAAGTCTCAGATAACTTAGAACAAAATGAAAGCATTTTATCATTGGAAATAAATTTCAGTGAATCAGGTGTAAACCAGTGAACCTTGGTGCTCTTCTACTTATGAATAGACTAGGAAAAAAAACACCCACAAAACTGGCAGGACACTGAGAGAGATGAATAAAATGACTTCTGTTACTTTTATTTACGTATGCATTTATATACTACAGGTAGTTGCTTTAGAAAAATAAGGCTGGACCTGATTTGGTTTGGTTTTATTTTGTTTTAGAAGAAAACTAGAATGGTAAAACACAAATTTTGGAAGAAAAGTTAGAGAGCATCTAATTTATCTCAATAATTTATAGATTATCAACACATTAATGGAAGAATAATGTACTGTGGTTCCATTGAAAGGTCAACTGATTGCCACAGTGATTCAATAAAAAAAAAAAATCTCCATCTTCTCAATGCCAATCCACAGAAATATTTATGAAGGTGTTATGAAAGTTGAAGCCTAAGAAAAAAATAACTCTGGATCCTAAGTGTAACAAGATTTTAAAATTTAAAAACTGTGAACAAATCATTATTTTCATCTATAGTTTATATAAAACATTGGTACAGACACAGCAGCGAAGAAAACTGACTGGTGGACTCCACAATTCCCGGAGAATTCTCCGGACCCCATACTGAGCTGATATCACCAGGATGTCCCAGATGGGGTAGGTGCTATCTCCCTGCCTTATCCAGATGGAATTCCGGTGACCATGAGCTTCTACAAGCATGGCTCCAGTATGTGGACACCAGAACTATTCTTCTAACCACATGGGGGGGGGGGGGCAGGCGTGGCAGTTCTGCCCTGGCTTACGTGGCTACACGACATTTCCTGATATGCAAAGTGGTCAGTGGAAATAAATGATCTATCGTCTGTCCCTAGAAGGCAGGTTTGAATGGTGGTGGGAAAATCTGAGCAAAATATAATGGCCAATCGAGTGCATCTGGACTGTGCATTTAACTACCGTGCTATGCCACCCTGTGAGGGAAAGGGTGTTTGTCCCTCTACCTGTCCCCCCTTGTGGCAGCAGCATGGTGGCCTCTATCTTTTGGAGCCTAATGGATAGCCAGGTATGGGACTGCATTGACAAGGCACTCAGGGTCTCATGGAATGGGGGGTGGAATCGGCCCTGCTCCTTGCTCTGAAAGGCCCCGAGTTGCCACCCACAAATCATCTCTTCTGGCTCCTGAATGACCATGATCCCAGAGGCACACCAACCAATTTCAGAACCCAGGGGATTTTGGCAGTAATCCCTCTAGGTTTATTACTAAAATATCAGAAATCCAAAATTGCGTGGCCACTATTGTGGCCACACGACATCATATGCTCTTCATAATCAGCAATAGAAAACAAATTATCTAATGATGTCTTCTTGGCAGGTCTGAATGTTGGGGAAAATTACAAATAATAATGTTGGGTCTTTTGTTGTAATATTGAATGTGATCTACAGAGAGAGAGAGAGAGAGAGAGAGAGAGTGTAAAGTGGAAATCTGCCACACAGGCGGGGTTGGTGGTGGTAGAAAATGTGCACTGGTGAAGGGATGGGTATTTGATCATTGTATGACCAACCAAGACTTAAACTGAAAGGCTTTGTGACTGTTCTCATGGTGATTCAATAAACAAAACTTTAAAAAAAATTGGTGCCTATTGAAACTAAACCAAGATAGGGAGCATGCATTTCTCACATTTCTCACATGGCCTTGGGTTGTACCACCAACAGCAAAAAAAAAAAAAAAAAAAAAAAAGAAATGTAGATAATTGCATTAATAATACATAATTCCATAGAAAATAAGCATTTAATTTAGATATCACAAAGTATAATTTGGGAACAACTGAATTAGACTTGTCTCCACACTTTGTTCCTGGCTTACTAAGGCAGAAAATCTAAGATTGGTTCAGAAATGTACATGCTTAACAAGTTTTCTCAAGCGATTCATTTTTAAACTGAAATCTGAAAAAGTAAATACCACATTATTTAGTTGTTCAGTCTTCATCAAGGGTGTATATTATCAGAAAAAAATTTATCTTACCTACATAAGTAGATGGTAACCCTGAATGTCTGTGCAGATGGAACCATTTCAGCTAGCTAGTCAAGGATTTCCAAGCTTGAGAAAAAAAATAGGTATCATTATTTCTGATACAAATTTGTTATGAGTTTCTATGTGCAAATCTACGAGAAGATACATTATTTTTCTCTAAAATAAATGGTTAGCATGGCTGAAAAATTAGATGTGTGTCCAAAAATCAGAAAGCAGCCAAATAAATTTTCCTGAGTATATCATTATAAAAATCTCTGGATCCTGGCTGTTGTTGGGGTTACACGGCATAATGATGACCCTGAATGATTGGTTTGAGCCTCTGCATGTTCCTAGAATGAACAGATGCCATTGGGCTATGTTAACATGCAACAGGGATGAATGAAGACTTTACTGGCACCCACTCGAGTAAATTGATGAATAACGAGGGATCAAGTGATCAAGTGATCATTATACTTCCCAACCAGAAGTGTATGAGGATCTTGTTTTTCCACAGCTTTATAATCATGTTAAATAGTTTGCATTTTAATGTTCTATATTTTACTATTTACATATTGATATAACATGATGATTTGCATTTGCTTCTGCTGGATATTAACATATTTAACACATTTTTATTTGTTTAATATATGCACATATGTTCTATAGTGTTTGGATTCTTTAGTGAAGGCTCTGTTCAAATCTTTGTCCACTTATTCATTAGGTCTCTTATTTTCCTATTATTGAGACATAAGAGCTTATGCCTTGAAAATATTTCCAGTCTCTTCATGTCCTAAAAGAACTTTCAAAAAGAACAGGAACTTTAGTTTTGATAAAGGCCTGTCTATCAATATCTTCTTTGAGGGATTATGCTTGACATATTATCTAAAACACATTGCTCAAATATCACAAAAATGTTCTTCTGTTTTTCTTTATAGGTTCTATGTATTTAAGCTTTAAATTTAGCACATATTTTACATTTATGCGCCTCATGTTTAAAAAAGTAAGTGAAATTTGCTCACCAGAGGCTTAATGTCTATGGTTCTTTCTGAGGATGTTTTCTGGGATTTTGTATTTTTTGATAGTTTGTATGAAGCATGCATCAAAGGGCAAATGACTTTTTCTGCACTAACTCTATTTCCTTGTTCTCTAGGCAGGAACCTGAGTGCTGTTAAGCATGAACAACATTAATGAAAATACAAAGACTTATGTGTATTGACAGAGGCAGAATCCAAACTACAACCATGGCATTTATGAAGACAAGAACATAGGCTGACAACAGAAGAAACAATCTAAAGTTATACTTTCTTCTTGCTTTTCTATTTCTATCAATAGATAGACTTTCTACACATATCCATCTCTAAACATGATGGAACCAAGATGGAGAGAATGGTATACAGAAGTGTTCCCAAATAATCATGACTAATAAACCTGCTCTACCTCCTGCACTTTTCAAATAGATCCAGTTCCCTGTTCTTGCCTTTTGTCTTTCATATTTCATTCTGTTAACTTGCACACTGAGAAAGAGATGGCAAGAACAATGGCATTATATAGGAACTAGTAGACTCAAGAATGAAACAAAGGATATATAAAACAGCTTCTACCATAATTACAAAAATATATACCTATACTCTATCTATAGCAATCTATATGTTATGTCAGAATTTATTTTAAAATATTTAATTTGGCACAGGAATTAGTCCATTGTTTCCATATGTAAACTTTCAATCCAAATAGCATTTTTATTAACAAGATTAACTGCTAATGGGAAAACGTTTGTGCTATATTGTTAAGTTAAAAATTCAAGCATAAAGAAATATAGTTATAAGACTGCTTTAAAGTAAAATCTATGCATATTAAGGCACAGCAAATGTAGACAAAAATAATCAGAAACATACCTCCAGGTGGCAAGAAAATAAATGCTTTATAAAAATTTAATTATTTCTATTTTTCCATTTATTTAAAATTATTTTATAACAAATATTTACTTTGTAAAATTATCTTACTTGAAATAACTAAACAGCCTAAAGAATAAAATTACAAAAACACTGGTAATTATTTAACCAGAAGTTTGTGAAATCCTGTTAAGCAGAAAATTTTCTTTAATAAAGTGTATGCCATACACATCAGCAAGGTAATACTGTGGATTAATGACCATCCTATGAACAAAATGCTAAAAAATGTATACATTAAAAGAGCAAATTATGAAATTGTGTCACTGACTATTTGGACTATTTGGATTTCTTTGGTCCTTTTTAGAATTCCAAAGAGTTTCCTCTAGGAGAAGCTCTTATGCATCATTATTTAATACCCTTTAAAGTCTTCATATGTTTGAGTCTGCAAAACAGTTCTGGTCTAAGATACTGAAGATGAACTCCTGAGGTTGAACAAAAGAATTCTCTTGTCTCACAAGAAAGTCAAAGTCATTATGAGACAGAAATCCTGCTTCCCCTCGGTAATAGAGTAACCATGAATCACAGTGTCACGCTGGCTCGATCATAATCTAACACTTCATGCCTCAGACAATAACTTGATTTGTCAAGAGAGTATCTCTGTGAGGGCTGCCAATAATATTGATGGCCAGTAAGAAGAATATAAATAAGCCCTTGGTGAGCTAATTTTCTTTTTTTTTTAACAACAAGTGTGTATAAGCAAAATATATGACATAAAGAGAAGATGCTAAGAAATCTTGTTCTGCTGAAATTTGTAATAGGAATTTGACCTCTCTTTGATTGATAAAAAGTTCTTTAAATACATTCAAAACGGCTCTCCCACTTTCAGCTTAAGTATATGTTTTTACTAACGAAATACCATCAGGCTTTCTTCTGCGTGCAATATTTTCTTCCAAATTAACTTCAGGAAAGCTCAATGTTTCATGTTTGTTATCTGTTTCTATATGGCTTGAGGACAGAAAAATTGATTCTGATTCGCTCTACCATTAGCTGTGAGCAGTCTGAGTAAAGGTATTTGTCAATAGAGATAATTTCTTAGAAACTTGTTATTTGCTTGGGGATAGTGCCATTATCCATGACTGGAAGTTTAAGGAGTTGAATCAGCTATATATTTAGTTTAATTTTTTTCCATGGAGTCAAAAAGATGTTACAGAGGCAAGGAACTTGCCTTGAAAGAAGCTGATTCAGGTTTGATCCTCAACAGAAACCTGTAATTACTAAGGAGTGAACCCTTAGCACTGTCAGGTGTGACTCCAAAACAAATAAATATGATGAAAATAAAAATAATGATGGGCTGGAGTGATAGGTAGGGCGTTTACCTTGCACGTGGCCGACCTGGGTTCTATTCCCAGCATCCCATATGGTCCCCTGAGCTACCGCCACGAGTAATTCCTGAGTACAAAGTCAGGAGTAACCCCTGTGCATCACCGGGTGTGACCCAAAAGGTAAAAAATAATAATAATAATGATGGTTTTCCATTGATAGAAGTTAAGAGCAGATTTATAGTAAGCTCACTTATTCACAAATAGAGGTGAATTATGATATTCAGTGAGGCAAATATGACCATGACAAAGAATAATATCTCCACCCCAAATTCTTTTAAACTTTATTATTATTTACTTTCCAAAATTAATCATAAGCCATTTAAAAATACAAGTAGTTCATTGTGCATATATTACATGTCTTCATCAGGAATGTTATACTAATTGGAGAACTGAAAGATAATCCTGAGTTCTGTCCCAAAATAATATTCAATTATCAGGCAGATTTAGGATCTGTACCTCTCTAATCCCTAGAACAATTTCTTACAGGATGCACAGGCTATGCCTTATATCAAAAGTATAAGTTGAAATCTGTGTGAATAATATGTAATGCATAGTAGTTTTATCAGTATTGTGGGCAGAAATCTGAAAAAGAACATAAATAAAATGTTAGTGTGTTTTATATTTGTCTTTATATGATCAGAGTCTATTCAAGTTGTTGTTTTAACCTTGCAATACATTTCCAGGTTCAAGAGATTCCAAAAATACTATGGCATGTATTGTTGGAAAACAATACTAACTAGGGCTAAAGTAGTTAATGAAAAAAGTCACTGAAGGTAAAATTTAATGTACAGATCTCATTTCCCCTTTCTGACCATTTAAATTCGCACACATGTTCTATCTTCTCAGATTCACATAGATTTTAAGCATAATTGCTCTCTCATTCCATAAGGAAATATTATTTCATAACCCAGACACATTTACTATCATGTGTTTAAGTCTTAGAATGTTTGTGATTATCAACAAGAAACGATAGAGAATATGTGAACAAAGATGAAGTTAGCCTCGTGGAGTCTGAATGAGGGAAAGCTGTGGAGGCAACTCATTTCCCGCAATCATCCTATTAGGAAAATTTGGGACTTATATTGTTCCTTTATTCCTAAAGTCAACTGTGATATCATACTTCATTCCCCTGGATTATCTATTCTAAAAGCTAAATCAAAATTTAGAGGGCCAGGCATCTAATAAAGAGAAGTAATTGGCTTTCTATGACATAACTCCAGAATGCCTGAATAAATTGTGAATCCTCTCGAAGATTCCTTTTAAGTAACAAAATAGCAGACTAACAGAGGTTTAAGAAAATGGCGGTCTTATTCTCTAACCAAAAAAGACGCACATAGGCAATCACTGGCATAATTTAAGCAGCTTTAATAAACATATAGTTACACCTCTCATTATCACTGTCACTGTCCTCCCATTGTTCATCTATTTGCTCGAGTGGGTCAAATAACATCTCCATTTTGAGACTTGTCATTACTGTGTTTGGCATATTGAATACGCCACGGGTAGCTTACCAGGCTTCGCCATGTGGGCGAGATAATCTCGGTAGCTTGCCAGGCTCTCCAAGAGGGGCGGAGGAATCGAACCTGGCTCAGCCGGGCTGGTTGCACCCTTGGCAAATGTCCTACTGCTGTGCTATCACTCCAGCCCTCTCATTATCATCTTCCTTTCTCTTACTTTGACTTTTTGTTACTTTACAATCCCTGATGTTCATAAATTAACCTTAACAATTTCAACATTTTTATATCTGTACATATCCCGTTATGTAAGCAATAAATAAACAACAGTGCCTGACATTTTCCCCACAGGAAGGGACAAAGTGAATGGGATGGAGAGACAGTGGCTAATCATGATTAACGTAACTTGAACAGTTTCTCATGGCAACTGGGGTTTCTGAGCCAGAATCCACTGTCAGGAACAGGTCAATAGAATGCATAGGCCCTGTCTCCACACTTGTTAAATAGTAAATAAGGCATTTGTACTATACCAGCCCTTTGATTTCCTTTGGAGACTCTTACCCTGTTTAATAAAGAACTCTATCTATCTATCTATCTATCTATCTATCTATCTATCTATCTATCATCTATCTACTATGTTTTCTTAACTCCTAGACCTTCCTTAATCATTTTTTTTCAAGATTCCAAGTTTTACAGAACACTATATTTAACAAGTATTTCCAGCTTTGAAACATAGAACCCTAAATAGATTGTCCAGGAAATTTACCCATTTAACTCCATGGAAGGCCAATCATCACGTGGGCATTTTTATCTTTATTATTATCTTTTGATCTATATTACTCCCCTGTTTTTGTGTTTCTCAGCTTGCAAACTTAGAATCCATTTTAATAGTTTGTAAGACCAAATAATTCTTCATCACAAACTACTTTATTCTTCCCATCACTAGGTTTCCATGGATTTTAAAACTCTAGAAAGTATTGTTTTACCATCTCCATGACAACATGACCCATTCCTGTTGTTTCTTAATGGCTGTTGTGTCTCCATGACCTTAAATTTGGGGTTAAATATCAATTTCCTTTATACCTAACACAAAATATATGTTTTTAAAAAATTACAATGCATCCTTCAATAATTAGTTCTCTGCTAGTTCACTGAATTCAAATGGGTTTTGATAACTAATTCTCTTCTCTGTATATTGGGAATTCTATATATAATTGCTTCTATTTATAATTATATTTGTAATTTTATAAATTATCGCTTCTATTTATAATTGCTTCTATATAAAGAAGAAAGGGTGACTAATGGCAAAAATATCTTATGAAAATAGAAGCAAAAATACTTATCAAATTATTATCAAATCAAACTCAACATATATTAAAGGATAATAAACAATGATCAAACAAGTTTTATTTCTGAATGTAAAAAACTGATTCAATGTTATGAATCAATATGATATCACATTAACAAAATTAAAAATAAAAATATGCCAATCTTAATTAATGCAGTAAAAGTAACTAATAAGATCTGGCATTAATTTATGATGAAAAATTACTCAATATAATGAGGGTATAGGAACATAATTTAAAAATAATCATTTTTAATAGTGAAGACAAAAAGTTTTTCTTGCTAATATCAGGATGATGACAGAATAATTCAATATAGTGTTGGAAATCTTACTGCCTTTTTTTTCTATCAGAATTAGACAATAAAGTATAATTTAAGGTCCCCATTTGGAAGAAAGACTATTTGAATATTACATGGTACTATGCTCAAAATATCCTAATGAGGGCTGGAGTAATAGTGTGTATTCAAAACAAGAATACAAATGCCACAGTGCTCTATCTTGCTGCCTGCATTTGGTGATCTTGGGTTGCTTCCCTGACCAGGGACGGCTGATGATGATGGGCAGACCAAGTAGGAAACAAGGGCCAAGCTAGTTGGTCTCAATTGCAGTTTATTCTAATCTCATCTCCATTCTCCTCTGATTCTCCTTCCCCTAATCTCCTTCATTCTTCTTGGATTCTTCCTCTTGGATTACCCCTGACTCCTCCTCCTGCCCACTCTTACAGTCTTTATTATCTTCCAAATCATTAGGGGTTGGGGTAACAACTACAAATAGATATGGCCATACAATCAACAGAGGTAAAGTCCTTCCCTCAGGGGAAGCTTCTTCTAGATCAAAATCTCATTCAGCAAGATGGCCCACCTAAGGGTGAAATACCATCTATGGGTTCATTTCTCCTTAGTCCAGCAACCACATAAACATTCATCTTAGTCCAGCAACAACATAAACATTCATCTTAATTCTACTCCTTAATAAATTAGTCATTTTGTATGGACAAAGTAAGAGATACATTAAGCTTATGGGATTGCTCTCCTGGGGATACCTCACTATAGATCTCAGACTATAGTGCTCAGGCCAGATTAGTCTTTCCTGGGTCCTAATCCAGTTGTTACTCTGGATCATGACAGAATTTTTACATGACTTTTCTCTTAATTTATAGTTAAGTATTATGGCACGTGGCTTGGCCTATTTAGATGCCAGGGTAGCTCACAGCTTGCTCTGGGTCCATCCAGTCCCTCTTTGAAACCCTGCTTTTGGGGTGCTAGAAACTAAAGGAAACTGAAGCGTAAGTTGAGAAAACAGATGCCCAGGAGTGAATATTATTCAGAATCAATTAACTCCCAAGTTTCCAAAGCATAGCATTTACTGTCTTCCTGTGTCTATACAAAAAGTTCATCGCTCTTAAGTAACTATGCAAAGGACATAAGGAGAAGAGAAAGGCAATATTTCACTTACAAATACAAGTCCAGTGTCCTCCTTAGAAGGATCTGACCTTACAAGTTAACAGAGTCTGACTAGAGAATACAGGTGATTGAAGCAGTTGGGGAAGCAGAGCACAAAGAAAGAGGTTACAGAAACCACAGAGGAGTGGGAGCGCCTCGGGAGCATTGTGATGAGTATTACTCAATTCCTTATTTCCAGGGAGAAAGGACAAACCAATGTTAAGCCTAAGAATGTTTGGAGCCATATTACAATAAACAAAGTAGTGGGAGTGTCTCGGGAGCACTGTGATAGGTGTAACACAATAAACCTAAACTCCCTATGGCAACGGAGAATGGACATACCAATGTTATCCTACACAATAGTACAGCAATTAGGGCACTTGCCTTGTACATGGCTGACTTACGTTTAATCCTGCATACTTCATGCAGTACCCTGAACCTGCCAGGAATGATCCTTAGGCATAAACTGGGAATAAATCATGGATACTGCTAGGTACGGGCCAAAACCAAAAAAACCTAACAATTACAACAGAAAATTAGAAAAGTTAAATGAAATTAGATAAGTGATTTGAATCAAAAATCCATACACTAAAATTGGTTTCCTTCTAATATTTCTTTCATTTCTAACTGTCCAAAAATATACTGGTACCACTTATAATCTGATTAAAAAGAATTCCTAATACCATGTTTAATCAAAGTTAATAACCTATATGGTGAAAATTCTAAGACACTACTGAAAGTAACTAAGGAAAACACAAAGAAATTGAAAGATTTCATATGCAGATCAGAAGAAAACCCATTCTTCCTAAGACCATTTACAAATCGAATGTAATTCCTATCAAAATCCTACTAAAATTCTGATAGGAAAGACAAAAGAAATATCTAAATTTGCATAGAATTACAAAAGATCTTGATCTGCGTGGGTTGGGAACTGAGGCACATGGCATGGAAAGAAGCTGAATCATTCCGGGCATTATCTCCTCATTCAAACAGGTACTGCCTGGCACCCAGCACCAGGGACCTTTTCTGGGCATGCACAGATAACTTGATCCCCTAGAACAGCTGGTTTTCACCCTGATCTGAGCAGGATGAGAACTGAGGCACATCTCACAGAAACAAAGCTGAGCTGCTCCAGGCATTCTCTCCTCATTCAAACAGGTACTGACCGCTGCCCAGCACCAGGGACCCTTTCTAGAGCCATGGCCGCTAATGCGGCCGTGAATTATTCTCCCAGTACATATTCCATAGGAACCATAAGTTATCCTCTTAGATGGAATCTTCTCTAGGTGAGCTCAACCACTAGAAACACATTAGCCAATAATTCGATAAGCCTATCTCAATTCATTCTGCATCTCAAGCAGAATAGTAACAGTGAACATGAAGGTCTAAACCACACTGGTCACAATGGTAAAGCAACACAAAAGCCCACCAAACTTTCTTATTGAAGAGGCTATCCCAGAAGACACGAACAGTACTGTAGTGTTAGACAACCTTTCTGACAAGGAATTCAGAAGGGAGCTACTGGGGATGCTTAGGGAACTAAAAGAAACAATGGAAAGCAATGGCAACAAAAGAAAAGAGGATTTGAAGGCAGAAATGAGGAAAATGCAATCGGAAATGTCAGACCTGAAAAACCTGGTAGGCGAATTGAAAAACTCAGTGGAAGGCCTCAGCAGCAGAGTAACAGCTACTGAGAACAGAATCAGTGAGCTCGAAGATGAAGTTCAGAGACTCTCCAGGAAAGAGGAGAAAATGGAAAAGAGAATCACAATTAGGGAAAAAATGTCAAGAGAAGATCGTGATAAAGCCAAGAGGGGTAAAATAAGAATTATTGGAGTCTGAGAGGGACAGGAAGAAAACTCTGAGAAAGAAGAAACTGTTAAAGGCATCATTGCTACAACGTTTCCAGAGCTGAAGAAAACTTGTGACCACATTCAGGAGGCCCGGAGCGATAGCACAGTGGGTAGGGCGTTTGCCTTGCACGCAGCCAACATGGCTAACCCTGGTTCGATTCCTCCACCCCTCTCGGAGAGCCCGGCAAGCTACCGAGAGTATCTCGCCCGCATAGCAGAGCCTGGAAAGCTCCCCGTGACATATTCGATATGCCAAACACAGTAACAACAAAGTCTCCAATGGAGACGTTACAGGCCCGCTCGAGCAAATCGATGATCAACAGGAGGGCCGAAGGGTACTAGCTAGAAGAAATCCGAATAAAAATACCCCAAGACACATCCTGATCAAAATGACCAAAACCTTAGATAGAGACAAAATTCTGAAAGCAGCAAGATCAAAGAAAGAAATTTCCTACAAAGGAGCATTCTTAAAAATTCACAGTTAATTTGTCCGATTAAACGCTCATGGCCGAAAACAGTGGTGGGATATAGTGAAAAAACTCAATGAAATAAATGCCTCAACAAAAATACTTTACCCAGTGAGACTCTCATTCATAACAGAAAGAACAGCACACAGTTACACAGACAAACAACAGCTCAAGAACTTCACAGATTCAAAACCATGGTTACAAGAACAACTAAATGGGCTACTTAAAGACAAGACAGTCCCCTCAAATACACCAAATTTCAACAGAAAAATGGGACAAAACCCCATAACATTAATCTCTCTCAATTTCAAAGGGCTAATTGCACCAATTAAAAGACACAGTGTGGTAGGATGGATTAGAAAATTGAACCCAACATTCTGCTGCCTGCAAGAAACACATCTCAATAGTCAAAGCAAACACAAGCTCAGAGTCAAAGCCTGAAAAACAAACCTACAGGCAAACAGCTCCCATAAAAAATGCTGAGGTAACCATTCTAATACCAGACCACATCGATTTCAGAATGAGAAAGGTCACAAGAGATAGTGAAGGCCATTTTTTATTGATCAAAGGATTTGTACAACAGGTAGAACTTACAATACTAAATGTATAAGCACCTAATGAGGGACCAGCAAAGTACTTAAAACAAGTACTCATAGACTTGGATAAAGACATCAATAGCAACACAATACTAGTAGGAGACTTCAACATTGCTTTATCACCTCTTGTTAGATCAACTAAACTCAAGTTTAGCAAGGACATACTTCATCTGAGGAAAAAAATGAAAGAAAGGGACTTAGTAGATATATACAGGACACTTCATCCTCAAAAAGCTGAATACACATTCTTCTCAAGCATGTATGGAACATTCTCCAAGATAGGCCACATGCTGAGCCATAAAACATACCTCCATAAAATTAAGAAGACAAGGATTGTATCAACAATCTTCTCAGACCATAATGCGCTGAAATTAGAAGTAAATCACACACAAAAACAGAAAACTAAATCAAACACCTGGAAATTAAATAGTGCACTATTGAACAACGAGTGGTTTAGAGAGGAAATAAAAAGATTCCTGGAAACGAATGAAAATGGTGACACGAGTTACTAAAACTTATGGGACACAGCAAAACTTGTGTTAAGAGAAAAGTTTATAGCTCTACAAGCATTCCTCAGGAAGGAGGAGCGAGCCCAGATAAGTAACCTAACCCCACAGATTAAGAGCTTGGAGAAGGACCAACAAAAGGAGCACAACCCGAACAGGAAGAAGGAAATAATAACACTCAGAGCAGAGATTAAAAAGATGGAAACCCAAAAAACAATCCAAAATATCAATGAAACCAAGAGCTGAATCTTCGAGAAAATTAATAAGATTGATAAGCCTCTAGCAAAACTCACAAATAAAGGGAGAGAGAAAACCCTAATAAACCGAATCAGAAATGAAAAGGGGGTCATTAAAACAGAAACTACAGAAAGTCAAAGGATCCTCAGGGAGTACTTTGAGAAGCTTTATGCCATGGAACATGAAAACCTTGAGGAAATAAATAAATTCCTAGACTCCTACAGACTCCCAAGGCTGAACCAAGAAGACCTGGAATACCTGAACAGACCTATCACCATCAAGGAAATTAAAACGGTAATAAAAGTCTCCCCAAGGACAAACGTCCCGGCCCAGATGGATTCACTAGTGAATTCTTCCAAATCTTTAAAGAGGACTTACTCCCAATCCTCTTTAAGCTTTTCCACGAAATTGAAATATCAAAAACACTTCGAACAGTTTCTACAAAGTAAATATTACCCTGATACCAAAAGCAGACAGAGATACCACAAAGAAAGAGAATTACATGCCAATATCCCTGAGGGACACAGATGCAAAGATCCTCAACAAACTACTAGCAAATAGAATCCAACGACTCATCAAAAAGATCATACACCATGACCGAGTAGGATTCATCCCAGGGATGCAAGGATGGTTTAACGTTAGGAAATCAATCAACATAATCCATCATACCAACAAAAGAAAAGATAAAAAGCATACGATCATATCAGTAAATGCAGAGAAAGCATTGGACAAGATCCAGCACCCCTTTATGATGAAAACCCTAGCCAAAATGGATATAGAGGGGACTTTCCTCAATATAGTTAAAGCCATCTTTCACAAGACTACAGAAAGCATCATCCTCAATGGAGAAAAACTAAGAGCATTCCCTCTAAGATCAGCGATGAGACAAGGATGCCCACTCTCTCCACTGCTGTTCAATATAGTGCTAGAAGTACTTGCAATAGTGATTAGGCAAGAAAAAGATATTAAGGGCACTCAGGTATAAAAGGAAGAAATCAAGCTCTCACTATTCGCAGATGATATGACACTATACTTAGAGAACCCTATAACCTCCACCAAGAAACTCTTAGAAAGAATACACTTATATAGTAAAAGTAAAGTAGCAGGATATAAAATAATACCCAAAAGTCCATGGCTTCTCTATACACAAACAGTGAGAGAGAAGAAAGAGGCATTGATGATTGATGAAAAAAACAATCCCGATCACAATTATGCCACAGAAAATCAAGTACCTAGGAATCAACTTAACGAAGGAAGTAAAGGACCCATACAAAGAAAACTACAAAACACTATTTCATGAAATGAATGAGGACATGAGAAAATGGAAATATATCCCCTGCTCGTGCATCGGGAGAATTAACATTGTCAAAATGTCAATACTTCCCAAAGCATTGTACAAATTCAATGCAATCCCTATAAGGATACCCATGACATTCTTCAAAGAAATGGAGCAAACACTCCTGCAATTCATATGGAACAAGCCCCCAAGAATAGCTTAAACAATTCTTGGGAAAAAGAAAATGGGAGGAATCAACCTCCCTAACTTCAAACTCTACTACAAAGCAGTAATAATTAAAACAACATGGTACTGGAACAAAGGCAGAGCTGGAGACCAATGGAACAGGGTTGGATATACTGACATCTCCCCTCAATCATATGATTATCTAATCTTTGATAAATGAGCAAGAAATGTGAAGTGGAGTATGGAAAGCCTCTTTAACAAATTGTGCTGGCAAAACTGGTTAGCTACATGCAAAAAAATAGGCTCAGATCTCTGCCTAACACCATGTACAAAAATAAGATCAAAATGGATTAAAGACCTCAACATAATACTGGAATCCATAAGGTACATTAAAGACAAAGTTGGCAAAACCCTCCATGATATTGAAGCTAATGGTATCTTCAAAGATGTCACACCGATGGCTGAGCAAGTGAAAATAAAGATAGATAAATGGGACTATCTTAAACTAAGAAGCTTCTGCACCTCAAAATAGACAGTGACCAAAATACAAAGACTGTCTACAGAATGGGAAAGGATATTCGCCAAATAAACATCTGACAAGGGGTTGATATCAAGGATATACAAAATACTGGCTGAACTCCACAAGAAGAAAACATCCAACCCCATAAAAAAAAATGGAGCAATGAAATGAACAGAAACTTTCTCAAAAAAAGAAATTCAAATGGCAAAAAGGCACATGAGAAAATGCTCTACATCATTAATAATCAGGGAGATGCAGATCAAAACCACAATTAGATACCATCTCACACCTCAGAGACTGGCCCACGTCCAAAAGAACAAAAGCAACCGGTGTTGGCATAGATGTGGCAAGACAGGGACCCTCCTTCACTGCTGGTGTGAATGCCGACTGGTTCAGACCTTTTGGAAAACAGTATGGACGATTCTCAAAAAAATTAGAAATTGAGCTCCCATTTGACCCAGCAATGCCACTCCTGGGAATATATCCCAGAGTGGCAAAAATGTATAGTCGAAGTGACATCTGCACTTGTTTGTTCATTGCAGCAGCCTTTACAATAGCCAGAATCTGGAAAAAACCTGAGTGCTCAAAAACAGATGACTGGTTAAAGAAACTTTGGTGCATATACACAATGTAGTACTATGTAGCTGTTAGAAAAAATGAAGTCATGAAATTTACATACAAGTGGTACTACATGGAAAGTATCATGCTAAGCGAAATGAGTCAGAAAGAGAGGGATAGACATAAAAAGATCGCATTCATCTGGGGAACATAAAGTAACAAAATAGGAGACTAACACCCAAGAATATTTGAGATAAGCATCAGGAGGTTCACTCCATGGCTTAGAGGCCAGCCGGGTATGCTAGGGGAAAGGGCAGCTCAGATACAGAAGGGAGCACCAAGTAAAGGGTGTTTGGAGGATCCTCCCAGGAGGGGAGATGCATGTTGAAAGTAGACTATGGACCGAACATGATTTCAACTCAATGCCTCTTTTGCAGACCACAACACCCAAAAGGAGAGAGAGGACAAAGGGAATGCTCTCCCCCAGAGGCAGGGTGGGATGTGGGGATGGGGGTGGGAGGGATACTGGGATCCATGGTGGTGGAAAATGGGCACTGGTGGAGGGATGGGTATTTGATCATTGTATAATTGAAACCCAAGCACTAAAATTTGTAAGTCTACAACTGTACCTTAAGGTATTTCACTAATAAAATTTTTTTAAAAAATTACAAAAGATTCTGATGAGCCAAAACACTCCAGCGAGGAACAAATTTGGAAGTCCCACGTTGCCTGATTTCATATTTTATTATACCACAAAGCTATTGTAATCAAAACAGCTTGCTATTGAAATAAAAAGATACACAGATCACTTAACAGAACTAGAAGTCCAGAAATAAACCCACATTTTAACCTATTTTATGGTAAAGGATCTAAGTGAATACAACAGAGAAAAAAAATCTATTCAACATAAGAAAACTAGACAACCACATGCAGAACAATGAGGCTTAAACTCTCCCTTAGGTCATTCACAAAATTTAACTCAAAATTTATTAAATGCTTAAATATTAAATATTGCCACATTCTTGGTCCTGGACTACAGAAATAAGAATGCCATGTAAAAGGGAGTTGAGTAGGTAGACTGCAGGTAACATAAAGATATTGGTCAGGGTCTTAGATATTATTATGTTGGAGAAGTGAGGTTAACTGTGTACATCAAAACCATAAAAATCGGCATTCATAAAACATTACAAACTAAAATCATTAAATTTATAAAATGATTTTGCTAAAGAGTTGAGTGGTAGGGATGAACAGAGATTTGAGGGAAACGTGGGGCACTGCAGGCAGGGCACTAACACTGGTGATAAATTTGGAGTTAGACCACTGTGTGCCTAAAACGCTATTCTCATCAACAAGTTTGAAAATTATGGTGCCTACATAATTTTTAATTGGCAGAGATATAGTACTGCAGATAAAATGCTACTTTTCACATAGCTGAACCAGGTTTGATCCCTGAGCACCTCTAGAAGTGATCTCTGATCCAGAAGTAAACCCAGAGCACAGCCAGGTGTGTTTCAAAAACGGGGGAAAATTAATGACAAGGCTACTGAGTGTATAATTACTCACATGTGTGATTAAAGTTAATGACCTATATGGTGCAAAAGAGGCTGTCAAAGTATGATACAGAGCCAAATGCAGGTCCTTCCTATTTTTGTGACTATGGTCTATTGGAATACACACACACACACACACACGTGTGCGCACGCGTGCACGTGCACACACACATACCGGGTCCTGGTAGGACCTTGAACTTACAAGAGGCATATCTTCATTTTTTCTTTCCAGACTGAGGTATCTTTATTTTGAGAAGCCATAGCATAAAACATAAGATTAGGATTCGAAGAGTTCTAAGTTGAAATGCCTGACTGTATGTCAATACTTGTGGTTTGGCCTGTTTGTGGAATCTATCTTAAAATCTTCATGATAAAAATAACATCTATTTCTATTAGTTAATATAAAATTTAATAACCTGTTTATAAAGTACCTGGCAGAATAGTTGGGAAGGAGTCGGTACCCTGGCATTGTATATTTCATTTTATGTTCCTCCAATGTAAGCTTGTGATTCTTTCCTTTTTATAGACTGTAGATTACACATTCCAGGCTAGGGGTGGAATACAGGAGGTGAAATAATATATGTATTAACTGCAGCAGACTGTGTTTAAGAGATTGGAATAGCAGCAGAGCCAAGAATCGGAGGTAAATCCTACTACATGAAGTATATTCTGCTGACCCCTTAGATTCCCGGAAGGCTAGTGTGTCCTGCATTACTGACACAGATGTGATGAAACCATTGCTTCTTTGTAAAAAATGAGTTTCTTTAACCTGATATTGCACAGATTCAGAGAAGCACAACTTATTCCATTTGGTACAAGATTATAAGAGATAAAGAGAAAAGCCTTGAAAATAAACCCATACACTAAGTGAGCTAGTTTTGAAACTTCAGGTTTTACACAAATGGATCTGCTTTTGCCTGGATGGTGTCTATATATTCCTTTGTTCTTCAGTAATACAGCTTAATCATTCTGTGTAGGCACAACTATATTTGACACTGTAAAGACACAGGCACCCATAAAAGCAATAAAATGAACATGATGCAGTTGCCCAATATATCTTCCACTTTAAAAGAAAAATGAATTATCTTAGCCACCCCATGGTTGTATCTATACTATAGATTCTATAATATCACATATATATTTATTCATAAAATTTGTAGGAAAGGAACTTGGAGACATACCTGGCAATGCTGAATGATTAATCCTGGCAGTGCTCCGAGGACTGTGTGTAATGCCAGTGATTGAAGTGGGGTCAACCATATGTAAGACAAGCATATTACACCCGCCCCCCGTGTTATATCTCTGGACACTTAAACTTTTTAAGCATCTGTATTTTAAAGAGTGCTAAACCAATTGTCACATGCTGGAGATTCTCTGGGTAAGAAACACTGAAGACTGAGATTACCAAGTAGCACCTACTATAGTCAGTTAAGTTTATAGTGGTGACTATAGTAGATACAATTGATGACATTCTCTACTTCAAATAACCAGGGTGATGAAGAGGCAGAAGGGCATAGGAAACGTAAAAGCTTAACAATATAGTATCATGCTGTTTTAACTACTACCATTTTGTAGTACAGTTTGAAGACAGACTCACAGATCAATGGAACAAAATATCCTGACACTGATCCTCAAATATATGATCATCCAATATTTGATAAAGGAGCAAGATAGATGAAGTGGAGCAATAAAAATCCTCCTCAACAGGTGGTGCTGGGAAAACTGGGCAGCTACATAGAAAAACTTAAAAAATGAACTCACTAGTGCCAGGCACAAAAGCCAGATAAAAATGGATTAAAGACCTCAATATCAGACCTGAATTCATAAGATACATGGAGGAAAATGTGGGCAGAATCCTCCAGGACACTGATGCTCAAAACTTCTTCAATGATGAAACACCATTGACCAAACAAGTGGAAGCAAAGGTATACAAATGGGACTACATTAAAAAGCTTATAAACCTCAAAAGAAACAGTGACCAAGATAGGCAGACAGATGACAGATTAGTAAAAATTATTTAACCAATGCCCATCTGATAAGAGTTTAGTAGCCAAGATATATAAGGCACTGGTAGAACTTTACAAGAAAAAAATACAACCCCATCAAAAGATGGGGAGAAAATACAAACAGAAACTTTCTCAAAGAAGAAATATAAATGGCCAAAAGACACATTTAAAAAAATGCTCTACATTGCTAGTCGTCAGGTAGATGCAAATCAAAACAAGATATCACCTCACACCACAGAGACGGGCAAACATCCAAAAGAACAAGAGCAACCAGTGCTGGCAAGGATGCGGGGAGAAAGAGACTCTTCTTCATTGTTGGTGGGAATGACAACTTGTCCAGACATTTTGGTAAACAATATGGGCATTCTTCAAAAAGCAAGAAATTGAACTTCTGTATAACCCAGCAATGCCTGGGAATATAATCCGGGGTTAGGGGTAGGGACAGGACAAAAACCACACAGCAGAAAGGCTATCTGCACTTCTATGTTCATTGCAGCACTATTCATAATAACCAGAATCTGGAAACAACAAAAGCGCCTGAGTATAGATGATTGATTAAAAAAACTCTGGTACATCTACACAATGGAATACTATGCAGTTGTTAGGGAAAATGAAGTTATGAAATTTGCTTATTAGTGGATAGACATGGAAAATATCATGTCAAGTGAAATGAATCAAAAGGAGAGGGATAGATATAGAATGATTGAATCATTTGAGGGATATCAAAAAAAACAACAATATGAGACCATACCTAAGAAGAGTAGAAACAAGGGCCAGGAGGATTAGTCCACAATTGGAAGCTTACCTCAAATCCTGGGGAAGAAGACAGCCAGGATAGAGAAAAGACCATCATGACAAAGATAGACGGAAATGATTTCTCTGGATAAAAACTACATGCTGAGAACAGGTAACCTGGTCAAGGAACAAACATGATAACCTCTCAGTACCTGTATTGCAAACCATAATGCCCCAAAGGGGAAGAAGGGAGGGAGGCAGGCAGGGAGGGAGGGAGGGAGGGAGACAGAGACAGAGACAGAGACAGAGATACATAGAAGAAAATTTCCTACCATAGAGACAGGCTAGGGGGTGAGTGGCGGGAGGGAAACTGGGGAATTTGGTGGTAGAAAATGTACACTGGTGGAGGAATGAATGTTGAAAACTGTATAACTGAAAACTGACAATGATCAGATTTGTAACTCTGTATCTCACGATGACTCAAAAATAAATAAATAAATTCATTCATTCATTCATTCATCATCCTGTTATTCATCGATTGCCTCGAGCAGGCCCCAGTAACGTCTCTTTCATCCTAGCCCTGAGATTATATTCAAGGCTCTTTAGGGGAATGAGACCCATCATTGTTACTGGTATTTGGCATATTTGGTACGCCACGGGGAGTTTGCCAGACTCTGCCCTGTGGGCAGGCTATATTCGATAGCCTGCAAGTTTGTCCAAAGTAGGAATGAGATAATAAGATGTCATAAAAAGATGTTCTGATAAGATGTCGTGCGGCCGCAAATGCGGCCACGTGGTTCCAGGAGCTGGATTTTATAGTCTCGGAGTCTTGGCCGTTGATGGGATTACACGGCGCCAGGGGGCCAGGTGGTGGGTGTGACCCCCACCTACTGGAATTCGGATGATCTGGGTGGAGGATGCTCGACTCCAATCCGAGTAGGCTTGGAGATCTCGGCCCCAGAACCCGCGTGACTTTGTCCCTCTGCCAGTACCTTCATGTGTGCCAAGAGTGGTCTCAGCATGGTGGTGGCTGGTCCTGAAGGTCTTCGGCCGCTGGAGCCCTGGTCGGGGCGGGGAGGTAAGCTCAACCCGCTCCCCTCCAAGGGGCCCTGGCGAGGAACAGCCAAGTGCGGGGGCAGGAGACTGCACTGGTCTCGTCCGGGAGCTGGATTTTATAGTCTCTGAGTCTTGGCCGTTGATGGGATTTTTTTTTAATAATAAAAAAATTAATTAAAAAGTAAATAGTGCTGTAGCACAGTCCTCCTGTTGGATTGCTCAAGCGGACACCAGTAACATATCCATTGTGACATTTATTGTTCCTTTTTTTGGTATATGTAATACTCCATGAGGAGCTTGCCAGGGTCTGCCATGCAGGCAGGATAATCTTGGCAGCTTGCTGGGCTCTCTGAGACAGATGGAGGAAACGAACCAGGGTTGGTCGCATGCAAGGCAAATGCCCTACCTGCTGTGCTATCACTCCAGTCCAAAAGTAAATAAATAAATAAATAAATAAACAAATGTATCACTGTCATTGTCACTGTCCTCCCGTTGTTCATCGATTTGCTTGAGCAGGCCCAGTAACTTCTCCATTGTGATAATTTTTACTGTGTTTGGAATATCGAATATGTCATGGGTAGCTTACCAGACTTTGCCATGTGGGCGAGATACTCTCAGTAACTTGCTAGGCTCTCTGAGAGGGGCGGAGGAATCAAACTCAGGTGGGCCATGTTGGCTGTGTGCAAGGCAAACGCCCTAGCCGCTGTGCTATCGCTCCAGCCCAACAAATGTATAAATTATGAAACAATATTACAATACATATTGAAAATGAAAACTAGATATCATAATGAAGAGGAATATACAAAGAATAGGAAATAAGTTATAGTCAGAGATTTAGAAAAATATAGATGTAAGATCTAAAATGATTCCCGATGTATGATGGCAAATAAAGGCAATGAGAATAGATATATAGGTACAAAACCACAGTGAAATACTGAAAAAATAAGATAAAAATAGTCTGTATTTTCTTTTCCCACAACAAATGACCACAAACATAATGATTATCTAGTTGCTCTGTTTAGGAGGTCACAAGGAAACAATCACAGTATCAATTGGATAGTACCCACTTTAAACCTACAGGCCATATGGCTATTGGGAGAATTCTTTACCTAACAATTATAGTCATATACAGATTACTGAAACTAGTAAGAGTCTAAGATTTTGCTTTCTTTTAAAGAATCTCATTAGGTTATGCTCACTGGAATTTCCTTTGCGATGAATTCAAAGTCACCTGATGAGTCTCATAATCATACAGGTGATTTTTTAAAAAAATTTTATTAGTGAAACACCATAAGGTAAAGTTGTAGACTTACAAGTTTTTGTGCTTGGCCTTCAATTATACAATGATCGAGTACCCATCCCTCCACCAGTGTTCATTCTCCAAAACCAATGATCCCATTATCCCTCCCATCCCCCCATCCACCCCCATCTCACCCTGCCTCTGTGGCAGAGAATACCCTTTTGTTCTCTCTCCTTTTGTGTGCTGTGGTTTGCAAAAGAGGCATTGAGTGGAAATCATGTTTGGTCTATAGTCTACTTTCAGCATGCATCTCCCATCCTGGGAGGATCCTCCCAACACCCTTTATTTGGTGCTCCCTTCTCTATCTGAGGTGCCTTATCCTCTAGCATGTGTGGCTGGCCTCCAAGCCATGGAGTGAACCTCCTGGTGCTTATCTCGACTATTGTTGGGTGTTAGCCTCCTATTTTGTTACTTTATGTTCCCCAGATGAATTCAATCTTTTTATATCTGTCTCGCTCTTTCTGACTCATTTCACTTAGCATTATACTTTCCATGTAGTACCACTTGTTTGTAAATTCCATGACTTCATCTTTTTAATAGCTGCATAGTACTCCATTGTGTAGATGTACCAAAGTTTCTTTAACCAGTCATCTGTTCTCGGGCACTCGGGTTGTTTCCAGATTTGGGCTACTGTGGACAGTGCAGCAATGAAAATAGAAGTGCAGATGTCATTTCAACTCTACTCTTTTGTCTCTCTGGGGTATATTCCCAGGAGTATTGTTGCTGGGTCAAATGGGAGCTCAATTTCTAATTTTTTGAGAATCATCCATACTGTATCCCAAAAAGTTTGAACCAGTCTGCATTCCCACCAGCTGTAAAGGAGAGTCCCTTTATTGATGCAAATGCGCCAATACCAGTTGCTTTTGTTCTTTTGGATGTGGGCCAGTCTCAGTGGCATGAGATGATATCTTATTGTTGTTTTGATCTACATCTCCCTGATGATTAGTGATGTAGAGCATTTTTCGATGTGCGTTTTAGCCATTTGGATTTCATTTCATCACCCCATTTTTTGATGGGGTTGGATGTTTTCTTCTTGTGTAGTTCAATCTGTGTTTTGTATATCCTTGGTATCAACCCCTTGTCAGATGGGTATTGGATGAATATTCTTTCCAATTCTGTATATTGCCTTTGTATTCTGGTCAATGTATCTTTTGAATTACAGAAGCTTCGTAATTTAAGATAGTGCCATTTATTTATCTCTGTTTTCACTTGGTTGGTCTGTGGAATGTTGTCTTTGAATTTACCATTTAGCTTCAGTATCGTGGAGGGTTTTGTTGACCTTGTCTTCAATGTACCTTATGGATTTTTGCCTGATGTTGAGATCTTTAATCCATTTTGATCTGACTTTTGTTCATGGTACTAGGTTCATATCTAAGCCCATTTTTTTTTGCATGTGGTTGTCCAGTTATGCCCGCGCCATTTGTTGAAGAGGCTTTCCTTGTTCCACTTCACATTTCTTGCTGCCTTATCAAAGATTAGATGTTAATACATTTGGGGTTGTGTGTATGGATATTCCACCCTGTTCCATTGGTCTGTGGCCCTGCTTTTGATACAGTACCTTGCTGTTTTAGTTATTACGGCTTTGTAGCAGAGTTTGAATTTGGGAAGGGTTATGTCTCCCCACGTCTTTTTCCCAATAATTGCTTTAGCTATTCGTGGGAATTTGTTGTTCCATATGAATTTCAGGAGTGCTTGATCTATTTCATTGAAGAATTTCATGGGTATTCCTATAGGAATCGCGTTGAATCTGTATAATGCTTTGTGGAGTATTGCCATTTTGATGACGTTAATTCTTCCTATCCATGAGCAGGGGATATGTTTCAATTTCCTCATGTCCTCTTTTATTTCATGGAGTAACGTTTTATAGTTTTCATTGTAGAGGTCCTTTACTTCTTTAGTTAGGCTGATTCCGAGTTATTTGATTTTCGGGGCACGATGTGAATGGGATTGTTTGTTTCATGTCACTTTCCTCTGTCTCATTATTTGCATATAGTAAGGCCATGGATTTTGGGGCATTAATTTTATAGCCTGCGATTTTACTGTACAAGTCTATTGTTTCTAGGAGTTTCTTGGTAGAGGATTTAGGATTCTTCAGATATAGTATTATATCATCTGCGAATAGTGAGAGCTTCATTTCTTCCTTTCCTCTCTGGAGGCCTTTAATGTTTTTTTCATGCCTAATTACTATTGCAAGTCCTTCCAATACTATATTGAACAGAAATAGTGATAGTGAGCATCCATGTCTTGTCCCTGATCTAGAAGAAAGGCCCTTAGTTTTTCTCCATTGAGGACAATTCTTGCCCTGGATTTGTCGTAGATGGCTTTGACTATCTTGAGAAAAGTTCCTAAAAACCCATTTTGGTGAGAGTTTTCATCATAAACGGGTACTGGATCTTGTCAAAAGCTTTCTCTGGATCTATTGATATGATCATATGGTTTTTATCTTAACTTTGTTGATATGATGGATGATGTTGATTGATTTCTGAATATTGAGCCATCCTTGCATCCCCAGGATGATCCCACTTTGGTGTAGTGTATGATCTTTTTGATAAGTTGTTGATTCTATTTGCTAATATTTTGTTGAGGATCTTCACATCCATGTTCATCAGAGATATCGGCCTGGTAATTTTCTTTGTTAGTGGTGTCTTTGTTTGTTCTTGGTATTAGGGAGATATGTGCCTCATAGAAACTGTTTGTTAGAGTTCCTGGTTTTTCAATTTCCTGAAAAACCTTGAGGAATACTGGCAACAGATCTTCTTTAAATGTTTTGAATAATTCACTAGTGAATTGTTCTGGGCCTGGGCTTTTGTTTCTGGGAAGTCTTTTAATTACAGTTTCGATTTCCTTGATATGTACAGGTCTCTTCAGGTATTCCAAGTGTTCTTGGCTCAGTCTTGGTAGATTGTAAGAATCCTGGAATTTATCTATTTCTTCTAGGTTCTCTTGTTTCGTGGCATAAAGACTCTCAAAGTAGTCTCTGATGATCTTTTGAATTTCACTGGTTTATTTTGTGATGTCCCCTTTTTCATTTCTGATTTGCTTTATTAGGGTTTTCTCTTCTCTTTCTTTGTGAGTCTTGCTAGTGGTTTATCAATCTTGTTTATTTTCCCAAAGAACCAGCTCTTGGTTTTATTGACCTTTCAGACTGTTTTTTGTATTTCCATGTTGTTGATTTCTGCCCTAAGTTTTGTTATTTATTTTCTTTGGTCAAATTTGGGTTCCTTTTGTTGGTATTTTTCTAAGATCTTGAGCTGTGAGGTAAGCCTGTATATGTAGGCCTTTTCTTCCTTCCTTCCTTAGGAAATCTTGCAACCCTATAAAATTTTCTCTTATCATGGCTTTCGCTGCATCCTATAGGTTGTGGTAGCTCATGTCTTCATACTCATTTGTTTTCAGGTATCTTTTGATTTCATCCTTGACATCCTTCCTGATCCACTCATTGTTCAACACTGAGTTGTTTGATTTACAGGTGTTTGATTTGGTTCTCTGCGTCTGTGTGTGATTTGCTTCTATCTTCAACACACCGTGGTCTGAAAAGATTGTTGATACAATTTATATCTCTCTGATTCTATTGAGGTATGTTTTGTGACCCAACATGTGATCTATTTTAGAGAATGTTCAGTGTACTTTTTTTGTGGCTATCTCTCTCTTGGCGTTCCTCGCACATTCATGGAGGTGCTGAACCAGTCGATCGTATTCCTCGTCAATGTTGTCAACAATGGCATCTTCCCATGTTGCCGCAATAGTACCAAAGAGTTCCCAGTTGGTGGTCATTCTGGGAGTTCTCTTTTTGAACTTTGCAGCCCTTTCTCCCCGTTCTGTGAAGTAGAATTTTGCACGAAGGAGACGGTGGTCCGATCCCGTTCGAAATTTTGGGACAACAGCGACATCAGTCAGGCAAAACCGTCGATTGAATATGATGTGGTCTATTTCGTTGTGGAATCGTACACCGGGAGACTCCCATGTCCATCGTTTAGATTCTGCCTTCTGGAACTGTGAGTTACCATGGATGGTCTTGGTCGACATGATGAACTCTGACAGTCTCTCACCCTGTTCGTTCCATTCTAGGCCATGGATCCCAATGTGAAGTTCTTCAGCTGATCTTCTCGGTCCTATCTTGGCATTAAAATCACCCACAATGATCTTGTAGAAGGTGTGGTCTTCTTTATAGAACTTCTCTAGCTCCATGTAGAACTTCTCGATTTCTCTTTCATCATAATGAGATGTTGGTGCGTAGACAACGAAGATAGAAACTGCAGGCAGTGAGCCACATCTATTCAAATGTAAACGTCCGATTCGGGTTGTTAGGCATTCAAATGAATCAATGCTCTTGGCCAAGTTTGTGTTGACAAGGACACCAACGCCTCCAACACCTCTTTTATCGCATGTTATCTTCGAAAACTCTTGAGCTAATTCGTCAGCGTGGTTTGGCGCATGCCTCAGGCAACCGCAAGCTAACCTCCGAGCTTGCAAAGAAGTGCAGAGATGCGATCAAGGAAGACCTCAAAGAGAGAAGAGCAGAAGTACTGGTAGATGCGGCAGAAGCCGGGAAAAGTATTCGTAAGGCCCGCCTGTCCTTCGCCAACTATAAGAGCAAGATGACTGCCCTCCGACGTCCTGATGGATCCATCACATCCTCCAGAACAGCAATGGAGAAGATTATCCATGACTTCTACTCAAATCTCTTCGATAGCCATGTCCACTTGCCAACATACCAAATTCCACAGGATGGGTATGTTGTTCCCAACGTTCTCCCCTCCGAAATCCGACACGCCATTTCGTTGATAAAGAAACAAACAGCACCCGGCCCAGACAAGGTCAGACCTGAACACCTGAAGAACCTGCCGTCAGTACCCATCAATACACTGGCTCGGCTCTTCACTCGCTACCTGTCTGAATGCAAGGTTCCGTCCCAATGGAAAACCAGCAGGACCGTACTACTGTTCAAGAAGGGAGACATCCATGACATTGGCAACTATCGCCCGATCTGCCTATTGTCTGTCATCTACAAGTTGTTCACTCGAGTCATCCTAAATAGGATTGGCAGAACATTAGATGAAGGACAACCATGCGAGCAAGCAGGGTTCCGCAAAGGATTCAGCACCATCGACCATATCCACACGATAACCAAGCTCATTGAGGTTTCTCGGGAGTTCAAGATGCCGCTCTGCTTAACGTTCATTGATTTAAAGAAGGCCTTTGATTCTGTTGAGACAGAAGCGGTCATTGAAGCCCTAGCCAATCAGGGCATTCAAGCCCAATACATCAGGATCCTCCGTGAGCTGTATTGCGGATTCACTACCAGGATCTCACCATTCTACAAAGAAGTGATCGTTGATGTCAAGAGAGGGGTGCGGCAGGGTGATACCATTTCACCGAAACTCTTTAGTGCCACCCTCGAGAACATCATGCGACGACTGGAATGGGAAGGAATGGGAGTGAAGATAGATGGTCGGCAATTACACCACCTCCGCTTTGCTGATGACATTGTTTTAATAACACCAAACATCAGCCAAGCGGCACAAATGCTGGCCGACTTTGACCGTGAGTGTGGAAAGGTAGGACTACAGCTGAATCTTACAAAGACAATGTTTATGAGAAACAGCCTTGTTCCTGACGCCCCATTCGCTCTCAATGGAATGACCATCTCCGAATGCAACAGCTATGTCTACCTAGGTCGAGAGGTCAACATGACAAATGACCTGGCACCCGAGCTGCGCAGGAGGAAGAGAGCGGCTTGGAACGCCTTCAAGTACGTCGAAGAAATAGCTAAGAGGACGAAGAACCTCAGGCTCCGGGCACATCTCTTTGATTCCACTGTTCTTCCTGCATTAACATATGCCTCAGAGACCTGGGCCCTACGCAAGCAAGATGAGAATGCTATTCAGGTCTCCCAAAGAAGAATAGAAAGAGCTATGCTTGGAATATCACGTTTCACTCAAATGAGAGAACGAATCCGGAGTTCTGACATCCGTCGACGATCAAGGATCAGGGACGCTGTCTCATTTGCCAAGGTGTCGAAAATCAGATGGGCTGGTCACGTAATGAGATTTAAAGACGACTGTTGGACTAGAGCTGTTACTGATTGGATTCCACGGGATGTCAAAAGACCGCGTGGCCGCCCACCTACCAGATGGTCAGACTTCTTCGTCAAGATCATGAACGATCGGTTTGAGGCCCTTCATGTTCCCGGAGCGAACAGATGCCATTGGGCTACACTAGCACGCGACAGGGACAAGTGGAGACGTTACTGGCGCCCGCTCGAGCAAATCGACGACTAACGGGAAATTAAGTGATTAAGTGATTAAGTTCAGTGTACACTGGAAAATAATTTGTCCTCTTTCTTTTGGGGGTATAAAACCCTGTATAGGTCTGTTATCCCTCTCACTTCTATTTCTTCCTTCAAAGCCCATGTTTCCTTCCTGAGTTTTGTTCTTGTTGATCTATCCAGAGGTGATAAGGCAATGTTGAAGTTTCCGACTACGATTGTATTGCTGGCAATGTCCTTAAAATCGGTTAGCAGTTGCTTTAAGTATTTAGCTGGTCCCTCATTATGTGCATATACATTTAAGAGTATTATATCTTCCTGTTGTACAGACAGGAAGATATAATAGAAAATGGCCTTCGCTGTTTCTTCTAATCTTTCTCAAGCTGAAATCTATGTTGTCAGATACTAATATGGCCACCCCAGTTTTTTGAGGGAATTGTTTGCTTGCCGGATTGTTTTCCATCCTTTAACTTTGAGTCTGTCTTTGCTCTGGCTGCTCAGATAAGTTTATTGTAGGCAGCAGAATGTTGGTTTCACATTCTGGATCCATTTTGCCACTCTGTGTCTCTTGATTGGTGCATTTATACCTTGACATTGAGAGAGATTATTGCCATGGGGTTTAGTGCCATCTTTCTGTAAGGGTTTGTTTTGCTTATGGGTGTTTTCCTTCTGGAATTACAGGAGCCCTTTTAGTCCTTCTTTTAGGTTTGATTTTGAGTATATGAAGTTCCTGAGCTATTGTTTATCTACTAAATGGTGTATTGTTCCGTAGAGTTTGAGTGAGAATTTAACTGGATAAAGTATTCTTGATGAGGCATTCAGTTCATTGAATTTTTTTCACTATATCCCACCTTTGTCTTCAGGCCTGGACGGTTTCCTCTAATAGGTCTGCTGTCAATCTAAGAAATTTCCTTCTTTGACCTTGCCACTTCCAGTAATGCATCTATCCATGGCATCCATCATTCTGACTATGATATGCCTTGGAGTGTTTTTATTAGGGTCTCTTTTAGCTTGCACCCTCCTGGCTCCTTGGATCTGTATATCTGCATTCTTTAACTCTGGGAAGCTTTCAGCAAACATTTCTTTCTCTGTGGCTTTTTCACTGGGGTTTCCTTCCTGTCCTTCTGGTACTCCAGTGATTCTAATGCTGTTCCTCTTGGAGTCATCCCCTAGTTCTCTGATTCACCTTAGAGCTATTTTGAGGTCATTTCCCATTGTTTGTTGTTGCCTGTATGATTTCTGTTGCTCATCTTCAAGATCACTAATTCTGTCTTCAGCTGTAGACATTCTAATGTTGAGGTCACCCACTGAGTTTTTAATTTCATCTACCGAATTCTTTATTTGGGACACTTCTTTTTGTAGCTTTCTTATTTCTGCTCTCTTTTCTTCCTATATTTTCTCGACTATCCATTCCACTGTTTATTCCATTTCTTCCTTTAATTTTATGGATGTCTGCTCCATTGATTCTTTGAGTAGTTCCTTGAACATCTTCAGCATTTCATCTCGGAATTCTTTATCGAAGAGATCATATTTGTGGGTAATCCCTGTTAAAGGTTCAGGACTTTTTTCTTTGTCCTCTCCTCATAGTGGAGATTTATACTGTTTCTTCATGCTGTTGTGGTTGTATGGAGGTAAAACCTTGAGGTTCAATAGCAGTGAGCCCTCTTCTTGTAGGATCGGAATCTGAATAAGGTTGGTCCATGGTGTTCAACCTTCTCCCCTTATAGAATATGTCCTTCCTCTCAGACATTAATCTGTGTCTTATGATAGGCATCTAGTAAAGCATTGGAGGAGGTGCTTTTTTATATTGGACTTGAACAGCTTCTTGAGTACTGGCCTTTTGTTTGAATTGGGATAAACTAGTGGATTATTGTTGTATTATGTCTGAGATAGCCAGGACTTTTTCCAAAGAATTAGGTGATACGGGTTGGTATGTGAGTTGAGAGTGCTGGGAGTGGGAAATATATCTGCTGCCCCAAGCGCAGGCACTGGCCTCTGAGGAGGCCATGGCCTTACTTGGAGGCCACGCCCCCAGTCGGTCCTGATGCTAGTCCAAAGACCTGGGCCCAAGGGCCTGTGCTCAGAAATGGCAGGAGCTGGTTGTGCTTGCTGGCTGGAACTCTGGGGAGTGCCCTCAGGCCACTGACCACGGCCCAGGCGAGCAGGATCGCGAGGCTGGAAGGCACTGGGGGGTGCCCAGGGGGATGCACCATACAGGTGATTTTTTCCTAAATTCATTAATCTAACCAGTTTAGTGAAGGAAATTATAAAGGATATTAACATTTGGGTTCAGGGAAGGAGTCTTGCAGGGCTTATTTGCATTTTGTCTCAGATGATAAAGAAAACTCAATAAAGAAATCAAAATTAGTTATATTTTTTCTATACATACTTGTTTGCTCTGTGTGAGTGAAATTTACAGTGTCCACTTAGATTAAGTTCTTTCTCTTCTTCCTCAGAGTTGTGTAGTCTTTGATAAATTATTTAATCTCGCTGATGGCACCAATGGAGATTTTGTTTTATTCTCTGTTCATATATTATTTGAGCTATAAAAATAATTAGAACATATAACTGTAGTGAAAGTTTCTATTTCTGGTCATAATTCTGGTTCCTTTTTCTTGATAATTAAGAAAAGGAGATCAAGATCTATCTTACTTATTAACAGCAAATACTATAAATTGAGTGAAAAATCAATAATTTTATCTGATCAATTCAAAACTCAGTGCATTAACTAATTGTTTAACAAGTTAAACTAGTCTATGATCCTTATAATGAGAAGGCTTTTGGAGTACTAAGCAAATGAAATGATAGTCTATCCTTTTTATACAATCCGGTTGAAGAGATTCGGTAGTGAGGAATGTAGTCTCTAATTCTCTTGTACATGAAGAGTGCTGTATAACCCCTACTTATAGAATGGTGTATTCCAACTAGACACTTCAAAGGTCTTCTGAATGACTCATGTTTAGTTCATTGCGTCATCTAATAACATTGTAACCAACATCCAGGAGATGAGCCCATCAAAATACATACAGGGGCCGAAAGATAAATCAAAGCGCTGGAGCACAGCTTTGGTATATGAGATCAAGCTAAGTTCTTGGCATGACCTGATATCCCAAGGACCAGCAGGAGTGATGACCATACATGAAGGATCTGAGCAAAGCTTGGTGCAGCCCCAAAACAAAATAGAGCAAAACAAATACACAAATCCCAAATAATTTCAAAGAAGGAAACTTAGATTGTGGATGGATTCTTCTTTGGAGGCCATGACTATAGCTAGGTAAACCACCAACTGATGACACATGGCTTTGGAGGCCATGACTATAGCTAGGTAAACCACCAACTGATGACACCAACTGTTTCCCAAGTCTTACCTGGGATAAGTCAACTTCAGATACTGAATGGGATGAGACTACAAAGGAATTTTATGTAGTCTTAAGGCTACTTTAGCCTTCTAACGCAGAAATCTACACTGAACTATAGCGATAGCACAGCGGGTAGAGCGTTCGCCTTACAAGCGGCCAACATGGCCGACCTGAGTTCGATTCCTCCGCCCCTCTCGGAGAGCCTGGCAAGCTACCGAGAGTATTGGATATGCCAGACACAGTAACAACAAAGTCTCCAATGGAGACGTTACTGGGCCCGCTCGAGCAAATCGACGATCAACTGGAGGGCCTTTACCTTTTACCTTTACCTTTCATAATGTACGAAATTGAGTACTGTCTGTAGTAGTGATTTTCATTTTCAACATTTTTACACCTAATGACCAGGCCTATCTGGCAGAGGCGCTGCTGAGATTCACTGGGATTACTGATTCTCGGTATCTTAGATGGAACACCTTGGGCGGGAGAGCTGACTTTTGGTGTGACTGTCCTAAAACCACACTTTGAGAAATGTTATTTTTAAAAGTAGCAATCAAAGATGGCAAATACCATACAGCTCAGACTAACGTGGGGGTGGCTGGGGGTGGGGGTGGGGGTGGGGGTGGATGAAGTAGAGCTATGTACTTTTCTGTTTATTTGTACAGACTCTTGCTTTTGAAACAAAATCTTGGGTCATTCAGAACAGATATTTAGCAGAAAAAGCATTCTCTTCCATTCAATCTCTGTCAGCTCTGACAACCTGCCTATTATCATTTAGACACAGACCACCAGAGAATCTTATAATATACAGTAACAACATAATGCAACTAAATGACACAGTAACAACTTCCTTAACAGGTATTTGTAGGATTACTGGTATCAATGTCCAGCTGAAAAAAAAAATACAAGGCACAAAACTTCTCAGAAAAACCTCAATTTATAAAATAGCAAGAAGTATACAAACAGCACATGCCACAAAAGATGGAAACTTGCTAAGTTAGAAATTAAAAATTATGAATCAGCTGAAGAGAATAAATGCATCTTTTAGTCATTCTTCATATTCTCTTAGCAGTAAATTTCACATTTTAAAACTTCAAATGGTGGAAAAAATAAATGAGATCTAACTTGATCATTTGACTTCCCGTTAATTGTCGATTTGCTCGAGCGGGTGCCAGTAACGTCTCCATTTGTCCCTGTCGCGTGCTAGTGTAGCTCAATGGTGTCTGTTCATTCTAGAAACACGAAGAGCCTCAAACCGATCGAGAGATCTAACTAATTCAGATTATTTTCTGTATTAACACACTCATGAGGGCTTCTGGGTAAATTCTTATTCCTTAAGCATAACCTGAGGTGTGTCTCCAGAAGAGGATTCCTTTTGCCCAGAGGGCAGATGTTCCTCATTCTGAAGGCCTGGCTGGAGGAAAGTAGCAGAACAGGCGAGGGACCTATTTTCAACCTTCTCAAAGCAGTCTTCTGAAACTCTTCTGAAAGCAGACCCCTCTGGAGCTACTGCAGTACTGTTTGTGAAAGAGGACAGTGTTAGGGAGTCTGGGGAGACCCAGTACTTGCTATAGAATTGCCTTCTGCAACTTTTACCTAGAGGTACTATCCCTATACCTCTGCATTGCTGGTTGTACTGAAACAAATTTCAGAGTACAAGTGGAAGCTTCCTATACCAACAAGAAAATTCTTGGGCACCATATGTATGTGCAATAATTCAATTCTGACATTATCTGCCCGGAGGCAGCATTAGCTGCCACAGGCTAGGAATTTAGTCTCCAAAGTTAAGAACTTAGACTGCCAACCAAATCACACCCCATCCATAAGCCCAGGCTGTTGCTGAAGTCCCTGACTCATCCATCCAGGAACTTCTTCCCCAGACCCGAGTTGCCGTCTGCAAACCTAGATCATTATCTGTTCTTCTGATAAAATGGTTATAAATCAGTTTCCTGAACACCATCCTAAGTTTCCACTAATTTTCTAGAATGGCACACAGAACTAAATAAATCATTTAATTCTCATATCAGCAGTTTCTGAGGATATGAGGACATACTATTCAATGGTTGGATTGAAGAAGGCAAGAGATGCAGAAGGGAAGGTATGGAAAAAAGGTCTAGAGCTTTCTTGTCTCCCCAAAGTGCACGCCTTTCCCTATCTTTCCATGTGCTCCACAACCCAAAAGTTCTTTGCAGCTGTCTTAGGCTTTTACAAAGCTTCCTTACATAGTCATGACTGATGAGCTCATTGATTATTGGCAACTGTATTCATCCTCCCCTGGGTCCTTGGTCTTGCATTAACTTGTGATTTGCGACTTTCATCAGGTTGCTTGTTCTATGAATCTTGGTCTCCACATCACTTAAGCTCAAGAAAACTACTCATAAAATTGTAAAAAAGAAGGAGATAAATGTGTAGCATATTGGCTATGCACAGTAGCTGTTTAATTATTGAAATGATAGCTATTCAAGTGACTACGTTTTGACAACACAAAACACTGAAAAAAGAAACTGAAAACAAACCTAATGGTCAAGGTATTAGTCTGGTCTCTGAGGATGAAAGGACATGGTCACTATCCTCATTGGACTTTGAAGTGCTTCCCTTTAGTGAATTTAAGTATCAATTACTATGGCTGATACACTGCTCTAATTTTTGCATATTAAAGAGATTTAGGACTTCAAAATAAATTTTATTTTTATATCCCATGTTAAGAAACAATATTCACTGCCTTTTCTTTGAGAGAACTACACGTAGGATAAGGTTCTAATGTGCTTCTTCATTTGTCTCTTTACTTCAGTTTTTCATAAGATGATCTGATTGGACCAATCATGATATCCCATAATCCAGGAAGAGTAACTGATCCACGGAGTGGACAAATGATCTATATAAGGCACATCAATGACCTTTTTTTGTTGGGGGATTTGAGACAAGTTCTAGCTAAATGAGACCATTGGCGATGTGTAAAGTATCCCCTCATTGCGGAGACACCTGGGAAAATGAATAGAAAGATTTTTCAGGTAGCACAAGGTTTCTGGTTCGGTTCCTGAGACCTTGGAGCCTGCAGAACAGCCTTGAAATTTGTCTCTCTTCAGTATAGGAATTGTGGTCTTTATTTTGTTTTGCCTTAAAGTTTGAGTTGGGGTTTTTTCACTCAGTTTTGAACAAGTCCTTATATAAAACTGTTACCGAGAGTATCTCGCCTGCACGGCAAAGCCTGGCAAGCTACCCATGATGTATGTGATATGCTAAACACAGTAACAACAAGTCTGACAATGGAGACATTACTGGTGCCCACTCAAACAAATCGATGAACAACGTGAGGACAGAGCTACAGTGCTTCATCCTCCAGTTCCATTATTTTCCTGGAGGTCAAGGACTAAAAATTCAATTTTCTAATCATGTGTCTGATTCCTCTGGCAATCAGCCCATTCCTAGGTGTTTTCTGAAAGTCACCTCTGCTACCAAATAAAGCAACACCGTAACCACTATCCAGAACAAACTGTGAGTCATAAAAGATGAATGAAGACCAAATCTGAAGAAGAAATATATTTTGACCATGCAATGACATATAACATAAATAGTTCTTCATAATCACAATAATGTCATCATACTTTTACACAATACTACAATCTTACTTTTTACTTAAAATAAACACAAACTTCAATGGCTGAATCAATAGCAATACTCCTACATTAAAATAAAAAAAATTAAAAACCCACAAAATGTTGAGTTTAAACAGTCGAGATGAGTCTGTTTTATCTATTACTTCCATTTCAATTCCTGCCATTAAAGTTAAAGCTTAAATATGAGAAACCAGAATAATCAAAAACCAGATATGCATATAATATAAAAAGCCCTAAATTGACATTTCTGCTTACCCAATCAACTCATATCTAAACATTCTCAATTTTTTAACATTCTAATTTTTAATTGATTTTTTAATTGAAAGCCCAAGACAGCTGCAAAGAGTTTTATTTTTTTAATTGATATACAGAATTACAATGATGTTCATAGTCAAGTTTCAGGATACATTGGTCCAGGACTCATCCCTCCACCAGTGTATATTTCTCATCACCAATGTACATAGTTTCCTTTCCTCGACCCTCCCCTCAGTCTAGTCTATGGCAAGCACTTTCCTTCTCTCTCTCTTTCTTTCTCTCTCTCTCTCTCTCTCTCTCTCTCTCTCTCTCTCTTTCACTCTCTCTCTCTGTCTCTAAGCCTGTCTGTGTGTGTGTCTCCACTGTGGGGCATTATGGTTTTCAATATAGGCATAATAAATTCTCCATAGTCTGATTATTCTTTGAATAGTATATTTTCTCCTGTAAGACTCTTACACATTCCTTAACCTGTTACCCTGTATAGTCTCAACACAGAGTCCACCTATTCAAAGGGACTTTTCCAATCAAAATTAGATTTTCAGTAAGTATTCCATAAGTGTTCCATTCTATAGCAATTTATTTTCTTTTACACCATTACAAAGATGGTGTCAGCTGTGTTCAATACTGGGCCTGTTTAGGTCCTGAAATTTAATAAACCATCTTGAATAGATGTCAAGTAAATAAATCAATGAATTAACCAACGACTGCAATTCCTTTCCCACACCAAAATTTTTAAAAAGAATATGGTCTTGAATGACTTAAGTGTGTGCGTGTGTTTGTGTGTGTGTGTTTGTGTGTGTTTATATGAGAGAGAGAGAGAGAGAGAAAGAGAGAGAGAGATGTGTGTGTTAAATCCACCATATATAATGGACTATTATCTTACTTCCTTTAATATTCACTTATAGTAGTGTATATCTCTTGAATTTTATTTATAGAATTTTTCTTCTTTTCAATCTCCTTTTAAGTTCTCCTTATATATTTCATCGACAAATGAGATTTCCTGGTCTACCAGTCTCCTATTGCGGTTGTAACAAATCACAAACCTGGTGGTCTAAACAACATTAAATTATAGTTCTTGAGGTCAGAAGTACCAAATAGATTTCAGTGAACTAAAATCACAGCTGGTAGTATCTCTCTGGAGACCCAGATTAAGGTGGGACTGTGTTTCTCTGAGAGGCTTTTCAGGAAAAACCATTTCCTTGACACTTTCTACTTTCTGGGGGCTGCCTGTCATCTTCCATATTCAAAGCCCAGTGCATACTAAAGGATGGAGAACCCTACCCACTAAATCATTCTGCCTTTCACTTGTGTAATTTTACCCCATGTAAAGATCTCCAAGGAATAAGGGATTAGGACACGAACTTAGTTTTCTGTGATGTGAGGGATTGTGTCCCATAAGTGCTGAACTTCCCCCAAGTCTCAAAACACTTCTCTATTCATTTCTTTTAGCTCCACAAAAAGACTCTTACAAGAATATTAATCTGCTACAAGGTAAGCTATGCTATAATAACTTGTAATATATATGTATATATGAATTTTATAGTTATAATTATTTGCTAGAAAAAACCTGAAAGCCCAGTGCTTTTTTATTATAATTTTGCAGAGGCACACATTTTAATCAGAAACCTTGGAAATAAGATTCTTAATGAACTGGTCTGATTTATATTCAATGTTTACATTTAATATAGCTCTTTAAGCACACTTTAAAGCTATATAGAATAAATTACATTTTATAATGCAGCCGTGTTTGTAGTACTTCAGTCTAATATTCTTTATAATAACCAAATATACAGCTAAACATAATTATCTATGTCTAACAAACATCAATATATGACCACTAAGCTTCATATTAAATGTTTCACAGGATACATAAACCATTCATCAACACTCCAATGCTGCCAGAAAAATTTGGTAGTCAGAAAACAATTCAGAGGTCATCTATAGCATTACTGAATATCGAACAGTTAATAAAGGGGAGAGCCAGGATTTGGAATAAATTTGCTACAACCATCAAGTTCTACTACTTCAAATATCCAACTATACTTTTGTGTGGTTTCCTATTGTTAATTTTGTCGTGTTGAAAAACCATGGCTCCCAGGTAACAGCAGCTCTTTCAGCAAAGTGAGCCATAAAAAGACCTACTGTGTGCTGACACTGGTGACCCACATTAAGGCCACAAATAACTTCAAAATAAGCCCATATGTGACCAGGGTCTTCTTTAACAGAAAATAAACAATCTCATTCTGTGGCCAAAATTATTTTTTGTGAACACAAGGATGGAAGGAGAACAGAAAAGGAAACATTCAGTTTTCGGTGGGGAGTTGGGAAATCTAAAGGTGGAAAAGAAAGCATTTTATTTTTTAAAAAAGACATTTCTATAGCAAGAAGTATGATGCGGTTACCTGAATAAGAAGAGGAAACAAATCAGACTTGATTATTTTCAGATTCTAAATTCTAATTAACAGTGATACAATCTGAGGATTGATATCCGAAGGTCTCAGCAATGGCTACCTACAGCAATGGCTGGCATCTCATCCTTTGTATAAAAATTAAGGAATACATTAACTTCAAGTATGAAGTTTTCAAAATAATCTGTTCCTCTCACTTGTTCCCCAAATTAATTATTAAGGTTAAAAGGTTAAAATAAGGAGACCAGCATGTAAGTATAAAATAAACACATGCCAAGGTCTCTAAGTAATAACATAACAAAATCAATTTCAGGGACTGGGAGTGTTGGTTAGTTGTAGAGCACTTGCCATGCATTTGTGAGACCTTGTATTTTATCTCTGCTAACATAAGGGAAAAAGAAGAAAAAATTTTAAAGACATTTGCAGTGTTAAGAGAGCTATACGATTCATAAAATAATTGTGATACATCAGTGGATACCAAATTAAAATACAGAAAACCATTAAATACTTTTTATACTTTTTTAACTGGAGAAAACTTTTCATCCTAAGAAATTTCTATCACTTCTATTGGACAAAATGTTTAAAATATTTTCTCCTCTAAAACCAAAGTTTCTCAAATTGGTTAGGACTAATGATAATTTGTTGTAAGAGTTTGTCGTGGGCATCTTAGAACAGGTAAGATCTCTCCTAACCAGCAGCATACATCTTTCCAATTATGATAATAAAAAATTACTCCAGACATTGTCATATATCTTCTTGGGGGTAAGTGGTATTATATAATACTGAGATCAAGATGTAAAATTTATGTAAAACCTGCAAATAGTCTATAGAAATTGGGTCTTCTTTCAGTACAGCACTGAGCTTGTCTGTAAGTATCTTTTGACTAAGATATTTTATTTAAGCCTCTAGGCAGGGATTCTCAATCAGAGATACATATGTGGTGCACTTTTTCTAGTGTCAACTTGTAGTACCGATTTTCTGTTCGGCTTCCCTCTTCACTATGTCCCATCATTGGATAGGAAAAACTGCTCATTTGTCTCTTCACAGCAACATAACAGGTACTTTTCAGAGGTGGCAAATTTTATGTAGGCACTTTAATTTTTTAATTTTAGATTTTATCTTTATCTTTAATCTTGTTCTGGACATCTGAGTCAGAATGTACCAATATTCGGGAAGGACTGTAATTATATGCAATGTTAACTCTTCACCTATGAATAGTAGTATCATTTCCTAGTTGGGCTGTCTCTTCTCAAATTCTTACCTACGTATATGGAGAAAAGCTGTGGGGTTTTTTGTGTTTTGTTTTTTGGGGGGGTTGGGGGTTTTATTTGTTTGTTTGTTTTTTGATTTCTTGGGTCATACCTGTCAGTGCTTAGAGGTTTCTACTGTCTCTGCACTCAAGAATTAGTCCTGGAGGTACACGGTGGGACCATAGGAGATGTCATGGACTGAACCTAGGTTGACCATAGCAAGGCAAGAGCCCTATGCACTCTACTATCATTCTGGCCCATAACTTGATTTCTTTCTTTCTTTCTTTCTTTCTTTCTTTCTTTCTTTCTTTCTTTCTTTCTTTCTTTCTTTTTAGAGTTTGAGTTTCACCTAGCAATACTCAGAGGTTGTCCCTGACTCTTTGCTTGGGAATTATTCATGGCAGTGTTCTGGGGGACCATATGAGCTGCTGGGATTGAATCTGGGTCAGCTACATGCAAAGCAAACTCCTTACTCACTTAGAAAAGATTATTAATGCTATAAACTCTGATATGGTAATAACAATGACTATACAGATCAACATTTTTTGTTGTTGTTGTTTATTTTGGGTTTGTTTTGTTTCTTTGTTTTTTTGCTTGTTTGGGGTCACACTCAGAAGTGCTCAGTGCTTACACTTGTCTTATGCTCTAGATTGTTCCTCATTTCTCCTGTTGCATATGTGGTGCTGGGAATTGAACAGGATTGGTCACATGTAAGATTAGCACCTTAATCCTTGTATTATCTCCCTAGCTCTAGGTCAACAGTCTTTAAAGTAATCAAAGAGGGAAAAGAAAGATGGCGGCCGCACGGGAGCCTTGTGGACAGCAGGTTTGAGCCGGGGATGGGAGCGGCAGGGACCTCATGGGAAGGGGGACGTTCTGGGCCGTCCTTCACGCCCGATCGAAGTCACCAGCTGCCCCCCACGAGCAGATCTTCGGCACGGCCACGGCCCCAGAAGCACAAAGACTTAGCACAGAAAGCCACCCGCTTGGAGCAGAAAAGCAAATGGACTATGTGTTAAACCACGCCAGCATGCCTGCCCAGAGGGGAAAGGGTGTTGCCCCATTCGCCCAATCCTCTCTGGAAAGAAAGATGGCGGCCACACGGGAGCCTTGTGGACAGCAGGTTTGAGCCGGGGGTGGGGGCGGCAGGGACCTCATGGGAAGGGGGGCTTTCTGGGCCGTCCTTCACGCCCGACCGAGGTCGCCAGCTGCCCCCACGAGCGGCTCTCCGGCATGGCCACGACTCCAGAGCACAGAAACCAATCTCTTAACTATCTAATTTTTAATAGAAATACTTCCAGGATTAATAAGTAAAATAGCAGAAATCCAAAACCGCGCGACCACAATTGCGGCCGCGCGATATCATTTTATTCTTAAACCCAGCTGTAGAAAGCAAATCATTTCACAACGCTGTTTTAGCATGTCTGATTGGGGAGGGGGGTCGTAAACTCTAAACAATAATTGTGCATCTTCTATCGAAACAATGTATCTAGTCAAAGTAGATAGAGTATTAACTAGAACTCATCTGCCTCACAGGAATTGGGAGGGGTGGGAGGTGGGGTTCTATTGGGGTATGCGGTTAAAAATAAGTATTGGTAAAGGGAAATGTGTTTGATATTTACATGACTGAGACCTAAACCCAAAAGCTCTGTAACTTTTCCCACAGTGATTCAATAAAGAAATAAATTATAAAAAAAATAAAAAAATAAAGTAATCAAAGATAAAATGTTACATATTTATGGACACTCCCAATGAATTCTGGGTAAATATCTCAAAAGTAAACATCCATTATTTATACAGCTAAAAAAATGAACATCCACGTTATATGGGAATTAAAGATTTTTAATGAGACATATCATCTCAGGTTTGGCTTTGCAAGCAAGACTAAAAAATATCAAGAAAAATAATTTTGGTTTTGAATGTTTTGTACATTAGAATTAATTACAGATTGCAGTTCTGGAACAATTATAAAAATACAAATACAAAAATAATAACTGATATTTAAGAGTACCTATTTTGGGCCTGATCTTGCACTCTATTACATGTGAATATGTCATTTCAACTCTCTCAAAACTCTGCTAATACTTTTAATATCATCCCTTTTACACTGATGATATATGAAAAATTAGGCATTTTTTTCAAAGTAACAAAATATTTAGACTTAGGAAATCTGCCTAATGGCCCAGATTCTGAATATATGCTGAAACCAAGCAGATCTAGTGTCCTTTTTGTAGTCAGCCTTTCCTTTTTGCTTTGCCTGTATGTAATATGTCTTTGAGTAAATAATGTCATATGGGTAAGTAAAGGGCATGTAGTTTCTTTTGTATTGCCTAGATATTTTCATGAGAATATGACTTACACGAGTAAGTTGATTCATGTTACTCAGGTTAATGGCTTTCCTTTGCCAGGTTACTAAACTTACCATAAAACTTCCTTTTAAGGATTTCACAAGCACAAATCAGATGTTCAACACACACACACACATACACCCAATGTAAATAAGCAGTCAAAATTTCAACTGATAATAAAATTTATTTCTTCTGCTGACACAAGCTTGTGAAGAGTCATAACCACATGACTATTTTTATTTTTTTTAACAAAATGCTTCACCAATAATTTTGTAAAAAAATTTTATGTGGGAGAAATTAGCTAAAGGACTGACAACCCAAATGGGGGCAATAGCAAAGTTATAATATAAACTTTCCCCTTATTAAATCTTTGTAAGCAACTTTTCTATATGGCATTTGAGACACATAAGTATGTATGATTCTGCCACTGTGCTCTTTAAGATGACCTTCAAATCAATTAAAAACAATTTTGTATTCTCACTCAGCAATGCGTCAGCATTCTTTCTATGATTTGAGCTATTACCTCACCATGTAATTTTGCTTCTGTATTCCCCTTTTGTCCTCACATTCTGACCTGTGACGTATTCCTCATATTTTGATCTCTGAAGTTGGATACTATTTACATGGTACAATAGATTCTCATACTATGTTAAAACTGATGAAAGATGGAAATCCAAAAAGATGTTGAATAAAATAAGACTATTCAAAGAGGATATAAAATGAGGGTTTTTTTTTTACTATGTTGCTAAAAGTCCCAGTTTCTAAGAACCTTTTATTGAGGACTTATAAATATATTTTTCCTCTTACCTTCAACCTGTTTGCATATTTTGTATCTGACATAAGTTTCTTGTAGAAAGCATCTAGTTGAATCTTGTTCTAAATACAGTCTTACAAACGCTGGCTTTTGATTGTTGACACATTTCAAAAATACTTAACATACATATTGTTATCCCTTTAAAAGTGAATGAATCACCAAATTACAGTACATTTACAAAGTTTTCAAAGAATCAACACTAAATTTAATATTTTAGCCACCCCAAAAGAAAACTTCTAACACCACATGGAACAAATAGTGTATATTTTGTTTATATTTTCTTATCCTAAACATTTCATATAATTGAAATCATATGTGATATTTTGTATGTGTTACTTTGGTAGTAGGTTTTTTTCAGAGACCATTCTCTTGCAGTATATAGGAAAACATTCCATTTTTTATGACTCAATAATTGATGTAAAAATGGGTCTCATTTTGTTTATCCATCAGTTTATAAATGCATACTTACTATAATACTTAAATATCATAAGTATTTCATTCATTCATTTCATTTCATCATCCTGTTAATCGTCGATTGCCTCGAGCAGGCCCCAGTAACGTCTCTTTCATCCTAGCCCTGAGATTATATTCACGGCTCTTTAGGAGAATGAGACCCATCATTGTTACTGGTATTTGGCATATTTGGTAGGCCACGGGGAGTTTGCCAGACTCTGCCCTGTGGGCAGGCTACATTCGATAGCTTGCAAGTTTGGCCAAAGTAGGAATGAGATAATAAGATGTCATAAAGAAAAGTTCTGATAAGAAGGTGGTGGGTGTGACCCCCGCCTACTGGAATTTGGAGGATCTGGGTGGAAGATGCTCGACTCCAATTCGAGTAGGCTTGGAGGTCTCGGCCCCGGAACCCGCGTGGCTTTGTCCCTCTGCCAGTACCTTCAGGTGTGCGGAGAGTGGTCTCAGCATGGTGGTGGCTGGTCCTGGAGGTCTTCGGCTGCCATAGCCCTGGTCGGGGCGGGGAGGAAAGCTCAACCCGCTCCCCTCCAAGGGACTCCGGGAAGGAACACCCAGGCGCGGGGGCAGAGACTGCACTGTTCTCCTCCGGGATCTGGATTTTATAGTCTCTGAGTCTTGGCCACTGATGGGATTACACGGCGCCAGGGGGCCAGGTGGTGGGTGTGACCCCCGCCTACTGGAATTTGGAGGATCTGGGTGGAAGATGCTCGACTCCAATTCAAGTAGGCTTGGAGGTCTCGGCCCCGGAACCCGCGTGGCTTTGTCCCTCTGCCAGTACCTTCATGTGTGCGGAGAGTGGTCTCAGCATGGTGCTGGCTGGTCCTGGAGGTCTTCGACTGCCATAGCCCTGGTCGGGGCGGGGAGGAAAGCTCAACCCGCTCCCCTCCAAGGGACTCCGGGAAGAAACACCCAGGCGCGGGGGCAGAGACTGCACTGTTCTCGTCCGGGATCTGGATTTTATAGTCTCTGAGTCTTGGCCGCTGATGGGATTACACGGCGCCAGGGGGCCAGGTGGTGGGTGTGACCCCCGCCTACTGGAATTTGGAGGATCTGGGTGGAAGATGCTCGACTCCAATTCGAGTAGGCTTGGAGGTCTCGGCCCCGGAACCCGCGTGGCTTTGTCCCTCTGCCAGTACCTTCATGTGTGCGGAGAGTGGTCTCAGCATGGTGCTGGCTGGTCCTGGAGGTCTTCGGCTGCCATAGCCCTGGTCGGGGCGGGGAGGAAAGCTCAACCCGCTCCCCTCCAAGGGACTCCGGGAAGGAACACCCAGGCGCGGGGGCAGAGACTTCAATAAGGGACAGTCTAGAAATCATAAAGCATGGTCTTCTTTCCAAGCCTTCATGACCTAAAAGATTGGACCCTATGGGGTAACTGCGCCAAGGACTCCACGTGGAACTTATGGAAAAAGCACAGTCATCTTTTAACATTAGTTCCTGAACCTAGAGAAAAACATTTTGTCATTCCAGAAAAAGCCATACATGTGTCAGTAATTGTATTTGCCTGGTGGAAATGTGAGACACGAAACCTGCAGGACTTGACATTTTTTGACTTGGAGACTCAAGAAATTAAGAAATAATTGGAATCATAAGTATTGTGCTACTTAAAGTTATAATACATAGTTTTAATATATATTATAACAAAAGTTATAATATATAGTTCTATAGCCTTGTAGAATTGGAAACCAATTTTCAGAGGCAGCGACTTTCACATATTTACAATACTTAATATATACTTACTATAATACTTAATATATACCAAGTTTCAGAGGAAGGGACTTTTACATATTTATAATACTTAACATATATTACTTATGTATAGACTTAGGTAGTATAAGTATATCAAAGTCCCTGACTCTGAATATCGGTCTAATTCTACAAGTCTATAGAACTACTATATGGCAACTCTAAGTTTAATATTTAGAAGAACTAAGAAACGATTTCCAAAAATTGATCCACAAAACAGATTTCTATCAGCAATTTATGAATGTATGAATTTCTCTGTATATTCACCAGAAATTATTATTTATAATTTTTTATTATTGGAACCACTCTAGTGGATATAAAGTATATCTAAACATTGTTTTGAAAAATTCACTGTTTTCTTAGATTACTGGCTAATTCTTTAAAATATGTCTTCTTTATGTCTAGATATAAATCTAGATGTAAAGCTACACACAGAATTTGGGGTGGGAGGGAAACTGGGGACATTGGTGCTGGGAAATTACACTGGTGGAGGATGGGTGTTTGAACATTGCTTGACTGAAGCCCAATCATGAGAAATTTTGTAATGCGCTATCTCATGGTGGTTCAATTCAAAATAGAGAGAGAGATTCTGGAACTCATAAAGGGAATTATATTTTTAAGTATCTTTATGAATTACTACATACCAACCATCACAAAGCTTTTGGTATACTAGAGTGAACAGAAAATCAAGAAATAAATCACATTTTCTACTAAGTATAAAGTATTTTCTTTCAAGAATTTTTTCAGAAAGAACAGTAGATTAGTTTTGTTTGTATCTATGTTCAGATGAAGCAAGCCATGACTAGCATTGTATTAATTTGTGAAATAAATCATAACTTTGAGCAAACTAATTTAGATGGCCCATATATTTAGTAATGAAATTATTCAAAATGTATTTAAATAAAATATCCTTTTTCAGATGCCTCTCAATTACCAGTGAAAACTTTAAAAAATCCAACATTATGAGTTTATAAGCTATAAAAACATAATTTATGATTTTAAATGATGACTTGGCATTTTTCCTGAGCCAAAGCACCTTAAAAGTCACTTTTTCTTTTCCAAATGTCTCTAAAAGCTGGATCTTGGCACACCTACAAGTATTTTTCATATGTTGTATTTTAAAGGAATCATATCAGAATCATAACTGAAGAAGTTTTCAAAGCAGAAGCTTTCCATATATGTATGTGTGTGTATGCATGTGGGACCTCATGCATATGTGTGTAATATGTAGCCATTATTAGAGATAAAAAGTAAATATTCAATATAAGGAAAGTCCTTAGGGATAATTTCTTCTCCACTTCTATTTGAAACCTTCCAGCTACTCCTTACTGATCCTTTTAAAATGATACATTGCAGCAAGACCTTCTCTTCCACCTATTTATTTTTTAAAAGATATAATCAAGAGAATTTCAATAGCTTAATATTTCTTAAAGCAATAATGACTTAATTCATAATACAAACTAAGGCCTATCCCAGATGGTCATTTTTACAACACTCAGGTTACTCTTATGGTCCTATCAAAGTACTTGAAACCCAGAAACCATCTTGACACTGATTCTACAGCTGTCCTTACTCAAAGTCTGAAAATTAACACACCAAAGAAAATGCCCCCCCATATATAAAACAATCATTGAAACGTATTTATCGTATCTTATGGTGAAACAGTAGGGATACTGAACTTATGGGTAAAAGAAACATTTCTGTTTCAGAGGATCTCACTCATACGGGAAATACAGAGAAGAAAAGGCATGATATGGTTCTAAGCAAGCAAAATAAACAAACAAAAAACATTGTGCATTCGGACCTCAGATATGAGGGATGCAGGTATCAGGCTGAAGGAGAGGGAATCTAATGAACTGTAATGGAGGGATTTTGGTACTTCAGTGGTAGATGCAGTGCAATATATATATTGAAGAGTTATGATATTGTATCCCTTAAACATATATATTCATATAAAGTAAAATTATACTAATAAAAATAGAAACATTGAGTTCTATCATTTTATTTTGGTTTGTTCTTTCGAAATTATAGTTTCTGCTTTTCCCACAAAATTATAGAAGAAATATACCAGGTTACCTTTTTATTATTTTTTTTGGTGGGAATGGGAGCATATGAAGTGGTGCTCAGCACTTTTAAGATAACTTAGGAGGAGTCATATGGGTACTGGGGATCAAATTGGGTTGAACACATAAAAGGGAAGCAACTTATCTGCTGTATTATTTCTCTAGACCCTCAAACAAAATAAACTAAAAACTGATTTGAAAGTATGTTATTTTCTTCCTACTTGAATTGGACTGCAAATGTGCACATAATGTAATGTGCAAATATTATTTCATTAGGTAACTGCTATGACACTAAGCATAAGAATAATATACTTCGGATCTGCGCGGGACGGGCACGGAGGCCCAGCTCTGGGCAACAAAGCTGAACAGCTCCAATACCAACCAGTTACAGCCCTCCCCCAAGGGCCTGGGACCCTCTCTGGGCATGCGCAGATACATCCATCTCCTAGAAAGCCGGTTTTCTCCCCTGATCTGCGCGGGACGGGCACGGAGGCCCAGCTCTGGGCAACAAAGCGGAATGGCTCCAATTCCAACCAGGTACAGCCCGCCCCCAAGGGCCTGGGACCCTCTCTGGGCATGTGCAGCTAGATCCATCTCCTAGAAAGCCGGTTTTCTCCCCTGATCTGCGCGGGACGGGCACAGAGGCCCAGCTCTGGGCAACAAAGCTGAACGGCTCCTCATTCCAACCAGGAGACGTTCCCAACTCCTCGCCCAGTGTCAGGAACTCCTTCTGGAGCCGCGGCCGCTAACGCGGCCATGAAATATTTTCCCACTGCATATGACATTGGAACCATAAGCTACCTTCTTAGATGGAAACTTCTCTAGTTTAGCTCAGCCACTATAAACACAGTAGCCAATAACTCATAAGCCTATCTTAACTCACACTGCATATCAAGCAGAATAGTAACAGTGAACGTGAAGGAATAAACCACACTTGTCAAAATGGTAAATCAACGCAAAAGCCCACCAAACTTTCTTATTGAAGAGTCTAGCCCAGATGACACCAGCAGTACTGTAGTGTTAGACAACCTCTCTGAGAAGGAATTCAGAAAGGAGCTGCTAGGATGCTTAGGGAACTAAATGAAACAATGGAAAGCAATGGCAACAAAAGACAAGAGGATTTGAAGGCAGAAATGAGGAAAATGCAATCGGAAATGTCAGACCTGAAAAATCTCATAGGCGAATTGAAAAACTCAGTGGGAGGCCTCAGCAGCAGAGTAAGAGCTGCTGAGAACAGAATCAGTGAGCTCTAAGATGAAGTTCAGAGACTCTCCAGGAAAGAGGAGAAAATGGAAAAGAGAATCACACTTTGGAAACAGATGGCAAGAGAAGATCGTGATGAAGCCAAGAAGGGTAACATAAGAATTATTGGAGTCCCAGAGGTACAGGAAGAAAATCTTGATGAAGAAGAAACTGTCAAAGACATCATTGCTACAGCGTTTCCAGAGCTGAAGAAAACTTGTGACCACATTCAGGAGGCCCGAAGGGTACCAGGTAGAAGAAATCTGAATAAAAATACCCCAAGACACATTCTGATCAAAATGACCAAAACGTTAGGCAGAGACAAAATTCTGAAAGCAGCAAGATCGAAGAAAGAAATCTCTTACAAAGGAGCATCCTTAAAATTCACAGCTGATTTTTCTGATGAAACCCTCATGGCCCGAAAACAGTGGTGGGACATAGTGAAAAAACTCAATGAAATAAATGCCTCTCCAAAAATACTTTACCCAGCGAGACTCTCATTCATAATAGAAGGAACAACACACAGTTTCACAGACAAACAACAGCTGAGGAACTTCATAGACTCAAAACCACGGTTACAAGAACAACTAAATGGGCTACTTTAAGGCAAGAAAGGCCCCCCAAATACACCAAATTTCAACAGAACAATGGGACAAAATCCCATAACAATAATCTCTCTCAATGTCAATGGGCTAAACACACCAATTAAAAGACACAGAGTGGCAGGATGGATTAGAAAATTGAACCCAACATTCTGCTGCCTGCAAGAAACACATCTCAATAGTCAAAGCAAACACAGACTCAGAGTCAAAGGCAGGAAAACAATCCTACAGGCAAACAGCTCCCATAAAAAAGCTGGGATAGCCATCCTAATATCAGACCACATCGATTTCAGAGAGAAGAAGGTCATAAGAGACAGTGAAGGCCATTTCTTATTGATCAAAGGATCTGTACAACAGGAAGAACTTAAGATAATAAATGTATATGCACCTAATGAGAGCCCAGAAAAGTACTTAAAACAGCTACTCATAGATTTGGAAAAAGACATCAATAGCAACACAATACTAGTGGGAGAATTCAACACTGCTTTGTCACCTCTTGATAGATCAACCAGACTCAAGCTTAGCAAGGACATACTTCATCTGAGGGAAACAATGGAAGAAAGGGACTTAGCAGATATATACAGGACACTTCATCCACAAAAAGCTGAATACACATTCTTCTCAAGCGTACATGGAACATTCTCCAAGATAGACCACATGTTGAGCCACAAAACTTCCCTCCATAAAATTAAGAAGATAGAGATTATATCAACAATCTTCTCAGACCATAATACGCTGAAATTAGAAGTAAATCACATACAAAAACAAAAACTAAATCAAACACCTGGAAATTAAACAGTGCGCTACTGAACAATGAGTGGCTTAGACAGGAAATCAAAGAGGAAATCAAAAGATTCCTAGAAACGAATGAAAATGAGAACACGAGTTACCAAAACTTATGGGACACAGCAAAAGCTGTGTTAAGAGGAAAGTTTATAGCTCTACAAGCATTCCTCAGGAAGGAGGAGCGAGCCCAGATAAGTAACCTAACCCCACAGGTTAAGAGCTTGGAGAAGGTCCAAAAAAAGGAGCACAACCTGAACAGGAAGAAGGAAATAACAAAACTCAGAGCAGAGATTAACTAGATGGAAACCCAAAAAACAATCCGAACGACCAATGAAACCAAGAGCTGGTTCCTCGAGAAAATTAACAAGATCGATAATCCTCTAGCAAAACTCACAAAGAAAGGGAGAGAGAAAACCCTAATAAACCGAATCAGAAATGAAAAGGGGGTCATTAAAACAGAAACTACAGAAAGTCAAAGGACCCTCAGGGAGTACTTTGAGAAGCTTTATGCCACGGAACATCAAAACCACGAGGAAATGGATAAATTCCTAGACTCCTACAGACTCCCAAGGCTGAACCAAGAAGACCTGGAATACCTGAACAGACCTATCACCATCAAGGACATTGAAATTGTAATAAAAATTCTCCTCAAGCACAAAAGTCCTGGCCCGGATGGATTCACTAGTGAATTCTTCCAAATCTTTAAAGAGGACTTACTCCCAATCCTCTTTAAGCTTTTCCAAGAAATTGAAATATCAAAAACACTTCCAAACAGTTTCGACGAAGCAAATATCACACTGATACCAAAAGCAGACAGAGATACCACAAAAAAGAGAATTACAAGCCGATATCTCTGATGAACACAGATGCAAAGATCCTCAACAATCTTCTAGCAAATAGAATCCAACTACTCATCAAAAAGATCATACACCATGACCAAGTAGGATTCATCCCAGGGATGCAAGGATGGTTTAACATTCGGAAATCAATCAACATAATCCATCATATCAACAAAAGAAAAGATAAAAAGCATATGATTATATCAATAGATGCAGAGAAAGCATTTGACAAGATCCAGCACCCCTTCATGATGAAAACCCTAGCCAAAATGGGTATAGAGGGACCTTCCTCAACATAAATAAAGCCATATACCCAAACCTACAGCAAGCATCATCCTCAATGGGGAAAACCTGAGAGCCTTCCCTCTAAGATCAGGGACGAGACAAGGATGCCCACTCTCTCCACTGCTGTTCAATATAGTACTGGAAGTACTTGCAATAGTGATTAGGCAAGAAAAAGATATTAAGGGCATTCAGGAAGGAAAGGAAGAAATCAAGCTCTCACTTTTCGTAGATGATATGATACTCTACTTAGAGAACCCAATAACCTCCACCAAAAAACTCCTAGAAACAATGGACCCGAATAATAAAGTTGCAGGCTATAAAATCAATATCCAACAGTCCATGGCTTTCCTATACGCAAACAGTGAGAGAGAAGAAAGCAACATGAAAAAAACAATCCCTTTCACAATTGTGCCCCAGAAAATCAAGTACCTAGTAATCAGCATAACTAAGGAAGTAAAGGACCTGTAAAAAGAAAACTACAAATGGCTACTTCAGGAAATAAAAGAGAACATGAGGAAATGGAAAGATATCCCCTGCTCATGGGTCAGGAGACTTAACATTGTCAAAATGGCAATACTACTTAAAGCATTGTATAAATTCAAGGCAATCCCTATAAGGATACCCATGACATTCTTCAAAGAAATGGAGCAAACACTCCTGAAATTTATATGGAACAATAAGCCCCCACGAATAGCTAAAACAATTCTTGGGAAAAAGAAATTGGGAGGAATCAACCTCCCAAACTTCAAACTGTACTATAAAGCAGTAGTAATTAAAACAGCATGGTACTGGAACAAGGGCAGAACTGTAGAACAATGGAACAGGGTTGAATGCACTGACATTTCCCCTCAATCATATGATCATCTAATCTTTGATAAAGGTGCAAGTAATATGAAGTGGAGTGAGGAAAGCCTCTTTAACAAATTGTGCTGGCATCACTGGACGGCTACATGCAAAAAGATGGGCTCAGAACTCTGCCTAACACCATGTACAAAAGTAAGATCAAAATGGATTGAAGACCTCAACATCAGACCAGAAACCATAAGGTACATTGAAGACAAAGTTGGCAAAACCCCCCATGACATTGAAGCTAATGTATCTTCAAAGATGCCACACCACTGGCCGAGCAAGTGAAAACAGAGATAGATAAATGGGACTATCTTAAACTAAAAAGCTTCTACATCTCCAAAGAAACAGTGACCAAAATACAAAGAGAGTCTACAGAATGGGAAAGGATATTCGCCGAATGCACATCTGACAAGGGGTTGATATCCCGGATATACAAAATACTTGTTAAACTCCACAAGAAGAAAACATCCAACCCCATCCAAAAATGGGGCAATGAAATGAACAGAAACTTTCTCAAAGAAGAAATCAGAATGGTAATAAAGCACATGAGAAAATGCTCTACATCATTAATTATCAGGGAGATGCTGATCAAAACCACAATGAGATACCATCTCACACCTCAGACTGGCCCACATTCAAAAGAACAAAAGCAACCTGTGTTGGCACGGATGTGGCGAGAAAGGAACCCTCCTTCACTGTTGGTGGGAATGTCGACTGGTTCAGTCCTTCTGGAAAACAGTATGGACGATTCTCAAAAAATTAGAAATTGAGCTCCCATTTGACCCAGCAATACCACTCCTGGGAATATATCCCAGTGAGGCAAAAATGTATAGTCGAAGTGACATCTGCACTTGTTTGTTCATTGCAGCAGTCTTTACAATAGCCAGAAACTGGAAGAAACCTGAATGCCCAAGAACAGATGACTGGTTAAAGAAACTTTGGTACATCTACACAATGGAGTACTATGTAGCTGTTAGAAAAGATGAAGTCATGAAATTTATATACAAGTGGTACTACATGGAAAGCATCATGCTAAGCGAAATGAGTCAGAAAGAGTGGGATAGACATAGAAAGATTGCATTCATCTGGGGGATATAAAGTAACAAAATATGAGATTAACACCCAAGAATAGCTGAGATCAGCACCAGGAGGATTACTCCATGACTTACAGGCCAGTCGGGTATTCTAGGGGAAAGGGCAGTTCAGACAGAGAAGGGAGCACCGAATAAAGGGTGTTTGGAGGATCCTCCCAGGAGGGGAGATGCATGTCGAAAGTAGACTATGGACTGAACATGTTTGCCACTCAATGCCTCTTTTGCAGACCACAACACCCAAAACGAGAGAGAGAACACAGGGGATTGCCCTGCTACAGAGGCATGGGGGGATGGGGTGATAGAGGTGGGGGGGATATTATCCATGGTGGTGGAAAATGGGCACTGGTGGAGGGATGGGTATCTGATCATTGTATAATCGAAACCCAAGCACAAAAATTGTAATCTACAACTGTACCTCATGGTGTTTCACTAAAAAAAAAAGAATAATATACTTCTCTTTCACTTTAAAAGCTTAGAACTCCACTTCCAAACTGGTACATTAATATGAAGTACAATTTTTACAATAGTCGTCAATTAACATCACTGGAATTTTTTTATATTATTTGATTGATTATTGGAAACATTTAAAATTTTGGAATATATAGTTATAGATTTCTCATACTATCTTTAAAAAATCCTTTAGTTTGTGCATTTATTAGTTATTTAATATTTAATTTTATGCATATCAAATAATTTAAGTTTACTTTATAAAATATTCTTAATTATTTTATGTATTCAACTGCTGCTATCTTTAAATCAAATATAAATCTCTGAAGTCTACTTTTGCAAAGCAGGCCTTTTCATCCTTTCATACAAAATTAATAATTTTATTTGCACACACATAACAATGTCAATAGTCATAGATTTGTAGCATCAGGCATTACTAGGAATAATACAAATAAACTGTAGGCTCGGTATCAAATAATAGGCTCCCTGAAACATCAAATAATGGCATGTACTAATTTATCTATAGTATTTACCTGAAGATCTGAGCACAAAACACACTACCTTTTATGCAATAATCCATTAATTTTAATAGTTCTAACCTTGGCAACTATTAGGCATAAACCGGACTTTGCTCATTTAGAATTTATAAATATTTGGCATAAAAACTACTTAACTATAGACTGAAATTTTCTCTTTTTTAAATTTTTATTAATGAAAAACCATGAGGTACAATTGTAGACTTACAAGTTTTTGTGCTTGGGTTTCAGTTATAAAATGATCGAGTACCCATCCCTCCACCAGTGCACGTTCTCCACCACCAATGATCCCAGTATCCCTCCCATTCCCCTATCACCCCATCCCACTCTGCCTCTGTAGCAGGGCATTATCTTTGGTTCTCATTCTCCTTTTAGGTGCTGTGGTTTGCAAAAGAGGCATTGAGTGGCAATCATGTTTGGTCTATAGTCTACTTTCAGTATGCATCTACCATCCTGGGAGGATCCTCCCAAAACCCTTTAATTGGTGCTCCCTTCTCTATCTGAGCTAGCTTTTCTGTTGGAGTACACGGAGCTTAGGTTTATCAGGTTACAACCATCACAGTGCTTCCGAGTCATTCCTATTACTTTGTTTGTCTGTAACCTCTTCTATGCTCTCTTCCCCAACCAATTTGTAAAGTCTCAACCTTTTTAGACACTGAAGCTGTACTATAAGTTAATATTGCCTTTCTCCTCTACTTATGTCTTTTGAATAGTTTGCTTTAATGCAATGTGTTTACACAACTGGCGTCACTGGGCCGGCATGAACCCCCAACCTGTGCACAACTAAAGGTAAGAACAGCGTTCGGTACACCCCCACTCTAGAAAAGCTTAGTGGGAGAACTTAGATTTTGTGGTGTGGTGAATTAAACTGCTAGCTGTACTCCTCCACTAAGATGGGACAAAAACAAAGTCGCGTGAATTCCTCTAAAAATTCTTCATGCCAAACTGATCATGGCCATATTTTTATTGAATTGATTAAACATTTTGCAAAGAGAACTGGACAGTGTTTCTCGGGACCAACTCCGGTCCTGCCTAAAAACTGTTTATAAATTTCATCCCTGGTTTCCAGATAAGGGTACTTTGGCGCCTGAGGTTTGGGGAAAGGTTAAAGGTAATGTCTTCAGGGAATTTAAGGAAGGGGCTCAAATCCCAAAACAATTCTGGGTAACTTGGGAAATTGTCTATTCCATTCTTAAGGCTTTGGAAGATAGCTCCGAGGAGGAGGATGTTAGATATACTATGGAAGGCTTTCCTCAGGAGCTAAACAGAGAGTTTTAAGATTAAGGATGAAATTAAGAAAGTTCCCACTACTGAGAGAGCCTTACCCTCGGCTTCTCCCATACCCAAGCCTAGAAGGAAGCCTGATGCGCAATGTTTGACTGCTCCTGTACCCAAGCCCCGAAAGCAGCTCAAGGCATTTACAGTACAAACACGTTCTCAGAGCAAAAATCTCCCTGCCACTGATGAGTTAACGTTCCCTACTGATATCAAGCCAGAGAGACCCCCACCTCCTCTGTATGACTCCACTTCTAGTGCATCAGAGGAAAGTGATGCATATGATGAGCCAGCTACCACTTCCTCAGATTCTGAGTCTGAGAGTGGCTTGGTACAGGAGGCTTCTCATAGGAGCCGCCGCTCCTCAGCCAAGAGGCTTCCAGGCCGCTCGGGACACGCTCCCCATAGAAGCTTACAGATGAAACCTCTCGACCGTATGTGGTCAATCCCACCCAGACCCCATGAGCTCCGTCTCTTTTTTCCCATCCAGCTGGAGGAGAATCAGTCTCCATCTTATGAAGGGTTAAGAATGGATTCACTCAGTAATTTCAAAAAGGCCTGTGCCCTTTACGGACCTACATCTCTGTACTGTAAGGAGTATCTTACAGGCTGGAGTAAAAAGGCTCACTGGGTACCTGAAGATTTTCATGTGGTTGCTAAGACGTGCTTAAGCCCTTCTCAGTACATCCAGTGGAGGATGTGGTTCAGTGATGAGGCCAAGGCAAAACTTCAGAGCCTAGGCCATGCTGGACGGAAATTTTCAGGGATTAAATTGATTTATGAGATGTTAATAGACAAAGGGAAATGGCACGACCCTAAGAAGCAAGTCACCTTGCCTCGTGCTGTTTTTGCTCATGTCCGTGATGCCGCCCTGTGGGCCTGGGAGAGGATTGATGCAGATGCTGAATTCAAGGGAAGCTATACAAAGATTATTCAGGGTGCCACAGAGCCTTATGTAGACGTCATAGGAAGGTTGATGGAAGCCATTGAAAAGCAGGTTAAGGGTAAGGAAACGCAGGAGATTTTGTCCAAAGAATTGGCTTTTGAAAATGCTAACGAGGATTGCAAGGCCATTCTGCCCCCCATTAAGGAGAAGGAGGACATAATGGGGTACTTGAAGGCATGTCGGAATGTTGGTTCTATCAAACATCAGGCACGTATTAATGCTGTAGAGGCCTATGCCATACAGAGGCGTATTCAGGCCAAATGTTTTAATTGTGGGAAGTCAGGCCACCTCCGTAAGGATTGCAGAGGACCTCCCAAACGTGCAATTGTGAGACAACCACCTGGACCTTGTCCATTATGCCATAATGGAAACCATTGGGCCAGAGATTGCCCCTCCAATCTTGGCGTAGCTGGTGACCCCATTTCGGGAAACTTGCAGTGGGGCCAGCCCCAGGCCCCACAAAATCAGGGGACATTCCCAGCTGCAGCCTTTCTCCCCAGTGTGGAGCTTCAGAGCTCCAGTCAGTAGATTCTCTGCAACCAGCCACAGCAGTGAATGCTGCTTTGGATATTCCCTGCTCTGATACAGTTAGCATTTCTCCCACCCAGAGTCCCTGCAGATTAAATTCTGGTGCAAAGGGACAAGATTTGAACCCCCAGGTAGAAAGGGAGTTTGCTCAAGCAAACATTACAAGCAGCACATCAGATTTTCATGCTTGTCTGGAAGGGAAGGAAAAGGCATCTCCAATCCCTGACTCTGTTCCTCAAGGAGCATATCTAGAGGCTCACCGACAAGCGGTTGAGTTCAGTGAACAAGCTATCCCATGTATGGGACATGCAGAGCTGAGTTCTGCACCTAACATGCATCAGGTTTTGAGCCAGAAAAAAAGTGAGAAACTTTGGAATCAAAGCGTTGTGTCTATTGGTGAATTTGCACTGGCAACCCGAGTTTGTGTAAAAGGGCTCAGCTACCCTGAGAGACCTTAGTCAGGTCAGAGGTGGAGAAAGCCTTCTCTAGTTTCTAGTCTTGATTCCCAAGAATATCTGCCAGGAACTCAGTCTGGACAACCGACTCTCAGGTTTTTTAACAGAACCAATGGTGAAGTGCTAGTTCCAAGGAAGGTTATTCAAAGATTCAGGCTCGTACAGTTTTACTTTTGGGGAAGTGAACTTCTACTTCTAGTTCATGAGATGCCACCTCTTGGAAAACAGCTTCAGGGCCAGTGGGTACGTGGTTATTCTCCCACTCGGCCATTGCTTATTGACCCAGGAGGCACAGAGACGCCTCATTCCTGGGTGCTCACCCACTCAGCCATTACAGACGCTGAGTCTGGTGAGAGACAGAAGGCATTGTCACTAGGATACTTCTGCTCGTGTGTGTGTTTATGGTTATGAAGTGGATTATTTCTAATTTCAGGAAAGAACTTCCAATGAAGGCTATAACTTCTTGCCTCATTAGTTTTTTCACTCGCCCATGTGCCAGGGCCTACTAATATCATCTCAGACTCAGTTTATGTTGGTCTCTTCCCTGGTATTGTGACTGAGTTTCTAAGTACATCAAATGCTATACAGCTCAACAATTGCTTCAGCAGCAACACGCTCTTTTACAAAAGCGCTCTGAACCTGTTTTAATTACTGTTATCAGATCTCATTCTGGTCTTCAAGGATCTATGAATCAGGCATAGTTAAAAATAAATAGTTAAAATAAATAAAAAAAGAGGAATGCCCCATTTGACTCTTTGTCTTTGACATTGTTTTCTTTAATTTTTTTTAATTTATCTCAAGGGGAGTCATATACAGCAGCTGAAAAACATTTTCAGGAAGATGCACAGACTCAGAAAATTATTAACTTTTCTAATTTGATTAAAATTGACAAAGACAAGGTAGCAGGGAGACATCTCATTTGAGGAAAAAGCTATATTTTTCTTTCAACAGATAACTCCACTAAGGAACTTTGGGTCCCATGGCATTTCATCAGGACCTGAATTCATCCACCTGCATTAACTTTCTTTCAGACCTTTGCAGTCTTAAAACTCTAAATTCCAGCTCCAAACCACCGCCAAGCTGATTTCACCTGGAATTCACAAGGAAATCAGAGGAACCAGCATTAGAAAGCCTGCAGCAAAGTCCTCTAGCTCCTTTTACACATCACGAGATCAAATTAAGAACATTCCTTATACCCTTCTCTTATAGGTTGTGGACTGGACAACGCCTGGACCCCATATTTTGGATTAACAATTCTTTACTTTTACCCTCTCCTTGGAATTCACAGGTGCCTCATCTCCTGAAGGAGGAAGGAATGACTTTTAATAGGAACACCTTTTTAATTTCTCTCTAGGATAACTGTTTCTCTCAGAGTTCCCCCCTTGTCTCTTTCTCTACCCCCAGACATGGAGATGAACCAAACCTCAATGCTCAAAGACTCTGATAACTTTTAAAAAGTGTTTTTTCCAGACATAAGCTAGGTTGCACATCTATGACTGCCAGTGAACCAGAACAGAGAATGGCTGCATTCCCCTGCTGAAGAACTCCTGACAGAAGTTGTGATGCTCCTGTTCCAGTGCTCCCTGCCTGATCCAGTGCTTCTTGAAGTTCATAGGACTCTTTAACAGTTGTTTCTCTGGGACTCATTGCTGGAACTCATTGCTGTGACTACTACTGCTGCTGTGGCAGAAACAACTCTTCAAATTGTGATCTGGACACCTCATTTCTTCAAAAAGCAACTAACTGATTCTGATCACCCTTGAACGGTCAGGACTATTGGACACTTTACAAGCACTGCTCTGAGTTCAGGGGTGGACTGAAGTTTTACTACTACTAGATATGAGACTGTCTTGTGATTGGAATTGTTCCTTTGTCTATTTCAAAATTTTGTGTTTTTGTAAACAGAAAAGGGTGAGATGTTGGAGTACACGGAGCTTAGGTTTATCAGGTTACACCCATCACAGTGCTTCCGAGTCATTCCTATTACTTTGTTTGTCTGTAACCACTTCTATGCTCTCTTCCCCAACCAATTTGTAAGGTCTCATCCTTTTTAGACACTGAAGCTGTACTGTAAGTTAATATTGCCTTTCTCCTCCCCTTATGTCTTTTGAATAGTTTGCTTTAATGCAATGTCCTTTTGTATAGATACAGGAAGACAATTAATTAATATTATGCTTTATAACTTAGGAATTGATTGGCTTTGAATATTATTCACTCCTGGGCTTCTACCTTCTCAACTTAAGCCTCAGTTGCCCTCATTTCCTAGCACCCCAAGGGCAGGGTCCCGACGTGGGACTGGATGGAACCAGGGCAAGCCAGTAAGTTATGTGCTACCCTGGCATCGCAATAGGCCAGGCCAAGGTGCCACGATTCTTAACTATAAGTTAAGAGTTTGATCATAGGCAAATGCTGTCATGATCCAAAAGTAAGGACGAGACTAGGACCCTGCTGCTAGGAACAGGAAAGATATCTGGCCTGAGCACTGCAGTCTGAGATCGAGATGGCCCTAGGAGAGCAATTCTATAAGCTCAAGGTATTTCTTACTGTGTCCATACAAAATGATTAATATTATGTATGCTTATGTTGGTTGGACAAGGAGAGGAGAAACACGTCCTAGAAGCAGTTTTCCTACGTGTCCTGACTAGCTTGGATGAGACTGAACCTTTCTCCCCTCCAAACTGCCTTCAGTAAATGATTTCAGTATATTGAGGCAGTTTCTCTTATCTCACAGGAACCTAGCTGGCCTTAGGTATACAGATCCCAGGTGCTAAGCCAGGCCTAATCTTTGGGATGTAGATGCCTGGCTCCAGGCTGGCTGATTTTGGAGATGTAGATTCCAAGCTCTAGCAGACTGGTCTTTGTTGTGCTAATCTAAGTGCTTGTAGCTTGTAAAAAGGTGAGGCCAGGATTACTGGCCTGCTGATGTAAAGAAACAATGTATGTTTTGTCTCAGTGTTCTTTCTGTAATTCCTTTTGATTACATCACTGTATTGAGCCCTTTAGAGGTACTATGATCTATATAAGGGAGATTTCAGGGCTCTCACGGGGACACGTGCATCAGAGAACCTGGGAAGATAGGGCTGAGGACAGAAGCTGAGAGAACAAAGGCGCATGTGCTTGAGGATTCCTGAGGCCTCCATGACATACATGTAATAAACGGCTGCTAAGACCAACCAGCTTGGCCTCGTTTCCTTCCTTCGCCTGACCATCGCCATCGACCTCCGTGGAGTGGGGAAACGGCCTGACCGCCGGCCCTTTTATTTTTTGTGTGATTACACACTTTTCCCCTAGCATGTGTGGCAGGCCTCCAAGCCATGGAGTAAAACTCCTGGTACTTACCTCGACTATTCTTGGGTGTTAATCTCCTATTTTGTTATTTTATATTCCACAGATGAATGCAATCTTTCTATGTCTGTCCCTCTCTTTCTGACTCATTTCACTTAGCATGATACTTTCCATGTAGTGCCAATTGTATGTAAATTTTATAAGTTTATCATTTCTAATAGTGCATAGTACTCCACTGTGTAGATGTACCAAAGTTTCATTAACCAGTCATCTGTTCTCGGACACTCGGGTTTTTTTCCAGATTTTGCTATTGTGAACAGAGCAGCAATGAACATAGAAGTGTAGATGTCATTTCGACTATACTTTTTTGTCTCTCCAGCATATATTCCAGGAGTGGTATTGCTGGATCAGATGGGAGCTTAATTTCTAATTTTTTGAGAATTGTCCATACTGTATTGCAAAAGGTCTGATCCAATCGGCATTCCCACCAGCAGTGAAGGAGAGTCCCTTTCTCACCACATCCACACAATACCAGTTGCTTTTGTTCTTTTGGATGTGGGCCAGTCTCTGTGGTATGAGATGATATCTCATTGTATTGATCTGCATCTCCTTGATGATTAGTGATGTAGGGGTTGGTTGTGCTTATAAGAGTTTTCCTTCTTATCTTACAAAAGCCCTTTAATTCTTCTTTTAGGTTTGGTTTTGAGTCTATGAAGGTCTGAGCTATTGTTTATTTATTAAATGGTGTATTGTTCTATCAAATTTGAGTAAGAGTTTAACCAGATAAAGTATTCTTGGTGAGGCATTCATTTCATTGATTTTTTTCACTATATCCTACCATTGTCTTCAGGCTTTGAGTGTTTCCTCTGATTGTTCTGCTGTAAATCTAAGGGGTGCTCCTTTGTATGTGATTTCCTTCTTTGACCATTTCTACTTGCAATATTGTGTCTCTATCCACGGCATCCATCATTCTGACTATGATATGCCTTGGAGTGTTTTTTATTAGGGTCTCTTTTAGCTGGCATCCGTCTGGCCTTTGGATCTGGATGTCTGCAATCTTTAACTCTGGGAACTTTTCAGCAGTGATTTCTTTGACTGTGGCTTTTTCACTGGGGTTGCCTCCCTCTCCTTATGGTACTCCGATGATTCTTATGTTGTTCCTCTTGGTCTCATCCCCTAGTTCTCTGATTCTCCTTAGAGCTATTTTGAGGTCCTTTCCCATTGTTTGTTGTTCTCTATGTGATTTCTGTTGCTCATCTTCAAGCTCATTGATTCTGTCTTCAGCTGCAGTCATTCTACTGCTGAGGTCACGCACTGCGTTTTTAATTTCATCTATCGAATCCTTTATTTTGGACACTTCTTTTAGTAGCTTTCTTATTTCTTCTCTCATTTCTTCCTGTATTTTCTTGACTATTCATTCCCCTGTTTCTTCTATTTCTTCCTTTAATTTTCTAGATGTCTGCTCCATTGATTCTTTGAGTAGTTCCTTGAACATCCTCAGCATTTCATCTCAGAATTCTTTATTGGAGAGGACATTTTTGTGGGTAACCCCTATTGAGAATTCAGAATTCTTTTCTTCATCCTCACCTCATAATGAAAATTTGCGCTGTTTCTTCATGCTGTTGTGATTGTCTAGAGGTAATACCTTGTATTTCACTAGCACTGTTCCCTCTTACCACGACAAAGGAGCCTGAATAAGGTTGGTCGATGTTGGTCACCCTTCTCCCCTCTAGAATCTGTCCGTCCTCTCAGGCATTATTCTGTGGCATATGACGGGCATCTAGTGAAGCATTGGATGAGGTGCTCTTTTATATTGGGCTTGTACAGCTTCTTCCAACTGGTCTTTTGTTGGATTTGGGGTAGGCTAGTGGATTATTCTTGTATTTTGGTTGAGGAGGCTAGGACATTTTTCACAGAATTAGGTTATAAAGACTGGGATGTGAGTTGAGTGTGCCTGGAGTGAGGAATGTTACTGCATCTGCCACACAGAAGGCCACGCCCACTTTTGAGGAGGTCACACCTCCTACCGTGGAGGCCACACCTACTCAGTCCCAGGGAGGTGCTGACCTAGGAACATGCAGCAGACTGCGGCACTGCGATGAGGTTGTCGGCCTTCTGACAGAACTTGGGAGGTGTTCCCCAGAGTCTCTTCCAACTACCCGTAGACTGAAATTTTCAAAACTTTGTCATAATATAAAAATTTCTAGTACTAATATTACTTAAATTTTATACTGTATCTCACTTGCCTTATGCCCTCCAAGACACTCTTTCCACATATCCAGATTGATGATCATATATCCAATAATTGCAACTTCTTTCTTGTATTATTTCATATTATACTATATTTTTTTCTCAAGACATAAGCAGGTGTGTTTGTGGTTTCCTTAGTCCACTAAAATGCTAGATAATGTAAAAACACTATTTAAAGTAAAATCTTTCACTGTATTATTATTTTCTCACATAACTAGCGTGTAATTCTACTACTAACATAACTAGTAGAAATAGCATGAATTTTGGAGGCACAAAGCCACTCATTAAAATCTTATTTTTAACATTTTCAACCTGTATCATCTGAGTAAGCAAATTATTTCTAAGCCTGCCTTCTTATGTGAAAAACAGGGATTAAGGGAAGTGAAAAAATATGACCTATAATTATGAAAATTGTCATGAAAATTGTCAACATCTGGAAGTGTTACACCATCCTTTCAATAGAACATGTGCAGGGGTTTTTGGTTCATTGAATCTAGTCTGAGCATTAATAAGTCTTACTTCACCAGGTCTTGCAAGATCTAGCATGGCATGCCATTAATAGACTAAGAGAGGAGTGATTATGTTAGCAGAGATCTTTTGACACATATGATACCACTATATTCATGCTATTTCTACTAGTTATGTTAGTAGTAGAATTACATGCTAGTTATGTGAGAAAATAATAATACAGTGAAAGGTTTTACTTTAAATAGTGTTTTTACATATAGAGATCATTTTACACATATGATACCACTATATTATATATAAAAGAACACTATATTCCACCTGCTTCTTTTATATTCATTGTAATATGAAGCAATATAGTGTGATTCATAGGGGGAAATCTCAGTTCTGGTTAAGATTGGTAATCTGATAAGAGACTACTTGATAATCTTTTTAGCACCTCCAGAACACATATAAAAAAATCAAGAGATTAAAAAATATAGAAATTGTTGAAGACGCCAAAAATTTACTGCTAACAAAGCAGCTTGCAAAATACTGACAGAACCCAACTGACAAGCTCTTATTTTACAGAAGGAGGGCTTAGAAAGCTTGGAAGCATAATTCAACACTTTGAAACACTTTGACAGCTGGAGATTCCTATCATTTGAGAGTATCTATGAATCTGGTAGGTCCCTGATTTTGAAGAGTCATTATCTAAAGAAAAATGCTGTAATCTTATAGAGATAATGTGAAATTTTCTTTGACATGAGGACACCAGTGCCAAGAAAAAAAAAACAGGCAAAGTTATAGAATGCATCGCTTCAGAATCTACACTATACAGATGCTTGCAGATTAAAATTAGCCCTGGGTGACTGATTTTTTCCATTGGGGGAAAAAAAAGACCACAAATTGGAAAATTAAGATTTACCCACTTATTAAGATCTTTGAGAACTCTAGCTGCTTATACAAATCTGCATCAACTCAACAAATACTCTAAGAGAATAAATTCTCATAGAAAGAAGTGGACCACTATTGACCATAAACAAATTTTCTTATGCTCCTGCTGAATGAAAACCACGTTTCTATTTTAAAAATTCAAAGATATTTCTCCTTAAATTGTGTATTGACATTTTCATTTAGTAAAAGGTAAGGTAAAGGCCCTCCCGTTGATCGTCGATTTGCTCGAGCGGGCCCAGTAACGTCTCCATTGGAGACTTTGTTGTTACTGTGTCTGGCATATCGAATACTCTCGGTAGCTTGCCGGGCTCTCCGAGAGGGGCGGAGGAATCGAACTCGGGTCGGCCATGTTGGCCGCATGTAAGGCGAACGCCCTACCACTGAGCTATCACTCCATGATGGGATATAAAGATAAATACATAGATAGACTTATATATTTGAAATTTAGAGAACCAATAACTTGGAACTATAGTACAATTCTATCACCTATTTTAAGTCCAATCATTGATGGTAACTTGAATGTCTTCCAGAAGTCAAAGAAGGTATAAATGGCTCTGTTCTATGGAGTAAAGCAAGATATTGCCTAGCTCCTTCAGAAAAAGTCAAATCTCATGGTCACACATGGGACTCCTGGTAAGAAATATCATCTATAATTATCTCAACCAAGTAGTTTCTACATTGATGGAAGGATGTACAGGTTATCTGTGCCTCTAATATGCACACCAAAAAAGCTGGCAGGCTTTAGTGTTCCCAAACAATCTACCAATTGAGTATTGTCCTTATTTTTAAAGGTTCTGGGTCAGTCTAATTAACCCACTAATCTCATGTCCCAGAAAAAGACATTTGTTTGCCTTCCAGAATAACTGAGTGAAGATTATACAGATTAACATTATACAGATATCTTTTAAAGTGCTAAGGAGAAACTTGGGCCACTATTGTTATAAGACTTCCAACAAGGTTAAGGAAAATGGTACCCAGATCATGGTCAGAGTGCTGTGGTGTGAGGGCCACAGTCACAAGTCACTGGATTCAAAGTACTGCTTCAATCTGGAAGAGCCACACTGGACATTGTCTCTAGGGTAGGGGGAGGTGTTATTGGAAGTTTTAAAAGGTAAAGATCATTACTAATCCCTCTATATTTCCAGTGTTTTTTTTTGACAACTTGCTGAGTCACTGCTGTCCATTAAACACTTTGCAAAGTGTTGTCTTTATCTGTCTAGTGAAAAGAGAAAAAAAATCTAATCCAAATATTTTTTCAATTTAATTCTAGTTTTAAATTAAAATCACATCCAAAAGACTAGAAAATATGCTACATTTTATTGAAGAATTTTAGTTATTTTGTATTTCTAAAACTTCTGTATTTTTCTTCCTTGATATGTGTTTTATTTGCTATCTATCTATCTATCTATCTATCTATCTATCTATCTAATTTCCCTCAAGAAGAAAAACACTTGCCTTGCGCGCAGCCAGCTCACCCAAGCCGGGTTCGATTCCTCTGCCCCTCTCGGAGAGCCTGGCAAGCTTCTGAGAGTATTCAATATGCCAAACACAGTAACAAGAAGTCTCACAATGGAGACGTTACTGGGCCCACTCGAGCAAATTGATGAGCAATGGGAGGACAGGCTTTGATTCTGATTTTTTAAAAAAGTCAAATATAATCACTGGCAAGTTCTTATAAAGCACCCCACAAGCAATATAAGGAAAAAGTATTGTTATCTTAATTTCTTTTTTTCATTTTCTTTTTGGAGAATGGTGATTGGATCTTCCAATTAGAGTTCAGCAGAACCAAGAGTATTGCCCAGTGACTCTCAGTCAATTGGTTTCAACCCAAGAGCTTGATAGCATGATGCACATCCGCCCCACAGTGCTGAGGAATCCAGACCAGCTGGGCAGTGTGGACTCCTCCAGGACCATACTCAGTGGTATTTGAGGCGGGGGCGGGAGGGGGACACTCTAGGGCTGCACCTAGTGATTCTCATGGGATCTTATGGTGCCAAGATGGAACAGGTTTGCTTATGCAAATCATGCACCCAGACCCTGTACCATCTCTCCAGCCAGCCTCTATTATTTTCTATTTTTGTCTTAAACTTTGTAACCTTTCCTCTAGATAAACACCTAGAAAAGAAGGAAATGAGAGATCAGGAATCACAAGGGGAGATTCCAGTCTAAGAAGCAGGTGTAATACCTACAAAAAGAGAGAAATGGTAGGAGCATTAGGTGTGAGGCACTCCACACCACCGTTGTGCAGTTTTAGTGATGCCTAACTAATGATTGTGTTAAGCTACCCTTACCCATTAGAGTAGGCCCCCTTCTGCAGAAAAGTACCCTACTTGATTTCTTGATTCTTTTCTTACTCAGACTTGGAAGAGTCAGGGAAAAGCCTGTGATAACTCTGAGACAGACTCAGAGAGGGTCACTGAGTACCTATTCTGTCAGAAGGTTTGGTGGGCACCCTTCCATGGCTCCAGCATTACTGACTGGAACTAGCCCATCTCACTTTCAAAGATGTTCAGAAAAAATTTTTCAAGTTGAGAAATCTCTTTTAATGTGCCTCTTACCCTTGTGAATGCTTTTTTTTAAAATTAACAACAACAACACAACGAAAACAAACCCTTATTTTTTTTTCAGTTGGGATTTACAATATTTTCAGTAGAGTTTCAGAAATATAATGTTCCAACTCCACACCCACCACCAGTGTCAGCACCCTCCATCAATATCTCATGTCTCCCCCTCTCCTTCCCACTCCCTACCCAATTTCCTTGGAAAACTTAAAATACATATATAGGTCAGGTCACATATTTATAATGGTATCAACACTTGTGGTTTTGACATACACTGTGTTATGTCACCTCTTCTCCACCAAAGTATCCAAGACACTTGACTAATTTCATTAAGTTACCTTTACTCCATCTCATAATTTTCATTCATTATTTAATTTGGCAATGGAAAGGGGCTTTAGAGTAAGACAGACCTCAGGCTTATTCCAGTTTTGCCACCAACATGCTGAATGGTCTTTAACTACTAGTATAAACTCTCATCCCTGGTTTCCTCAAGGAAAGTCCTTTTTTCATGAAAACATTCAATAAGAGATTCTCAAAGAGGGAAGACCCAGAGAAACACCTGATATTCAGGTGTGTTCATATAATGTGGATCTACATGATCGGCTAAATTTACATACACAGGATGGAGACATCATTTACACAGATCATTCTTCCAGAAATTGTGGGATTAGGCTATACATGTCAGTGTCTAAAGATATTTGATTTTTGAAAGAAAAACAATTTACAATTACCACTATGGTCAATTTCCATCATGTAAAGGTAAAAGGTAAAGGTAAAAGGCCCTCCCGTTGATCATCGATTTGCTCGAGCGGGCCCAGTAACGTCTCCATTGGAGACTTTGTTGTTACTGTGTCTGGCATATCGAATACTCTTGGTAGCTTGCCGGGCTCTCCAAGAGGGGCGGAGGAATCGAACTCGGGTCGGCCATGTTGGCTGCGTGCAAGGCAAACGCCCTACCCGCTGTGCTATCGCTCCAGCCCATCATGTATACATCAAATTAAATGCACACAGAGAACAGAATGAACACAAATATAAGAGGAAAAGCTAATTAGAAAAGTACAAAATAAAAATATACAGAACAAGAATATCTGCATTAATGCCTGATTTTCACATTTCTTGGTATCAGTATTGCTATGACCAGCTACACTTTTTCGCTTATGACAGCAGTGTATACTTTGTTATTCATATAATAAATTCCCTTTTATACATAAGTTAGTTTAAATGGATTTCTGTTGCTTTTTACCAAAACAGCTTTTAATCAAATAGACAGAGTCCTGATTAATAGATGCTTTTCAGAATAAATGCTTTTCCTTTAACCTAAGCTTTCCTGGAGTCAGCTGTTTTCTAAAACCCAATTTTCCATTTTTCTTGTGCTTTCATTTAGCTAGCTCTGGCCAGATTATACCAACTGATTGTAGCAATATTTGGAGACACAATCAGGAGACTTACACATATACTTCTTACTGGAGTTAAGTGTGAGGTAAATTTTTTTAAAAAATAAACATATGCCAGAGATAGCATAATTAGGCAACAGATTTTAGAAACTTGACTTGAAAAATCATCACACTCTGGTCTCAGTGTTAGTATAAAGGTTAACTAAGGAATTTGACTTCAGAAATGATCTAATTAGTACAAGGACATCCTCTATCCAGCAAAGATAATATAATTATGTACTGTTTCTAAATTCTATTGATTACTGAATATTATTCCCTTTAACTTTTTAGAAAAACTCTTATTTTGTCATGGTGACATTGTGAGACATGTAATTATAGACAACTGTAATTAGGTTGATGCAATTTTATCAATACAGCATGACAAATGGAGTCAGCAACCCAATAAGTAAACATGTATTTTTCATACATAAAACCGAGTAAATGATTCCCAAACTGCTAGAGGATTTATGTTGAATTAGAGTAGTTAGGGGATCCTGTGCTCTTTTATTGTAATTAAGACCACCTTTTCCCCCAAAGGATTGTCAGAATACGGACATGGGGTTCTCTACAGCACAGAATTAGCTGGTTTATACACATATTATCTAGTGCTGTGACTGTCTATTTGTTTTCAATGTATAAAGAATCTCTGCTATTTAGTGAGGCATCCAGACTATCCCCAAGGTCTACATATATCCATTCAGTTATATATAATTTTCTGCATCCCTGAAAAACAACTCAATAGTTCTTTTATTACAGTTCTCATCATAGTTCTTCTCGTATACGAGCTAGCTGAATGTTTATCTTTGATTTTTTCCCTTTGATTATGTGCTTTTGAAAATCTGTACCTAAATCTTATTCATCTTTATAATCCTCACAGATGCAACTGTGATTATACATTGTAGAAAGTTGATTTTTAAGTAAACTGTAAGTTACTAATAATGCTTATTTCCCTATAAAAGCAAGAATGAAAGCATCTGAGCTTCAGGGCTTATCCACCAGAAATATCTAGCTATGCAAAGATAAAAAATCCAATATAACTTGCTAAGCACATCTATTTTCATAAAAATAGTCAATTCTCCAAAATCACAGGCCTTTATAAAATAACAGAGGAACAACCTAAAAGGAGCAAAAAAAAAAAATTATATATGCTGATAAACAGGTTAAGAATTGTATAGTTGTCTATGAAGCAAGTCAGATTTCTTTGTATTCAATCTAACTCTAAGTAAACTAATATGGAGTAACATTTTATGTAAGAATCTGGTTGGGTCTTTTAGACAAGTTGGAATATGCTTTGAAAATAATGGGAGGGATCTGTTTAAATGTCACAGGATAGAAAGTTATACCACTCTATAGTTTTGTAGTGCTGAGAATCTGATCATAGTACTTACAGTTTGATAATTCATCAGGTGGGAAACTAAAATTTGCTTCCCATAGTTAAATGAGAGACATTTGAAAGATACAAATTCCACATAAGATATCAAGTAGCAATATTTTAAAATATTATAATATCTTGACATTTAAAAAAGGATGGAATCTTAACAAAAGGATAAATTTCCACTGAATCTGAATAGTTTAAATTTTACTTGTTTCGTTATTTTATAATAAAAATTAAAATTATACTGAAAATATATATCAATTGCAGAAATTTTTTTAAAAAATGTTAATAAGAAAGTAAGGACATTTTGTTATTTTTTCTATAAAATTTGTTATTTATTATAGTTTATAACATGCTATATATCATGAATTAATATTTTAATGTAAACACTTTCTGTAATACTGAAAGATTACATTATTTTCAACAATGACCACATTTAATAAAAATGTTTCATTTTATCTATTAATATGTTGCATATTTTTGTACATTATGAGAATATATTTAGCATTTATATTTTTATAATTATTATTATATATGTTGAACATCTTACTAAAAATTTTTGTATTTAAATAACATTACTATTTGCACTTATAAAGAAGCTTTTAAATGTTCCTGGAATTTAACAAATAGTTTTGTTGAAAAATTATCAGAATTTATATCCCTTAAGTAGTCACACAAATCTCATGTTACTCTATGCTTTGACTGCTCTGAGAAAATATTTGTATTTCAAATTTACATATGTTTGCTAATGCTGCTTTTCAAATTTATTCTTTGTCATATGTGCTGGAAATGAATAAATGAGAACCAAATATTCTACTAAAATGCTAATCCTGGTTCATAGAGTCAATATTTTCTTTTCATCAACTTCTACCATTTTAATTGTGGAAGCTAAAACAATTTTTCCCAAATCATGAATTTAAAAAAATGATAAGACACTGTGAATATTTGGTACAAATTTTTGAATCATCTATATATTTTTAGTACAAAATATTTGCTTGGAAAATAGCTGGGTACTTACTCAATAGTTACACCTGCAATGTTTGTTTGGAAGTGAGAATTTGGGAGCCTTGATGCCAGGGATTGAAGCCAGCCCTAGTCATGTCTTTCTGGTTCCAAACTAACTTTTAGAATAACTGATGATGAGTATTTATCTTGATTCTTAATACTAGAGAGCACTGTTCTTTTTCATTTCCATGAAAAGGAATTCATTCACTTGTGCCTGGGTATTTCCCTCTACAGGGGTGGGCCCCTTCTGTGTATTTTTCAGTCCTAGAAAGGTTGCTTGTAGAGAACACAAATTGAGGTCTTGTCTCCTTCATTTCACTCAGCCAAGGTCAGTACATACCCTATACTTTTCCTAAAATTTTGTCATAACAGACTACACCTAAGCCTCTTAAGCCTTTAGTGAACCTACTTCCTTGGGCTAGGGCCTCCACAGGTTTTTCTAATTTTAATTGAATAAGAATGGAGCGATAGCACAGAGGTAGGGTGTTCGCCTTACAAGCAGCCAACATGGCCGACCCGAGTTTGATTCCTCCGCCCCTCTCGGAGAGCCCGGCAAGCTACTGAGAGTATTCGATATGCCAGACACAGTAACAACAAAGTCTCCAATGGAGACGTTACTGGGCTCGCTCGAGCAAATCGACAATCAACGGGAGGACCTTTACCTTTACCTTTACCTAAGAATGTTAGACTCCAGGGGACTTGTGTATTTCTTTTCCACCAGGTCAGTTTAGGCTTTGGTCAAATAGGACATAGGGAACCACATGCAGTGCTGAGATTCAATAACCTGAGCTGGCCACATGCAAGGTTAGGATCTTACCGTCTATGCTATCCCCGGTCCAATTTCTTCAAATTATTTTGTTGTTGTTGAAAGTTGAACCTGTTCTACTGAGTAATAGTAATTAAGATAGATCTTAATTATCAGGATTTATATGTTTTTCTGGCAAAAGGTGAATTACTTTCAGTTGGTTCACACTTTTTTTAAAATTTTTCCTGAGAAGGATAACAACTTCCAAATTCTAAGTATAAATAACTAATATTGGAAATTTATACTTATTTTTCATTACACATATTATAATGCAAGGTTTTCTCTCCTACCTTTCAACTAGTAAGAGCTTAGGTTTTTGAGTTACCTTTTCTTTCCAGTAATGATAAGCTGAGTGATAAGTGATAAGAGACCACATCTTCTACCATGTCTTATTGCCAATTAAAGTGTGCAGGATGTAGGTAACATTCTTGTCTTTCTTTTTTGTGACATAATGCTTTCCTTGACTTGCCATTAATAATAACTGAGTCTATTGACGGTTAGTGATGTCTGCAAATAACTTTTAATGCAAGTCCACAGAACATATATAAGTGTATTTGTTAATACAAAGCCAAGGCCTTGCTGGGACCACTCTCCACACACTTGGATGAGCCTCATGCATAAAAGAACTGACAGAGGAACCCAGGTGTGTGGGACCCGGGGCTGAGATCTCCAAGCCTGCACAGTTTGGGACTGGACCTGCCAGTAACTAGACAGTTACACCCACCAACTGCCGTGTAACTCCAACAACGGCCAGGATCCAGAGATCACCACACTCAGCTCCCAGAAGCGCGCGGCCACATTCGCGGCCGCGCGGCATCTTATCATCTCATTCCTAATTTGGTCAAACTGGCAGGCTACCAAATGTAATATGCCCACACGGCAGAGTCTGGCAAACTCCCCGTGGTATACCCAATATGCCAAATACCAGTAACAATGATGGGTCTCGTTCTCCTAACCCTGAAAAAGCCTTGAATATGGCACTTTAAAAAAAAAAAATCTCAGGGCTAGGATGAAGAAGACGTTACTGGCACCTGCTCGAAGCAATCGACGAACAACAGGGTGGTCGTGATCGTGATCGTGATTTGTTAAAAATACTCATGTTCACTACCGTTTGTTCAATAGCTCAGTATTTAGTCAATTCAATCCTATTTATTTTCAAATAAAAGAACTTTTAATAAACTAACAAATAGGACAGATTTTATGGCCTTGAAATTTTGCTGTTATTGCATTTGCAGCTGATGTACTGAATGTCTTCAGAGTTTCCTACTATATAGATTTGGAAGAATCACAAAAGATCACGAAGAACGAAGTAATTTAATTTTGATAATTTTATAGTTTGGGTCTCTATTTCATTTTTAATCATCCATTATTATTATTATTATTATTATTAAGTTCTCTAAGTTTTCTTATATTTCTAAAACTGCAGACCTTTTCTATCCTCTCTGGGCATAATACAAGGACAGATCCAGTTTCAGCAAGTATAGTTTTTCTATTCTAGGATTCCAAATGAAAGTTATTACAACTGTGGATTTAAAAATAATTAGTAATGAGGGGCAGGCAAGACAGTACAGGGGGTAGGGCCCTTGCCTTGCACATGGCTGATCTGGGTTTGATCCCCAACACTATATATGGTCCTCTGAGCACCACTAGGATTGATCTCATCACTGATTGTGGCCTCAAAATAAAGTAAAATAATTAATAATGAGATTATGAAAGTTATAAATTAAAACATTACTTCCAAAGCCTTTTACTAAACAAAACTGCAGATTTTACAAGCAAAAGAATTTGCAAAAATAGTTGTGTCAATACTCAATTTTATACAGTCTGTTTGTAACTCCATTTAAATGTGCTAATTATTTTAAATAAGGTTATAAAAAGTGGGATCTTTTTGGAAGGAAGAGGAGTTTGAACCCAGACCTACTGGACCCAAGAAGTGGGGTGGTAAAAGAATTTACAGGAGAGCAAGAGGTTTAGGTGAGTACAAAACAGGATTATTAAAAGAGTGTACTGGTCAAACTAACACAGTGGAGGCTCCACAAAAAAGAGATCCACTCAATTCAGTCTTGGAGTCATTTGTTGTGCTTGTTTCTTGGCTGCTTAGGTGGGAAGTTTCTGCTTTCTACAGATGAATTCATTCTGGAGGTGGGCGAGCAGGACATCTGTAGCCAATTCTGGGAAGAGAGTGAGTTTGTACATAAAAATTTCTGAGCCAGTCATGAGAAGGAGTGAGATGTGTAGAAAATAATTTGGGAAACCCCATGAAGAGGGTCACTGGGAAAATTACAGGAACCGAGCAGTAGAGTTTAGTGACTGCAGGGCCTCCAGGGTCTCTTGGAAACAGCTGGCCGTGTGAGGGGGGAACAGCACAGCTGAATGCTCTGGCAGGGAAGGTCTCAGCCTGTCCAGGGCATTTTAGAGATGAGACTTAAACTAAGCACCTGCTCAGGGCATGACGGAGGGGGAGGTTATCATTTAGATCACATTACTTCTGGGAAAACTGGAACAAGGTTTATCATGTCAATCAAGGATTATATTTTCTAGATGAATGTATAGTTTTTGAACTAACCTTCTGAGTCCCAAATCAAGAGAAATTTTAATATTTTTACTTAACTTTTTTTGGGCTGGAGCGATAGCATAGCAGTAGGGTGTTTGCCATGCACGCAGCCAACATGGCTGACCCGAGTTCGATTCCTCTGTCCCTCTTGGAGAGCCCGGCAAGCTACCGAGAGTATCCGACCCACATGGCAGAGACTGACTGGCAAGCTACCTGTGATGTATTCGATATGCCAAACACAGTAACAACAAAGTCTCCAATGGAGACGTTACTGGGTCTGCTCAAGCAAATCAATGAACAACGGGAGGACAGTGACAGATAAAGGTATCTGTTTTTTACTTACCATAAATTAATTGATTGAGGCTGAGAAATCTGAAGTTACACCGAACTTGCATAAAAGAGAAACTGTTTTTTTTTTTTTTTGGTCTTAATGCCCTCTATGATTTTAACCAGTTAGCATCTGATTTTCATTCACATCCTAACAATATTCTCTACCATTATGTAAAATTGACAAATGTAATTGAAATCAGCTTTGCTGGTTTTAGTTGTACCCTTATAAATTAATAAAGCAATGTCTTTTTTCAAATGTGCAAGGTGGAGGAGCCTTCAATTGGAGTCCCTCCTGGCAATAGTCACCCTGGGGGCTGGTGGTTTAATGCAAAGGCACTGAGATATCTGGGATTATCTGAGCCATCCTGGCATTACTTGGGGGTCTTCCAGGGTCACATCAGTTGATTCTGAAGGATCACAGTCTACTAGGCTAGGGTAAGATGCACCTCAACTGTTGTACTATCTCCCAGGCACCATATGTTAATGAAATTCATAACAGCAATGTAGAATACGTATTTAGGTTATGGATCACATCCTTTCATTCTTAGGGATCATTCCTAGCACTGCTAAAGGAGCTGTATGTGGTGTCAGGGACTGAACAATGGTCAGGCATGTGCAAGGCAAGCACTTCTACCCACTGTACTATCTCTCCTGCTCAAAATGTATATATTTTTATGATAGGAATGTCTTTGACTTTTTGAAAGTTATACTTTGAAAAATATAACAAGCAATGTTGCTAAATATCCTACTAAATATTTAGGTCTGTTTAATGCTATGTTTGCTTTTTTCTTTCTTTCTTTTCCAGAGCTAAATCAACTTAATTGGGTATAATGAGGAATATTGTGCCTTTATTCTTTGTTTACATTAGCTCAGATTCACATTAATTTTATGTAATGAGTGAATGAAATAATGTATGTATGCTTATCAGCGCTCAGTAAATATGGTAGAGCATCTATTCAATTTAATTTCACCAAATGAATGCAGTGCATCTTATTTTTATTACTTTAATTTTTTTTTTATTTTGTACTTTTGGTTACACCTGGCAGTGTTCAAGGATCACTTCTGGCAATGCTCAGGGTATGGTGTGGTATTAGGGATCAATCTGAGTCATCTGCATGCAAAAAAGAGCACTGTACTATCTTTATATCTGCAGTGTATTTTAAATAATAGTTTTTCCCTATTTTTGCATAGAACATGTGGACATAAATATACATTATTAATTATAATCCAATTTTTAAATTTTCCAAATGTCTTGTTCCTAGTAATAACATTATATATTGTCCTTAAATTACAGAAATATATCTGCCTTGATTTATTTTCCTGTCTGGGCTGTAACCTTAAAGTTACCATAGCAATTCAGAATGCAAAGAAAGTAAAGAAAGGGGAAGGGGGACTTTATTTTATTATAGTTTTTATTATAGCTTTTTAAATTTGATAGTTCAATATCATCAGTTACTTTTACTTTTCTGCAAATTCCCCTGAAATTTTCAGTATATATCTTTTTAAATACTAAGATTTAGGGGTAGTCAAGCTACAATAGAAAACTACAATAGAAAAACTACAATAGAAAACTAAACAATAGTTTAGATATTTAATTTAGTTTAGATATTTAGATATAGTTTAGATACTTTAGATATTTAATAGTTTAGATATTTAATAGTTTAGATATTTAAATATCTAAAAGAATATTTAAAGGAGCTTATTAAGTAAATAAATATCTCTATTTGAAGATCAACTTTCATCTTTCCCAGAATTTTATATCTGATCATATGTGTGTATTTAAGTTATTAATAACCAAAGTTCATTTTAAATTTCCAAATAAAGCATATAAGTATATAATAGTGGGGGATTTATCATTCTATAAATCTTTTATTTAATTCCTCTTAATTGTTGCTCTACTTAGTTTATATTCCTAAAATCTAACTTTCTTGTTATTTGGTTTTTGTTATCATTTTTTTTAATTTGGTCTATGTTTACGCCAACATTCATTCCTTAAGCTTTGATGTCTAATCTTTAGCAAGCACCTGCTTCCAAACTCTTAGGATGGGATTTATATTTCTCACTTAAAGGGATTTTCATGTAGAACCGAGAATAATAATATATATATGTATATATATGTATATATATATGTGTGTGTTATACCATTATTGGAAGCAATTTATCAAAGCATCATATACCTGGGCTTCAGCTGTCTCTTCAGTCCACTGTCTAGACTCTTGGACACCATCAGCAAAAAAAGACAGATGATTACAAAATACAATATATAATTTCTATCTATCAATACAAATATGCCCTCTTTTATACTATCTCTAATTAGGAACTTGGTTCTTGAATAAATCTAGTGTTTTCTAGATCCCTTCTAGATGTGACACACAAAAATTATTTATAAAGAAAAGAAGAAAGAAATTAATCGAGCTTGTCAAGACACACTAACAGGGACGTGGTTCAAAAGATTGTATAATATGCTTGATATCTTTGGCACTGAAAGGCCCTCTGAGCACTGCCCAGGGTATTTTGCTGGGGATCCAGCAATGGGCCCTAGACTCTCTTACTGCAAAGGGTGCCAAGACAAACTGAAGTTTTCACTTTTGTTTGGGAACCACACACAATGGTCCTTAAGGGTTATTTCTGGCTGTGTTCTCAGGGATCACTCAGGAGATACTTGGGGAACCCTAAGGATGCCTGGGATTAAACCCAGCTTGGCCGATTGTAAGGCAAGTGATTTCCCCTCTACCTGCTGTACTATTTCTTGGGCCCTAAACTGGAGTTAAAAAAAGAAAAAAAGGAGAGATTACAAACAATTTAGGAAGACTGTATTTAAATCTGGGATTTTCTCTTTCTGGTTGTATGACCTTAAAATCAAAGTTAAATGATCTTAAATTTTTTTCTGAGGCAGTTAAAAGCCTTTTATACTTATTTCGGGCTGAAGCAATAGCACAGCAAGTAGGGCGTTTGCCTTGCATGAGGCCGACCTGTCGGGTTCAATTCCTCCATCCCTCTTGGAGAGCTCGGCAAGCTACTGAGAGGTATCCCACACACACGGCAGAGTTTGGCAAGCTCCTCGTGGCGTATTTGATATGCCCAAAACAGTAACAACAAGTCTCACAATGGACACATTACTGGTGCCTGCTCTAGCAAATTAATGAAAAATAGGACTACATTGCTACAGATATTTATTTAATGATATAAGCTAAAATAAGTGCAATGATATAGGTACTATATATGTAAATTTCCCATTATATATGTAAAATATGTACACACATCTATATAATAATTATTATTATCCAATGGCATAAACTAATTACTGTCCATATTTGACTAGCCCAGAAGCTCAAAATAGCCAGCACAATCTCTAGCTGCAAAGGCCATCATTTGGCATGATTAATAGTGCTTTATTTTGAAAATGACCCTCATGAGAAGACAATGCCAAATGTCCTATTTGCCATATCCATAAATAATAATCTTCTGAGAAAATCTGAAAAAAATTACTTCTAGCATATGGAAGTGAATCTTTTACTTTTCATCAGGGAATAAGGAGTTTCAACTGAAATAAATGTTTTAAATAAAGAAGCTAGCTATCAAGAAAAAGGTAATTGGTTCAATTATCCAAAGCTGAAATTCAGAATAACATTTAATTCATGGTATAGTAACAAACATTTTTGGAAACCTACTTAGCATATACCATTCAATTTCTCTTTGGTGCCAGAATTTTAATTCTATGATTCTTGATCACTGCAAAGTAATTATGACACTCCCATATTCTCTGGAGGAATGTGGGAGTTTATTACTACAAAAGTCTATGATGAGAGGGGAATCTAGGAAAATATTCCTGGTTCCTAAGAAGCATATAACAAAAGCAAATATTTCATTCAGTGTATAAATATTATCAAGATCGGATGTGATTACTTTTGGGGATGTTACATGGAACTTGTCCTTATATTTGAATATCCGCCCCAGGCTATGGGGCAGGGGAGAGCCCTCCCCACCCCAAGGAACACAGCCCTGGCAGCCAACCTCCACTGCCCAACCACAGTCATGCTTCAGGCCACTTTCTGGATGCTCAGGCCGAGCCTCACGCAAGAATGAAATCCCACAGAACCCAGATAATGCAGAACTTTGTGACCTTGGACTCTGGACTCAACGGGACCTGGAACAGAGATCCTCTGCCTGCTTCCCCCAGTCTCAGGTGACTCAGGGATCACACCCATGAGCCATACCTTGCTACCACCAGATAATCTCATCAGCCACCTTCCAGAACTCACGGATGCTCCTCCCAGATGGGAATATAAAAGGAGGCTCCCAGAACCATGCCACCGAACTCCATGCCAGACTGTGGTGCAGGTGAGAGCCCTCCCACCCCAAGGGACCCAACCACTGGCACGCTCCAGGCTGTTTTCCGGACTGCATAGCCACAAAGCGGCCACACAACACATTATAAGACACTTCCTACCCATTATGCCTCTTGGAGAGCTTGGCAAGTGACAGAGAGTATTTCGCCTGCACAAGCAGAGCCTGGCAAGCTCCTCGTGGTGTATTCAATATGACAAATACAGTAACAACAACAGGTCTCTTACCCCTGACCCTGAAAGAGCCTCCAATCGTTGGAAAAAGACGATTAAGAAGAGGCTGCTAAAATCTCAGGGCTGGGAGGAATAGAGATGTTACTGGCATCCTCTCGAGTAATTTGATGTTTAATGGAATGACAGTGATTAAAAGAGTATATTAAAAGGTCCAGAGAAACAGTACAGGAGGTAAGACACTTACCTTGCATGTGGCCAACCAGGCTCCATCCCTGGTCTACCCAGCACTGCTGGACCAAACTTTCCAGTCCCTGAATGGAAGAAAGGGAATAAGGAAGTGAGAAAGAAATGGAGGGTTGGGGAAGGAAGGAAGGAAGGAAGGAAGGAAGGAAGGAAGGAAGGAAGGAAGGAAGGAAGGGAGGGAGGGAGGGAGGGAGGGAGGGAGAGAGGAAGGAAGGAAGGAAGGAAGGAAGGGAGGAAGGAAGGAAGGAAGGAAGGAAGAGGGAGGGACGGAGGGAGGGAGAGAGAGAAAGTAGATTAAAGTTTTTTCCGCATTCAAAATGGGGCTGCGTTTCACATGACTGACTAGATTTCAATCCCCAGCACATTGTATGATCCCCTGTAGGGATCTCTGAGGGCAGAGCCAGAAATAAGTGTTGAGCACTACTGGGTAGAGCCGAAAATCAAAAAGGTGTGTGTTGTGTGTGTGGTGGGGGGGGGGGATTCTGTATGATATATTTAACTACACTTATCTTCCAATGCCTAGAATCAATGTATTATATTTATAATAATTCAATGAAAATTCAAATATTTAAATAATGAAGTTACAACATACAAATATTTATGACATGCAAATATTTTAAGATATGATCTTGAATTTAAACTGGTAGATAGGTCCTGAATATAAATCAGCAACCTAAAGAAATATAATTTGAGGAAAAGAGAGTGAGTAAAATAGATCTTGAAGAACAATTTAATGTAATGATTTCAATAATAAAGTAGAAACATTGGCTTAGTTCCATACAATGAATGATTTAAACATGCTTAAAAAATCAGCTTATGAAACATTGCTTTACACAGAGTGGTGATCCATTCTCTGAAGTCTGACATTTAAATGATTTCATCACTCATTCTTAATTGTGCACAAGTTCTGTTTTTTCTTCTTTATCTTCTTCAAATAATCTATTCCCCCTTTATCCATTCTTTCATCTTCCATCTTGAAAAATTGGCAGATTTCAGGAGTTCTAGTTAAATTCTTATATCATTATTTGTTCTTATTCCTAATTCTTTTTGACATCTGCCATATTAGATTACATAAGAATGGAAGAAATATTTCCCTGAACAGTTTAAAATCTATGCTAAGCAAATCATCGTATACTGTCTTTAACCTTTTTTTCTCTATCACAGCTGTGGATTCATCCATATGGCACATTCTCAAGGCTGGAACCAATTTTCCTTTTTATTACCCAATTTACAAGTCTTGCAAATTTTTTAATGTTCTGATATATTTCTGAAATCTTATGTTTGGTGTGATTCCTTTTTTGCCATCCCTATCATTCATCCCTTTGAAGAATTTATTGTTCTAGTTACACGATGAGCTAAGAAATAAAAATTGTGTTTGACTAAGGGAGAAACAAAACAAATAATTGCTTCAGCCTGTAAATGGTTAAATAATACCCATCTTTCAGAAATCACTCTGAACATGAACTGTGTAAGGAACCCATACTCGTCTTTGACCTAATTTATTTCACTATAGTAAAAAAAGCATGATCAAAAACTGCAATGGTTTCAATTTATACTCCATGACTTAAATTTTTAACTTCAAGGGAAATGATCAAATATATAAATTTTTCAAAGACTTGGGCTAAAATTACTATAGTAATAAACAGTTAACCCACATGAAAATCATATATATCACAATGTTGGAGGATTGGATGCAGTGGGGATTATGTATTCATATTAAGAACCGTTATGATTTTTCATATAAGATAAGATGTAATCATAACCATTATGATGTATTCATATAAGAACTTATATGAATATTATGTATTCATATAAGAACCATTAATTCATATTAAGAACTGAATAAAGCCATTAATATACAGTAAATATCTAACTTTCAACTCAGCACATCCCATGCATACATGTATATACACACATACACAGGGAAGAGGTAAAAATAGCTACCTGTCTTTTAATTTAGCTCAGTAAGAAAGCATTCAATAGGATCATTCAGGAGGTTGATGTAATCTCAAGTAGTTAAAAGGTAGAACAAATTAGTGTCCTGTTCTTGCCTAGGAAATCTGCAGCAAAATAAAGAGCTACCTGTGACTTTGATTGCAATGTGAACTAAAGTTTCTGAGTTGCCACAGTAACCTTCCATAACCAAAAGCTGCTCCACTAATCACGGGTTAAACCACTGTTTTCCTGAGGGCTGAGTAAGAAGTAAGGGGAATGCAAATTAGAGTGTACCTGCTAAAATTTCGGAACTTGTAGTGATAAAACAACAATGGCAAGGTGGGAGTGGTAGTGGAAATCCTGAAATGCTTCATGGCATTAAAGACCAAAGAAGATACTTAAAACCCTTCTCTCAGGTCAGAAAGCAGCTTCCCAGGCCTGGAGAGATAGCCTTGCATGTGGCTGCCTCGGGTTCAATCTCCAGCATCTCCTATGGTGCCCCAAGCACCACCGGGAGTAATTCCTGACTGCTGAGAGCACTATCAGGTGTGAGCAAAAAGCAACTCCAGAAAAACCCAGAAAAAATCATACTACAGAACCAGAACAGTACTTGGGATAGAGAATAGTACTGGAGTTTAGGTACATAATTTGATCTTCAGCACCATTTGGCCTCAGGAGCATCATTGGAAATGGCCCTGGAGGCTCCAAGCACTGTGGGGTAGTCCCCAGCACTGCAGGGCTCAGAAAGCACTGTATTCTTGGGTCTTCACATTGAACTATCTGCTCAATTGACTAAAAATTATTACCAGGGGACCCTGGTCTCCCTAGCTCTGCTGGGAAAGACGCTCCTTGTGCCCCCATTTTTTTATCCTCTTCATTTTGCTCCCTCGGTTGGCTGGTTATTTTGAAGTTCAAAATTGTGTTTAGGGGCCAGAGTCATAGGAGAGCAGGTAGCACATTTGCCTTGTATGCAGCTGACACAGGTTCTATCCCTGGTACCCAGGAGTAAACTTAGTATCATGGGTGTAGCCTAAAACCAAAACAAAAAGAAGCACTACCTAGATTGAGGAAGGAAGTAACTAATCCAGAGGGAGTATAGCCCTTTTCTTGAGGTAACGGGCTCTAGTCAGAACAGATGAGAAATGCTTCGTGTCTGAAAACTTCAATGTATTTGTGATTAAATGGGACTGGACACTTTTGATTAATAAATTAAGTTGTTCATTAAATAAATTGACATAGAGTATCTACCATCCATCCAAATTACTCTCCTGGAAAGTAGAAAATAAGACTATGCTTTCTAAGACAATTTAGAAGGACAGTTGGAAACAGAAATACAATCACTTTTATGTTTTAACTGCATGAGTCTCGCTTGATTAATTCCATTAAGTTTATGACCTTGAGCAAGTTACTTAAACTCTCAATTCCTCATCTATAAAATTAAGTTAATAGTGCTTCTTAATACTACTATAAAGATTACATTTTTTAAGTTTCGTCAAGCATTATTACTTAAATTGCCCAACACTTTGATTCATAACAATTAAAGGGCACCTATAGATGTTCTCTAACCCACTTGAGTCTTTATCTTATGATGAAGATATATTTACAGTTTTACTGATTATAGTATAGATCACAGTCCTCCCGTTGTTCATCGATTTGCTCAAGCAGGCCCAGTAATGTCTCCATCGTGAGACTTTGTTGTTACTGTGTTTGGCATATCGAATACATCACGGGTAGCTTGCCAGGTTTTGCTGTGAGGGTGAGATACTCTTCGGTAGCTTGCCAAGCTCTCTGAGAGGGGCGGAGGAATTGAACTCGGGTCGGCCATGTTGGCTGCTTGTAAGGCAAATGCCCTACCGCTGTGCTATTGCTCCAGCCCATAATATAGATAATATGTTCATTTTGTTGGACTGGGGTGGGGGGGAGCCCAAACATCCCATTTTCACAAGACATTATTCTAAGTAATTTCTCATGTATCTTACTCAACATTTAAAAAAAATGAAACACACACAAAGTAAAGTCCATTATACATAATGTATTTAAGGCTCACAAATGTTCAGAGAGGGGGCTGTGAAGATAGCTCAGGGCTGAGACATGCATATCTTGCATGCTAAAGAATCCAAGTTCAAATTCCAATACCAAGTGCCTATTGATGCCCAAGTTGCTACAAGCACCACCAGTTGTAGTCCTGGTGGACCCCTGGTTTGCTGGGCCTGAGAAGTAATGCATTGCAGTGCCCTGGCATTGAACTCTCCAACTCATTTAGGTAAGTACCACAAGGAAAGACCCTTGAGTTTCCTGAACATTGCTTTGGAGGCCCAAAATCAAACAAACAAACAAACAAACAAGCAAAAATATTAAACTTGTTAAATTCATGGAGCTAGGAAAAGGCAAAGTCACAAATCTAATCCTTTCTTAACATTACTGGACCAGTACATTTACCTAATATCTCAAAATACCAATACCCATTTTCATAGCACGTGTTCCCTAGTGCCTGATAGCAAAACTATAGGCTGCAACTGATTACTGAATGATCAGGATGATTAAAAGAATGAAAGAACCTCATTTTCATACTCTAAACACTCCTTACAACTAAAGAGATCTTATTTCAATAACGATCTGGTGTTCTGAGATTCCAGTCCGAAACACAATAGATTGAGTGCCAAAAGAATAAAGGACATAAGATTTCTGGTCTTCAGAAGTTTAGTCCCTCCTTAAAAGGGGGGAGGGGTTGGAGATCATTCTATGAAATTATTGCCTTAATTAAAATAAACACTGAAAGTCAGCCTATTTGGATTGCCATAACAAAAATAACATAGACCTGGTGACTTACTTGCAACAGACATGTTTGGTTTTCCTCAAAGCCAGAAGTCCTCTCTCTTCTCATAGAAGCACTGATGCCACTTAGGAGGTCTCTGTCCTTGAGCCCTCATTACCTCCCAAAGATTTACTTAGGACCAACACAAGGGGAGTGAGGACTTCACCATATGAAATTAAAGATGGATACAAACATATCAGTCTATAACATCATAGAAGAAAAGCATAAGCTTTCAAGAAAAGCATGTTTTTCTTGAAAACTGTGTGACTTATGTTTTGAAAAATATTACAGATAGTCATCACACAAAATGACGAAAGTATTTACTCATTTAAGAAAAATGAGAAGACATCAATCCCATCATGCTGTTTTCGACACTGGAGAAGAACTGTTCCTTGGAACATGTGATAAAAGAGGCGTCGGTGGTGTCGGTATCCTTGTCAACACAAACTTAGTCACAAGCATTGATTCATTTGAATGCCTAACAACCCGAATCGGACGATTACACTTGAATAAATGTGGCTCACTACCGGCAGTTTCTATCTTTGTTGTCTACGCACCAACATCCAGTTATGGTGAAAAAGAAACTGAGAAATTCTACATGGAGCTGGAGAAATTCTATAAAGAAGATCACACCTTCTACAAGATCATTGTCGGTGATTTTAATGCCAAGATAGGACCAAGAAGATCAGTCGATGAACTCCACATCGGAACCCATGGCCTGGAATGGAACGAACAAGGTGACAGACTGTCTGAGTTCATCATGTCAACCAAAACCTTCCATGGTAACTCACAATTCCAAAAGGCTGAATCTAAACGTTGGACATGGGAGTCTCCCGATGGACGGTTCCACAATGAAATAGACCACATCATATTCAATCGGCGGTTTTGCCTAACCGATGTTGCTGTTGTCCCAAAATTCCAAACGGGATCAGACCACCGTCTTCTTCGTGCAAAATTCTACCTCACAGAACGAGGAGAAAAGAATGCAAGGTTTAAGAAGAAGACTCCCAGAACAACCACCAACTGGGAACTCTTTGGCTCTGTTGCAGCAACATGGGAAGATGCCGTCATTGACAACATTGATGAGGAATACGATCGAATGATTCAGCACCTCCATGATTGTGCAAGGAATGCCAAGAGAGAGATAACCACAAAAAACCGTCTTTCTTCGAACACTCTTGAACTTATTCGCCAACGTGGCGTGGCACGTGCCTCAGGCAACCACAAGCAAACGTCCAAACTGGCAAAACAGTGCAGAAAAGCCATCAAGGATGACCTCAAAAACAGGAGAGCAGCAGTACTGGTAGATGCAGCAGAAGCTGGGAAAAACATTCGTAATGCCCGCCTGTCCTTCACCAACTACAAAACCAAGATGACTGCCCTCCGACATCATGATGGATCTATCACATCTTCCAGAAGGGCAATGGAGAAGATTATTCATGACTTCTACTCAGATCTCTTTAATAGCCACATCCACTTGCCCACATACCACATACCACATGATGGATATGTCGTTCCCAATGTTCTCCCTTCCGAAATCCAACATGCCATCTCGTCGGTAAAGAAACAAAAAGCACCTGGCCCAGACAAGATCAGACCTGAACACCTGAAGAACTTACCATCAGTACTCATCAATACATTAGCTCGACTCTTCACACGCTACCTGTCTGAATGCAAGGTTCCATCCCAATGGAAAACCAGCAAGACTGTACTACTATACAAGAAAGGAGACATCCACGACATTGGCAACTATCGTCCAATCTGCCTATTGTCTGTCATCTACAAACTATTCACTCGAGTCATCCTGAATAGGATTAGCAAAACACTAGATGAAGGACAACCATGTGAACAAGCTGGATTCCGAAAAGGATTCAGTACCATCGACCATATCCACACAATAACCAAGCTCATTGAGGTATCTCGGGAGTTCAAGATGCCGCTCTGTCTAACGTTCATTGATTTAAAGAAGGCCTTTGATTCTGTTGAGACGGAAGCGGTCATGGAAGCCCTAGCCAATCAGGGCGTACAAACTCAATACATCAGGATCCTTCGTGAGCTCTATTGCGGATTCACTACCAAGATCTCACCATTCTACAAAGAAGTAATCATCCATATCAAGAGAGGGGTTCGGCAGGGTGATACCATTTCACCAAAACTCTTCAGTGCCACCCTCGAGAACATCATGCGACGACTAGAATGGGAAAACATGGGAGTGAAGATAGATGGTCGGCAACTACACCACCTCCGCTTTGCTGATGACATCGTTCTAATAACACCAAACATCAGCCAAGCGGCACAAATGCTTGCGGACTTTGACCGTGAGTGTGGAAAGGTTGGACTACAGCTGAATCTTACGAAGACAATGTTTATGAGAAACAGCCTTGTTCCTGATGCTCCATTCGCTCTCAATGGAACCACCATCTCCGAATGCAACAGTTATATATACTTAGGTCGAGAAATCAACATGATGAATGACCTGGCACCTGAGTTACGCAGGAGGAAGAGAGCGGCTTGGAATGCCTTCAAGAGCATTGAAGAAATAACTAAAAGGACAAAGAACCTCCAACTACGAGCACATCTCTTTGATTCCACTATTCTTCCTGCATTAACATATGCCTCAGAGACCTGGACCCTACGAAAACAGGATGAGAACACTATTCGGGTCTCTCAAAGAGGAATCGAAAGAACTATGCTTGGAATATCACGATTCACTCAAATGAGAGATAGAATCCGGAGTTCTGATCTTCGTCAACGCTCAAGAATCAGAGACGCTGTCTCATTTGCCAAGACATCAAAAATCAGATGGGCTGGACATGTAATGAGGTTTACAGACAACCGCTGGACTAGAGCCATTACTGATTGGATTCCACGAGACATCAAAAGATCACGTGGACGCCCACCTATAAGATGGTCAGACTTCTTCGTCAAGACCCTAAATGATCGGTTTGAGGCTCTACATGTTCCTAAAACGAACAGATACCATTGGGCTACGCTAGCACGCAACCGGGATGAATGGAGACGTTACTGGCACCCGCTCGAATAAATCGATGAATAACGGGGATTAAGTGATTAAGTGATTAAGTGATTAAGAAAAATAAGGTTGTATGTTTAAAATATGTGCAGGGTCAAGTAATTAGAATGTTGGGAATAATTGCTCTGAGGATATTTTTAACTCACATTAATAAGACTTTATTAATGTGATATTGTTGGATAAAATGTCGCATTGCTTATTTTTTATGTAAGAGCCATAATTTCAAAGTACATAACATCTGCAAACCTGTTTTTAACAGGCACTATTACATATGATTAAGCTCTCCAGATTTGTGCCTATAATAGATATGGGAAAGTTTCTCAAATTTATAATCATAGAAAACAGTACAGCAAAGAGGGGATGAAATAAGAAGAAAAAAATAAAAATATTCTGAGAAGTTGAAAACCATGAAATATACATATTTTCTGCATGTCATTTAATGATGCATTACAATACACAGATGCACTAACATTAGCTGTCCATTTTTGTATATATTCATGTACTGTTCAGAGGCACACAACAGCATCTAAAACCTTAACATGAAATCACTTGATAGATCTTTTTTTTAATCTCCTAGTTCCACATTTTTCACTGATTCTGGATACTGATAGCATCAAAAATTGAATCATGTAGAAGGAAAAATTACCTGGAAATGTTATTTGAATTAGTTTTGAACATGCATGAAGTACTGAAATTCCAGTCCATGACTGGAGAGACTGATGGAGAGATTGATGAAAAAATAATAAATTAAAAAACAGAAAAACAAAAACAATAGAATGTATAGTAATAAATGGCATGACTTAGAACCAGAGATATAGTAGAGGGGTAAGGTTCTTGCCATGCAGTCTACCCCAGTTTGGTCCCCAGAACCACATATGGTATCCCAAGCAGGAGTGAAATCTGAGCATGACATCAGGAGTAGGAGGATGTACTTCCCATCTCCCTAAACAGCTCCCTGATCCACAAAATACAATTGGCATAACTTTTTGGGAAAAGAACGAAACTCATATGTTAATAAACCTAACTTGATCTGAAAGCAGGCTCTGTCACTGTGTTTCAGTACAGTCAGTTAGATATTCTGCTAAAAATCTGCATTCTAACTCATTAAATTTGTGGAGATTTCTGAGATTCTATAGTTCAAAACTGAGATTCTATAGTTCAAAATAGCTCTCAAGTGTGACTTCTATTGCAGAGTTAAGAGTTTCAAGCTATAAAGTCCTGGCTACGTAAGATTACGAAGGCTGTTTATAGTTTTCAAAGGAGTCATCATAACTCCCTTCATGGTTTTGAGAAATGAAAGTGTTACTTCAATTAAAGCTCCATTATCTGGAGTCAACAGATCCTCAGCAAATACCCAGGGTGAAAAAGGTATCTTTTGAAATTGACTACCGACTCTAATGTGGTACCACTCATGAAAGGTTTGCTTAAGTCTAAATTTTTTAAAAAATCTGTTGAATCACTCTGAATTACAAAGTTATTCATGTTTGAGTTTCAGGCATATAATACGTGAACACTAACACCTTCACAAGTATCCCCTTCTTTTCTCCACCTTACATTAGAAATTCTTGTTAAATATTCCAAGGAGGTACTGGAGAGATAGTATAATGGTTAAGGCACATGGCTGGAATGCAGTCAAATCCTGGTTTTTATATATGGACACCTCATAGTCTTTTAGCAAAGCAGGTTGCTGCCCTGGGAACCACGGAATACCCAGACAGCTTTGGGAAATCCCAAATCCCACACAGGGCCTGATCAGTGCCAACTTGGCTGGACAAGAATTGCTGGGAGCTGTCCCTGGATCTTCCCAGCCCTGCATAAGAGGTGCACCATGGACCCCTGCCCCCCCATACACACACACACACACACACACACACACACACACACACACACACACACCCATCCCCTCCCAGTTTTTCTGGTAGGTATGATTAGTGTATAGCAAATTCATTGCAGATCTTAAAGGGTTAATTAACCTTGCAGAGTTTGGGGAACTGTTAAGGCCCTCACCTTAGGCTATTGCCAAAATGACCTTGAAGCAATCTGCTGTCATGTAGACAAAAGGCCTGATAAGGTCTGAGATAATGGCACTGCATTGTATCACTGCCAAATCTGCATTTCAAAACCAGCAAAAGCAAATGTCTGTCAGCCTGTCAAAAATCATTCAGCTTGAACCTAAATGTGTTTTTATGCTTTTCACCACAAATTTTAAGAGTGACAAATGGAGGGTTGTCTTCTTTAACCTAATGAAACTCTCACCACCTCTGAGAGAATTCCCCCTTAACTGTATCCTATAACAAGATGTACAATGTCTGTGTCACAGAGGATGTCACAGCTCATTTGTCATCTAACCTTACACCTGTGAGCAGCCTGGTATCCACTAGGGAAAGGAACCATTTCTTCAGGTGGTGAATTCCAGCGCTTTGAAAGAAAACTTACTGTCTTAACTCTGCTCAAGGTACTTTCAGCTTTTCCATTTCAAAGTAAATCTCTAACTACTATATTAATAATCATGAAGGCAAGTCTCTCTTGAGAAATGAACAAATATGCATTTTGTCATGACTCTGAATTCATTGGCTCCCCTTTAATATTAATGCCCCTAAATTTGTTTATTGACTGTCACTTTAGCGCACCGTACCTTTCTTTTAAAACTAAAGAAGGCTATTAATAATATAATTCATGTATGGAATATTTAATATTTAACACTATCTCCTAGCTGCTCCCAATTTAATTTATTAATATAGACGCATCATTATGCTAAAGGAAATGCCGCACCATGTTAGAAAATGTTATGGACCCAAAGGAACAATGTCTAGTTAATTACTAAAGAGTAATCTCCATCTGGTAGAATCTGACTTCCCTGGTTTATTCTCTGATAGGTCTCCAGATGATGTCTGAAACAGTCTCCTTAAGCACGGGAAGGCTTCAGAGGTTATTAGTAGTAATTGTGTTGCACAACTGAGGGAATTTTGTTTAGCGTGATGGAAGCAGCAATATCATTATTAGTTGATTAGTGTGAACAATCTTTGACAATATGTAGCTCCAACTATGACTCCAACTGGTGGCAGCTCATTATTCTGATTGCTCTTTGATTTGTCGTATTATCAACCACAAAGTGAGCAAAATGGACCACGGAAGAAAAGCAATAATTGGAAGTTGTTTTAGAACCAGTGGGAAATACAGAGATTTCATTGTTTGGGAAAATGAATCCGAATTAAACAACTGAGATTTGGGAGTTAAATTTAGAGGTTACAATTCTAGAAAAAAAAAGCATAAACATTATTACCATTCATAGTTTTAGAATATGTATTACAGAACTAGATTTTCTGTCTTAAATTAAAGAAGTAAGCATTGGCATTTATTGCATTGATGGGGAAATTTTTCAAATGCAAACAAGACAATAAAAAGAGTGAATAAGAATAGGAGAATCTTCTATGAAGAATTTGAAGACAATGCACCAGAGGAAACTGGAAAAGGATAAAATTGTATTTTTAGGTGCACATATGCTTCACTTCTGGAAGAACTTAAATAGAAGTATTTCACGTTAATCTAAAAAGGCAAAGATTGTCTAGTAAATTCCAATAGCAATATGATGGGAAAAATTTTTGTTTCTGTTTTAAGTTTTCTGATTTGTCCAAATGATATCATGGATATCATGATATTTATAAAATATTTTAAAATACAGATATAAAAAGGTGTATGTGAAACCTGTCAAAGAAAAATTGCATCACATGCAGTTAAACAGATAAAGAAGATTTTATTCAATCTGGGCTTTGGAAAATGGGTCAAGATTATTGCAGTAGTAAAGTCTGAACTCAACTTTGTCAGAACATGAGGAAGCCGAGTTTTAAGCAACAGAGGAAGCTGACCTAAAGGTACTGGATGTTATAAGGGGATGGCAAGTGTATGTACTGGTAGTTTCTATATATTCAGACTGTGACTAAGGTGCTCTGCCTTCCTGAAGGATTGCATTTCAAAATGATGGCATCCAGGTCCCAGAAAAAATATGCCTGATGGCAATCCTGACAGAAAGTTCAGAAATTTATATCCCTATGGGGGAAGAGTAAAGTATTTAGAACTGCAAATTTTCTAAACAAAATATTTAAAGAAATGAAGCTCTGGTGCCTATAACCAGGAATAAATGTTCTAAAGTTTAGTCAAACCATGGAGAGCATGAGGAACTTTAAGATTATTTCGGTAAAGCCTTACTACACACATCTTCAGTCAAAATTTGAAGAACATTCTTCTTGGCCTAGACTTGTTTAAACATAAATAAACATTGGGAAGGCAGTGCACTAGATCCAAATGTATGTGTTTTTGAGACATTAAGTTATGCCCTAATTGCTATTTTTGTACCTGTATATTTTATTTGAACATAAATATAGAAGAAAAATGCATTTGTTGCAAACTTACATACACAATAACTTCATTGAGTAAATCCTATGATGTAATTTATAATCCTATGGTGTAATTTATAAGCAGTTAAACAATTTTATTTCTTTATCTTTAAATACCCAGAGCATATTTTGCAAATTTATCCTTTTGTGACCTGTATTTACCTTTTATTATGCATTATTGCAAAAACTTTTTGTGCTTTGACTTTCCTATCTGTTCTAAATTCTATAGAATATGAATTCTGCCTCATAATGGTATTTGTGTATGCTACCAAAGTACAACAGTATTTTAATAATGTAAGATTAGTTTTCTAATGTACAACTATGTCAAGAAAGAAAAATGAATACCCATCAGGCAAGTTATATTATTACTTCAAATTACCAAATTACTGAATACAAACAGGTTCTGGAGAGATTCAAAATAAAAAGAAGCCTTCATTTATTCCTTCCTTCCTCCTTTCCCCCATAAAAACTCCCAAACTCTTGAATGCCTGAGAATAAATACCTTTGGGAGAGACTGGATGCAGGGTAAATAGGGCAAGCCAGAAAACATATATATATATATATATATATATATATATATATAGAGAGAGAGAGAGAGAGAGAGAGAGAGAGAGAGAAATTAACAACCACTAAAGTGAAGCAACTTTATATGACTTTAAAGTTATAGAAGAAAACATATTACTATGCACTTAAAAATTTTGCTTCCCCAAAACCCAACTAAATATTACCTTTCTGAAAATTAACTATGCCACATGGCAAACAGTATCCTTAGCTAATTTTACCATTAAGAATGTTTTATTTCACTTTTGATTTTGATATGTGAATTAAGAAATATCAAAGCTAAATTGATATTAGGATTGGAGAATTAACAGATCCATTTGTAGTACATGTATTTACATCTCTAGTTTCAAAACTAAATTTGAAAGCTACAGTTGATACCCTGAGTAAATTTTTTGTAGCACTGTAGGAATTAAGATGTATTGACAAACCTGCTCAGCCTGACCCCCGCTAGGATGTTCTCTACAAAATTCCAGATTGTGGAGACACATTAATTATAAAATGAGTTTAAGGAAGGTTTTTAAAGCTCCCCCCCCCCCATAATAGTTTAAATTAAAGAACTCTAGGAGAAGAGCTTTATTAAAATAAATCAAAGTTAATATTGCCTTTCTTTACAATGTTTCCATACTCCTGTTTCCAGATTCTAGATACCAGTATTTGTTCTTGGACCTTAAATTTTTATGTAGAACTCAAGATGACTGAGAAAGAAATAAACACAGCTGGATCTCTTCTCTTTAATATTGTTACTAATGTTATGAAAACATTAGTGAGTGGTATATATATATAAAAGAGGCATCATTTTCAGTACCTGCAAAAAAATTAACACATGAAATAATTTTGGCCCACCAGGATGACAGTGTGGAATCCTAGACATCCACAGAATTCAGCCGAGCCTCTTCTACTTGTTAGGGCGCCGATTGTGATCTCCCTTTAATGACAAAGAGACTCCAGAGACTGCAAACAGCAAGCAAGGTTTATTGTGAGACTGGCTAGCCAGGGTCAAGCCGCCTACACAGACACGCAGGTCAGTTAGGTGAGGCAAGACCCCGAACTTCTTCAAAGGGGATCTTATATAGGCCTTCACTGGCCGTTACAGCAAAGCCCGCGCATTTCATAGCCAATAGATTTGTAACAACATATGCTTTCTTAACCAATCCAATTAAGGGTACATCACTTCTTAGCCTATAGTTTAAAGATCAGCATTTTGCATCAGTGCTTAGGAACTGACAGGTTTTTAAGGCAGTCCTGGGTCTTGCAACATGGGCCTTGTGAGAGATATCCGGTTATCTGGTCTGACCCCAACCCTTCGAGTACCTGTATCTGAATTCCTTGGTCAGGGGCAGAAAAACCAGTTATTTTGCAGTGCAGACTCCTATAAAGCGGATATGAAAAAGCTTATCTAGACCTGTTCCTTGAAAAACAAGTTATTTTGCAATGCAGGTTCCTATTAAGCTAAGCTAAATTAATTGTGGTGGTAGTCCATTTTGGGCCTGTCCCTTACATACTGACCACTTTGGTTTGTTGAAACATATTATATTCTTCTTATTCTATGGAGTTCTGTGTCCTGTGTTTAATAGAGTTGTTCTTGGGCTCCTTGATGGAGGATGGGAAGGGGCAGAGTTTATCATCTATTTTTTCATGAGTCTTTGTTGTTTCCTGAATGTCATGTTCATTGCTACTTATCAAACAGCTTAGAATATGGAACTTGAAAAAAATGAAAAATCAATACTCCAGTAAATTAACAGCAACAACAAAAGCTTTGCTTGGATTAGGCATATCAATTGAAATCAGTGCAAGATTCTCATTTGGAAAAGCTTGAGTAGACACAGGGAAATACAGTGACTTTGTAGCCTGATATTGAGACAAGTATGGCAGTTAAGGTTACACTCTCCAAATGGGGTAGTTTGGAGAAGCAGAGTTTATTTGTTATACTAGAACTGTCGAACAGAACTCAGGTTTCCTGGAAAACCAAAAAACTAAAGCCATGGACTCTAGGAACCTTGTTATTAGTAGTAAAATCACTGATTTGAATGATAACTTCTTTCTTAACATAATCCAATCTTCCAAAAAAGTTAAAATTAATATACTTCTAAGATCTAATATTTCAAAAAAGACAGATTTGCATGCTTAGTGAACTTTTAGTTTTTTTTTTTTGACTGATTCCTTCCAATATAAAATGCATGGTTACATCTTTACCAGTGTGTCATTTTCCTTGTCCCTCCCCCGAAACTCCCTCCCCCCCATACCACGACCCATGTCCTCTTCAGTATAGCAAAGACAACAAGATAGAAGGGGTTCAATCAAGATAAACTGATGAAACTGAACATATTTGAATGTGACTTTTGGTGGAGCCAGTTTCAAAGTGTCAAGCAACATATTTAACCTGTCTTTCAGCACTATTTTACAGAATTAAAAATGATTATTTCAGTGAAAGACCAAAGAAGACAGTCTTGAAAAGACCAGATGGTGCTTAAGAACATAAGAAAGTAATTATTGTAATGTGTCTATTGTTAAACTAAGGAAGACAAGTACTCAGAGAAAATGTCCCAAATGAACAACCATTCACAAGACCCACAGTGATAAAGTCAGGTTAATTGTAAAAAAACTCCTGAGGTCACTGATAAAATGATAAATATGTATGCTAGGAACTTAATCCAGGGCCTGGTAATAAGACATAACTATAAGTACATAAATGATAAAAAGTATTATGAGTTCTACTAACAGCGATTTTTGTCAGAATACTACTTATTGAAATATTTTGGCGACATTTGCCATCAAAAGTGGAGTTTTCAAAGGGCTGGAGAAATAGGATAGCAGGTTGAGATGCTTTCATTTCACGTGATTGATCAGGGTTCAATACCCAGCACTGCTTATGGTCCCTTGAACCCTACTAAAAGCAATGTCTGAGCACAGAGACAGGAGAAAGCCTGAGTTCAGCTGGGTGTGTCCCAAACCAAACAAAACCAAAAAAGTCATGTAGATTTCAAGGGGTCTGCAGAAAATAAAACATAAAATTATTTTCAAAAATGATTTGAAATAAATTCTAGATCTAAATGTAGGCAGAATTTCAATGCAATTGGGAAAGAAGCCTGAAAATTAATCTTCTGAAAAAATATTAATCTATACTTTGCGAAGAATATGAGTGGTTATAGAAACTTTCTGAAGACAACTGTATAATATCATGCTAAATATAATTTTTTAGATGCATAAAGCAGAAAGTCATGGAATAATATATCAATAAGATCAAATATATCCCCAAAATATAAATCAGGGTGAGTGGTTAGTATGAAATCAAACCGTAAATGTATATTTTAATGTGACATTTTAATATATATATCTATAAAGTGTCAAGGAGACAGAGAGAGCCATTTTGTAATCAGATCCTTCCCCCTGTTTTATATTTTGTCTAGGCAGAATAATCTATTTTAAAAGAGGTTTCACAGAGTGAAGGGTAATGAGAAGCTTTCTGGTCACCTCAGTCTGATTTAAGAGGAATCTGTGAGTCTGTGAGTGTACCGATGCATAGCTCATTCCTCAGAGCATATTTATAACATGGCAATGTTGTTTTAACTTGCAAATATCCACAAAGGTTAAAAATTAACGTTTTTGATTTTTAATCACTCAGAACTTTCATTTAATACAGATTCAGATCCAATTCCAAACACAAGATCATGAAATCTGTATTTCAAACCTGGCAGTGCTTGGAGGTCTTTAGAATTTCCCTAGCGATGCTCAGGGGACCACATGGTTCCAGGGCTGAATCCTGGTCAGACTCATGTTAAGCATGTTCCCTGAGCGCTATCCTATTTTCCAGCCCTAGATACTGCAAATCTGGGTCCACATCTGGAGCAATAATATTCTAACAAACAGTAAAATTTACAAAAGTATAAACAGAAACTAATTACCCTGTTGCTCTATCATCATGCAGGGAGGCTGGCACAGAGCATCAGATATTAAATATATATAAATATATCGCTGGAGCTATAGCATAGCAGTAGGGCGTTTGCCTTACACGCAACCAATATGGCTGACCGGAGTTCGATTCCTCCACCCCTCTTGGAGAGCCTGGCAAGCTACCGAGAGTATCTCGCCCGCTTGACAGAGCCTGGCAAGCTACCCGTGACGTATTCGATTTGCCAAACACAGTAACAAGCCTCACGACGGAGATGTTACTGGGCCCGCTCAAGCAAATTGATGAACAACGGGAGGACTGTGACCATGACTATGTACAACTGAATGAAGACGTGACTATGTTCTTTTAAAGTTGGCAACAAAAATTCAGGATGAATATAAATTTGTAGACTCCCTGGGTTCCATTCTTGATCATGAATATTTGAGTATAATGTATTCTGTTTTGTTTGTAGGGAATATAAAACTAATTTTTGGTTCTGCAAGACAGATAAAGGCTGCTGCCTGCATTTGTTCAGCTGTATTATGCAAAGCAAAAGTCTTTATGAAACTGATCATAGCTTATTTTTAACCAAATTTGATTTATAGGTTACCCAATAAAGGGAAAGAGGAAAGTAGATGAATGACAGGAAGTAACCAAAAGACAATTAAGTCAAATTCTCCTAAGAAAAGCAGAAATCTAAATTTGTAATAAATGATACAAAAAATGTTGGCTCTTACCAATTTTATCATTATCCATATACAGGTTATAATCAAGAAAAATTAAGATGGTAAATAATTACCTGCAGATAAAAAATATGAATAATTTCATAATAGCCTCAAAATTTCTACTAGGAGAACCTTTCACTCTGATTATTCTTTGACTTTCCTTTTCATAATAGCATTTCAGGTATATTTTAACCACAGTTTCACAATAACTTACCAAAATTATCTGTTCTTCCCAACTATTAAACTTTATTTTTGTAATTATAAGCTGCTGAACTAAAGAATTACAGTTTATATCAGTGGTTTTCAACATTTTTGCCAATCCACAGAAATGCTTAATACGTGGATCTGATATGATGTTTAGATGATATTTCTGGTGGAATCCATGACTTCAGAGAAAAATTCCTTCATTAACTCAGCATCAGTACCAGGTAAATACCCTTATCATTACAAGGAACACATTTTATTTTCTTATTTCATTTCCAACTTAAACTTTGCTTTTGTTCCACAAGATGATCTTATTTCCTACTCTGAAGACGTTACTTTCTCCTCCTCTTTTAAAACACCACAATATTTCCCCTACTAAATTATTTTTACCATGGTTTGTGAAGTTGAGCTCTATCTCTTGCCCAATGAGCCACCTATACTTTTGGCTTCAGACTACCCCATCAGTTATGCCTTTAATATATTTAAATCTGCTATCACTTTGCAAGTAGCAGACTCTGAGGACAATGTGAACTAGAAGTAAACATCCTCAGATCCTCAGTATTCTTATAGCATATAGAACGTATGGTTTAACACCAGGTCAATTACAAGATACTTTTCTCACTCACCTTTTTAACCTTATTTTATCCACTTGTTTTACGTTTAGATACGCTCTACTTTCAATTTCTCCCCATAGCCTCATTCACCTGTTATAGCCCATGAGCATTTACCTTGCAAGTCTCCAATAACACGGAACTAAGTGATCAAAAGTAGTAGTTCCTGTGCTCTGAAATCGATTGTCCTGTGGTTTAGAGACTTTCCCATGAGTGCTTCCAGAGAAATAGCCATAAATATAGATGAGCTTGACTCTTGGGAAACAACAAATTCATCTGATGATTAGCTCTTCTTTCTGGTTTTGCTTTTTGGATTTTGGGCCACACCTGTTTAGCTTTAAGGTCTCCCTGATGACCTTCTGAACCTTAATTAAAATGGCACTGTGGCACTGTCATCCCGTTGTTCATCAATTTGCTTGAGCGGACACTAGTAAAGTCTCCATTGTGAGACTTGTTACTTTTTTTGACATATTGAATTCGCCACAGGGAGCTTGCCAGACTCTGCCCTGAGGGCAGGATACTCTTGGTAGCTTGCCAGGCTCTCTGAGAGGGACAGAGGAATCAAACCTGGGTCGGCTTCTTGCAAGGCAAACACCCTACCTGCTGTGCTATTGCTCCAGCCCTTATTAAAGCGATCTTGGGTCTCTGGTAATTCCCTCACTCTTTCCACTTGCAATCACTTACATCACTAACTAACCACCTTCCCAACTTTCTCCTGCTCCATCATCATTATCTTTCATAGGTATTTCTGCTAATAAAATCCTTTCATTTTTAATCCTCTGTTATTCTTGAAGGATCTGGAACAATATTTGCTAGTCCAAGCCCTTACTCTTTATTTTTTCCCCATTTTTGGTTTATTTCGGCATTGTGATTTATAGCACTGTTTGTTAATAAGAGTTTCAGGCAGACAATGTTTCAACGCCAGACCCACCACCACTGGCAGTGTCCTCCAAAGCTAGTCAGTCCTCAGAGTTCTAATGAAGGTGCCACTGTCTCTAAGGTCACCAGAATTTCTCAAGATGAAAAATTATTTCTTCATCCTTTTAACTTATTGGTTGCATTTGTACTTTAAAGTACTTGCTTGCCCTCAAACACCCCTATCTCTTGGTTTGGCTTCTAGTTATCTATATATTTCACTGTACTTCATACCTTTAAACAAAAGCACCCTCCAATATCATAAGATACTCAACTATTAATTTTTCAAATATATTTATTAACAGAGATCTCAAAAACCCTTACTGAATTATTAAACTTTGTTTTTTGGTTTATATTATTTTATGAACTTTGATTTTTACATCTGCATACTATAAACAAAATTGAATTTTGCAAGCAGTGTCTAGACAAAGTTTCACATCTCACATGTCTTATAGTAGACTCCAAATTCAGCCTCAAATAAAAGCCATCTATCTACAATATCATCAAAGCTATATTTCAAGAATGCTTCTTCCTGAAACCCTAACCCTAATGTTCTAATGGCTACTGAATATCACTTTGGGATTGCCCTATAGTAAAAGCTCAATTTATCATTTTACCCTTTCTTACTTTCTGTTTTTCCAATCTCATTGAATCATTCAACCAACTACCAAATTACCTGCTCAAAATATAAATATTAACATTTCCTCTTTCCTTATTCTATGCATTACATGAGTCATCAGGTTCTATATTTTATATACCCTTTATCCCTCAATTCATCCATTTCATTCATCATGTTATTACCATAATTGTATTCCACACCATTCTTTGTTCAGCTCTCTGTGATAGCCTTCTAACTCATATCATATTCTTGGCCCCTTTCTCTGTTTCTCCAAGGCTAAATTATTAAACACACAGAGACACACACATACAGAGTAAAACATGATTCTCCTTTTTCTTAAAGATCCCTATATTTCATCCTTTATAGACTTTAGTTAATTTTGTTTCTCTGTACTTATTAGTAGCCCCCTCTATAATCTACAAGATGCACATTAGCCATTGAATATCCCTCCTGTTTTCTTATATATTCTGCTTATATATATATATAATATTATATTATTTCAATCTATTACAGAGGCATGATTGAACATATGAATGATTATAAAATCATTTATAATCCCACATATAAATTATACATATTCCTTATTTGAACTTTAACAGTGATTCCAATACCCATTTTGTTATTTATTTTATTATATTTTGTCATTCTTATTTGTGCAATGAATCAACATTACTAACATCACTTTAGCATAGTCAGTCATATCCCAGAGAAAGCAATTCCAATTCCATCCAGTTATGTGAATTTTTTCAAGCAGTCTTTTCTCAATCTATTATTAGAATTAATGAAATTCCACTGGGAAGAGAAAAGGTCAAGTACTGATCACACATTACTGATCACAGCATCTGCTGATGTTTCTCTAGAATTTAAATCTATAGACAAATGCCGCCTTCTTGCTATTTATAGTCTTGAAAGGATGTGGGGAAAAAACCTTCTGCACAAAAGTGTCTGAAAGCTAACTAAAATCAGATCTAAATAAAATCTTCTTGGAAGTCCCCACATGAAAGAATACAAAAGATTTCTGCAGTTGGCAGTTGCTATTTTTTTCTTTTCTTTTCCTTTTGTATAATGTATATATATTTAGGTACATAACAGCTAAAATTTGAAATGTCCGTTTTTATTCATGAATGAGAGAGTAGCAGGTTTGATAAAAAGTGACCCAATGTGCATGTTAAATTACTGGTTAGACACAAAAATGAGCTTATTCCACAAATGCAATCTATTTTGAAGTGTGGTTTCTGTAATGTATTATTGTGGAATACTGAAGTTTGGTTTAAAATAACAAACCAGTTCTTAAGCATCCAAATCATCTGAACAGAGTATAATAGAAGACTAGATAAACTATTTAGAGAACCAGGAAGAAACTACTCCTACCTGGCAAGTGATTGCTTTAGTGTTTTACCTAAATATGTAACTAAATAAATTCTGCTTAGTGTTTCTATTATTCCATATCAATGGTTTAAATGCTACAAAGAAATCCTCTAATGAGGCCATTGGAAACACAATATTTGAGTGATAATATTAAGTGATAATATTTCTGACTATAAGGTGTATTATATTCGAGTATGTGTGTATTTTATAATGAAGAATATTTGTATTATATATGCATAATACATAAGTATGTATTATGTATACAAACATATCTCTATCTAATTTCTTTTAGCCTTAGAACTTTTCAAAGGCAAAAAATAAAAATTTTTCCTTCCTTTAATTAAGTTTCTGCTTGTTCAAAAAAAAAGTAAATCAATAAACAGATACTTTTTTGCAAAGAGATGGTAATTTTAATTGTGGTCTTTCAGATAAATTAATGTATGAACAAAGGTATTTTTAATATGAGAGCACTATTCATGTATCCTGTAATTGTGTCTCACAGTACACTGCAAGGGAGGAATTTTAATCTTTATTTTGTTTATTATTATTTTGATTTTTGGGCCACACCAGTGGTGCTCAGGGCTTACTCCTGGCCCTGTGCTCTGGGATCATTCCTGGTGGGGCTCAGGGGACCATATGTGGTGCCACATTGGCTTCATGCAAGACAAATGCCTTCCCTACTATACTAAGTCCCCAGCCCTTATTATTTTTCAGTTGTATTTAATATTTTTATCTCAAAATCCTAATAAAAAACTTTACTGTACTCTAATTACCATGGTTACTATAGTGTTATCATTTTGGTGTACATAATTACTGCATCTTCACAGCCAACAAAATGTTAAAAATCCTCCACCACTGAACGTGTGTCACTTCAGTTCTCCTCTACCTTCTCTCCCCAAAGCCAGTTCCTGGACAGCTTGGCATCCTTATCTATGCATTCTAAGTTCAAGTGTTTATCACTAGATATTGTCCTTTTTCTTTGCTTTGTTTCTTTACATAGTACAAATAAGTATGATAACCTAACATTTTTCTTTCTCTGACTGATTTCTCTTAACTTGACACCTTCCAGCTCTATCTGCATTGTTACAGAAGGCAAGATTTCATCTTTTCTTTAGCTGCATAGTATTTCATTGTGTATGTGCATCACCATTTTTTCATCCACTCATCTGTTTTTGGATTTTTGAGATGGAAACACCAATTTTTGTCTGTGGTAGTCAGTACTGCCATGAACACATGCATGCATGAATCTTTTCAAGTTAATATTTTGGGGTTCTTGGAGTGGAAGACAAAAAGTGGATTGCTGGGTCATGTGGAATCCCTAGTCACACTTTTTTGAGAAACCTCCAGACTTTTTCACAAAGGCTGAATCTGATGGTATTCTCACCAACAGCGAACAAGAGTTTGTTTTGCACTACATTCCCACCAACAATGGTGATGGTCCTTGTTTGTGGTATTTTTGATATACGACATTCTCACTGAAGTGCAGTGGGAAAACTGTTGGGCCACACTCAGCAATATTTGGGGACTATTATGGCTCTGTCTGTGTTCAGGAATGACCTCTGAAAGTGCCCAGGAAACCATATGTGATGCAAGGGATTGGATAGGGATTGGATGCTTGAAACAAAAGAACTTTACCTTCTATCCTGCCTCTTTATCCCTAAGATTTATTTTATTCCTGTTTCAATATCGTTTCTTGTAATTGATTTGTCCGGGTTTTCTACTCCCACATACTCAACCACAGGATGTTGTAAAGGTCTAAATATTTATTCATTTTTTTAGGCTATCCAGTACATTTTTTGCCTTTATTTTTTCTCACCAGGCAATTCTCAGGGGTTACGCCTAGTTTTGCGCTTAGGGATCACTCCTAGAAGTGTTCAGGGACCCATATGGGATACCAGGAATCAAACTCAGGTTGGTTGAGTGTAAGACCAGTGCCATATCTGCTGTATTATTTCTCTAGCCCATTTTCATTTTTTTAAACTAAAAAATGGTGGTTTTGATTTTGTTTTGTGAACATTCCCAGTAGTTCTCAGGGTTTAGTCCTGGCTCTCTGCTCAGGAATCACTCTTCTTTTGTTTGTTTTTGTTTTGGGGCCATACTTGCTAGTATTGAGGTTACTCCTCACTGTGTGCTCAGGAATTACCCCTAGTGGTACTCAGGGACCACATAGTATACCTGGGATCTTTCCAAGTTGGCTTGTGCAAGGAAATGCTCTACTCACTGTACTCTGGCTCAGGCCCTCAGGAATCACTCCTGGTTGTGCTTGAGTGACCTTATATGGCGTTGGACATCCAACCTGCGTTGATAGAGTACATGCAAGCTACACCCTTATACTATCTTTCTTGACACAAGTTAAAATTTAAAATTAAAACAGTAAAATAAAACTGTATGCTTCTTTCTATTCCCAAGGTCTATGCTGTAATTTCTCCTTTTATTTCCATCTTATTTGTTTATTTTCTCTCATGATTCTAGTTCCAGGTTTTCAGTCTTGTTTATTCTTTCTAAAAACCAAGATAATTTCACTTACACTTTGCATTATCCTTTGAATTCTGTATCATGGATTTCTGCTCTAATTTTTATAATTTCCTATGGACAATATTTGAAGTAATTAAGTGAAATGACTAAGAAACTAAAAGACTATTTCCATGTGGTTTCACTCATATGTGGATCATACATAACTAAAGTAAGAAAACTAGTTAAACAAACTAGCAAACAAAATCCCATCAAACATAACTTCTAGACTTGTTGAAAAGCTTGGTAGCTATTGTAATAGGCAGGAGGCTATAAAGAATATGTAGAGGGATCTTTTGTATGGTGATAAAGCGCTTTGGTAATGAGCACTGTTACAGAAATATACAAAAGCAAAGCCAAACCCCAGAAATTCTACAATATTATAAATGAGCAATAAGTGAATAAAAGTATTGAGTGTCCTGGGGCTTTGGCTCAAGTGATAAAGCACATGCCTTGCATATAAGGGACCCTGGGCTTGATTCTCTGTAGCAAAGGTACCCTGAGTAACGCCGGGTAACTCTGAAAAACTGCTGTGTATGGACCTCACTATCAATTAAAATAATTTGTATTGGCTATGGGACTTGGTAGGGTTCAGTGTCCCAAAGACCACACAAAGCAATGAGCTCTGCAGTATAAGATTTTATTTGGTACAAGTCAAACAAGTAGGAGTTTAGAAAGACGACTAGTCAGGGCCATCCCCTCTAGTAGGAGAGCAACTATTTCCCTGTTGCCAGGATCTCTTTATACTTTAAAGACAAAAGGAGCTTCCCTGACCATATTGTGTCATTCCCTAGTGAACTTTTCCTTGGCTGGGTCAGTGGTTATCTCCCTTGATTTCATGTAGGGGTAATTCTGCTTTTTCGGCTGATCCCCATAAATGGATGGAGTAATTCTGCCTTTTTGGCTGATTCCCATAAATGGGTGTTATATGGTTCAACTGACAGTTACTAGCCAAAGCTGTGCTTTTCCAAAATGGCTCTGCTGATACGAAGCAAGGCTAAGTATTGTAGGAGGAAAGTAGGCCTTCACAGGGACCACTTACTGAATCATTAGTATCTTTCTGGGTAACAAAATTAGGATTGTAAAATTATGAAGACAGAAGAGTGGCTATTATGACAGAAGCTTTAATCTGAATTGCACATAAATTGCAATATATATATCTATATATATATAGATATATATACACACATACACACATACACACACACACACACATACATACATATGCACCAGGCTGTTTTCACCTGGGGCACCCCAGAGTGGGGCAGGTGAGAGCTCTCCCCTCCCTAAGGGACCCAGCCCCGGGAGCTGACCTCCACTACACAGCCACTGCCAAGCTCCAGGTCGCCTTCTACCCATTTTCCATAAATTCCGCACCATATTTGTTGGGGTTCAGACAGTAGGCAACAGATAATAGGGAGTATAAATATATGTTTCTCAGGGAGCCCGGCAAGTTACTGAGAGTATCCCACCTGCACAGGCAGAACCTGGCAAACTCCCTGTGGTGTATTTGATATGCCAAAACCTGTAATAACAGGTACCATTCCCCTAATCCTGAAAGACTCTCCAAAAGTTGGGAAAATACGAGTAAGGAGAGGCTGCTAAAATCTCAAGGATGAGAGAAATAGAGACATAATGGATGACTGGTCGAGTAAATCCATGAACAATGGGATGACAGTGATATAGTGATACAGTGATACACACACACACACACACACACACACACACACACATATATGTAAAGTTCACTTGATCACTTGACATACCGTTATTCATTGATTTGCTTGAGTTGGTGCCAGTAACGTCTCCATTCATCCCTGTTGCATGCTAGTGTAGCCCAATGGCATTTGCTCACTTTAGGAACAAGAAGAGCTTCAAACCGTCATTCAGGGTCTTGACGAAAATGTCTGAATATCTTGTAGGTGGGCAGCGATGTGTCCTTTTGAGGTCCCATAGAATCCAGTCAGTAATGGCTCTAGTCCAGTGGTCATCTCCAAATCACATTACATGTGCAGCCCATCTGATTTTCAACACTTTGGAAAAAGAGAGAGCTTACCTAATTTTCGATCACTGACAGAGGTTGGAACTCCGGATTCTTTCTCTCACTTGAGTGAAGCATGATACTCCAAGCATAGCTCTATCGATTCCTCTTTGGGAGACATGAATAGTGTTCTCACATTGTTTTCGTAGGGCCCAGGTTTCTGAGGCATATGTTAAGGTAGTAAGAATGGTTGAGTCGAAGAGATGTGCCTGGAGCCTGTTCTCTTAAATACTTCTTCAAAGCTCTTAAAGGTGTTCCAAGCTGCTCTCTTCCTCCAAGAACAACTCAGGTGCCAGGTGATTTGTAATATTGAGTTCTCCACCCAAGTACACGTACCTGTTGCATTTGGAGATGTTCATTCCATTGAGAGCGAATGGAAAGTCAGGAACGAGTCCTTTTCTCATAAACATTGTCTTTGTGAGATTCAGCTGCAGTCCGACTTTTCCACACTCACGGTTGAATTCAGCCAGAATTTATGCTGCTTGGTTAACATTTGGTGTTACTAGAATGATGTCATCAGTGAAGCAGAGGTGGTGTAGTTGCCGACCATCTATCTTCACTCTCATTCCTTCCCATTCCAGTCATCTCATATTGTTCTCGAGGGTTGCGCTGAAGAGTTTCAGTGAAATGGTATTGTCCTGTTGAACCCCTTTCTTGACATCGATGATCACTTCCTTGTAGAATGGTGAGATCCTTATAATGAATCCGTAATACAGCTCGTGGAGGATCCTGATGTATTGAGTTTGAACGCCGTGTTTGGCTAGGGCTTCGATGACCGCTTCAGTATCAACAGGAACAAAGGACTTCTTTAAATCAATGAACGTTAGACGAGTGACATCTTGAACTCCCAAGAAACCTTAATGAGCTTGGTTGCCATGTGGATATGGTCGATCATGCTGAATTCTTTTCAGAATGTGGTTTGCTCGCATGGTTGTCCTTCATCTAGTGTACTGCCAATTCTATTCAGGATGACTCAAGTGAACACTAGATCACTTGATCATTTGACTTCCTGTTAATCATCGATTTGCTCGAGCGGGTGCCAGTAACGTCTCCATTTGTCTCAGTTGTGTGCTTGGTGTAGCCCAATGGCGTCTGTTCATTCTAGGAACATGAAGTGCCTCAAACTGATTGTTCAGGATCTTGATGAAGAAGTCTGACCATCTGGTAGGTGGCCGGCCATGCAGTCTTTTGATGTCCCATGGAATCCAGTTGGTAATGGCTCTAGTCCAGTGGTCATCTTCAAATCTCATTACGTGTTCAGCCCATCTGATTTTTGATGCCTTGGCAAATGTTACAACGTCCCTGATTCTTGATCGTCGATGGAGGTCGGAACTCCGGATTCTTTCTCTCATTTGACTGAAACGTGATATTCCAAGCATAGCTATTTCGATTCCTTTTTTGGAGACCAGAATAGCATTCTCATCCTGTTTTCATAGGGCCCAGGTCTCTGAGGCGTATGTTAATGCAGTTAGAACAGTGGAATCGAAGAGATGTACCCAGATCTGGAGGTTCTTCTTCCTCTTAGGTATTTCTTTGACACTCTGGAAGGCATTTCAAGCCGCTCTCTTCCTCCTGAACAAATCAGGTGCCAGGTCATTCATCATGTTGACTTCTCAACCTAGGTACACATAACTGTTGCATTCAGAGATGTTCGTCCCATTGATAGTGAATGGAATATCAGGAACAAAACCATTTCTCATAAACATTCTCTGTTATATTCAGCTTTAGTCCATCCTTTCCACACTCACAGTCGAAGTCGGCCAGGATTTGTGCTGTTTGGCTGATGTTTGGTGTTACAAGAAGGATTTCATCAGTGAAGCATAGTTGATGTAATTGCCGACCGTCTATCTTCACTCTCATTCCTTCCCATTCCAGTCATATTATGATGTTCTCTAGGGTGGCTCTGAGGAGTTTCGGTGAAATGGTATCACCACTCTCTTGACATCAATGATCACTTCTATTTAGAATGGTGAGATCCTGGTAGTCAATCCATAATACAGCTCACAGAGGATCCTGATGTATTGAGTTTGAATGCCCTGACTGGCTAAAGCTTCAATGACCGCTTTCATCTCAACAGAATCAAAGGCCTTCTTTAAATCAATGAACGTTAGGCAGAGCAGCATCTTGAACTCCCGAGAAACCTCAATGAGCTTGGTTATCGTGTGGATATGGTCGATGGTGCTGAATCCTTTACAGAACCCAGCTTGCTTGCATAGTTGTCCTTCATCTAGTGTTCTGACAATCCTATTCAGGATGACTCGAGTGCACAGCTTGTAGATGACAGACAATAGGCAGATTGGGCGATAGTTGCCAATGTTGTGGATGTCTCCCTTCTTGTACAGTAGTACAGTCCTGCTGGTTTTCCATTGGGACAGAACCTTGCATTCAGACAGGTAGCATGTGAAGAGCCGAGCCAGCATATTTATGAGTGCTGATGGCAGGTTCTTCAGATGTTCAGGTCTGATCTTGTCTGGGCTGGATGCTGTTCGTTTCTTTACATAATAAATGGCATGTCGGATTTTGCAAGGGAGAACATTGGGAATGACATATCCATTCTGCAGAATTTGGTATGTGGGCAGGTGGATATGGCTATCGAAGAAATCTGAGTAGAAGTCATGGATAATCTTCTCCATTGCCCTTCTGGAAGATGTGATAGATCCATCAGGATGTCGGAGGGCAGTCATCTTGGTCTCGTAGTTGGTGAAGGACAGGTGGGCATTACGAATGCTTTTTCCAGCTTCTGCACCATCTACCGGCACTTCTGCTCTTCTCTCTTTGAGGTCTTCCTTGATTGCATCTCTGCACTGCTTTCCGAGCTCAGACATTCACTTACGGTTGCCTGAGGTATGCGCCAATTCACGTTGGCAAATAAGCTCAAGAGTTTTCAAAGACAAGCGTGTTTTGTGGTTATCTCTCTCTTTGTGTTCCTCGCACAATCTTGGAGGTGCTGAACCAGTTGATCATATTTCTCTTAAATGTTGTCAACAATGGCATCTTCTCATGTTGCAGCAATAGTGCCAAAGAGCTCCCAGTTGGTGGTCGTTTTGGGAGTTCTCTTCTTAAACTTTGCAGCCCTTTTCCCCTGTTCTGTGAAGTAGAATTTTGCACAAAGGAGATGGTGGTTCGATCCTGTTTGGAATTTTGGGACAATAGTGACGTCAGTCAGGCAAAACCATCGATTGAATATGATGTGGTTAATTTCATTGTGGAACCATCTACCAGAAGACTCCCATGTCCAGCGTTTAGATTCGGCCTTCTGGAACTGTGACTTACCATGGATGGTCTTGGTCAACATGATGAAATCAGACAGTCTCTCACCCTGTTCATTACATTCTAGGCCATGGGTCTGATGTGGAGTTCTTCAGCTGATCTTCTCAGTCCTATCTTGGCATTTAAATCACCGACAATCATCTTGTAGAAGGCATGGTCTTCTTTATAGAACTTCTCCAGCTCCGTGTAGAACTTCTAAATTTCTCCATCATAAGCGGATGTTGGTGCGTAGACAACAAAGATAAAAAACTGCCGGCAGTGAGCACATCTATTCAAGTGTAAACGTCCGATTTGGGTTTTTAGGCATTCGAATGAATCAATGGTCATGGCCAAGTTTGTGTTGACAAGGACACTGACGCCTCTGATGCCCCTTTATTGCATGTTCTGAGGAACAATTCATCTCCAGTGTTGAAAACGGCCTGATGTGATTGATGCCTTCTTGTCTCGGTCAGACCAATGATGTCGTACTTGATATTTCGCTCTTGCACCCTCTTGCAGGTCTTCGAAGGATGCATCTTATGCTAGTGTATTTGCATTGAAAGTACAGACAATCATTTTTGTCTTCCTTCGTTTTGGCAGCCTAGCTCAGCCTTGAGATTTTATCAGCCTCTCCTTCCTCATCCTTCTCAATGCTGCCATATTGGTGACGCCTTCAGGGTCAGTGAAATGATACCCATTGTAATTACTTGTTTTGGCATATCGAATACACAACAGCTAGCTTGTGAGGCTCTGCCGTGAAGGTGGAATACTCTCTGTAGCTTGCTTTTAGGTCAGCCTCTAATCGCCCTTGTAGGTGTTCCCATGGTTTAAACCATATTTGAGCCCGATCAAATATGGTACAGCAATTCTGGAAGATGGGTATTAAGTGTATTACAATGTGTGGCACAGCTGCAAAGTGGCCGCATGGTCTAGAAAGCATCCTGGGGTGTGGCAGCATCTGGGAAGTGGAGGTAGTGGAGGACTCGAGTGAACAGCTTATAGATAACAGAAAACAGGGAGATAGGGCGATAGTGCCAATGTTGTGGATGTCTCCCTTGTTGTACAGTAGTACAGTCCTGCTGATTTTCCATTGGGATGGAACCTTGCATTCAGACAGGTAGTGTGTGAAAAGCTGAGCCAGTATATTGATGAGTACCTATGGCAGATCCTTCAGGTGTTTGGGTCTGACTTTGTCTGGGCCAGTTGCTGTTTACTTCTTTACCGATGAAATGGCGTGCTGGATTTCAGAAGGGAAAATGTTGGGAACGACATATCCATGGAATTTGGTATGTGGGCAGGTGGACGTGGCTATGGAAGAGATCCTAGTAGATGTCATGGAAAATCTTCTCCATTGCCCTTATGGAAGATGTGATAAATCCATCAGGACGTCGGAGAGCAGTTATCTTGGTCTTGTATTTGGCAAAGGACAGGTTGGCATTGCGAATGCTTTCCCAGGCTTCTGCCACACTGGCCAGCACTGCTGCTCTTCTCTCTTTGAGGTTTTCCTTTATCACTTATTTTCATTGCTTTGTGAGCTTGTACATTCGCTTGTGGTTGCCTGAGGCTCACACCCAGCCAAATTGGTGAATGAGCTCAAAAATTTTCGAAGACAGGCATCTTTTTGTGGCTTCCTCTCTCTTGGTGTTTCTTGCACAATCATAGAGGTGCTGAATCAGTCAATCGTATTCTTCATTAATGTCAAGTTAATAGCTAGAAAAACTAGTATTTACTCCACTTTAAAGTTCATAGTAAAAGAAAATACTGCTTCTCCGAAAACACAAGAAAGTTTCCAAGACGTGGTACACAACATTCCTGAGTTGCTTGCATTCAGTTCAAGATGTAATTTTCTTCCTTGTAAATGAATAGTCATTTAATAGCAATTTCCCCTTGCCTTTATTTTCATTTCCTCTCCTATCTCTTACTCTTCCTCTTATCCACTGACTCATTTCATTTCTTTCTCTTTTTCATTTTCTAAATAAAACTATTAACATGTCAAACTTAACCCAAAATCTTTGGCATTACTTATATAAATATGGAGAAAAAATCATGCAAGTAAAAAAATATACCTTATGTTTTTAGTGCATAAAAACCTAGGCTAATTTTAAAACAACTGGGAGCTCTTTGGCACTATTATTGCAACCTGGGAAGATGCCGTTGTTGACAACATTGATGAGGAATACGATCAACTGGTTCAACATGCTCATGATTGTGCGAGGAACGCTAAGAGAGAGATAGCCACAAAAAAAAAGCCTGTCTTAGAAAACTCTTGAGCTTATTTGTCAATGCAGTTTGGCGCATGCCTCAGGCAACCGTAAGCAAATGTCTGAGCTCACAAAGCAGTGCAGAAATCCGATCAAGGAAGACCTCAAAGAGAAAAGAGCAGAAGTGCCGGTAGATGTGGTTGAAGCCGGGAAAAGCATTCATAACACCCGCCTGTCCTTTGCCAACTACAAGACCAAGATGACTGCCCTCCAATGTCCTGATGCATCTATCACATCTTCCAGAAGGGCAATGGAGAAGATTATCCATGACTTCTACTCAGATGTCTTTGATAGCCATATCCACCTGCCCACATACCAAATTCTGCATAATGGATATGTTATTCCCAATGTTCTCCCTTGCAAAATCTGACATGCCATTCCGTCAGTAAAGAAACGAACAGCACCTGGCCCAGAAAAAGTCAGATTTGAACACCTGAAAACCTGCCGTCAGTACTCATCAATATGCTGGCTCGGCTCTTCACATGCTACCTGTCTGAATGAAAGGTTCTGCCCCAGTGGAAAACCAGCAGGACTGTACTACTGTACAAGAAGGGAGACATCCATGACATTGGCAACTATCGCCCGATCTGCCTATTGTCTGTCATCTACAAGCTGTGCACTCGAGTCATCCTGAATAGGATTGTCAGAACACTAGATGAAGGACAACTATGCAAGCAAGCTGGGTTCTGTAAAGGATTCAGCACCATCGACCATATCCACACGATAACCAAGCTCATTGAGGTTTCTCGGGAGTTCAAGATGCTGCTCTGCCTAACGTTCATTGATTTAAAGAAGGCCTTTGATTCTGTTGAGATGAAAGCGGTCATTGAAGCTTTAGCCAGTCAGGGCATTCAAACTCAATACATCAGGATCCTCTGTGAGCTGTATTATGGATTGACTACCAGGATCTCACCATTCTACAAAGAAGTAATCATCGATGTCAAAAGAGGGGTTCAGCAGGGTGATACCATTTCACCAAAACTCTTCAGTGCCTCCCTCGAGAACATCATGTGACGACTGGAATGGGAAGGAATGGGAGTGAAGATAGATGGTCGGCAACTACGCCACCTCCGCTTTACTGATGACATTCATTATTCTAATAACACAAAACATTAGCTAAGCAGCACAAATGATGGCCAACTTCAACTGTGAGTGTGGAAATGTTGGACTACAGCTGAATCTTATGAAGACAATGTTTATGAGAAACAGCCTCGTTCCTGACGCTCCATTCACTCTCATCGGAATGACCATCTTTGAATGCAACCGTTATGTGTACCTAGGCTGAGAAGTCAACATTATGAATGACCTGGCACCTGAGTTACGCAGGAGGAAGAGAGCGGCTTTGAACTCCTTCCAGAGCATTGAACAAATAGCTAAGAGGATGAAGAACCTCCGGCTCCAGGCACATCTCTTTGATTACACTGTTCTTCCTGCATTAATATATGCCTCAGAGACCTGGGCCCTAGGAAAACAGGATGAGAATGCTATTTCGGTGTCCCAAAGAGGAATTGAAAGAGCTATGCTGGGAAGAAAGATGGCGGCCACACGGGAGCCTTGTGGAAAGCGGGTTTGAGCCGGGCTCGGGGGGGGGAGCAGCGGGGACCTCATGGGAAGGGGGGCTTTGTGGGCCGTCCCCCACGCCCCACCGGGGTCGCCAGCTGCCCCCCACGAGCGGCTCTCCGGCACGGCCACGGCCCCGGAGGCACAAGGACTTAGCACAGAGAACCAGCCGCTTGGAGCAGAAAAGCAAATGGACTTGTGTTGATCCGCGCCACCAAGCCTGCCCGGAGGGGGAAGGGCGTTGACCAGCCCGCCCGTTCCTCTCCGGAAAGAAAGATGGCGGCCGCACGGGAGCCTTGTGGAAAGCGGGTTTGAGCCGGGCTCGGGGGGGGGAGCAGCGGGGACCACATGGGAAGGGGGGCTTTGTGGGCCGTCCCCCACGCCCCACCGGGGTCGCCAGCTGCCCCCCACGAGCGGCTCTCCGGCACGGCCACGGCCCCGGAGGCACAAGGACTTAGCACAGAGAACCAGCCGCTTGGAGCAGAAAAGCAAATGGACTTGTGTTGATCCGCGCCACCAAGCCTGCCCGGAGGGGGAAGGGCGTTGACCAGCCCGCCCGTTCCTCTCCGGAAAGAAAGATGGCGGCCGCACGGGAGCCTTGTGGAAAGCGGGTTTGAGCCGGGCTCGGGGGGGGGAGCAGCGGGGACCTCATGGGAAGGGGGGCTTTGTGGGCCGTCCCCCACGCCCCACCGGGGTCGCCAGCTGCCCCCCACGAGCGGCTCTCCGGCACGGCCACGGCCCCGGAGGCACAAGGACTTAGCACAGAGAACCAGCCGCTTGGAGCAGAAAAGCAAATGGACTTGTGTTGATCCGCGCCACCAAGCCTGCCCGGAGGGGGAAGGGCGTTGACCAGCCCGCCCGTTCCTCTCCGGAAAGAAAGATGGCGGCCGCACGGGAGCCTTGTGGAAAGCGGGTTTGAGCCGGGCTCGGGGGGGGAGCAGCGGGGACCTCATGGGAAGGGGGGCTTTGTGGGCCGTCCCCCACGCCCCACCGGGGTCGCCAGCTGCCCCCCACGAGCGGCTCTCCGGCACGGCCACGGCCCCGGAGGCACAAGGACTTAGCACAGAGAACCAGCCGCTTGGAGCAGAAAAGCAAATGGACTTGTGTTGATCCGCGCCACCAAGCCTGCCCGGAGGGGGAAGGGCGTTGACCAGCCCGCCCGTTCCTCTCCGGAAAGAAAGATGGCGGCCGCACGGGAGCCTTGTGGAAAGCGGGTTTGAGCCGGGCTCGGGGGGGGAGCAGCGGGGACCTCATGGGAAGGGGGGCTTTGTGGGCCGTCCCCCACGCCCCACCGGGGTCGCCAGCTGCCCCCCACGAGCGGCTCTCCGGCACGGCCACGGCCCCGGAGGCACAAGGACTTAGCACAGAGAACCAGCCGCTTGGAGCAGAAAAGCAAATGGACTTGTGTTGATCCGCGCCACCAAGCCTGCCCGGAGGGGGAAGGGCGTTGACCAGCCCGCCCGTTCCTCTCCGGAAAGAAAGATGGCGGCCGCACGGGAGCCTTGTGGAAAGCGGGTTTGAGCCGGGCTCGGGGGGGGAGCAGCGGGGACCTCATGGGAAGGGGGGCTTTGTGGGCCGTCCCCCACGCCCCACCGGGGTCGCCAGCTGCCCCCCACGAGCGGCTCTCCGGCACGGCCACGGCCCCGGAGGCACAAGGACTTAGCACAGAGAACCAGCCGCTTGGAGCAGAAAAGCAAATGGACTTGTGTTGATCCGCGCCACCAAGCCTGCCCGGAGGGGGAAGGGCGTTGACCAGCCCGCCCGTTCCTCTCCGGAAAGAAAGATGGCGGCCGCACGGGAGCCTTGTGGAAAGCGGGTTTGAGCCGGGCTCGGGGGGGGAGCAGCGGGGACCTCATGGGAAGGGGGGCTTTGTGGGCCGTCCCCCACGCCCCACCGGGGTCGCCAGCTGCCCCCCACGAGCGGCTCTCCGGCACGGCCACGGCCCCGGAGGCACAAGGACTTAGCACAGAGAACCAGCCGCTTGGAGCAGAAAAGCAAATGGACTTGTGTTGATCCGTGCCACCAAGCCTGCCCGGAGGGGGAAGGGCGTTGACCAGCCCGCCCGTTCCTCTCCGGAAAGAAAGATGGCGGCCGCACGGGAGCCTTGTGGAAAGCGGGTTTGAGCCGGGCTCGGGGGGGGAGCAGCGGGGACCTCATGGGAAGGGGGGCTTTGTGGGCCGTCCCCCACGCCCCACCGGGGTCGCCAGCTGCCCCCCACGAGCGGCTCTCCGGCACGGCCACGGCCCCGGAGGCACAAGGACTTAGCACAGAGAACCAGCCGCTTGGAGCAGAAAAGCAAATGGACTTGTGTTGATCCGCGCCACCAAGCCTGCCCGGAGGGGGAAGGGCGTTGACCAGCCCGCCCGTTCCTCTCCGGAAAGAAAGATGGCGGCCGCACGGGAGCCTTGTGGAAAGCGGGTTTGAGCCGGGCTCGGGGGGGGAGCAGCGGGGACCTCATGGGAAGGGGGGCTTTGTGGGCCGTCCCCCACGCCCCACCGGGGTCGCCAGCTGCCCCCCACGAGCGGCTCTCCGGCACGGCCACGGCCCCGGAGGCACAAGGACTTAGCACAGAGAACCAGCCGCTTGGAGCAGAAAAGCAAATGGACTTGTGTTGATCCGTGCCACCAAGCCTGCCCGGAGGGGGAAGGGCGTTGACCAGCCCGCCCGTTCCTCTCCGGAAAGAAAGATGGCGGCCGCACGGGAGCCTTGTGGAAAGCGGGTTTGAGCCGGGCTCGGGGGGGGAGCAGCGGGGACCTCATGGGAAGGGGGGCTTTGTGGGCCGTCCCCCACGCCCCACCGGGGTCGCCAGCTGCCCCCCACGAGCGGCTCTCCGGCACGGCCACGACTCCAGGACACAGAAACCAATCTCTTAACTAGCTAACTTTTAATAGAAATTCTTCCAGGGTCAATAAGTAAAATAGCAGAAATTCAAAACCGCGCGGCCGCTATCGCGGCCGCGCGACATCATTTTATTCTTAAACCAAGTTGTAGAAAGCAAATCATTTCACAACGCTGTTTCAGCATGTCTGATTGGGGGGGGGGTGGGTCGTAAACTCTTAACAATATTTGTGCATCTTCTATCGAAATAATCTATCTAGTCAAAGTAGATAGAGTATTAACTAGAACTCATCTACCTCACAAGAATTGGGAGGGGTGGGAGGTGGGGGTCTATTGGGGTTCGGGGTTAAAAATGAGTATTGGTAAAGGGAAATGTGTTCGGTATCTACATGACTGAGACCTAAACCCGAAAGCTCTGTAACTTTTCCCACAGTGATTCAATAAATAAATAAATTATAAAAAAAAAAAAAAAAAAAAAAAAAAAAAGAAAAGGATCTCTTATAAATCAAAAAAAAAAAAAAAAAAAAAAGAAAGAGCTATGCTGGGAGTATCACGTTTCAATTAAATGAGAGAAAGAATTCGGAGTTCCGACCTCCGTTGACGATCAAGAATCAGGGACGCTATCTCATTTGCCAATGGCTGGACACGTAATGATATTTGGAGACAACTGCTGGACTAGAGCCATTACCAACTGGATTCCACAGGATGTCAAAAGACTGCATGGCCACCTACCTACCAGATGGTCAGACTTCTTCATCAAGTTCCTGAACAATCCATTTCAGGCTCTTTGTGTTCCTAGAACGAACAGAAGCCATTAGGCTACACTAACACGTGACAGGAACAAATGGAGATGTTACTGGTGCCCGCTCGAGCAAATCAACGATTAACAGGAAGTCAAGTGATCAAGTAAATTTAAAAATTATGGATAAAATGCCTGTTATCACTGCAATAATATTCATATGTATTGTTATTTTATTTTATGCTTATTGAAATGGATCACACTAAGGTTAGTCAATTTGAACTATGTTATGTAATATTTAAATGATTAGGACTCAAATACATATACACTCACACACACACATACACAAATACACAAGGTCTATACTCTTTACAATATGCAAGGAAATTAAATCCTAAGATTGGGCTTGTCTAGAACAAGCTTGAATTTAGACCATTCTTCTAAATTCACCCAGTACTTGAATTTAGACCATTCTTCTCTTTTTGTATCTTCATATTTAGGTCCTTTATAACTAAAGAAAACAAGCTGCTGCCTACGTGTGTCTATTTAATATGTTGAATAAATTCTTTGTTTTACTTCAAGAGTTATCATTTTTTAAAGTTTGACTATTGGTTTTCTTTAAAGATAAATATTACCATCAAACTAGTTTTTCTTTCCAGAGAGTTAGTCTTTAGGGGAATAAAAGCTGGCACTATACACAGCTATATCAAAGGGAACACATAAAAGTTGATATTTTCTTTTTATTACTTGAAGAAAGTGCATAGTGGCAATTAAAGTGCCTATGTCTCTGAACTCAAATCTACTTGTTGTGGCTGATAATGGACACAATGAGAAGATGTGCTCTATTCCAAGGATTGAGCAGGCTTTAATAGCTTTTTAAGTGAAAACAAACAGTAACAAAAGGAAAGCAGGCCAAGTTCCTCTTTGGAGGTACAGGAGATGAACAAATTCCATTATTTGCTAATAGGATTTGTGCTACTCCCCTTCATCATTTTGAATTTTCTTTCATTTCCCCACTTATCTCTCAGAAGCTGGCCTCCTGGGTGGTTGCCAGCAGGACATCCATCTGTTTCATAGCTTCTCTTTAGACAGAGTGAAAAAATTCACATGAAATGCAATTGAGTATTTCGAGTCCATAGTAAAGGGATATGAGAAATACCATGTAATTAAGTTATATGTATCAACTTTGCTTTATTCCTTACATACCATCTGGAAAATTTTTTTCTATAAAGCGCTTATTTGTGTTCTTGAGTTAAAAATAGCTTTATTTAGATAGTCCTTCCATGTCTATATTCCATGCTGTCAGTGATGGCAACTATTTCATTATCAATCAGATCAAATTCATTTGCTCCCAGCTTCAGAAAAACACAACACGCCAGCCATCATTTTCAAACACAAGCAGCTACTCTTTATTGATAGATTATATCTACCTCACAGTGTTTTTCAATGCTGGCTGTCTCTATATAACACCACACCCCTTTTCCTTTCTTTGACAAATTCTTATGCATTGATGAAAATTTCCCTCCTTGCATAAGCTTGAATAATTCATCTTCATAATTGTTTAGTCCTCATATTTTGTTGTTCTCACTTCTCACTTCTATAAATACCCATTTAGGGGAGACAGGAGGTGTTTCGGTCTCCCCTTAGGGGTATTCAGGGACAACTCCTGGATCTGTGCTCAGGGACTACTCCTGTCAGTATTTAGGGAAATATATATTGTGGAGGAGATAAGGCCTGGTTAGCCACACGTGAGGTAATGCTTTCCTCCCTGTATTATCTCTCTGGGTCTCCTATAAATACCTTTTGTGAAATAAGAAAAGGCACACATGGGCACAACAAGTGGCTAGATGTCATCCTGCTGTTTCAGCTGAGTCAAAAGTAAGAAAGCCTTTAAAAATAAACTTAATTTTGGAAAAACTACAGATTTAGAAAAGATTTGCTAAGTGTAGACTTTTTGCATACCATCACCCCTCTTCTATTGTTAATATCTCATATTCATGTTGTTAATGTCTGTAAACTTTAAAGCTGACATTACTAGATTAAGGTAAAAGGTAAAGGCCCTCCCGTTGATCGTCGATTTGCTCAAGCGGGCCCAGTAACATCTCCATTGGAGACTTTTGTTGTTACTGTGCCTGGCATATCAAATACTCTCCGTAGGTTGCCGGGCTCTCCGAGAGGGGTGGAGGAATCGAACTCGGGTCGGCCATGTTGGCCGCGTGCAAGGCAGACGCCTTACCCGCTGTGCTATCGCTCCAGCCCTTATCAAAAATAATTCAGCATTATAGAATATAAACCACAACTGTAGATTTTCCTCTCTCACAAACATTAGTCCTAATTTTTCTTCTTTAAAAATAAAAAGTATATTTTAGGTACAGGGAAAGGCTCATTAGCAAATCCAACTTTTCATGCAAGCCTTAAGCAATAAGTATGATCCCAAATATCAGAAGCATTTATCCTTGTAGCTCTGCAGCCTAGAACCAGACCCCAGTGCCACAACAGAGTGTGTGATCTACAATACACCACTCTCAGGTCTGTGCAAATACTACAACTAAAACATCATGGCCCCATGTGAAGTAATGTGGACAAAAATGCACTCCCCAAACCATACACCACACAAGCACATTTGTGAACATTGGCACGACCCCTAGTAAGTATTACAAGAATGTGCACAAGCAACTACAGCTAGAGAAACTTTACAGACTCTTGAGTGAATGTCAAAGCACCAAAACTGAAAGTTTGTAAGAACCATAACCAAACTTGTGTGACCCCTGAACATTTCAAAAATGGAAGGGAAGATAAACATAACAGTTAAAAATGTATCATCATATACTTTGCTAGATAATACTCAATATACAGTATGGGGTATATCCAATATTAATGATGACTGAAATAAAAATTTTATTTCTTTTTTATGTTAACACACCATTGGTTTACATTTATGATATCATTCTTTTGTGACATTTTAAACTGAATAGGCATTTAAAGTTCTTTGCTTTAATAATGCTCTTCCCTCAAAATCCACTTTACCTGACCTCAACATCAGACCAGAAACCATAAGGTACATTGAAGACAAAGTTGGCAAAACCCTCCATGACATTGAAGCTAATGGTATCTTCAAAGATGCCACGCCACTGGCCGAGCAAGTGAAAACAGAGATAGATAATGGGACTATCTTAAACTAAGAAGCTTCTGCACCTCCAAAGAAACAGTGACCAAAATACAAAGACAGTCTACAGAATGGGAAAGGATATTCGCCGAATACACATCTGACAAGGGGTTTATATCAAAGATATACAAAATACTGGTTGAACTCCACAAGAAGAAAACATCCAACCCCATCCAAAAATGGGGCAATGAAATGAACAGAAACTGTCTCAAAGAAGAAATATGAATGGCAAAAAAGCACATGAGAAAATGTTCTACATCATTAATTATCAGGGAGATGCAGATCAAAACCACAATGAGATACCATCTCACACCTCAGAGACTGGCCCACATCCAAAAGAACAAAAGCAACCGATGCTGGCGCGGCTGTGGCGAGAAAGGGACACTGTTTCACTGGTGGGAATGTCGACTGGTTCAGCCTTTCTGGAAAACAGTACGGACGATTCTCAAAAAATTCGAAATTGAGCTCCCATTTGACCCATCAATACCACTCCTGGGAATATATCCCAGAGAGGCAAAAATGTATAGTCGAAGTTACATCTGCAATTGTTTGTTCATTGCAGCACTCTTTACAGTAGCCAGAAACTGGAAGAAACCTGAGTGCCCAAGAACAGATGGCTGGTTAAAGAAACTTTGGTACATCTACACAATGGAGTACTATATTGCTGTTAGAAAAGATAAAGTCATGAAATTTATATACAAATGGTACAACATGGAAAGTATCATACTAAGTGAAATGAGTCAGAAAGAGAGAGATAGACATAGAAATATTGCATTCATCTGGGGAATATAAAGAAACAAAATATGAGATTAATACCCAAGAATAGCTGAGATCAACACCAGGAGGATTACTCCATAGCTTAGAGGCCAGCCAGGCATTCTAGGGGAAAGGGCAGCTTAGATAGAGAAGGGAGCACCAAATAAAGGGTGTTTGGAGGATCCTCCCAGGAGGGGAGATGCATGTTGAAAGTAGACTATGGACAGAACATGTTTGCCACTCAAAGACTCTTTTGCAGACCACAACACTCAAAGGAGAGAGAGAACACAAGGGATTGCCCTGCCACAGAGGCAGGGTGAGATGGGAGGGATGGGGGTGGGAGGGATATTATACATGGTGGTGGAAAATGGGCACTGGTGGAGGGATGGGTATTTGATCATTGTATAATCGAAACCCAAGCACAAAAAATTGTAAGTCTACAACTGTACCTCATGGTGTTTCACTAAAAAAAAAAAGTTGTAATATTTCTTGTATGCATCTATTTATTACAATATCTACTCAGCACCACATTTTCTTCAAATATTATTCCTAATATAATTCCTTCAAATGTTATTCCTAATGTTATTAAATTATTTATCCTTTTTTCTTAAAAAATATAGTTTTTTTAGTATCTTCCTTATTATATATCTATATTATCTGAATTTCTAGGAATTTTAAAACTTTAAAACAGTTTATGATCATAAAAATTTATGATTTGCCAGTACTACCAATTTCTCTTTCAATTCACTGAAAATGTTTTTGTTTTGTTTTGTTTTGTTTTGTTTTCTCTTGAGATCTGGTTATTTCTATGGTATTGTATTTAAATTTTCTGTTTTTGGTTTTATCACAGGTTTTCCTTTTATAAATGTTTGCCTATATTTTGGAATCCAGATTTTCCTGAACTCAATTGATACAAGTGTTGAAAGTAAAGTAATATTAATATCTACATTTACATTAGAAATGTAAATACTATTATTAAAGCATTTTTACCCCAAGAACTTACAAAACATTTCCTTGTACTGGAGTTACGGTACATTTTGGTTGTCACATTGTATTCTATATTTTTACACCTCAACTTCTGTATTAACCTCCTAAAACCACTAAAACAAAGTACCACAGTTTTCTCACAGCTATTGAAAGTAGAAGATATCAGGTATCAGGTATTGGCAGAACTCATCTCAGTCTGAGATTGGGTACAATCCTCCCTTTTATGTCCCTAGCTTCTGGTTGGGGCTGACAACCTGGCTTCCAACTATATCATTCTCATCACTGCCTCTTCATCATGTGTTATTCTCCTCAATTCTACCTGTATCCTAACACTTTTATTTTATTAATTTATATAGTCACCATGAGATTAAAAAGTTATCCATAATTGGGTTTTAGGCATAATGAATCCTTCAACTGTGATGACTTCCCTCCACCAAAGCTCCCCACTTCTATTTGCTTCCCACCCACCCTGCCTCTACAGGGAAACTTTAAAAAATATGCATCTTTTTTTCACTGAGGTTTACAGTAATGTTGCTGGTAGGGTTTCATTCATAATATTTCATACTGTCTTCCTATAAGGAAATGGCCATTTTGAATTAAGGACCCTTTACTCCAAAATTGCTTCATCTTAACATCTACAATGACACCAATTACAAATATGGTAACATTCTGTTAAGGTTGACACTTCATGCCTTTTATGAGATATGATTTGTTATTTAAAAGGTAACAATTTTTAAAATAAAATGGGCAAGATTTTCTAAGTGACATGATTAAATAAAAAAACAATGTATTTGGTCATAGGTTACTTGGATAACTATCAGATAGTTTTAATAAAAACAAGATAATAAATTCCCATGTTCTCATTTTGAACATGTAATGTGGCAACTTCATCAAATTATATACAAAGGAAAAAAATAAGCAGGAAACAATATGTATATGTCAAATAATATTGTCATTATTCCCTAAATACCTTGTATTATTTTTTTGCTTAAAATAATTTAGCAATTGGCATAGCAAAATCTTGCAAGGTCTGGATGGTGCAAAAAATTTCCAAGTCTTGATCTTAACCTTCAAGACGAAATAATAAATATAGGTAATTCCTAATGCAATTCTTAGCATTAGACTGTTATTGTTCTTTTGATAAAGATGGAGTTTTCCCTGCCTTTTTATCTCTGAACCAGAAAAATACAGATAGAACTATTAACACCATAAGGAACAATTTGCACAGTCCTTTCTTGACTGATATGAGTAGGCCTTATGTGGTCACAATTACCTATTGTTTAATGCCATACATTTTCCCTGTGAGTTTCAATCTTTTAAGTCATATATATGAGATAGCCAGTAGGTTTAGAATATAATTAGATAATAAGGAAAGCCTTTCTAAGTTTTTATTATTGTGAGGCTTTTACTATAAAAGAAAGATCATTAATATGTGAGAATATATGTATGTATACATTCCAATTTATAGATAATTATGTATAATTACTTACATATAATTATGCAAATTAGTTAAAATTAGATATATGATTTTAATTATCTCCTATAAAGCACATTTAAAATGTTTGAAAACTCATTAAGAGCATTTATTTATTCACATATGACACTAAATATTTTGTCTTTTATCAGAGTGTGTCTTATTGATTCTAACACATTGGAGAAGCAAACTTGTACCTTTGGTAGTTTGCTTTTCAAGATATTCAATAGAACTCTGTATTTTAGTAAAATATTATTCATAGCATTTATTGGTAAATATAAGACTTCAATTCATTGTGCAACATCATGATTGCTGACATTAGTATTGTTTTCTGCTTTCTTTGAAATTTCAGAAAACATTTGAGTATATTACACTAAAGGAAAAACATTAAACATTTAGTCAATAAGAACCTGGTTTGTGATCAGGATTTTATAGTTACTTGAAATAATTCTGAACACTACATTTATTTTTTACCTTTCCTAGTTAACAAATATAACAGAATATTTTATATTTGAGACACTTCAAATGAAAGTCTAGAGTGGAAATCTGTATCCATAAGCTATAAAGAGAACATGATTTATTGTGCTAATTATTTTTCTTTGAAGACTGAATTCATTTTTAGCAGGCAACTATAAAAAATTTTCGGGGGAAGGTAAAGCAAACTTAGTTTTATTCATATTTCTCATCTTTAGAAAAGCATCCAGATACTCTGCTGTCAAAAAATCCCCATATTATATTTTCATACTCTCTGATGTTGAATAACTTTAAGAAAATGAAGGTTTTATTCAATTGTTAACAGAAAAATTAAATTACCATCTCATTCATCTTAATGAACTGATATAATAGTTTAAGGTATTTGTTAAGCAATAGAGAGGGCGAAGATTCACAGTGAGGATATTTCTTCTATAGGAATAATAAAATAATTTTAAATAAATGTAAAATGGTGGTTAAGAAACACATTTCTTGAAAAGTACCTTATTTGGATAAAAATTCGTGTTAAAAATACCTAGTTTTTAATCTCAGTTTTTAGCTAGACAGTAAGCTGATCAATAAAAAACTATTATCATGCATAATGACAATTGTAAATTCAGCTTTTAAGATACTAAGTATTAATTTCATGAGATATATAATATAAAAATCAATAAAAGCATGAATGAGTTCTGGATGAATTCTTGGGATATAGGTGTTTAAGAAGCAACAGAGTAATTACAAAATACAAGAGCATTGTGAAAAAGTTAAGGTTTTTTTAGTAATATGATTATAATTTTCCTAATGTATATTTCATACAGTCAAAGCTAATTTAAGTAATATACTAATGCCACCTTCAGTAAGTATAAAACTTCTAATAGGAGAAAAGAAATCCGTATTTTATCAACCTTCTATTAGAATGACTATAAAAATAGTTCTGAAATATTTTAAAAGACAAAAATTTCTAGAAAATAAAGCTGGTCTGATTTGTGTAAAGGGGATAGTAGTCTGGTTCTCTCGGCTCTGAGTTAGTATAAATGGTTTTGAAGATGATTTCTTCAGTCATGTGATGTTAATTGAATGCTTCTTGAGATCTGAGAGACAATCGCTCCCAAAACTGAATCCTTGGAGTCAAGAAGAATAAAGATGGTCACAATCATTGAAATGCGGACAGTCTTTCTCAGGAGGTTTTAGTAAGTGTGATCTCATTTCACAGTCAGGAATGCATACTCCTGTTAATGTATTTTAATTCAAACGGTGATAGTGACACATCTGCTAATATAGCAAGTTCTAAGAAAGTTCATTTATTAACAGAGCTATGCATCGGTTTTAATTTTAAAGGTTGTTTTACTTTAATATATAGGTCTTGGCACTGGATTACTCTTCTCAACACAAGTGGATCTCTACATAAGAATTCCTTTCACTGTCACTAGAAAGTTAGAGGAAGTTAAGAGCTTCTTGCTTGCAGTTAACCCCGATTTGACTCCCCACATATGATCACCTGAGCACCTCAAAGAGTGATTCCTGAATGCAGAAACACAATAACCCTGAAACAAAAATCAGATATAACCCAACTCAATCCCTTCAGCCCTCCAAAAATAGATTCTTTCAGAGAACATGAAAACCATATATAAGCAAACTATAATGATTCCCTGATCCCAGCCCTTTTGAGATAAGAAGAGAACTCCCAAGCATAGAGAAAAGGTAGCACTGTAGCACTGACCTCCCCACTGTTCATTGATTTGCTCGAGTGGGCCCAGTACATTTCCATTTTGAGACTTGTTGTTCCTGTGTTTGGCACATTGAATACATCACAGGTAGCTTGCCAGGCTTTGCTCTGAGGGCGAGCTACTCTCGGTAGCTTGTGGGCTCTCCAAGAGGGGTGGAGGAATCGAATCCGGATTAGCTGCATGCAAGGCAAATGCCCTACTTGCTGTGTTATTGCTTCAGCCCAGAGAAGAGGTAAAGATCATTATTTCTGTTTCAGAAAAATATATTTTCTATGACAAGATCATCCATGGTAATTCACAATTCCAGAAGGCCGAATATAAATGTTGGACATGGGAGTCTCCCAGTGAATGGTTCCACAGCGAAATTGACCACATCATATTCAATCCACGTTTTTTTTTCCCTGACCAATGTCGCTGTTGTCCCAAAATTCTAAATGGGATCGGACCACTGTCTCCTTCGTGCAAAATTCTACTTCACAGAGTGAGAAGAAAGGGCTGCAAAGTTTAAGAGAACTCCCAAAACAACCACCAACTGGGAGCTCTTCAGCACTATTGCTGCAACATGGGAAGATGCCATTGTTGACAACATTTACGAGAAATACGATCCACTGGTTCACACCTCCATGATTGTGCGAGGAATGCCAAGAGAGAGATAGCCACAAAAAGACGACTGTCTTCAAAACGTATCGAGCTCATCGAGCTCATTCGCCAACGTGGCTTGTCACAAGCCTCAGGCAACCACAACTGAATGTCCGAGCTCACAAAGCAGTGCAGAGAAGCAATAGAGGAAGACCTCAAAGAGAGAAGAGCAGCAGTGCTGGCAGATGCAGCAGAAGCTGGGAAAAGCATTCGCAATGCCTGCCTGTCCTTCCCCCACTGTAAAACCAGGATGACTGCCCTCCAATGTCCTGATGGATCTATCACATCTTCCAGAAGGGCAATGGAGAAGATTATCCATGACTACTACTCGGAACTCTTTGATAGCCACGTCTACCTGCCCACATAGAAAATTCCGCAGGATGGATATGTTGTTCCCAAAATTCTCCCTTTTGAAATCCAACACGCTATTTTGTCACTAAAGAAGCAAACAGCACCTGACCCAGACAAGGTCAGACCTGAACACCTGCGGAACCTGCCATCAGTACTCATCAATACACTGGCTCGGCTCTTCACACGCTACCTAATTGGCAACTATGGCCCGATCTGCCTGTTGTCTGTTGTCTATAAGCTGTTCACACGAGTCGTCCTGAATAGGATTGGCAGAACAGTACATGAAGGACAACCATGTGAGCAAGACGGTTTTTGAAAAGGATTCAGCATGATTAACCATATCCACACGATAACCAAGCTCATTGAGGTTTCTCGGGAGTTCAAGCTGTTGTTCTGTCTAACGTTCATTGATTTAAAGAAGGCCTTTGATTCTGTTGAGACTGAAGTGGTCATCGAGGCCCTAGCCAAACAGGGCATTCAAAGTCAATACATCAGGATCCTCCTTGATTATGGATTCACTAACAGGATCTCACCATTCTACAGGGAGGTTATCATTTACGTCAAGAGAGGGATTCGCAGGGTGATACCATTTCACCAAAACTCTTCAGTGCCACCCTCGATAACGTCATGTGATGACTGGAATGGGAAAGAATGGGAGAGAAGATAGACGATCGGCAACTACACCACCTATGCTTCACTGATGAGATCCTTCTTGTAACACCAAACATCAGCCAACCAGCACAAATGCTGGCTGACTTCGACTGTGAGTGTGGAAAGGTAGGACTACAGCTGAATATAACAAAGACAATGTTTATGAGAAATGGTTTTGTTCCTGACATTCCATTAACTATCAATGGGATGAACATCTCTGAATTTAACAGTTATATGTACCGAGGTCGAGAAGTCAACATGATGAATGACCTGGCACCTGAGTTGTAAAGGAGGAAGAGAGCAGCTTGGAACGCCTTCAAGAACATTGAAGAAATAGTCAAGAGAACAAAGACCCTCCGGCTCCGGTGACTTCTCTTCTATTCCACTTTTATGCCTGCATTAACATATGCCTCAGAGACCTGGGCCCTACACAAACAAGATGAGAATGCTATTTGGGTCTCCCAAAGAGGAATAGAAAGAGCTATGCTTGGAGTATCACGCTTCACTCAAATGAGAGAAAGAATCCAGAATTCTGACCTTCGTCAAAGGTCAAGAATCAGGGATGCTATCTTGTTTGCCAAGGTGTTGAAAATCATATGGGCTGGATATGTAATGAGATTTGGAGATGACCGCTGGACTAGAGCCATTACTGACTGGATTCCATGGGACATCAAATGATCATGTGGCCGCTCACCTATGAGATGGTCAGACTTCTTCGCCAAGACCCTGAATGATCAGTTTGAAGCTCTTCGTGTTACTAGAATGAGGGGATGCCATTGGGCTACATTAGCACGCGACAGGGATGAATGAAGATGTTATTGGCGCCCACTTGAGCAAATCGATGAGTAACGGGATGTCAAGTGATCAAGTGATGACAAGGAGTAGGATACCCAAAGAATTATATCAAAAAATGTTGTCAGGAGAAGGAAGATAAAAATGTGTGGAAAGAGATGTTAAATAGAAGTGATTTTTGAAAGGTATAATAATAATAATATCCCCAGCATTTCCTCTCCCTCCCCCTACATACACAAGCATGAAATTACAGAAACTAGAAAAGGAATTTGGTTTTCTAGTAGTATTGGCTTTCTCCTTTTGAAAGTACCTCAACATTTACTATAAATCCTGCTCTTATGGTCATAGCACTCTGCATGGTTGGATTTGAGGATGACTGCAGAGAAAATATTTAATTTGGACTTTGAATATGCTAGTATTATTTAATGGGGGGTAGGGAGGAAAAGAACAAGTGCGAAACTAATTAAACTACAAAGAAAAATTTTATAAAAGCTTGTGTTCAGGCAGAAAATCATGAGATGTGATGAAATGATTGAAACATATTGGAGAATACAGTGAAGAAGAGAGAAATACAGGCTGAAGATTATAGGCTTGCCCTGGATATCTATGTGTAAGGTTTGCTCAGACCAAATGGCAACCAACTGAGGAGATAGCGACAATCCCAGAATCAAAGAACACTCTGCCCCTATCTGTGACAGGAAGCCAACAGGCTGAATTTATGCTTCCTCACATCCATCTCTACAGACAACAGAAGACCTTATCAAGCACACATGTCCCGCCAGTCTCTGTACCCCTTTCCTACCCAAAACAACTTAAAATCCTACTTAGCCTCTCCCAGGACATGGCTCTACCCAAGTCTCCCTAGGGGCTTTTAGAGTCTTCCCAGAAGTGCACTCCAATAAACTCCTATTTCTTCACTTTATTTGTGTCCATACCAGGTGAAGTCTCTGACCTATCAGTATGAAGTGTAGAAATTTATCCTGCAATATGGAGGCTGAAGAATGAAGTAAAATGCATATCTACCTTTCTGGGCCTGTAGCGACAACACAGCGGGCAGGGTGTTTGGCTTGCTCGTGGCCGACCCAGGTTTGATTCCTTTGTCCCACTCTGAGAGCCTCGCAAGCCACCAAAAGTATCCTGCCTGCATGGTAGAGCCTGGCAAGCTCCTCGTGGAATATTCGATATGCCAAAAACAGTAACAACAAGTCTCACTTTTTTTTCCTGGAGCGAGCAGACACGATTGGGCAATACTAGCATTCCACAGGGTGGAATCAAGACTTGACTGGTGCCCGCTCAAAAATCGATGAACAACGGGAAGACAGTGCTACAGTGCTACCTTTCCAAAGATTGTATTATTCTTTTAAATCCTGTTTCTTCCTGTTTCTTCCTCAGTATAATAGGAATATGAATCTCATTCAATAAATGTAAAGATGTCTTAATGCAATATAAACTGAATGCTTTATAAATGTTTTTTTCTTCCCAGATAGATAAACTTGCCTGAATGTAGTATTAGGTTTTACATTTTTTTGCTTAATAAATGACTTTCTTCTTTACAACTTTATCATGATAAAACAGAAACAAACACAATAACAAACTAACAAAGGATATTCTAAGTATTGAATCTTTCAGAAAGAGGCAAAACACAGACTAATACATTACCCCAAGAGAGGAATGATTTTTTTTTAACAGTGAGAATTTAGATATGTAATTTAAGCCCTGATCCAAATGACATCATTGTTTCTTGCCAAGAGATGAAATTTTCCTAGAAAACTCAAAGATATAGAAATGGCCATTACGGCTGGAGCAATAGCACAGCAGTAGGGCGTTCGCCTTACAAGCGGCCAACATGGTCGACCTGAGTTCGATTCCTCCGCCCCTCTCGGAGAGCCCGGCAAGCTACCGAGAGTATTCTATATGCCAAACACAGTAACAACAAAGTCTCCAATGGAGACATTACTGGGCCTGCTCGAGTAAATGGACGATCAACGGGAGGGCCTTTGCCTTTTTTCCTTACAGTCGAAAATCAAATTCTAAGTTTCACACTGAATATTAATGAGTAACAGGAGAGAGTATACTTTCTCATTATCTAATTTTTCAAAGATCTAAAATTCAAAAAGTCTACAAAATGATCTAATTCTAATACACACAAAAAAATCCCTTTGTCTTGCTATTCAAAAGATACTGCTATTTTGTTATCAGTTGAAAAAGTTCAAACAAAACATTTCACTAATAACACCATAGTGAATAAGAAAGAAATTCTCTTTTCACTGGAAGGAAAACAGTTAAAACCGATAAATTCTTTTGATCAATTTTAACTGTCAAAAAGGCTCAAATCTTTTGACACCATCGGATGAATATTCGTGAGTCTAAAGTTGCTGAGATTAACTAAAGATATTTTTTTATTTTACAAAAAGCAATATCAACTTGTTAAAAGTGACTGATTTTTCCAAACTTTCTAAAATATGTTTATCATTACCCAGCGTACATTTATTATTTACAAGGATTTTACTTACATGAGCACATTGAAATATTTTTAAAAGATTATACAGTGAAACAAAGAAATTTCTATGGGATGTATTTAAATATGCAAGAAAGAAATGTTTTACATTTGAAAAAGAAATACAGTAATTAGGTCACCTGAGGAAAGTCTGTTTGAAAAATGAATGTCTTTTATAAAGACATACCATTTGCAATCTTGTTCAGAACTCTATTCATAATGGTTCTACAAAAATGATAGTGAGAACATGAAAAGCTGACTACAATTATTTTTTTAAATTGCACTGTGCTTTTGCAGTATTAAGTGCAGAGCAGCATCATGAGCTTGCAACCTGAACAGTCACAGAGGATTACCCTGCCCTTGGCTATGTTGTTGCAGTACTGAAATTCTTCTGAGATTTTGTACCAAATGAGTCCATCATATTGTCATTTTGCACTTGACCTAAAAAACTAGCTGATTACGATTATAGAGTGGCTTATCATCAATCTTCCCAACCACCAATAGGAGTTCTCTTTCCACAGGACTTTGTCTCATTCCACAACATTCACAGAAATGCTAAGATTCAAAACTATTTGGGGAGCCCGATGTTTAGTACAGCAGGAAAAGTGTTTGCCTTGCTCACAGCCAGTCCATCTAGGGTTGATCCCTGATAGAGCATAATGTCTCCTGAACCCTGCCAGGAGTGATTCCAGAGCACAGCGCCAGGAGTAAACCCTGAATGCTGCTAAGTATATCTCAAAAAAAAAAAAAACACAAGACCAAAAAAAAAACCCCGAAAAACAAAATACTATTTTTCTAAAGAATAAAAAAGGCTCTTGCTCCTAAATCACAACCCAATGTGAGTTTTTAAAGTAATAAATGACTTTAAAAGTGTTTTTAAGTTCCTGTTCTAACTGAACTGGTAGTTTATGAATTCTTTGCTTTGTGATATATGCCTTGTTATGTAACCAGCTTTAATATGATGTATCTCATCTCTATATATCAGAGCTACCAGATATGTTTGTAAATAATGCAAAATTTGGGGCCTTCTGTAAACTTTTTATTGAATAGTTTTAGTAAGTATCCCAAGAAAATTTAAGCCTAGGTGAAATCCATTCATTTCTACTACTTTATTTGACAATAAAAGTTTTTCTGCATATTAACAGGTAGGCAGGTAGGCCCTCCCGTTGATCGTCGATTTGCTCGAGCAGGCCCAGTAACATCTCCATTGGAGACTTTGTTGTTACTGTGTCTGGCATATCGAATACTCTCTGTAGCTTGCCGGGCTCTCCGAGAGGGGCAGAGGAATCGAACTCGGGTTGGCCATGTTGGCCGCGTGTAAGGCGAACGCCCTACCCGCTGTGCTATTTGTTTTAAAGACATTATAATTTTAGTTTTATTTAATAACAAGAACATTAAAAAACGTTAAGTGAGAACCAATTCTAACTGGACTATCACTTACAAGAATATGCCAACTATAATATAGTCCACTGAATGGTATTCACTGAAGTAAAAGTAGGATAACTATCCATGAATTAGTATTTTTTGTTTATAGAATTAGTATTTTTGCTTATTTACATAATCTTCTATTTAAGAATAAAACTAAAATAAAATATAATTTAAATATGAATAAACTTATTAGGTACTTCTCAAGAAACATTCCAAATAAAAAATAGTGCAAATATTACTAAGAAGCATACTAGCATAGTTGAATAGAATAGAGAACAATTGAACAGATTTAGCATGTCTTTGGCAGTAAGAATTAATATCTTAAAAACATATAGGCTGACACTTGTCTGAAGAAAACATAGTCATGTCATTAACATATAAACACTGATAAGAAGTGATGAAAGAGAACTCACCTACCCGATATTATTCTTCAAAACTCACAAAAGCATTTTAATCATACATAAACAGCATACAAATCTCCACTAAAAAATAATATACAAAGTACCTGAAGTCAAGTGTGCTGCATGCAACTTTACCAGGTGAGAACTCTTGGAAGCTTTTATCTGGAATTCACCCTGGGCAACTTTTCTCTTCACTGATGTTTTAATTCCTTTCATGGTAAATCTAATCTATGATTTTAAAATTAAGGAAAGAAAAAAACCTGTCAAATTCATGAAAGGGAAAGGCTCAGTTATGAAATTTATATCTAAATGCCTATTTTTATTTCTTGATTTTTTTCATTAACAGTCATACTATATTGTTTATTTTATCTCTATAAAATGATTTAAATTGCACTACCTCAAGTATTTGGATGATACTCTTCTATCTTTGTTATTTTGTACCTTGGTCTCTTTCACTTAAAAAACTATAAATCAGTTTGTCAAATTTACAAAATAGCCTTTTAAATAAAAAAACAACATACTTCTAATATTTTGAATGTGACTGCACAGAATTTATGTAACAATTTGAAAATTCTGACCTCTTAATACATTGAATGAAACATCTCACTAAGTGTCATGGCATCATATTTTACTTATTAAAATTCTTTTTAATTTCAAAGAGCTAAACTTTGTGGTGTTTATTTTATGTCGTATTTTCTTTAATGGTATCCTTTGGTATTTTATACTATTATTTGGAGAGGGAAGTTAGGTCTCACCTAAGTGTACTGACGGATTACTCCTTCCGGTGCTCAGGAGAACATTTGCAGTTTCAGGGAGTGAATTTGTAGTAATTTTGAAAGGAAAATCTTTTTATATTTTCCAAACATGTTTACTTTATCAATAACCTTTAAAAGAAAATCCAGTAAAACATTCTAATCTTGTATTGCTTATAAGACATGTAAAAATATAAGAAACCTGTATACAAGTTTTAATTATATCCTTCTATCCACATTTTGTTGAGCTTTTGCCATAAAAAAGACAGAATTTTCAATATCTATTTAAATGTTGTGTATTTTGATACTCATATTATTATGTAGCACTGTCCTCCTTTTGTTCACTGATTTGCTCGAGCGGGCATCAGTAACATTTCACAACAAATTGTGAGACTTGTTACATTTTTGGCATATTGAATATGCCATGGGTAGCTTACCAGGCTTTACCATGTGGGTGAGATACTCTCGGTAGCTTGCCAAGCTCTCTGAAAGGGCTGGAGAAAATGAACCCGGGTCGGCCTGATGCAAAGCAAACACCCTACCTCCTGTGCTATCGCTCCAGCCAATTATTAATATAATTAATATAATATGATCTTGCTTGCTTGTACAAATTATTTAGTCGTGTGCCAAATGGTTTGAAAACAATGTGTGAGTATATGAGTTCCTACTTAAGGGAGCAAGGTAAAGCCCTTGTTTCAGAGGAGGGAGAAGGAAAGAATCCTGTTGACTATATCCAGGGTTTATTGGATTTGAAGAGCAGGTTTGATCGCTTTCTCCAACAATCGTTCAATATAATTAATAGTATACATTATTCATTTTTATATTTAAAAATACTGCATTCCATAACTAAATCATATTTGTACAAGTCATTCTTTTTCATATGTTGACTGATTCAGTTTGCTATCACTGAAATTTTTTGTAGCATTTTTGCTGAAATATATAGTTTCATTTTCTTTTGTGCTCTTTTGTTCGTTTCATAATTAGATTATTGCTCACTTCCTATATGACCTGGGAAATTGTCCTGTCTCTTTTTCTAAAAATGTTTACACATGGTGGTACCATTACTTACTTTTATATTGACAGAATTCAAATATGAAATAATTTTCACCTGTGTTCTTAAAAAATGTGTGTGTGTGGCAAAGATAGTTTTATTAAAAGAAATTTACTTAAGAGTGGGGGGAAGAAGAAAGAGAGAGAGGGAGAGAGAGAAAGAGAGACAGAGACAGTGACAGAAACAGACGGAGAGGTGTTCAAGAGAGAACAAAAAGATTTTTTTTTTTTTCAGAGTAGAAAAAAGCAGAGAATGGCTTTTGGGAGAAGTAATATTCTCTCTATTTGAGTCTCCATTTTAGTTACTTCAGGACTATGGAATTTCTTCAAAAGTTTTATTTCCCCAAATCCTTAATAAGAAGTCTAATTAATTTTTTCATTGCTAAAATATTTTTTAAATTCAGACAATGTGTTTTAGTAGGGATCAATTTCAGATAAATTGTGTAAGATGTTGGCTAAAACTTACTTATTTTTTAAAATCTTTAAATATGTTTCCTCTTTCTCCTTGTAAGCTTTGTGTATTCTCTCTCTCTCCCTCTCTCTCTGTTTCTCTCTCTCTTTGTCTCTTTGTGTCTCTCTCTCTCCTCCCCAACCTTGGCCTAACCTATAGATCAATTGTAATGATTTTTTTAAAAATTTTTATTTTAGGCACGTTAGTTTACAATTGGGCTGGAGTGATAGCACAGCGGTAGGGCTTTTGCCTTGCAAGAGGCCAACATGGATGACCCTATTTCTATTGCTCCCCGCCCCTCTCAGAGAGCCTGGCAAGCTGCCGAGAGTATTTCGCCCTCAAAACCTAGCCGGCTACCCGTGACGTATTTGATATGCCAAACACAGTAACAATTGCCACAATGGAGACGTTACTGGTCCCGCTTGAGCAAATCGATGAACAATGGGAGGATAGTGACAGTGACAGTGACAGTTTACAATATTGATTATAGCAGGGTTTCATGCATAATACATTCCAACACCAGACCCTCCACCAGAATGTCAGCTTTTTGTAGAGATCTGTTTTCACTCATTTTCTTTTATCTGTTATTATTTTCAAGTTCAGTGATATATATTCCCATCTATATTATTTCTCTATCCTGCCTTAAATTAGATTTTCATTTTTTTACATAGGGTAAATTTATGTTGAAATTTCTTGCTTTGTCTTTTAGTAACATATAATTTTCTTGTGTTATCTTTCTCGTAGAGAGTATTTTAGCTTTTCATGAATTTTTTAAAAAAATAAGATTTTAGAAATTCGGGTTTTTTTCCTGTCATCTTTTAATATTTTAGTATTTCTGATATTAGGCCCCCCTTTATATTAGTATCAGGATGCTTACTAATATCCCCTGTTCATGGATCAGAAGAACTAACATTGTCAAAATGGCAATACTTCCCAAAGCACTGTACAAATTCAATGCAATCCCTATTATGATACCCATGACATTCTTCAAAGAAATAGATCAAACACTCCTGAAATTTATATGAAACAATAAGCCCCCACGAATAACTAAAGCAATACTGGGGGAAAAGAAAATGGGAGGAATCAATTTCCCTAACTTCAAACTCTACTACAAAAAATAATTAAAACAGCATGATACTGGAACAAAGGCAGAGCTGCAGACCAATGGAACAGGGTTGAATATACTGACATCTCCCCCCAAGCATATGACCATCTAATCTTCGATAAGGGGGCAAGAAATGTGAAGTGGAGCAAGGAAAGGCTCTTTAACAAATTGTTCTGGAAAAACTGGACGGCTACATGCAAAAAAATGGGCTCAGATCTCTGACTAACTCCATGTACAAAAGTAAGATCTAAGTGGATTAAAGATCTCAACATTAGATCGGAATCAATAAGGTACATTGAAGAAAAAGTTGGCAAAACCCTCCATGACATAGAAGCTAATGGTGTCTTCAAAGATGTCACACCGCTGGCCAAGCAAGTGAAAACAGAGATAGAAAAATGGGACTATCTTAAACTAAGAAGCTTCTGCATCTCCAAAGAAACAGTGACCAAAATATAAAGACAGTCTACAGAATGGGAAAGGATATTCACCGAATACGCATCTGATAAGGGGTTAATTTCAAGGATATACAAAGTACTGGTTCAACTCCACAAGAAGAAAACAAAACCAACCCAATCAAAAATGGGGCGACAAAATGAACAGAAACTTTCTCAAAGAAGAAATATGAATGGCTAAAAGGCACATGAGAAAATGCTCTACATCATTAATCATCAGGGAGATGCAGATCAAAACCACAGTGAGATATCATTTCACACCACAGAGACTGGCCCACATTGAAAAGAACAAAAGCAACCTGTGTTGGCACGGATGTGGCGAGAAAGGGACCCTCCTTCACTGCTGGTGGGAATGCGGACTGGTTCATCCCTTTTGGAAAACAGTATGGATGATCCTCACAAAATTAGAAATTGAACTCCCATTTGATCCAGCAATACCACTCCTGGAATATATCCCAGAGAGGCAAAAAAGTATAGTCGAAGTGTCATCTGCACTTGTTTGTTCATTGCAGCACTCTTTATAATAGCCAGAATCTGGAAAAAACCTGAGTGCCTGAGAATAGATGACTGGTTAAAGAAACCCTGGTACATCTACACAATGGAGTACTATGCAGCTGTTAGAAAAGATGAAGTCATGAAATTCATATACAAGTGGTACTACATGGAGAGTATCATGCTAAGTGAAATGAGTCAGAAAGAAAGGGACAGTTTAACATAGAAAGATTGAACTCATCTGGGGAACATAAAGTAACAAAATAGGAGACTAACACCCAAGAATAGCCGAGGTAAGTACCAGGAGGATTACTCCATGGCTTTGAGGAAGCCGCACATGCTAGGGGAAAAGGTAGCTCAGATAGAGAAGGGAGCACCAAATAAAGGGTGTTGGGAGGTTCCTCTAAGGATGGGAAATGCGTGATGAGAGTAGACTATAGACCGAACAAGATTGCCACTCAATGTCTCTTTTGCAAACCACAGCACTGAAAAGGAGAAAGATAACAAAAGGGAATGCCCTGCCACAGAGCTAGGGTGGGATGGGGGTATGGGGGGAGGGAGGGATACTGAGACTGGTGGTGGTGGAGAATGGGCACTGGTGGAAAGATGGATATTCGATCATTGTATAACTGAAACCCAAGCACAAAAATTTGTAAGTCTACAACTGTATTTCATGGTGTTTCACTAATAAAAATTTAAGGAAAAAAAATTAAAATTAAAATTAAAATAAAAAAATAAGATTTTAGAAATTCGGTTTATTTTTCCTGTCATCTTTTAATATTTTTAGTATGTCTGATATTAGGCCCCCTTTATATTAGTATCAGGATGCTTTATAATCATGCAACATTTTTCTGAGACCTCACTCACATTTAATATTTCTTCTTTATATCTGGATAATAAGCTTCCTTGTGCCTATATTCATTGATTATTTCTAGGTCACCTAAAATTTACCAAGGACCTTTATTTTCAATTTTTCATTTTTATTATTGCAAATTTTAATACTATAATTTCTACACTAACTTTTTCCACATTTTCTATCTCCCAATAAGGGCTGGACCGATAGCACAGCGGGTAGGGCGTTCGCCTTACAAGCGGCCAGCATGGCCGACCCGAGTTCGATTCCTCCGCCCCTCTCGGAGAGCCCGGCAAGCTACTGAGAGTATTCAGTATTCCAGACACAGTAACAACAAAGTCTCCAATGGAGACGTTACTGGGCCCTCTCGAGCAAATCTCCCAATTAAAATATCCAAATGAGGAGTTTTTTTTTCACAAATTTCCCTTAAGTCATATAGTTTCTACTAACTTGTTTTTCCTCAATGAGTGGATCACATTTCTGAATTTTTTTTGTGTCTTAAATTTTTGTTACTGATACTAAAAATGAGACATTTTAGGAAAAATTATATAATTGTCACAATAAATAATTTCATTTTTTCTGGAGATTTTAGGCTTTGAATAACTTCCTGGACTTAAAATTAGGAATTTTTCTCTGACATGGTAATGCCTTTGCTAAATTACTTTTATCTTTTATCCCTTTTTTTTTGCCTTTTATTTTAAGCTTTTTTTTTACCTTTTTTTAACCTTTTTTTTTACCTTTTTTTTAATCTCCAACATCCTGATGGATCTATCACACTTTCCAGAAGGGCAATGGAGAAGATTATCTATGACTTCTACTCGGATCTCTTCAATAGCCACGTCCACCTGCCCACATACCAAATTCCGCAGCATGAATATGTCATTCTCAACTTTCTCCCTTTCGAAATCTGATACACCATTTCATCGGTATAGAAGCAAACAGCCCAGACAATGTCTGACCTGAATACATGAAGAATCTGCAGTCGATACTCATCAATTCACTGACTCGGCTCTTCACATACTACCTGTCTGAATACAAGCTTCCATCCCAATGGAAAACCAGCAGGACTGTAATACTGTGAAAGAAGTGAGACATCCCATATTGGCAACTATCACCCAATCTGATGGTTGTCTGTCATCTACAAGCTGTTCACTCGAGTCATCCTGAATAGAATTGGCAGAAGACTAGATGAAGGACAATCATGCAAGCAAGCTGAGTTCCGCAAAGGATTCAGCAAGATCGACCATATCCACACAATAACCAAGCTCATCGAGGTTTCTTGGGAGTTCAAGATGCTACTCTGTCTAACATTCATTCATTTAAAGAAGGCCTTTGATTCTATTTAGAGGGAAGCAATTAACGAAGCCCTAGCCAAAGAGGGTGTTCAAACTCAATATATCATTATCCTCCATGAGCTGTATAACGGATTCAGCAACAGGATCTCACCGTTCTACAAAGAAGTGATCATCAATGTCAAGAGAGGGGTTCCACAGGGCGATACTATTTCACTAAAATGCTTCAGTTCCACCCTCTAGAACATCACGAGACAACTGGAATGGGAAGGAATGGGAGTGAAGATAGATGATCGGCAACTATCAAAGCAACAGCAAAGCAACACCACCTCCGCTTTGCTGATGACATTGTCCTAATAACACCAAACATTAGCCAATTGGCAAAAATGCTGGCCAACTTTGACCATGAGTCTGAAAAGGTTAGAATACAGCTGAATCTCATGAAGACAATGTTTACGAGAAACAGCCTCGTTCCTGACGCCCCATTCACTCTCAACGGAATGACCATCTCTGAATGCAACAGCTATGTGTACCTAGGTCGAGAAGTCAACATGACAAATGATCCTGCACCTGAGCTGCACAGGAGGAAGAGAGTGGCTTGGAACGCCTTCAAGAGCGTTGAAGAAATAGCTAAGAGGACGAAGAAACTCTGGCTCTTGGCACATCACTTCGATTCCACTGTTCTTCCTGCATTAACATATGCCTCAGAGACCTGGGCCCTACGAAAATAGAATGAGAACGCTATTCAGGTCTCCCAATGAGGAATCGAAAGAGTTGTGCTTGGAGTAACCCACTTCTCTCAAATGAGAGAAAGAATCTGAAGTTTTGACCTCTGTCAACAGTCAAGAATCAGGAACGCTGTCTCGTTTGCCAAGGCATCAAAATGTGCTGGACACATACCGAGATTTGGAGACGACAACTGGACTAGAGCTGTTACCGAGATGATTCCACGGGATGTCAAAAGAACGCGTGGCCGCCCACCTACTTGATGGTCAGACTTCTTTGTCAAGACCCTGAACGATCAGTTTGAGGCTCTTCGAGTTCCTAGAAGGAATGGATGCCATTGGGCTACACCAGCACGTGACAGGGACGAATGAAGACATTACTGGCACCCACTCGAGCAAATTGATGAGTAACGGAATTACAAATCATCAAGTGACTTTTTTAAAAATTACTGAATCACTGTGGGATACAGTTACAAACCTTTCCTGCTTGAGTTTCAGTCATACAATGATTGAACACCTATCCCTCCACCAGTGTACATTTTCTACTACCAATGTCTTCAGTGGGCTGGAGTGATAGGACAGTGGGTAGGGTGTTGTTTGCCTTCCACTTGGTCGACCCAGGTTCGATTTCTCCATCCCTCTCGGAGAGCCTCGTAAGCTACTGAGAGTATTCCGCCCTAATGGTAGAGCCTGGCAAGTTCCCCGTGACATATTTGATATGCCAAAAACAATAACAACAATTATCACAATGGAGATCTTACTGATGCCCACTTGAACAAATTGATCAACAATGGGAGAACAGTGCTACAGTGCTAATGTTCCCAGTATCCCTCTACCCACCCCATCCCCTGCTTCTAAAGCAGACAATTTTGTTTTTACTCTCTGTCTACTTTTGGGCATCATGGTTTGCAATACAGATACTGGGCCATATTCCTAGGAGTATTTATAGCTAATTTCTGGCAATGATTTTGGCAATTAACTTCCTCAGCTGGGGCTGGAGCGATAGCACAGCGGTAGGGTGTTTGCCTTGCAAGCGGCCAACATGGCCGACCCGAGTTCGATTCCTCCACCCCTCTTGGAGAGCCTGGCAAGCTACCGAGAGTATCTCGCCCTCACGGCAGAGCCTGACAAGCTACCCGTGATGTATTTGATATGCCAAACACGTAACAACAAAGTCTCCAATGGAGACGTTACTGGGCCCGCTCGAGCAAATCGATGAACAACGGGAGGACTGTGATACCATGAATTTCCTCAGCTACCTATAATACCCTAACACTTTCTTCACTGTGCCACCAGTTCTGTCTTTGAGTTTGGAAATACAGACAGATTAACAATTTTCTTTGTTTTTAATTTTCACTACCATCAATCTATACAGTTTTTATTTATTTATTTATTTATTTAGTGCCAAGGGTTTACTACTGTCTCTGTGTTCAGGATTCACTCCTGGTGACCACTATTTGATGGTGAGGATGGAACCTACATCAGCTGCTTTCAAGGAAAGTGTTCTATCCACTGTGCTATCTCTCTGGTCCATCACTGATATTTTGTTCTGTAAGTTTTCCCAGTCAGCATAAGATGTAAGAGAGGATAAGATCATCAATCTTGTTTCAGATTTTTCATTTCCAGAATCCTCAGGCTCAACAGTTACCTCAATAGACATGAAACATAAATATACCAAAAGTAAGAAGTTTTGTTTCTTATCAATCTATTCTGTGACCTTTAGTTAAAAGAACCAGATGTAGTCCGCTGAACCCCTTTAGTAGTGATCTTTGAGCTCAGAGCCAGAAGTAAGTGTTGAGCATCCTGACGGGCACTGGAGCAGATATAATCTGACCTTGCAAAGATGGCGAGAAGTGAAGCCTTGTAAGAGGAGGTATCTGGGCAAAGTTGACAAGAACAGGAAGTCAGCCAGCACCAGATTTTTGGCGTTGGGACTCACTCAACCTTCTAGTCACATGCGCCAAAGACACAGAAACTGTCATGTATGCTTAGCAGGTTATTCTGACCTCAACAACTAGCCTTGATTGGGATTGGACCAGGGCAAAGCAGAGTAGGAGAGCGGATAGGCCAATAATGCTAAACTCTCTATGATTGGACCTTTCTGTAAGCCAAAGCTCTCTATAAAATATGTGTGTATTTGGTAATAACCAGGTGAGCAACGTGTCTTGGCATGTTCTGGAAAAACTGTTCCCCAACAAGTAAGTCCTGATTACAGATGGATATAGTCAGTGTGTGTGCATGTGAGTGTCTGTGTGTATGTGCATGTGTGTGTATATAATAAAATCAAATAAAATTAACATAATGAGTACAGGTAAGAATTTTGGTGAGAACTAAAGAATTAGTAACATACAAAACATTTCCCACAATACATAGAATATAACAATACCTAGAATATAACAGAATTTTAAGTAGCAATATCTCATTTTTGATCTTTCTTCATTTTGTACATATAAAACTTCTGATTATTCTACCAAGTTGGGTGATATTTTCCTGTTGTTACTAAAGACTTTGTATCAAGTTATTATTGATTAATGAAGTGAAAATTATGTTCAGCCAAATTTTGAAGAAATAGAAAAATCACTGGAGAAAAGTGTAATGTTATGACATCTAAAATATTAACCTGTACATATTTTCTTAACATGTTCCACTTTGAGTTTTTGTTTCCTCAATATAGTAGTCTAATAAGTACTATTCTATGCTTCAAAAATGGGGGGGGGGCTTAGAGTCTACTTGACTATTTTTAAGGAAAAGATAAACTTTAAGTTTGGCTTTTTGATTCACTCTGTAAAAACCCAAACAAAATTTAAATGTCCAAGATCTCCCAGCCTACTCGGATTGGAGTCGAGCATCCTCCACCCAGATCCTCCAAATTCTAGTAGGCGGGGGTCACACCCACGACCTGGCCCCCTGGCGCCATGTAATCCCATCAGCGGCCAAGACTCAGAGACTATAAAATCCAGCTCCCAGATGAGAACAGTGCAGTCCGCCCCCGCGCCTGGCTGTTCCTCGCCGGGGCCCGTTGGAGGGGAGTGGGTTGAGCTTTCCTCCCCGCCCCGACCAGGGCTCCGGCAGCCGAAGACCTCCAGGACCACCCACTACCATGCTGAGACCACTCTCCGCACACATGAAGGTACTGGCAGAGGGACAAATCCACGTGGGTTCCGGGGCCGAGATCTCCCAGCCTACTCAGATTGGAGTCGAGCATCGTCCACCCAGATCCTCCAAATTCCAGTAGGCAGGGGTCACACCCACCACCTGGCCCCCTGGCGCCGTATAATCCCATCAACGGCCAAGACTCAGAGACTATAAAATCCAGCTCCTGGAACCGCGCGGCCGCATTTGCGGTCACGTGACATCTTATCAGAACTTTTTTTTTTATGACATCTTATTGTCTCATTCCTACTTTGGACAAACTTGCAGGCTATCGAATGTAGCCTGCCCACAGGGCAGAGTCTGGCAAACTCCCTGTGGCGTACCAAATATGCCAAACACCAGTAACAATGATGGGTCTCATTCTCCTAAAGAGCCTTGAATATAATCTCAGGGTTAGGATGAAAGAGACGTTACTGGGGCCTGCTCGAGGCAATCGACAAATAACAGAAGTGTCTAGTTCGCATTAGGGAGGTAACATACATATTGTTAGGGGAAAAAAAGAGTTAGGGAAATAAGAAAGATTTTGAAAGATTGTTATCAATCAGACTCTAAGTGCCTTGTTTTTGGAGCAGGGGCTCCCCTGTGGTGCTTAAGGATGCACCTAGAAATTCCCAAACCCAGGGCCTTGTGCATGCCTAACACATGGTCCGGATTTTGGAGTTATCTTCCCAGACCTCTAATGTCATTTTTATTAAGATACAAAAGATACATTTGTAATAACAGGTACACATACCAGAAACTCAGGAAGTTTTACTCTCACCCCCCTCAGAGATGCCATTTGATCTCCTATCTCTCACCCCTTTCAATTACCTTATGGCTGCAATTCCTAATCAAACTAATTGTTAGTTGCACACATTTTTTTTCACTTGTCTGCCTGAGAAATTTTTCTAGCAAAATGAGAATGGCTAGTCCAAGAACAAGTCAACTTCTAATTTAAAGTGACAAGTTCACCAAATGCTAATGTCAAGGGTAGACATAGATAGTAAACAGCCTAACTCTCAATTCTTTGTAGAACTGTTGTATGATACATTTTTGCTGTTGTTGTTTTGATTTGGGATCACATCCAGTGGTACAAAAGGTTTTATATTTTCTCTATGCTCATAGATCACTCCTGGATGGCTTGGGGGATCATATGAAGTGCTGAGGATTGAACGCAGGTCAGCCACATGCAAGAAAACACCCTACCTGCTGTGCTATCTCCATGACTTCTATTTAATATTTCACATGATATTTCAAAGGATTTCCAGAATTCACTTTCCTATTGTCCATGATAACACTCCTACCCAATAAATGTATATTATAATGTTAAAGCATTGTACATAACTTTCCCCATTCCTATATTTGTGGTTCCTTAAAATGCCTTTCCTATGAACTCCTGAACCAATATATGTAAATCTAGGTTGCCTTTATAAAGGACTGAAACCAAGACATCATCTAATTAAATTTAAAATGATTGAGAGTCACTCCCCAATATGTCATTCACTTGGTCATAACGCAAAGTAACAAAAGTGTGGTAGAAAGAAGCACCTCTACAACTTTTAAGTCTTTTACAATGGAACTAATTTCTGTACTTCTTTTAGAAGTGATATTATTAAAAAATAATGTGAAAAAGAAAACTACTGACCAATAACTCTGATAAACATAGATACAAAAATCACCACAATATGCTTGCAAATCGAATTAAATGATACATAAAAAGATAGTACACTACGTTGGGGGCTCGAGTGATAGCACAGTGGATAGGGCGTTTGTCTTACATGCAGCTGAGCTGGGTTTGATTCCTCCGCCCCTCTCAGAGAGCCTGGCAAGCTACCGAGAGTATCTCGCCCGCATGGCAAAGCCTGGCAAGCTACCCATGACAATTTGTATGCCAAAAACAGTAATAACAAGTTTCACAATTTATTGTGAGACATTACTGGTGCCTGCTCGAACAAATCGATGAACAACGGGAGGACAGTGCTACAGTGCAGTGCTATACCATGTTGGATTTATTACAGAGGTGAAGAGATGGTTTAATATATGCAAATTAAGAATGGATAGGTCACATTAACAAAGGGAATAAGAAAATCGTATAATAATCTCTATACATGCAGCAAGAGAATATAACACTAAACTCCCACTTATGATAAAACACTAAACAAAATGGGTATAGAATGAATGTATTCAACACTTAAGGCCACAAATAACAACCCCAATATCTTACCCAATAGCAAAAAGAAAAAAGATCAAGAACGAGACAAGGCTGTTCACTCTCATCACTGTTTTTCAACATAGAGTTAAAATTTCTAATGAGAGCAAGCAATAAATATAATAAAGGCAACAAATTGGAAAGGAAAAATAATAGTATCATTATTTGAAGAAAACAATAATATACATAATCTCAATAAGTCTGTAAAAAAGTAATTAGAAATAATTGTATTAAATATGCATGCTGAATACTAATATACCAAAAAATGTGCAGTATTTCTATATGCATAGATCAGAGAGAGAATTTTTTTAAAAGAAAAAACCTATTTTAAGTCACTTAAAAATAAATTATCTTGCTCTAAATTTAATCGCAAATTAAAGATCTTTCGGTGGAAAATTATAAGACATTATCATAAAAAAGTAAGATACAATTAAGGAAAAGGGTCCATTTTTATTTGCTGGAAGAATTTATGTAATTAAAATGGTTATATAACCTAAAGCAATATGCAGATCCAGTGCAATCTGTATCAAAATCCCACCTTTCTTCACAGAAATAGAACAAAAAATCATGAAATTTATTTGGAAATACAGAAGATCCCACAAAGCAAAACACTCACGAGAAAGCAGAAATGCAGGTATCATGTTCCCAGATTTAAAATGACATTTCTATAAACTATAGTACAAATACGCAAGCTACCGAGAGTATTCGATATGCCAGACACAGTAACAACAAAGTCTCCAATGGAGACGTTACTGGACCCGCTCGAGCAAATCGACGATCAACGGGAGGGCCTTTACTTTACTTTTACTTTATAGTACAAATTATAGAAACTATATAAAACAAGGCATTATATTGGAATAAAACAGAGATGTACATTAATGAGACAAAACTGAGAGTGCAGAAATAAAACCCACAAATAGACAATTCATGATGAAGGGGCATACAATGAAAAGGTAATTCTTGTCAAAAGAGTAATGTGGGAAAGACTTGACAGCCACATGAAAAATAATGAAATTACCTCTATTTAATGTTATATATATTTAATTGAAATGGGTTAATGACTTACATGCCAGACCTAAGGCCATTAAGCACATATAAAAAATGACATAGAAAACATAGATCATATGGTGCTTGACACTGGCATTAGAGATATACTTGGGTCATGATTCTATTGGCAAAAAGAACAAACACTCAAATAAATGGGAAAATCAAGCTAATAAGTTCCTACACAACAAAAGAAAATTATACTAAAATCATAAAAAGTTCTATTGTAATGAAGAAGATAGTTGCAGATCAAAATCCAACAACAGATTAATATCCATATTTATAAAGAATTAGAAAACCTCAACAATAAAATAATCCAAATAGAAAATGTTTAGATATAAATACATGCTTACCTACAGAAGACATGCTAATGGCCAACTATGAGATATCTATTACCTCATTACTATAAGAAATGAATTTTCCAGAAGGCAAGAAATAGAAAGTGCTGGAAAGAATATGGAAAGTCAAATCCATATACATAGCTGGTAAGAATGACAATCCATATGTCGTTATTGAAAACAGTTTAAAGGTTACATAAAAAATGTCAAACATTCAGTCATGTCACTTAGGAGAGTTTATATAAATACTATGAAAACAAACCTGAAAGAATATGAAATCAACAAATTTGTGTCCTCATGCTCACAACAACATTATTTACAACATCCAAGAGTTGAAAATATTCTGAATTTCTGTCAACAACTAAAGAAGATGAGCTATATATGAAACATGGCCATTTGGAACAACCTGCATGAACATAAAGGGCATTATAATTACTGAAATTAAAGGAAAAACAACACACAGTTTGGTATCCGGATATTTCATTTTTCATTTCATCATCCTGTTAATCGTCGATTGCCTCGAGCAGGCCCCAGTAACGTCTCTTTCATCCTAGCCCTGAGATTATATTCAGGGCTCTTTAGGAGAATGAGACCCATCATTGTTACTGGTATTTGGCATATTTGGTAGGCCACGGGGAGTTTGCCAGACTCTGCCCTGTGGGCAGGCTACATTCGACAGCCTGCAAGTTTGTCCAAAGTAGGAATGAGATAATAAGATGTCGCGCGGCCGCGAATGCGGCCGCGCAGTTCCGGGATCTGGATTTTATATTAAATGTAATCAAATATTGTGAAATACTTTATAAAACAATAAAATCCTGCAGAGTCAGGATTAAGCCCTTAGCACTGCTAGGTGTGCCCCACTTTGCAAAAAAAAAGAAAAAAATCATACTCTTTGTCACTATGTGGGTGGAATTAGAGTTTCATAGACTGAGTGAAGACAGAATGAGAGAAACAGATGATCTCTCTCATGTACAGAATGTAAAAATATATAGCATGGGAATAACAAATAATCAAAGGTTACAGAACTGGAGAGTTGGTCTATAGATGAGGGTCTGGGGCAATTTCAGAGGGTTCTTTGAAACACTGGAGAGAACAGGGAACTCTTGTGGAAGGTATGTGTTAGAATAATGTATGTATTACTCCATCATTATTAGTACTGTAAATCATGGTTGTCAATAAAAATGAAACTACATGTATAATGACACTGAGACTGTCCTCCCGTTGTTCATCGATTTGCTCGAGCAGGCCCAGTAACGTCTCCATTGGAGACTTCGTTGTTACTGTGTTTGGCATATGGAATACATCACGGGTAGCTTGACAGGCTCTGCCGTGTGGGCGAGATACTCTTGGTAGCTTGCCAGGCTCTCCAAGAGGGGCGGAGGAATCGAACTCGGGTCGGCCATGTTGGCTGTGTGCAAGGCAAACACCCTACCACTGTGCTATCGCTCTAGCCCTTGTGCACATGCATAATAAGGTATAAAAATTGATACTGTTATTTGGCTTGCTGTCACGGCAAAGGGTGGTCAACAGTAATGTGAATTTGTTTTTCCCATATAAAACTTCATGGATAAGGGAACAGTTATGGGGATTCTGCTAGTTAGCCAATAGTGACAGAAAGACATGAACTACACATACCGGAATAAGCATAGATATTTATCTGGTGTCAACTCTGCTTACAATGTACAGCCATGGTAAACAACCACAGATGATGAAGGCAGGGAGGAGGAATTTCATTTCATGCTTGGGACCACATTACATAATAACTTCTTTAATTAAGAAACTCTTACTTGGCTCCACAGATTGGGTAAGCATTCAATCTACACTACAATAACTTCAGGTTCATTCCCCACTTTATCTACAATACACTTCTGAAATAACTCAAGTCTATCCCTTTATTTCATATCTAGGGCTCTCTCTCCTGATCAATTGATTGCTAACTAACATGAATGTCTAAGAGGCAAAATACTTCTCATTCCAGTGTTAATCACTTGTAAAAATTGGGCCCACCTGTTCTGAAGTGCTACCACCTGTCCCCTATTACTCTGTGATCCAATTTATGCCTACTGTAATTGGGGACTCTGATTACATGTTGGCATCATCCATGGTAACCTCTGCCCTTAAGAAAAGAGACTAACAGTTTTTTAAAAATGTTGTTTATTTTATAAGTTAGTTCACAATCTCATTATGGATGGTGTGTGACTCAGCATGCTGAGCATGGAATTCTGCATGTGATCCCTTCTGAAACTCTGTGCATGATTCCTGCTGGACATCACTGCTGCTTTGCGGGATTAAGACAGAATGGCATCGGCAGGGTGAGGAAGGACCATGGTGGCAGCTGCAGCAACACCGCCTCCCCCGGTTGGGCCGAGTCGCAGTGCCATCCAGTATGGAACAATTCAGTGGCCCACACAATGATTTGTCCACTGAAAGACACTGTCCATCAACCACCAAGTGACATGGGACTTGGCACAGGTGTTCGACCTGGCACAGAACCTGTGCGATGAGGTCTTGCCCTTCCAGCTTTTCAACAACCTCTGGGCACACTCCATCCACCTCAAGGATATCAACCTTAGGCTGAAGATACCCCAGGCGCTGCCTGGAGACGCAGGCAGGTGCGTGTTGTCAGTATACAAATTGTTACAACAGGCCGGTCACCAGGAGCTTACATTTAGTAGGTTGGGAACACCGGCAGGGATGACCAGAGATCGCCCCCAAAGCCTCCATCTCTCCCCAGAGAGCCCGGCAAGCTACTGAGGGTATCTAGCCTGCAAGCCACCTGTGAAGCTACCAACAACAGTAGCTGAAATGGGTCTCATTTCCCTAATCCTGAAGGAGTCTCCAGATGAGTTGGGAAGAATGAGAGGGCTCATAGTAAGCAGATAGCATGCAAATCAATGGGTGGGGAGGCGCCCTGTAAGCAGCTGGCTACCAAGGTGGCCCACAAGAGCACACCAGCCACAGGCAGCATAAAAAAGCCACATTGCTACCAGTCTGACACAGTGGCGCTATGCTAGATCTGCCAGCTGCTGTTACAGCGGCTGGTAGGCCAGATCGCGCAGGACTTCAAGACCAACCTGTGCTCCCAGATCTCGGCCATCATGGCACTGCAGGAGGCATGGGAGGCCTACCTGGTGGGGCTCTTTGAGGACACCAGCCTCTGTACATTCCCTGCCATGCACATCACCATCATGCCCATGGACATCCAGCTGGCATGGCACATCTAAGGAGAGAGAGCATAACGTTTATGACGCTAAAATCTCAGGACTGGTACAAATGGAGAAACTACTGACGCCTGCTAGAGTAATCGATGATTAATGGAATGAGAGTGACAGAGTGACAGTGATAGTTCACAATATTTGATTACATTTAATATTTAAACACCATTCCCACCATCATTACACCTTCCCACCACCCAATTCGGGAGATTTTCATCCCAAGCCCCAAGCCCTGTCCCAAAACACAACTGAAAGAATATATTTTGTATTGTCTGATATGAAAAACTGCTGAACATGCTTAAAAAAAAGTATTCATATAGGAAACAGTGTGAAGATTGTTCTATTTTGACAGGAGCCTTTAAGATATTCTATAGGATATCACTAACGTGTTGTTAAATTTTGGGTGATGTGAGCTTTGGTATATATATCTAAAAATATGTGTATATATATATAATTTTTTGCCTACTGTCTGAACCCCATAAAATATGGTGTGGTAATTATGGAGAATGTGTAGTGAGTGTCTTGTGATGTGTGGCACAGCCGTGAAAGAGGTTGAGTGGTCCAGGAATATGTTCCCTTATAGGTGAGGCTTGGCCTGAGTATGTGGGGAGTGGCCTGGAGAGTGGCAGCAACTGGGTGTGAAGGTTGGCTGCTGGGGTTGGGTCCCTTGGGGCAGGGAGGGTTCTCACCCGCCTCACTCTGGGGCACCCTGAGTGAAAACATCCTGGCGTGGATTCTGGTGGGTCTCATGTTATGCTCCCTTCCTGGAGAAGCAGCCGTGTGATCTGGATGGTGGCTGATGATATTATCTGGCACTGGCAGAAGGTGGCTTATGGGCGTGACCCCGGGTCACCAGAGACTGGAGGAAACAGGCAGAGGATCTCCGTTCCAGGGTCCCATTGAGCCCAGATTCTGAAGTCCCAAAGTTCCGCATTACCTGGTTCCCATGGGACTTTATTCATGTGTGAGTCCCGGCCCAAGCAGAGACTAACACTTTTTTACAGATGCCTTATTTTTTTCTTTTTAAGACCTCATGTAAAAGTAAGTAAAGTAAAGTAAAGGCCCTCCCGTTGATCATCGATTTGCTCGAGCGGGCCCAGTAACGTCTCCATTGGAGACTTTGTTGTTACTGTGTCTGGCATATCGAATACTCTCGGTAGCTTGCCGGGCTCTCCGAGAGGGGCGGAGGAATCGAACTCGGGTCGGCCATGTTGGCTGCGTGCAAGGCAGACACCCTACCCGCTGTGCTATCGCTCATGAAGTCAGCATAATTTTGACTTCCCAAAGGATAGAAATGACTAAACATTTTCTTTTAATATTTCCACTCAACAGACTTATGCTTTTTCCAGAACCTTTCTCTACTCAAGATTATGATTCAGAGTTCCCATAACATCCCTTTCCTGTAATTTAAGTCTAAGTACAGTCACGTGGTTTATGTGAACACTTTAAAACACAAATTCTAATTCAGTACATTTAGACTAATGAAACAGTCAAGATAATTTTCTATGTTGTTCTTTTTAGATGGACATCTTTAGGAAACAGTTCCATAGATGCTCCCTCAGTTCTACTGAAAAAAATTAACCCTATTTCATCATCTATTCCACTTAGACCTTGTGTGTCATTAGTTGAATGCTTGATTATTTTAGTTACAGAACTGGAGAAATAATGGTGAGAATAGGTCTTGAAGACAATTTGATCTGATTAAGCCAGATTCTGATTTGAACTCTTCAAGGGAAGAGGTAGGAAAAGAGTTATTTTCACTGATAAAGAAAAATTTTCAAATTTTCAGGATTACACTATTTTCTTTTATCTAATTTTCTTATTTTTATATATATTTATCTTATTATAGATACCTGGCAACATTAAAATTTAAATGAATTCACAAAATTGTAACATGTATAATGAAATTATGGGTATGATTCATGTATGCCTTGAAGTTTATAAGTGATAAAAAAATCTCAGTAACAAGCTAGAGGTGTTTTAATTCCCTACTTATGACTTTAATTGGGAGTATATGGCCTTAAGCTTAGTATTTTCATTTTGGGAACTTTCCACAGTAGTTAGTTACCTAAAATCCAGTCTTTTTTTTTAAATTTATTTATTTATTTATTTATTTTTTAATAGTGAGGCACCATGAGGTACAGTTGTAGACTTACACATTTTTGTGCTTGGGTTTCGATTATACAATGATCAAACACACATCCCTCCACCAGTGCGCATTTCCCACCACCTCAGATCCCAGCATCCCCTCCCCCCCCAGCCCCTATCCCACCCTGCCTCTGTGGCAGGGCATTTCCCTCTCTCTCCTTTTGAGTGCCATGGTCAGCAAAAGAGGCATTGAGTAGAAATCATGCTTGGTCGACAGTCTACCCTCAGCATGCTCTCCCATCATGGGCGGATCCTCCCAACACCCTTTATTTGGTGTTCCCTTCTCTTTCTGAGCTCCCCCTTCCCCTAACATGTGTGGTTGTCCTCCGGGTCATTGAGTAAAATTCCTAAAATCCAATCTTTATCATCACCATTGTAAGTGAATCATGAGCATTGTTTGTCCCATGCCCTACAACGCATTGCCACTTTCTCCTCTACCACTTTCTGCAATTAATCATCATGACTCTTCATCCTTAAAGTATACTTCTATTACCAAGATGGCCTGTGTCATCTGAAGAGTGATATGACTTCTAAGGAGCAGCTGCATGTCTTCCAATGTTATCAACTAGGCCATTGGTGTCCAACACATAGCATATTAAATTAAAAAAGCTATCAGAACAAAGGATCCACTGGAGCTTAGCAAAATTAGGACACGTATAGCAGCCATGGCAGAGATTCAAAGTCCTGTCTTCATTTTCCTCCTAGTTACAGAAGCAGCCCTAGGGAGAAATAGAATCCTAATGACAACTACACGATGGAGGTGGGGGCCTGATTTCAATTCATAGGTAATAATGTACTCATCTATTTGTCAAGTTTGTCATCTAATGCCATTATACAGAATATATAGAACATATTTGTCACTTCTATAACCTTATGCCAATATATAAACATTTTATTTTTATTTTTTTATAAAAAATTTTAATCCAACCATTCCTGCTGGCTTCAGAAGTACTTGCTCCTGAATTCTGAAGTCACATAAAAGTTCCCAGATCTCTCTATTCTACTGTCCTTTGTTCAGAAAAAAATATATTTAACTCCCTGATGGAAGTATATTTTCTTTAGTCAATAAACAGGAAGCATACTCCAGTCACATCCAAGGCTACTAGCAACTCCCTACTTGGATTGGTCCAGTGCTCAGTTATCAAACTGTATCTCATCCTAAAATGGGATTGTCTACCAGGAAATTTTATTACATCTAATGGAATCTCTGTGGATTCCTGCTGGAAGAAAGCCTGAAAGTGAAGGAACTCGATATGGCTAGACCAAGGTGATTTCACTCATCACTGAACATACTGCTTGGAGTTCCAGTGTTTTCTAGGTGAAAAATAGCATAGACAACATTTAACATTCAATAAACAGAGGATTACACTAACAATAGATTGGTCATTGTTATGCCCAACTATCCATTATTAAGCCATTATTAAGAGGCAAAATGCAATTTTCTAGAGGAAACAATGAAAACTTTCAAAGCAAAATGATGGAGAAGCAGCTTTTTATTTCTGATCTGGGGGAGCTGGCAATAGATTTAGGTGAAAAGGGTTATGAGATGGAGAAGTATATCTTTAATTATTTTAATGTCTCAAAAATGGAACAACAATCTACTTGGAAGTCAAAGAATCTCTAATCCATGATTTTCAAAGCATGATCCTCATGTGCATGAAACAAACCCAGAGCTTATTTCATGCTCAATGAGAGTTCCTCCTGCATGAGACCTTTGAGGCCCAGCTCAGCAGGCTCCACAAACCAGATACATCGAGTTATTTGTTGATGTTTCAATCAGATTTACAGACTTTTCCAAAAGAAATTCAAATCCCAATTTGACAGATTTACTTTTCATAATTGTTTGTTAGCTCTGCCTCTTTATGTCTCCTCTCTATTCTAAAATATATGTGAATATGTGGGAATTTTTTCTTTTGAATCAGATTTTCTTATGCTATACATATCTACACTTTACTGGGTGGAAGTAGGAACTCACAAGTGATAGTCAGAATGCCTGGGGACACATCCAGTGACTCTCCACTGCCCAGCTGGCAGTTCAATGCAAGGATTTAAGGATATGATGCTACTCAGGCCTGGCTATGACAGAGGTATCTGGGCCATCCTTGTGATGTTGGGGACCACCAGGGTCATACTCTGTGTTTCTGGGGGTGAGAGTTTAAGGGTTGCACTCAGAGAAACTCAGGAAACCAGGAAATGGTAGGATTTGAACCACAGGTGGGTACATGCCTATCTGCATCCTAAACACTATACTAATACCTAGCACTTAAGGACAAGTCTTTAAAGACTGATGCTCAGCATCAATCTAACTATTTTTTTCTGATTCCAATAATTCTAGGAAGAATTTGGAACTGAAGAGAAAGTGTGGGATTTAAGACAGGTACCTTATAAACGGTCAATCTGATTTCATTCCCGAGCACCACATGGTTCCCTGAGTACCCCACAGTGCAGTCCTGAGAACTCCGGCACCACCAGCCCAGAAAGTCCTTAGGGTCATAGTCCTGAGCAATGCCTCCGACTCAGACTCTCGCTCACCTTGAGCCACAGGCCTAGTCGCTGGGAATCATGGCAAGCAGCCCCCCCAAACACTGCTTGGGAGGGATTCCCCAGAAATTGTGCACAGAAAATTGTGCTCACGTGATTTAGCTACCAGGGGAGGGAGGATAGGATATTTGAGGATATTAGTCAGCACTGTGCTCTGTTGTGTTGCCAGGAACTAAAAGCTGAGCTTCAGGCACAGAATACACACTACTTCTTAGCTACTTCCCCAACCCTATAACCTTCCTTATTTCTGAATATTGGATTTTCTCTGATTGGGGGTGGAAAATGATTTTTGTCTTTCATTTCAATAGGATATTCTTTCTGACTTACGGTTATGTCAAAACTGAAGTTTTATGCCTGAATTTATCTTATTCACACTGCACAAATAATTCAGTTAAATCCACTACTTGCTCACATTTTTAATCTATTGTTTTTATACTGTGTGTGTGTGTGTGTGTGTGTGTGTGTGTGATACCCAGGAGCTCTCAGTTTTAATTTAACTTTATTAATTTGGTATTTGGGCCATACTTGGCAGTGTTCAGGGGTTACTCCTGGTTCTTCACTCTGGAATTACTACTGGCAGTCTCAGGAAATCATATGGGATGCTGGGAATTTAACCCAGGTTGGCCTCATGCAAAGCTAATGCCCTTCCCACTGTACTATGACACCAGTTCATTTTTATACTATTTGATGGTAAGGTTTCTTTGGATGTTGCTCTAAGAAGGCCATAGACAGGTCTGAAGCATGGCACTCTATTCTATTTGGTGTTACTCTAGGTCACTGCAGGCAGTGGATGCCTGAAAGAAATATGGAAGGAGCTTGCTGGAGAGAGGCTAGAAGAGTAGTGAAGCTCCTGAATACAGCTGTGTTCCTGTCAGGTGGACTACATGGACTTGGCAAGGACAAGGACACCTAAGTCAACTGCTAAACTGTGTAAGTGCTGTCGCACACACTGCAAGAGACCAAACAACCAACCTCCCTATAATCAAACTAGAAGAACATTTTGGAGATGATGAGAAGAATCAATGCCTAGACACGAATGGCTCTTTAATACCTCAAGTACAAGTTCGAGTTCCCTTTAGAAATCTTGCAGCAATAGTGAATTAACCACATCAGGTGTTGTTACCAACAGTTTATTACAACATTCTAGATGCTAGACTGATTTTCTGAAGGCAAACTACTCTTTTTAATTCATTTTTATTATTCCCCATCTAGCACTGGAATTAGTTATTACAGCGGGTAGGGCGTTTGCCTTGCACACAGCCAACATGGCCGACCCGAGTTCGATTTCTCTGCCCGTCTCGGACAGCCCGGCAAGCTACCGAGAGTATTCGATATGCCAGACACAGTAACAACAAAGTCTCCAATGGAGACGTTACTGGGCCCGCTGGAGCAAATCGACAATCAACGGGAGGGCCTTTACCTTTCGGGCTGGAGCGATAGCACAGCGGGTAGGGCGGTCGCCTTACAAGCGGCCAACATGGCCGACCCGAGTTCGATTCCTCCGCCCCTCTCCGAGAGCCCGGCAAGCTACCGAGAGTATTCGATATGCCAGACACAGTAACAACAAAGTCTCCAATGGAGATGTTACTGGGCCCACTCGAGCAAATCGATGATCAACGGGAGGGCCTTTCAGTAGTGTTTAGAGTTACTGGTATACACACATACACACATAAACACATACATGTGCACATATACATGCATATGTATGATCTCTAAGCCTGTTTGGATCAGGACTGGGCCTCCTCCACCCAGATCCCCCATCTTCCAGTAGCTAGGCATTACACCACCAACTGCTCCGATGCCATGTTATCCCATCAATGGCCAAGACCCAGGCACTATAAAACCCAGCTCCTGGAAGTGTGTGGCTGCATTTGCAGCTGCAAATTGTCCAGTTCTCACTCCTGGAGAACCAGACAGGTTACTGAATGTATCCTGCCCACACGGCAAGTCTGGCAAGCTCCTCGTGGCATATTTGATATGCCAAATCCCAGTAACAATGATGAGTCTTATTCCTCTGACCTTGAAGGAGCCTCCAATGTGGTACTTGCTAAAATATCAGGGCTAGGATGAATGGAGAAATTACTGGTGCCTGCTCGAGGAAATCGATGAACAACAGGATGACAGTGAGACAGTGATACATACATATGTATATATAATTTGTATACATTTTACTCATGGCCTTTAGAGTAAGTATACCTGTGATATGGGATTATATTTGCTCACTTATATAGGAATCTTCATATCCATAAAAATTTTTTCCTCATTCTATTGTACATCAATTATATAAAGCACTTTAGAGGAGCAGCTATATTCTGCTCTCTTTTCCACTGGATAAATTACATATCTCCTTCTCCGCAATGTCTATGTTCCTATATGCACTCGCACACAGAGACTTGTCTTGCAGATGTAAAATCTGTGAGCCTACATGTGTAAAGCAAGCAGCACTATGATTAGTATAAAGCAAATATTAGGAATATCTTTAAAGTATATTTCCTATTATGATTCACTTTACATATCCAGTGACTCACAATTCTTCACTAAAAATCTCTGTTTATCCTCACTTTCAAGTTATGATGGAGGCATGATTTTCATCTTTCAAGAATCTCAATGAATCAATAATCTATATTTTTCTTAATACATTTTTTCTCCTAGAAACTTACTTTCTTCCCCATTAATTTTTGATGTTTTTCCCCATTCTTCACTATTGAAATAATCTCTGCTCTCCTGCCTCTCTCTGTACTCTCATTCATATCTATCATACAAGAAGGCCATTCTCTGACTGAAACAAACAAACCTACGGGCAACAGAAACTGCTCTTCCTTTTTGTTTTTCACAATGTATTACCTGGTTATTGTCATCCCAAAGATACCTGATCCCCAGAGAGACTCCAATTTCTGCTTGCAGCCCAGATATGCTCTCATTTTCTAATGATGCTTCACACACTTATCAACTTTTTAACAATAATTTCATAAATCTCAGTGCAAAGTCTGAAACATATAAATAACTAAATTTTACATATTAACACAGGTAATATAAGCCCCCTGAAAGCATATTTTGGACATATTGTGTGATTCATAGATCACTTCAACCCTCCCAGCATGGATCGTCACATTTTCTTTATAGTCCTAATATCTTCATTTTATTGCAAATGTTTATCTTCTGATGTAAGTGAGCAGAATTCAAAACAGAAAGGAGACTTTGTCTAATTAAAAAATGTCATGTAGTATTTCAGGCATCATATATCAAGTTGAGATATTTTCACTGCATTTTAAACAAGGATTGATTTTTATATGTTAATTATTAAAAACAGTATTATAAAATAAAAATTTAAAGTTTCATGTCATCTTCTATAAAATACCATATTAGCTTTTACTTTATATGCCTTTTATCATTTTCTATATGTACTTATCTCAGTAATCTCAATGCAAACATTAATTTCTACATTTTTAAATCTCACAATTTAATATTTTTCTTTATAAACACAAGAACATAATATTTAAGTTAAATTCCAATTTATTACAAGTTTGCTTTTTAAAGATTTTCCTCCTCAAAGACAGTTTATTTATTTACTTATAATTTTTTATTGAATCACCATGAGATACAAAGCTTTCAAGATTGAGTTTCAGTGATACACTGTTTGAACATCCATTCCTCCAATAGTGTACTTCTCCACCACCAATGTCCCCAGTATCCCTCTTGCCAATCCCACCCTACCCATCCTACCCCCACCCCCCGCCTCTATGGGAGGAACTTTCCTTCTTACTCTCTTTCACTTTGGGGCATTATTAAGGTTTGTAATATAGACACTAAGAGGCCATCAGTTTGGTCCTCAAAGAGAATTTAAATAGACAACAAACAGCTCAGGTGTCACAGGTGGGTCTTGATTCTCACTGGGAACAAGAACCAATCCTTTCACTGAGGCCCTGGGAGATGCTTCTGGGCAGCAGGAAGATAAAGCAGTATAGTCAATGTGAACTCCAGGCACAAAGGAACAGGGGTTTCCTCATGCCCTGGCACTGAAGAAGAAAAGGCAGAGAGCCAGGGTCCATCCTGTGCTGGTTCTGAGGATTCAATTATCTTCAAGGTCTGTACATTGCAGGGACATCTTTTCCCTTAACTTAAGTGGTGCAAAAGAGCTCATGTGTCCCAACTTTCCCATAAAGAAATTCAACTCAGGTACAGAGCTCTAGTAAAGCTGGTAGAATGTTTGCCTTGCATGAATCCAACTCAGGTTGAGGCCTGATACCCCATATGGCCCTTACAGCCTTCCAGGAGTGATGTCTGAGCACAGAGCTAGTAGAAATTCCTCAGCACAACCAGGTGTGTTCCATAAAATGAAACACAACAGCATTAAGAAATTGAACTCTGTATTTTCTCAAAATTGGCCATAAAGGGAAAGGAAGTGGCAAATCTTTGCCTAAAGTTCAGCACTAGCATTGGACTCCTGGTAGGAAGAATGGTGTGAGCATCTCCTGTTCTGCCTGCCCCACGCATGCCCCCCACCCCACTGAGATGTGGGTTCAAGGGAGCTCCAAGGCTGAGTTGAAACTGAAAGGAGAGGGGAGGTGTGGATGGACAGACTACCCCCAGTGTTGCTCCCCACAGGAACACACTGTTCATCTGAAGAGCCTCCAAGCCAACTTCCCAAAGTTTATCTTGGTTCCAAATTTTCTTTACAGTTACAATTAGGTCATAACATTTTATTTTAGCAATACGTATAACATATTTTAGCAAATACATGCAGCATTATTGAATGGTTTTTACCATCTTTGAACATTGACATTTCTATGATTTCTCCCTCATCCCTTTGTCGTTGCCATGACCGTGGGCCTCTTTCTTGGCTGTGGTGCTGAACATTTAGGCGTGACACATGATGGAGGTCACACATATTTAGCTTTGGAGCCTGAGCACACTCTGTTGTTTTCTGTTGGATATCTCATTCTGTCATGTCACAGGACTGGACTTGTTAACTGGGGAGGTGCCTGACATGCTCTTTATCAACTGAGCTATTCCTGAGCCCAGATAGGTTCTCTTATTTATTATTGTAAATGATGCTAACCAATGATAAAAAATAAGCATACATATACGCAAGCAGTATTTAAAGACTTTTAAATTAAGGTAAGGTAAAACTACATGTATGTTCCATACATGAGAACTCTGCATAATTTCCAAAAATAAAGTTTCTATACCTATAAAATGATATAAAGTACAGCTATTATTAAGTGACAAATGTCATGATGGGTAGCTTCTTTTTGTGTATTTTTTCTATGTTGTAATTTCTACTGAGTCTGCACTGTTTGATTTTGGGTCTTGAACTCATAGCTACTCTTGTATTTTTACCTTTGTTATAACTCAACATAACAGTTCACTCTCCATTTTGTTATTCAGTTCTTTGCAAATAATAAAATAATCCAGGGTTCAGTTCTAATCATATTTGGACACCTCATTTGTTTTAGGGTGAGATGTATCTCATGCTAGCAAAAGCCAATGGCCTCCCGCTCCAGTCAGATGTGCTTCTTCTTTATGTGCCCAGGAGGGCTTTGAATATTGGATGGATAGTTCATGGCTATTTCTATTCACCATAATTGCTGCCACAATGAAGTGAGGGTAATGACTGACCTGTGTTCCCAGACCCTGTTGCATTTTATTTGCAAAATAAAGGAATTCATGAGTAGTTTCCACAATAGATTTTATGTAGGCCCCCAGTACAATCATGGAAACTTCTGATTCAGAATCTCTAATACAGAAATGCTCTGAGAGAGTACTAGTTTACAACTAGTAGTACAGGTTTAGGATGTAGTGGCAAATCCCAGATCCACACAGAGATGCTCTATCTTTCTTTAGCCTTCAATGATTTTTGTTTTCTGTTGGCTTTTTTTTTTGTTTTAGGACCTCACTGAACACTACTCAGCACTTCCTAGTTCTGCATTCAAGAATGACTCCAGTAGAGCTCAGGGAACAGTATGCAGAGTGAGAGATAGAACCCAAGCAAGATAGAACCCAGCAAGCTACCGAGAGTATCTCGCCCTCACAGCAAAGCCTGGCAAGCTCCCCATGAGGTATTCGATATGCCAAACACAGCTTCATGCAAAGAAAATGTATCAACAGTGTGCTATCTTTCCAACCCCACATCTGCAACACCTTTCTACTGCCTGCACACAAAACTCTGTGCCACTACGTAGGCTTTGTGCACAATCTGTTATACCCTCACTATCACCCTTTCAGGATGATGTACTATTTCTATTCCAATATTTATTTCAAATTTATCATCTTACAAGAAGCCTTTCTCTATTATCTAAGTCAGTATTAATCTATGGAAACATCTCAAGTGCTCAATAAGAGATAGTGAGTAAAGAAGATGGAGTATGTACACACAGTGGAGCTCTACTCAACTTTAGAAAACAAGAAATTTTCCCAGTACAGTAACATGGATGGAACTGGAAGGGGTTACACTAAAGGAGGGTAGAAGCTGACTACCAGATGATCTTACTAACATGTGAGATATACAAAAGCAAAGTAAGGGGACACACAAAACCTAGTGAAAACATATCCTTTTACTCAGACCACAGAAGTGAGACTCCCTAAGAGGAAGGGTGGAGCGATCAAAGTCGGCAAGGAAGGAGAAATTGTGATGGAAGAACATTGACACTTTGTAAAAGTAATATGGGAATATTTTCAATATGTGAGATATTGAACCCCTAAAATATGTAAATAAATGTTACCACAATTGGGCTGCTGGAGCAATAGCACAGCGGTAGAGCGTTTGCCTTGCACACAGCCAACATGGCTGACCCGAGTTCAATTCCTCTGACCCTCTAGGAGAGCCCAGCAAGCTACCTAGAGTATCTTACCTTCAGGGCAAATCCTGGCAAGCTACTCGTGATGTATCTGATATGCCAAACACAGTAACAACAAGTCTCAAGATGGAGATGGAGACGTTACTGAGCCCGCTCGAGCAAATCAATGAACAACGAGAGGACAGTGACAGTGACAGTGACAATTGGGCTGCACCTATAGCACAGCAATTAGGGCATTTGCCTTAAACACAGCCAATTCCGGGTTCAATTCCCAGCATTCCATATGGTCCCCTGAGCACCTCCAGGAGTAATTCTTGAGTGCATGAGCCAGGAGTAACCCCTGTGCATCTCTGCGTGTGACCCAAAAAGCAAAGAAAAAAAAGTTACCACAATAAAATATTAATAAAATAATGGTAGAACCTATATAAAATCAATAAAATAAAGTATATTCACTGTCACTGTCCTCCCATTGTTCATCGATTTTTCTTGAGTGGACCAAGTAATGTCTCCATTACAGACTTGGAGACTTTGTTGTTACTGTGTTTGGCATATCGAATACATCACAGGTAGCTTGCCAGGCTTTGCCGTGTGGGCGAGATACTCTCAGAAGCTTGTCAGGCTCTTCGAGAGGGGAGGAGGAATCGAACTAGGGTCCGCCATGTTGGCTGCATGCAAGGCAAACGCCCTATGCGCTGTGCTATTGCTCCAGCCCAAAGTATATTAAGTATAACTTTAAAAGAGTTGCAGCTGGGGTGGAAATGGCAGGAATGGAAAGCTTAGATAGTCTAACAAGGCTTGAGACTAAACCTAAAACAATTTTTTGGAATAAGGTGTAAAATCTTCTGGAAGACAGTTTACAGTTGCTGAATTCTGACAATAGATTTGCTGGATAGTTTTCAGAAAATTGTTGACTAAGTAGTTTATCAGTCCTCATGTTATCAACCTGCACACAAGTTTCATGCTTTGCAGCATCTAGGCAAATGCTTTAGCTAATTATCCACTAATTATAACATCATTGAATGGCTATATGAAGGAAACCATATAATTATAGAGCAAAAAGCTCTGAGCAATTACAAGACTGAACATATTGGTTGATTACAATGAATCCCTAGCTCATTGTTGATATCTATCACCTCTTTAATATTTGCAATCTCTTTATGTATGAGATAATGCATGTGCAACATAGAAAGAAATGTCTTTGGAGAGAGAGTCCGATTTAAGGGCAAGATCAGGAAATATATTCAATGAACAAGTAAATTTGATTATATGTTCACTTCTGTTTTCCTTGCCAACATTTAGTTTCAAGTAGCTATAGTGGTCTCTGCCCACTAGGACATCCTAGGCCATGTGGGGAAACAGATTTGTACCTACAGTATAGTTCATGTTGAGAGAGATGATCAAGAATGTTATGGGTGTCTGATGAGAACAGTGAATTGAAGGAATACTGAAGAGGATTCCAGCAGATCTTCATAGAGGAGATTATAATGAAGCCTATTTAATGAACTATGCAAATACTACCAAGAGTACATCGAGAAGTCTTTGAGAATAGATTTCATAAAGCTTGCTAGTCAAGGAGGAATATCATAAACCAAAAAAAAAAGAATTAATATTATTATTTTGTTTCACCTCCTGAAAAATATCCAACTACTAAGAGAAATAATCATGATAACAGTGAGGTTTGAGGAGGATATCTAGTAGAGAAACCACTTTGAAAGTATATTTTAAATGATTTTATTCCCAATAACCAAGCTAATTGAGGTTTCACAAGAGTTTAAGATGCCGCTCTGTCTAACGTTCATTGATTTAAAGAAGGCCTTTGACTCTGTTGAGATGGAAGCAGTCATCAAAGCCCTAGCCAAACAGAGCGTTCAAACTCAGTACATCAGGATCCTCTGTGAGCTGTACTACGGATTCACCACCAGGATCTCACCATTTTACAAGGAAGTGATCATCAACGTAAAGAGAGAGGTTCAACAGGGTGATACCATTTCACGGAAAATCTTCAGTGCCACCCTCAAGAATGTTATGTGACAACTGGAATGAGAAGAAAAGGGAGTGAAGATAGACAGTCGGCAACTACACCACATCCGCTTTGCTGATGACATCGTTCTAAAAACAGCAAATATCAGCCATGTGGCACGAATGCTGGCTGACTTTGACCGTGAGTGTAGAAAGGTTGGACTGCAGCTGAATCTCAGGAAGAAAATGTTCATGAGAAACAGACTAGTTCCTGGCATTCCATTTACTCTCAACAGAAAGAACATCTCTGAATGCAGCAGCTATGCATACCTCCTAATGCAGCAGTTATGAGTTTGAGAACTCAGTATGACAAATGACCTGGCAACTGAACTGTGCAGGAGGACGAGAGCAGCTTGGAATGCCTTCAAGAGCATCGAAGAAGTGTCTAAGAGGATGAAAAGCCTTTGACTCCGGGCACATCTTTTTGACTCCACCATTCTTCCTACACTAACATATGCCTCAGAGAACTGAGTCCTATGAAAATAGCATGAGAACGCTATTCAGGTATCCCCAAAAGGAATTGAAAGAGTTATGCTTGGAATATCATGTTTCACTCAAGTGAGAGAAGGAATCCTGAGTTCTAACTTCTGTGGAAGATCAAGAATCAGGGATGCTGTCTCGTTTGCCAAGGCGTCAAAAATCAGATGGGCTGAACACATAATGCGATTTAGAGACAACCATTGGACTACAGCTGTTACAGACTGGATTACACGGGACATCAAAAGATCACATGGCCGTCCACATACGAGATGGGCAGACATCTTTGTCAAAAGCCTGAGCAAACGGTTTGAGGCTCCTGGTGTTCCTGCAGTGAGGAGACACCATTGGGCTACGCTGGTACGCGACTGGGATGAATGGAGATGTTACTGGTGCCCGTTAAAGCAAATTGATGAGCAAGGCTATGACAAGTGATACAAGTGATTTACTCCATTGCCATACTGAGTTCCTCAAGTAACCTCCCTGGCCTACAATCTTACAAAGGACTTTCCTTTACCTTTCATTTACCTATCATTATATTAAATGCCTATCATTTACCTTTGTGCTTAGAACAAAAAAGAACCTGAGTCAAGAGAAAGAACACAATACACTGAGTACATACTTGGCTTGCAGGAGGCTCATGTTCAATTCCAGATACCTCTTGGTCCCCTGAGCAACACCCCACCACCATCAAAAGAAACAAACAAAAAATACTCTTGTATGAATTCAGAAAAAATATGTGGGGCTGGAGCTATAGCACAGCCGGTAGATGTTTGCTTTGCACGTGTCTGACCCAGGTTTAATTCCCAGCATCCCCCAAGCACTACCAGGAGTAATTACTGAGTGCATGACCAGGAAAAACCCCTGTGCATCGCTGGATGTGATCCACAAGGGCAAAAAATAAATAAAATAAATAAAATTTTAAAAATATGTTAAATATAATTAAAGAACATTAGAAAAGTTACTTTATATTACCAATTTAGCTTGGAAACAGCACTGTTTTTTAATACTCTTTCCCTTCAAGTCTGTCACTGTCACTGTCCTCCCGTTATTCATCGATTTGCTAGATCAAGCCCTGTAACGTATCCATTGTGACAATTGTTACTGTGTTTGGCATATCAAATATGTCCTGGCTTTGACATGTGGACAAGATATTCTCAGTAGCTTGTCAGGCTCTCTGAGAGGGACGGAAGAATTCAACTCGGGTCAGCCATGTTGGCCACTTACAAGGCAAATGCCCTACCTGCTGTGCTACCTTCAAGTCTTGATCACTTGATCACTTGACATCCCGTACTCATCAATTTACTCCAGTGGGTGCCAGCAATATCTCCATTTGTCCCTGTGGTATGCTAATGTAGCGCAATGGCATCTGTTCACTCTAGAAACATGAAGAGCCTCAATACGTTCATTCAGTGTCTTGACGAAGAAGTCTGACCATCTCATATGTGGACGGCCATATGATCTTTTGACTTAATCACTTTCTTCTTTGTTGCTATGTGCTATGTGTCCCTGATTCTTGACCACCGATGGATGTCGGAACTCCGGATTCTTTCTCTCATTTGAGTGAAGCATGATACTCCAAGCATAGCTCTTTCGATTCCTCTTTGGGAGACTCAAATAGCGTTCTCATCCTGTTTTTGTAGGGCCCAGGTCTCTGAGGTGCATGTTAATGCAGGAAGAAGAGTGGAATTGAAGAGTTGTGCCCAGAGCCAGAGGATCTTTGTCCTTTTATCTCTTTCTTTGACGTTCTTGAAGGCATTCCAAGCTGCCCTCTTCCTCCTATGCAACTCAGGTGCCAGGTCATTTGACTTCTCGACCTAGGTACACATAACTGTAGCATTTGGAGATGTTCGTCCTGTTGAGAGTGAATGGAGCATCAGGAACGAGACTGTTTTCATAACTATTGTCTTTGTGAGATTCAGCTGTAGTCTGACCTTTCCATACTCATGGACAAAGTTGGCCAGCATTTGTGCCACTAGGCTTATGTTTGGTGTATTAGAATGATGCCATTGGTGAAGCGGAGGTGGTGTAGCTGCCGACCGTCTATCTTCACTCCCATTCCTTCCCATTCCAGCCGTCGCCTAATGTTCTCGAGAGTGGCACTGAAGAGTTTAGATGAAATGGTATCACCCTGCCGAACCCCTCTCTTGACGTCAATGATAACCTACCTGTAGAATGGTGAGATCCTGGTAGTGCATCCGCAGTATAGCTCATGGAAGATCCTGATGTACTGACTTTGAACATCCTGTTTGGCTAGGTCCTTGATGACTGCTTCTGTCTCAACAGAATCAAAATCCTTCTGTAAATCAATGAACGTTAGACAGAGTGGCATATTGAACTCATGAGAAACCTCAATGAGCTTGGTTATCATGTGGATATGGTTGATTTTGCTGAATTCTTTTCAGAAACCAGCTTGCTTGCATGGTTTTCCTTCATCTAGTCTTCTGCCAATCCTATTCATTATGGTGATAGTTGCCAATGTTGTGGATGTCTTCCTTCTTGTACAGTAGTACAGTTCTGCTGGTTTTCCATTGGGATGGAACCTTGCATTCAGACAGGTAGCGTGTGAAGTGCTGAGACAGTGTATTGATGAGTACTGATGGCAGGTTCTTCAGGTGTTCAGGTCTGACCTTGTCTGGGCCGGGTGCTGTTCACTCTTTTACCAATGAAATGGCGTGTCAGGAGGGAGACCTTTGGGAATGATATATCCATCCTGTGTCATTTGGTATGTGGGCAGATGAACATGGCTATCGAAGAGTTCCAGGTAGAAGTCATGCATAATCTCCATTGCTTTTCTGGAAATGTGATAGATCCATTAGGACATTAGAGGGAAGTCATCTTGGTCTTATAGTTGGTGAAGGACAGAAAGGCAGTGCGAATGCTTTTCCCTGCTTCTGCCGCATCTGCCAGCACTGTTGCTCTTCTCTCCTTGAGGTCTTTATTGCTTCTCTGCACTGCTTTGTGAGCTCGGACGTTCACTTGCAGTTGCCTGTGGCTGCGCCAAGCCACATTCCTCTGACCTTGAAAGAGCCACCAATATCGCAGCCTTAAGAAGGATGAGGAAGAAGAGACTGATAAAATCTCAGGGACGACCTAGGCTGTCACAATAAAGACAAAAATGACTGTACTTTCAATGTGCGTAAGCTGGCATCAGATGCATCCATCAAGGACCTGATGGTCCAAATGCGAAAGATCAGGTACGACATCATTGGTCTGACTGAGATGATAACGCATCAATCACATCATGCCATTTTTGACACTGGGGAAGAACTTTTCCTAGGAAAATATGACAAAAGAGGCGTTGGTGATGTTAGTGCCCTTGTCAACACGAACTTGGCCATAAACATTGATTCATTTGAATGCCTAACAACCCGAATTGGATGATTACACTTGAATAGATGTGGCTCACTGCCAGCAGTTTCTACCTTCCTTCATTGTCTATGCACCAACATCCAATTATGATGAAGGAGAAATTGAGAAGTTCTACATGGAGCTGAAGAAGTTCTATAAAGAAGACCACACCTTCTATAAGATCATTGTCAGTGATTTTAATGCCAAGATAGGAACAAGAAGATCAGCCAAAGAACTCCACATCGGGACCCATGGCCTAGAATGGAACGAACAGGGTGAGAGACTGTCCGAGTTCATCATGTCAATCAAGAGGTTCAAGTCTAAACTTCTTAAAATTCCTTAGGTATTTTTACTCTAATTATTTTCTAGACAAAAATTTTAAATATTCCAAAATGAATAGATGTTTTTAGTTTAAAGTATATGGATTTCTCTGTATTTTTTTTAGATCCTGTTGGCCAAAATCAAAATTCAGCTGCTGTGTAATTAATATTTATCTTTAATATCTAAGATAGGCTTGTGATCATTTCACTAACAAAACTGAAAATTAGTAATTGACTGTATTATATAGACTACAACTAGGTAAGTATTCTTTCACATAGATCTAAATTCACTTCTGCAGGGGGTGGGGGAAACCAGGACAAATAAAATTGACAGTAACATTTTTCTGGCAGAACATGACTATAGTTACATACACTCTGCTGTGCACATAGTGACATTCAGTAAGTGTTGACTTAGAAATCTAAAATGTTACCTCCTTTAGCTGTGTTTATAAGATATTACATTGGGGACAATGAAGACAAAACACTATCTGAGAACTCTGCACAGAGCCAAGGGCATTTGATGCAGAACATCATCCATTTTACTACAGCTTTAGTCTGCACACCATTAAAGAGTGGGCACTCAGTGAACCTCATGTTTAACTCAAGTGACCTGTGTGAAGAACCAATATTTTCCATGGAAAGGACATTTCCCATCGAAATGTCCAGATAATTCACCACTCAGATGTTTTCAGGAAGTAAATAATTATCATAGCTTTGTATGATCAGAAAAATCTCTTTTGTCATTTTTTAAAAATATCAAATGTTTAAAATTATAAGTAAAAATGAACACCTCATCATCATCTTATCACAACCTAGAACTCTTTAGAATACTCAGTGTCAACACTGTTTAGTACACTTCTCTGAAGACTCATTTTGGGGAGGGAAGGAGAAATTTGTACATTCAGGTTTATTTTTAAATAAGGTTTAATTTATAATTATTTATAAAAATTATTATAAGTATTTTTCAAATAAAGTTTAAATGATAATGATTACATTTTTCTAATATATGTTACTATACCTAGAAAATTAGTAATTTTATAAAAGGCCAAATATTTCTAACCAAACAGAATACACCCAGTATAATACATTCAATATCCATGCTAAAAATCAAATGTTTATTGTTTTTAGTCAAGATAATAATTCATAAATTTAATTTCCCATTTATAAAATGAGGATGGAGATGTTTATCTAGCCCTACAGCAAAGTAACAAAAGATGCAGTGACTTTGAAAGAACTTTGTAGATCACAAAGCTGCATGTACCGTGAATACAGCGGCAAAAATCTGTCTCAGCTTTGCAAAGAAGTCCCTCAAAACTACTAGGATAATACCCAGCTGTCAGTGGAAACAGGAGATATTTTAAACAAGCATCTCTTTTTATTACATTCCTCAGTGTTTTTCAAACATGTAGACTCTCCTGCAGAGGCCACTAATTCATACTCTTTAAGTATTCCTTTAAAATATTGTGTAATTTAAACATTGAGTTGTTGAATTCAAAGACCACTAAGCATTCTAAGCAGGAATGCCTGAAATACAAAGATATTAGCTAACCTTGGTTATAAAAGCAGTAATAGATTCTGGTATTGACATCTGCAGGGTTGGCATCCCATATCACCAGGATTTTGGTGTAGTGCTGAATTCTCATCCTTCAGGTATTTCTCTTTAGTCTACATGTCACTAAAACACACTGTCCCATTCTTATATCATTGTGCCTCTAGTAAACAAATAGAATACCCTAAAGCAAAATAAAATTAATTCTGTTGATGAAATATAAAGAGAAAAGCAATATTTATTAATTTGTTCAAGAAGAAACCCCCTTTGGATCAGGAGATACCACTGGTCTTCATAGTTTAATCCTAAATATGTTTATTTGAATATTTAGAAAACTTGAGTATAAACCGGGAGTAATAGATCCCTAAAGGATCATCCCATATATATTAGTTTCCTATCAAGGTACATTCTAATACTTGAACTAGGTTTACTGTTGAACAAATAAAACCCATTGCTATATGAAGAGTGTTCACTTTAATTATAAAGAATATTCTTGGAATTTTTTCCCTACAGCTCTTGATCCCTTGTTCCTTCAACTGGGAGTCCCTGAGACACTGGACTTTCAAATCCTTTGTTCAGGGAGTTATTATTATGAAAGATGAACATTGAAAAAGCATACATTTTTTATTCAGAAGAATAAATCATGATATATTAGTGCAGTGTTTCTCAAATTTAATTCAATCTTGGTCTTGTTCTGCTCTTGTTTTCTTCTTATGGGCCTCCTACCATACTGGGTGGCCTCAGCCTCAGACTATGACCTCCATTTATGTGATTTTCACCTGTAACTCCTAGGAATATCCTTGAGATCCTCAGAGAGTCATATGGTTCTACTTTGAGAAACACTGCATGAGGGGATAGATTGTGGGAAGTGGATATTTTCTTTGCTTAAAGATGGATCCTTCTTCAAATGTTTAATAAAATTTTATGTGATCATCTGGCATTAAGAGTTATTAAATAACAAACGAAACAAATAGGTTTTGTGCTTAAAAAACAGCCAGGAGAGAGGCCAGAGAAATAACTCAGCAGGAAAGACCTATACTCTTCTTGCAGCTGACACCGTTTCAATCCCTGGCACCCCATAAGGTCTTGAGTCCCTCTAAGAGCTATCCCTATGCACAGAGCCAGGGGTAAGCCTTTAGCATCACCAGGTGTATTCTATAAAACAACATAAAAGGGTTATTTTATCTGTACCCCTTTTCTGTGAGTTTTGAGGATTAGGCCTTAAGTTCCTATATAATTCCTACTCTGTAGGAACTGTTTAGAGTACAAGATGACTGTTGGAGTCATCACAGTAAGTTCCCAACATCCTGGCTTTGCTTTTAAAGACATAATTCAAGTTGTCAATTGGTTGCCATGTAAGAAAAACTGTAAAAAATATGTGGACCTATTTTGAACTAAAGAGGAATTATGCCAGATATAAAACATAACTATGACTTGAAAATATACAAGATTGTGATGACTACAAAATTACTTTATTGAAATGCAAAAGTTATGAGAATGAGAGTTCTTCAACTAATGTAGCATAATTTAAAAGTATTTTTCTAAGAACTCTATTTTATTATAAATTTGGGTTTTTAAATAGCAGGTTGACATGGCAAATGACCTACGCCTATAATTTTGTGTGGTAGTCTTTTCTTCTTATATGTGTGGGCTTAATAAATTTTATCTTTATCCTTATATATTCTTAGTATTCTGTAAACATACCCACTTTTAAAAGATCTGCTTCTCCTCACTTGAAAACTTCAATACATGGGTCCAAGATGGCACACAAAGTAATCAATCTTCATGGAGATCAAATATGAAGGCCCAATCTTTGCTCAGAATGATCTCTGTGATAATAACTATTTTCTTATAATATCAATAAGTGATAATAGCTATGTTAATTTATTTTATTATTATATTAAATATACTATTGTTATTATCTTTTACTATTATTATCTAGTTCTTCATCCAACAAAGCTAGCCAAAACTAAAACTAATGTTTACTGGTAGACGCTAGCATTGCTTTTCAAGAAGAGTGAGTTGTACTCATTATGTGAAGTGTTATTTTTTAATTAGTGCTATATAAAAATTATAGCTTATTAAACTATGATGCAACATAAGGATATATGGAATTCTTGGACTATGTTAAGAATTTGACAATTCTGTGGTGAAACTGAGGTAGTCTTTAACACAATAAGTGACCTAATCAGCTAAGCGTATTGGCCAATTTTCACACTACACATTTCACATTAGCATGTGATTATACCACTTATTATTTTAAGTCAAGATCGCCACTGTCAGATTTTATCTTCTTTTTCCCAAACTGATTGCACATCAGGTGCGGGGGCAGGAGACTGCACTGTTCTCTTCCGGGCCCTGGTTTTTATAGTCTCTGAGTCTTGGTCATTGATGGGATTACATGGGGCCAGGGGGCCAGTTGGTGGGTGTGACACCCGCCTACTGGAATTTGGAGGATCTGGGTGGAGGATGCTCAGCCCAAATCCGAGTAGGCTTGGAGATCTCGGCCCCGGAACCCTCATGACTTTGTCCCTCTGCCAGTACTGACTGTCCTTGCCGGGGCCCCTTGGAGGGGAGCAGGTTGAGCTTTCCTCCCCGCCCCGACCAGAGCTCCGGCAGCCAAAGACCTCCAAGACCAGCCACCACCATGCTGAGACCACTCTCCGCACACATGAAGGCACTGGCAGAGGGACAAAGTCACGCGGGTCCCGGGACCGAGATCTCCACGCCTACTCGGATTTGGGCCAAGCATCCTCCACCCAGATCCTCCAAATTCTAGTAGGCGGGGGTCACACCCACCAACTGGCCCCCTGGCGCCGTGTAATCCCATCAACGGCCAAGACTCAGAGACTATAAAAACCAGCTCCCGGAACTGCGCGGCCGCAAATGCGGCCACGCGACATCCTATTATGACATCTTATTATCTCATTCCTACTTTGGACAAACTGGCAGGCTACCGAATGTAGCCTGCCCACACAGCAGAGTCTGGCAAACTCCCCGTGGCATACCCAATATGCCAAATCCAGTAACAATGATGGGTCTCATTCTCCTAAAGAGCCTTGAATATAATCTCAGGGCTAGGATGAAGGAAACGTTACTGGGGCCTGCTCGAGGCAATCGACGATTAACAGGATGATTTGTGATTGTGATTTGTGATTGCACATACACATGTCTGCATCAATTTCTTAAACAGGTATGGATTTATGTTTGTAAATATCCTCACATATCTTAATATACCTCTATTAATTTATTTTTAAAGTTAAATGTGCAAAGTGGCCAATTAAAGAGGGAATCATCACCACTATTTAAAGTCATATGGAGAAAAGGGCTATGTCATATAAACATCTTTGATATTATTAGGTAACAAGCCAGTTTGCTTTACCCATGTGATTTAAGGCTAAACTGCTGGTTTCATCAACTGAATATTTATTTATTTTTTAAATTTTAATTAGTGAAACACAATGAGGTACAGTTGTAGATTTACAAATCTTTGTGCTTGGGTTTCAATTATACAATGATCAAACACCCATCCCTCCACCAGTGCCCGTTTTCCACCACCACGAGTTCCAGTATCCCTCCCACTCCCCATCACCCCATTCCACCCTGTCTCTGTGGTAGGGTATTTATTCCCTTTTGTTCTTTCTCTCCTTTTGGGTGTTGTGGTTTGCAAAAAAGGCATTGAGTGGCAATGATGTTTGGTCTATAGTCTACTTTCAGCATGCTTCTCCCATTCTGGGAGGATCCTCCCAACACCCTTTATTTGGTGTGAATATTTATTTAAAGTCTCTCCTTTTTATAACTTTCACATTTTGTCAATTTTAATATTTCCTAGAATATTAAACACTTTATGCCCATCTTCCTCCTGGATGACAGAATGATCTAACATATAAATCTGGTAATATCATTTATCTGCTTAAAATTTTCAGTCAGTCATTGACCATTTTCAGATAAAAATATACAACTAGATTTTTTTTTTTGCTTTTATGGTCACACATTAATACTCAGGGGTTACTCCTGGCGGTGCTTGGGGGACCGTACGGGATGTCAGGGATAGAACGCAGGTCAGCAACATGCAAAGTAAATGCTCGACCTGCTGTACTCTGGCCCCTGGAGCTTTTCTATAAATTAACATGTTCTCCAGTTATTCATTTATTTATTAACCGAATAAATGTGTCGAGGGATAAATATATGTCAAATACAAAAAATGCGTTAAGATGGTAAACCAGGCAGGGTCCTTTCCCTCATTAAACATACATTCTAACAGGAGGTGGGTTGGAAAATAGATAATAAAATACATACTGAAAGCAACGTCGAGTTGTGCTAAGCTATGAGGCTTTTCAAAGGAGACAAAGAGAAGAAAACATAGACACACTTTTAGCTAATATGATTAAGGAAGACTTCTGTGAATGATACTGAGAATAAAAACAGTATCTTGGGAATGTGGGGGAAAGAATATCCTTGAGGGGAGAGATAAGAAACAAGAGGAGGGCTAAAAAGGACTGAGCATAAAAAAATAAGCTAGAAAGAAAGAGCAAGGGGCCAGAATATCTACCTAGAGATCATTGGAGGACCTATGACTTTGTTCCAAAGAGATGGTCAATCACTTGGAGTTTTGAAAGAATAAGGGTTAATATGATTTTCATTTTAAAAAGATTTCTTGGTGGTTGGGACTAAGGTCTGTGGTGACGCACATGACTCAGATGAATGAGGCACTGGGTTTGGAAAAGGTGTCTCAAGCCGCTGTTCTGTGTGAGACAGTAGGGGAGAAGACAGAGGAGACTATTTCAGCTAAGATTTGGTTTGAAATACAGTGGTATCGGAGCTATTCTGAACTGGCAGCACTCTAGCATGCAGAGATTAAAAAAGAATGAGAAATACTCTGAACTTCACTCCATATCTCCTTCCAGCAACCACACCTCACTACTGTGTGCTGTGTTTTTTACCTCCATGTGCTGTTAATTCTCATGATAATTCCTTTCCATCTACACAAGAATTCTTTTGGATAGTCTTCCTTTTAAAAAGGCTAGTAAAAGTAATAGTAAAGTTAAGTTAAATGCCTAGCAAAGTAAAAGCAAACATAGTAAAAAATTCTCTTCTAGGAAGTCATGCTTCATATAGGTTTTTGTTTAGTCCTTTTGTGAATCTCTTCTTACCCTATACATGGGGCTGTATGGCCTGTGTATATGTCTGCTTCTTTCTAATATAATGCTCACATTTTCAATCCTCCTTACCCTTTTACTCAAACACACACTCATACCAATAGATGTGATCTCTGAGAGAGAAATTACAGGCAGATGTAAATTGAAAACATGCTTTATAATAAATGAAGAAGCTTGCATGTAAAAATAAAAATACCAGAAAATGAACACTAGTTAGAAAGTCTTTATGAAATCAAGTCTACTTGATCAACAATAGACTCATTCACTAACTCAGAATATGTTATTTAGAGCTCCAAACAAATACTCAGATACACACAAGTTATAGGCGATGCAATGAAAAAAGACAAAAATAATACCTGATTTATAGTCCCATAAGCAGCTTATTTCTATTGCAAATAAAAATACTTCAAACATATCTAAAACTAAACAAATATATAGAAGCTCTACCTTCTTCACCCACACTTCAATGATCAGAATATACATATATATGTGTGTGTGTGTGTGTGTGTGTGTGTGTGTGTGTGTGTGTGTATGGGCAACAAATGTTTCCTATCCCAGAATACAGACAAAATTTATTTTTATAGAAACCATGAAAATCCATGATTAATTATGAGGAACGAACATGAAACCCCAGCCCAGGTCAGGAGAAAGCTACAAAACAAAGAAAAGTTTTATAGTAAAATCAGAAATGCACTGACTATAATTTCATCAGGAAGGGAGCATTGATAATAGATAGAGAACATTTTTTCTTGGTATACAGACACCATAAAGGCATAAAAAAAAGTTACAGAGCAATTTATTGTCGTAAATATTATTTTCTTGTAAAAATGGTGCAGGACTTATGAGAAAAACATAGGGTGATAATCACAAGTTTCCTAGTGCATGGTGAGCCAACCAGGGGGGCATCTACTTTTCTGTTCCCACTATCACCAGCCTTGCATGAAAACTATATATGCCCTATTACCCACATTATCCAAGAGTTTACCACTAATTTGATAGCTTAATTACTAATACCCACAAATACGATAGCCAGCAATTCTCCTGGGTATTTCTAAAACCACTTGGCTACAGATGGAAGAAAGGAATCTGCTAGAGAATAAAGAGATGCTCAGATTAGAAAACATCAAGGCAATCATGCATGCTGTGAAAACCATAACAACATACTGTTCCTGTCTGTGGCTGCTAAAAATGATAATTAATAGGGAGCCAGAAGGTGATTGCAGGATTGATTATTGAAGGAATAAAATTCTGGAGCAGTGTATTGGTTCAAAGCCTTCTGGAGAGTAAAACAAATGTGGGTTCCAATCATCCATGGTTATGCTTTTTGTTAACAGATTATGAAATCTAAAATTCAACATCTTTTTTTTATTCTTCTTAAAATGGGCTTTAATAGCGTCAAAGGCCATATCAAAATTGATACATTGTCTTTGTGTGACAGTCAACATATGTTTAAAATCTAGCCTCTTTCTGGTCCTGTTTCACCCAATTGTGATGTATAATATCATAACATATTTTATCTTTAATTTATTTGGTTCATGCAGTGATTTCTCCAAATGAAGACAAATGGAAGGAAACCTTATGGACATAACACTTAAAAAGCAATTGAATTAGGGCTCTTTATATTTAGGAAGCAATTTTTGGAGAAATTCCAAATTTTTTGTCATTCTACTATTTCTTAAATAGCTGATACAAAATTTATCAGCATGCAACAACCAAGCATGAGAAGTTACCAATTTTATATTAGACTACTAAGAGAAATCAGTTTTTACCCAGATTTAGTACTGATATTGGTTGAAAGGGCATTTATCACCACAGACAACTTTTAGTTGTCATCCTACTCTATATTGATACTCAATTGTTTTAGGTCAAATTATTAGCAAAGAATAAAGTTAAGTTTTATACAAGCTGTTGACTTTTTCTTTTTTTTTTTTTCCCCCTTTATTTTATTTTATTTTTTTTAAAGTTGTAGATTTACAATTTTTTGTGCTTTGGTTTCAATTATACAATGATCAGATACCCATCCCTCCACCAGTGCCCATTTTCCACCACCATGGATAATATCCCTCCCACCCCCATCCCCCCATCCCCCCGTCTCTGTGGCAGGGCAATCCCCTGTGTTCTCTCTCTCCTTTTGGGTGTTGTGGTCTGCAAAAGAGGCATTGAGTGGCAAACATGTTCAGTCCATAGTCTACTTTCGACATGCATCTCCCCTCCTGGGAGGATCCTCCAAACATCCTTTATTTGGTGCTCCCTTCTCTATCTGAATAGCCCTTTCCTCTAGGATACCCGGCTGGCCTCTAAGTTATGGAGTAATCCTCCTGGTGCTGATCTCAGCTATTCTTGGGTATTAATCTCATACTTTGTTACTTTATATCCCCCAGATGAATGCAATCTTTCTATGTCTATCCCTCTCTTTCTGACTCATTTCGCTTAGCATGATACTTTCCATATTGTACCACTTGTATGTAAATTTCATGACTTCATCTTTTCTAAGAGCTACATAGTACTCCATTGTGTAGATGTACCAAAGTTTCTTTAACCACTCATCTGTTCTTGGGCATTCAGGTTTCTTCCAGTTTCTGGCTATTGTAAAGAGGGCTGCAATGAACAAACAAGTGCAGATGTCACTTCGACTATACATTTTTGCCTCTCTGGGATATATTCCCAGGAGTGGTATTGCTGGGTCAAATGGGAGCTCAATTTCTAATTTTTTGAGAATCGTCCATACTGTTTTCCAGAAGGGCTGAACCAGTGGACATTCCCACCAACAGTGAAGGAGTGTCCCTTTCTCGCCACATCCACGCCAGCATCGGTTGCTTTTGTTCTTTTGAATTTGGGCCAGTCTCTGAGGTGTGAGATGGTATCTCATTGTGGTTTTGATCTGCATCTCCCTGATGATTAATGATGTAGAGCATTTTCTCATGTGCTTTTTTGCCATTCGGATTTCTTCTTTGAGAAAGTTTCTGTTCATTTCATTGCCCCATTTTTGGATGGGGTTGGATGTTTTCTTCTTGTGGAGTTTAACCAGTATTTTGTATATACTGGATATCAACCCCTTGTCAGATGTGTATTCGGTGAATATCCTTTCCCATTCTGTAGACTGTCTTTGTATTTTGGTCACTGTTTCTTTGGAGGTGCAGAAGCTTCTTAGTTTAAGATACTCCCATTTATCTATCTCTGTTTTCACTTGCTCGGCCAGTGGCGTGGCATCTTTGAAGATACCATTAGCTTCAATGTCATGGAGGGTTTTGCCAACTTTATCTTCAATGTACCTTATGGTTTCTGGTCTGATGTTGAGGTCTTTAATCCATTTTGATCTTACTTTTGTACATGGTGTTAGGCAGAGTTCTGAGCCTATTTTTTTGCATGTAGCCGTCCAGTGATGCCAACACAATTTATTAAAGAGGCTTTCCTTACTCCACTTCACATTACTTGCACCTTTATCAAAGATTAGATGAGCATATGATTGAGGAGAGATGTCAGTGTATTCAACCCTGTTCCATTGGTCTGCAGTTCTGCCTTTGTTCCAGTACCATGCTGTTTTAATTATTACTGCTTTGTAGTACAGTTTGAAGTTCGGGAGGTTGATTCCTCCCATTTTCTTTTTCCCAAGAATTGCTTTAGCTATTCGTGGGGGCTTATTGTTCCATATAAATTTCAAGAGTGTTTGCTCCATTTCTTTGAAGAATGTCATGGGTATCCTTATAGGGATTGCATTGAATTTATACAATGCTTTCGGTAGTATTGCCATTTTGACAATGTTAAGTCTCCCGACCCATGAGCAGGGGATATCTTTCCATTTCCTCATGTCCTCTTTTATTTCCTGAAGTAGCGTTTTGTAGTTTTCTTTGTACAGGTCCTTTACTTCCTTAGTTAAGCTGATTCCTAGGTACTTGATTTTCTGGGGCACAATTGTGAATGGGATTGTTTTTTTCATGTTGCTTTCTTCTCTCTCACTGTTTGCGTATAGGAAAGCCATGGACTTTTGGGTATTGATTTTATAACCTGCAACTTTACTATACGAGTCTATTGTTTCTAAGAGTTTTTTGGTGGAAGTTATTGGGTTCTCTAAGTAGAGTATCATATCATCTGCAAATAGTGAGAGCTTGATTTCTTCCTTTCCTACCTGAATGCCCTTAATATCTTTTTCCTGCCTAATCGCTATTGCAAGTACTTCCAGTACTATATTGAACAGCAGTGGAGAGAGTGGGCATCCCTGTCTCGTCCCTGATCTTAGAGGGAAGGCTCTCAGTTTTTCCCCATTGAGGATGATGCTTGCTGTAGGCTTGTGGTAGATGGCTTTAATTATGTTGAGGAAGGTCCCCTCTATACCCATTTTGGCTAGGGTTTTCATCATAAAGGGGTGCTGGATCTTATCAAATGCTTTCTCTGCATCTATTGATATGATCATATGCTTTTTATCTTTTCTTTTGTTGATATGGTGGATTATGTTGATTGATTTCCGAATGTTGAACCATCCTTGCATCCCTGGGATGAATCCTACTTGGTCATGGTGTATGATCTTTTTAATGAGTAGTTGGATTCTATTTGCTAGTAGTTTGTTGAGGATCTTTGCATCTGTGTTCATCAGGGATATCGGCCTGTAATTCTCTTTCTTTGTGGTATCTCTGTCTGCTTTTGGTATCAGTGTGATATTTGCTTCGTAGAAACTGTTTGGAAGTGTTTTTGATATTTCAATTTCGTGGAAAAGCTTAAAGAGCATTGGGAGTAAGTCCTCTTTAAAGATTTGGAAGAATTCACTAGTGAATCCATCCGGGCCAGGACTTTTGTGCTTGGGGAGACTTTTTATTACCATTTCAATTTCCTTGATGGTGATAGGTCTGTTCAGGTATTCCAGGTCTTCTTGGTTCAGCCTTGGGAGTCTGTAGGAGTCTAGGAATTTATCCATTTCCTCGAGGTTTTGATGTTCCGTGGCATAAAGCTTCTCAAAGTACTCCCTGAGGAACCTCTGAATTTCTGTGGTTTCTGTTGTAATGACCCCCTTTTCATTTCTGATTCGGTTGATTAGGGTTTTCTCTCTCCCTTTCTTTGTGAGTTTTGCTAGAGGCTTATCGATCTTGTTAATTTTCTCAAAGAACCAGCTCTTGGTTTCATTGATCTTTCGGATTGTTTTTTGGGTTTCCATCTCGTTAATCTCTGCTCTGAGTTTTATTATTTCCTTTCTCCTGTTCGGGTTGTGCTCCTTTTTTTGGTCCTTCTCCAAGCTCTTAAGCTGTGAGGTTAGGTTACTTATGTGTGCTCGCTCCTCCTTCCTGAGGAATGCTTGTAGAGCTATAAACTTTCCTCTTAACATAGCCTTTGCTGTGTCCCATAAGTTTTGGTAACTCGTGTTCTCATTTTCATTCGTTTCTAGGAATCTTTTGATTTCCTCTTTGATTTCCTGTCTAATCCACTCGTTGTTCAATAGTGCACTGTTTAATTTCCAGGTGTTTGATTTAGTTTTCTGTTTTTGTGTGTGATTTACTTCTAATTTCAGCGCATTATGGTCTGAGAAGATTGTTGATACAATCTTTACCTTCTTAATTTTATGGAGGCATGTTTTGTGGCGCAGCATGTGGTCTATCTTGGAGAATGTTCCATGTACGCTTGAGAAGAATGTGTATTCAGCTTTTTGTGGATGAAGTGTCCTGTATATATCTACTAAGTCCCTTTCTTCCATTGTTTCCCTCAAATGAAGTATGTCCTTGCTAAGCTTGAGTCTGGTTGATCTATCAAGAGGTGACAAAGCAGTGTTGAAGTCTCCCACTAGTATTGTGTTGCTATTGATGTCTTTTTCCAAATCTATGAGTAGTTGTTTTAAGTACTTTGCTGGTCTCTCATTAGGTGCATATACATTTATTATTGTAAGTTCTTCCTGTTGTACAGATCCTCTGATCAATAAGTAATGGCCTTCACTGTCTCTTATGACCTTCCTCACTCTGAAATCAATGTGGTCTGATATAAGGATGGCTACCCCAGCTTTTTTATGGGAGCTGTTTGCCTGTAGGATTGTTTTCCAGCCTTTGACTCTGAGTCTGTGTTTGCTTTGACTATTGAGATGCGTTTCTTGCAGGCAGCAGAATGTTGGGTTCAATTTTCTAATCCATCCTGCCACTCTATGTCTTTTAATTGGTGCATTTAGCCCATTGACATTGAGAGAGATTATTGTTATGGGATTTTGTCCCATTGTTATGTTAAAATTGGGTGTATTTGAGGGGCCTTTCTTGCCTTAAAGTAGCCCATTTAGTTGTTCTTGTAACCATGGTTTTGAGTCTATGAAGTTCTTGAGCTGTTGTTTGTCTGTGAAACTGTGTGTTGTTCCTTCTATTATGAATGAGAGTCTTGCTGGGAAAAGTATTTTGGGGGAGGCATTTATTTCATTGAGTTTTTTTACTATGTCCCACCACTGTTTTCGGGCCATGAGGGTTTCATCAGAAAAATCAGCTGTGAATTTTAAGGATGCTCCTTTGTAAGAGATTTCTTTCTTCGATCTTGCTGCTTTCAGAATTTTGTCTCTGTCTAAGGTTTTGGTCATTTTGATCAGAATGTGTCTTGGGGTATTTTTATTCGGATTTCTTCTAGCTGGTACCCTTCGGGCCTCCTGAATGTGGTCACAAGTTTTCTTCAGCTCTGGAAATGTTGTAGCAATGATGTCTTTGACAGTTTCTTCTTCATCGAGGTTTTCTTCCTGTCCCTCTGGGACTCCAATAATTCTTATGTTACCCCTCTTGGCTTCATCACGATCTTCTCTTGCCATCTGTTCCCGAATTGTGAGTCTCTTTTCCATTTTCTGCTCTTTTCGGGAGAGTCTCTGAACTTCATCTTCGAGCTCACTGATTCTGTTCTCAGCCGCTGTTACTCTGCTGCTGAGGCCTTCCACTGAGCTTTTCAATTCGCCTACGAGATTTTTCAGGTCTGCCATTTCTGATTGCATTTTCCTCATTTCTGCCTTCAGATCCTCTTGTCTTCTATTGGCATTGCTTTCCATTGTTTCTTTTAATTCCCTAAGCATCCTAAGTAGCTCCCTTCTGAATTCCTTGTCAGAGAGGTTGTCTAACACTACAGTACTGTTGGTGTCCTCTGGGCTAGACTCTTCAATATGAAAGTTTGGTGGGCTTTTGCGTTGCTTTACCATTGTGAGAGGTGTGGTTTAGTCGTTCACGTTCAGTGTTACTATTCTGCTTGATATGCAGTGTGAGTTAAGATAGGCTTATGAGTTATTGGCAACTGTATTTCTAGTGGCTGAGCTAAAATAGAGAAGTTTCCATCTAAGAAGTTAGCTTATGGTTCCTATGGCATATGTAGTGGGAAAATATTTCGTGGCCGCGTTAGCGGCCGCGGCTCCGGAAAGAGTCCCTGGCACTGGGCGAGGAGTTGGGAATGTCTCCTGTTTGGAATTGGAGCCGTTCAGCTTTGTTGCCCAGAGCTGGGCCTCTGTGCCCGTCCCACGCGGCTCAGGGGTTGAAAACCGGCTGTCTCGGGGCTGTTTCTAGCTGCGCGTGCCCAGAGAGGAACCCAGGCCCTTGGGGGCGGGCTGTACCTGTTGGAATTGGAGCCGTTCAGCTTTGTTGCCCAGAGCTGGGCCTCTGTGCCCGTCCCACGCGGCTCAGGGGTTGAAAACCGGCTGTCTCGGGGCTGTTTCTAGCTGCGCGTGCCCAGAGAGGAACCCTGTTGACTTTTTCAATTGAAGCAAGGTAGTGTTAATTTTTTTTTCTTGAAATATAAAGGTTTATTAAAAAGAAGAACGGCAAGGAAAGGAAAGTCCCTAACTTGGGAAGAACTTAGTAGACCAAGTTCTCCAAAAGAGGTTGGGGAAAAAACCCCAAACTTTAAAATTTTGGTTTTGGGCTCACACCCACAGAACTGTGTTCAGGAGAAACTTCTGTTTCTGCACTCAGGAGTTATACCTGGTGGTGCTCAAGGAAATATATGGGATACCAGGGACCAAACTCAGGTAACTAAATGCCAAGCAAATGCCCACCCACTGTACTATAGTTCTGGCCCTCAAATTTTCTTAATTTCCTGAGTATGTGTCATTGAACCCGGCTTTTATTACCATCAACTATAGAATATTACAATATTTATAAAATCGGAGAGCCCGGCAAGCTACCGAGAGTATTCGATATGCCAGACACAGTAACAACAAAGTCTCCAATGGAGACGTTACTGGGCCTGCTCGAGCAAATCGACGATCAACGGGAGGGCCTTTACCTTTACCTTTATAAAATTGAAAAACTTGGTAAGGTTTTATGGTCACGGTCCTCCTGTTGTTCATCAACTTGATCTAGTGGACCCAGTAACATCTCCATCATGAGACTTCCTGTTACTGTGTTTGGCATATTGAATATGTCACAGGTAGCTTGCCGGGCTTTGCCATGTGGGCAAGATACTCTCGGTAGCTTGCTGGGCTCTCCAAGAGGGGTGGAGGAATCGAACTTGGGTCGGCCATGTTGGCCACTTACAAGGCAAATGCCCTACCGCTATGCTATCACTCAGTTTAAAATGAGCATTTTGTGGTTTAAGGGAATTTTCACTCAATATATTATGAAATACTGTTTATTGTATTGTGTAAGGTAACATTGGTTTGTGCTTTCTCTGCTACAAGGAGCTTAAGTTTATTGAGTTACACACATCACAGTGCTCCCAAGGCACTCCCATTTCTCTGTGTTTATCTTTAAACTCTTCTCTGTAAATCAGACCCTGTAATTTGTAACATCAGATTCTTCTGAGGACTATGAATTTTGAATTTGTAAGTGAAATGCTGCTTTTGTCCTTCCCTTATGTCCTTTGCATAGGTTACTTTAGAGCAAGGTCCTTTTTGTATAGACACAGGAAGACAGTTAATGCTATGCTTTTGTAACTTGGAAGTTTACTGACTCCAAATAACATTTACTCCTGGGCATCTTTCATGTTTACTTGCCTTAGCCTCAGTTGCCCTTAGTTCCTAGCAACCCCAAAGCAGGGTCCTGACAGAGACTGAATGGACCCAAGGCAAGCTGTCTACCCTGGTGTCAAAATGGGACAGGCCAATCACCATAATACTTAACTATAAGTTAAGAGCATGAGCATGGACAAATTCTGTTATGATCCCAAGAGAAACAACTGGACAAGGAGCCTGCTAGGGTTAGGGAGGACTATCTGGTCTGAGCACTGTAGTGTAGGACCTATAGCAAGATGTCCCAGGGAGAGTCACCAGGAGATGGGAACGAGGGGCAGTGTGAGACTGCTAATGGGCCACTCAGTGGGACTGGAACAGGCGCATTGGGAGAATAGAATAAATGGTGGAATGAAGATTGTAATAAATGGCAACTGATCATCAACCAGCCTGGCCCCTGTTTACTCCTCTCATCCATCACCATCAGTTATCCAGGTGGAAAAATGGCCTAACCACCAAATGCACATGGAGAGAGAGCTCCGTACTTCTCATTTATTTTGTAATTACACAGTACTATAGTGCCTCCCATCTGCTTTTTTTGCAAAAGTAAGACATTCAGAGGACAAACGCAGTTTCTATCACATTGGTATTTAAAGACCGATGTGTAACTGATAATCAATAAGTATTCAAAATGAATAGAAAAAACAAAAGACTTGTTATCTTGTTATGAGATTATTTATGTTTTTAAAGAAATTATGTGAAAATAGCAGAAAACTGTAACAAAATGAAAAAATTCTGGGTATGAAATATAAAAATTATAATAGTATTAACAAAACATGATCTCCAGAACTTGCTATATGTCAGGCACTATACTCACAATTGATGTATTTTAATACTGATGTTATGATAATTCTGCATATCTAAAGATACTAAGTTCTGTGACTCAATTGCATTAAAAATTTCTATACAAAGATCTCTTAAAAGAAACTGCTGTAAGAAGTAAATGGAATAAAAATACAAATGTGAAGTGCATGGGGTGTTAATCATTTTAAACATGGCATGAAAAACTAGTTCTATAAAGTTGTAAAAAAATGTGCCTTTTATGTTAATTTTCTTTAAAACCATGTCTTCATACAAACAAAATAAAGTAACATGTTAAAATCAGGAATAGAAATTATAGAAGGAAAGCATAGTTTAATCTCAAATGGTTATGTACAGAAGAAAGTTTGGGAACTATGGACATTCGTAGGGCTTGATTTCATTTTTAGTAAGTGGTGACACTGCTATTGCAGCTCAAGTACAATTTCACTGTCACTGTCCTCCCGTTGTTCATGGATTTGCTCGAGTGAGCCCAGTAATGTCTCCATTTTGGGACTTGTTGTTACTGTGTTTGGCATATTAAATACGTCATGGGTAGCCTGCCAGGCTTTGCTGTGTGGGTGATATACTCTCCATAAGCTTGCTGGGCTCTACAAGAGGAATCGAACGTGGGTCGGCCATGCTGGCCGTGTGCAAGGCAAACGTCTTACCCTCTGTGCTATCGCTCCAGCCCAAGTACAATATAAAATAATAAATATTCAACATAAATATGAATATATGATATTTTGTAGTTAAAAAGACCTTTTTTTGCTACTTAAGAGGACAGATCTTGGAGAAATATATTTTGAGATAGAAGTAACAAGATAGAAATTCAATTATCTTCCACAATCCTTTCTCTCATTTGCTCCTGATAGCAACTCCAACCTTCTATTTGCTCTCATCCTATAATCCTCAATGACTTTACAATTGTAAAATGTAAAGGACATTGTATGACTACCATGCTTGACATATCATGTTGTTAGTCAGTCTTTAAAATGACTTTCTATTTTAACAGCTTTCAGATTCTTCTTTGCTTATGCAATTACTTAGGTAATTTTGCTTCTAACCTTTATGGGCACATAAATGTTCTCATTTCTCAGTATATACTTATCTACATATCTACATATATCAGAATATATATACATATATATATATATGTCACTGTCACTGTTATTGTCCTCCCATTGTTCATCGATTTGCTCAAGTGGGCCCAGTAACATCTCCATTTTGAGACTTGTTGTTACTGTGTTTGGCATATTGAATACATCACGGGTAGCTTGCCAGGCTTTGCCGTGTGGGCGAGATACTCTCGGTAGCTTGCAGGGCTCTCTGATAGGGGCGGAGGAATTGAACCTGGCTCGGCTGGGCTTGCTGCATGCAAGGCAAAAGCCCTACTGCTGTGCTATTGCTCCAGCCCCCATACACATGTATAGGTAAAGGTAAAGGCCCTCCCGTTGATCGTCGATTTGCTCGAGCGGGCCCAGTAACGTCTCCACTGGAGACTTTGTTGTTACTGTGTCTGGCATATCGAATACTCTCGGTAGCTTGCCGGGCTCTCCGAGAGGGGCGGAGGAATCGAACTCGGGTCGACCATGTTGGCCGCTTGTAAGGCGAAAGCCCTACCCGCTGTGCTATCGCTCCAGCCCTATATACATTTATTTGTATGTATCTATATCAGAATATATGGGCATTAGGTCCTCTCAATTTATTTCCTCCTAACACGGAAATGATTCACTTTTGCAATAACTTAAAATCATATCTTCATAAAATACCTCTCTCATGAGCTCTTACCTCTCTCACGAGCTCTGCAATAGTCAAAGACTCTTCACTTATCTCAGATTAATATATTTGTGTGTGTGTTTGGTCTGGGGAGGTGCTTTCCCAAAAAACACATCATCAATTAATCCAATCACCTGAAAAAGTTCAATATTTCTATATTTTGCACATCATTTACATGAAACACTATTAAATTTAACTTCTAAATACCTACTATATCTCATGTACTCAATATTAACTTCCAACATAACTCTAGATCACTTTATCATCAAAATGATTATATAAGCATTTCTATTGGGAGGGATAAAGGAGCTGTTTGCTTCTAGGCCACACCTGGTAGTTCTCAGGATTTACTTGTGACTCTGCACTCATGAATCATTCCTGATAAGTAAGACCATAAGTAGTGATAGGAATCAAACCAAGGTCAGTTGCACGAAAGCAAGCAATCTACCCACTATACTATCACTCCCGCCCAATATATGAACATTTCTAATGCTAGACATTATTAAAGTATGTTCACAGAATTTGGATATCTCCCAAACTTGGAATACAGGGGTTGAGATTCAGAAATATCAGCTCACTAGTTCCTCAATCTAATATCAATTGAGTATGTCCCTTTGAGGTTTCAAATAACATTTCAATTGAAACAGCAAAGATTTTTGTTATATCAAATATTTAAATAATTAATCTGTGTCTCATTCATATTCTATGCTATAGGCAACATGATAATATAAAAATTTTCATCACTGCCTTGATAAGATATGTTGTTATTAATCACAGATTGTCCAGGGAACTAGAACCATAAAAACAAGAGAAAACAGATTGGAGGAGTCAGATATCATACTATTATAGAAATTGTTAAAATAGTTTGTGGAAGACTGTGGTTTATAAACAGTATAGTTAAGCTGACAAGATAGGGTGTGTTCAGGGTGATATGGCCATAGATAGCTGGGGCTTGAGCGATAGCACAGCAGGTAGGGCGTTAGTCTTGCACTGGCCGACCCAGGTTCGATTCCTCTGTCCCTCTAGGAGAGCCTGGCAAGTTACTGAGAGTATCCCACCCATATGATAGAGCCTGGCAAGCTCCTCGTGGCATATTCGATATGCCAAAAGCAGTAACAAGTTTCACAATGGAGATGTTACTGGTGCCCACTCAAGCAAATCGATGAACAATGGGAGGGCAGTGCTACAATACATTGTTAAGCTCATGTCATTACAGGTATACTGGGTTGACACTCAGGAATGAAAACTGGAGGAGTAGTGAGGAACACCAGCCTACAAGAACAACTAGAACATACAAAAGCAAACTGGAATATATTTATCTCTTAATGTTTGTCTGTTACTATCCCCAAACTTGACAACACATGTGAGTTTAAAAAGATACTGTCCACCTTTGAATGCCCTGCCACAGAGATGGGGTGGGGCAGGGTGGATGGGGTGGGAGGGAGGGATACTGAGATCATCAGTGACGGAGAATGGGCACTGGTGGAGGGACGGGTACTCAAGCACTGTATGACTGAAACACAAGCACGGAAGTTTGTAAATCTGTAACTGTACCTCATGGTGATTCACCAATAAAAATTTTTTTAAAAAAGATACTCTTAACCTTCAAAGAAACACTTCACCAACCTGTATGTTGACTAGCATAGAGAAGTTGGACACCTGGTGGCCAGTGGAAGAGCTTGGACTCTCAGATAAGTCCAATCAAGTAAATATGTCATAGTTTTGTCTCGCTCCTACAATTATTTTCAGAGTATACAATGAATGAAATTTCACTTCTGTCACGCAAATCTTGCACAAATTTCTGCTGTGACTAATCTTGGTCTTTATATACAAATATGAATTCTGGGAGATATAGCTAGAACTTAAATAGACATTATATCAAAGCACAACAATTTTCATTATTCCTAGTCTTCAAGAGGGAATTAATTAAACTTCCCAAATAACGCATTCTTTATGGTATGATCCCAGTTTGCCAACCCGATCCATCTCTGGGCATATGTCAATGTTCTAGACATATCAAATTACTGCTTTTCTATTCCCTCTTTAAGTTTTTCAGTTTCTTATCCTAAAAGTCCTTTCTTTCTTCAACTGATAGTTGTTACTCATTATTTACTTCACAGGTTAATCCTAGCTCCTTGAGAAATCTTTCCTTCACACACTTTAAATTAAGGCAGTTTTCAAATTGAAATGACTCTTTCCATGGGGAAGTTACAATCCTAGTCATTTCCAGCAGCTATTGCCAGAAACTTCTGGATAACTTTAAGCCCTTTGAGTACAGGGAAAATGATTTTGTCTATTGATGTACTTATGTACTTCAAGTAGTGTTTAGGTCATTAACAGTATTAAAAATATGTCTATTTAATAAGTAAAGATTGCATTAACAATGCACAAATAAGTAATAGGAAAGACAATGAGAAGGAGCGACCACAACAAATAGGTAATGCAACAGAGGGCAGCTGAAAAACTCGGATGTGATTTTAGGGTATCACTGTCACTGTCAGTGTCCTTCTATTATTCATTGATTTGCTCGAGCGGGCCCAGTAATGTCTTCATTGTGACAGTTGTTACTGTGTTTGGCATATTGAATACATCACGGGTAGCTTGCCAGGCTTTGTCATGCTGGCGAGATACTCTCGGTAGCTTGCCGGGCTCTCCGAGAGGGGCAAAGGAATCAAACTCGGGTTGGCCATGTTGGCCGCTTGCAAGGCAAATGCCCTACCCTCTGTGCTACTGCTCCAGCCTGATTCTAGGGTGAAATGCAGTTTTTCTATTTGAAAGTTTTCTGCAATTTATGATAGATGATCAACTCAGTCTGTGTCCATCACTAGGGCACACATGTTTTTATTTAAAGGTGAGTTTGGTTTAGCTATCCTTATAGGGAAACTTCTCAACTGTGTATCCCAACTGTGTTAGCCTATCCCTGATACATTTACACACAGAGCCAGGGGCAATTTCATAGATACAGGGAATTTCCCATAGTGCAGTAATCTCAACAGTAAGAACGGAGATAGGCAGAGAGGGCCAATCAGTCAACTGTGTATGCACACTTTACTTCAGTGGCTGACTCTGTCAACTACCTCAATATATTAGGAATCCAATGAGGGACTGGCTGTCAAGGGAAATTTACACATATCATCCTCTCACTTTATGATGGAATAGTGAAAAAAGAAATAGCTGTGAGCAAGGTAACCAAAATGAATTTACTGTAACTATAAGAATTGGCAAGGTAACACCTCTCAGGCATTAAAATGCTGTGCATTCCAGCAGCACAATATACTGTCCTCAAGTGCAATAGTTCAACAAGGGAGAAACAGGCTGGGTTTTAAGTTTTTGGGAAAAAGAGACTTGCCCTATACTATTGATTGTCCCTAGGAAACCATACTGTAGAAGAGCTTAAAGAGGTTATTTGGCATTTTGACTTGCAATGTTATAAAAGAAAATTACCTTTTGACTTCTTTTTAGAAACAGAAGATGATATTGCACATACTTTAAAATATAGAGGGTGGTGCTGGAGCGATAGCACAGTGGGTAGGGCATTTGCCTTGCATGCAGCTGACCCAGGTTTGATTCCCAGCATCCCATATGGTCCCTTGAGCACCACCAGGAGTAATTCCTGAGTTCAGAGCCAGGAGTGACCACTGTGTATCGCCAGGTGTGACTAAAAAAAGAATATATATATATATACATATATATATATATACACACATAGATAGATAGATAGATAGATAGGTTTTCATTATAAGCACATGTTTCTAGTCAAAATCTCTTCTGGTCCCCAACTTCCATAAAATATTCAAAAATAAAGTTTATTAAGTTTTACTTTTCTATTGTCCCGAAACATCATATATATATATGGGCTGGAGCAATAGCACAGCGGTAGGGCGTTTGCCTTGCACCCAGCCAACATGGCCGACCCGAGTTCGATTCCTCCGCCCCTCTCAGAGAGCCCGGCAAGCTACCGAGAGTATCTCGCCCACACGGCAGAACCTGGCAAGCTCCCTGTGACGTATTCGATATGCCAAACACAGTAACAACAAAGTCTCCAATGGAGACATTACTGGGCCCGCTCAAGCAAATCGATGATCAACGGGAGGGCCTTTACTTTTACTTACTTTCAGAATCATATATATATATATATATCAAAGAAGTTTATAATTATAAAATCTTCAGAAATAGGAGGTGTAAATATCTCAAAAATGAGTTTTATCAAATTATTTTATAATCAAATATATATTTTATATAATATAAACTCTTTATATATAAATATAAACTCTCAACCCTGGCCTCCCACCCGGTTTCTCCTGAGCTCTGCCAACTGTGATCTCTGAGTGCAGAGCTAGGAGTAAGCACTGAGCATTGCCAGGTGTGGCCCACAATAAAAATTAATAAATATACAAATATATACAAAAATGAGTTATATCAAATGATAGCACAACAGATAGGGCATTTGCCTTGCACACAGCCGACCCACGTTTGATTCCTCTGCCCCTCTCAGAGAGCCTTGCAAACTACCAAGAGTATCCCACCCGCATGGCAAAGCCTGGAAAGCTACCTGTGATGTATTTGTATGCCAAAAACAGTAACAACAAGTCTCACAATGGAGATGTTACTGGTGTCTGCTCAAGCAAATTAACAGGACAGTCCTATATATACAGTGGTATTTTAATAATTGAAAAATAACCCTCTAACTAGACCTATTATCTTTGACCTATGAGAACACAAGTCAGTATCTCAAACTGGAACTTCAATATGAACAGATACCAGCTAAACTTAAAAATGATTTGTTCATACTTTAGCTCTTATGCTGACACCTATATTTGTATGTCCTATGTGTCTTTTTTGTATCAGCATCCTTTATTGAGTCTTGTAACTATCCCCCAAAGACTGACCACACTCCTGACTGATAACAAGACTTTTGAAGTTTACTTAGACTCATCCTTCTTTATTGGTCAATGCTTGACTCTCCAGCACTTTACATACATCCTAATATCCATACCTTGCCTCTCTGGAGTACAGCAATATCTTTCCAGAATGACTAAAGACTGACTTCTTGCCTGTAGACCACAGATTCCCAGACATCTCATAAAATAGTACATTATGGACAAACGACTCTATTATACGCTCATGATCAGAAACAGGATCAGTAATACCAGAGAAGATACTAAATGTGAAAGGCAGTAGATTTAGAAATAATAGTCTTCCAGCATGTTGGAAAATACTTGGGAGAGACATTCATCAAACTTTATTTGATCTCTCCCTTTGAAAAATTCCTCTCAGAATACACAATGTGGTCTAGGGTCAAAGAAATAGCTCAACAGGCTGAAGCACTTGCTCTGTATACAAGGAACCCCTGGCTCCATCTCAAGCATCACACAGTCTTCCAAACAATGCCAGGAGTGACTCCTAAGCACAGAGTTGGGAGCAGTCTTTGAGCACTGTCGGTGTTGCCCAATAATCTGACCCATCCACCCGTATTTTAAAAAAATGTGATATTCTGAAACCCAAAATAAAATAAGAAAATAAACTCTTTAACAAGCATACTACTAAATGGAACTATGTACATAAATTGTATGTTATTTATGGATCATAATGCAATGTCAAAGCTGAACACAACCATGGAACGCTAAGAATTAGATTTGTTAAGCACTGCAGGACTGTGTCAAGATCCTGTCATGTAAAGAGAGTATCATTCTCATCCAGGCAAGCCTCTAGTTCCTGTGATATTTGTGAAATTGTCCTCTGGATAGCAACCTCACCTCTGTTTAAACTTTGCAAATATGACTAATTAAAAAATGTAATCTTGGCAGAAGTTTACCATCCTCAAGTCTTACTACAGGATCTCCAGGAGGTGTAAGACGTGTGCACCATGTCTGAGATGGTTTCCCTTAGTGGAAGAACAAGGATGAAGAACTCATTACAAGTCCATCTCCTGGACCTGGCAAGGTGGACGCTGCTGAAGCACCAAGACTTGGCCATCGCCTCTCTGGAAACCCTTCTGTCAGAGCTGTTCCTACAACTCTTCCTGGGCGCCTTTCATTTCAGATGCACAGAGACACTGAGGGCCGTGGGGCAGGTCTGGCCCTTCCCCACTCCCTCGTTGGGGAGACTGTTACATGAAATTTTTCCTTGTATGAAAAATTTAGAAGCAGTGCTGGAGAGAATTGATGTGTTGCTTGCGCAGGAGGTTCGCTCCAGGAGGTGCAAGCTACAGGTCCTGGATTTCCGTCCTATTCGTGATCAATTCTGGTATCAATGGAGTGGTGACCCTATTAGATGGAGCTCAAAGGGGAAGGCACCACGGCCTGTAGAAAGTTCCAGAAAAGGACACACCTCTGCTCGCCTGGAGGTTGTCATAGATCTTACAGTCTCCATAGGGTCCCTCCCTAAATTAATAGCCTACATCCTTAACTGGGTGAAGGAGAGAAAAGGTGTTCATCTGTTCTGTAGAAAGATAATGTTTTTGCATATGTCCATCTTTGACATCTTCCTGAGCACCATTGAACTGAGCTGTGTTCAAGAAGTAGAAGCAGAATTATTCTGGAAAACAACCACCCTGGAATTGTTTGCTCCTGTCCTGGCCAGACGGAGAACCTGCAGAGACTCATTTTATGTACTGAGATACCTCACCACATCTACCCTGAGATGCTGAAGGTTCAATGGCAGTTTGTGACCCTGTTTTCTAATCAGTTCCTCCAGCTGCACAGCCTTCGGGAACTCTATCTGAACTCAGCCACCTTCTTCAAAGGACATCCAGGTACTCAGGTGCCTGAGGACCCCTTTGGAGATCTTGTCCCTCATGGAGTGTCCACTTATAAAGCGAGACTTGACACATCTGTGTCAGTGTCCCAACCTCACCAGTTGAAGGAGTTGAATCTGGCAGACACCAACCTGAGACTGGTGAGGGAGCCCCTGTGCATGCTACTGGAGAACTGTGCATCCACCCTGCAGGACTGGACTTAGGGATGAGCAGATTCCGTGACTCTCAACTGAAGGCCATCCTGCCTGCGCTGAAACTCTGCTCTCAACTCAGGATCCTGAACCTCCATGGGAACTGCGTGTCCATGGCCTCCCTGGTCCAGATGCTGAGCCACCTGGCCAGGCTGCCCCAATTAACGCTGAAAGTCTATTTAGACCCGCAAGAAAGCTAAAGTGCTCTGAAGATGCTCCACCAAAGGACCTTTGATCTGCTTTGTGCAGAGCTGAGGGGAGTTCTCAGGGATTTAGGAAGGCCCAGGTTGATCTTGCTTAGCACTGAGCCCTGTTCTTGCCATGGAAAGACTATTGTTCACAACTGTGAGCCCAGGATGTTTCCTGTCTCCCTCTGCCGTTGTCATACTCAAAATTTTGAACATACATACCTTCACATACTTCAAGAAACACTTCAAGAAAATGTGTGCGCGTGCATGCACAAACACACACACAAACACTAGCACTTTGTTCTGGGTTTGTAGTACAAAGAGTTGGTCCTATTACAGTAATGGTTATCTATCAACAATTTTTTTTTTTGCTTTTTGGGTGACACCTGGCGATGCACAGGGGTTACTCCTGGCTCTGCACTCAGGAGTTACTCCTGGCGGTGCTCAGGGGACCATATGGGATGCTGGGAATCGAACCTGGGTCGGCCGCGTGCAAGGCAAACGCCCTACCCGCTGTGCTATCTCTCCAGCCCCTCAACAATTTTTTAAACCCTCATAATTAAAATAGTATAGTAAAGGGAAATTGCCTTTGACAAGCATTCTGTAAAACATGGGATATAAACATTGAAAAACTCACATAAAAAATAAAAAACTCTACCTAGCTCAGAGCACTAAGTGCATGCCTTAACTGCGCTAGGCTTCGAAGTTAATGCTCAGGCCCTGTATTTCCTACCCACTCCCCTTTAGATGGTATTAATTACACATATACCCATTGAACTCCAAAATATTTACAAAATCCAAGCCTGTTGCTCCTATGTGGAAAATAATCATTCTCAATTCTCATATAAATGCACTTTACTTCTTCAATTATCAACAATGTCTAATTTAACTTATAATCCAATAAAAAAAATTGCCACACAAGCAATTCTTTTGGTTCATTGTTTAAAAACTTAAAGTGAATGATGGAGGCACTGGGCACATGGGTGGTAGTAAACTGTAGTAACTATAGGTCAATACACTATAAACATGTATTTACTTTAGATCACAATAAGTAAGGGGGTTGAAATATAGTGAAGTATGGACTCTTGTATCTTGTTGTGTTTTAAGTCTGAAATGCGTCAGTGTTAAGGACCTTACTTAGGTCCAGAAAAGCACAAACATAGGTATAAAAGTTGTCTAGAATTTTAATGATGAACTGCTTTAAATAAGTATGAAAATTGAAAACTCATTTAATTTATTCTGAATACCAGTTCCTGGGCTGGAGCGATAGCACAGCTGGTAGGACATTTGCCTTGCAAACGGCCAACATGGCCGACCCAAGTTTTATTCCACTGCTCCTCTCGCAAGAGCCCGGAAAGCTACCAAGAGTATCTCGCCCGCATGGCAAAGCCTGGCAAGCTACCCGTGATATATTCGATATGTCACAGTAACAATTGTCACAATGGAGACATTACTAGACCCGCTCGAGCAAATCGATGAACAATGGGAGGACAGTGACAGTGAATAAAAATATTATTTTATAATAAAATTTTAATGATTCTATAAAAGGCTACTGAAGCAAAAAAATTATAGTAAAAACAAACTTTAATAGGGAAAATGTTTTAATGATTTTATTGTATAAGTGAGAGGTCTTGTACCTATCATATAATCACAAAATAAAATGAGTCAGGGGTGGCAGTGTGATCTCTCTCACCCACCAGCTACATGCATTTGGTGGTCATGAGCCACTTCCCCACCCTGGCCTGCAGCCACCACCAACAGATGCATGAAAGAGAGAACCAACAGGCTGGTTGGTGATCAGTTGCTATTTATTCCTTTCTCCCCATGCACTTGATCCAGTCTCATTAAGTGCCCCATTCCAGTCTCACACTGCCCCCATTCCAGTCTGCCCCCATTCCAGTCTCACACTGCCATTTCAGTCTCCCCCATTCCAGTTTGCCCCCATGCCAGTCTCACACTGCCTCACTAAGTGCCCCATTCCAGTCTCAAAAGTCTGCTCTTGATAGTCTCTCCCTGATGCTCTCTCCCTGCTACTCTCTCCCTGCTTGGTCTAGCAGCCTTGGTTAAGTGCCCAGCCTCCAAGCATTGGGGGTTGCAACTACCCCTAGGTCAGGCAGCACAATCAACATATGTAAATCCCTTTCCTTCTTTCTAGGAAGCTCTTCTAAGACAAAGATCCCCTGTTAGGAGATCCCCTCAAGGGTGGAATTTCATCTTGGGGTGTATTTCTCCTTTCCTTAGTCCAACAACCATTTAAACATTATCTTAATTGTACTTCTTCATGTGCCTGGCTTTCCTCACTGGGGCCCCTTGGAGGGAGGTGGTTGTTTCCCTCCCCTCCCCCCCCCCCCCCAGCAGAGCCCCAGCAGCCGAAGACCTCCAGAACCAGCCACAGCCATGCTGAGACCACTCTCCACATGTCCGGACAAGCCTCATGCATGAAGAACTGGCAGAGGAACCCAGGCATGCGGGTCCCAGGGCTGAGATCTCCAAGCCTGCTTGGATTGGGACTGGGTCTTCTCCACCCAGATCCCCCATCTTCCAGTAGGTAGGCATCATACCCACCAGCTGCTGCCAGTGCCAGGTTGGTCCCATCAACGGCCAGGACGCAGAGACTATAAAGCCCAGCTCCTGGAGGCTTATTATCATCTTATTATCTCATTTTTCCTTTGGAGAACCCGGCAGGCTACCAAAGGTGTCCTGCCCGCACGGCAGAGTCTGGCAAACTTCCCGTGTCGTACTCAATAAGCCAAATACCAGTAACAATGATAGGTCTCATTCTCCTAGCCCTGAAGGAACATTGAATATGGTTCTTTTAGAATCTCAGGGCTAGGAAGAAGGAGATGTTGCTGGTGCCTGCTCGAGGTAATTGACGAACAACAGGATGATCATGATCGTGATCATGACTGTGATAGTACTTCTTTATAATATTAGTCATTTTGTATGGACACAGTAGGAGATACATTAAGCTTATAGTGTGGCTCTGCTGGGCACATCTGACTATAGATTCCAGACTACAGTGCTCAGGCCAGATGAGCCCTTCTTAACCCTAAGCAGGGTCCTAATCTTTGGATCATGACAGAATTTGTCCACGACCATGCTCTTAACTTAGAGTTAAGTATTATTATTAACTTATAGTTAATTATTATTTTGGTAGGCCTGTCACATTTCAATGTCAGATTAGCTCACAGCTTGCCCTGGGTCCATCCAGTCCCTTTGTCAGGACCCTGCTTTTGGTGTGTTAGGAACTAAGGGCAACCGAGGCTTAAATTGAGAAAATATGAGATACTCAGGAGTAAATATTATTCGGAGTCAATTAACTCCTAAGTTACAAAAGCATAACATTAACTGACTTCCTGTTTCTATACAAAAAGGATGCTGCTCCAAAGTAAATTAAGCCAAGGACATAAGGAAAAGAGAAAAGCAATATTTTACTTACAAATACAAATCCAGAGATTTCTGGGGAATTTGACTTCACAAGTCATAGGTACTGCTTAGTGGAAATAGGTGATCTAATCAGGTAGACAAAGCAGAGCACAGAGAAGTTAAATATGAATACCGAGGAAATGACAGTGCTTTGTGAGCATTGTGATGGGTATTACTCAGTAAACCTGAGCACCTTGTGTCAGGGAGACAGCACAAACCAATGTTATCCTACAGCTATGAGAGAAACTAGTTTATTCTTTATACCATAAATTTAATCCAGGACTTACCATTCTTGGCAGGGCTCAGGGAGCCATATGTGGTGCCAGATGTCAAACTCAGTTTGGCAACATGCAAGGTGAGCTCCTTTCCTGCTGTACTATCTCTCCAGTCCTTGTGTGTATGTTTATAACACAAAAGATAGTTTGGGAGGGCCTGGTATTCTATCAGTTCTTTACATGTTTATTTACATCATCACTGGCCCTGCATGCATGTAAACATATGAATATCTATCTAGCTATAGGTTTTCCAGCCAAGACTATTAAAAGTCAGAAAATCTTAGAATCACTGAATAAGAAAGACCTAATATTCTGTTTTATTGCTGGTTGTATTTTTGGTGTTTTGGGGGGCCATACAAGGCAGTTCTAAATACTTATTCCTGTCTCTGCACTCAGAGATCACTCCTGAGAGGCTGGAGGAACCAGATAGGGTGCAGGGTAGCAAACGAGTCAGTGGCATGCAATACATGCATCCTACCTGTTATATTATCGCTCTGGCCAACAGACATAATTTAATAATAGTATATAATAGCCTCATCACTTATTTTTAGAACTCTTTCTCAGTTTTTATTTTTTCCTGTAACTGATGAGCCTGGTGAACATAGGGTGATATGGTCATGGTTCAGTGTATCTCATATGTCCAACCCCACAAACTTATTGAGCGAATAATGAATTAGTCAAAATAAATGAAATTTTGTAAAGCACTGAATGATTACTGTTATTCAACATTTATTTTTTCCATTAACCCTTAGTTTTATTTCTGAGTCTTTGGCACTTAGAAAGAGAAAGTGCTGATATTAATCATTCAAGAGTATCTATATACAGATGATTCTATCCTTTCAGGTTTTAATCAGAGTTCTATGGCAGTGGTTATGTAATTTTCTAAAATGGTACTTTAAAAAAATGATTTACAAATTCTAAAGGAAAAGATTTTGTTGCTGAACAAAAATAAATAACTTGGTATTACTCCTAACATATTGGCCAATGACTATCTTAACAAATATGACTTTCATTGCTTGTATATTTTTTATTCTATCAATGTAGAAATAATTCTTTGCTTGAAAATATGCTGGATTATTTGCAGAAGCTAGATGATACTAAAAGCAAAATTATGGCATTATTTCATTATAATAGGCATCTCTTTGGACTATAATGTTTAGATATTGGTTTGATGTAGTTTTATATCCTTATGGACTAATATTATTGAGGACTCATTCAAATGTCTTATAGAAAGCAGATAATACGTTTGCTTAAGAAGTATTAAATGAATGGATGAATTAGAATTTTAAAGCATAGCAGGAAGTCTGCTATATTCATACTTGTCTGGATGAACTCAAATATGCCATCAGCCTCAATATTAAGAAAGAAAGAAAAATAAAATTAATTAATTCATAGTCTCAAGAGAATACCCCTCACTTCCCCAGATTAGTGTCCCTCCAGTCTCCAATGGTGAGCTATGAGATGCAAAGCTGGCTTTAGCAACTCCTTTGAGCATATAATGATTTCCTGAAGGGAACTTGAAGGGGCTTTGTGACAGCCCCCATTAAATATATAAACATTTCTTAAGTTGAACTCAAAGGGAAATTTCTCTTGGGAACTGGATATAAAATCAATCTCCAAATGGCTGTCCAATACCACAGCATGAACCAGCTGTTTCCAGAGAATGCCTTGAATGTATAAGGATCAAAGAGTAGTGTGAGACGTGCATTGAATGAAAAGCCAAGTTTCAGGAAGCAACCAATAAAAGATTAGACTATTTTATTAACCAGAAAACCATTAAAGATTTGTAAATGTATAATAAGAAATAAGTGGATATTTAATAAAAATATTTTCAGTAAATGCTGGTATTTTTCCTCAGTGCCTTTTAATTTGGCAGCAGTTGTTAGAACTAAGTTTTCACTATTACTGACTCCAAAATATGAAAATATTTTAATATATTCTTGTAGTTTAAAGGCATTAGAAATGAGTAATTTATAAGCAAAAAAAGTACAGTTCTAAATATAGCTTCTGATTTGAGTATGGCAATATTAAGCATGGCAAAAATATCACAGATCTAAAATATTTCAAAATTTAATTTTAAAATGTATTAAAGCAAATAATTCAAAGAAATAAAAATTGGTTAAGATTAAATAAAAATCATAGGAATTTATTTTTTGAGATATATCATATGTCAGCCATTAGCTCAAAACAGAAAACAGTAACTTTCAATATTATGATAGAGTAGTAATACCATGTTTAATTTTTCTCCCATAGTAAAATAAAAGATTATTAAAAAGTAACATGGAAATCTTATTTATGTGATGTAAATGCCAACAAAACTTATACCAAATAATGTGTTACAATCCTTTAATATTTTGTGCCACTTTAATTAAATCAAGTTGAATCCTCCAAATTGAAAAAGTAAAATTATCACTACTTCCTGATGATAATATGTAGAGAATATCCTACATACATCATTAAAAAAATCTTTGGATCAACAAACCAATAAAATTAAGTGGCAGGCTACAAGACCAACACATTAAAAAGATTATATATTTTTTTATGAAATCAACAAAATAGAAGAGAAGGAAATAGAGAAACAATCCCACTTATAATAGTAAATAGAAGATAGAACATTGGAATAAATTTAACAAAGGAGATAAAAGACTCATACATTAAAAATTACAAACCATTGTTAGTAAATACAGAAGCCAAAGGTAATGGGAAAATATTTTATGTTCATAAATTAGAATGCTGAGACCACTCTCCGCACACATGAAGGTACTGGCAGAGGGACAATGCCACGCGGGTTCTGGGGCCGAGACCTCCAAGCCTACTTGAATTGGAGTCGAGCATCTTCCACCCAGATCCTCCAAATTCCAGTAGGCGGGGGTCACACCCACCACCTGGCCCCCTGGCGCCGTGTAATCCCATCAGCGGCCAAGACTCAGAGACTATAAAATCCAGATCCCGGACGAGAAAAGTGCAGTCTCTGCCCCCGTGCCTGGGTGTTCCTTCCCGGAGTCCCTTGGAGGGGAGCGGGTTGAGCTTTCCTCCCCACCCCGACCAGGGCTACGGCAGCCGAAGACCTCCGGGACCAGCCACCACCAGACTCAGAGACTATAAAATCCAGATCCCGGAACCGCGCGGCCGCATTTGCGGCCGCGCGACATCTTATTACCTCATTCCTACTTTGGACAAACTTGCAGGCTATCCGAATGAGCCTGCCCACAGGGCAGAGTCTGGCAAACTCCCCGTGACCTACCAAATATGCCAAATACCAGTAACAATGATGGGTCTCATTCTCCTAAAGAGCCGTGAATATAATCTCAGGGCTAGGATGAAAGAGACGTTACTGGGGCCTGCTCGAGGCAATCGACGATTAACAGGATGATGAAATGAAAAAATGAAAAATAAATTAGAAAAATTAACTTTGTTAGCGATAGCACAGTGTGTAGGGCATTTGCTTTGCACACAGCCAACATGGCTGACCCGAGTTCGATTCCTCTGCCCCTCTAGGAATGCCCAGCAAGCTACCGAGAGTATCTTGCCTTCATCGCAAAGCCTGGCAAGCTACCTGTGATATAGTCTATATGCCAAACACAGTAACAAGTCTCACAATGTTACTGGGCGCACTCGAGTAAATCAATGAACAATGGGAGAACAGTGACAGTGACAATTAAAATAAACATTTTGCCCAAAATACTGTAAGTACATTTAATGCAAACCCTATGTACAGCATTTGTCAAGGAAATATACAAATGTTACAGAAACTGATATGGAACCACACCCTAAATTGCCAAAGTAAACCTGAGAAAAATGAAGGCATCACACCAACTTCACAATATCTATAGTACAAGGGTACAGTAATCAAAACACTATGGTACTAAATTTAAAAAGAATATTCAAATAAGAAGAATGGAACTGATAGATGTAAATCCTCACATATTTGGGCAGTTACTTTAGAACAAAGGTTCAAAGGATGGAAATAAATAAAAGAAAATTTCTTCAACAAATTGTTTTTGGAAAACTTCATAGCTATATGTAAAATAATTGAACTGCAACACTATCTTATACCACGCCCAGCTGGTGACTCAAAATTAAACAAATACTTGCATGTTAAATCCAAATTATAAATTACATAAAATGAAACATAGGTAAAACATCCTATTTCTTTCAATGATGATTTCAGGGATTTCATGCCAGCAGCAATGCACCCACAAGGAAAATCCAATGGAGTTACATCAAACTAACACATTTCAAGCACAACACATACATGAAAAAAATGTACAACATTCATTATAAGAAATACAAATAAAAACTACAATAATATTTCACTTCCCACATGTGAAGATGACATATATAAAAATGACAGAAACAAGTGTTGTCTAGGTATGGGAAAAAAAAGTAAACCTTATTCACTGTTAGTAGGACTCTAAAATGAATCTGCTTCTTTGGAAAATAGTACGGAGAGTCCTCAAGCTGTTAGAGATAGATTTAACTTATTAACCAGCAATTCCAGTCATAGGAATATACTCAAAGTACAACAACAAAAATAATCTAAAAATATATATGCACACCTATGTGCATTAAAGTTCCATGTACAATAGTTAAGATCTGTAAACAACCCAAATGCCCAACAACAAATGTGTGTTAGAGATTAGTTATATGCCTATGAAACTGCCCCTTTCTAGATAAGGATTCATAATTAGAGTCTCTGCGATGCCAGTCTCTGCCTGACTCCTATGTGTGCCTGGATAGCTAGCATTGCTGCCTGCCACCTCTTATTACTGCCCCTCTCAAGCTCTTCTAAGAAACTGAAGAAATAGAAATTCTCTTGAATAGTTTCTATAGGGCCAACATTATTTGATATCAAAAGTTCCCAGAGATATACCAAAACTAAAATTTTAGACCAATATTCCTGATGAACACAGATGCAGAGTTGTTCAAATAAAATTCCAGTAAGTAGAATAAACAATAAAATAAATGCATACCAATAAAGTAGGATTCATCACAGGCAAACAAACTGATGTGACACACCGCATTAATAAAAGAAAAGTAAACTACATGATTATTTCCATAATTTTAGAGAAAGCACTTGACAAGATCAAAACCACAATGAGATATCATTTCATACCACAGAGACTGGCCCACATTCACAAGAACAAAAGCAACTGGTGCTGGCGCGGATGTGGCCAGAAAGGGACCCTCCTTCACTGCTGGTGGGAATGCCAACTGGTTCAGCCCTTTTGGAAAACAGTACAGACGATTCTCAAAAAATTAGAAATTGAGTTCCCATTTGACCCAGCAATACCACTCCTGGGTATATATCCCAGAGAAGCAAAAAAGTATAGTCAAAGTGACATCTGCAATTGTTTGTTCATTGCAGCACACTACAATAGCCAGAATCTGGAAAAAACCTGAGTGCCCGAGAACAGATGACTGGGGGCAAATATATGGTGCTGGAGATGTGTAAGACAAGGATTTACCCTCTGTACTATCTATCCAGTCCCTGTCGCATTCTTATATGCTAAAAACAATGTGGAAGAGAAATAAATTTTAATAAACTATCCCATTTATGATTATGAAAAAAGGCTTCAAATGTCTAGTAATCAATTTAGGAAAGGAGGTGGCCTATTTTAGTGAAAATTTTAAGTTCTTGTTCATGGATTAGAAGAATCAACATTGCTAAAAATAACCATCTTACCCAATTTATAGATGAAAAACAGTGTTAAAAGCATTTTTTCAAGGAGATATAACAAACACACTAAAGAAACTCCTGGATCTCACTGTAATCATATTATCAAAAATCAACATTTCCATGACAAATCAAGGTGGCATTAAGAATTTGGTTTTGATATTAATGTGAAAACTTAGCATGAGAAAATGAATATATAAACAGAAAAATTCTTACTAAGAAGAGTAAGGAACAGTAGTCAAAGATAGTTATATTTGATAATACAAAGGCTTTTCCAGTTTGAATCTATTACCAGAACAGAATAAAAACACAAACGGTAAAACTATGTATGGAAAATTAATATATAATTTTTATTCCACTTAGTAAGAATATTTTAGTAAATAACATTTGTGTACCTTTAATAGTTTAAAAACAGATGAGCAAAAATGGATTAATATCTCACTCCTCATGCACAAATAGACTATAAACTAAATTCTATTCTGCATCAAAATATAAACTATAAGACTGAAGAAAGAAATGCAAGAGAATATTTTTATGATATTAAGCTAAATCATAAGTTTATTCTAAAAAGTATATAAATTATAGAATAAAAAATAAAGCATCAGATAAATTTCATTATAAAAATACATAATAGTTACAAAAAGATCAGGTCTGTAATAAAGATCTATTAAAAAATACCCGAGAAATATTTACCTCATATGCATATAGGCATAAATCAAATATAAGATGAAAGCTTAATTTTCCTTAAAAAACTTTATTTATTTATTTATTTTTAATTAGTGAGACATATGAGGCACAGTTGTAGACTTACAAATTTTTATGCTTGGGTTTCAATTATACAATGATCAAATGCCCATCACTCCACCAGTGCCCATTTCCCACCAGCACGGATCCCAGTATCCCTCCCACTCCCATCCCCCCATCCCACCCTGCCTCTGTGGCAGGGCATTCCCTTTTGTTCTCTCTTATTGGGTGTTGTGGTTTGCAAAAGAGGCAATGGGTGACAATCATGTTTGGTCTATAGTCTACTTTCAGCATGCTTCTCCCATCCTGGGAGGATCCTCCCAACACCTTTATTTGGTGTTCCCTTCTCTATCTGAGCTCCCTTTTCCCCTAGCATGTGTTGTTGGCCTCCAAGCCACAGAGTAAAATTCCTTGCACTAATCTCAGCCATTCTTGGGTGTTAGTCTCCTATTTTGTTACTTTATGTTCCCCAGATGAATGCAATCTTTCTATGTCTATCCCTTTCTTTCTGAGTCATTTTGCTTAACATGATACTTTCCATGTAGTACCACTTGTATGTAAATTTCATGATTTCGTCTTTTCTAAAAGCTACATAGTACTCCATTATGTAGATGTACCAAAGTTTCTTTAACCAGTCATCTGTTCTTGGGAACTCAGGCTTTTTCCAGACTCTGGCTATTGTAAAGAGTGCTGCAATGAACAAACAATTGCAGATGTCAATTTGACTATACTTTTTTTGCCTCTCTGGGATAAATTCCCAGGAGTGGTATTGCTGGGTCAAATGGGAGCTCAATTTCTAATTTTTTGAGAATCGTCCATACTGTTTTCCAAAAGGGCTGAACCAGTCGGCATTCCCACCAACGGTGAAGGAGGGTCCCTTTCTCGCCACATCCGCGCCAGCACCGGTTGCGGTTTCTTTTGTTCTTGTGGATATGGGCCAGTCTCTGTGGTGTGAAATGATATCTCATTGTGGTTTTGATCTGCATCTCCCTGATGATTAATGATGTGGAGCATTTTCTCATGTGCCTTTTAGCCATTCGGATTTCTTCTTTGTGAAAGTTTCTATTCATTTCATCTCCCCATTTTTTGATGGGATTGGATGTTTTCTTAAAAAACTTTTTTTTTAAATGAACAGAATGCAAATACAAAAAGTAGGCTAGTAAATACAACTGCCTGAGAAATGACTTAAAGCAGTCAATGTATTAAAGAAATGCTACACATTTGACAAGAACTTATAAATGAGACTGCTGGATGCTAATTAATGTTATACTAAACTATCATTTGGGATATGCACAATCATTTTGAAAGTCATTTTGATTATTCTTCTATGTAGCCAAAGCTATCAACAGTGTATGTACAAAGGAAAGAAAACTACAAAACAGCATAAAATATATATGTGAAAATATGTACTATTTAATGAAGATATGAGGATAGCTTTTGATACGTATCAGTTATACTCACACAAAAGAAACAAATCATGTAAATAAACAAAATGATTTCATTGCATATTTATAATTATATAAGCTGAATAGTGAATTTTAATAAAGTAATAGTACGTTTATTAATGTACCTCTGTGATTGCATTCTATGCTAATCATACAAGAAATAACAGCGAAAAAAACCCTGAATAATCCACATTAAAAATCTCCTTTATATTTAAAAATATATTGGAGGTAATGTTGTATAGTATACAAAAATCCTATTTAGTCTCAAAATATAAAACATATATTGGGTATAATATTTTTGTGCTGCATTGTACTTTAATTTTACTTTAACTTTACAAAGAGTGGTGATGTTTTACACTAAATAAGTACCGTGCAATTTGTGCACTTCTATCTTTTGCATACTTGGAAATAACACTTTTCCAGCTCTCTCCATTATCACAAAAATTTTAATCTTACTTTTCAAGTGTTTTTTAAAAAATTGAAAAGACATAAGTTTATTTCAAACAATCCCCAACACATGAATACATGTCTAATTATATATTATGCAATTATTAAATCGAGTTTTACAGGAAAGATAACACTACAAGTATAATACATGTTTGCTGTTGCTCCCTAGTAGTGAGAACTTGGTTTGCAAAATCCCACAGTTTGAGAGACATTCAGCTACATTTCAAATGCCATTCTTTGCTGCCTTCATTTCCCTTTGGGTTTTCAATGATTCCATCCACACAGTTGAGGCTCCATAAGCCCTAGTAATTACTCAAGCTTTTATAGCTAAAATAAAGAAAACAGTAACTGAATGAATATAGTTCTATTTTGGCCTACCGTGAACTTAGTTTTCTTTGTAAGCGTCTTTACCATTCATTCTACAGCTGCATTCAACTTCTTAGCTAATGTGGCGCTTTAGGAAAGAATTTCTAAGATGTTTGAAGAATCAAAGAGTGTGATTCTAAATCAGGCTGAACTGAGTTCATTTTAACTGTAATTTACAAATGTGCTCAGCTTTCCAAAATTTATAGCAGCATATATAAGAACAGATTTCTGTCTGTAGTTAGGACTGTCATTCATAAAATCCATAGTACTGTACTATCAATAGAACCGATTTGAAACACCTGACATCAGCGGAACAAACACAGTAATTCATTAAAACCTTGGAGAAGTTTTCTCTTTTGGAACATGAATAGCTTTTCCATATACTCCTGCTCAGAATGCTAATGCAGAGAGTCTGTGATCAAAGTGTACTGAAGATGTGCTTTTAGGACAGGGAATCACCCACACTGCTGTTTCTGTTTGATTCTTTTTGTTCAGTAAATATGTCACTTGTAGCAGAGGTATGCGCAGTGAAGGAGAAACTGACAATTTGGAACAAGAAAATAAGGCAAGGCTGCAATGTTTTTTGATATCCTGATAAATTTAAAAGAATATCCTTTTCAGCCCAGCCTTTGCAATAATATCCGTTCTTTAACCTCTGGGCAAAGTGACTTGCTGGACAGCTACAGTCTTTCTGTCTAGTTGGCAGCAGTGTTCCTAGGAATTGACAAGCAACCCACACAATGTGGCTTGTCCTCTTATTAAGGGAGACAGGCTGAAAATGCATTGCTTGCTCTGGCACTCATAGTTGTAACTGTTGCTAATGAGGTTCTTTTAGTTTGTTTTTGTTTTTTCTTTCCATTTTTCATAATAAAATGAGACTCTAGATACACTGTAACATTTAACAAATGTGTTTGCCTTTTTTCCCCAGATTTGGCTTTAAAGAATCCCATCAAGACTTGTCCATAGCAGTTTTTAATTGTGAATGCTCCTGTCTGCATGTGTGAACTAATTTAAATTCCTTTCATAAGCAATAAGTTATTAGGCCTAGATACAATACCAAAACATATATTTATTTAACTATCTACTTATTTGGGTATTGGGCTATGCCAGTAGAGCTCAGGGTTTACTCCTGGCTCTGTACACAGGGATTACTCCAAGCTGTGCTCAGAGAATCATATACAGTGCTAGGAATCAAAACCAGGGTCAGCATGTTCATGTTCTCTCTGGTCCCTCAAAAGTCACTGTCACTGTCCTCCCATTGTTCATCGATTTGCTCAAGTGGGCCCAATACTTCTCCGTTGTGACAATTGTTACTGTGTCTGGCATATCAAATGCAATACGGGGAGCATGCCAGGCTTTGCGTTGCGGGCAAGATACTCTCGGTTGCTTGCCCGGGTCAGAGGAATTGAACCTGGGTCGGCCAGGTCAGCAGCGTGCAAGGAAACGCCTTGCCTCCTGTGCTATTGCTCCAACCCCCCTCAAAAGTATATTTGAATTAAAAATTAGTTGACATTTTTAATGTCTAAATTTTAATTTTTAAACTGTACCTTGGAACTTTTGCATGGAAGTAAGTTTAACATTAAAACTATATTTAAAGCGTTGCTTAATAAGAGCTATCATGATATAATAGAAAGAACAGGTTAAAAACAAAACTTTAGTGATCTTAGTTCTATAAAGACATATGTACCTCTACTTGTATTTCAAGATGTTGACAGTTGGAACCAAACACAAAATGCAGAAATAAACACAACTCTGTATGTTCTATTATTTTACATAAGCAAATAAAGATAGTTAATAGAAGCAAGAACAGGGTTCTCAATTAATAGCAATGAACCAAATGGGCATCTATATACTCATAATTAAATTCACTGAGTTTTATTGTCAGTCATATAAAAACTGAAAATGAATAGTAGTCCTAAGTAAAAACTCTAAAGTATTAAATTTAAATAAAACAGGAGATTATTATGAATCAAAACCATTTCTTATTTATGATGCAAAGAGCAAAAACTAGAAGACATTAATAAATGAAACTATAAAAATGTAAGACATTGCTCTTAGGACAATATCATTAGAAAATAAAGTAGCCAAACTGGAACAATATATGAGAAAATGAGAATATTTAATCAGATTAAAATCCTGATCCTGTAAAATCAGGATTTAAAAGGAATAAACGGGGGCTGGAGCAATAGCACAGCGAGTGGGGCATTTGCCTTGCACATGGATGACCCGGTTCATTTCCCAACACCCCATACAGTCCCCTGAGCACCACCAGGAGTAATTCTTGAGTGCAAAGCCAGGAGTAAACCCTGTGCATTGCCGGGTCTGACCCAAAAAGCAAATAAATAAATAAATAAATAAATAAAATAGAAGACCTAGCAAAAGACAGAATCAGATTTTGACAAACTTCACTAATTTACATACAAAGTGGCAAAAAAAAGAACATGAGAAAGGTCAATATCATTAAATTTAATTGTTAAAAATTAAAACTGCAGAAATATTTTACTATGTATCTCATAAACAGACTCAAAATAAAAGAAAAACAAACAGCTGACTAAACAAAATGCTGTCACATAATACTCTTATGCAGTTAACAGAAAAGCAAAATGCTTCAACTACTCTGTAGCAAAGATCACAAAGAAAAATTTTATATCCACACAATATATTACCTACAAAAGATTTTGGAAACTTTATTCTCAAAAAAATAGGAAAAATGATTTCATCAAGTGGTAAATAAGTCATATAAAAGAGTCTATAAAATATACTCAAAGAAATCTTGACTACTTTCAAAAACTTCATGTCCAATAAAACAAGAGAGACTCAAATGGCTGCCTCCGTGTGGAGGTCTATTTTTATGACATTTTAGAAAAAGCAAAACTACGAGGATAATTATCAGATTAGAGTTCACAAGTTCTATGGGAAAAGTGGGATGAAATTGAACAAGAAAGGATGGAACTTTTTGTAGTGAATTTGTCAAAATTATTATACATCTGTAAAAAGTAAACATTTCCTGACATTATACCTCAATAAATCAAGAAAATATCTCAATAATATTTCTTGGTGATAGTTATATTTTTAAAATACCTTAGCAATCAGTACTAGAAAAGAATATTTTTCTCAATATTGTATTTGAATTTGATTGCAGAAGAGTATTGAACAGGCTATTGTTCCACAATGAAGAATGCAAATGAGTTTTTATAATTCCATTTTTATTGTAGCTTAGGAAACATGGCTATAATACTGTCACTTGACTGTACCTTCACCACCAAGGAACTTCCTACTGTCTTTCTTCTACCACTGCCTTTATGTCATTTCTAGTATATCACTTACAAATGGAATTTTTCTTTGAAAGAATTCAGAACTTGTACTTAAAATCCACTTACTAGAGATCTAAAATGTGGAACAGAAGCTTTCTTTAATCTCTGAGTCATAAGAAAGCTTTTCTTCAGCCACTCTCCTAAGTAGCTATATTCCCTGTTAAGACAGGTTAAAATGACTATAATTATTCAATTTTTAAATACTGTCCTATTAAGTTATGAAATTTCTTAAGAAAAATCTCTTGTTCAACCTTTAAGGGATTTCCTCTCGAAAACATGACTGGAATAAGTCATGAGAGTCTGCTCAAAATGTCTACCTAGAAACCTTTCAAGCACCAGGCCAACTTGGTACAATAAAACAGGAAAGGTGAAAAACAAGACAGGCTGGAGAATATGAGCCTTTAAGTCATAAACATACTATAGTTTAATCAACGCATTCTTGCTGAATACAGTCCCTTTGTCTTCTGAGTACTTAAGTCACAAGAGAATCATAGGAATTCCTGTTTTAAAGAATTGTTGTGAACTGGCTGTTCAGAAAAATATATTTCATTTAATGTTTCTCAAAGTGAACAATACAACCCCTGAGGAGGGTACAAGTGAGGAGATGGGGGACAGAAGCCACCTTAGCATCCTTGGGTGCAAGTTGAGTGGGCTTTCTGTTTATTAAGCAAAGAAGGTAGATATTCAGGGAGGTTGTGTAATTTTCTTTTCTAGAAAGAGGTTAGTAGGTCATACAAATTTTTAAAATTTAGTCTAACAAAGGAATATAATTTCCTTGGATAGTTAGTCTAGCTTTAATGAAATCCATAAAAATCAGTCTATTTTAAAATACATGAAGATTTTATGTAAAACGTAACATAATATTAGAAAATAATTCGAACCAAATAATAACAAAACTATGTATAATTTATAAGATAAAACTTAAAATAGTGCTTAAGAAAGAATATATATGTATATATATTTGGTGCCTAACAAAAATCCCTAAATAAAACCTTAAATGTTACTTTAAGAAACTAGTATCAGAAGTAAAAACTAAACTCAAATTAGCAGAAAGAATAAAATTTGGCCCTAAAAAGATAGGGCATCTTACACAGATAATCTTATTTAGAACCCTATTTTTTCTGTTTCTATACTCTGATCTACAGAAGCAATAAATATACTACAATTGTTTTGCGAGACACAACAAATAAAAGTTCTTACAAACTCCTCAGCTTTAAATATGATGGAGTAAAAGTATAGCCAAGACATGTAGAAAGAGTATACCTAAAAACATCACAACCAGAAGGCTAGAAAAATTGATCATGATGACCCTATTTCTGATTCTTTCTAGATTCTACCTCAGATTTTTCAAGAAACTGAAATTTTCTGCTCCTTCTTCCTCCAGCAAAACTCTTGTCTGAAACAAAGGGACAGGAATAAATATGAGCATGTCTTTGGACTTCCAACACTCCTAGCACTTCTAACTGGCAAAACTGTTTGTAATGTATGGATCAGCTGGCTCACAATAAGTTTCAGAAGTAATCAAGATAAAAGCACACATCATTGAAATTTAAAATTGGGAGTTGGGGGTGGGAAGGCAATAAATCCCAAGTTTATTATTTTTTTTAAAAAAATGATTAAAACTGTGAGCCTGATCAAGAAAAACTAAATCAGTAATTACCAACTAAGTAATGAAAGAGAGGTATTATTCCTGACAAAACATAGAATACTGTGGACAATTTCAGGGCAAGAAATTAGATAACTGATCAAATAGACAATTTCTATAGCTGACTAAAAAGAAAATGAAAAATGGAAAAAAAATCTATACCAGTAACAAAACAGAATTTGTAATGAAAAGTTTCTCTCCAAGTCTGAAGCCTGAGAACTTAAGAAATAGTTTTCTTAAAGAATGTTAATTATCTTTCATAGGCAGCAAAAAGAGAAAGAAAATTAATATTTTAGAAGGCAAAGATGTAAGAAAAGAAAATTGCAGGACAATATCTTTCTTGGATCAAATAAAAGATATTTAATAAGACTACAGCAATATAAAGCTACTAAGGAAAAAATTTATCAGAAGAATAAAATGAGTTTTATCAGGACAAAGTTTGGTTTACAATTCAAAATCAATTAGTGTAGTACATTGCATTAATAGTATAAAAACAAACTCTGCATTTGAGTAGAAAATTCATTGACAAGAATTCAATTACGTTCCTGATGGCATCTCACCGAATTTAAAATAAAATGAAATGATCTCAAAAAAAGAAAGGCAGCTCTGATAAACAATTTCCATCCCACTCTAGCTGAAAAACTAAATTTTCTTTCCAGGTTAGGAAACAAGAACATTGCCCTCTCCCGATTTTTATACAATGCTTTATTCTTACTCACTACAAGAAGACAATTAAAATAAAACAAAGTCATCCATACTATAATCAAAACAAACACTGTCCTCCCATTGTTCACCGATTTGCTCGAGCAGGCCCTGTAACGTCTCCATTTTGAGACTTGTTGTTACTGTGTTTGGCATATTGAATATACTGCTGGAGCGATAGCACAGCGGGTAGGGCGTTCGCCTTACAAGCGGCCAACATGGCCGACCCGAGTTCGATTCCTCCACCCCTCTCGGAGAGCCCGGCAAGCTACCGAGAGTATTCGATATGCCAGACACAGTAACAACAAAGTCTCCAATGGAGACGTTACTGGGCCCGCTCGAGCAAATCGACGATCAACGGGAGGGCCTTTACCTTTACCTTTACCTCGGGACCTTGCTGGGCTCTTCGAGAGGGGCAGAGGAATCGAACCTTGCTTGGCCGGGCTGGCTGTGCGCAAGGCAAACGCCCTACCACTGTGCTATCTCTCAAGCCCAGTATAAACAAAGATACAAAAATATTTTTGCAAGCGATAGCACAGTGGGTAGGACATTTGCCTTGCATGAGACTGGCCCAGCTGACCTGGGTTCAATTCCTCTGCCCCTCTCAGAGAGCCCTGCTACCCATGGCGTATTCAATATGCCAAACACAGTAACAAGTCTCATGATGGAGATGTTACTGCGCCCGCTCAAGCAAATAGATGAACAATGGGAGGACAGTGCTACAATGCTACTACTTGTGAGACTTCAGATAAACAGACACTCCCTTATGAAAAATCTTGAGATTAAAAGTTTTATGAAAAAAATTGTAGTTTCAAACATTGCCAAGTACAGATATTTAGTAAATAATGTTAGAAAAACTATTATAATTAAGAACAATCTTTAGGTAATGGATCATTTTTTTCTTGGAACGTTGATATTAACATGAGGACCTTACACACAAAAAAGAGAAATTTTTAAATACTTAGAATAAAAATACAGAAACTAAGCATATGAAAAACTGTAAGACATAAAACATTGTTTTCGATAGCATCATGGAAATTCTCCACAAGTTAATCTACATATCAATGCAATCAGTAGAAAAATAGCCATTTAATTTTAGACAAAGGCAAGCTTATATAATATTGTTTATAAATGCAAAGAGCTTAAAATAGCTAAAATAACTTAGGAATTAATGCAACAAATTTGAAGGAATAACTCTACTATCCGGAGGTAAAATTTATTGTGTTACAGCATAATAATGGACATGTAAAATAACATATTTAATATCCAGGTACAACTTCTTGTATTTAGATTAATTGGTATTTATAAAGGTCTGAGAAAGGCAGTCAGGTAAAGTCTTCAGTAAAGCCAAATTTCATGAAAACCAAGAAATGCTTACACAGAGAAAAAGGCCATAAAACCAAGGATGTTTGGAGAGACAATATAGTCTGAAAGAAGGCATTCTACTGCCAACTCAGGACAAACGCCAAGCCCAGTTAGAAACAATTTATAGATAGAAAAACTCTTTGAGATCATCAGTTTTAAATCCCTTGACATGCCCTAGTAATGACTGCTATCTGCACTGAAAATCTAAGCATGAAAACAACCCTATAAAATCAATTTTCCAAAGCAACTTGGTGACACTTTGTTTTTTCAGATACCTGTCCATTTCTCTGGGTGCATATTCTATTTCTTTTACATGAGAGATCCTCCACTCTCTTGAAAAACCCAGGTTCCTTCTTGAACATGCAATATTATATAATTTGTGTTTTATTGTCTTCTGAAAATCTTGTCCAAGGTGAAAGACAAGGACCTGTTCTCCAACTGAAGGATAGGGCTGGCTGCTGCTTTTCCTGTAACAAAGCATACTCTCTCCTCAATCTGAGTCCAACGGTCTCCCCCCAAATCTGGGTGGCAAACACTAACTCACAAATTAATACAGATCAAGTAGATCTCAGAAGCAGCGTTCAGAGTTTGCTTAGAAAAGCTGGAAGGACCTTACTTGTCTATGCAAGGCAAGAGCTTTTGAAGATGACCAGTTCTGACCAATAAGGCATATACTCTACAGATGGCAATTCCAAAATCCAATATTCTAAAATATTATGTTCAACAATTCTAGGACAATATATGAAATATTAATGTATACACCCCACACCAATATATAGTAATTCAAAGAATGGCTTATCAATTAAAATAATAAATATTCTGAATGAAAAGAAAGTGTTCATAAGTATGAGTTAAGTAAAAATATATAACAATATAAAATAAAAACTGATAAAGGATCTAGACAAAATTTGAGATATTTAACATATGTCAATAGATAATAACAGGCTAAGAAATTTTTAAACATATGAAATAATGAACCTGTATTCAAATTATATACAGGATCCTCACGAACCAGTAAGACACATAATCTAACTTTAAAAATATCAAAATGTCTAAACAGACATCTAACAAAGATGGTATATAGCAAGGCAAAAAGCTTATTATATGATGCTAACTAGTATCATATCATAAGCTTCACATAAATGCAAATTAAACCCCCAAGGAGATATTATTATTCTCTGACATGAATGATGATCAAAAAAGACACATTCAGTAGGAGAATTTTGCTCTTGCTTTGCTGGTGGAAATGTGAAATGGTGAAACTACTTTAGATAACAATTTGTCAACTTGTAAAGGTAAAGGTAAAGGCCCTCCCGTTGATCATCGATTTGCTCGAGCAGGCCCAGTAACGTCTCCATTGGAGACTTTGTTGTTACTGTGTTTGTCATATTGAATACGTCACGGGGAGCTTGCCAGGTTCTGCCGTGTGGGCAAGATACTCTAGGTAGCTTGCTGGGCTCTCCGAGAGGGGCGGAGGAATCGAACTCGGGTCAGCCATGTTGGCAAGGCAAACGCCCTACCTCTGTGCTATCGCTCCAGCCCTTTGTCAACTTGTAACTCTGAAATCCTATTCTTATATCAACCCTAGAGAAATGAACATATGCCGACACAAAGTTGTGTGTAACAATGTTTAAAGCAAAATTTATTCATAACAGTAACAAAATATAAATAACTCAAATGTCCATTAACTCGCAAAAAATAAAAACAATGTTGTATATCCATCCATTAGATGGACTGTAACTCACAAATATGAAACAACAAATATATGCTGTGACATGGATGGGCCTTAAAATCATTATACTATAAAGATAGATGAAAAATATACATATTTCATGATGCTATTTACATCAGTGCTCCATAAAAGGCAAAGCATTGAGACAAAAAGCTGATCTAAGTTGTCTGAGTCTGGTGGTAAGAATAGGGACAGATTCTAAAATGGAGTTCTGGGGAATAATGAGAATGTTCTAAAATGGGGTTTTGTTGATGGATGCATAACTATGCAAATTTTTAAAAAATAATTTAACTGTCTTCCTATAATGTGTACATTTATAGTATGTGATTTATATACCCTCAACATTACAAAAATAAAAGAAAAACAATGTGTTAGTTTAGTTCTTTTCAAATGTAAGAATTCCAAATAAAAATTTGGGTTTACTTGTTTGTTCATTGCAGCACTCTTTACAATAGCCAGAATCTGGAGAAAACCTGAGTGCCCGAGAACAGATGACTGATTAAAGAAGCTTTGGTACATTTACACAATGGAGTACTATGTAGCTGTTAGAGAAGATGAAGTCATGAAATTTACATACAAGTGGTACTACATGGAAAGTATCATGTTAAGCGAAATGAGTCAGAAAGAGAGGGAGAGAAATAGAAAGATTGCACTCATCTGGCGAACATAAAGTAACAAAATAGGAGACTAACACCCAAGAATGGCCAAGATTAGACCAGGAATTTTGCTCCATGGCTTGGAGGTCAGCCACACCTGCTAAAGGAAAAGGGAGCTCAGATAGAGAAGGGAGCACCAAATAAAGAGTGTTGGGAGAATCCTCCCATGACGGCAGAAGTATGCTGAAAGTAGATTACAGACCAAACATGATTGCCATTCAGCGCCTCTTTTGCAAACCACAACACCCAAAAGGAGACAGAGAACAAAAGAGAATGCCCTGTCACAGAGGCAGGGTGGGATGGGGGTGGGGTGGGGAGTGGGAGGAATACTGGGACCCTTGGTGGTGGAAAATGGGCACTGGTGGAGGGATGGGTACTTGATCATTGTATAACTAAAACCCAAGCACAAAAAAACTGTAAGTCTACAACTGTACATCATGGTGTTTCACTAATAAAAATTAAATAAAAATAAATAAAAGTTAACTATTAAAAAATTGTGTTTAATTATATTAAAAGAGAAAGCTTTCTTTAGTTTTTTCCTTTTTGTTGTCCAATGTAACTTTTTAAAAAATGTTTAAAAAATATTTTATAAAGTAATTCACAATATTTGATTATATTTAATATTCAAACACAAATGCCACCACCATTATATCTTCCCACCACCATATTTTGGATGTTTACATCCCATACTCTAACCCCTATCCCAAGGCAGAACCGAAATAATATAATTTGTACTGTTATGAAAAACTGCTGAAAATGCTATGAAAAATTTTCTTAAAGGAAAGAATGTGAAGATTGTTGTATTTCACCCAGGGGCCATTAAGCCTTTCTATAAGAAATCACTATTATGTTTTTAAAGGTTGAGCCTTGTGTGCTTATATATATTATATATATATAAAATTTATGGATGCATAACTATGCAAATTTGTTAAAAATAATTTAAGTGTCTTCTATAATGTGAAAATCCATAGGAAAATATAAATAATGTGTACATTTATAGGAAAAAAATATTTCCCTTTAAGATTGGTTACCTCCTACTTCGAACCCCATCAAATATGGTGCAGTACTCTTGGAGTATTGGTAATGTGTTGTATGAAGTGTTGTGGCCACATCGTCCTGAAGTAGGTTCACTCGGTGACGCTCAACCCGAGCATGTGGAGAGCGGCCACCAGCTTGGTGGTGGTTGAGTTCTGGAGGTGTTCTGCTGTCTGGCCTGGGTCCCTTGGGGCAGAGAGGGGTTACACCCATCCCCTCCAGGGCACCCCAAGTGAAACAGCCTGGCGCGGGGTCCAATGACATGACTATGGCGAGTGTCACCTTACGCTCCCTTCTGGGAAAGAAGAAAACTGCCGGTTTAACTTTAACACTTGAAAGTACTCAATTCAAAACAACTGATAGCAGTGTGTACTTCTACCAACAGTTTCTATCCTAGATTCATTCTTTCTTCCAGCTATATTCCTACATGTCCTGCTGAGCCCTGGATTAGGACTTCAGAGCTGTTCATTTTATGTCACAATTTTAAAAAGTATTTTCTGACATATACTAATGGATGTTATTACTGTTCAAAAAATCTCAATGTATTTCATGGATCAATTAAATTAGACACCAGTGGACTGATTCCGTCAAGCTACCAAGGGTATGCCCCCCTCATGACAGAGCCTGGCAAGCTCCCCGTGGCATATGCGATATGCCAAAAACAGTAACAACAATTCTCACAGTGAAGACATTACTTGTGCCCGCTTGAGCAAATCAACGAACAATGGGAGGACAGTGCTACCAGTGGACTGAAAGGTAAAGTTTTCATTACTGTAGTGATTCACAGTCCTTTGTATGTTATTGTATGTTACAGAGACATAGCAAGGATTATCATAAAAACGGGAAAACATCATTTGAGGCTTTTTATTTACAGTGCTGGAAATTGAATCCAACTCCCCCCTCCCTTGCTCATGCAAAGCTCTCCCCTGAAACATATCCCAAGCCTTGATATTTTAATTTCTACAATCGATGATAGTCTCCCCATTGATAGAGTAGTATCAGATCTAGGCATACCCAATAGCTTTTCTATCAAAGAAAATGATATCCCTGACATCAAGTCTTCAAATTTTCATGTTCTATTCTGCATTATCTGAGCTCCTTGCTTTCTATTCTCTACAGAAGGAAATGGAATCAATATAAAAAAAGGCTACAAGTCATTATTTTACAATAATATAACACTGAAACTCTTCATCTAAATTATGGGGGAGAAGCAAATTTGCCTATATTTTTGGTCATTTCTATTTTATAGTACTGCAGGTGCTAGTCAAAGCAATAAAATAAGAAAAATAAATAAAAAGCACATAAATAAGCATGAAAAAAGTAAATTATAATTTTAGCATACTATGTTCTCATACATAAAAGAAATTTCAGGGGACAGAAAATTAGTACAAAAGGTAAAATGTTTGCCTTGCACACAGGCAAACTGGGTCTCCCAACCTCCACTGGGAATAATCTCTGAGAGCTGTGCCAGGAATAAGCTCTAAGGACAACTAGGTGCCCACCCAAATAAACAATCACTGTAGCACTTTCTGTAGCACTGTCCTCTCATTGTTCAGTGACAGTGACCACTTGTATGTAATCAACCAATCTTCACTAACAAGAACAAATAAAATGAAAGGAATAATATCTTGACAAATAAAATTTGTAAAACTGACAAATAACTAAATTAGATGCTTATCTTACACCACATGCAAAACTCAACTTACTCTAAACTAAACATTTGAACATAAGACCTCGAGACAAGATGAAAATAATGGGGGAAGATTCTTAATAGTGTTCTTGGAAATACTTTCATGGATATGACACTATAAACAGTAATATCTGAAAACAACGTACATTTCTACTAACAGGTGAATGGGTAAGGAAAAAAATGAAATGAGATATGTATTTCATATAAGTATGTACATGTATATTAGGTATACACTGTATATGTAATATTATATATATATGTACACAATGAGACCCATTGTGTACTTACTGGTTTTGGTATATTGAATATGCCAGGAATAGCTTGCCTTGGGGGTGGGATACTCTCGGTAGTTTGCTGGGCTCTCCAGGAGGGATAGAGGCTTTTAGGCTTTTAGGTTAGAACCACCCTTGCAGGTGTTCCCATGGTTGAAACTATATTTGAACCCCATCAAATATGGTGCTGTAATCTTGAAAGATGGGTATTAATTATTTTATGATTCGCGGCTACACAGTTCAGAAAGCAGCCTGGAGCATGGCAGCGGCTGGGTAGTGAAGGCAGTGGAGGTCAGCAGACAAGGTATATATCTGGTAGGGGCAGGGTGGGCTTCTGAGTGTGATCTTGGGTCACTGGAGATCGGTGGAAACAGGCAGGTCAGGGCAGGGAGGAGGTTTTGGGTTTGATCTCTGGGTCACCAGAGATTGGTGGGAGAAGGCAGAGGATCTCTGTTTCCGGGACCCGTTGAGCCTGGAATCCAAGGTCACGAAGTTCCGATTACCTGGTCCTGCGGGGCTTTGCTCATGACTGAGGCTCAGACCGAGCGTCCGGAAAGCTGTGTGGACCATGGCAGCGGCTGGGTAGCGGAGGTAATAGAGGTAGTGGAGGTCAGTCAATGAGCTATTTTTCTGGTACACGGTAACCAAGTTCATTGAGGTTTCTCAGTAGTTCAAGATGCCACTCTGTCTAACGTCCATTGGTTTAAAAAAGGCCTTTTATTTTGTTGAGACTGAAGCAGTCATCAAAGTCCTAGCCAAACAGGGTATTCAAACTCAGTACATCAGGATCCTCCATAAGCTGTATTATGGATTCACTACCAGATCTCACCATTCTACAAGGAAGTGATCATCCATGTCAAGAGAGGAGTTCAGCAGGGTGATATCATTTCACCGAAACTCTTCAGTGCCACCCTTGAGAATATCATGAGATGACTGAAATGGGAAGGAACAGGAGTGAAGATAGACGGTCAGCAACTACACCACCTCTGCTTAGCTGATGACATCATTCTAATAATACCAAACATTAGCCAAGTGGCACAAATGATGGCCGACTTCGTCTGTGAGTGTGAAAAGGTCCAACTACAGCTGAATCTCACAAAGACAATGTTTATGAGAAACAGTCTTGTTCCTGTCATTCCATTCGCTCTCAACAGAATGAAGATCTCCAAATGCAACAGTTACGTGTATCTAGGTCGAGAACTCAACATGACAAATGACATGGCACCTGAGTTGCTCAGGAGGAAGAGAGTGTCTTGGAATGCCTTCAAGAGCGTCGAAGAAATAGCTAAGAGGACGAAGAACCTCCAGCTCTGGGCACATGTCTTCGATTCCACTGTTCTTCCTGCATTAACATATAGCTCAGAGACCTGGCCCCTACGAAAACAGGATGATAATGCTATTCAGGTCCCCCAAAGAGGAATCGAAAGAGCTATATTTGGAGTATTCAAGTAATCCAAAGTTCCAACCTCCGTCAACAATTGAGAATCAGGAACACTGTCTCATTTGCCAAGGCATTGAAAATCAGATGGGCTGGACACATAATGCAATTGGAGACGACCACTGGACTAGAGTCATTACTGGCTGGATTCCACAGGACTCAAAAGATCGCGTGGCTGCCCACCTATGAGATGGTCAGACTTCTTCGTCAAGATCCCGAATGATCAGTTTGAGGTTTTTTTTGTGTTCCTGGAGCAAGCAGACGCCATTGGGCTACACTAGCACGCGACAGGGATGAATGGCGATATTACTGGAGTCCGATGAGTAACAGGATGTCAAGTGATCAAGTGATCTACACACAATGGAATATATTCTGTTTTAAAATGGGATTATACAATATACCACAAAAGGGAGGTCTTTAAGGACATTATACTAAATGAATAGTATAATTATATAGTTTTTGTCTGATTTCACTTACAAATGGTGTCTAAAATAATCAAATACATACAAGCAGGGATGGAGCGATCATACAGTGGCTAGGATATTTGCCTTGCATGAGGTCAACCTAGCCGACCTGGTTTTGATTCCTCCTCCCCTCTCAGAGATCCTTACAAGCTACAGAGAGTATCTCACCTGCCCAGCAAAGACTGGCAAGTTACCTGTGACTTATTCAATCTGTCACAGTAACAAGTCTCACAATGGAGATGAAATTGATGAACAACGGGAGGACAGTGCTACAATGCTACAGTGCTACATTAAAGCAAAATGAGGAATAGTGGTGCTGGAGCTCGGAGTTATTCCTGATTATGATCAGTAATAGCCTTGGTAGTGTTTGGGGAATTCTGTGTAATGCTGAAATTCAAATAAGGGTCACCAGCATGCAAGGCAAATCCCTCACTTCCTTAGCTATTGCTCTAGCCCTGACATACACATAAAGTTCAATAAACCAGAGATCTGTTTACAGCAGTGTAACCTGTAGTCAGATTAAAAGTAAATTGGGAAAAAAAAAACACCTTTCATGCAGCTGACCTCATGCTATGTGCTCTAGTGGTTAAAAAATATCCTGATGCTATCAAACTTTGATCACCTGACATATCCATCTCCTCTTTGGTAGATAGGTCAAATAAACTTCTCAATTCCAGTGTTTGAATAGTGTTAGACATAAGGTGATGAATTTACACATTTCCCTTGGGCAAATCATCATTCCTTTTTGTTTGTCTTTGGGCCACACCTGTCTGTGTTTAGGGCTTGATCCTGACTCTGCATTCAAGAATTATTCCCTAAAGTGTAAAGAGGTCTATTCAGGATTCCAGGATCAAACCAGGGTCAGCAGCATGAGACAAGCACCCTAACCACTATGCTATCTCTTCAGCCTCAAAATCATCATACTTGTATTTATATTTGATCATAGAATTATTGGTTATGACATCATTAAAATAACTATAATTTTAAATACTCATATAGAAGCCAGTCACATCATAGGGTTATTTATACAATGGTTAATTTTATTGAGTATTTTCAGAATTAGAAAGTAGCTTTTTGCCTTACCAGCGGCCAAATATGTTTCTATGAGAATTTGTTTATAAAAATATTGTTTTAAATAAATATTTTAAGTATTGTAATATTTAAATATTGTACTTAATATTTAAATACTGTAATATTATTTTAGTAAATAAAAATATGTGAGATTTATCATCAGGACTTGCTTGGGGGTTATATTCATCTATTTTATATCCCATTAACTTATGAGGAAATTTTGTGGAGAGTGTTTTGTCCATTTAATTTTGTTGGAATCTTCAGGATATGTAATATAACTTCCCTGAAAATAGAACTATGAAAGTTCACATTCTTCTATTTATTCCTTTCTACACTTAAGTTTATTTTCTGTTTCTAATATATTTTTATACAGGCAGTCTGGAATTTTTTTTTGGCTTCTTTTTTTTGTTTCTTTTGGTGGTGGTGGTGGTGGGGTGGGAATTGGGCCACACCCACAGTGTTCATGGCTAACTACTGGCTCTGTACTCAGGGATCCATCCTGGCAGTGTTCAGGGGACCTTATGCAGTGCTTGAACAAAATCATATTAATACTGTCTAAAGCAGGTGGCCTATGTCCTGCACTATCTTTCCAGTACTGTGGAATTTCTTTAAGACATGCAAAATTGAAACATAAAATAAATCAAGAATTAGAGAAACTGAACTACACCAAAACACTTATTTTGCTTTTTGGGTTGGCTGTGGGGTCACAGATGGCAGTGCCAAGGGATTATTACTGATTCTGTGCTCTAGGATACTCCTGGAAAATTCAGGGGGCTCACACAGTGTCTGATATGGAAACTGGGTCAGCCATATGTAAGGCAAGTGCCTTTCTTGCTGTAGTATCTCTTTGGATCCACAAAAAAACATTCTTAAGATTTTCAATTGCTTTGTTGAGGTGAGGATTCAGAGAAATTAAATTGCCTCGAGCGGGCCCAGTAACGTCTCCATTGGAGACAGAGAAATTAAAAGTATCTTAAAATAAAATTATTTGAAATATTGCTAATATTTTATTACTATGATTGAGGGGTGGTTCTGATTCCTTGAGATATAAATAGCACATATAATACATTAATGAACCTTTGCTAGAGTTTGTGCTTTATAATTTGGAAGGTTGGCCCTTGATTCTCACATCACACCATACAAGAATTGAATAAATTAAATTTCAACTGCAGGAGTTTGTTTTTCTTTTTAGAGTGCTTGTTGTATGACATTGGATGGCTGATGAAATTTTGGGCTTCAGAGATCATTAGAATTTCAAAATTCATTTCTGATCCTTTAAACCTATTCACTAGAGTAAGTTCATTGATCTCCTAGGTATTAGTGATCACATTTTCAGTACCAGAAATAGTACACATTCCTTAGAGGAGCATGTTTATATTTTATTTAGATAATGTATATGAAAGAACTTAAAATTTACTTCTATATAAAGGAAATAATCAAAGTTAGTTACATTGTAGTTTCACTCATTTTTCCAACAGGGTTAAAGTCCAAAAAGATCATGAGATATTCATTAAATACAATGTGACTTTGAATTAAGGGGGTCCATTCTTAGATGTTTCTTTTTCCAAGACAAGAATAATATAATCATAAACTTCTTCAAATACAGGTAACAAATGGAAAGTTGAAAAGTCACAAAAATAATCTAAAGTAAAACATGGGCTGGAGAAATAGCACAGCGGTAGGGTGTTCGCCTTACAAGCGGCCAACATGGCCGACCCGAGTTCGATTCCTCCACCCCTCTCGGAGAGCCCGGCAAGCTACCGAGAGTATTCGATATGCCAGACACAGTAACAACAAAGTCTCCAATGGAGACGTTACTGGGCCCGCTCGAGCAAATCGACGATCAACGGGAGGGCCTTTACCTTTACCTTTTAAAATTAAATGAAATGAAACAATAAAAATTTTAGAATATCAAACAATATTTTAGAAACTTAAAGTAAAATCATTATCAGCATTTGAGTCTGAATTTTGCATATTTGTTTCTGGCATTACAGAATGGTAATGCACAGAGTCTAAGAGCAAGGACTCTGAAAAAGTACCTCCTGAAATCCTGTGTGTCCCTTTTCCCTTCCCAGTTCTTTGACCTGTGGCAATTTACTATACTTCATAGTTCTTACCTCTAGAGTAATTGAACTACTAAAAGTATGTCATATGATTTCTCAGAAATTTAAATACAATGGTTCATGCCAAGTCTAGCACATCTTCAACATTAATAATTGTCAGTGGGCTGGAGTGATAGTACAGGGGTAGGGTGTTTGCCTTGCATGCGGCCAACCCAGGTTTGATTCCCAGCATCCATAAGGTCCTCGGAGCACCGCCAGGAGTCATTCCTGAGTGCATAGCCAGAAGTAACCCCTGAGTATCACTGGGTGTGACCCAAAAAGCAAAAAAAAAAGTCAGTTTGGGGTGAGTGGGCCTCCATCTAGAAGGCCAATGACCCAGATCCTGGGGTACTTAGCCAACTAGGCCATAGGGTTTAACACTCAGTGAGGTGATGCTATGCTGCATGGGCTCAGCAGTGCACAGGCCAACAGGGCCACAACTGGCAATGCTGGGTGGGAGGTGGCATGCAGTTGTGGAGCATGAACTCTGAGTCTCTTGCACACTAGGCATGTGCTCTATCCCTTTGAGCTATCACCCCATCCCCAACTGTCAACTCTGTTATCTTACTGCATCAACTTAGTCTCCTTTTCACTTAGCTGTGCAGACAATTTTCATAGTAAAAAGCATGATTTTTAACGTCTTAAAAGATGTTGTAAACTAAACCATAAAATTTTGTCTCTTAACTCCTTAATGAAAACATTAAACATCATTCTTATCAGGAAGCACATTTCTGCTTTAGAAAGTGCTTCTAGTTCTTCATGTCTCTCCCCTGCCCCATTCCCAGTTCACAAATATTTCCAGAAATCCAGAGCAAGGCCTCACATTTTTAATCAAAAAGAAAAGCACAAATCTTGAATAGATTGAGAGATAACTACTTAAATAACAAATTCTATCACAATGGGAACAACACATCATAATAGAAACCCACAGTGTCTTCTTTCATTTTTTGACCTTTAATTGAAAGACCGAAGATAGTAGTTCTTTAGAGAAAGCAAAAGACTGATTCACTTGCCCTGTAACTTACAGTAAAAAAAAAGCTTCCTGGAAGCTTCACTATATATTATGCATCACTTTCGTGTCACTCCAAGAAGTTCATAGCTAAGTAAAATGCTAAAAATGGATTGATGGTTCTGTGATGGGTAGTAAGACTGAAAGAAGAAGTTAAAGGCCTCCAGATGATACATCTGGGCCTCCCTTGAGGCATTTTTTGGTAAATCTGATATTTCTGGTCTAAGAGGCTTTCTTGCCTTTTTTTTTTTTTAAAAAAAGTCTTCTTAAAAAAACCCATTATTTAAAAGAATTCTAATATGTACAGTATGGTTAGAAATGCCCAGTGCATTTTATTGTCAAGAACATCTTATTGTCCTCTCACTTTAAATATTCTCTGTGAATTTGGAATTATCTCCAGAGAGTATCCAGAGATAAGCACTTATGTACTGGTACTCTTAATTAAGGCAATCATTGAAAGTCCCTTAATAATTAGGTCTAGAAGAAGATGTTTATTTAAAAAACGTAAAAAGCCGGAAATAAATAATAGTTGACAGGTCATTTTAACAACCCTACACAATCCTGCATATTTTCCAGCATTTGGAGGAGTTTAGGAAGGTTTGGGGCACAAGCAGCAGTATCCGGGGCTACTCTTGACTCTTTGACCCAGTAGCTATGAGAAAACCATATGATAGTCACATATACCTTTACATATAACACAAGCACCTTAAAATTATAATATTTTCACCAGTCTTTCATTATTTTCCTCTTTAAAACTTGTGTCATTTTATATATTCACTTACTCTAATTTTAATTAGTTCCTGATTTTTTATATTTTAAAGCTTCCACTAATTTGACCCATTAAGATATTAATATATTATTAATTTCTAAATCATTACTTGCATTACTAGCATGTTCACTGAATGTAAATTTACTGATCACTTGATCACTTGATCCCCCGTTATTCATCGATTTACTCAAGTGGGTGCCAATAACGTCTCCATTTATCCCTGTTGTGTGCTAGCGTAACCCAATGGCATCTGTTCATTCTAGGAACATGCAGAGCCTCAAACCGATCATTCAGGGTCTTGACGAAGAAGTCTGACCATCTTGTAGGTGGGGGTCCACGCGATCTTTTGATGTCCCGTGGAATCCAGTCAGTAATGGCTCTAGTCCAGCAGTAGTCTGTAAACCTCATTATGTGTCCAGCCCATCTGATTTTTGATGCCTTGGCAAATGAGACAGCATCCCTGATTATTGAGCATTGACAGAGATCAGAACTCCGGATTCTATCTCTAATTTGAGTGAAGCGTGATATTCCAAGCATAGCTCTTTCGATTCCTCTTTGAGAGACCCGAATAGCATTCTCATCCTGTTTTTGTAGGGCCAGGTCTCTGAGGCATATGTTAATGCAGGAAGAACAGTGAAATCAAGGAGATGTGTGAGTAGCTGGAGGTTCTTTGTCCTCTTAGTTATTTCTTCAACGCTCTTGAAGGCATTCCAAGCAGCTCTCTTCCTCCTGCGTAACTCAGGTGCCAGGTCATTCATCATGTTGATTTGTCTACCTAGGTATATATAACTGTTGCATTCGGAGATGGTGGTTCCCGTTGAGAGCAAATGGAGCATCAGGAACGAGACTGTTTCTCATAAACATTGTCTTCGTAAGATTCAGCTGTAGTCCGACATTTCCACACTCACGGTCGAAGTCGGTCAGCATTTGTGCTGCTTGACTGATGTTTGGTGTTATTAGAAGGATGTCATCAGCAAAGCGGAGGTGGAATAGTTGCCGACCATCTATCTTCACTCCCATTCCTTCCCATTCCAGTTGTTGCATGATGTTCTCGAGGGTGCCACTGAAGAATTTCGGCGAAATGGTATCACCCTGCCAAACCCCTCTCTTGCCATCGATGATTACTTCTTTGTAGAATGGTGAGATCCTGGTAGTGAATCCATAATAGTGCTCATGGAGGATCCTGATGTATTGAGTTTGTACGCCCTGATTGGCTAGGGCTTTTATGACTGCTTCCGTCTCAACAGAATCAAAGGCCTTCTTTAAATCAATGAACGTTAGACAGAGCGGCATCTTGAACTCCTGAGAAACCTCAATGAGCTTAGTAATTGTGTGGATATGGTTGATGGTACTGAATCCTTTTCGGAACCCGGCTTGTTCACATAGATGTCCTTCATCTAGTGTTCTGCTAATCCTATTCAGGATGACTCAAGTGAACAGTTTGTAGATGACCGACAATAGGCAGATTAGGCGATTGTTGCCAAAGTCGTGAATGTCTCCCTTCTTGTATAGTAGTACAGTCTTGCTGGTTTTCCACTGGGATAGAACCTTGCATTCAGACAGGTAGAATGTGAAGAGCCAAGCCAGTGTATTGATGAGTACTGATTGTAAATTCTTCAGGTGTTCAGGTCTGATCTTGTCTGGGCCAGGTGCTCTTTGTTTCTTTACTGACGAGACGGCATGTTGAATTTCGGAAGGGAGAACATTGGGAATGATATATCCACCATGTGCAATGTGGTATGTGGGCAAGTGGACGTGGCTATTAAAGAGATCTGAGTAGAACTCATGAATAATCTTCTCCATTGCCCTTCTGGAAGATGTGAAAGATTCGTCAGGATGTCGGAGGGCAGCCATCTTGGTCTTGTAGTTGGTGAAGGACAGGCAGGCATTACGAATGCTTTTCCCGGCTTCTACAGCATCTACCAGCACCCCTGTTCTCCTGTCTTTGAGGTCATCCTCGATGGCTTCTCTGCATTGTATTGCCAGCTCGGACATTTGCTTGCAGTTGCCTGAGGCATGTGCCAAGACACGTTGGCGAATAAGTTCAAGAGTGTTCAAAGAAAGGTGTTTTTTTGTGGTTATCTCTCTCTTGGCATTTCTCGCACAATCATGGAGGTGCTGAATCATTCGATCGTATTCCTCATCAATGTTGTCAGTGACGGCATCTTCCCATGTTGCTGCAACAGAGCCAAAGAGCTCCTAGTTGGTGGTCGTTCTGGGAGTTCTCTTCTTAAATTTTGCATTATTTTCTCCCTGTTCTATGAGGTAGAATTTTTCACGAAGGAGGCGGTGGTCTGATCCCATTTGGAATTTTGGGACAACAGCAACCTCGACAAGGCAAAACCACCAACTGACTATGATGTGGTCTATTTCATTGTGGAACCATCCATCGGGAGACTCCCATGTCCAACGTTTACATTCAGCCTTTTGGAACTGTGAGTTACCATGGAAGGTCTTGGTTGACATGATGAACTCAGTCTGTCACCCTGTTCGTTCCATTCTAGACCATGGTTCCGATGTGGAGTTCATCGGCTGATCTTCTTGGTCCTATCTTGACATTAAAATCACTGACAATGATCTTGTAGGAGGTGTGATCTTCTTTATAGAACTTCTCCAGCTCCATGTAGAACTTCTCAGTTTCTCTTTCACCATAACTGGATGTTGGTGCATAGACAACAAAGATAGAAACTGCCGGTAGTGAGTCACATCTATTCAAGTGTAATCGTCCGATTCGGGTTGTTAGGCGTTCGAATGAATCAATGCTCGTGGCTAAGTTTGTGTTGACAAGGATAATGACACCACCGACGCCTCTTTTGTTACATGTTCCAAGGGACAGTTCTTCTCCAGTGTCGAAAACAGCATGTTGTGATTGATGTTTTCTCGTTTCAGTCAGACCAATGATGTCATACCTGATCTTTCGCACTTGTACCATCAGTTCCTCGATGGATGCATCAGATGCCAGCATATGTGTATTGAAAGTACAGACAATCATTTTTGTCTTTCTTCATTTTGGCAGCCTATTTCTGCCTTGGGATTTTATCAGCTCTCCTTCCACATCCTTCTTGACTCTGCCATATATAGGGTCAGGGGAATGAGATCCATGTTTTTTTAACTGGATTTGGCATATCGAATAGACCACGGATAGCTGGCCAGGCTCTGCCGTGTGGGTAAACTTACTGAGGAGAGAAAATTATGTTATTTATTGCTATATCTCTAATGATTAGAACACAGACTAAAAAGAATTAGTCAATTGATATTTATTTCAAAGGGCACAACCAGTGGTTCTCAGGGCTTACTCCCAGCTCTGAACTCAGGGATCACTTCGTACTGGGCTCAGTGGAAATATGGGGTGCCTAGGACGGAAACTGGGATGGTCACATGTACGGTCATTTCCCTATCCACTGCACTATCACTCTGGCCCCTCAATTAATACAAAATTTCATTCATTGATTCATCATCCTGTTATTCGTTGATTGCCTCGAGCAGGCCCCAGTAACGTCTCTTTCATCCTAGCCCCGAGATTATATTCAAGGCTCTTTAGGAGAATGAGACCCATCATTGTTACTGGTATTTGGCATATTTGGTACACCACGGGAATTTGCCAGACTCTGCCCTGTGGGCACGCTACATTCGATAGCCTGCAAGTTTGTCCAAAGTAGGAATGAGATAATAAGATGTCAAAAAAAGATGTCCTCATAAGATGTCGCGCGGCCGCAAATGCGGCCACGAGGTTCCTGGAAGCTGGATTTTATAGTCTCTGAATCTTGGCCGCTGATGGGATTACACGGCGCCAGGGGGCCAGGTGGTGGGTGTGACCCCTGCCTACTGGAATTTGGAGGATCTGGGTGGAGGATGCTCAACTCCAATCCGAGTAGGCTTGGAGATCTCGGCCCCGGAACCCACGTGGCTTTGTCCCTCTGCCAGTACCTTCGTGTGTGCGGAGAGTGGTCTCGGCATGGTGGTGGCTGGTCCTGGAGGTCTTCCGCTGCTGGAGCCCTGGTCGGGGTGGGGAGGAAAGCTCAACCCGTTCCCCTCCAAGGGACCCCGGCGAGGAACAGCCAGGCGCAGGGACAGGAGACTGCACTGGTCTCGCCCGGGAGCTGGATTTTATAGTCTCTATAAATACAAAATGACTGGAGAAAATGTAACTAATATATTTCTGTTATGTGCTAAGGGAATATATTTGGGTACTAGATTTCAATAACAAGAAAAGTTAAAATATACTTCTGAAACTCTATTAAACTAAAAAGTTTCTACATAGTAGAGGGAAAAGTCCTTCTTTTTAAAAAATATTTATTAGTGAAACACCATGATGTACAGTTGTAGATCTACAAATTTTTGTGCCTGGGTTTCAGTTATACAATGATAGAGCATCCCTTCACCATTGCCCATTCTCCACCACCAATGTTCCCAGTAACCCTCCGACACCCCCATTCCCCCATTTCCCCCCATCCCATCCTGCCTCTGTGGCAGGGCATTCCCTTTTGTTCTCTCTCTCCTTTTGGGTGCTGTGGTTTGCAAAAGAGGCATTGAGTGGCAATCATGTTCCATATATAGTCTACTTTCAGCATGCATCTTTCATCCTGGGAGGATCTTCCCACTGTCACTGTCACTGTCCTCCCATTGTTCATCAATTTGCTTGAGCAGGCCCAGTAACATCTGCATTGTGACACTTGTTGTTACTATTTTTGGCATATCGAATACATCATGGGTAGATTGCCAGGCTGTGCCATGAGGGTGAGATACTCTCGGTAGCTTGTTGGGCTCTCCGAGAGGGGTGGAGAAATCAAACCTGGGTTGGCCGTGTGCAAGGCAAACACCCTACCCTCTGTGCTATCTCTCCAGCCCAGGAGGATCCTCCCAACACCCTGTATTTGGTGCTCCCTTCTCTATCTGAGCTTCCTTTTCTCCTGGCGTGTGTGACTGGCCTCCAAACCATGGAGTAAACCTCCTGGTACTTATCTTGGCTATTCTTGGGTGTTAATCTCCCTTTTTTGTTACTTTATATTCCTCAGATGAATGCAATCTTTCTATATCTTTTTCTGACTCATTTCACTTAGCATGATACTTTCCTTGTAGTATCACTTGTATGTAAATTTCATGACTTCATCTTTTCTAACAGCTACATAGTACTCCATTGTGCAGACATACCAAAGTTTCTTTTACCAGTCATCTGTTCTTGGGTACTCAGGTTGGAAAAATCCTTCTTTCAAAACAGAAGACATCCTACTCAATGGTAAAGGAAAGCTGCCCACAACACATTCAAAAAGGAGTTAATTTTCTAAATAAAGAAGAAATTCATTAAACAGAGTAACAATAAAAACAACCAAGTTCTGGAAATATAGTACAGTATTAGGTAGGGCACAGTCAAATGGGTTTGATTCCGGAACCCCATATGTACCCCCAAACCCACCAGAAGTGATCCATGAACACAGAGCCTGGAGTAAGCCATGAGCTGCATATGTGTCCATCAAAATAAACAAGAACCAATTAAAATCTCAGCATTATGGATGAGCAGATCCAGTTCCAGAAAAGGCAAGTAGGTGACCAAATTGCAAATGAAAAGAAGCTCTTCATCTTCCATTATAAAGAAAATGCAAATTGAAAAGTATCACTTGACACTAAGAATGACTATTATCCCAAAGATGTAAAGCCACAAGTGTTGAATTATGCTGGAGAGACAGTACAGCAGGTAGGTCACTTGCTTTGCATGTGGCCAACTCAGATTCATCCTAAGCACTGCCAGGAGTAAATCCTGAGTACAAAGCCAGAATTAAACCCTGAGCATTTGGTTTATGGATGTGGCCATAAACCATAAATAAATAGAAAAATAAACAAAATCAAAAACAGTGAAAAAGAGGGGGCTGGAGCAATAGCACAGTGGGTAGGGTGTTTGCCTTGCAAACAACTGACCAGGGTTCAATTCCCAGCATCCCGTACAGTTCCCTGTGCATCGCAAGGGGTGATTCCTGAGTGCAGAGCCAGGAGTAACCCCTGTGCATCACCGGGTGTGACCAAAAAGCAAAAAAAAAAAAAAACAAAAAAAAAGTTGAAAAAGATATGAAGACAAGAAAACTCCTGTATACTGCTGATGAAAATTAAATTGAGGCTGCTGTAACTGAAAACAGCGTGGAGATCTTTAACAAAGTTAAAATTGGAAATTTCATAGGATCTTATCCCACTCAGGAGTACTTATCTAAAAAATAAAGAAGATATTTGAATATATATGGTACCCAGTGTTCACTTCAGCGTTATTTACAATAGTCATGGACTAGAAACCTTTTGATTTCTTCCTGACTGACATATATATTAAGAAATAAATAGATATAGCATGTTTTCTTGCCTTTATAAAGATTTTTTTGAATCCCAGCATGGGGTTTATCCTAGAGAGAAAAAAATGTGGTATACCACACAATGCAATACCACTCAACTATTTAAAAAAAAAGATAAAATGCTGGCATTCATAAAATTATGGATGAACCATTAAGCTTAGTGAAGAAAAGGGAAACAATCACATATAATGACTTTACATATAACTCTGATATAAATACAAACATATGAACAAAAATTATTTAGACTATGAGAAAATTAACACTAAAAGTAATATAAAGGAGTGAAACATATGATATATAGAAGTAGTTATTTACAGCAGGACAAAAACAAATACTAGATGTTTTCACTAATCTATGATATACAGAAAAAGAAGACAAGGGAATAAAAGATACCACAGGTAAAAAAAACCCTTAATTCTATTCTATAAAAAGAGAAATGCAAGGGAAAGAGAAATATGCAAGAGGGCAACAAGAAGAGGCAGTCAAGAGATAATACAGGGACAAGGGTCAGGGTCCTTGAGATTCTGGGTGTAGAGGCAAAGCACCTGTATATACCTAAACCACTAGGGCCAACTACTATATACAAGGGAACCAAACTATAATAACTAACATAAAAATGTGTCTTTCAAGAAGACAGGATGAGGGTGAGAGGGAACCTGGGAACATAATGGAGAGATGTGGATATTAGGGATGAGATGGAGTTGAAATATTATTATAAGCCTGAAACTGTATTGCCAACAGCTCTGTAAATCAAAACACCTAAATAGAAAAAAATTAAGGTTGAATTTAGTGGTAAATTTAATGTGGTATATGTACATACTATTATGTACTGATAACCTTATATATTATTTTATTATATAGTATAATAAAATTCATAATGATGCTATAATTCAATTTCAATAAAAAGTTTTATTAAAAACCACATTCTACATCATCACCCTTCAAGATCTGTTAATATCTATCTGATACATTTCCTCTATAGGCCAGCAGCATGTTAAAGCAGATGCAGAAAGAAAGGTGTTAGTCAAGATATTGGTGGTTTTAAATTTGGGTTTCATACTAATAATTTTCATCAGGAAAGGAAAGTCTTCCTATTTGGCACTGTCTCTACTTTACACTAGTCTACGCTTTTCATGTAACCTCTAATAATTCACACAGTATGCCTGACTTCAAGTAAATAACCAGATAAAATTTATTCTTCTTACCATTCTTCTAAAATATATTCATTCAATAAATGAATTAATAAATAATTACATACTGTTATTACACTCATCATTGTCAAAATAAAATAAAGATTAATTTGATAACTCGAAGAAGGGAATATTACAGTGAGAAAAGCTAGGAGGCTCCCTTATGGGCCATCATTATAGTAACCTAGTTGTAAAGTAATGCATGATTAATGTGAGAATAGGTAGAATGAAAGGATATTATGGTGGATAAAAAGGAAAGACAAATTCAGTAATTGATCCTATGGACTGAAAAGAGATAGGCTATCTCCAAGCAATTAAAGAGTAAATGATGCTTAATGTTTTGAGTCTTAGCACTTAGGAAGATATTGATCTTAATTCACTAAAATGAGGATGTCAGGGGAATGAGCTGATTAACAAAGTGATCAGGTCAACTCTACATCTTATGTGTATATATACACACATACTATGGGTTGCTTCTTGCTTTAGCACTGTGTAAATTGTTTTATGTTTATTATAATGTTTCTTAAACATGAGATGGATGTATAAGTATTCCTTGCACAAAAGACTGGAGAATACAATAATTAAATCACATACCCAACTCAAGGAGATAAAATAAGTTCATAATGGAATTCTTAGCACTACAGAATAGACTCCAATTAGGCTCCAGTAAACAGTTTTTTCACTGTTTCTTGGAGCATATGAAAAGAATGAATATTGTTGTCCAATAAGTGAAAAGAAGAATTGGTCATTTCACTATTTTACAATATGCTATAATACAAAATACATTTCTGATTTTTAAGAAATCTCTTTTATACTACATCTGGAATGACTGCACATTAAGAACACTTTGCATATTTGCTTTTTTACAAGTATCTGGGAATCTGCAATAATAAGGGAAAGCCAAGAGGCAATGTCCTTTCTGCAGACTGAAACTGACATCCAGGTTTTCTGTATTATTGTTTTACCGATAACTTATCAGCTATTTTCATATGAGTCCCCTCAAAAACTACCAGAAATATATTCATTTCAATTCCCAGTGATTGATAAATTTCCAATTTTAAATGTTAAAAGCAGTTTTTAAATTTTACTTAGTTGATTCATGGATGAACTTTATCCAAACATCACCATTCTTGTGAAGTTGGTAACTTCTGGAAAATTCTGACTCATTAGCATGATTCTTTTTTCTTATGGATTTGCTCTTAAAGGTAAAGGTAAAGGCCCTCCCGTTGATCGTCGATTTGCTCGAGCGGGCCCAGTAACGTCTCCATTGGAGACTTTGTTGTTACTGTGTCTGGCATATCGAATACTCTCGGTAGCTTGCCGGGCTCTTATTCACATTATACCTCAAGAAACGTTTAATTATAAATCAATTTTTAATAAAATGATGTTTTAAACATCTAATAAGAAAATAATACTCATAATTGTATATTACCAAACAAAATTAAGGAAAGTTCATTCTTGTAGCTTGGTGTTCAAATAGTTGATACCTGATTTGACAAGGCATGAGCTTATGATCTACAGTAATATTAAAGTTGCCTGTTAACTATAAGGCCTGACAGATTTAAAGAGGTAAGAATTTACTTAGTCTTTTATTGTTGTTGTTACAATGGTTGTACTCAGTACTTACTCCTGGCTCTGTGCTTGGGAATCACTCCTAGCAGGTCTCATGGAACTGTATGGATTGATCAAATCACATGGGACATGTACAAGGCATGTTTCTTGCCCATTTTACTCTGCCTCTGACCTCTTTACTTAGTCATTTAGTGTACAGAAAGTAGCACTGTAGCACTGTAACACTGTTCTCCTGTTGTTCATTGAGTTTGCTCAAGCGGGTACAGAAAGTATTAAGAGTAAATTGGACTCTGAGACCAATTGTCTATGAATATGTCCTAGGAACAAGTTTAACAAGTAAGCAATCTTCCTTTAGCTCCTGAGAACATATCCAGGATCCCAAGAGCACAATTCAGAAAAGACACCTGCACTCCTATGTTCACTGTAGCTCCACATATAATAGCCAAAATATGGAAACAACCAAATCCCCATGAACAGATGACTTCGTAAAGAAACTATGGTACATATACCATACTTTCCAAGTAGTAGTGTAATACTACTTGGTCACAAAAATAAATAAATAAATAAATAACGTGATGAAATTTGATGCAACATGCATGGATGTGGATGTGGAAGGTATTGTCTTGAATGAAATCGGCCAGAAGGAGAGGAACAAAGTCGGAATGGTGCTGGAACAATATACAGCAGAAGCTCAATCATTAATGTCAGAAATACTTTTATAACTGTAATTCACAGCAGTGAAATTTATTTTCCTTTAGTTGGTAGTTTAGACCTGTACCCAGGGATGCCAGCTGTGATAACCCCTCTCGATAGGGAGCTGTGTAAACTCCTTACCTCTGCGATTACACAGTAAAGGATGTTCGCTAGCTCTCTGTGTGGCTCTCTCTTGCTGCTCTAGTTTGGTGCTCTTGAGCCGCTTCCCTAACCAGGATGGCTGTTGCCTTGGATAGACAAAGGAAGAACGAGGGCCAATCTGGTTGCTGATTAGTTGCCATTTATTCAATTTTTCATCTCTCCCAGCTGTTCCCAACTCTCTTTCTAACTCATTCTACAATGCTCTCTATTCTTCCATCTCCTCTATCTCTGAGTCTCTTCTCTCCATCTCTGTCTCTGTCCTTTCCTCAATCTTCCTTGAACTCTCTCTCACTCAATCTACCCCTTCTTCTGTCTCTTTCTGTGTCTACCCTTCTCTTTGTCTCTCTTCCTCAATCTTCCTCGAACTCTCTGTCTCACTGAAGCTATTCCTACTTCTGTTTCTCTATGTCTAACCCGTGTCCCCACAGCCACCCTTTTTCTTCTCTCTCTCCATGACCCCCCCAACTCCACCTCCCCATGGGAAGTGCAATCAAAATGTTTTTCTAGTCTTCCTGACCACCTGCAGCCCACAAGGGCAAGACAGCCCTTAAGGTGTATTTCTCCTCTCCTAAGACCTACTACTTGATTACAATCTTTAATTCTCCTTCCTAATATTTACCATTCTGTATGAACACAGTAAAAGCTTGTAGGGTGATTCTCATGGGGACATCTTGCTAAAGACTTAGATCATAGTTCTAAGTTAGGATTAATCATTTCTAACCCCAGCAGGGTCCAAATCTAGTTATTATTCTTTGGATCATGACAGAATTTGTCCATAACCAAGCTCTTATCGTTAAGCATCATGGTACTTTGGCCAGGCCCATTTCAATGCCAAGGTTTCTCTATAGCTTGTCCTGGGTCCATCCAGTCCCTCATTGGGACCCTGCTTTGGGGGATCTAGGAAGTAAGGGCAACTGGGGCTTCAGTCGAGAGAGCAGATGTCCAGGAGTTAATATTATCTGGAGTCAATCAACTCACAAGCCACAGGCTTGTCTTTTTAACTGTTTTCCTGTATCCATACAGAAAGCAATTTCTCTGAAATAACTAACCATGCAAAGGACATTAAGAAGAAGAGAAAGAAAATATTTACAAGTCAGAATCTGATCAGGAGATGAAGGTAATTGACAGGTTGAGGGAGCAATCAACAAACACAAGCTCCCAGCGGCCAGGAAGGGCAAACCAATGTTATCCTACACACAGATATTCAATTAAATATATTAATGGAAAAAAATGGTTCATATTTAGGACGTCAGTAATGGAATCAGAGTCAAAGTTCGCCACTCTATCCTGCCAAGCTGAATTTTAAAAGAATCTAAATTTAAGGTCTATAAGATGTGAGAAATGTTACATCTTTTTCTTTGACATAAGTCACACTAATTTTTTTCAGCCACACCCAGCTGTGCTCAGGGTTTACTCTTGGTTCTGCACCCAGGGATCATTCCTTGCTATGCAACTGGCTGTGCAACAGGAAACATATATGGTTCTGGGGATTAAATCTGAGTCAGTTACTTGCTAGGCAAGTACTAAATTCCTGTCTTATTTCACCTATATTCTTACCACTATTTTTTAAAAAAAAACCAAAACTTTGTTTAGTCATTGTGAATTACAAAATTCTACATGACTAGGTTTTAGGCATACCATGTTCCAACACCAATCCCTTCATCAGTATCCACTTTCCTCCAAAAATGTTTATGTAGATTTTTAAATTATTGGTGTTTGGGTATAAGTCAAGAAGATGTTATTATCTCTCTGAAATGTTTTCTGAAGAAAAAAAAAAAGGTCTAACGAGAGAGCTTAAAGGGCTGAAACATGTGGCGTGCAAGAATCAGGTACTTAGTTTGGTCACTGACACTGTAATGCATAGGAGGTACAAGCTTCCAGCTTCCAGCGTTTCTGTGCATAAACACCTTGGTCAGACCACTGAATGGTCAAACCTGCACAGCTACCCATGCTGGGAAAGGCTACCATACCACCTGAGCACTAATTAGAGCCCTCCCATTCAACTACCGCAACAAAAATTATACACATACAAGAAAAAAAATATATGGCATTATATGGTAGTTGGATTAATTCAATATCTACTGATAATACATACTTTACCAGTTTCAACCACATATGACAAAATAACAATGATTAATTAGGACAGTGGTTAATGAACATTTCTATAGAAATCAGAGTACTTATATTAAGCTATGTGGGGTATAGGTCTCTGTTGCAACTCTCAAAATTGCCATTGTAAGAAAATTAAAGATAAAGTAAAGAATCACATAAATAAGTTTGCAATAAGACAATTTAAAATCCAGGGGCTGGAGCAATAGCACAGCAGGTAGGGAGTTTGCCTTGAACGCAGCCAACCTGGGTTCGATCCTAGCATCCCATATGGTCCCTTGAGCACTGCCAGTTACTCATGAATTACTTTCCTGAGTGCAGAGCCAGGAGTAACCCCTGTGCATCGTCGGGTGTGACCTCCCCCAAAAAAAGCAAAAACAAAAATCTGTGTGATGAGCCTATTTGTCATGTCTGCGTAGGTTTGCTGATATATTGGGAGAAAAAAGGGGGATGTTAAAGAACTATTTCTTTCACTTGGAAAATGAGATTTATAAAGCAACTCAGAAAATACAAATTAGCTATGGTCAACATAACTTATTTCCTCCACCATCTAGAAGTTGAGCATTCCTTGGTAGGTCATCTTAGGAATTGGAAACACAACTGGTTTTATTCATATAAAATCATTAACCATTCCCAGACTCCAAAATTAAACTACCAAATCATATAATCATATAAAGTAGGAATATTCTCCTTTTAAATGGGGAGTGCAACACTCATTTACATGTATTCAAAATTATTAGAAGATTTTAGTAGAAAATGTCTATTGAGGTACAGACAGATAAGCACCAATCTTAAATTTTGGATTATACTTTTTGAATAAAAGATGGGAAAAATAAATCAAATAGAGGTCACAACTAGATGAGAGAAAATCCTCCAAATTAATGAAATATTAATTTGGATAGTTTTGCCAAGTTGTTCTCAATGATTTAATTATCATTACTTCAAACTATAGACTCTGTACAGTTTGGTATTGCTACTATGCATACATATTTAACATATGTATACACACATTGTTTATATTTACTACAGTCTATTATTGCTACTATATGCAAACATTTAATACATACATAGAGAAAAGTCATCTACATATCCTATACAGCACAGGATTGCCCTTTCAACCCCAACAATATTTTTCAAACTTCCTAAAATATGTACTTGTTCCTAAAGGCAAATTTCAATCCACTTCCCTGCTACCGAACCAAGAGCGTATCTGATTTATTTATCTGGCTAAGATTTTCAAGTTTAAGCTGCCTTGAAAATGGGGTGGACATTTTATCTGGCCAATGGCAATAAATCAATGAATCTGATGAGGCCAGGTATGCCCTATTGAAAAACAGTGTAAAGGTGCCATTTAGCTGTTTACTTATTCCTCCCCACTTGGAACAATCACGGAATACAGAGAGCAGCAGTATCCTTGCAATAATCAGAATGAAAAATACCTGCTAAGATTGACATCAGGAAGCCAAAACCAGCCTGAATTCTGGACAACACCTTTAGCATTTGTACCTGCCCACAGCTCCAGAACTCTGCCAGTTTTTGCCATGCTAGGAATCACAAAGGAATCACTGTTTAAGCAAAATGGTTATTTAGTTTTCTATGTAAAATCCAAACTGAAACATCCCCTTCATTCCAACATAAAATAAGCCACTTTTGAAAACAGAATTTCCAAAAGGAAACCCTGACAGATACAAATAAAAGAATCCAATAAATAGAAGCAGCTAGCCTTGCAATCATAAAATGGCACAATTTGTCTTAATAAGTAAGGAAATACAACTGTGGTAAACATAACATGATTATAATAATCTTTATGGCCCTGTTTCACCAATTTAGGGATTCAGAGAAAGGCAATCTTCATTTGAAGCTCTACCTCAGAATTCTATACAAACCTCACTAGGCTAATAATAGAGTTCAGTAGGGCTGGAAATTGCCTCTTACCTTCCCCAGCTCTTGAAGCCATACATATCCCTTTAGCTCCCCACTTCCCCATCTTCAAAATTGTTCTTGTACTGTTCTCTCTGGCCTAGCTTGGTACAACTCTACACTTCTGAAACTTGCATGGTTACTTTTGACCTGATCTTAAATGTGAAGAGTCCTAATAAGGTACTAGAAGTCCTGGGAAATTGAGACATATTTACAGGTTCTGTCAATTAAGATGTTGTGGCCATCTTTGGGTAGCTATTATTCTGCTTACTCCAAAAATAAAGTAAAAGAAACTGTTTCTTAGGATAAGACATGGTTCTTGTATAGAACTATGCTATTTATCACACAGGAGAAATATGGTGAAAAAATAAGTTGTGTCAGACATTGGAAGTATTATGCCACGTTTAAAATCCCATACTGAAGTGATACTATACTTCCATACTGAAATATGGATAATGAGCTTAAAACTGGGAAAACTAAAAACTGAATTAGGCAGAAGTAATGAAAACTTTCTATTATTCACACATGGGTTGTTGCAATTTTTCAGCAGGACAGATTACAGAGGTAGAAAATTTTTCTAAACAAATGACTGCTTCTCAGAAAGTCATTTTAAAACTCCAAAAACAAAACTTTACACCAAAACAAGTTCAATAACAAGTATTTTAAAATTCTTTACAAGTTATAAATTTTCTTATTATTAAGCCACACAAATTTTTATTATACTTAATATTTTATATCTAATAAACCTCCAGATAATTTTATTGTTTTTCCAAGAATGCTGTTGTTTTCTATAGCCTTATCATACCACCAACAACCACACTCAATTATAACATAATTTAATTTATTTACTCTTAAACTCTTATCTTTGTAGTATATTCTATCTGCTGCTGCTAGAACAACCATGGAAACATAAACTTTTATAAGACTTGAGACACATGATGAATATTCTCATCTCAAGCAAGTATGAAAAGTTGTTATTCACCCTGTGGTTTAATACTTCCAGTGGTAGGTAAGAGTATATGGTTTGCTATTTATACTTTATAGATTTAGTAAATTTTTGTTTTGTTTTTCAGTTTTCTTATTTACTGAAGTAGTTTTAGCTTACATTACATAGATCTCAGGTTGACTTTTGGATTGTTTGGAAAATGTCCTTCCCATTTTCACTCATTTTGGGCTGGAGCGATAGCACAGCAGTAGGGCGTTTGCCTTGCATGCAGCCAGCCTGGCTGAGCCAAGTTTGATTCTTCCGCTCCCCTCAGAGAGCCTGGCAAGCTACCAAGAGTATTCAGTATGCCAAACACAGTAAAAGAAGTCTCACAGTGGAGACGTTACTGGGCCCACTCGAGCAAATCGATGAACAACAGGAGGACAGTGTTTGTTTTGTTTGCTTCTCCTTTAAGTCTCGTGTACTAACTTAACTCATCAGTATAATACTTTCAAAAATATTCAAAAATTTATTGTGTCATCTAAATTATATATTGTCTCAGCCAAACTAGTATGGACCAACTTCTCCAACTTGCTCTTTAGATTTTAGATTTTCGCTCTCTTTTTCTGTGGCCCAGAGAGATCACACAGTGAATAGGGTGCTTGCCTTGTATACAGCTATCCTGGGTTTTATCTCTGACACCCCTTATTATACCAGGAGTGATCCCTGAGTGCAGCGTCAGGAAGAATTCCTGATCATTGTCAGGTGCGTGCCCTTCCTTGACAAAATAGGAAAAAGAAGAAACTATATCATTGTCTGAGCTGAATTGAGGATTCTGAAAACCAGGGTACCAGGGAATACAAAGAGAGAATGAAATGAATTTTTTAAAATATCTTTTCTGACTATTATAAGTTCTGTGACTTTCAAGCTATTATTTCTTCTATATCTTCTCATAATGTACAATCAACTATGGCTCTGAGCTGTCACTGTCACTGTCACTGTCCTCCCATTGCTCATCGATTTGCTCAAGCAGGCCCAGTAATATCTCCATTGTGAGATTTGTTGTTAGTGTGTTTGGCTTTGATCTACTACTAATATTTAACTCTCCTATTCTGAAACTTTATAATTTTATTTTTAAGTTTTGTAGGTAACACTGGTTTACAAGAGAGCACATTTTTATGTTTTAGGAGTGCATGTTATTACACTATCCCCACCATTAACGTGCTAATATTTCTCCACCAGACTCCAGAGGTCCCGACAACCCCCCACCCCCCTAATAATCTTAGTTCTGTGGTTAAGTTTAGGATTTTTTTATGTTGTATATTGCTGTTTCCTTGATTTGATCCTTATATACTACCTATGAATAAATCATCTGATATTTTTTCTCTTTTTGACATGTTTTTCTAGCATTAGCTATTACAGTCCTATGTTATCACAAATGAAATACTTCTTCTTTTCTAATAGTTAAGTAATATTCTAAAATGCATGTGTTCCACATCTTAATTTCCATACATCTATCCCTGAATGCCTGGGCAACTTGAAGATACTGGCAGTCAACATAGATCTACGTAAGTATTTTCCAATTACTAATGGTTTTTTGCCTGAGGAATGGAACCTCTTGATCAATGGAAATTTGGTTCTTTTAATTATTGAGGAAACCTCCATACTGTATTCCACAGGGAATGGATCCATTTATATTCTCACCAAAAATGAGTGAAGGCTACATCTTCCTCCGTATTTTCACTTGAGTTTGTTGCTTCTGGCCTTTATTATATGGGGCATTCTCACAGATTTGAGGTAATAACTCAGTGTTACTTTGACTTTCGTTTCTTTGCTAATCCCTGAGGATAAGCACGTTTTGTATATGTGCACTGACCATTTTTCTTAGTCTTCTTTGGTGAAATATCTGTTAAGCTCTTAACTCATATTGTGTGTGTGGGGGGGGGGGTGTAAGTACTTCTGACAGAGCACCTGGGCCATGTCTGCCAATACTTATCCACAATTTGGGAGAATGGAAGGCGTGAGCCACATCCAGCTATGCTCAGGGGTTATTCCTGGCAGTGTTCAGGGGAACTTACGTAGTTCCAGAGACCAAATTCAGGTCTATTGCATGCAAGGAAAGTAATATTTGCTGTAATATATTTCCAACTAAACCAATTTTCTGATGGGGTTGTTTTATTATTGTTCAGAGTTTTGATACAAAACCTTTGTGAGAGGTACAGTGTTAAAATAGGACCCTCACCAAAAATCTTAACAAATCATATTCAACAGTAAATTAAAAGGCTCATAATTATGACCTCGCTGGATTTGTTCCACTGTTTAAATAATCAACAACATGCAAATAAGTTAATAACATCTGTCACATTAACAAAAGGAAAGAAAAATCATATGGCCCTATCAGTAATGCAGAAAAAAATTGAGAAGAAATACAGTATGTTTATGATTTAAAAAAACCCTCTGAATTAAATGTATATTAAAAGAACATATATATCTCAATATTCTAAAATTCATGTATTACAATCCCACCACTCGCATCAAATTCAATGTCTGAAAATGAAATTTTTTTAAGATTAAACAAAAGACAAGGATGCCCATTCACACCAAAATTATTCAATATTGTTTTAAAGCCCTAGCTATAGCAATTAGGGGGGAAAAAGGGTGGAGAAAGAGTCAAACTGGAAAACAAGTAAAACTCAATATATTTTTAAAAATTTTAAGTACATGTGTCATAAAAGTTCATTACAGAAAATATAAACCATAATTAAAAACAAGGTTAGCATAAAACTTATAAATGCTGGATTGAAATATGAAAATCATATTTTCTATTTAATAAAATATTTAACACATAGATTAAATTTCTCAACACAAACAACTAGAACTGTAGATAAAGAGATGTGATAATTGAGCCTACAGAATATGACTACATAGAAAAAAAACTAAAAAAAGCAACAAAAATAATAAAAGCTATGTATTATGGGATCATAATTCACATGTTTTAATATAAAATAAGTTAAAATTGAAATATAATTAGTAACAAGTAGAGAGTTTGAAGAAAAATTTAACCTCTGAAGCAATGAAAAAAATCGGGCCTCTAGAACCAAAATTACCCAGATATAAGATTAGGAATGCAGTAAATAAAAACTGATCTCTCTTTCAGTCATAAAAGTACTCACAAATTATTAAAATAAAAAACACTGCACAGAAAAAAATAACATTTTATCACAAAGTGTGCTTTATATCAAAAGTTTGATTTAACGTTTGAATATGAATATAATGAAGCTGTTTAGAAAATCAAAGAGAAGCTTTATACTCATCTAATCACTCACCCAGAATCAGGAAAAATACACTCTGAATGAAAAATGCATAACCAATCAATACTTAATACAAACTCTACACTGGAACTTTCTGAAAATAAACTTAAGAGCATTCATCATAAACTGCTTAGATAAGTGATAGTAAATATTTTTAAAATAAATGAAAACATAAAATATTAACAAAACACAAGTAATGAAAGGGAACCAATTAGATATGAAAATACTGAAAAATACCAAACAAATTCAAAATCTGGTAAACAGACTCAACAATAAAGCAGAATAGAGGATATAGCGTCACAAAACATAAGAAAACAGAATATTACCAATCTACGCAAAAATAAGCTGAATGAATAAAAAGAACAGAGTCTCACATATTTGTAAGATAATAAAAATGCTAACATCACATCATTAAATTCTTATAAAAAAGAAGACAGTGTAGCTGAAAAACGACCTTAAAAATCAGAGTAGTTTTTGCTGAAATAATAGTACAAGGCGAGTTAGGTGCTTACCTTACAAGTGACTGATCCCAGTTGGATCAGTTGTTCAGCATATGTTCCCGTAAACACTTACATGAGTGACACCTGAGCATAGAATTAGGAGTAAGCCCCCGAGCACAGTTGGGCAGGATGTTAAAAAACAAGGACACTTTAGAATCACTTGACTTTTAAATTTAAACTAGTATAGTAATACCCTCCAGATGGGAATTGTTAACAGTTAAGAAGATTATGGGAAGATATTGTACGGTGGGTAGGGGCTCATTAAATATCTGCAGCATGTATAAACACACAAACACACACACACACACACACACACAAGCACACAGAGACATTCCTTAAGTACTAGCCTCCAAAAATTGATGGAATGTAAAGGAAAATTTTAGAGTTCTTCCATGCTTTTTTAGTCCAGGATTTAGCCAGCAAGCCACCAGGATACCTGGACTGTCTTCTTAGCTCAATTGTTTTATAACTTGTTTTTATTTTGATTAATTTTGGCACCATACCCAGCAATAATTGGTGCCCTGTTCTGGCTCTGTACTTAGGAATCACTCCTGGTAGTTCTCAGAGGACCATCTGAGATGTCAGGGATCAAATCCATCAGCTGTATGTAAGCGGGCTCCACACCCACTGTACTATCTCTCTGGTATCAATTACTATTTTTTTAAGGTATTATAATTTACAAAGTTGCCCATAATAGAATTTCAAGCATACAGTGTTAAAACACCAATACCAACACCACACCATTGTTTAGCAATGCTCCAAGGTTCCCCCCACTCCACTCCCCGTTGAGTGTTTGGAAAATGTCTTCCAATGACAAAGCTGAGTTAGTTGCTTTCCCTTTCTTTCAACCAAATTTTCAACATGTTTTGGCCAGCTTTTGTATTGCATGTTAGATGCATCATTCATTCTGAATCAGTAAGAAAGTTTATCTGATACAAGTTATTCTCAATTTTGTTTTCTTTAAAAATGGAATATGAGAACCTTAAGGGTGAGTAAATATATTTTATACTTCTACAAATCATAGGTAATCTTATTCATTTGTCAGGTCACAGTTTCTGCTCAGAAGTTTTTTGGATTGCTTCCATTAAACTGAATAACAGGAACAAAAATTACAGACAAAATCTCTGTGTGTGTATAATGAGATTCTTAGTTAAATCCAATATCGAACTAAGTGTAGTGAATAACTAATCCACAATATCCTTCAGATACTTGGATCTGGAGAATCATCATTCAGTGATTTATACACTGAATCTTCTCTATACACTTTTCACAGCAGTGAGACAATAATGACAATTGCATTTTTTCATTTTTAAATGGAAATATAATTCATTTCCCTAATGCTTCAGAAAATGATTTATAGCACATGAGGAAACTAAGAATCAAAAGGGGACAAAAGTAGAGCCAACAGTCAATGAGTCTCTATTGAGTATCACTATACAGATTTCTTACACATAACATGTTTTTATTCTTATAGGAATCCTAAAGGTAGATAATTGGCAATTTTCAAAATTATATGTTTTAATTCTCATTTCTATGGTAATACAAAGGTACTGAGATCAGAATACATCTCCTAATTTATATTCCAATAAACGAGGATTCAAATACAATATTAATGAGTGAACACTGATAACAGAATAAGAACTCAAAAATTTTTTTTTCTTTTGTTTTTGGTTTTCAGACCATACCTGGTGATGATGATGGGGTTATTCCTGGCTCTGTGCTCATGGTTCATTACTGGCAGTGCTCAGGGAGCCATATGGGATGCCAGGGACCAAACCTATGTCAGCCCCATGCAAGGCAAACACCCTACCCACTATATGATCACTCTGACCCAGACTCAAAAAACTTTGACATGTTAAACTTAAGGGAATTAGAAACAAAATGTACAACAACAAGATTACTGATAGAAAACAGATTTAGGAGCTGTTTGTGATTCATAGTCATTAATAAAGAACTGCATACAATATGTAATTTAGAGTAGTTCTCTCAGGGAGCTACAAACATTATTCAAATGTACTGATGTAACATAAACACATTAGTAGAGGGCCTTGGGCAACAGTTAGTAGAGGGTCTTGGGCAACAGTGTTGGTAATGAATTGAGTAACAATGAAAATCAAAACATGTAAATGTTGGGTTTGGAGAGATAGTATGTGGGTTTTAGTATCTGCTTGCTTTGCACATGACTGACCCCAGTTCAATCCTGACACTGTATATGGACCCTGAGCACTGCCATAAATGATCCCTTAGCATAGAATCAGGAGGAGTAAGCCCTAAATACTGCCAGGTATGACCCCCAAACCAAAACAGTAAACTTGAATAAGTATTTACACTATTATGAATTTGTGACCCAATTAAAGGTTTTTTCTAAAAAAAATTACAAAGAGAGCTTAAAGATTTAATGGAAAATTATACCATATCATAAAGTTATACATGGTAATCTGTCATTTTACCTAAATTAGCACTATGACATATGTCAGTTATTTTAACTAAAACTACAGAATAAAAATATTTTTTAAAAATTATATGAAATCTAAAAACATGTTCAGAGAAGTCAGCTGGTCAGTGGATTAACTATACCTTGTTTCTTAGAATTTGGTCTTTCAATAAAACCATAACAAACATGAAAATGGAAAATAAATTACAGTGCACAAAAAAGAGCTCTAATTTCAAATAGTGTTATTGTTAGAGGTTTTATGTCCTTGATTAAGAAGTAGTACAAACTTCTTTGAATTTCCCCAAAACTGTAGAGTTAGATTTAGATTAGGTGTTCATGTGAGGAGGCCTGGAAATAATTAAAGAGGGGAATGAAAATATTGTCACATTCTGGATTTTAAGGTTGATCTGCTCCTTCTCGTGCTTAGTAAATATTGTGGGAGAACCCTTTTTCAGGGAAACCTGGGAACAATCAAGCCTGTAATTTTACTATGTCAAGTGAGAAACTTTAACTTCCATTAGAGAAATCATTACCTTGTTGTTTGTTTTACTTTTATGGCTTGAATCTCCTTTGGTAAGTTATAAAATTCCAATTTTTAAAGACATAGACATTAAATTCCCTAGCGTTGACTATATTTGCAAAGATATATGAAACTAAATCTACTCCAAATGAATGCCAAGTAAGCTCAAGTTAGCTAACAAAAACTAAGATTTATATAGGGCCTTGTTCTGAGAGGTCCAAGTCATCTAACATATTACCTCATTTATCAAAACATTTTATTACAAAATATATTTCTAACAAAGCAAATACTGAAGTTTTCCATGCTTGCAAACAAATTAAGTATTTATGTAAGTTATAGCCTAGCACACTTTCCATAATTTTTCTTCTAAATGTCAATAGCCATTAGTGAGATGTAAAAGAATTGGTAATATTATTCTAGTGCCATCTTTATTCTTTTCAGGTATCTGTTGTCTTTGTTTTAATTCTTATTTACTTTAATATTTCTTTTAAGGGACTCAATATTATTTTTAAATTCTCAATTTATAGATATATCATGCAATCAGTATTCCAAACATACTTATTTCCTTTAAGATTAACTCATCTTCAGTTGGCGAGTAATAGAGAATATTAGGCTCTTGCTTTACACATGGCAACCCTGGTTCTATGCCCAGCACTGCAAATAATCCCTGAGTACACAGCCTGGAATCAGTATACTGGGCACAACTTGGTATGACACAAAAACAAAAAAAATTAGATTTTAACATATTTTAAGCTTTTACCTCTACAATGTTCAAATTTTCCTATATCTCCAAGCTTGGTGTTGAATTGTCTAAGCATTATTGCCTCTTAATACAGTTTCTCTTTTCTTCTGAAATGCCCAACTACCTACCCATTAAATTTCTATAGTAATTATTAAATGTATTCTAGGCGACCTTATTTCATTGTTTAATATTTCAATTCTAACGTATGCCCAGTAGTCATAGTTATTTTCATGGCCTCTTAATTGTAAAAAAAATCATAGCGTTCTAATGCACTGACTATCCCACATCAAGCAAAATATGTCTTTCTTCCACTTTTGTCACATTGTCACTGTCCTCCCATTGTTCATTGATTTGCTCGAGCGGGCCACGTAACGTCTCCCTTGGAGACTTTGTTGTTACTGTGTTTGGCATATCGAATACATCACAGGTAGCTTGCCAGGCTCTGTCGTGCAGGCGATATACTCTCAGTAGCTTGCCAGGCTCTCTGAGAGGGGCAGAGGAATTGAACTCGGGTCAGCCATGTTGGCTGAGTGCAAGGCAAACAACCTAGCACTGTGCTATCACTCCAGCCTCTGCTATATTTTATCACTAGCAAAAAATCTATTCTTTCTGCATCTTCCCCTTCTCCTGCTACCCTTTAAGGTTTGTTCTAGAGGCATTGGCCTTCAAAGTCTCGTTTTATCAAAAGTGTTTTATAATAAACAGATAAATTCTCCAAAAACTCCTTTCACAAAGCAACCTTTCCTGTGTGCTCCAGTTATCTACTGGATATCTCACCCATAGATTCCTTAGACACCCATCACATGCTGATTTTCTCCAAAGGTATATAATTTAACATTTCACTTATTACATGAAGCAGTGCATTCCTTTGTAAGAATGTATCATTCCACTTGACCACAGTTGGGAGTTTGAAAAATTTTTCTATCCTATCCCAAGGGCAATGCATGATGTATTGGTAATGTAGCCTACCTTGCTAGATACAAGCTTAATATCCCATTTCAGAGTCCACTTACTTAGGTTTTGCTAAGTGTTGCATATCCAGTTTCCTGAAAAGAAGTAGAAGGAAATTAAATTTATAAAGGCCACTGAATTAGTACTTGTCCATGAGAGTTAACAAAGCAAGATTGTTTTTGGCTAAGAGAGAAGTTGATCTGTGATACATTACCAGCAGATACCCCATTTCATTCATTGTGGTTCTGTAGAACTAGAAAGGATTTCTTGAATTGGGCAAAAAGGGATGAGCCCTATTAGTCTTGCATTGACCAGTCAGTAGATTTGGGCATATCTTTCCTCAAAGGGAGTTACATTAATTTTCAACCAAGAAAGCCCCAGAAAAGGATTCAATGTTCTCAGAAAGAATGCTATCATCTCCAGAAGCATTTGCCAACTAGCAGCCTCTCTCTCTCGCTTATTCCTGTCTTAGGATCTACTTCTTAGAGAGATCAAACTAAGATAGCTCTATCATAAAACAGAAAACACTCTCAAAATGTCTATATTATTCTAACAAAAATTATAGAAACACAGAGCACAGCAAATAATGCAAGATACTGAGATCAAAAGAGCTAAGTAAAAGTCATAGCCATAGCTTACTTTAGTAAGATTGAACTTGAGTAGATTTCTAGTATTTGTGAATAACACTTTTCTTATTATATAATTTGTTTCAACTACCCCACAAAGAGATGATGCTGCACGAGGAACATGCACAGTTTCACACATGAATGAAGTCCCACGGAACCCAGGTAATGCAGAACTTTGTGACCTTAGACTCTGAGCTCAATGGTACCCGGGAGCAGAGATCCTCTGCCTGCTTCCCCCAGTCTCCAGCGACTCAGGTGTCACACCCATAAGCTACTCCTGCCAACACCAGACAATCTCGTCATCGACCACCCTCCAAAACTGATGGCTGCTTCTCCCAGAAGGGAGCATAAAATGAGTCTCCCATAACCGTGCCAACAGACTCTACAAGAGGCTGTTTTCACTTGGGGCACACAGAGTGGGGCGGGTGAGAGCCCTCCCTGCCCCAAGGGACCCAACCCCAGCAGCTGACCTCCACTACCTAACCGCCGCCACACTACAGGCCGCTTTCTGGACTGTGCGGCCGACCATAAGACACTTCCTACCCATTTTCCATAATCACCACACTTATTTGATGGGGCTCAGACAGTAGACAACAAATCATAGAGAGAAATATATAAATTTATGACACTCTGAGAGCCTGGCAAGCTACCAAGAGTATCCTGCCCACACAAGCAGAACCTGGCAAGCTTCCCATGGTGTATTCAATATGCCAAGAATAGTAATGACAAGTCTCATTTCCCTGACCCCGTAAGAGTCTCCAATTGTTAGAAAAAGACTAGTAGGAAGAGGCTGCTAAAATTTCAGGGCTGAGAGGAATGGAGACGTTACTGGTGCCTGCTCAAGTAAATTGATGAATAATGGGATGACAGTGATACAGTGATACCCCACAGTGATACAGTGATACCCCACAAAGAACCAAGCTATCATATAAGATAAAATTTTGAGGAGCTTTTTGAATACAGTGCATGTAAAAACAGTAAACATAAAAAGTTAGTATAACAATTTATTTTAAACTAACTTGATAGATATTTTTGTTGTTGTTAAGTAATACCATCTAGAATTTCTAGCCTGAACACTGTGAATAAGAATGCTGAAATCTAGGGGATATGGTACCACTAGCAGGCAGCATGTACCTGAGAGGTGAGTGTATTAGCAGCCTGATGATGCTTTCAGGCTTCCTCATACCCTAAAATTGCTGCTGTGCCTTTGGTTGGATCCCAACAACTTGGGGCCAAGTTTATCAAGAAATTAAATGGCCAAAAGTTAGGTATGTGGGAGTCAGCCCACAAACCACCTCTGGTTCATCTATACAAGCTCATTTATTGGACTTATTTCAGAGACACATAAATAAATCTCATAAGACATCGAAAGCCACAACTAATCTCGGACCTGTGCAAGGCTGAACATACTGTGTCAGCCAGGACCTTGCCCAACCAGAGCCCCCAGCAGCCACTTGCTTCCACAATCCAAAATCGCTATCATACCCCCAGGCTGACTCCACCATCTCAGGACATACCTCACCAATATATAATCTGCTGAAAATTCTGGTATGCAAGTTTTATGACTGAAATCTCCAGGTTTTCTCAGGGTCAGGATAGGCTATCTCCCCACCTCCCTGTACTTCTGGAAGCCTTAGATGTCACATTCAGACCCCAAAGCTACCACCCAGTTGAAAATCTACTCCAGACTTACCATACCAATAAAAAAACCAAATGCCCTGAACAACCACCATGAATTCTTATCACCTGTATTGCAAACCATAATGCACAAACGGAAAAGGAGAGAGAGCAAGAAACAAAGTGCCTCCCATAGAGGGAGGCTGGGGATAGGGGGTGGGGAGACGGGGGATGATCGTAGGGAAACAGGGGACATTGGTAGTGGGAAATGTACACTGGTGAAAGGATGGGTGCTGGATCATTGTATGACTGAAACCCAACTATGAACAGCTTTGTAATATATCACAGATACTCAATTAAAATAATTTCTAAAAAGTAATGTGTAGTTCATGCCCAAGTCAATCAGCTCAATCAATGGCTGAATAAATAACAGTAGTCCTACATTCAAAAAAAGAATGCTGAGATCTGATATCTTCAGAAATAGATGACATTAATCTTATAAGAGCTAATTTCAATGGCATGTAAAGTATTAAATTATTAATCAATCATTCAACAAATATTTATTGATAATATACTATGTGCCAATAATTGTTCTTGGTGTTCTTAGCTATGTTTTTGTTTATGATATTATGATAATCATTACTGTATACTATTATGATAATCATTACTGTCTCAAATCATATGAATTCAGAGAGAAATAAAAAAGAATCACACTGAATTATTAATTTCTTGACCTACCATAAATCCTAAAGGCTTTATCAGGTTATTTTACACAAGATTATCTTGGATATTTTCTTGGATATTTTTACCTAAGCAATATTCCATCAAATGAGGCAAAATTGTTTGCTTGTACAGGAACAAGGAAAGAAGAAAATAAAGAAATGAAAAGGGCGGAGGCAATTTGTATAATCCAAGGAAACAGAAACAAAGAAGTTAGACTTTTGGGTGAAAATCATTTAGAATCAACCAAGATGTGAACAATAGATAAGTGAATCATAAAATGTGGTATGCATACACAGTGAAATATACAGCTGTCAGAAATGATGAAAGCATGAAATTTGTGGCAAGATAACAGGAACTAGAAGACATCATGTCAAATAAAGTAAGCTAGAATAAGATGGATAAACACAGAATAGTATCACTTTTATGTGGTGCTTAGAATAACTGGATCAGGGAATGCAATGTTTTAAAGGAGTATGTCCAAATCAGCGATGGCCCCAAAGTATCACTGTATCAGTGTATCACTCTCTTCCTGTTGTTCATCGATTTGCTTGAGCAAGCTCCAGTCTCCATTCACCCTAGTCCTGAGATTTTAGCAGCCTCTCTTTACTTGCCCTTCCCAATGGTGCCACGTTGGAGGCTCTTTCACGGTCAAGAGAATGAGAACCATTGTTGTTACTGTATTTGGGCATATTGAGTACGCCATGGGGAGCTTGCTAGGCTCTGCCATGTGTGCAGGATACTCTTGGTAGCTTGCCAGGTACTCTGAGAGGGAGAACTAGACTATAAGGGGTTGCTTCTGGAAGCTTTGTTTTATCATCTCTGAATCTTGGCCATTGATGGGATTACATGGCGCTGGGGGCAGTTTGTGGGTGACAAAATGGTGTTGAAGTCTCCCACTAGTATTGTGTTGCTATTGATGTCTTTTTCCAAATCTATGAGTAGTTGTTTTAAGTACTTTGCTTGTCTCTCATTAGGTGCATATACATTTATTATTGTAAGTTCTTCCTGTTGTACAGATCGTATGATCACTAAGAAATGGCCTTCACTGTCTCTTATGACCTTCTTCACTCTGAAATCGATGTGGTCTGATATTAAGGTGGCTACCCCAGCTTTTTTATGGGAGCTGTTTTTCTGTAGGATTGTTTTCCAGCTTTTGACTCTGAGTCTGTGTTTGCTTTGACTATTGAGGTGTGTTTCTTGCAGGCAGCAGAATGTTGGGTTCAATTTTCTAATCCATCCTGCCACTCTGTGTCTTGTAATTGGTGTGTTTAGCCCATTTCCTTGAGAGAGATTATTGTTATGGGATTTTGTCACATTGTTCTGTTGAAATTAGGTGTATTTGAGGGGCCTGTCCTGTCTTAAAGTAGCCCATTTAGTTGTACTTGTAACCATGGTCTTGAGTCTATGAAGTTCCTGAGTTGTTGTTTGTCTGTGAAACTGTGTGTTCTTCCTTCTATTATGAATGAGAGTCTAGCTGGGTAAAGTATTTTTGGAGAGGCATTTATTTCATTGAGTTTTTTCACTATGTCCCACCACTGTTTTCGGGCCCTGAGGGTTTCATCAGAAAAATCAGCTGTGAATTTTAAGGATGCTCCTTTGTAAGAGATTTCTTTCTTCGATCTTGCTGCTTTCAGAATTTTGTCTCTGTCACTTTTTCTTTCTCATGTCAACATTATTAATATATGACATATTAATAAAACATTTTACACTTATTCTACTCCCTTCTCTTAACTAAATCAGTCTACATTTTGATCAACTTCACAACTACCTCAGTGCTCTTCATAGCATATGATATTATTGTATTTGTTTTAAGCATAAATTAATATTTCAGTCTCTTTTACATTATTATTTGCACACTTGGTCTTATTACATATTAGTTATAGGTTGAAATGAATAATACTTTTATTTAATTCATAGTAGGGCGTTTGCCTTACACGCAGCCAACATGGCCAACCTGAGTTCGATTCCTCCGCCCCTCTCAGAGAGCCCGGCAAGCTACCGAGAGTATCTCGCCCGCACGGCAGAGCCTGGCAAGCTCCCCGTGACGTATTCGATATGCCAAACACAGTAACAACAAAGTCTCCAATGGAGATGTTACTGGACACACTTGAGCAAATCGATGATCGACGGGAGGGCCTTTACTTTACTTACTTACAATGCATTTTACATGTTATTTACTATTCATAAAAATTCTTTGAGGTCAATATTGTATCTGCTATTTACAGTAAAGAAAACTGATACTGAGTGTATTTTAATAACTTCAAGTTTATGTTCTTCATAAGTATAAATACTACTCATTTGTCTTTTATAAAACCTTAGTATTTATTTGAGATTTCACTATCTATGGGAATTAACCAACCATCAGATAAGTTCAGGTCCTCCTAGAATAGTCTCTTCTATTTTTATATACTTTCTTGTATAGTATTTATCATAATTTATACTGGTAAATAACCTCCTTTACTTTAACAATACATATATCATCAATGAAGGGACTTTTATTTAACTTATCCTTCTTTTCCTTCATGTTGTGCAATATATTGTATACAACACACACATTTGATATGTGTTAAATGAATAAATGGATATTAACCAATAATGTTCTAATATTCTTTTTTTTTAGTAACTGACATCTAAATATAAGAAACTATTTGTTTCACTCATCTTCCTAAATGAAAAGCCACACCTTCTGTTGATCAATAAAGGGGGAGTCAAGCAAAGGTGAGGATTAACAAAGGTTTTACTTTCAAAACAAATTTTTCTTGATCACTTGATCACTTGACTTCCCGTTAATCGTCGATATACTCGAGCGGGTGCTAGTAAACTCTCCATTTGTCCCTGTCATGTGCTAGTGCAGCCCAGTGGCTTCTGTTCGTTCTAGGAACACGAAGAGATTCAAACTGATCGTTCATGATCTTGATGAAGAAGTCTGACCATCTGATAGGTGGGCGGCCATGTGGTCTTTTGACGTCACGTGGAATCCAATCAGTAATGGCTCTAGTGCAGTGGTCATCTCTAAATCTCATTATGTGACCAGCCCATCTGATTTTTGACACCTTGGCAAACGAGACAGAACCCCTGATTCTTGATCATGGATGGAGGTCGGAACTCCGGATTCTTTCTCTCATTTGAGTGAAACGTGATACTCCAAGCATAGCTCTTTCAATTCCTCTTTGGGAGACCCAAATAGCGTTCTCATACTGTTTGCGTAGGGCCAAGGTCTCTGAGGCGTATTTTAATGCAGAAAGAACAGTGGAATCAAAGAGATATGCCCGGAGCCAGAGGTTCTTTATCCTCTTAGCTATTTCTTCAACACTCTTGAAGGTGTTCCAAGCCGCTCTCTTCCTCCTGTGTAGCTCAGGTGCCAGGTCATTTGTCACGTTGAATTCTCGACCTAGGTACACATAGCGGTTGCATTCGGAGATGGTCCTTCCATTGAGAGTGAATGGAGTGTCAGGAACGAGGCTGTTTCACATAAATATTGTCTTTGTTATATGCAGCTATACTCTAACCTTTCCACACTAACGGTCGAAGTCGGCCAGCATTTGTGCGGCTTGGCTAATGTTTGGTGTTATTAAAACAATGTTATCAGCAAAGCAGAGGTGGTGTAGTTGCCAACCATCTATCTTCACTCCCATTCCTTCCCATTCCAGTTTTCGCATGATGTTCTCGAGGGTGGCACTGAAGAGTTTCGGTGAAATAGTATCACCCTGCTGAACCCCTCTCTTGATATCAATGATTACTTCTTTGTAGAATGGTGAGATCCTGGTAGTGAATCTGAAATACAACTCACAGAGGATACTGATGTATTGAATTTGAATGCCCTGATTGGCTAGGGCTTTGATGACCGCTTCTGTCCAAATAGAATCAAAGGCCTTCTTTAAATCAATGAACGTTAGACAGAGCAGCATCTTGAACTCCCGAAAAACCTCAATGGGCTTGGTTATCATGTAGATATGGTCGATTACGCTGAATCCTTTGCGGAACCCGGTTTGCTCGCATGGTTGTCATTCATCTAGTGTTCTGCTGATTCTATTCAGGATGACTCGAGTGAACAACTTGTAGATGACAGACAATAGGCAGATCGAGTGATAGTGGCCAATGTCGTGGATGTCTCTCTTCTTTACAGTAGTACAGTCCTACTGGTTTTCCCTCGGGATGTAACCTTGCATTCAGACAGGTAGCATGTGAAGAGCCGAGTCAGCGTATTGATCAGTGCTGGTGGCAGGTTCTTCAGGTGTTCAGGTCTGACCTTTTCTTGGCCGGGTGCTGTTTGTTTCTTTACCAACGAAATGGCGTATTGGATTTCACAAGGGAGAACATTGGAAATGACATATCCATCCTGTGGAATTTGGTATGTCGGCAGGTGGACATGGCTATCGAAGAGATCTGAGTAGAAGTCGTGAATAATCTTCTCCATTGCCTTTCTGGAAGATGTGATAGATCCATCAGGATGTTGGAGGGCAGTCATCTTGGTCTTTTAGTTGGCAAAGGACAGGCGGGAGTTACAAATACTTTTCCCAGCTTCTGCCACATCTACCAACACTTCTGCTCTTCTCTCTTTGAGGTCTTCCTTGATCGCATCTCTGCATTGCTTTGCCAGTTTGGACATTCACTTGAGGTTGCCTGAGGCATGCGCCAAACCACGTTGGCGAATAAGCTCGAGAGTTTTCGAAGACAGGCGTTTTTTTTTTTTTTTTTGTGGCTATTTCTCTCTTGGTGTTCCTCGCACATTCATGGAGGTACTGAACCACTCGATCATATTCCTCGTCAATGTTGTCAACAACGGCATCTTTCCATGTTGCAGCAAAAGTGCCAAAGAGCTCCCAGTTGGTGGTCATTCTGGGAGTTCTCTTTTTAAATTTTGCAGCCCTTTCTCCCCGCTCTGTGAAGTAGAATTTTGCATGAAGGAGACAGTGGTCCAATTCTTTTTGGAATTTTGGGACAACAGCAACATCGGTCAGGCAAAACTGTTGATTGAATATGATGTGGTCTATTTCATTGTGGAATCGTCCACCGAGAGACTCCCATGTCCAGTGTTTAGATTTGGCCTTCTGGAATCTTGAGTTACTATGGATGGTCTCGGTAGACATGATGAATTCAGACAGTCTCTCACCCTGTTCGTTAGATTCTAGGCCATGGGTCCTGATGTGTAGTTCATTGGCTGATCCTCTCGGTCCTATGTTGGCATTAAAATCACCCACTATGATCTTGTAGATGGTGTGGTTTTTTTTATAGAACTTCTCCAGCTCCCTTTAGAACTTCTCAATTTCTCCTTCATCATAATTGGATGTTGGTGTGTAGACAAAGAAGATAGAAACTGCCGGCAGTGAGTCACATCTATTCAAATGTAAACGTCCGATTCGGGTTGTTAGGCATTCGAATGAATCAATGCTCATGGCCAAGTTTGTGTTGACAAGGACACTGACACCTCCAACACCTCTTTTATTGCATGTTCTGAGGAACTATTCTTCTCCAGTGTCGAAAATGGCATGGCGAGATTCGTGCCTTCTTGGGTCAGACCAATGATGTTGTACTTGATCTTTCGCACTTCTACCATCAGGTCCTCGATGGATGCATCTGATGCTAGTGTACGTGCATTGAAATTACAAACAATCATTTTTGTCTTCGTTTGTTGTGGCAGCCTTGTTCGGCCTTGAGATTTTATCGGCCTCTCCTTTCTCATCCTTCTAAATGCTGCCATATTGGTGATGCCTTCAGGGTCAGGGTAATGAGACCCATTGTAATTACTGGTTTTTGGCATATCGAATACACAATGGATAGCTTGCGAGTCTGCTGTGCAGGCAGAATACTCTCGATTGCTTGCCAGGCTCTCCGAGAGGGATAAAGGCTTTGGTGGTGGCCTTTAGTCTCCCTTGTAGGTGTTTCCATGGTTCAAACCATATTTGAACCCTATCAAATATCATACGGCAATTCTGGAAGATGGTTATTTAGTGTCTTATATTGTGTTGCTCGACTGCTTCGTGGCCGTGCGGTCCGAAAAGCATCCTGGAGCGTGGTGGCAGCTGGGTAGTGGAGGTAGTGGAGGTAGTGGAGTTGTGCAGGTGAGGTATTTCTCTGGTACCAGTAGGGGTAGGGTGGGTCTTCTATGTGCAATCCAATTCCTGGGTTCTGCTTATCTTGTTCTATGGGGCTCAGTCATGCGTGAGTCTTGGCTGGAGCATCCGGAAAGCATCCTGGAGTGTGGCAGTGGCTGGGTAGTGGAGGTACCTACTTTTAAATAATTTTAGATTCCGGTTTGCAATACAGATGCTGACATGCTATAATGTTTCGTCTTTTAGAGAGACAGTATGGGGGAAATTGTCTGCCGTAGAGGCAGGGGGAAGGGTGGGATGGGCTGAAGGGACACTGGGGACATTGGAGACAGAAAGTGTGCACTGGTGGAGGGATGGGTGTTTGATCATTGAATGACTGAATATGAAAACTTTGTAACTGTATCCCATGAAAATTCAATAAAAAAATTGCTCGAGCAGGCCTGGTAATGTCTCCATTTTGAGACTTGTTGTTACTGTGTTTTGCATATTGAATACGTCACGGGTAGCTTGCCAGGCTTTCCCATGCAGACCAGATACTCTCAGTAGCTTCCGGGCTCTCTGAAAGAGGTGGAGGAATCGAACCCGCCTGGACTGGGCTGGCTGCTCACAAGGCAAATGTCCTACCGCATGCTATTGCTCCAGCCCTGACAATAAAAAAATTAAAAATAAAAATATAATAATAATTTTAGATTCCACAAAAAATTAATAGTGAATTTTATTTTAATAAGACATAATTTTATAGTCATTGCAGAGAACTTAAGGGAAAATAACAAGAACATAATAATTTTCTCCATGATGATAGTGGTAACCATTTTTGACATTTTAGTTTCTTGTTTTCCACAATTTCATTTTTATGTTTTTCTACAAGATTAGAATCAAGTTGCACATGATTAATATCTTGACATTTTAACTTCAAATATGGCATGTGTATTTTCCTGTTAAACAGCTCTGAAAAATGCCACCTTGATTCCTAGCAAGCATAACTCAAATAAATTTACCATAATTTAATCATTCAAAATATTTTGAGCATTTGATTTTCCCTTCATTTTGTTATTATGAATAATGCACAATAAACAGTTTTGAAAAATTATCTATGACAATACATATTGCTCTTTTGTTTTGAGATCATATCTGGCTCAGGTATTTACTTCTGGCTCTGTGCACAGAGATCATTCCTGGCTGTATTTGGAGAACCATATGTGGTGTCAAGGATCCAGGCTCGCCCGCATGCAAGGTAATTACTTTTAACTCTGTGCTATCTTTCCAACTCTGACAATTTCTATTTCCTTACTATAGATACTCTGGTGGCAAAATATTTGATCAGTGATGTGATTATTTTACATATTCTCGAATAGTATTAATACATTTCTTTTCAGGTAATTTTAACCAGTCTTTTTTTATAACAGCTATTTGAGTATGAGAATACTTATGGAAATTTATTAAAACTAAAAGTAGATATTATATATTTAAAATAGATTTTATAAAACTATGTTGATAAGTGGTGAAGAGAGTGGAATTCTTAGTATGTTACCTATCATAAGAAAAAGTACTTCAATTTTTCATCACTGAGCAGTGAGTTTGTTATATATGCCCTTTGAATGCATTGAAACACCCTTGAGTTCTTGGAATTAATTCCACTAGGTCATGATTCTCTTAATGTGCTTTTGGGTTGATTATCAAGATTTTGTTGAGAAGTTTTACTGCCGTGTTTGACAGAGACAGCTTTATGAAGTTTTGTTTTGGGATGTGTTTGTCTTTTCTACTTTGGTAAATTTTCTTCATAGAATGTGTCTGAAAATGTTTCCCATCTTCAATCTTTAGGAAGATTTTGAGCAGAATGGGATCTTCTTTGAATGTTTTGTAAAATTCACTTGTAAAGCCTTCTGATCCTTAGATTTCAGTTTGGGAGAGAGTATTTGTTACTATTTTGGTTTCAGTACTTGTAATTATTCTCTTCAAAATTTCTTTCCTGTGGAAAAATATAGCACAATTGAGCCAAGAAAAGGTATGAGGGCAAGAAGACAGAATCACTTGATCACTTGACATCCCATTACTTATCAATTCGTTTGAGCGGGCGCCAGTAACATCTCCATTCATCCCTGTCGTGTGCTAGTGTAGCCCAATGGTGTATGCTCATTCTAGGAGCACAAAGAGCCTCAAACCGATCCTTCAGGGTCTTGATGAAGAAGTCTGACCATCTCATATGTGGGCGGCCACGGAATCTTTTGACATCCTGTGGAGTCTAGCTGGTAATGACTCTAGTCCAGCAGTGGTCTCCAAATCTCATTACATGTTCAGCCCATCTGAATTTCACCGCCTTGGCAAATGAGACAGCATCCCTGATTCTTAATTGTCGATGGAAATCAGAACTCCCAATTCTTTCTTTCATTTGAGGGAAGTGTGATACTTCAAGCATAGCTATTTCAGTTACTCTTTGGGAAACCCGAATAGCATTCTCATCCTGTTTTCATAGGGCCCAGGTATCTGAGACATATGTTAATGCAGGAAAAACAGTGGAATTGAAGAGATGTGCCCAGACCCGGAGGTTCCTTGTTCTTTTAACTATTTCTTCGACGCTCTTGAAGACGTTCCAAGTCACTCTCTTCCTCCGACGCAACTCAGGTGCCAGGTAATTCATCATGTTGACTTCTCGAAGTAGGTACACATAACTGCTGCATTCGGAGATGTTCATTACATTGAGAGTGAATGGAACATCAGGAACAGACCGTTTTTCATAAACATTTTCTTCGTGAGATTTAGCTGTAGTCCAACCTTACCACACTCAAGGTTGAAGTCGGCCAGCATATGTGCCGATTGGCTAATATTTAGTTTTATTATAATGATGTCATCAACAAAGCAGAGGTGGTATAGTTGCAGACTGTCTATCTTCACTCCCATTTCTTCTCATTCCAGTTGCCACATGATTTTCTCGAGGGTGGCACTGAAGAGTTTTGACGAAATGGTATCATCCTGCTGAACCACTCTCTTAACATGGATGATCACTTCCTTGTAGAATGGTGAGCTCCTGGTAGTGAATGCACAATACAGGTCATGGAGGATCCTGATGTATTGAGTTTGATGTATTGAGTTTGAAAGCTCTGTGTGGCTAGGGCTTTGATGACCACTTTAGTCTCAACAGAAACAAACAAAGGCCTTCTTTAAATCAATGAACTTTAGACAGAGCAACATCTTGAACTCCCAAGAAACCTCAAAGAGCTTGGTTATCATGTGAATATGGTCGATCATGCTGAATCCTTTTTGGAACCCGGCTTGCTCGCATGGTTGTCCGTCATCTAGTGTTCTGCCAATCCTATTCAGGATGACTCGAGTGAACAGCTTGTAGATGCCAGACAACAGGCAGATGGGTCCATAGTTTCCAATGTCATGGATGTCTCACTTCTTGTACAGTAGTACAGTCCTGCTGGTTTTTCACTAGGACAGAAACCTTGCATTCAGACAGGTAGTGTGTGAAGAACCAAGCCAGTGTATTGATGAATGCTGAAGTGTATTGATGAATTCTTCAGGTGTTCAGGCTGATCTTGTTTGGGCCGGGTGCTGTTTGTTTCTTTACCGATGAAATGATGTGTCAGATTTCAGAAGGGAGAACTTTGGGAACAACATATCCATCATGCAGAATTTTGAAGGTGGACAGGTGGACGTGGCTATTGAAGAGATCCAAGTAGATATCATGGATAATCTTCTCCATTACCCTTTGGGAAGATGTCATAGATCCAGTAGGACATTGGAGGGCAGTCATCTTGGTCATGTAGTTGGCGAAGGACAGGCGGGCATTGCGAATGCTTTCCCCAGGTTCTGCAGCATCTGCCAGCACTGGTCCTCTTCACTCTTTGAGGTCTTCCTTTATCACTTTTCTGCACTCCTTTAAGAGCTCGGACATTCGCTTGTGGTTTCCTGAGGCTTGCAATAAGCCACGTTGGAGAATGAGCTCAAGAGTTTTCAAAGACAGGCAGCTTTTTGTGGCTATCTCTCTCTCTCTCGAAGTTCCTCACACAATCATGGAGGTGCTGAACCAGTCGTTTATATTCCTCATCAGTGTTGTCAACTATTGCATCTTCCCATGTTGCCACAATAGTGCCAAAGAGCTCCAAGTTGGTGGTCATTCTGGGAGTTCTCTTTTTAAACTTTGCAACCCTTTCTCCCTGCTCCATGAAATAAAACTTTGCATGAAGGAGATGATCCAATTTGGAATTTTGCGACATCGGTTAGGCAAAACCATCGATTGAATATGATGTGGTGAATTTCATTGTGAAATTGTCCCCCGGGAGACTCCCATGTCCAAACTTTAGATAGGCCTTCTGGAACTGTGAGTTACCATGGATGGTCTTGGACAACATGATGAACTCAGACAGTGTCTCACCCTGTTCATTCCATTCTAGGCTATTGGTCTTGATGTGGAGTTCTTCATCTGATCTTCTCGTTTCTATCTTAGCATTAAAATCACCAACAATGATCTTGTAGTAAGTCTGGTCTTCTTCATATAACTTCTCCAACTCTATGTAGAACTTCTCAATTTCTCCTTCATAATCATAATTTGGTTATTGGTGCGTAGACAACGAAGATAGAAACTGCCAGCATTGAGCACATATATTCAAGCATAAATGTAAACATTCGGCTTGTTAGGCATTCAAATGAATCAATGCTCATGGCCAAGTTTGTGTTGACAAGGATACTGACAACACCAACACCTCTTTTGTCACATGTTCCAAGGAACAGTTCTTCTCCAGTGTTGAAAACGGCTCAGTCAGACCAATCATGTCATACTTGATCTTTCACACTTGGACCATCAGGTTCTCAATGTTTGCATCTGTTGCTAGCATGCGTGCACTGAAAGTATAGACAGTCATTTTAGTCTTTCTTCGTTTTGGCAGCCTAGTTCGGCCTCGAGATTTTATCAACCTCTCCTTCCTCATCCTTCTTAACACTGCCATATTGGTGACTCTTTCAGGGTCAGGGGAATGAGACCCATTGTATTTACTGGTTTTGGCATATCGAATACACCACGGATAGCTTGCCAGGCTCTGTGGTGCGGGCAGGAGATAGCATAGTAGTCACTATTAACCAGGTATGAATTCAGACAACACAATCTCTAAGACTCGTCTCCTGCAGCCTGGAGACACTAACCACCACTTAATTGGCTATTATAGTTCCCCACCATCATCTGAGTGGCTAATGTGACTCCTGGAACTTTAGGTCCAAGTAGAATTGTATCCTCAGGCTCTTGCATTGAACTGTAAGTGAAGCTGGCTAAGAATCATTAGTGGAAAAGGAAGGAAGGAAGGAAGGAAGGAAGGAAGGAAGGAAGGAAGGAAGGAAGGAAGGAAGGAAGGAAGGAAGGAAGGGGAGGGAAGGACCAAAGGAGAGAGGGAAGGAAGGAGAGAGGGAGGGAGGGGAAAGGACTCAGAAATGCAAAATTTTTGAATGACATAATAGGGTATATAGTCAATCAATACCCACAGATCTGTTATATCTATATATGCAAGCAATAAGCAAGAGAAAATAAATTAAAGAAAACATCACTATTTACAATTACATCAAAAAAGGATAAAATATCTGGGAGTGACCTTCACAGAGAGGTGAAAGACTTACACACTGCAAATCAGAAGACATTGCTACAAGAAATAAAAGACACAAATAAATAGAAAGACATCCTGTGCTTATGAATCAAAAGAATCTAGTATTAAATTTCCATTTTACCTAAAGCAAGCTACAAATTCAATATATTCCCTTATCAAATATATGTGCCATTTTAAAGGAAATAGAATAAACAATTTTCAGGTTTATATGGAACAACAAAATAACCTCAATCACTGAAGCAATTTGAGAAAAAAGAAGAAAGATAGAGATCATGCTCCCTGATCAAACTACATTAAATATTTTTCTCTCCTCCTCAACTCTTCATATAACAAGTACGCTGAAAGCAGACTTCTTGATACTATCACAAAGTCAATGTAGTTTTGATATTTTTTTTCAATTTTTCATTTGTGATTCACTATTGGTAGTTTGTTTTAAAGTTTACTAGCCATTTATTCTGTACTGTTTTATCTGCTGTTTATTTCAGTTAATGAATTAAAATGGTTTAAAACTTTTGCCACTTCCATTCAATTCAGTATTAAAAGACAAAGAAGGTTTATAAGACAGGTAAAATAAATCACGTAAATTGGAAGGAAGGAAGTAAAACACTCTGTAAAATGCCTGGTTGCATATAAAGAAAATTCAAAAGAACGCATGACAAAACACACTAGAATTAATGAATAAATTTAGTAAAGTTTCAGGATATAATATTATTGTATAAAATAATTAAATTTTTACATTCTAGTGAAAAATGACTGGAAAACATTTTAAAATCACTCACTTACAATTAAATAAAATACATCAAGTATGTGGAAATAAATATCACACACTGTTTAAGACATGTGACAACTACAAATCTTTACTGAGAGAAATTGTCCTACAATAACAGAGTTATATCATGATTATAGATTGTAGAATCTGATATTGTTAAAAGGGCAAATTCCCAAATTAATCCACAAATTCAGTATTACCCCATTTAAAAATCTCACCCATTTATATTGTATTTTATATAATGTTTAAATATAAAATAAAAAACTAAGGAGGACAAACTCATTTTGGAAAATCAGAAGACAGTAAAATTATACAACTTATTTTCATAACATAATACAAAACCTTTATTAGTCAAGACAAATAGAGTACTTATAGAAAGGCAGATATATAGATCAATGAAGCAAAATAGAGAGCATGATGGTAAGCCCATGAGAATAAGGTTAATTGAATTTTGACAATGATACATAGATACCAAGGTAAAATCAATAGGGAAAGCATAGAATTGTCCATAAAAGATGTTGGTAGTTATATTTGTGTATATAATATTTTTACATCATATAACACATAAAAAACTCAAAATGGCTATAATGTAAATACATCAAGTCAAAGTTATAAAATAACTAAATGTTGTGGAATTTAGAACAATGTAAAGACTTCTTAGATGTCATAGAAATCACAAATTACAAAAGCGGAAATAATAAATTTGACTTAATCTAATATTTTAGTATTTACTTTGTTAAAGTTACCATTAGAAAATGAAATATGAATCAAGGGAAAATAGATCCATTATATATATTATACCATCAGACAAATGACTTGTGTATACAATACACTAAAAGTATTCAATAGGTTTTTAAAAAGATACTAAATATCCTGTATGAACAAATACAGAAAAAATGTTTAATGGACACTTCATAAATACAAAGCATACATAAAAGGATTTCAGCAACATTAACCATCAGAGAAATGCCAACTTAAGCCTTTAAATGATAACATTAAATATCTACACATAGCCAGGTATGAGCCAGCAGTGACGGGGCAACTGAAGCCTCATGGGGTAGGGGTGGGGAGAACCAGCACATCCTTCTCGCCTGCTGAGACCACGAGTTGCCCCCCTCCCCCACAAGAGGGTCTCTGGCACAGCCATGGCCCCAAAGGCACATAGACCTAATTTGGGACCCAGCAGCTTTTGGCAGAAATGTGAATGGACTATGCATTTAGCTATGGCACCATACCCCCCTCCCCCCTTGCGCCAGGAGGGAAAGGGTATCTTTCTCTTCCGCCTCCCTTTTCCCAGTGGCATGGTGACTGCTGCCTCAGAGCTTATTGGACAAATAGGTATGAGCTGGCAGTGATGGGGCAACTTCGGCCTCATGGGATGGAGGGGGGGGGGGGGGAACCGGTATGTCCTTCCTATCCTGCCAAGACCAGGAGTTGCCACACACGAGCGGCTCTCTGGCACAGCCATGGCCCCAGAGGCAAACAAACCAATCTCGAAACTATGTGGCTTTTGGCAGAAATTCCTCCAGACCTAATTAGTAAAATATCAGAAATCCAAATTCACGAAATTCATCATATGGTCTTCATAACCAGCAATAGAAAAATTATTTCACAATGCCTTTTCAGAAGGTCTGATTATTGGGAGAAAATTCCAAACAATAATGGTGCATATTTTGTTGAAATAATGAATATAATCAAAGTAGAGAGAGTTAAGTGAAAATCATCTGCCTCACAGGCATTGGGAGGCATGGGATGGGGGGTATATTGGGGTTCTTGGTAGTGGAAAATATGTACTGGTGAAGGGATGGGTGTTTTATCATTGTATGATAGAGACCTGAAAGCCTTGTAACTGTTCTCACGGTGATTCAAGAAATAAATTAATTAATTTAATTAAATAAGAAATAAATATCTACACAAACAAAAGTAAAAACTGATAATTCTATTAATTGACAAGAATATAGAGGGATATTAAATAATTTAAATTATCACTATTGTTTTTGATATTATACAGCGGCATAATTAATTTCAACAAATATTTAGGAAATTTAGGGGTTGGGGTTCAATATGCATTCAATATTTGACCTAGAAATTTGACCCCCAAGAGAATTGAAACATCCTATCCAAATATTTTTAGTAAGATGTTCATAGTCATATGATATGTGCTAGCTATAAATTTGGAAACAAGGCAATGCCTTAACAACAGGTAAACGGATAAACACAGAAGTAATCATGACTTGGCAAAGAAAATAAATAAAATTACTTGTCTAGGTGAGAATGTGAGTAAATCTCAAATACAGTGTGCTGAAAAACAGAAAAAAATTCTACAAATTATAATTCCATTTACATGAAATATTAGAGTGACAAAACTATTCTTAAGAGACTGAAAGACAGTGGCCATCTGTGGCTTGAGTGGGATAAATTTTACAGAAAATATGGTTAGTCTTTTAGTATGGCCAAAGCAGTCTCAGGTCTAAGAACGACTCTGTTTTAATAGCCCTTTTAAAAAGAGCTAAACTTGTCAATAATTTTAATTCCCCCTTAATCCATTCAGCAAGTTCTGTGGCATGCTGTTTTTCATTTTATACAAAATATGCTTTCCAAACTCACTGGAAAAGCACAAATAAAATTCAGTGTCATGAAAATATGACGTGCACATGCACTTTATGAGGACTAAGAAGCGATGTGAGTAGAGCTTATTTCATAGAGCCCCAAGTTGTGTAACTTTCCAAGAAGCAGATGGTCCTCAAGATCTATCGTGTATCCGAGCTTGTGTTTGATGCTCAAGATTACCACTTAGTCCCAATTATTAGCTTTGGCTGTAACACAACAAACTAGATAATAACTCAAATTTTTCCTGAAACACATCTTACTCTGAACTAGGAGAAAAATCTATGAAACTGGTTGAGCACAAGCTGGTGACAGTCATGTAACAGTAATGTAATGACATTATAAGTACATAACAGCATGGCCCTGGTGATATCCATTATTTCTATTTCTTTTCATTGTTTAAAAATTTTATTAAAATGTACTTTGGATTTATTAAAATGTGTATAGAACCTTAATGTTTCCATATTAGACATAAAAACCCTGAGAAAATAGGGCATCATCACATTCTTTGACATTATTTATTAATTCTGATTTTTAAGTTTTTACAAAGTTATACTTGAATCTTAGTTATATAATTTTTTTAACACCTTTCACATCACCAATCTCATATTCCCTCCACTGATGATCCCATTTTTCCCCTCACACCTCCCAGTCTCCCTCCTTCACAGGCATATTTTTAAGTTTGGTTACTGCAGTTTGAATTTCATGCTTTCCTTATTATTGGATCTAAGTTTTGGATATCACTTGATCACTTGACATCCCATTACACATCGACTTGCATGAGCAGGCACCAGTAACATCTCCATTTGTCCCTGTCATGTGCTAGTGTAGCCCAATGGCGTCTGCTTGTTCTAGGAACACGAAGAGCCTCAAACCGATCATTCAAGGCCTTGACGAAGAAGTCTGATCTTCTTGTAAGTGGGCGGTTATGCGACCTTTGACATTCCGAGGAATCCAGTCAGTAATGGCTCTAGTCCAGTGGTCATATCCAAATAGCATTACATGTTCAGCCCATCTTATTTTTGATGCTTTGGCAAACGAGACAGCTTCCCTGATTCTCGATCATCAACTGAGGTCGGAATTCCAGATTCTTTCTTTCACTTGAGTGAAGCGTGACACTCCAAGCATAGCTCTTTCAATTCCTCTTTGAGATACCTGCATGCTACTTTCAACCTGTTTTCATAGGGCTTAACTCTCTTAGGAGTATGTGGAATAATAGTGGAATTGAAAAATAGTGGAATCGAAGAGATGTGCCCAGAGCCAGAGGTTCTTTGTCCTTTTAGCTATTTCTTCAACACTTTTGAAGATGTTCCAAGCCACTCTCTTCCTCCTGCAAAACTCAGGTTCCAGGTCATTCGTCATGTTGATTTCTCAACCTAGATACACATAACTGTTACATTCAGAGATGTTTGTTCCGTTGACAGTGAATGGAATGTCAGGAACGAGTCCGTTTCTCAAAAACATTGTCTTCGGGAGATTCAGTTGCAGTCTGACCTTTCCACACTCCCGGTCGAAGTCACCCAGCATTTGTGTTGCTTGGTTAATGTTTGGCACTATTAGAATGATGTCATCAGCAAAGTGGAGGTGGTGTATTTGCCATCAATCTATCTTCACTCCCATTCCATCTCATTCCAGTCATCTCATGACGTTCTTGAAGGTGGCTGGAAGTGTTTCGGTGACATGGTATCACCCTGCCGAACCACTCTCTTGACATGGATGATCACTTCCTTGTAGAATGGTGAGCTCCTGGTAGTGAATCCATAATACAGCTCACAGAGGATACTGATGTATTGAGTTTGAAAGCCCTGTTTGTCTAGGGCTTCGATGACCACTCCAGTCTCAATAGAATCAAAGACCTTCTTAAAATCAATGAACGTTAGACAGAGCGGCATCTTGAAGTCCTGAGAAACCTCAATGAGCTTGGTTATTGTGTGGATATGGTCGATGGTCCTGAATCCTTTTCAGAACCTGCCTTGCTCGCATGGTTGTTCTTCATCTAGTGTCTACCAATCCTATTCAGGATGAGTTGAGTGAACAGCTTGTAGACGACAAACAACAGGCAGATCGGGCCATAGTTGCCAATGTTGTGGATGTCTCCCTTCTTGTACCATAGAACAGTCCTGCTTGTTTTCCATTGGGATGGAACCTTGCATTCAGATAGGTAGCATGTGAAGAGCCAAGCCAGTGTATTGATGAATACTGACGGCAGGTTCTTCACGTGATTGGGTCTGACCTTGTCTGGGTTGGGTGTTGTTCACTTCTTTACTGATGAAATTGCATGTTGGATTTTGGAAGGGAGAACATTGGGAACGACATATCCATCCTGCAGAATTTGGTATATTTGCAGATGGACACGGCTATCAATGAGATCTGAGTAGAGTCATGGATAATCTTCTCCATTGCCCTTCTGGATCATGTGATCGATCCATTAGGAAGTCTGAGGGCAGTCATCTAGGTCTTGTGGTTGGCGAAGGACAGGCGGGCATTGTGAATGCTTTTCCAGGCTACTTCTGCATTGGCCAGTATTGCTGCTCTTCTCTCTTTGAGGTCTCCTTTATCGCATCTCTGCACTGCTTTGTGAGCTTAGACGTTTGCTTGTGGTTGCCTGAGGCTTAGCCACATTGGCCAAAGAGCTCGAGAGTTTTCGATAACAGACATCTCTTTTTGTGGCTATCTCTCTATCTTCCTTGCACAATCATGGAGGTGATGAGCCAGTCTATCATATTCCTCGTCAATGTTGTCAATGACGGCATCTTCCCATGTTGCTGCAATAGTGTCAAAGAGCTCCCAGTTGGTGGTTGTTCTGGGAGTTCTCCTCGTAAACTTTGCAGCCCTTTCTCCCTACTCTGTGAAGTAGAATTTTGCATGAAAGAGATGTTGGTGCAATCCCATTTGGAATTTTGGGGCAACAGCAACATCGGTTAGGCAAAATCATCAATTGAATACGATGTGGTCAGTTTCCTTGTGGAACCATCCGCTGGGAGACTCCTATGTCCAACGTTTATATTCAGCCTTCTGGAACTTTGTGTTAACAGGCATGGTCCTGGTCGACATGATGAACTCAGACAGTCTCTCTCACCCTGTTCCTTCCATTCTAGGCCATGGGTCCCAATGTGGAGTTCTTCAACTGATATTCTCATTCCTATCTTGGCATTAAAATCATCGACAATGATCTTTTAGAAGGTGTGGTCTTCTTTATAGCAATTCTCCAACTCTATGTAGAACTTCTCAATTTCTTCTTCATCATAATTGGATACTGGTGTGTAGACAATGAAGATAGAAACTGATGGCAGTGAGTCACATTTATTCAAGTATAACCATCTGATTCAGGTTGTTAAGCATTCGAATAAATCAATGCTCATGGCCAAGTTCGTGTTGACAAGGTCACTGACACCACCGATGTCTCTTTTGTCACGTGTTTCAAGGAAAAGTTCTTCTCCAGTGTTGAAAATGGCATCATGTGGTTGATGCCTTCTCGTCTCGGTCAGACCAATGATGTTGTACTTGATCTTTCGTACTTGCACCATCAGGTCCTCGATGAATTCATCCAATGCCTGCATACGTACGTTGAAAGTACAGACAGTCATTTTAGTCATTCTTTGTTTTGGCAGCCTAGTTCTGCCTTGAGAGTTTATCTGCCTCTCCTTCCTCATCCTTATTAATGCTCGTATTCGTGGCTCTTTCAGGGTCAAAGGGATGAGACACATGGTATTTACTGGTTTTGGCATATTAAATATACCACGGATAACTTGCCAAGCTCTGCTCTGTGGGCAGGATACTCTTAGTAGATTTGCAGGCTCTCTGAGAGGGAATGAGGCTTTTATGGTGGCCTCTAATCGCCCTTGCAAGTTTTCTCATAGTTCAAACCATATTTAAACCCCATGAAATATGGTGCAGTAATCTTGTAAGATGGGTATTAAGTGTTTTATGATGTGTCGCAAGGCCACTTTACTGCCGCACAGTCTGGAAAGCGGCTTGGAGCATGGTGGTGGCTGAGATACCAGAACGAGTGTGATAGCCAACAAATACCGTAAGGGAAAGTTGAAAAGAAATTTGAAGACAGAGTTCAAGTTTTGGATATATAGCTAAATAAACATTTCTTCACCACCAGTGTTCCAAAGTCATGCCCCTATTACCTTTTGTCCCCCTCTTCATACTTTTCTCATTTCAGTTCTATCTTTCTTATACTCAATTCTATAATTCACATTCCAAGATAATCCATCTTCTACCTATGCTGCCTTGTTTTCTCTTGTTTTATCTTTGAAGTAAACCCTAATCCTAACCCTAACCTAAATATCAACCAAACCTTTATAGTAACTCTTACCCAAGAATAGGGATACTTACCCATTAGTCTAAAACAATTGTCCCGTATCTAACCTTCACTTTTAACTTTAAACATCAACCCTAATCTTCACTAACCTAACCCTTAGTAGCTAATCCAATCCATAGACCAACCTTATCCAAGACTAGGCATATAAAGCTAGCAATTAGTCTAAAGTTAACTTTGCCCTACACCTATCATTGATTATAACTTTGAAAATTCCCAAACCTCAATCCTAATCCTATTGCAATTCCTAATCCTAACTCTAAACCTAATGCTAGCTTTAACCAAATGCTACATTAATCTTTCCCTAGATTAGGCATAAGTCTACCAATTAATCTAAATTTAACAATCCCCCAATAGACAACATTGAATTGAAGTTTTTAACCTAGCCTAACTTAAATCCTAATCATATTGCAATACTAATCCTAATCTAATGATAATCAGAGTCTCCTGCCCTCGCTCCTGGCTGTCATCACAGGAGCCCCTTGGAGGGGGAGGCAGGTTAAGTTTCCCTCCCGGCCCTGAGCAGAGCCCTGGCAGCCGAAGACCTCCAGAATCAGCCACATCCAAGCTGTGACCACTCTCCACACGTCCGGACAAGCCTCTTGCATGAAGAAACCAGCAGAGGAAAGCAGGCATGTGGGTCCCAAGGCTGAGATCTCCAAGCCTGCTCAGATTGGGACTGGGCCTTCTCCACCCAGATCCCCCATCATCCAGTAGGTAGTAGTTACACCCACCAGCTGCTGCCAGCGCCAGGTGGTCCCACCAACGGCCAAGACCCGGAGACTCTAAAACCCAGCTCCAGGAAGAGAACAGTGCAGAGTCTCCTGCCCCCGCTCCTGGCTGTCCTAACTGGGGCCCCTTGGAGCTTCCGGAAGCTTGAAGTCATGAATCTTATTATCTTGTTTTTACTTTGGAGAACCCAGCAGGCTACCAAAAGTATCCTGCCCGCACGGCAGAGTCTGGCAAACTTCCCGTGTCATACTCAATATGCCAAATACCAGTAACAATGATAGGTCTCATTCTCCTAGCCCTGAAAAAGCATTAAATATGGCTCTTTTAAAATCTCAGGGCTAGGAAGAAGGAGACACTACTGGTGACTGCTCGAGACGATTGACAAACAAGAGGATGATCATGATTATGAATAATAATCATAACCCTAACCCTATTCTTACCTGACCATAACCTAGGACTAAATATACCAGCTAGCCAATATTTAAGAGTTGCTATACATTCAACATTTATTTTAAAGATTGAACATAAAGAGAGACACTCCCCAATATCAGTAACACTTACCTTAACACTAACCTCTACCTACCTAAATGTAAACCTAACACTAATTCTATACCAATTGTAACCTAGCATAGGATAGAACTTACAAAGCAACTTAAAGTTACAAATTGCACTACACCTAACTTCACTGTTTAACTTTAACATAGCCAAATCTAAACCCTAACCCTAATACGAACCTTAACCATAAAGCTGAATCCCTAACTCTAATCCTATACCAATCTTATTCTAGCCTAGACTTATCCTACGAAACAGCCTATAATTTACAATCTTTCTACACCTAACTTTCACTTTCAAAACCTCAAACATAGACCAATCTATACCATGATTTAAACACTAAATGCAAACCTAACCCTTACACTAAGACTAGCCCTAATCTGATACTAACTGGATTAGGCAATAACCTACAAATGAGCATAACTACAACAATTACCCAATATTAGTACTTTTTCTTTTTCTATATTTTTTATTTTTATTAGTGAAATACCATGAGGCACAGTTGTAGACTTACAAGTTTTTGTGCTTGGGTTTCAGTTATACAATGATCAAGTACCCATCCCTCCACCAGTGCCCATTGTCTATCACCAATGATCCCAGTATCCCTCCTACCCCCATGTACGCCCCCTCCCATCCCGCCTCTGTGGCAGGGCATTCCCTTTTGTTCTCTCTCTCCTTTTGGGTGCTGTGGCACGGAGTGGCAATCATGTCCGGTCTATAGTCTACTTTCAGCATGCATCTCCCATCCTGGGAGGATCCTCCTAACACGCTTTACTTTGTGCTCCCTTCTCTATCTATGCTGTCTTTTCCCCTAGTATGTGCGGCTGGCCTTCAAGCCATGGAGTGAAACTCCTGGTATTTATCTTGACTATTCTTGGAAGTTAGTCTTATATTTTGTTACTTTATATTCCACAGATGAATACAATCTTTCTATGTCTGTCTCTTTCCTTTTGACTCATTTCACTTAGCATGATACTTTCCATGTAGTACCACTTGTATGTAAATTTCATGACTTTATATTTTCAACAGCTGAATAGTACTACATTGTGTAGATGTACCAAAGTTTCTTTAACCAGTCATTTGTTCTAGGGCACTCAGGTTTTTTCCTGATTTTGGCTATTGTGAGCAGTGAAGCAATGAACATAGAAATGCAGTGTCACTTCGACTATACTTTTTTGCCTCTTCAGAATATATTCCAGGAGTGGCATTGCTGGGTCAAATGGGAGCTCAATTTCTAATATTTTGAGAATGGTCCATACTGTTTTCCAAAAGGGCTGAACCAGTCGGGATTCCCACCAGCAATGAAGGAGAGTCCCTTTCTCGCCTCATCTGCACCAACACTAGTTGCTTGTGTTCTTTTGTATGTGGGCCAGTCTCTGTGGTGTGAGATGATATCTCATTGTTGTTTTGATCTGCATATCCCTTCTGATTAGTGATGCAGAGCATTTCCTCATGTGCCTTTTAGCCATTCAGGATTTCTTCTTTAAGAAAATTTCTGTTCATTTCATCACCCCATTTTTTGATGGGGTTTGGATGTTTTCTTCTTGTGGAGTTCAACCAGTGCTTTGTATATCCTTAATATCAACCCCTTGTCGGATGGGTATTGGGTGAATATCCTTTCACATTCTGTAGATTGTCTTCGTATTCTGGTCACTGTATCTTTTGAGGTACAGAAGCTTCTTGATTTAAGATAGTCCCATTTGTTTATCTGTTTCCACTTGGTTTATCAGTGGAGTGTTGTCTTTGAAGATACCATTAGCCTCAATATCGTGGAGGGTTTTGCACACCCTGTCTTCAATGTATCTTATGAATTTTGGCCCGATGTTGAGATCTTTAATCCATTTTTATCTGACTTTTGTTCCCTGCTGTTAGGTTAGGTCGAGGTCTAAGCCCATTTTTTGGCATGCGGTTGTCCAGTTATGCCAGCACCATTTGTTGAAGATGCCTTCCTTGTTCTACTTCACATTTCTTCCTCCCTTATCAAAATTAGATGTTCATACATTCGGGGTTCTGTGTACGGATATTCCACCTTGTTCCATTGGTCTGCGACCCTGCCTGTGTTCCAGTTCCATGTTGTTTTAATTATTATGACTTGGTGGTATAGTTTGAAGTTGGGGAAGGTAATGCCTCCCCACGTCTTTTTCCCAAGAATTGCTTTAGCTATTTATGGGTGTTCGTTGTTCCATATAAATTTCTGAAGTGCTTGGTCTATTTCTTTGGAGAATTTCATGGGTATCCTTATAGGGATCGCATTGAATATGTATAATGCTTTGAGGAGTTCACATTGAGGCATTCCTTATATCTCTCTTTTTACAGGTTGTGGATTAGACAAAGCCAGGCCTCCATATTTTGAATTAACAATTCTTTACTGTTGCCCTTTCCTTGGAATTCACAGGTTCCTGATGGAGAAAGGAATGATTTAACAAGAACACCTTTTCATTTCTCTCTAGGATCTTCATTTGTATTGGAGCTTCCCTCTGTCTTTCTCTATACTCACAGGTATGGAGACCAAACCCTGATGGTCAACGCCTCTGATAACTTTAAAAAAGTGTTTTTCTCAAACATTAGCTAGGTTGCACATCTATGATTGCACATCTATGATTGCCTGATCAGAGAATTAGTGCATTTCCCTGCTGAAGTACTCCTGCTAGAAGTTGTGATGCTCCTGTTCCAGTGCTTCAGACTGATCCAGTGCTTCCAGAAATTTATCGGACTCTTAATAGCTGCTCCCCTGGGACTCATTGCTGGAACCACTACTGATGCAGTTACAGGAACAACTCTTCAGTTTTGATCCAGACACTTCATTTCTTCAGAACGGGACTAAATAACTCTCATCATTGGTGACTCTTATTGACCCTGGGCAGTGCAGGACAGTTGGATGCTTTACTACAAGCACACTGCTCTGGGTCCTGGATTGGACTGAAATCTTAGTACAACTAATGAGACTGCTTTTCTTGGAACTGTTCCTCTGTTTCAAATTTTGTGTTTTTGAAAAAGAAAAGGGGGAGATGTAGGATGACATTGCTTTGTCCTTTCTCCCTTGCCACAAAGACCTTAGGTTTATCGGGTCACACCCATCAAAGTGCTCCCATTCCTTTGTTTATCTGTAACCACTTCTCTATGCTCTCTTACCCAAACAGTTAATCAGCTTATTCCCCTAATCAGTTTTTGTTAATTTGTAAGGTCAGATCTTTCTAAGACACTGAACTTATATTGTAAGTTAATATTGCCTTTTCTTCTCTCCTTATTTCTTTTGAATAGTTTACTTTAAAGCAACATCCTGTTGTATAGACACAAGAAGATAACTAACATTATGCTTTTGTGGGATTTAATTGGCTTCGAATATTATTCATTCCTGGGCATCTGCTTCTCAACTTAAGTCTCAGTAGTCCTCAGTTCTTAGCAACCCCAAAAGCAGGGTCTCGACGAGGGACTGGATGGAACGAGGGCAAGCTGTGAGCTATGTGCTACCCTGGCATTGAGATGGGCCTGGCCAAAGTACCACAATTCTTAACTATAAGTTAAGAGCTTGATCATGACAAATGCTTTCATGATCCAAACGAAACAACGAGACTAGGACCCTGCTAGGGATAGGAAAGACTAATCTTGCCTGAGCACTGTAGTCTGAGATCTAGATGACCCCAGGAGAGCAATTTTATAAGCTTAATGTATCTCTTACTGTGTTAATACACAATCATGATCATGATCATTCTGTTGTTCGTCGATTGCCTCGAGCAGGCACCAGTAACATCTCCTTCGCCCTAGCCCTGAGATTTTAAAAAGTTCCATATTCAAGGCTCTTTCAGGGTTAGGAGAATAATATACATCATTGTTACTGGTATTTGGCATATTGGGTACACCACGGGAGTTTGCCAGACTCTGCCATGTGGGCAGGTTACATTCAGTAGCCTGCCAGGTTGTCCAAAGTAAGAATGAGATAATAAGATGTCGCACAGCCGCAAATGTGGCCATGCGCTTCCAGGAGCTGGGTTTTATAGTATCTGAGTCTTGGCCGTTGATGGGATTACACGGCACTGGGGGGCAGTTGGTGGGTGTGACCCCTGACTACTGAAAGATGGAGGATCTGGGTGGAGGATGCTCAGCCCCAATCCGAGCAGGCTTGGAGATCTCAGCCCCGGGACCCGCATGCCTTTGTTCCTCTGCTGGTACCTTCATGCATGTGGAGAGTGGTCTCAGCATGGTTGTGGCTGGTTCTGGAGGTTTTCAGCTGCCAGGGCTCTGCTTCGGTTGGGAAGGGAAACTCCACCCGCCCCCTCCAAGGGGCCCCAGCGAGGACAGCCAGGTACGGGGGCAGGAGACTCTTGTGTCAATACAAAATGATTAATATTATGAATGCTTATTTGTTTGTTGGACAAGGAAAGGAGAAACACACCCATGGGATTCCACCCTTGTGTGGGTCATCCTGCTGAAAGAGAATCTGTTCTAGAGGCAGCATACCCTGATGGAAAGAACTTTACCTCTCTTGATTGTGAACACACCCATATGTAAGTCCAGCCCCTCATGGTTTGGGGATTTAATTACACTGTAAGAATGGGCTGAGGGGTGAAGATCAAGGGCGAGATCCAGAGTCGGAGCCAGGAGAGAGGGGTTCCATATCGGGCCTGGGAGAGAAGAAGGAGAGAGAGAGACAGTAGTGAATGGGGATGAGAATGGAATAAACAGCATCTGATCAATCCACCGACTTGGCCCTCATCTACTCCACTGTCCGCCCCAGGGCCCAGGCCGCCCTGTCTGGGAGAGTGGCCCAGGGCCCCAGAACCTGGGCAGCAAGGGGAAGAAACTTGGGGGTCACCCCTTGGCTGCCCTCAGAGTTTTTTACACTTATGGGCACTCTGGATGGATTTCAGAGTACATGTGGTCCTGGAGACTGAACTATAGGTTCCCCCACAGAAAAGCATTCACTAAAGATCTTTGAGCTATTTCCCAGCCCCTTTACATAATGATATTAATAGAGACTGACATTTTATAATCTTATTAACTTGTTAAATGATTTATCAGCTATTTGTCGATTGCCTCGAGCAGGCCCCAGTAACGTCTCTTTCATCCTAGCCCTGAGATTATATTCAAGGCTCTTTAGGAGAATGAGACCCATCATTGTTACTGGTATTTGGCATATTTGGTACGCCACGGGGAGTTTGCCAGACTCTGCCCTGTGGGCAGGCTACATTCGATAGCCTGCAAGTTTGTCCAAAGTAGGAATGAGATAATAAGATGTCATAAAAAGATGTCCTGATAAGATGCCGCGCGGCCTGGAACAGCCAGGTGCAGGGGCAGGAGACTGCACTGGTCTCGTCCAGGAGCTGGATTTTATAGTCTCTGAGTCTTGGCCGTTGATGGGATTACACGGCGCCAGGGGACCATGTGGTGGGTGTGACCCCGCCTACTGGGATTTGGAGGATCTGGGTGGAAGATGCTCGACTCCAATCCGAGTAGGCTTGGAGATCTCGGCCCCGGAACCCGCGTGGCTTTGTCCCTCTGCCAGTACCTTCATGTGTGCGGAGAGTGGTCTCGGCATGGTGGTGGCTGGTCCTGGAGGTCTTCCGCTGCCGGAGCCCTGGTCGAGGCGGGGAGGAAAGCGCAACCCGCTCCCCTCCAAGGGACCCCGGCGAGGAACAGCCAGGCGCAGGGGCAGGAGACTAATTATCAGCTATAATTGAAATAAATGTCTGTCTTAGACCATGTCAAAGTCTATTGCCTACGTCCTAAAAACAGTACAGCAGGTAACACAACTGTCTTGCAGGCAGTGACCTGCGTTTGATCGCTGGCACTACATATGATTCCCCAAATACCATCAAAATTAAACACTGAGCTCAGAGCTAAAAATAAGCACTGAGAGCCACTAGATGTGACTCCAAAAAAAAATAAAATTAAAAAACCCTATTATCTGTATGTCTGTATTGCAAGTTCTATGAAAGATTTCATTACATCTATTGCTGATATAGATTAAATTATTTTCCGAAATCTACTAAAATACTTCATTTTTTATTAGATTAAGGCTCTAATAAATAGCAAAATTTTAAATTAAAGACAGAGAACTAAAATTCAGAGTAAGGTGATAAAACTTCAAGAAAGCCTGTACTCAGTGACTTCAGGGTAAAAGAGTGTTTATACATTGTTGGGAAAGGCTAGATAGTCAACTAAGAAAACTATTAGAGGGGCCTGGAGTGATAGCACAGTGGGTAGGGCATTTCGACCCGGGTTTGGTTCCCAGCATCCCATATGGTCCCCTGAGCACCGCCAGGAGTAATTTCTGAGTGCAAAGCCAGGAGTAACTGCTGTGCATCACCGGTTCTGACCCAAAAAGCAAAAACAAACAAACAAACAAAAATACTAGAATTGAATCCATAAATGGTGCAATCTAAAAGGCAAACGTAGAAAGATCTATCTGTTGTAATTTTGTGGAGTAATCTAATAAAAAGTGTCTTGAAGATGGAGGAATGTGAATACCAGTATAAGAATTAAGAATTTATTATCTTCCCTTCTTTACCTCTAACCCTCAGGTCTGTTTCATGAGACAAAAGAACAGTCTATACTTTAACAAGTATATATTCTTCGTTCTAAACACCATCTATTCACACACTCATATATGAACCTTATAGGAATTTTTTTCTTCTTTTCTAAGCATAATACATACTAAATCATTAAGTGATGCAAACATTCTGTTATCATCCTACTGTGGTTACTATCAGACACTATTTAATTTCATAAATTATATATAAAGCAGAGCATTGTGAAATTTAGAAATCTTACTTTTTAAAAAATCTTATTGTTTTAATAAATTAAAATCTTCATGTGACATTAGGCAGAGAAAAAATTATAGTTAGTAGTTGAAGTAATTTTCTCATTTCCAATAAATAGTCCACTATTATATCACTTCCGTACAATAACATAATTCTCACTTATATTTTACCCTCTCCAAAACTTAGATGTTAATCAAGATATGAATAGGGAAATAATGTAAATCCTTATGTTCAACACCATGAATATCTAGTTTATTCCTACATAATTACTTGAGATATTACCCACAGGCTTTAGACAGAATTAGTGTAATCATGCATTTTTAGGTCTAATGCATATCAACCTCCATCTTAATTCAGCATTAATGTCAGTGATATAAAAAGAAGCATTTAAAGAGAATGATGAGGTTTATAGCCTTAATGAATAGTTCTCTATTCAACTGAGTTCCCATATTTATAAGAGTTTTTGTTTTTATATCGCTGGAGCGATAGCACAGTGTTTTTGTTTTATAAGAGTTTTTTTTTATAAGAGTTTTTGTTTTTTTTATAAGAGTTTTTTTATAAGAGTTTTTGTTTTTATATCGCTGGAGCGATAGCACAGTGGGTAGGGCGTTCGCCTTACAAGCGGCCAACATGGCCGACCCGAGTTCGATTCCTCCGCCCCTCTCGGAGAGCCCGGCAAGCTACCGAGAGTATTCGATATGCCAGACACAGTAACAACAAAGTCTCCAATGGAGACGTTACTGGGCCCGCTCGAGCAAATCGACGATCAACGGGAGGGCCTTTACCTTTACCTTTTCCAAACCTCATGACTAATTTGAATTTTGAAACAGCAAATGGTGGTTCACAAGTAATTTTCCATTGTTTCATATTCTTCTCTTCTTAAATTCCTGGCATGCTTTCCTGGTTGTGATTTTCAAGATTGGTGCCTCATGTGTTTGAAATTACATAATCAAGTGACCAAATAACCTACAAAAGCACTAATATTGTACAAAAATTTTTCACCATATCTATCAATATCCTGAGAAAACTAAATAATAAAATAAAAGCACTTATAGCTTTTTAATTTTTAGTCTATGTTAGGGATAATAGAAAAGATTGATTTTTTAAAAAATACATTAAAATATATTTGTAGGTACAGAATATAATAGAGTGAGAAGTTTGAGATTTTGTGGTTAACTGTTTTCATACCTACAAGAAGATATGATAATTCTTCCTTGATATAAATTTGGGGATATTATCTAACAGACACAACTGCCTAAGAAATTACATAGTTTAGCCTATATTGTATTATTGGGATGAAAATGCTAAAATTATGTAGAAATAAAAATGTTTTTCTACAACAAAAGTTTCTTTTTAAACTAAAGTTTCTAGCCAGTCAATAAGTTAAACTAAGTTGCTGTCACACACTAATTCACTACAACATATATAGCAAGTCTATAGGAATGCCAGCTAAAATACATAAACACATTTAAACTGTAGAGCTAAGATGAGTGCTAAAGTAAAGAGTCAGGTATCCAAAGTGTTTTAATGATGATTTAGAAGAGAACTTGAGAAGCTGAAGTTTCATTTTTATATGACAGAGGAATCCAAGGTAAGGACCTCTTATAAATGATTAAAGCTATCTCAAAAAAATGGTTTTACACACATAAAAACACACAAAACTAAATTGTAATATCTCTATTTATGATTTCATAAAGACATAAAAAAATGTTGCCAACTTTCTGGAACCTAAGGAAGAAAAAATAAAATTAACACTAAAAATCTTGTACCTCGTTCCTTTGTCACACTTGTGAATGGGCTAAAACACAATCCTTGTGGATAGGATCTTAGGACAAACATTTATCATAAAAATAATTTATAATAAATAAAATATTTCTTCCCAACAGAAGCAAATATAAGCTCATTTTTGTAAAATAATTTCTATACCTTGTGGATTCTCTTGGAAAGTAAGTATATGTGATGTTTAACTCCTAGTGGGAAAAAAAAGAAATCCAACATATGTAAAATACTTGATTATTCTAAATGGATATATTAAATTATTCTACAAATAACAGTAGCACTAAACATTTTTAAATGTTGAGTTTTTGTTTTTGTTCTTTTTTTAACTTTTGGGGTCATACCCGGTGATGCACAGAGGATACTCCCGGCTTTGCACTCAAAAATTATTCTTGGCAGTGCTTAGGGGACCATATGGGATTCTGGGAATAGAACCCGGGCCGACTGTTTGCAAGGTAAACACCCTACCCGCTGTACTACCACTCCAGCCCTTGTTTTTTTTTTCTTTTTTTTTAATAGAGTAGAAACCATAGGGTAAAAACAGAATTGCATGAGATAAAGAAATTCACTCAGGAATTTGAGTTAAGAGATATGTATTTTAAGTAACAAATTCACAAAGAGTAATGCTTGCCCTTAAATTTTGGAGTCAATTTTAAAACTTAGTCTGGGAAAAAAAATAACTGAATGAATATTAGTGGTGGTGATGATCTGAAAGTGGGATTGAGGTGAAATGCTATTGCAATTTGATATACACTCTAGAAACGCTTTAGGGTTAAGAATGCAACAGTTACTTTGCATGTGCGTAACCTGATTCATCACTGGTACCACATGCTTCCCCCTAATCACTGGATGTAGCCCTAACACAGCACCACCACAGAGCCTAACACAGCACTGTTTCCTCAAACATTAGTATTCAAGTGCCCAGCATGGTTGGGCAAGAATCATAAGGAGTGGTCCCTAGATCCCCGAAGCACTGCTTACCTACAAATTAATTAATTAATTAATTAATAAACTAAGATTGCAGGAGAAATTCCCTCGAATGCAGGTCATGACAGATTATGACATTCAGACTTTGGAATGTTGACATATAGATAGTTAGGTAGGAATTTAAGAAAGAGATAGTAACAAGGTGTAATCAGAATGCATTCTCTTTAATCTAAGAAATACAGATTTGAGTTCCCCAGGAGTTGGTGGAAATGAATTAAAGAAAGAAAAAATAGCTCATTCACCAGGTACCTGCCCGGCGCCAGGGCCCCTTCCCAGAGCCGCAGCTCCTAATGCGGTCACGAATTATTCTCCCACTGCATGTCCCATAGGAAACATAAGTTACCCTCCTAGATAGAACTTTCACTAGGTTAGCTTAAACACCAGAAATATATTAGCCAATAATTCATTAAACCCATCTCAATTCATTCTGCATCTCAAGCAGAATAGTAACAGTGAGCATGAAGGTCTAAACTACACTTGTCACAATGGTAAAGCAACGCAAAAGCCCACCAAGCTTTCTTATTGAAGAGGTTAGCCCAGAAGACACCAAAAGTGATGAAGTGCTAGACAACCTCTCTGACAAGGAATTTAGAAGGGAGATACTGAAGATGCTTAGGGAGGTAAATAAACAATGGAAAGCTATGACAATAAAAGACAAGAGGATTTGAAGGTAGAAATGAGGAAAATACAAACGGAAATGTCAGACCTGAAAAACCCCGTAGACAAATTGAAAAACTCCGAGGAAGGCCTCAGCAACAGAGTAACAGTTGCTGAGGACAGAATCAGTGAGCTCAAAGATGAAGTCCAGAGACTCACCAGAAAAGAGCAGAAAATGGAAAAGAGACTTACAATTCAGGAACAGTTGGCAAGAGAAGCTCATGATGAAGACAAAAGGGGTAACATAAGAATTATTGGAGTCCCAGAGGGACAGAAAGAAAATCCTGATGAAGAAGAAACTGTCAAAGACATCATTGCTATAACGTTTCCAGAGCTGAAAAAACATGTGGCCACATTGAGGAGGCCCAAAGGGTACCATCTAGAAGAAATGCAAATAAAAATACCTTAAGAAACATCCTGATCAAAATGACCAAAACCTTACATAGAGACAAAATTCTGAAAGCAGCAAGATCAAAGAAAGAAATTTCCTATAAAGAAGCATCCTTACGATTCACAACTGATTTGTCTGATGAAACTCTTATGGCCCAAAAACAATGTTGGAATATAGTGAAAAAATTCAATGAAATAAATGCCTCACCAAAAATACTTTACCCAGTGGAACAACACACAGTTTCAGAGACAAACAACAGTTCAGGAACTTCATAGACTCAAAACCATGGTCACAAGAACAACTAAATGGGCTACTTAACGACAAGACAGGTCCCTCAAATACACCAAATTTCAACAGAAAAATGGGAAAAAAACCCATAACAATAATCTCTGTCAACGTCAATGGGTTAAACACACCAATTAAAAGACACATAGTGGCAGGATTGATTACAAAATTGAGTCCAACATTCTGCTGCCTGCAAGAAACACATCTCAATAGTCAAAGCAAACACAGGCTCAGAGTCAAAGTCTGGAAAACAATCCTACAGGAAAACAGCTCCCATAAAAATGCTGTAGTATCCATCTGGTAACAGACCACATTGATTTCAAACTGAAGAAGGTCACAAGAGAGAGTGAAGGCCATTTTTTATTGATCAAAGGATCTGTACAACAGGAAGAACTTACAATACTAAATGTATATGCACCTAATGGGGGCCAGCAAAGTACTTAATACAACTACTCATAGATTTGGAGAAATACATTGATAGCAACAAAATACTAGTGGGAGAATTCAACATTGCTTTATCACCTCTTGATTGATCAACCAGACTCAAGCTTAGCAAGGACATACTTCATCTAAGGGAAAAAAATTGAAGAAAGGGACTTAGACGATATATACAGGACACTTCATCCTCAAAAAGCTGAATATACATTGTTCTCAAGAGTGCAAGAATCATTCTCCAAGATAGACCACATGCTGAGCCACAAAACATACCTCCATAAAAGTAAGAAGATAGAGATCGTATCAACAATCTTCTCAGACCATAATGCACTGAAATTAGAAGTAAATCACAAACAAAAACAAAAAGACTAAATCAAACACCTGGAAATTAAACAGTTCACTATTGAACAATAAGTGGCTCAGAAGAGAAATCAAAGAGGAAATAAAAAGATTCCTGGAAATGAATAAAAATGAGAACACGGCGAAAGCTGTGTTAAGAGGAAAGTATATACGTCTACAAGCATTCCTCAGGAAGGAGGAGTGAGCCCACATAAGTAACCTAACCTCACCGATTGGAGAAGCTTGGAGAAGGACCAATAAAAGGAGCCCAACCCAAACAGGAGGAAGGAAATAATAAAATTCAGAGCAGAGATCAACGAGATGAGACCCCCGGCCCCCCAAAAATCCAAAAGATCAATGAAACCAAGAGCTGGTTCTTCGAGAAAATTAACAAGATCGATAAGCCTCTAGCAAAACTCACAAAGAAAGGGAGAGAGAAAACCCTAATAAACCGAATCAGAAATGAAAAAGGGGTATTTACAACAGAAATTACAGAAATTCAAAGGATCCGCAGGGAGTACTTTGAGAAGCTTTATGCCATGGAACATGAAAACCTCAAAGAAATGGATAAATTCCTACATTCCTATAGACTCCCAAGGCTGAACCAAGAAGACCTGGAATAACTGAACAGACCTATCACAATCAAGGAAATTGAAACTGTAATAAAAAGTCTCCCCAAGCACAAAAGTCCTGGCCCAGATGAATTCATCAGTGAATTCTTCCAAATCTTTAAATAGGACTTACTCCCAATCCTCTTTAAGCTTTTCCACGAAATTGAAATATCAAAAACACTTCCAAATAGTTTCTGCGAAGCACATATCACCCTGATATCAAAAATAGACAGAGTTACCACAAAGAAAGAGAATTACAGGCTCATATCCCTCATAAACACAGATGCAAAGATCCTCAATAAACCATTAGCAAATAGAATCCAATGACTCATCAAAAAAATCATAGACCATGACTAAGTAGGATTCATACCAGGGATGCAAGGATGATTATATATTTGGAAATCGATCAACATAATCCATCATTATCAACAAAAGAAAAGATAAAAAGCCAATGATTATATCAATAGATGTAGAGAAAGCATTTAACAAGATCCAACACCCCTTTATGATGAAAACTCTTGCCCAAAATGGGTATAGATTGGACTTTCCTCAATATAGTTAAAGTCATCTACCACAAGCCTACAGCAAGCATCATCCTCCATGGGGAAAAACTGAGAGCATTCTCTCTAAGATCAGGGATGAGACAAGAATGCCCACTATCTCCACTGCTGTTCAATATAGTACTGGAAATACTTGCAATAGCGGTTACGCAAGGAAAAAGATATTAAGGGCATTCAGGTAGGAAAGGAAGAAATCAAGCTCTCACTATTCGCAGATGATATGATACTATACTTAGAAAACCCTATAACCTCTACCAAGAAACTCCTAGAAACAATAGACTTGTATAGTAAAATTGCAGGCTATAAAATCAATACCCAAAAGTCCATGGCTTTCCTATATGCGAACAGTGAGAGAGAAGAAAGTGACATGGAAAAAAAATCCCATTCACAATTGTACCTCAGAAAATCAAGTACCTAGGAATCAGCTTAACTAAGGAAGTAAAGTACCTGTCCAAAAATCCTACAAAACGATATTTCATAAAATAAAAGAGGACACAAGGAAATGGAAAGATATCCCCTGCTCATGGATCGGGAGAATTAACATTGTCAAAATGGCAATTCTTCCCAAAGCATTGTACAAATTCAATGTGATCTCTATTATGATACCCATGACATTCTTCAAAGAAATGAAGCAAACACTCCTGAAATTCATATGGACTAATAAGCCCCCACGAATAGCTAAAGCAATTCTTGGGGAAAAGAAAATGGGAGGAATCAACCTCACTAACTTCAAACTCTAATACAAAGCAGTAATAAATAAAACCACATGGTTCTGGAACAAAAGCCGAGCTGCAGACCAATGGATCAGGGTTGAATATACTGACATCTCCCCTCAAACATATGATCATCTAATCTATGATAAAGGAGCAAGAAATGTGAAGTGGAGTAAGGTAAGCCTCTTTAACAAATTGTGCTGGCAAAACTGGATGGCTACATGCGAGAAAATGATCTCTGCCTAACAACATGTACAAAAGTAAGAACAAAATGTATTAAAGACCTCAACATCAGACCAGAATTCATAAGGTACATTGAAGACAAAGTTGGCAAAACCCTCCATTGAAGCTAATGGTTTTTCAAAGATGTCACAAAACTGGCCGAGCAAGTGAAAACAGAGATAGACAAGTGGGACTATTTTAAACTAAAAAGCTTCTGCACCTCAATAGAAACAATGATCAAAATGCAAAGACAGTCTACAGAATGGGAAAGGATTTTCGCTGAATACACATCTGACAAGGGGTTGATATCAAGGATATACAAAGGACATCCCTTCACTGCTGGTGGGAAAGCCTAGGGTTCAGCCCTTTTGAGAATGTACGATTCTCAAAAAATTAGAAATTGACCTCCCATTTGACCCAGCAATACCACTCCTGGGAATATATCCCATAGAGGCAAAATATTATAGTTGAAATGACATCCTCACTTGTTTGTTCATTGCAGCATTGTTTACGATAGCCAGAATCTGGAAAAAAACTGAGTGCCTGAGAACAGATGACTAATTAAAGAAACTTCAGTACATGTACATAATGGAATACTATGCAGCAGTTAGAAAAGATGAAGTCATGAAATTTACATACAAGTGGTACTACATGGAAATTAACATGTTAAGCAAAAGGAGTCAGAAAGAGAGGGACAGACATAGAAAGATTGCATTCATCTGAGGAACATAAAGTAACAAAATAGGAGACTAATTCCCAAGAATAGCTGAGATAAGTACCAGGAGGTTTACTCCATGACTTGGAGGCCAGCCACACGTGCTAGGGGAAAAGGCAGCTCATATAGAGAAGGGAGCACCAAATAAAGGGTGTTAGGAGGATCTGCCCACGATGGGAGAAGCATACTGAACGTAGATTATAGACTGAACATGATTGCCACTCAATGCCTCTTTTGCAAACTACAGCACCCAAAAGTAGAGAGAGAACACAAGGGAATCCCCTGCCACAGAGGCAGAGTGGGACGGGGTGTGTACGTGTTGGGAGGGATAATGGGATCTCTGGTGGTGGAAAATGGGCACTGGTGGAAAGATGGGTACTTGATCATTGTATAATTGAAACCCATACACAAAAATTTGTAAGTCTACAACTGTATCTCATGGTGTTTCATTGATAAAAATTTAAAAAAAGAAAGAAAAAATACTTTAAAAGATCCATCAATGCACCCACAAGAGAAAGATTTAGTCTTATTGATCTGTCCCTGCTCTGTACTCCTGAAAGAGGTGCTATAATGGCGTACATGAATCCTTTATTCTTGATTGATTTTAGCCAGTAGGGTGATGTAATGAAAGGAATCTTCATTATTTATTCATTGGGCTTCCTCCCAGTTGAGCTCTGGGTTGTCTGTGTTGTGTTTCTCCACCAAAGGCCAACACCATAAAGTGGAGCAGTTTTCATTCTTATCAGCCTTGGGAAGGTTCTGCTTTCCTCTGCAAACATTTTATTCATTAAACTTCACTATCATTCATTTTGTAAGTCAGCTTGTTTTCTACTCGAGTCTTGAGTGATACAGACCTTTAACCATTAAGTCAAGACTTTGTGTATCCCCTTATACTCTTTTACTATACTCGAGCGGGCCCAGTAACGTCTCCATTGGAGACTTTGTTGTTACTGTGTCTGCCATATCGAATACTCTCGGTAGCTTGCCAGGCTCTCCGAGAGGGGCGGAGGAATCGAACTCGGGTCGGCCATGTTGGCCGCTTGTAAGGCGAACGCCCTACCGCTGTGCTATCGCTCCAGCCCTTTACTATACTAGCATTTTCAATTTCAAAACTTTAGAAACACAGGTAAGAAATCTAGGGTAAACCCTACAGAAACTCAATACAAAAGAGGCAGAAAATACAAACTATACCACCCTGATCCCATCATCAGACTTGATTCTATTTAACCCATGCCAGCAGTGTGGAGAGGGGGAGCGAATTAAACATAAATTAAGATTACAGAGAAAATGAGATACTAAATAGAGTCGATACTTACTGCCTCTAAATAGCCACATGAAGGTCAGGGAAATATTTTATGGGATAAACCTGCAGTTGTTCTTCAGCAACATAAGGCTTCCCAAGCATTCCAGGTATAGGCCTTGAAGCCACTAAACACCATCAAGATGCCAAAATTAATCTTGGGCACTGCAGGGTTCAAGGAATGAAGCATGCTTGAGCCTACCACTGAATCAGCAGCTCACTTAGCCAAGAATTTCTGGCAGTGACGCTTGGATCCTTGAATACCACCGAGAAGGTTGTCAACAAATAAATAGACAAATCATTTTTTAATTATTATTAGTGAAACACCACGAGGTACACTTGTAGACTTACAATTTTTTGTGCTTGGGTTTAGATTATACAATGATCAAATACCCATCCCTCCACCAGTGCCCATTTTCCACCACCATGGATAATATCCCTCCCACCTCCATCCCTCCCATCCCACCCTGCCTCTGTGGCAGGGCAATCCCTTGTGTTCTCTCTCCTTTTGGGTGTTGTGGTCTGCAAAAGAGGCTTTGAGTGGCAAACATGTTCAGTCCATAGTCTACTATCAACATGCATCTCCCCTCCTGGGAGGATCCTCCAAACATCCTTTATTTGGTGCTCCCTTCTCAATCTGAGCTGCCCTCTCCCCTAGAATGCCTGGCTGGCTTCTAAGCTATGGAGTAATCCTCCTGGTGCTGATCTCAGCTATTCTTGGGTATTAATCTCATATTTTGTTACTTTATATCCCCCAGATGAATGCAATCTTTCTATGTCTATCCCTCTCTTTCTGACTCATTACGCTTAACATGATACATTCTATGTTGTACCACTTGTATATAAATTTCATGACTTCATCTTTTCTAACAGCTACATAGTACTCCATTGTGTAGATGTACCAAAGTTTCTTTAACCAGTCATCTGTTCTTGGGCATTCAGGTTTCTTCCAGTTTCTGGCTATTGTAAAAAGTGCTGCAATGAACAAATAAGTGCAGATGTCAATTCGACTATAGATTTTTGCCTCCCTGGGATATATTGCCAGGAGTGGTATTGCTGGGTCAAATGGGAGCTCAATTTCTAATTTTTTGAGCATCATCCATACTGTTTTCCAGAAGGGCTGAACCAGTCGACATTCCCACCAACAGTGAAGGAGTGTCCCTTTCTTGCCACATCCGCGCCAGCATAGGTTGCTTTTGTTCTTTTGTATGTGGGCCAGTCTCTGTGGTGTGAAATGATATCTCATTGTGGTTTTGATCTGCATCTCCCTGATGATTAATGATGCAGAGCATTTTCTCATGTGCTTTTTTGCCATTTGGATTTCTTCTTTGAGAAAGTTTCTGTTCATTTCATTGCCCCATTTTTGGATGGGGTTTGGATGTTTTCTTCTTGTGGAGTTCAACCAGTATTTTGTATATCCTTGATATCAACCCCTTGTCAGATGTGTATTCGGTGAATATCCTTTCCCATTCTGTAGACTGTCTTTGTATTTTGGTCACTGTTTCTTTTGAGATGCAGAAACTTCTTAGTTTAAGATAATCCCATTTATCTATCTCTGTTTTCACTTGCTCGGCCAAGTGGCGTGGCATCTTTGAACATATCATTATCTTCAATGTCACGGAAGGTTTTGCCAACATTGTTCTTCAATGTACCTTATGTTTTCTGGTCTGATGTTGAGGTCTTTAAGACATTTTGATCTTACTTTTGTACATGGTGTTAGGCAGAGTTCTGAGCCCACTTTTTTGCATATAGCCATCCAGTTCTGCCAGCACACTTTGTTAAAGAGGCTTTCCTTACTCCACTTCACATTACTTGCACCTTTATCAAAGATTAGATGAGCATATCATTGAGGGGAGATGTCAGTGTATTCAACCTTATTCCACTGGTCTGCAGTGCTGCCTTTGTTCCAGTACCATGCTGTTTTAATTATTACTGCTTTGTAGTACAGTTTGAAGTTCGGGAGGTTGATTCCTCCCATTTTCTTTTTCCCAAGAATTGCTTTAGCTATTCGTGGGGGCTTATTGTTCCATATAAATTTCAGGAGTGTTTGCTCCATTTCTTTGAAGAATGTCATGGATATCCTTATAGGGATTGCCTTGAATTTATACAATGATTTCGGTAGTATTGCCATTTTGACAATGTTAAGTCTCCCGACCCATGAGCAGGGGATATCTTTCCATTTCCTCATGTCCTCTTTTATTTCCTGAAGTAGCGTTTTGTAGTTTTCTTTGTACAGGTCCTTTACTTCCTTAGTTAAGCTGATTCCTAGGTACTTGATTTTCTGGGGCACAAATGTGAACGGGATTGTTTTTTTCATGTTGCTTTCTTCTCTCTCACTGTTTGCGTATAGGAAAGCCATGGACTTTTGGGTATTGATTTTATAGCCTGCAATTTTACAATACAAGTCTATTGTTTCTAGGAGTTCTTTGGTGGAGGTTATTGGGTTCTCTAAGTATAGTATCATATCATCTGCGAATAGTGAGAGCTTGATTTCTTCCTTTCCTACCTGAATGCCCTTAATATCTTTTTCTTGCCTAATCGCTATTGCAAGTATTTCCAGTACTATATTGAACAGCAGTTGAGATAGTGGGCATCCTCGTCTCGTCCCTGATCTTAGAGGGAAGGCTCTCAGTTTTTCCCCATGGAGGATGATGCTTGCTGTAGGCTTGTGGTAGATGGCTTTAATTATGTTAAGGAAAGTCCCCTCTATACCCATTTTGGCTAGGGTTTTCATCATAAAGGGGTGCTGGGTCTTGTCAAATGCTTTCTCTGCATCTATTGATATAATAGTATGCTTTTTATCTTTTCTTTTGTTGATATAATGGATTATGTTGATTGATTTCCGAATGTTAAACCATCCTTGCATCCCTGAGATGAATCCTACTTGGTCATGGTGTATGATCTTTTTGATGAGTCATTGGATTCTATTTGCTAGTAGTTTGTTGAGGATCTTTGCACCTGTGTTCATCAGGGATATTGTTCTGTAATTCTCTTTCTTTGTGGTATCTCTGTCTGCTTTTGTTATCAGTGTGATATTTGCTTCATAGAAACTGTTCAGAAGTGTTTTTTGATATTTCAATTTCGTAGAAAAGCTTAAAGAGGATTGGGAGTAAGTCCTCTTTAAAGATTTGGAAGAATTCACTAGTGAATCCATCCGGGCCAGGACTTTTGTGCTTGGGGAGACTTTTTATTACCATTTCAATTTCCTTGATGGTGATAGGTCTGTTCAGGTATTCCAGGTCTTCTTGGTTCAGCCTTGGGAGTCTATAGGAATGTAGGAATTTATCCATTTATTTGAGGTTTTCATGTTCCATGGCATAAAGCTTCTCAAAGTACTCCCTGAGGATCCTTTGAATTTCTATAGTTTCTGTTGTAATGACCCCCTTTTCATTTCTGATTCGGTTTATTAGGGTTTTCTCTCTCCCTTTCTTTGTGAGTTTTGCTAGAGGCTTATCGATCTTGTTAATTTTCTCGAAGAACCAGCTCTTGGTTTCATTGACCTTTCAGATGGTTTTTTGGGTTTCCACCTTATTAATCTCTGCTCTGGGTTTTATTATTTCCTTTCTCCTGTTCGGGTTGTGCTCCTTTTTTTTGGTCCTTCTCCAAGCTCTTAAGCTGTGAGGTTAGGTTACTTGTGTGTGCTCACTCCTCCTTCCTGAGGAATGATTGTAGAGCTATAAACTTTCCTCTTCACACAGCTTTTGCTGTGTCCCATAAGTTTTGGTAACTCGTGTTCTCATTTTCATTCGTTTCTAGGAATCTTTTGATTCCTCTTTGATTTCCTGTCTAAGCCACTCGTTGTTCAATAGAGCACTGTTTAATTTCCAGGTGTTTGATTTAGTTTTCTGTTTTTGTGTGTGATTTACTTCTAATTTCAGCGCATTATGGTCTGAGAAGATTGTTGATACAATCTCTATCTTCTTAATTTTATGGAGGCATGTTTTGTGGCTCAGCATGTGGTCTATCTTGGAGAATGTTCCATGTATGCTTGAGAAGAATGTGTATTCAGCTTTTTGTGGATGAAGTGTCCTGTATATATCTACTAAGTCCCTTTCTTTCATTGTTTCCCTCAAATGAAGTATGTCCTTGCTAAGGTTGAGTATGGTTGATCTATCAAGAGGTGACAAAGTGGTGTTGAAGTCTCCCACTAGTATTGTGTTACTATTGATGTCTTTTTCCAAATCTATGAGTAGTTGTTTTAAGTACTTTGCTGGTCTCTCATTAGGTGCATATACATTTATTATTGTAAGTTCTTTCTGTTGTACAGATCCTTTGATCACTAAGAAATGGCCTTCACTCTCTCTTATAAACTTCTTCACCCTGAAATTGATGTGGTCTGATATTAGGATGGCTACCCCAAGTTTTTTATGGGAGCTGTTTGCCTGTAGGATTGTTTTCCAGCCTTTGACTCTGAGTCTGTGTTTGCTTTGACTATTGAGATGTGTTTCTTGCAGGCAGCAGAATGTTGGGTTCAATCTTCTAATCCATTCTGCCACTCTATGTCTTTTAATTGGTGCGTTTAGCCCATTGACATTGAGAGAGATTATCGTTATGGGATTTTGTCCCATTGTTCTGTTGAAATTTGGTGTATTTGAGGGGCCTTTCTTGCCTTAAAGTAGCCCATTTAGTTGTTCTTGTAACCATGGTTTTGAGTCTTTGAAGTTCCTGAGCTGTTGTTTGTCTGTGAAACTGTGTGTTGTTCCTTCTATTATGAATGAGAGTCTCGCTGGGTAAAGTATTTTTGGAGAGGCATTTATTTCATTGAGTTTTTTCACTATGTCCCACCACTGTTTTCGGGCCCTGAGGGTTTCATCAGAAAAATCAGCTGTGAATTTTAAGGATGCTCCTTTGTAAGAGATTTCTTTCTTCGATCTTGCTGCTTTCAGAATTTTGTCTCTGTCTAAGGTTTTGGTCATTTTGATCAGAATGTTCCTTGGGGTATTTTTATTCGGATTTCTTCTAGCTGGTACCCTTCAGGCCTCCTGAATGTGGTCACAAGTTTTCTTCAGCTCTGGAAATGTTGTAGCAATGATGTCTTTGACAGTTTCTTCTTCATCAATGTTTTCTTTCTGTCCCTCTGTGATTCCAATAATTCTTACGTTAGCCCTCTTGGCTTCTTCACGATCTTCTCTTGCCATCTGTTCCCGGACTGTGAGTCTCTTTTCCGTTTTCTGTTCTTTCCTGGTGACTCTCTGAACTTCATATTCAAGCTCACTGATTCTGTTCTCAGCGGTTGTTACTCTGCTGCTGAGGCCTTCCACTGAATTTTTCAATTCGCCTACCAGGTTTTTCAGGTCTGACATTTCCGATTGCATTTTCCTCATTTCTGCCTTCAAATCCCCTTTTCTTTTATTGGCATTGATTTCCATTATTTCTTTTAGTTCCCTAAGCATCCTAAGTAGCTCCCTTCTGAATTCCTTGTCAGAGAAGTTGTTTAACACTACAGTACTGTTGATGTCTTCTGGGCTAGCCTCTTCAATAAGAAAGTTTGGTGGGCTTTTGCATTGCTTTACCATTGTGACAAGTGTGGTTTAGTCCTTCACGTTCACTGTTACTATTCTGCTTGATATGCAGTGTGAGTTGAGATAGGATTATAAGTTATTGGCTACTGAGTTTCTAGTGGCTGAGCTAAAATAGAGAAGATTCCATCTAAGAAGGTAGCTTATGGTTCCTAGGGCATATGTAGTGGGAGAATATTTCGTGGCCGCTAACATGGCCGCAGCTCCGGAAAGCGTCCCTGTGCTGGTCCCGCGCAGGTCAGGGGGAAAAAAACGGCTGTCCTATGAGATCAAGCTAGCTGCGCATGCCCAGAGAGAGTCCCATGCCTTGGGGGCGGGCTATACCTGAATGGAAGGGGAGAGGGTTCCTGGAGACCTTCAGCTGACAAAACATTTTTTGTGTGTTTTCTTTTTTGTTTGTTTTCTGGGCCATAACAAGTGGTACACAGGGCTTACTTCTGACTCTGAACTAAGGAATAACTTTTATTGGTGCTGAAGGACCATCTGAGGTGTTAAATATCACGGTTGGCAGTGTGTAAGGCAAACACCCTGACCACTGTAAAATGTGTCTAGCCCCATATTATACTTTACTAACTAAGGCCACCCCAAAGTTTCAGATTGCCCAAAATGCTGTAGCACTGTCTAGCACTGTCCTCCCATTGTTCATCAGTTTGCTCGAGTAGGCCCAATAACATCTCCATTGTGAGACTTGCTGTTAATGTGTTTGGCATATGAATATGTTACGGGTGGCTTACCAGGCTTTGCTGTGCAGGCTAGATACTCTTGATAGCTTGCCGAGCTCTCTGAGAGGCAATAATTTATAGTAATAAATAATTATTACTTGGAAATAATTAAAACAAAACAGAGTACCAGGTTAGGAAAAATGGAGTTGTTTCATGATTAAGTTCTACAATTTATGCTTGCTCAAATTACCAGTCATATTTAGAAGCAAAATTCAATTGAAAGAAAATAATATATACAAAATTCCTAATTATAGTGTCTTAAAATAATGGTAGCCAAAGGTATTCCAACATCCTACATTTACATACTTTAGACATTTTTTCAAATAGTTATCTAGAGTAGCCAAGTTTATGTTTTTTGAAAATATGGATGGTGGGAGTATGGAGGCATGTAATATCCTTAATAATTTTTTTCAATCCTGGGATAGGTCTCACACATACGGTTAGTGTATTCAGAGTCTTCACAAATCCTACATTCATTTAATACATGATATGTGTTGATTTATACTATTAGCCTGGAAAATGGTTGTATTATTGGTCATTTCTCAGTTTAAAATCTACTTTGAAACTTGAAGTATTCTCACAAAAGCAGAGATTCAAAATCTACTGCAATCATATAAATGCTAATGGGGAAGTAAATGACATTGTTAGCTACAGCTCATTTTGCAGTTATAATTAGGGGCAGTCAAACATAGGCCTGTAACTCAAGAACTTAATGGGAATCCCTGAAGCAGAACTATTGAACTGACAAGTATGTCTGTAAGAACTAGACATAACACACCCCAACAAGGATATTTCACTGCAATTGACTTCCTAAATTTAGAAATTGACATTGTTTTATGGCTCTTGTTTAGAAAAACATTTTTTTAACTTCACACGGCATTCCAAACTCTTCAGTAAGTTAATTTAAAAACAGTTAAATTGCTATTTTCCTATGAAGTATTTTTGATCGTTGACAAGACAGTCCCATTCTCTGAATATAATCATTGTGCCCTATGCTTTGGCCTGTTCTAACTAGATGTAAAAACTTACACTAAAATTAGTGCACTATTTCTACACCAAAAGGGGGGGATGAAAACAAAAGAATAATGCATTTCCTGGCACTTACTGAAGAGACAAGCACTGAGCATAGCCAGGTGTGGCCCAAAATACCAAACCAAACAAACAAAAAAATGTTGCATTGTATAAAGAGAACAAAAACTTTTAGGGTCAGGGTGACAGTCTAACATGCTTTTCATGCAGGAACTCAGGACTTGATCTCCAACTCCACATGTTCTCTGAGCACCACCAGAGCCAACACTGAGCTGGGAGAAGCCCCTGAGCTGTTCTGGGGCTTCTGACAAAGAAGCCAGCTGTGCCTTCTTTGTAAAATGCTATTTTATAAAGTTAGCTTAACTCAATTCTCTTCCTGCCCTCTACCAATAAAGTATCTACACCAAATCCTCTCTATTTGCTATTTGTTCCTCATTTTAACTCACTATTGCACACTTTATCTTTACTCCTCTTATTCTTACTCCAAATTGCACATCTTGAAACTACTTTGTCTTTCAGAAAAGAGTGTTGCATATTTTACTCCAAATAAATGTATCTTCTCTACCTAGTTATTAAATCTTTTGTTCTGTTTTATTTTGAGGCCACACCAGGCAGTCCTCGAGGTATTCCTGCCTCAGTAATGAGGGATCATTCTTAAAGGGGCTCAGGAGATAATATGGGCTACTAGGGATGTACCTTTGTCAGTCATGGGCAAGACAAGCCCCCTACCCACTATATTATCTCTCTGGCCCCTAAATTTTTTTTATTGAATTCTCCATGAAATAAAATCTCACTCAAGAAATAATTTTCTTAGAAGAACTTTCAGATAAAGATATAAAGCTGCTAGGTACTATAAATATAAATAAAGGAGACCCAGTGAAATATAAATTTCATACTTTAAAAATGGTATTTTAGTGTAAAATGTTACAAATATTGGTCATATTTATTCACTACTATGTATAATGAGGTCTATATCTTATCTGCAATCAATAAAGAGGAAATTTTAAATATAACATTAATCGAAGTTCTTATACAACTATAAAATATGAAGGCCCAAGCAAGAGATATATTCTTCACTTTAGTATGTTGTGATACGAAGTGTTTGTGCAAAGACTACTTTAATTCATATAGCACTCTAGTTCCTTACTGATTAATTCCTAAACTTTGCACTGGCAGGTCATTATGTTTGATTCCTACAGTAAAGGCTTGCAAGTCACTCCAGGAACGTACTCTCATTTTTAAATTCTAATTATGAATTTTATTTTCAGAAAAGTACAGAAATGTTATTTAAGATCATACGACCACTGAATACAAAACTCTCAGTATTGTTTTTACAGCCAAACCCTAAGATTTTCTTAGAATCTAAGAGGGAAACCACAAGAAGAGTTGAGGAACTCTCTGAAAGACCTGGAAATGGAGCACAAGCATCAGTGATGTGGTCTAGAACGTTCAGATTAAATTCCTGTGCTGACAGAGATATATGGTCCAATTTTCCTCTTTAATCTTTAAAAAAAATACTTGCTTAGTTACTTTATAACTAAGGATTTTAAAGCAATTGACCTAAGATCCCTGCCTTAGTGGCTTTCATGCTAATGTACTTTGGCTAAATTACTTAAGTTGTAAAGTGATAGACTTAAGACAAATTTACTGTTGTTGCATGTCATTACTAGTTGCACAGGCCATTTGCACTATTAATTAAAGTGGCAAAAGCACATCTTGGGGCAAATATCACAGTTACATTTAATTTTAAAAGTTGGCATTCTAAATGTTGAGTGAAACCCTCACAAATCCTTTACTTCTCTAATTATACACTAGCTGTTAAGAGAAGGCAAAAGCAATAGGCTCTTCTATAAATATAGACTATAAAATTCATTCTTTCGAAAGCAAATCCTATCATTTAAAGCTTTTGGTTTGATAGAACAAGGATATGTACTGAAGTTTCATCCTAGCGCTATGCCATGAATAAACTATGAATACAGGATTCTCTTTTACAGGACGCAGCATATGTCTTAAAACAAAATCCAAAATATATTTTTATTTTAGCCATCCAAGTTCAAAAATAGTAAACACTCTTTTCATCCTCTTATTCTTGTTAATTCAGCTGAAAAATTCAAACCCTATTGCTATGACCTTGACCTCAGTGAATTTGGAGATCTTAAAGCTCAGGGAAAGAATGTTTTTTTTACACCAAATACAAATCACAGTTCTAGTCATTTGGATGTTCCTACCACTATTAACCATTTTATATAATGAATAGAAACATTAAGAGAAGAGAGTCAATTTACCAATCAGTGACTCATCACTATTACCAAGGTCTAGTGCATTGTGATAGTGGCATGTAGGAGCAATAGTAGAGCAGGTAGGTAGGACGCTTGCCTTGCACATAGTCAGACTAAATTCAATCCACAGCATCCCATCTGGTTCCCAGAGCACCACTAGAAGTAATTCTTGAGTGTACAGCCAGGACTGGAACAACAGCACAATGCATAGGGCGTTTCCCTTGCATGCGGCCGACCAGGGCAACCCAGGTGACTCAGATTCGATTCCTCTGCCCCTCTCAGAGAGCCCTGCAAGCTAGGGAGAGTATCTCACCCACACGGCAAAGCCTGGCAAGCTACCCTTGACGTATTCAATATGCCAAACACAGTAACAAGTCTCAAAATGGAGACGTTACTGAGCCCACTCGAGCAAATTGTTGAACAACGGGAGGACAGTGATACAGTGCAGTGTTATAGCCAGGTTTTACACCTAAGTATCACCAGGGGTGGCCCCAAAACAAAACAAACAAACCAAAATAGTGAAACACAACAGTCACAAAGAATACCATTTGAATCACAGTAAATTTAGTTTCCTTTTACCCAATAATCACAATAAACTACAATAAAGGCCACCAAGAACTATGCCTGTGGATGAATAATACAGTCCATTTCCAGGGAGACAAAAATTAATAATGATTTATAGACAACAGCTATAATTGATGCTAACTAATTGTCCTATGTTCCTTTATTTGTCCCATTATATGAACATGCCAGCAGCCTTTTTGATTTTGATGGAACTAAAGTGACACCAATCCAGGACGATATGATCAGTGATGTGACTTTGTATATGTCTCTATATTGTTTGTGTGAAACGTTTGGATTAAACATCAAGGATGAGTGCATACTGAAGGAAACAGTGGTAAAAGGTGATATAGAATTCTCATTCATATCCACTTTTTACTTCTTCCCATCTTGCTAAAATTACATTTTAACTTAGAAACCCTGTTCATGACACATAGTTCTTTAATATTAAATTATATGTATTATTATATACATATAAATATATATGTATGTTCATAAGTCTCTGATGTACCTAAAAAGATACACATGCATTTTCATACATTTAAGAGTATAGTTTTTAAAAGAGTGGCCATGAGCCCTCTAACCAGAGAACAAGAATATTACTAAAACTCAGTGTGATACATATTATTCCTGTGTTCTGGTGACATTTCTTTTGTAAACATTTGTTTCCTCATATACCAAAGAGGTAAAAACCTATCCACTATTAAATCTCATATGTTCCATCTCTAGAATATATTCAGAATAAGATCTTGTCTATTTACCTACAATCTTTAGATAAAATCACCATGCTCTTGTTTTTAAGTTATGATAAGATTAATTTTTAGTTTTAATTTTTAATTTCGTATTTGAACTATTGCTTTACTTTTATAGACAATCTCTCAGGTTTGTCTTTTGTCTCTCTGTCTTCTAGTTTTCTCACAGAAGTCAAAGTTATTCATTTCATATATAAGTCAAATCATGTAATGCCTGTGTTAAAAAATCTATTATCATTTCCCACCTCACTGAGAAAAAAATGGTAACTTTTCACCCTGGCTTGGAAATTCTCATGTATCTTGGTTTTGCCTACCTCATTAACCACAAATACTTTCATTCTTGCTTCATCGATTTTACTTCAACTACCCTGGTCTTCTCTACACTTCTCAAACTTCTGCTATTACTTTAATTTTTGTACTTAACCAATCCACCTGGAATATTCCATCAGAATTCACCAAGTTCATTTCCTCAATGTTTAATTCTTTTTCTTTTAAAAGGCCAGCTTCACAGAGAAGCTTTTCAGAAGACCAGAGATAAAATAGGACTCACATATTTCAATGTCCAGTCCCTCTTTATCAATTTTCCTTTTTATATGTAGCCACACACAAAAATATGTCCCTCTGAACATTCAATTTGATGGTTATGCACAGTAAGTTATCATAAAGCTTCTAGAATGAGAAAAATCTGTCACACATATATCAAAAACAAGATAAAAACATAAATATGCGATAAGTCTGTATGTGTTCATTATAGTATTAGTAGAAGGCACTAAACAATAATGAAAGACACACCAAATAAAATTTAGCCATATACTACTGATCTCAATATACTGGGCCTCTACAAGAATGGTATTGAAGATGAACTAGGCATAAACAGTCAGTTTTTATTTACTAGTGACTATAAGTTTAAAATGAGATTTACACTCACACAAAAGTTTGGCTCTGGGGGAGACCTATATAAGCATGTCTAAAATAGTGCTAAGTGTTATAAGGAAAGATTCACTATAAATATTCTTTAGGAAATTTTTATATATCTATGTATTTCCTCAGAGAACCAATTGTGTATAGTTGCAGATAGTTAGAGATATTTGTACTCTTTTTAAAAATCTTTTGAAGGCATTCAAATGACATAGCAAAAATAATTATTTAATTAATTGCAATAGTTTTCTATATAATCACAAAATATAAAGGGGGTACGTGCTCTCTCTCCACGTGCATTTGGTGGTTAGATCATTTTCCCACCCCAGATGGCTGACATCAATGGATGAAAGAAAGATAAAACAGGAGCCAGGCTGTTTGGTGATCACTTGCCATTCATTTCTTCCTTCGTCTCCTTGCAGTCTTCACTGCCCACATCCTCTACTTCAGCCCACTCTCCCAGTCTAGTTATTCCCCTTCTCCATGTGTTGAGGATAGCAATTACACACAGGTGATGTGGCACAATCAGCATATGTAAAGACCCTTCCTTCTGGGGAGACTGTTTTTAAAATAAGATAAAGAGATTCTCTCAAGGACCAAATACTGTCTAGGAGTGTGTTTCACCTTTCCTTAGTCCAACAACCATTTAGACATTCATCTTAATTCTACTTCTAAATATAAGTCATTTTGTATGGACATAGTAAGAGTTACATTAAGCTTATAGGGTGGATCTCCTGAGGACATCTCACTATAGATCCCAGACTACAGTGTTCAGGCAAGATTAGTTTTTTCCTAACCCTAGCAGGGTCCTAATTCGGTTGTTATTCTTTGGATTATGACATAATTTATTCATGATCATTCCTTTAAATTATAGTTAAGTACTATGGCACTTGGCTTGGACTGTTTCGATGCCAGGGTAGCTCACAGCTTGCCCTGGTTTCTATCCAGTCCCTCATTAGTACCCAGCTTTCAGGGTGCTAGGAACTAAGGGCAAATGAGACTTAAATTGAGAAAATAGATGCCCAGGAGTGAATAATTCTTCAGAGTCAACTAACTTCCAAGTTACAAAAGCATAGCATTAACTGTCTTCCTGTGTCTATACAAAAAAAGACATTCATCTGAAGTAAACTATGCAAATAACATAAGGAAAGGAGAAAAGCAATATTTCACTTAAAATCACAAAATCAGAGATTTCTGAAGAATTTGACTTTACACTGCTTTGAGGATAAAGGTGATTAACTGGTTGAGGAAGGAAGAGAGCATAGAGAAGTTAAAATAAACACAGAGGAACAGGAGCACATTGGGAGCACTGGGATGGGTGCAATTCAACAAACTCAAGCTCCCTGTGGCCAGGGAGAAAGGAAAAACCAATGTTACCCTACAGTTATCTAATTTTAAAACCTCAACAGTGAAAAATAAGAGAGGCAATGTCATATATCACCGTCACCATTAATTTTGATCACTTCTAAGACTAAAAGAAAATAATGCAAGATAAATATAAAAATTTTTAAGAGGGCCAAAACATAACTCAGACTGGAGTACATTCAAGGTACATACTCAAAACCAAGTTTGATATCCAATACTGCATGGCTCCCCAGATGCCCAGAACACAGGTCTGTCCTTTGGTGGCCCTCAGCAATTCCAGGACAGAGTTGGGAGGTCACCAGGTCTACAAAGCCAAGCCTCAGGACCCAACTACGGCCCTGTCATACCCACAGAGTCAGATTATGTATAGTCAGTGGTTTTAGATTTACATTAACTTTAATATACTTTAACGTGCAAAATTCAAAACAAACCAAAACATGGAAGTCCCTTATATTTATTGGTAAAATAAACAAAACTAGGCCCCTGAACACCACTTAGGAAGCTTCCTTCCCTACCTCCCATACACAAAGCTGAGGAACACAGAGAGAAGCAGGTGATGAACTTAGAAACAACAGCAAACCCAAGAAGAGTATTCTTAAATAATCCCTTACATGACCTCAAATATGTGAAGACTTACATACTTTAAATATGAAAATTATGTGATATTTCTTGAACAATACTGAACTCAGCTACTTAATAAAATTATGACTGAGAGAAACATGCATATATATTAGATATATATCATTAATTTTTAAACCTTAAACTATATGCAATACTACACAAAAGCAACTACAACATTTTTTATATGAAGCTAACAAAAGCATTTTTCTACTTCTTTTCAACATTTTTAACCATGCTTTATTAGTATTAGCATCCTTGTCTGTGACTTTCCATGATTTTTTGACATACATTGGAACAGAAAATACAGGAGGCATCAATCTATCAAGTAAAGAGTAAACACCATTAATTTTATCCACATATACTGTCACATCAGTCCATAAAAATCAGAGACACTGTCAAGTAAATTTGAACAAAATATGCACCATGTCACAAAGTAAGGATGCATATCTGGAAGCCAATCCTCAGACCTTTGATGGTGTGCTAAGAGTATTGTACAGGAAATAAGCACATAAAATTTTTTGGCGGGGGGGTCATTCTATAGAAGTGAAGCTTAGAAGATGCTGATGTACCTCCCAGTGACTCTTGACCATCTTGACGGCAGGTTCAATGTGAGAGCCCAAGGGTACGTTCTGCTGGAGTTTTGAGGTGATATGAATTATTGGGCCACGGTGGCAGTGCCAGGGCCGTCCAGGGTTATACCTAACAATGTTTAGGTCACCACATGTTCCCAAGGATTAAATCCAGGTTGACTGCATGCAATCCAAGTGACTTACCCTCTATACTATCGCTATCTCTCTGGCTGCCCTACAACATTTTCATTCAAAATTTATATGGAAAATATTCAATAATAGATTTGTATTACATATTGTTTAAACTTCACAAAGATAAAATTTTTATTCATTTACTGTGGAATTATATTTATTTTCTTTCATAATGCATTTAATATTTAACATTTTTCTATTCTTTTATGCTCTGGAATGCACTTTAATACTTTTCATGAAAAATATTCTTTAATATACAAAACTTAATATAAATTGAAACAGAATTTTTTTTTTTGCTTTTTGGGTCACACATGGTGATGCACAGGGGTTACTCCTGGCTTTGCACTCAGATATCACTCCTGGCAGTGCTCAGGGTACCATATGGGATGCTGGGAATCGAACCTGGGTCAGCTGCGTGCAAGGCAAACGCCCTACCTGCTGTGCTATCTCTCCAGCCCCAAAACAGAAATTTTTTTAATAAACAACTAGTTATGCTCAGACATCCCCCACTTTTGAGACACACAGTGTTTCTTTTTATTAGTTTACTTGCTCTAGACAACTAAATACTATCATTACTTGATTTCCAGACACCAAGACTTAATCATATGAAATAATGTATTTCTATTTGGTGTCTTTAGTATTTAATAGGTAGATGTTTTGATTAGTGAATTCTATTTTATTGTATGACCAAGTGAGTGAATCATTTTGCATTCTCCCATTATTAGACTATTAATTGCTTCTATTATAATTGTTTCTAGCTTGTGTGAAATTTTTATACAACCATTTCTATAGATTAAGATATTTCTCTAGATAAATCTATAAAAGTAACTTTATCTTGATATATAATTGAAATAGGATTTCCTGAGTCTTGGTGGATCATTTATATTATGCTATAAATGTTATATATCTTGATTTAGTTTTCATTAACAAAATAATTATATTTGCCAATGATTAAATAACTTAATCACTTAAAGTAAAGTAAAGTAAAGGCCCTCCCGTTGATTATCAATTTGCTCGAGCGGGCCCAGTAACGTCTCCATTGGAGACTTTGTTGTTACTGTGTCTGGCATATCGAATATGTCACGGGGAGCTTGCCAGGCTCTGCCGTGCTGGCGAGATACTCTAGGTAGCTTGCCGGGCTCTCCAAGAGGGCGGAGGAATCGAACTCGGGTTGGCCATGTTGGCTGCGTGCAAGACAAACGTCCTACCACTGTGTTATCGCTCCGGGCCCTCTTAATCAGTTGATCACTTGAAATATCGTTACTCATTGATTTGCTCGAGTGGGCACCAGCAACATCTCCAATCGTCCCTGCTGCATGCTGGTGTAGTCCAATGGCATCTGCTCATTCTAGGAACATGAAGAGCTTCAAACTGATCGTTCAGGATCTTGACGAAGAAGTCTGACCATCTTGTAGGTGGGCAGCCACACAATCTTTTGAAGTCCCATGGAATCCAGTCGATAATGGCTCTAGTCCAGAGAGCTCTCCAAATCTCATTATATTACAAGCCCATCTGATTTTCAATGCCTTAGCAAACAAGGCAGCATCCCTGATTCTTGACCATCGACGGAGGTCAGAACTCCAGATTCTTTCTCTCATTTGAGTGAAGCATGGTACTCCAAGAATAGATCTTTTGATTCCTCTTTGGGAGACATAAATAGAATTCTCATCCTGTTTTCGTAGAGCCCAGTTCTCTGAGGCATATGTTAATGCAGGAAGAACAGTGGATTCAAAGAGATATGCCTGGAGCCAGAGGTTCTTCATCCTCTTAGCTATTTCTTTGACGTTCTTGAAGATGTTCCAAGCCCTTCTCTTCCTCCTGCACAACTCAGGTGCTAGGTCATTAATCATGTTGACTTCTCGACATAGGTACACATTAACTGTTGCATTCGGAGATGATCATTCCATTGAGAGTGAATGGAACATCAAGAAAGAGACCGTTTCTCATAAACATTGTCTTCAGGAGGTTCAGCTGGAGTCCGACCTTTCCACACTCACAGTCGAAGCCGGCCAGCATTTGTGCCTCTTGGCTAATGTTTGGTGTTATTAGAATGATGTCATCAGCAAAGCGGAGGTGGTGTAGTTGCCGACCATCCATCTATCTTCACTCCCATTCCTTCACATTCCAGTCATGGCATTATGTTCTCGATGGTGGCACTGAAGAGTTTCAGTAAAATGCTATCACCCTGCTGACAGAATGGAAGCTTGCATTCAGACAGGAAGCGTGTGAAGAGTCGAGCCAGTGTACTGATGAGTACAGATGGCAGGTTTTTCAGGTGTTCAGGTCTGTCCTTGTCTGGCACTGGTGCTGTTCACTTCTTTACCAATGAAATGGCGTGTTAGATTTCTAAAGGGAGAACCTTGGGAATGACATATCCATCTTGCGGAATTTGGTATGTGGGCAAGTGGACGTGATTATTAAAGAGATCCAAGAAGAAGTTATGGATAATCTTCTCCATTGCCATTCTGGAAGATGTGAAAGATCCATCAGGATGTCTGAGGGTAGTCATTGTAGACTTGTAGTTGGCGAAGGACAGGTAGTTGTTGCAAAAGCTTTGTATGGCTTCTGCCACATCTGCCAGCACTGCTGCTCCTCTCTCTTTGATGTTTTCGTTTATTTTTTCTGTGCACTGTTTTGTGAGCTCGGACGTTTGCTTGTGGACGCCTGAGGCTTGTGCCAAGCCATGATGGCGAATAAGCTGAAGAGTTTTCAATGACATTCATTTTTTGTGACTATCTCTCTCTGTGTTCCTTGAACAATCATGAATGTGCTGAACCCGTCGATTATATTCCTCTTCAATGTTGTCAATGACAGCACCTTCCCATGTTGCTGCAATAGTACCAAAGAGCTCCCAGTTAGAGGTTGTTCTGGGAGTTCTCTTTTTAAACTTTGCACCCCTTTCTCCCTGCTCCATGAAGTAGAACTTTGCATGAAAGATACAGTGGTCTAATCCTGTTTGGAATTTTGGGATAATGGTGACATCAGTCAGGCAAAACCGTCGATTGAATATGATGTGGTCAATTTTGTTGTGGAACCATCCACTGGGAGACTTCCAAGTCCAATGTTTAGATTCAGCCTTCTGGAACTGTGTGTTACCATGGATGGTTTTGATTGACATGATGAACTCAGTCTCTCACCTTGTTCATTCCATTCTAGGCCATGATTCTGGATGTGGAGTTTTTCAGCTGATCTTCTCGGTTCTATCTTGGCATTAAAATCACCGACAATGATCTTATAGAAGGCGCAGTCTTCTTTATAGAACTTCTCCAGCTCCATGTGAACTTCTCAATTTATCCTTTATCATAATTGGATGTTGGTGTGTAGACAACAAAGATAGAAACTGCTGGCAGTGAGCCACATCTATTCAAGTGTAATCCTCCTATTCCTATTTTTAGGCATTTGAGTGAATCAATGCTCATGGCCAAGTTTGTGTTGACAAGGACACTGAAAACACCGATGCCTCTTTTTTTCTCATGTTCCGAGGAGCAGTTCTTCTCCAGTGTCAAAAACGGTGTGATGTGATTGATTCCTTTTTGTCTCAGTCAGACCAATGATGTTGTACTTGATCTTTCATTCTTGTACCATCAGTTCCTCGATGGATGCATTTGATGCCAGCGTGCATGCATTAAAAGTACAGACAGTCATTTTTGTCTTTCTTTCTTTTGGGAGCCTAATTCGGCCTTGAGATGTTATCAGGCGCTCCTTTTTCATCCTTCTTAATGCTGCCATATCGGTGACTCTTTCAGGGTCAGGGGAATGAGACCCATTGTATTTACTGGTTTTGGCATATTGAATACACCATGGATAGCTTGCCAGACTCTGCCATGCGGGCGGGATACTCTCGGTAGCTTGCCAGGCTCTCCGAGAGGGATAGAGGCTTTTAAGGCAGCCTCTGATTGCCCTTGCAGGTGTTCCCATGGTTCAAACCATATTTAAATGCTATCAAATATGATGCGGTAATCCTGAAAGATGGGTATTAAAAGTTTGATGATGTGTTGTGTGGCCGCTTTGCAGCTGTGCGGTCTGGAAAGCTTCCTGGAATGTGGCATGGCTGAATAGTGGAGGTAGTGGAGGTAGTGGTCTGCTGTTGAGGTATTTATCTGGTACCGGTAGGGTGGGTCTTCTGTTCGGAATCCCTGGCTCGCCAGAGTACCCCACTAGCCAGCCACCGCCACCCTCCAGGACGCTTTCTGGACACTCAGGACAAGACACACACGAATGAATCCCCACAGAACTAGGTAAGCAGAACTCTGAGACCTTGGACTCTAGGCTCAACGGACCTGGGAACAAAGATCCTCTGCCTGCTCCCACCAAAGTCAGGTGACCAAGGGATTAAAATCAGGAGCCCCACCCTCCCCTCCCCTGTCTGCTTCCACCAACTGCTGGCTTATATAACTATAAATGTAATATCACCACATTTTACTGTATGTAATATTTTTATCACCTCTTAATTGTTTATAATGCCAAAATTCAAGCACAACAACCCATTAACTTCATTTACAGAGGATTCTGTTAATGAGTTTTTATGTAGATTATAATCATCCTGAGCTTTAACAGCAACTTTCATTGTACTTAGAGAAAATATTATCATTAATTTGTAGACAAGGAAAGTAAGGATTCTGATGCAATGGTGAATACATTGCATTTGAAATATTTCCTAAATATACTTGGAGTTAACAACCACATTTTCTCTCTTTTATATATTCATTGGGGTCATGGTGGAGTAGATGGAAATGTTGGTTCCATCCCATGAAACTTTTAGAAAGCTGAGGAGTGACTTGTAGAAATTATAGGACTTAATAAATCAAAGAGCTTAACAGCATCCCAGTAATAAAGCTATGCTCAGAGCAGATACTCCTTTCAATCCAAAGCTCTCTTTTATATATTTTATGGATCCATTACATTATTGTGTGACTATTTGTCATGAAATACAAAAAAATCTATATTTGTGTATCTTTGTCTTCCTTTGCAATTCCTTTCCCTTATCGCCTGGGGAAATCACATTGTTAGGAGTGGCGATTAATTTGGCATTCAAACCTCAATCCAGGGCTATAAAAATGAAAACCAAATGAGGTAGTATATTCTCAACTCTTCTCATAATTTCTACTCAGAGATATATTCCTATCTCTAAGCCATTTATCGAAAACAGTGACTTAGCTAAACAATTGCTAAATCTTCACTATCTGTATGTATTAATATAAACTAAGGACAGAGCCAGGTAGAACTAAGAAAAATTTATTGGGGTAGTACCTTGTAGAAAAATGGAGAAAGACAGGTCACATTTGTCCTACATATGACAGAAGTTACTTGGATTGACCTAGTTATCTCCATGAAGAAATCAAGTGTGGTATTCCTCCACCATTCCATTTTCAAAATCTTAAATGGAACTGATATCAAGAATGTTATACATAATCTCAAATTATTTGAATCTGTGGAGCTAAATCTATTTATTTTAAACACTATTCAGATTGAGTCATTCAGTTCAAGAATGACTCTCTTGTGACCTTGGCTTCAAGAACAAAGGAAGTTATTACTAAATCTACTGAAGTTATTCTTTCTTCCATATACCCCAACTTTTATTGAAGTACTATGAATTATGATATAATTCAAATCATACAATGTGTTTATTTTCATACAATTTTTTAACACCACACAAACCAGAATGTGAGCTTCCCTCTACCAGTGATCCATTAATCTTGGATCCCTCCCATTCATGCATCCCACTTCCCTTTGGTAAACTCCATTCTGTAGGTAATTTCTCCAGTTCTTTTGTCTTTGGTTATTGGACCTATTACTCTCGTGTCTTCTATAAACAAACTTGCAATCCTTATATAAATTCTACTTAACTATTTGTGTTCAGCTGACATTTTTGCACAAACGAGTAACAAAAAGTAAGAACATCTAAAAATATTTTGAAATCAGACCAGGAATTTAGTACAGGGGTTAAAACCAGGCCTGATTCCTGAAACAACTCCCAACAATTGTAGTGGGTGTGGTCCTGGAGGCCTCCACACCACACTCGGTTGGTCTTGGTGGACTCCAGCACTATAGTGTCAAAGCAGTACTTGAATCCTCTAGCCTTAGTACTGAACTGTCAGTTCAATTGGCCTGGTATCAGTGGGAGTGGTCCAAAGGGTCATGAATACTGTTTGAAGGACCCAAAGAAAATAAATAATATTTGGAAATTAATTAACCATAAAATATCAGAAGTCTCTTAAATCGATTCAGCCATCTCAGAAAATGACAGAAAGTGCTAAACTTTACAAAATTCACAATTCCCAAAATTTGACAGAACTGAACTTTTTCTCTAGTAAATTGATCTAGTAAAGATAATCTGCAATTTGATATTTTTAAACATTAAAGTATAAATCATTAACACAGTTTACTGTCAATATTTCATTTTTCCTATTATCACCATGTTGATTTCTCCAGTTTTGCTTCTGAGTAACATGGTCACAGGGCACCAATGCAACTCAGGTTTCAAATCATCACAATCCCACTTTTAAAATCATATGTTTCTTGATTTTAAAATATTCACTATGCTTTCTCTCTCAACAATGATATTTTAATTCACTATCCTTTGTTCTAGGTTGATGAGGGTACAATTCATATCAAGCCAAATACAGAATCATCACTACTGCATAACCTCCATCACCCAGAAAATCCACCCACCTACCTGTATTATGTATTCAGTGCAGAGCCAGGAGTAGAGCCTGTGTGTGGTCCCACCCTCAAAATAAATTTAAACCATGAATAAATAAATATAACAATAAAAAATTTGAATAAGTAAATCTAGAAAAGATGAACACATTAAAGGTCATTATACAAATTTCTTTGGAAATTATTAAAAGGGAAATAAAAATGAAACTATATGCTATGCCTAGAAATCAAAACTATCATAAAGTCTAAGTTTTTGCAAAACTGACCCATAAGACTTAAGAAATTCCAAGGAAATTTTAGATTAAGCAAAAATATAATAATATATAAATATAATAATAGTATATATACATTAAAAATGTATACTAAAGGGGTTAAAAATAAGCAAGATGCACCTAAAGATGAAAAGTTGTGGAATATTCTCTAAATGCAGTTTTTAAGACAGTGTAATATTAATCTGTAATTGATAAACTGACAAAAAAGATATAAAAATATTCTTAAAATAGACTAATGTGTGTTTAGAAATTTAATGAAAGACAGAAATATCACTGATGTCTATTCGGGAAATGTGAATTCTTCAATTTTTTTTTCTAGAAAACTTGGGTATCTCTAGGGGAAAATAATTGAATTCCCATCTTAAACTATATAAAGCGATCAATTCCATGTGACTGAAATAATATAGATATTGTAAACCACAAAATCTTTAGAAAGCATCATGTTCTTAAGTTTTAAATTAGAACTATGTTTGTTTAAATATTGAAAATTAAAATTTTAGGGGTGGGAAATGTAGTTCAGTGGTAGAGTACATGCATTGTACTTGAGAAAACTTGGATCCGATTCCCAACACTAATACACAAATTAAAATTATTAAATTGAAAACATTTGCAATAGTAACGTTAGAAACATCTTTTCACTGATGTAAATCATAGTAAGAATAAGAAATAAATCATAATTTGTTCAAATTTTAGAAATTGTGTACACAAATAAATGATGCACTATTGTTAGCAATACAACTTGCTACAATCTCCTTAGAAAAGTATCTGCTATTACTTTTCAAATAAAGAGAAACCAATATTTACAATACTTAGCTACATATATTCTTTAATCAAATATGTTTATGTGCCACAGTACACATATTCATATTTGCACAATTGGTAATAACGAATCAGAAGAAGATCAATTTCCATCAAGAATAGTTAGAACAATACCTTGAATTTGTGGGCTGGAGTGATAGCACAGCGGGTAGGGTGTTTGCCTTGCATGCAGCCGACATAGCTGACCTGAGTTCGATTCCTCTGCCCCTCTTGGAGATCCCGGCAAGCTACGGAGAGTATTTCGCCTGCAGAGCAAAGCCTGGAAACCTACCCGTGACATATTTGATATGCCAAACACAGTAATAACAAGTCTCACAATGGAGACATTACTGGGCCCTCTCGAGCAAATTGATGAACAACGGGATGACAGTGCTATAGTGCTACCTTGTATTTGTATAAAAGTTTAAATAATCAATTAAATATATCTATAGAAGTCATCATTCTCAATTGCATAAAAATAGAATTCGCAGGAATAAAAATATAACTCACAAATGAGTATATCCTATATATTAATTTATAAAAAGTAAAACAAAATTAGAAAAAAATTAAATGTTGTATTGGCTCAATGCATTTAATAAACTGAAAACCCATCAAGACAAACAATGTAAGCACAGGAAAGCAAATTTTCATAAAGAAACCAGACAGAACTTACTTTCTTATGCTAGTATTTCATGAAGTGTTTATTTTATATTTTTGATTATTAAAAAGGTAAAGGTAAAGGCCCTCCCGTTGATATTAAACCTACTTTATTTCATACTAACTTTCATATCTTTAAAATACCACTAATGAAATATGAAACCTTAAATTTTCTGAAAAAAGTCCCATTTGAAGATAATAATTTGAAAATCTCTACTTCAACTTCTCATTTTTTAGTTTGATTTTGGGACCACATTTGAAGGTGCCCACAGGTTACTCCTAATTCTCCATTCAGGATTCATTCCTGATGAGTTCAGGGAAACATGGAACTCAGGATTGAACCTGCATTGCCAGCATGAAAAGCAAGCAACTTACATGCTGTTTTTTTTTTTTATCACTCTAGCCTCCTCCATTTCTCTTTTTTTCTAACAACCAGGTATAAGACTCTGCTGACTTACATACTTTATTATGTAACAAGGACACATTAAAAACCTCTGAATTCAAAATAAGAAAAAGTGTTCTCACATATGGTGGACAAAGTTCTTCTGAAGAAAAAGAAAGCAAATACTGAAAATGCTGTTATTAGACAAACCCTCAACCAACACTTCTCATGGGAGACAGACGTATCCCAAGACTAGCATCTTTCATTAAAAGAATGGAACGATGGTACATGTACTGAGAATATGTACAAGAAAATTTCCTCCATGAGTTGGATTTGAGAAGCACAAGAAATAAGGCTAAAGAGAAGTTAGGCACAATAGCCATGTTTTCATGAAGTCGTCCTCTCATGATATCAGGGAAGAAGCCATGGCATTTCCAAATATTTGTAACACCTATTACTATTTGGTGATAAGATGTAAAGGTCACATAATATCACACATAAAATCAATGAAAATAAAGGAAATTCTTGCAATTCACTCTTCTTTGAAAAGTAGTAAACAACTGATAATGTGTGTATATGAGTTGGGACTATCACTGTATCACTATATCACTGTCATCCTGTTGTTCATCGATTTCCTCGAGCAGGCACTAGTAACATCTCCTCTGTCCTAGCCCTGAGATTTTAGAAAGTGCCACATTTGAGGATCTTTCAAGGGTCAGGAGAATGAGACCCATCATTGTTACTGGGTTTTGGCATATTGAATACACCACGGGCAGTTTGCCAGACTCTGCCGTGTGGGCAGGATACTTTTGGTAGCCGGCCAGGTTCTCCAGAGTAAGAGCTAGATAATAAGATGTTGCACGGTCACGCGCTTCCAGGAGCTAGAAAACTAGCATAGCTGTACTACAAGAAAATGAAGGAAGCTAGAAAACTAGCTAGCTATTTGGAAGAAAATTTCATTACACAAAATATTAATCAGACCATTATCTCTCTAAAATCTCTGAAATGAAACACAAAAGCACAAATTGCAGAAGCAAACTGCAGCAACTGCCAACAGCAAGAAGTTAACAATGAGTAGGCAGTGTTCAAAGTATATGTCTGATAAATATAAAGTTCATCCATTACATAAATTAAAGTTAGTTGAAAAGATGACAAAAAGAAAAGATGTAAAGAGAAGCACTGATCACAAATTATATAAATCATAATTTTAAATATCATTGAATAAATAATTAGAATTAAATAGAAACTTCTGCATTTAGAAGAAAAATATCTCATACATTTCTAAAACTGAATACCAATTTCAAAAGAAATTGATAATTATAACTTTCTTACGTTATAGTAAACTCCTCTGCAATATAGTGACTGTTTTGGTCAGTTGGGAACCTCATCTTGCAGTGCTCAGGGCTTACTTCTGGTTCTGTGTTCAGGAATCACTTATGATAGGGTTTGGGTGACCATACTGGGGATTGAACCTGACTGGACCACATACAAAATGCAGTGTCTTTTAATGAAAACATATTATTTGCTCATATTCTGTTGGTGAGGGACAGCTAAGCTAGAGAGTTCTTTTGCTTTCTGTACTGTCAGCTGTAGTATAAACGAGACTAGAAGTTCAGATACATATTCCTACACATGGCCTCTCTACATGGCTGATGTGGGCTTCATCCCAGGTGAACTCAGTTATTGTGACTGGCAAGAGAGAGTAAAACAAAATCTCTAGAAAACTTTTAACAATATCACATTTCCACCACACTCTGTTTTTTCAGGACAAAGAGAGCCTGTACAAACTCCAAGGAAAGGGTGAAATTCTCAGTACTCAAGATGGTGGGGGTTGGCAAAGAGTTTTTAGCCTTCTCTAATCTATAATTCAACAAATACATCATTAAAAATACTGGAAATGAAATGAAAATAATGTGTTGAAAATGTACTTTGTGTTCCTGGAAAATCTGAACCCTAACACTTGCAATCAAAATTTAATATTCCACTTTTCACAGACTCCAAATAATACAAATAGTTAACAATTGTTAAGAATGGTACTTAGGTCCTGGAGTGATAGCATAGTGGGTAGGGCATTTGCCTTGCACGTGACCGACCCAGGTTTTATTCCTCTGTTCCTCTTGGAGAGCCAGGCAAGCTACCAATAATATCCCACCTGCACGGCAGAGCCTGGCAAGCTACCCAGGGCGTATTCAAAATGCCAAAAATATTAACAACAAGTCTCACAATGGAGACATTACTGGTGCCTGCTCAAGCAAATAGATGAACAATGGGAGAACAGTGACAGTGACAGTGCCTTAGGTCCTGGGGAGATAGCTCAAAGGGCTGGAGCATATTTTCATGGGGTGCCAACGTTTGATCCCGGACACTCATGTCCCCTCAATAGGGCTGGTTATCTCTTCCTGGACACCCCCCAGTCCCCAAAGAGTGATATTCAGTATCTATATGTCAGACATAGTGTTTTCATATTTACCAGATAAAAACACCCCATGAAATTCTTGGGACCTATTTATACAAAAAACATTTGTTTGCTAACTACAGATATTTAATATTATCTGGAAATACTTCAATACTGTTCTTTAAGAAATAGAAATACAACTCTAATTAACTAAAGATAATTACAATGCTAAAGCAAAACAACTGAAAGAAAGCATTAAATTCAACAAAATGGTAAAATAAATATAATGATTTTTGTTAAAATTTTTTTAATTTATTTTTAATTTTATTTAATTCTCTAATTGAATCACAGTGAGATACACAGTTACAAAGCTATTTATGATTGGGTTTCAATCATAATGTTCTAACACTTATCCCTTAACCAGTGTACATTCCCCACACTGATGTCCCCAGTTTCCCTACCCACCACCCCCATACCTATGGTAGGCACTTTTCTTCTCTTTCTAGCATGAGACTTGACTATGCTTTAAGGACAAGTAATTAACCACTGGATAATATGTGTGAATGTGGGGACTGAAACATGACAAGGAGCAAAAATGTGCAATTTTTTTATGGCTAATACAAAGAATTAGCTTATAAGTTAAACATGACTATTCAAGTAATAAGACAGAGAACACAATAAACAGCACAATGAAAGACACAAAGAAAAAATAAAACTTAGTTAAAATCTAGAATTGGAGAAAATTGAACAAGAGAAGAGAAAATAAATTATACTATATTTTATCAATGCTTGTGGTAGGTATATAAGTAAGGGGCCCAGCAGGAAAAGAGCACGCTGAAAATAAGAAAAACTAATGTAAGTATATTTTATAATTTACAATGCATGGTTTTAGAAAACCAGAATATTGCTAGCCTAGAAAGAACAGAGAAGCAATACAAGAGCTATGTAAAAACCTTGACTTTCTTCTTCTATCACAATTCTACTTCATATAAGTACTCCTCAATGGTTGCAACCAATAAGAAATCAGAGTTCATAACAGTCTGACTAGTCAAACAGACAAAACTGAGGGAGAAAAAATACTTCATTATGGGGTGAAGCAAGAATGGGATAACAGAAAGTACCTGTTCTGGAAAAATATACAGCTAAAGTCGGAAAAATCACAGAACTTTTCTACCACCCTGCTGAGAAAAAACCAGTGGAGTACTCCAGATGGACCGGATGCCCTATCAGGAAAAGAACACTACTGTGATGCCAAAAACTTCAGTCCATTAGAGAAGTCAAAAGTGAAAATTTTTGCCCTGGGAAATTGGGGGTATGAGGAGGGTGGCATAAGACCAACAAGCAACAATGAGGAAATAATTACTATTCCAACCAAAATAATCCTACAATCCTATTCTTAGAAGGACAAATGGGAATCACAAGATGGTTAGATAAATAAAGGGTCAACATTAGCAACAAGTATCAGCTCAGTGATCACACAATTTTGCTGGGAGATGTTGTATCTGATCTTTCTACATAGAAACATAACCCAAGGACAGTTTTTTAGGTGAGCTCCCACACCAAGACAATAGCTGAGCAATATAAATCTTGAGTGATTCTTCCTTATCTGTAGCCCAAAAAACCCAACCTCTCTGAATCATGTCTGATTGCTAGAAAGTAGGTTGCACAACGATATTCAGAAAGTACTTTGTGGACCTCCAAAAGCTAGTAAATGGATAATGCTTCCAGCTCTGCCCCCACTCAGCCCCAGAGGACATATTTTGTGATTGATGCCTCAGCTTCTTTATAGAGAAAAAATGTGCGAAGGACACAGAAACTGAGAACTCAACTCGTTTCCAGGAGAAAGCACACCAGCAGGAAGAATAGGGGTGGGAGGGACTGGGACAATGGTAAAGGGAGTGGTGTACAAAACCATACCAACAAAAGTTTAGTAAAACACACTGAATTTTTAATTTATAATGTTTTGTTTTGTTTTGGGCCACAATCAGCAATGCTGAAGGGTTACCCTGGACTCTCTGCTCAGGAATCACTCCTGGTGAGCTCATGGGATCATATGGGGTGCCAGGAATAGAACCCAAGTCTTGCAAGGCAAGCACCCTACCTATTGTACTATAACTCTGGCCCCAATTTATAAATATTTTAGGAGTAATAAGAATGGTTATAAACAGGTATGGGCATTATGTAGCCATTAAGGTATCAACATATAATGAGTATTTCAACTCATTACTGTATCACTGTCATCCCGTTGTTCATCTATTTACTTGAGCAGGTGTCAGTAAAGTCTGCATTCATCCCAGCCCTGAGATTTTTGCAGCCTCTCCTTACTCGTCTTTCCCTACGCTGCTGTGTTGGAAGCTCTTTCAGGGTCAGGAGAATGAGACCCGTTATTGTTAGTGTTTTTGGAATACTTAATACACCACAGTTAGCTTGCCAGGCTCTGCGTGTGTGCAGGATACTCTCGGTAGCTTGCCAAGCTCTCCGATATATATATATATATATATATATATATATATATATATATATATATATTCCCTTTATGATTTGTTGCCTACTATCTGAACCCTATGAAATATGGAGTGGTAATTATGAAAAATGGGTAGGGAGTATCATATGATATGTTGCACGGCCACGACTATTACATTACATGAAAGTCATCCAATATAGAGAGTGCCTACCAGAGGACCTGAAAAAAGACATTAAAAGGAATATAATACTAAGAGTACTTGACAACCTATTGTCACCACTAGACAGAACAAGAAAATAGAAATCAACAAGGAATTAGCAGTTGGAAAAAGGGAGCTGGAAGTTTTGGGATCAGTAGATATTCACAGGAGTTTCCAACCATAAATACTCTAAATACACATTCCTTCTGCTGCACATGAAAAGTCAGTTAGTATATTACATGTGACAAGTATCAAAAGTTAAGAAAATTAAAATTACATCAATAATTCTTTTAGTTCACAATATTATATGTAGAAATTAACATGAAAAAGTGGGGCTGGGGTCGCAGGGAAACAAGAGACAGTTTAAACAGTAGAATACAAAACACTGATTTTGATCCTGCTAGCCCAAGAACACTGCTCATATGATACTGGTTACCCACTGAGAAACACCAAGGTGGTGCTGTGGCATTTGAACTGCCCACTCGTCCCATTTTATTGAATCATCTAGCTAACACTGCTAGACTGAACATTGATGAATGGCTTTGATAACACCAAGCACTGGAAAGAAGAGGATGACTCATATGAAAAGAAAAAATAAATAATCTGGTTATGAAATACAACAAAACCAAACAATTACCATACATTTTAAACTAAACATTATATAAAACAACTGCATTGTAGCACTTTATTCCTGTTGTTCATCGATTTGCTCGAGTAGGCACCAGTAACGTCTCCATAGTGAGACTTGTTGTTACTGTTTTTGGCATATTGAATAACCACAGGGAACTTGCCAGGCTCTGTCATGTGGGTGGGATACTCTCAGTAAAGCCAGAGTAACTGAGTGGAAATAGAACATGAGGTTGAAATACAATTAGATTTTGTGAGCTAGTGACACCTTTCTTAACCCAGTAGTCCAAAGAAACATTGCCATAAATTTGTCACCGAAAGAGGTCCCATTCAAGACTCCCAGGGAACACTATCGATAATTCTGCCAGAACAAAATATAAAATAAAGGTATAGGATTAACTGGGATTCATTGTAACTGATAAATAAAGAATTGTCTCCAAGCTAAAATCATTATGTGACTGACAAGAGTTTTGATCTGTATTTCCATGCTGTATCTATGGGCAGAGTCTCCTACCCTGTGCCTGACTGTCTCCACCAGGGCCCAACAGCTGAAGACCACCGAGGCCCAGCCAAGGCCATGCTGGGACCACTCTCCACACACTTGGATGAGCCTCACGCATAAAAGAACTGGCAGAGGTACCCAGGTGTGTGGGACCTGGGGCTGAGATCTCCAAGCCTGCAGGGTTTGGGACTGGACCTGCCAGTAACTAGACAGTTACACCCACCAACTGCCGTGTAACTCCAACAACGGCCAGGATCCAGAGATTATCACACTCAGCTCCCGGAAGACATCTTATCATCTAATTCCTACTTTGGACAAACTGGCAGGCTACCAAATGTAACCTGCCCACACGGCAGAGTCTGGCAAACTCCCCGTGGTATACCCAATATGTCACATACCAGTAACAATGATGGGTCTCATTCTCCTAACCCTGAAAAAGCCTTGAATATGGCACTTTTAAAAAAAATCTCAGGGCTAGGACGAAGAAGACGTTACTGGAACCTGCTCAAGGCAATCGACAAACAACAGGGTGGTCGTGATCGTGATCGTGATCTATGGGGAAAGGATCAGTGGTGATATCAATTTCTCCAAAATTTATATTTATTCTGGGAAAGTCTCTTGGCAATTGTGACTGGGTGAAAAAGTGTATAGGAGGTGGTGCGGAAAGGTGATTAAGTTTTACGTAAGAAGACTTATCAGCAATAGTACTGTAAACCATAGTGCAAAATCTTATGGAGAGGGGCCCTAGTGATAGTACAGCATGTAGGGCATTTGCCTTGCGTGCAGTCAACCTGGGTTCAATCTCTAGCACCCCATATGTCTCCCTAGCACCGCCAGGAAGTAGTTCCTGAGTGCAGAGTTAAGAGCAAATCCTGAGCATTGCTGGATGTGACCCCAAAAGAAAAAATAAAAAAACAAGCAAGCAAAAAACAACTTATGAGCAAAAAAAGCATTCCTCAAAGAAGAAGATTGGTGAATGGGAGAAAAATGGGTATGTGGGTTTGATGGGGCATAAGTGGACACTGGTGAAGGTATCAGTGTTGAAATACTGAATGTCTAAAGCCCAATAATAACTATGTAATTTTGCCATGAGTAAATAAATTTAAAATGTATATATTTTTTAAAAGGGTGTATCAAAGAAGAAATAAAATAATCCTTGGAAATATGAAAATTAAAACACTGGCTACCAAAACTTATAGGACACAGCAAAGGAACATGAAGAAGAAAGGTCATGGCCAAAAGGGCTAACATCATATATATTTAAGTCTCAAGTAAGGAGCTGGAGTGATAGTACAGAAAATAGGGCATTTACTTGTCTTGCAAGCTGCCATGCCTGATTTGATTCACAGCACCCCACAAACCAGGAGTACACTTGAATGTAGAACCTGGAGTAAGCCCTGAGAACCACTGTATATGCCCCACCAAAAAAGTACAAAATCAAATAAATAATATAATTATACATTTTAAAGAATGAGAAAAGGACTAACAAAAAAAATGCTAAGGAAGAGAATTACAAAAAATAAGGAGAAATACAGAAAGGTGAAATTGAAATATGTTTTATTGAAAAATAGACAAACTTTTAGGAAAAAAAACTAAACAAGCTAGAACCATGAAGAAAATAAAGGGAAAAAACACTAACAAGTAGGATCAGACAGAAATTATCCTTTTATATCTATGTAAAAGATATTCAGAACTGGTCCTGCCTGTCCTTGGATCTGTTTTGGTGTTTTTCATTTTTTACCCCTAACTATTTGATAGAACTCAAATAAGAAAAAATATCTGTAACTGAGGAAATACTTGTACTTATCAAAGAGCGATAGCAGGGCTGGAGCGATAGCACAGTGGGTAGGGCATTTTCCTTGCACACAGCCAACTCGGTCGGCCCAGGTTCAATTCCTTTGCCCCTCTTGGAGAGCCTGGAAAGCTACCGAGAGTATCTTGCCCACATGGCGAAGCCCAGCAAGCTACCCGTGATGCATTTGATATGCCAAACACAGTAACAAGTCTCACAATGGAGATGTTACTGGGCCCGCTCAAGTAAATCAATGAACAACAGGAGGACAGTGACAGTGACCATAAAAAAAATCACAGAAGCTCAGGAAAGACAAAAAATATAAAAATGTGTCAAAGAAGACAGGACTAAGATAATTTTTTGTTGTCCTTTTGTGGGGATTGTTTGTTTGCTTTGAGAGCCCCACTCAGTTGTGCTCAGGGCTTACTACTGACTCTGTATTCAAGGATCACTCCTGGCCAACTCAGAGACGATCTGGGATGCTGGGAATCCAAGTTTGGTAAGCCACATGCTAGGTACGTGCCATACTATTATTGGTTTAGCACAGGATTAATATAGTTTTAAGAGACACACATCTCTCAAGAACAAACAAGTTGGTATTACTTAAATTTCCTCTTACCAAAGAAACGTAAAAGTTCTAGATTATTTATGTGAAGGAGCAAATATTGCAATAAAAAGTAATGAGGAAAAATCTCACCATGATGCTTGATAATAAATTATAAAGAAAATATAATGCAGAATCTAGCAGACACTAAAATGAATAATAGAACAAAATCAATTGGAATTTTATACTGAAAATGCAAAACTAAAAAGAAAAATAAAGGGAACCTATTTATATAATTAAACAGGGTAACAAGTTTCAAGAGGAAAAATAGATAATTCCCATGGCTCATTAACATGAAATTATTAGAAAGCTAATTGTACAATTTTTATATCAAAACTATTAATATAGAGGGTAACATAAATGATTTGACCTCACAACTAACACCAAAGCCATCATCATACATAATTTGGAAATAGTACACTTTCACTGTCCTCTCATTGTTCATCAACTTACTCTAGCAGGCCCAGTAACATTGTGAGTCTTGTTACTGTGTTTGGTAGATGAATACATCACGAGTAGCTTGCGAGGCTTTGCTGTGCAGGCGAGATACTCTTGGTAGCTTGCCGGGCTCTCCGAGAGGGGCAGAGATATCTAACTCGGGTCGGCTGTGTAGGCTGCGTGCAAGACCGCTGTGCTATCGCTAGTACAAACATTCCCCAAAACTCAGAAGCAAAGTATAATGCCCATTGCCACTACTACTATTTAATATTGTCTTAGAGAATATTACTGTAGTGAATCAAGAAATATGAAAAACTGAATAGTGTGGAATTATCTATTTTTAAAACCAAAAATGTAAAGTTTAAAAATGAACTGCTACTGAAAGCCAGTAGTAGAATTCTAAAGGGTAAATAGATGTTATGCACGGAAACCTAAAGCAGTTGTGCACTGAATAAAAATGTTTAAAATATAAAAATAATAGTCTTAGGATAGTTGAGGTCATGTACTGTCATTGTTATTCTGAGGGTACTAAAGTCAATGGGGAATGCAAAAACAGCAAAAGAACAAAACTTTTCCTTCAGAGAAATAAAACTTCGCCCAAGGAAGCATCAACAATAGTACCGCCAATAGCAGCAGCCAATATCTGCAAATGGGCAACAAACCAGCAGCAAAAAATGGTTTGACCACTGACCAAAAAAATTTTTGGAATCTGGACAAAACCTTTTAGCCAATAACACTTACTCTTTGTGGGCAACCTCCCTCCTGACATCACTAAACAGGAAATGAGAAAACAGAAATAAGGGGAAGCTGGCAAAGTCCTTATTCACAAAGGCAAAGTGCTAGCTTAGATTTAACCCCTTCAACACATGAATTCTGGTGGAGACTGTCAATGTGTGAGCTGGGCAGCAGCCCATGGAAGGCAGCTCTGTGTGCGCTTTGCTGGTCATAGTGACTTGCACTTAGTCCGAAACTCAGTATGTGTCCAGTAGACTGCTGAAAGAAGGTGTTTTTCTGTGTCTTGTGTCTGGTCAGGTCTAGAAGCCTTTATTCATTGTGAATGGTCAAGGAAAAGACACTGTTGTATTCTCAGGCAACCATGTGCCTGGAAAGGTCTGGGAAAATATAATGAAGGCACTTTCCTGGTAACCATATTTTCAAGGAGTGTGACTGTGAACTCAATGAATCATCTCAATAATGACAAAATTTGTAGAAAAGCTGTTTATAAAGAAGAAGCAATTTCACAAGGAACAAGAACAGCAATCCAGATTTGCAGTCTGGCTCCTTGGATTATGTCATGCCAAGCACTGAAAGGCCATCGCTGAGATGGAGAAGCAAGACCTAGCCGAAGCTACTGAGGAAGCCTGGTGAGAAGCTGGAAATGGAGACTGGAGGCTGTTTGTCACAAGTGTCAGATCATGCTAATGAGGTAGAATTTGATTAGGCATCAAAAAGAACTTCAGAGTATGGAAGAGCTCCATAATCAAGAAGTGCGATAATGAAAGCAGTTAGATATCACGCAGGAGGAGGAAGCCAAGCACCATAAGGAAGAGAAGTGGCACAGGAAGAAGTGATGCAGTGACTTGAAGGATTCAAAAAACCCTTCCTTGATGGGAGAACAGGAGATACAGACACCAAAGGCTGCAGATCTAGGATCTGACACTATAACGCCAAATGAAACCTTGGGAATAAATATAACAGCGTTTTAACTGATTGCTTCAGCTAGCTGCTACAATGGAAGGAACTGGGAGAACTAGCAGAACATTATGCATTCAACTGTGCTGCTCCTGGATCTGAATTTACTCCAAACAAATAAGTCGATACTAATAAAATTGCAGGGTTAATCTCTTAAAACACTTTAAAAAGAGGTCCTTTTTGGACTAGCCAGACTTCTACTTTGGAAAAGTGTTAGGGATTCCCCTAATATGTCTTTTTGACTGGGAAAACAAATAGATTGAAAACTCTTTGCTAAACACATTAATGCTTGGATTCTGCATCAGGTGCATGTATTTGGTATTTAGAAATAAATCACACACAGTTTAGATAACATTAAAATAAATTCTGGGACAGACTATGCTTTTCATTTAGGATATTTGGGTTTGATCCTTAACACCGCATGGACCTCTAAGCATACAGTTGAGAGTAAATCCCTGAGCACCCTGAGGTATGGCACAGAAACAAATAAAAACAAAATTTCACAAAGTGAACAAATTTAATTCTTCATTCAATAAATATGCCAAAACATTAGCACCATATTATGCACATATTATAGGAGAACGTCCAACCTCTAAAATTATTATTTATGTTTGTTCTCAGATTATAACTAATAGTTCAAGAGAAGATCTGACTTACATTTCCTACTGAATCTCTGCAGCTTAAAAAACATCTGAAAATTCATTTTCTGACCCTACTGAAAAAGTTTTATAAAAATTCATAAATATTTTTATCTTCTCTGAACAACTACAATTAAAACTAAAAATATATTTAAGGAGCTATATTAAACTTTTCATAAGCATAGAGATTTTAGAGTTGAGAATTTTTGCTTTGTGAACCTGGGTTTGGATGAGAATTAAATTCCCACCAGTAGATGCTTCTGATGATCTCAGCTGAGGCCACATTAGAATGATCTGAGACTCCTTTGTGGATGTTTGCCTCTGATACAAAGCAGTCTTAAGTCAGGATAGATTTATGTGCATTGGCAGAACCAAGTAACAAATGGAACATGTTCTCCCAGTATGTCTGGCCTGAGCCTATGTGATTAAATCCTGACTTTGATAAATCCCAGACCTTCGGGGAAGAGTAAATAAAGTCAGAAGACAGTAGTTAATAAGAAATTACTGTATCTGTCTGGTTCTAAAATGGTAGGAAAAGGGGCAACATTTTGTAAGTATGCAGAGAAATGCAAAAAAAAATTCCTTAAAGGTTATAATTTCCCAAAGTGATCATCCATATATTTTGTCCAAAAATTTAATTAGTTATTAAATTCAAATAAGTTGTTGTTAATGATTATATTAGGAAAACTTGTATAATCTAGGAAAGCTTCAGGCAAATTAATTATTATTCAAAATATGGAAGCTATTCCAAAACATTGAGACTGGAGACATAGTACAGTGCGTAAGCCATTGCCTTGCATTAAGCCAAGTCTCATTGCCTCAGATGAACCCCCTGCACCTCCATGAGCCCTTCCAGAAGTAATCCCTGATCAATAAAACAGGAATAAGCTCTGAACATAGCCAGGCATGGCTCATATCCCTGAGAGGGAAAAAAAACCAGTCTTCTCAACTATTCCTCCTCAGTAGACTGTAGTTTCTCTGAAGAGAAAGAACAAACATTTGAATTACCAGTTCTTTGAGGGAGGGGACTTGAGAGTGGTCTTCTCATATGGGTGCTCTGAAGTTCTGATGTCACAACCCCCTAGTTGTTAGGTCTGAGATCCAGTGTTAGGTCTGGAGATGCAGTGCTGTAGGTCTCCAGGGCCATAGTAGGTGTAGCTCAGACATCACCTGGGCTATACCCGCTGATATTCAGTGGATTCTACACTGCAGAGGATCCAAAAAGAGGATTTTGTAAGCAAAGTTTATAGTCCAGCATATTGAACTAGCTCTCTGCTCTTTTGTTACTCATACTTACACCAACATTGACTCTTAGGACGTATGGCAAATGAAACAATAGTGTTGTTAAGAAAGAGGGGTAACTTGGGACTGGAGTGATAGCACAGCGTGTAGGCATTTGCCTTGCATGCAGCCGACCTGGGTTCGATTCCCAGCATCCCATATGGTCTCCAGAGCACCTCCAGGAGTGATTCCTGAGTGTAAACCCAAGAGTAACCCCTGAGCTTCACCAGGTGTTACACAAAAAGCAAAAAAAAAAAAAAAAAAAAGAAAGAAAGATGGGTTAATTCTTTGTTAACAAGAATTTGGAGGTTGATAGGTAAATACCAGGGATATCAACACTTTTTAATATGCTTCCCTTTATATCTTAATTGATCTGATATAAAATTATTAGTTAAAAACTAATTTTAATGTAGGTATATACATACTAAAGACACAAATCTGAAGATGTATTGAGACAAATTGTTGAAAATAAATTTATAATAATAAAATCAAACCAAAAGTCAAAGTAATTCAACATGAAATAATTCTCAATATTATTTTTATTTTGGAGCCACATAAGACACTGCCTAGAGGTTATTCCTGGCTTTTTGGTCATGAGTCATTCCTAGTGGTGTAGTCATTCAAGGGACTACACCAGGCATTGAATCAGGGTCAGCCACATGCAAAACAAGTATCGTCCCTCCTGTGGCTTAGTATTTTTATTTATCTATCACAAATCACAAATCACAAATCATCCTGTTAATCGTCGATTGCCTCGAGCAGGCCCCAGTAACGTCTCCTTCATCCTAGCCCTGAGATTATATTCAAAGCTCTTTAGGAGAATGAGACCCATCATTGTTACTGGTATTTGGCATATTGGGTACGCCACAGGGAGTTTGCCAGACTCTGCCGTGTGGGCAGGCTACATTCGGTAGCCTGCCAGTTTGTCCAAAGTAGGAATGAGATAATAAGATGTCATAATAAGATGTCATTCGCAGCCGCGTGGTTCCGGGAGCTGGTTTTTATAGTCTCAGAGTCTTGGCCGCTGATGGGATTACATGGCATCAGGGGGTCAGTTGGTGGGTGTGACCCCCGCCTACTGGAATTTGGAGGATCTGGGTGGAGGATGCTCGGCCCAAATCTGAGTAGGCTTGGAGATCTCGGCCCCGGAACCCGCGTGGCTTTGTCCCTCTGCCGGTACCTTCAGGTGTGCGGAGAGTGGTCTCAGCATGGTGGTGGCTGGTCCTGGAGGTCTTCGGCTGCCGGAGCCCTGGTCGGGGAGGGGAGGAAAGCTCAACCCGCTCCCCTCCAAGGGGCCCCTGTGGCGAGGACAGTCAGGCGTGGGGGCAGGAGACTGCACTGTTCTTCTTCCGGGAGCTGGTTTTATTTATCTATATAGTTATTTATCTATATAGTTATTTAATGTTTATTGAATCACCATGACATGCATAGTCACAAATTTGTTCATGATTAAGCTTCAGTTATATAATGTTCCAACACACCCCTTCACCACTGTACATTTAGCCCTACCAATGTGCCCTGTCTCCCTGCTAACAACCCCTTCCCAGGGTGCCTCTGTGGCAGACAGTTTTCTTCCTTTCTTCCTTCCTTCCTTCCTTCCTTCCTTCCTTCCTTCCTTCCTTCCTTCCTTTCTTTCTTTCTTTCTTTCTTCCTCCTTTTCTTCTTCTTCTTCTTCTTCTTCTTCTTCTTCTTCTTCTTCTTCTTCTTCTTCTTCTTCTTCTTCTTCTTCTTCTTCTTCTTCTTCTTTCTTCTTCCTCCTCCTTCTTCTTCTTTGTCTTCTCCTCTTTCTCCTCCTCCTCCCCTACTCCTCCTCCCCTTCCTCCCCCTCCCCTTCCTCCTTCTCCTTCTCCTCCTCCTCCCCTCCCTCCTCCTCCTTTTCCCCTTCCTTCTCCTTTTTCTCCTCCTCCTCCTCTTTCTTTTCTTCCTCCTTCTCCTCCTCCTCCTTCTCCTCCTCCTCCTTCTCCTCCTCCTCCTACCCCCCTCTCTCTTTCTCCTTTTGGCATTCTCTCTTTCTCTTTCTTTTTATTATTATGGTTTGTAGTATAAGTACTAAAAAGTTATTATGTTTGTCTCTTTACCTATTTTCAGCACTCAGTTCTTATTCAGAGTGATCCTTTCCATATATCCTTGTGAAATAGATCCCTTCTCTATACTCTCTTCCCACAATAACCCATGTGGCAATCTTCCAACCATGGACCATTCCTCCTGTCCCTTATTTCTACAGTCCCTGGGTATTAGTCTCATTCTGTCTTTTTTTATATCCCACTAATTAGTGCAATCATTCTATGTCTATCCCTCTCCCTCTGATTCATTCCACCCAACAAGAGGATATGAGAGCCTTAGTATTTTTAAAATAGTCTTAGTGGTTTGGCAGTGGATGATGGTGAACTCTATGTATACTAATACTATGTATTAATACTGTAATCTTCCTTAAATTCAGTAAAGTGTTAAAGAAAATGATGCTTAAAATATTGGAATAAAATCCGCTAAAATATTATGTCACAGCTAATAATTCTAAAATTCTTTTTATAATCCTAAAATTTTAAATTATTCTAAAATTATTTTAAAATTTTAAAACCAAATAAATAAATAAATAAAAGAAACAAAGGAGACCACACCTACATTTGAAAAAGTAGGACATATGAAAATAATCTTTTGAAAAAGAGAGGCTAATGACAAGATAGAAATTATAAACAAACACACACACTCCCAAAAGGGCTCATAAATTTAAGAACTGTTACATAAATAAAAACTTGAAATATTTTAAATAGATCGAAGATAAGATCAGTTTTATGAAAATAGTTTTATTTTTATCTTGTGAAATTAACAAAATTACTAATAAAAATAAAAAGAACCTACAGATTCATAAAATATCAGGCTTATAAGAAAGTAATTGAAAGTACTATAAAATAAGAAAATGTGGCAAATAATACTGAAATAATAAGTTTTTCTCTGAAACTTGATGGAAACATAATTTAGACATTCAAAAGTCTCAACCCAGGATTTGGAGAGATAGTACAGTGGGTAGGATATTTCCTTTGTACAAAACCTTCCAGATTCAATCCCAGGAATAATGACTGCATGCAGAGCTAGAAGTAACCCCTGAGCTTCTTTAGGTGTGGCCCAAAAACAAACAAAAAAGTCCCAACTGAACGTAGGATAAATTTCAGTCTAAACAGTAAAGCCAACAAATTAGAATCCTAAAAACCAGTTTAGGAAGAACTGATAAGATAGCTCAAGTGGTAGAGCATATGCTTAGCATGTGCCAGATCCTAAGTTCAATCTTTAGTACCACATGAACCCTGAGCATCAATGTGTGTAGTCTAGATCATCCCAAGCACTGCCAGGTGTAAAGCATTGGATACTCAGACACACCAGATCAAGAACTGCAAGGAGTGGCCCCTATTAAAAAGTACTGTCTAGGCAGAGGTGACTCAGCTATACAAATGATCTTAATACTATAAGCAAGTTTTCTTATATAAGCCCACAGAAGACAGAAAGAACAACAGACTGCTAAAAGAAAGAACACTATAAACCAAGAAATCTATCTTAGGCAAATCTAACCTATAAAATAGAAAGTGAAATTTAAATATCCCCAGATAAATTTGAAAAAACCTGGTAGCATGACTAACCTACAAGAAATGCTAAAAGTAGAATTATTAAGTTTGACATAAATCCATAGAGAGTAACAGTAAAGAGCAAGCACCTAAAAAATAACCATAAAGTCAGTGGACAAAAAATATATACATGATATATTTTTATTCACAACTCTTTTTTCCCTACCCAATTTAAAAGACAATGACACATTATTATTGTAAATAAGGTCAATAACAATAAAATGAAAACAATTAATATGATAAAATGACACAAAAATTGTGAAGAAATAGAAATTCATAGAAGTAAAGGTATAAAGAAGACTTTCATTATTTTTCCATTTATTCTTCACTCTAACACTACCATACTCAAAGTACCTCTGACAGTACATATGTGTGTTTGTTTTGACAGTACCAAGCAATTCTGCAATATCAGATGACTTGCCTACAATTTAACTCACATTTAACACTACCTATCAGATGTCTTGCCTACAATTTAACTTATAGTTAATACTGGGGAGAGCCTCATATACCACAGGTTAGGAGTTCAGTCCCCAAAGCTAACCACACACACTTGTCAACTTTTAAGTAAGTTTATCATCTATGCTTCTAAAGATTCAGTTATAAGTAACAGATATCTATGTCCTCCTCCTTGGTGGGGATTAGGAGTGTGTGTGGGAGGCGGGGCGCTGGGAAAGGATTAAGTTGCTAAACTAATGCAAAGAATTTAAGAAAACAGTTATCTACTATACCAATTTATCATAAATATATATAAAAGATATTAACGAACATCATGATAGAAGAAATGTACAAATCAATACATATGAGAAGTTGCATGAAGCATTTATGCCCTTTCCAGGGACAAGATTTTTCTAGTATTTCCACTTTTCACCAATTGGAAGCTTCTAAATCTCAGACTTTTGGGATCTTTATGGAGGCTTCATCTTGGAGGCAAGATCAATCTGTAACTCCATTTTGGTTGCAAATTGACTTGAGAAGAGAATGTGATTTTTCTTATGTTTTCTTTTCAGTGATGAATCCTTATTTATGAGCCAACCAGAAGTCCACACAGTCTCTTTACTGGACAAAAGAATACTAGTCTATCATGTAAGAAATGCTATATGATTTAGTAATTGTGTCAGAAACCAAACTCAAAGATCAAGTTATCTTTTATTTTATTTTTATAAAGTTGCTCATGATGATTTATTACATTCAATATTTCAACACCGGTCCCACCACCAATACGTAAACCTTCCACTGCTGTTATTTCCAATTTTTCCAACCACAAAAACCTGCCCCAATATCAAGCCCTAATTAATATATTTTATGTTTTTTGTTGCCCCTCTCAGAGAGCCCAGCAAGCTACCAAGAGTATCTCGCCCACACAGCAAAGCCTGGCAAGCTACCCGTGACATATTGGATATGTCAAACACAGTAACAACAAGTCTCACAATGGAGATGTTAGTGGGCCCACTCGAGAAAATCAGTGAACAACGGGAGGACAGTGCTACAGTGCCATTGTTTGTTATAAATAATATGCTGAAAATGATTTTAAAAGATTTCCTCAGAAGAAAGTTTGTGAAGATTGTTGTATCTCACTCTGGAGCCATTAAGAGATTACTACCATGTTGTTACAGGTAAGGCCTTGTGTGTTAATATTTTCTTAATCAAGATTGATTGCCTTTTACTTTAAATCACATCTAATGTGATATGCTACTCCTGGTACATTAATGGTATAGAGTTTGAGATGTAGTTGAAGCCATGTGCTCCAGGAATTCTAAAATTTTGAATGGGGTGATACAGCTGTAGTTAAAATTTTAACTGGAGGTGACTTTGGGGTCTGGAAACATCTCTGCAGCTTCTTGATCTTTTCTGAGATTTGTTTATGAGTCTCTGGATCATGGACAGTCAATGAACTTACATGGTGCCAGAGGCAGTGCAGGGGCACGACTGCCAGTCTCCCAGAAGATCATGTGGATGAGGGAAGATTAGTCATGCCTGACTTTGTGAGTGCTGGGAGATTTTGGCAAAGATTGAATTTAAGGAAAAGATAAACCTACAACACATATCTTATGTAATTCAAAGGTTTTAGTATGTGAATGCTGTAGCGATGCCAATGGACCCCGCCCCAGGCTATCTCATTCAGGGCAACCTAGAAAGGGGCAAGTGAACCCACCACCAGCCCCAAAAAACCCCAGCAGCTGAAAATCTCCAGAACTCAGTTGCCACAATGCTCACAGCCCATCTCCACAGCCTCAAATGAAACTCATCCATGAGTAATCTACTGAAAAACCCAGGTATGTGGAACTTGTGAGTGAAATCTTCAGGCTCGCACAAAGTCAGGAATGAGTGACCTACTCCCATCTCCCTATGCTTCCAGTAACCTGGCAGTCATACCCACAAACTGTGTCTGACAAATAAACAAATAAAGACTCAAATAAACCTTGGAAGAGGAAGAGAGCAACATGCTGCAGAGATGCCACCTGATCCCAAAGTCATCATTCAGTTAAAAATTTAAATCTGGCTGTGTCACCTTATTTTAGAATTTCTGGCGCAACATCTCATACTATGTCCTAGGATTTAATGGCTCCAAGGTGATACAAAAGTCTTCACACACTTTCCTCTAAGGAACATTTTTGGATCATCTTTAGGAGATTATTGATAGCAAGCAATACAAAATAAATTATTATGTTATACTTTGGGGGTGGAATAATTCAAATTATGGTGGTAAGAAGGTGTAATGGTGGGGGATTAGTGTTGGAATATTGAATGTAATCAATTATTGTGAACAATTTTAAAAAATAAATTAAAGATTTTAGTATGATTTTGTCAGAAACAAAGGCTTGGGAACAATATAAGTGTGTATATATATTTTTCTCACAAAAAGATTGCATTATTGAATTAAACACAATGAAAATATTATTTATAAATTCTAGGAAAACTGCTAAAGCAGTAACAAGACATTAAAACAGACAATAGATAATCCTAAAACATAAAAACATCTTAACAAAAAATCAAAGATTATGACAAAAAATAAAAATTAGATAATTAAAAATAAATTACAAATAACAATTAAGAAAAATATCAAAAATAATAAAAATATAAAAAATAATAAAATAATTTAAAAGTTCTAAAATAGCAAAACTTTAGATGCATATCCCATTTTGTAAGTACTGCATGAAATGTAAATTAATTAAATACTCCAAATTTTTATTTTTAAATTTAAATTTTGTTTAATTTAATGAAGTAAATTAAATATAGAAGGATGAAAAGATAAATAGTATGCAATATACAGTATGCACAAAGCAATGAATAAATAATGGAGTGGCAAACCTAACAAATAAAACTGAATGTATAGAAAATTTTATTGGAGACAAGTGAGATTTTATATTATAGAAGGTAAATTCACCAAATGTATCATAATCAAAATAAATTTGCTACTAAAACCAGAGTTCCAGGCAAAAGAGGACAGGGATTATATACTGGGGTTGAACATTGTATGGCATGCAGTCAACACAGGTTAGATCCAAGCATCACCAGGAGTTATCCATGGGCAACAAGTCACGAGTAAGCTCTGGATACTAACTACTCTGTGTGGCTTCCAAACCTACCAAACAAACAAAAACTCAAAAATACACTGAGACCAATTACAGACTTGAAAGGGAAAAACATCACAAAACAATCGATAAAGGAAGAAAAAAATCAATGATTTTCTCTCAATTATCAGAATAGCTAAACAGAGAATATGACAAAGTACTTTAAGACAAATAAACCAGACACATGTAGAATATCATTATATAATACTGATTTAACTAGAACATAAAACACATTCTTCTCAAAAAGTCAATCAAAATATAAATAAAAGCATCAGGCATCAGTAAGTATGGATACAGTAAAACTGTCACTGTCCTCCCATTGTTCATTGATTTGCTTCAGGACCCAGCAAGGACTCCATTGTGAGACTTGTTGTTACTGTATTTGGCATAACAAATACATCCCAGGGAGCTTGCCAGGCTTTGCCCTGAGGGCAATGTACTCTCCCTAGCTTGCGGACTCTCCAAGAGGGGCGGAGTCGAACCTGGGCCAACCTGGTCGGCTGTGTGCAAGGCATACGCCCTACCACTTTGCCTTCACACCAGCCCAGGATACAGGAAAACATACATGGAAAATATATTGTTTGTTACAAAGCTTTATTGGGGTGGTAAAATAAAATAATCATCTATTATTCTGTGACAATCCTCTCTGTCCTCCCATTGTTCATCAATTTGCTCGAGCAGACCCAGTAATGCCTCCATTGTGAGACTTGTTGTTACTGTGTTTGGCATATCAAATATGCCAGGGGTAGCTGTGACAAGAAGGAGGAGGAGGAGGAGGAGGAGGAGGAGGAGGAGGAGGAGGAGGAGGAAGAGAGGAGGAGGAGGAGGAGGAGGAGGAGGAAGAGAGGAGGAGGAGGAGGAGGAGGAGGAGGAGGAGGAGGAGGAGGAGGAGGAGGAGGAGGAGGAGGAGGAGGAGGAGGAGGAGGAGGAGAAGAAGAAGAAGAAGAAGAAGAAGAAGAAGAAGAAGAAGAAGAAGAAGAAGAAGAAGAAGAAGAAGAAGAAGAAAAAGAAGAAGAAGAAGATTAGACCAAATCAGTATACTAAAAGAAATAATAGAATAGAAACAAGAGAAAACTAAAATCCAAAAGCATGAAGAAAATACAGAAACCTTAAAGGTGACTTTGTGCAAAGTCAACAAAATGATCAAAATAGCTAGTGACCAAGAATCAAATTACTGAAATAAAAATGAAAGAGTAGGCATTAGTACTGACATTTAGAAATAAAAAATCATTATAATGGAAATACCAATCCTCACAAACTCATAAAAAGTAAAAGAAGGTATATGTCCTAGTTTATTCTGTAAGATCAATAATAGCCTACCATAAAAACAAAATAGTATATCTACAAACCTAAGTAACATTTCATAGCAGTATCAATTGTGGGTATAGATACAAAAATTCAAGCTGCTTGCCCATAAAACACAGACAAACAAATATCAGAAAGCAATCCCATTACATAAAAAATCAAACACTAATTACCTATTACATACAACTGAAAAGTTCTACATAATCTTTAAAACACTGTAGAAGATGCTAAACTAAAAGCCAGTGGAGTTGGCAGAATAGGAAGGCAGCAGGAGCTTGCTATGATTTATGCAAAGAAGGTAGAATTGTAGAGACAAAAACTGTAGACCAAGTGAGAGGTTCAGAACTTTGGGAGCATCCGATTCTCCAGGACCCCAGTAATTCTTTTTCCACTAAGAAAGGAAAGCTATACTTTGCCACTAAAACACCAATTATTCTGGCAGACAAAGCATGCCAGGCAAAGTGCCTCCTCTCTCTCACTCCCCATCAGCACTACAGCCTCCAAAGCCTCCAGCTAAGACACAGATCATGCCCTACACCTTATAATGATAAAAAGGATGATATATGGGCTGGAGCGATAGCACAGCGGTAGGGCGTTTGCCTTGCACGCAGCCAACATGGCCGACCCGAGTTCGATTCCTCCGCCCCTCTCGGAGAGCCTGGCAAGCTACCGAGAGTATTCGATATGCCAGACACAGTAACAACAAAGTCTCCAATGGAGACGTTACTGGGCCCACTCGAGCAAATATATATATATATATATATATATATATATATATATATATATGCTATGATCCAGGCAGGGCCAGTTCTTAGACTCTGATGACACAAAGATCTTAAGGCTACCAGTGAGCACCTTTAAAATAAAAATCCATGAGGCAAGCCTAAAGAAGGAGCTGTGGCTAGACAAACATGCTAGTTACTTTGGAGGTCATAGAGTGGCAACTGGCTTCAACAAACTCTGTGTCCAACAGAATCACAAGCTAAAATATTACCCTTCCCCTTGGGTCTGGCAGAAAAAGAAGAGACAGCAGGAAGATTGAGACCTTTGGACTCTTCATTAAAAACCCAAGGATAACATCTAATTGTTTTCCAATCTTTGATTTTTGAAGCCTATTTATCCTAGAAATTCAACTGGGTCTATTCTAAGCAGATTAGACATTATTTCCAGATCATTCTGACTATTCTGTATAATTTAATTGGTGAACTCAGGCCATTAACATTTCGGAATAAAGAAATTTATTTTCATTTTTCTATAGGTTACATGTAGGGGGGTAGGCTATCTTTGTTTTTTTGATCTTTCATTTTCTTCCCTGTATTTTGATAGCTGCCTTTGTGTAATAATCAGATTCCACTTGCCTTTTTCTGTTTATTTCTTTGAGATATTTTTATCTTGATGTGACCACGAAGTTTATATCTAACATTCTAGTTTTTGTCCACTTTCCTATTTGAAGCCAAGTTTATACTAAGAAAGCTGAGTATCACTATCCTTCTTTCCTTCATTTTGCTTTTAAAAAATTACACTACTTCTGAGTATAGTTTCACTATTTTTTATAGAAGACAATTTGGCCTAAGAGCAGGTATAGTGCCCAGAAATTTCTGTCAGTTAATTGTGAGAAAAAAATTTAACAATCTTGAATCTAAATTAAAGCCTAAAACAGCATTCAGCAACCTTTTTATACCTGAAGACTAGGGAAAAGAGGAAAAACATTTCACAATCAGCGGATGAATATGGCAAAATTAAAACCAATGTACAAAGCATATTATTTATTAAAAACAATGTTATAAAATTACTCCCATGTAAGTCTTTGCTGATATTTTGATACTTTAAGAACTAAAGGTAAAAGGTAAAGGCCCTCCCGTTGATCATCAATTTGCTCGAGCGGGCCCAGTAATGTCTCCTTTGGAGACTTTGTTGTTACTGTGTTTGGCATATCGAATACTCTCGGTAGCTTGCCGGGCTCTCCGAGAGGGGCGGAGGAATCGAACTCAGGTCGGCCATGTTGGCTGCGTGCAAGGAAAACTTAGCTGTGACAGACATTCTTGTTATTTTGGGATATGTTTATAGAAGGGCTGGAGTGATAGCACAGTGGTAGGGCATTTGCCTTGCACGCAGCCAACATGGCCAACCCGAGTTCGATTCCTCCACCCTCTCGGAGAGCCCGGCAAGCTACCGAGAGTATCTCGCCACCCCGGCAGAGCCAGGCAAGCTCCCCGTGACGTATTCGATATGCCAAACACAGTAACAACAAAGTCTCCAATGGAGACGTTACTGGGCCCGCTGGAGCAAATTGATGAACTTTAAGAACTACATTCACATATTTAAGATACTATATCTAAAGTATATATAAATACATCTAATATACTTTAGATTTAATTTTACCATTTTATCTACAATATGTCATAAAAAGTGAGGGTCTGGGTGTTTTTTTAGAAATTCTTTGAGCTTTCTGGAACTGTGCTTCTTTCTCACTCCTCAGACTGGTAGGATTCTTTTTTTTTAAATTTTTATTAGTGAAACACCATGAGGTATAGTTGTAGGCTTAAAAGTTTTTGTGCTTGGGTTTCGGTTATACAATGATCAAGTACCCATCCCTCCACCAGTGCCCATTCTCCACCACCACTGATCCCAGTATCCCTCCCAATACTTATCCCCCCATCCCACCACGCCTCTGTGTCAGGGCATTCCTTTTTAGTTCTCTCTCCTTTTAGGTTCTGAGGTTTGCAAAAGAGGTATTGAGTGGCAATCATGTTTGGTCTATGGTCTACTTTCAGCAGGCATTTCCGATACTAGGTGGACCATCCCAAGACCCTTTATTTGGTGCTTCCTTCTCATTCTGAGCTGCTTTTCCCCTAGCATGTGCTGCTGGTCTTCAAGCCATGGAGTGAACCTCCTGGTATTTATCTTGACTATTCTTGGATGTTAGTCTCCTATTTTGTTACTTTATATTTCGCAGATGAATAAAATCGTTCTATGTCTATCTCTTTCTTTCTGACTCATTTCACTTAGCATGATACTTTCCATGTCGTACCACTTGTATGTAAATTTCATGACTTCATCTTTTCTAACAGCTACATAGTACTCCCCTTTGTAGATGTACTAAAGTTTCTTTAACCAGTCATCTGTTGTGGGTCATTGGGGTTTGTTTTTTTTTTTTCAGATTCTGGCCATTATGAACAGTGCAGCAATAAACATAGAAGTGCAGATGTCATTTCAACTATACTTTTTTTGCCTCTCTGGGATATATTCCCAAGAGTAGTACTGCTGGGTTAAATGGGAGCTCAATTTCTAATTTTTTGAAAATTGTCCATACTGTTTTCCAAAAGGGTTGAACCATTCGGCATTCCTACCAGCAGTGAAGTAGAGTCCCTTTATCCCCACATCCACACCAACAGCGGTTGCCTTTGTTCTTCTGTATGTGGGCCATTCTCTGTGGTGTGATATGGTGTCTCATTGTTGTTTTGATCTGCATCTCCCTGATGATTAGTGATGTAGAGCATTTTCTCATGTGCCTTTTAGCCATTCGGATTTCTTCTTTGGGAAAGTTTCTGTTCATTTCATCACCCCATTTTTTGATGGGGTTGGATGTTTTCTTCTTGTGGAGTTCAACCAGTGCTTTGTATATCCTTGATATCAACCCCTTGTCGAATGGGTATTGGGTGAATATCCTTTTCCATTCTGTAGACTGTCTTCGTATTCTGGTCACTGTATCTTTTGAGGAGCAGAAGATTCTTGATTTAAGATAGTCCCATTTATTTATCTCTGTTTCCACTTGGTTGGTCAGTGGAGTGTTGTCTTTGAATATACCATTAGCCTCAATACTGTAGAGGGTTTTGCTGACCTTGTCTTCAATATACCTTATGAATTCTGAACTGATGTTGAGATCTTTAATCCTTTTTGATCTGACTTTTGTGCATGGTGTTAGGTTTAGGTCTAAGCCCATTTTTTGGCATGTGGTTGTCCAGTTATGCCAGCACTATTTGTTGAAGAGGCTTTCCCCACTGCATGTCATATTTCTTGCTCCCTTATCAAAGATTAGATGTTCATACATTTGGGGTTCTGTGTACGGATATTTCACCTTGTTCCATCGGTCTGCAGCCCTGCCTTGTTCCATTCCAATGCTGTTTTAATTATTATGACTTTTTAGTAGAGTTTGAGATTGGGGAGGTTAATGCCTCCCAAGTCTTTTTCCCAAGAATTGCTTTAGCTATTCATGGGCATTTATTTCTACATATGAATTTCAGAAGTGCTTTATCTATTTCTTTGAAGAGTTTCATGGGTATCCTTATAGGGATCGCATTGAATATGTATAATGCTTTGGGGAGTATTGCCATCTTGACAATGTTATTTCTTCCTATCCATGAGAAGGGAATATATTTCCATTTCCTCATGTCCTCTTTTATTTCATGGAGTAGTGTTTTGTAGTTTTCATTGTAGAGGTCCTTTACCTCTTTATTTAGGCTGATCCACAGGTATTTGATTTTCTGGAGCACGATTGTTGAATGGGATTTTTTTTTCATGTCACTTACCTCTGTCTCATTATGTGCATATAGGAAGGTCATGGATTTTTGGGCATTAATTTTATAGCCTGCAATAGTACTGTATAAGTCTATTGTTTCTAGGAGTTTCTTGGTAGAGGACTTAGGATTCTCGAGATATGGTATCATATATCACCTGCGAATAGTGAGAGCTTTATTTTGCCTCCTCTCCTAACTGGATGTCTTTAATGTATTTTTATTGCCTAATGACTATTGCAAGTACTTCCAGTACTATATTGAACAGAAATAGTGGTCGTGGGTATCGGTGTCTTGTCCCTGATTTTAGAGGAAAGGCCCTTAGTTTTTCCCCATTGGGGATAATGCTTGCCATGGATTTGTCATAGATGGCTTTGACCATATTGAGGAAAGTTCCTTAAAAACTCTTTTTGGTGAGAGTTTTCATCATAAACAGGTGCTGGATAAAGTCAAAAGCTTTCTTTGTGTCTATTGATATTATCACACTGTTTTTATCTTTACTTTTGTTGATATGATAGATTATGTGGATTGATTCCCAAATGTTAAAACATCCTTGCATCCTGGGATGAATCCCACTCGGTCATGGTGTATGATCTTTTTGATGAGTTGTTGGATTTTATTTGCTAATATTTTGTTGAGGATCTTTGCATCCATGTTCATCAGGGATATTGTCCTATAGTTTTCTTTGTTGGTGATGTCTTTGTTTGCTTTTGGTATTAGGAAGATATGTGCCTCATAGAAGCTGTTTGGGAGAGCTCGTGTTTTTTTTTTTTCCAATTTTGTGGAAAAGCTTGAGGAGAACTGGCAACAGGTCTTCTTTAAAAGTTTGGAAGAATTCACTAGCGAATCCATCTGGACCTGGGCTTTTATTTTAGGGAAGACCTTTTAGTACAGTTTCAATTTCCTTGATATGAATGCGTCTATTGAGGTATTCCAAGTCTTTTTGGTTCAATCTTGGGAGATTACAGCACTTTAACACTTTACCCATTTCTTCTACATTCTCTTGCTTCATGGCATACAGACTCTCAAAGTAGTCTCTGATGATCTTTTCAATTTCATGGTTTCTATTGTGAGGTCCTCTTTTGCATTTCTGATTCAATTTATCAGGGTTCTCTCTCTCTTTCCTTGTGAGTTTTGCTAGTGGTTTATCAATCTTGTTTATTTTCTCAAAGAACCAGCTCTTGGTTTCATTGACTTTTCAGATTGTTTTTTGGGTTTTCATGTTGTTAATTTCTGCTCTAAATTTAATTATTTTTTCCTGCGGCCAAATGTGGGTTCCTTTTATTGGTCTTTTTCTAAGATCTTGAGCTGTGAGGTTAGGCTATCTATGTAGGCCCTTTCTTCCTTCTTTAGAAATGCTTGCAAGACTATAAGTTGTCCTCTTAGTATGGCTTTAGCTGAGTCCCATAGGTTCTGGTACCTCATGTCTTCATTCTCATTTGTTTCCAGGTATCTTTTGATTTCCTTCTTGACTTCCTTCCTGACCCACTCATTGTGTAACATTGAGTTGCTTAATTTACAGGTGTTTGATTTGGTTGTCGTTGTCTTTATGTGATTCGCTTCTATCCTCAGTGTACATGGTCTGAAGATTGTTAATACTACTTCTATCTTCCTGATTCTATTGAGGTGTCTTTTGTGGCCTAACATGTGGTGTATTTTGGAAAATGTTTCATGTGTACTGGAGAAGAATGTGTATTATATCTTTTGGGGTGTAAAGTCTTGTATAGGTCTATTAGCCCTCTCTCTTCTATTTCTTCCTTCAAAGCCCATGTTTCCTTGCTGGTTTTTGGTCTTGTTGATCTATCCATAAGTATTAAGACAATGTAGAAGTCTCCGACTACTATTGTGTCACTAGCAATGTCCTCCTTAAAATCTGTTAGCAGTTGTTTTAAGTATTTAGTTGTTGCCTCATTAGGTGCATACACATTTAAGAGTGTGATTTTTTTTCCTGTTGTACATTAATCACTTAATCACTTAATCCCCGTTATTCATCGATTTACTCGAGCGGGTGCCAGTAATGTCTCCATTCATCCCGGTTGCGTGCTAGCGTAGCCCAATGGCATCTGTTCATTCTAGGAACATGCAGAGCCTCAAACCGATCATTCAGGGTCTTGACGAAGAAGTCTGACCATCTTGTATGTGGGCGTCCACGCGATCTTTTGATGTCCCGTGGAATCCAATCAGTAATGGCTCTAGTCCAGCTGTTGTCTGTAAACCTCATTATGTGTCCAGCCCATCTGATTTTTGATGTCTTGGCAAATGAGACAGCGTCCCTGATTCTTGAGCGTTGATGAAGATCAGAACTCCGGATTCTATCTCTCATTTGAGTTAATCGTGATATTCCAAGCATAGCTCTTTCGAGTCCTCTTTGAGAGACCCAAATAGCATTCTCATCCTGTTTGCATAGGGCCCAGGTCTCTGAGGCAAATGTTAATGCAGTAAGAACAGTGGAATCAAAGAGATGTGCTCGTAGCTGGAGGTTCTTTGTCCTCTTAGTTATTTCTTCAACGCTCTTGAAGGCATTCCAAGCCACTCTCTTCCTCCTACGCAACTCAGGTGCCATCATGTTGATTTCTCTACCTAGGTATATATAACTGTTGCATTTGGAGATGGTGGTTCCATTGAGAGCAAATGGAGCGTCAGGAACAAAGCTGTTTCTCATAAACATTGTCTTTGTAAGATTCAGCTGTAGTCCAACCTTTCCACATTCACGGTCGAAGTCAGTCAGCATTTGTGCCGCTTGGCTGATGTGTGGTGTTATTAGAACGATGTCCTCAGCAAAGCAGAGGTGGTGCAGTTGCTGAACATCTATTTTTACTCCCATGCTTTCCCATGCCAGTCGTCGCATGATGTTCTCGAGGGTGGCACTGAAGAGTTTTGGTGAAATGGTATCACCCTGCCGAACCCCTATCTTGACATCAATGATTACGTCTTTGTAGAATGGTGAGATCCTGGTAGTGAATCTATAATAGAGCTCACGAAGGATCCTGATGTATTGAGTTTGTACGCCCTGATTGGCTAGGGTTTCCATGACCACTTCTGTCTCAACAGAATCAAAGGCCTTCTTTAAATCAATGAACGTTAGACAGAGCGGCATCTTGAACTCCTGAGAAACCTCAATGAGCTTAGTAATTGTGTAGATATGGTCGATGGTACTGAATCCTTTTCGGAATCCGGCTTGTTCACATGGTTGTCCTTCATCTAGTGTTCTGCTAATCCTATTCAGGATGACTCTAGTGAACAGTTTGTAGATGACAGACAATAGGCAGATTGGACGATAGTTGCCAATATTGTGGATGTCTCCCTTCTTGTATGGTAGTACAGTCCTGCTGGTTTTCCATTGGGACAGACAGGTAGCGTCTGAAGAACCGAACCAGTGTATTGATGAGTACTGAAGGTAAGTTCTTCAGGTGTTCAGGTTTGATCTTGTCTGGGCCAGGTGCTCTTTGTTTCTTTACCGACAAGATGGCATGTTGGATTTCGGAAGGGAGAACATTGGGAATGACATATCTATCATGTAGATTGTGGTATGTGGGCAAGTGGACGTGGCTATTAAAGAGATCTGAGTAGAAGTCATGAATAATCTTCTCCATTGCCCTTCTGGAAGATGTGATAGATTCATCATGATATCGGAGGGCAGTCATCTTGGTTTTGTAGTTGGTGAAGGACAGGCGGGCATTACAAATGTTTTTCCCAGCTTCTGCTGCATCTACCAGTACTGCTGCTCTCCTGTTTTTTTTTTTTCTCTCCTGTTTTTGAGGTCATCCTTGATGGCTTCTCTGCACTGTTTTGCCAGTTCGGATGTTCGCTTGTGGTTGCCTGAGGCATGTGCCAAGCCATGTTGGCGAATAAGTTCAAGAGTGTTCGAAGAAAGACTTTTTTTGTGGTTATCTCTCTCTTGGCATTCCTTGCACTATCATCGAGGTGCTGAATCATTTGATCATATTCCTCATCAATGTTGTCAATGACGGCATCTTCCCATGTTGCCGCAACAGATCCAAAGAGCTCCCAGTTGGTGGTTGTTCTGGGAGTTCTCTTCTTAAACTTTGCATTCTTTTCTCCCCGTTCTGTGAGGTAGAATTTTGCACAAAGGAGACAGTGGTATAATCCTGTTTGGAATTTTGGGACAACAGCAACATCGGTTAGGCAAAACCACCGATTAAATATGATGTGGTCTATTTCATTGTGGACCGTCCACCGGGAGACTCCCATGTCCAACGTTTAGATTCAGCCTTTTGGAATTGTGAGTTACCATGGAAGGTCTTGGTTAACATGATGAACTCAGAGAGTCTGTCACCCTGTTCGTTCCATTCTAGGCCATGGGTCCCGATGTGGAGTTCATTGGCTGATCTTCCTGGTCCTATCTTGGCATTAAAATCACTGACAATGATCTTGTAGAAGGTGTGATCTTCTTTATAGAACTTCTCCAGCTCCATGTAGAACTTCTCAATTTCTCTTTCACCATAACTGGATGTTGGTGCATAGACAACATAGATATGTTATACATATCCTTTGATAAATAGAAAATGTTCCTCGCTGTCCCTTTTAATCTTTTTAAACCTGAAATCTATGTTGACATATACTAATATAGGCACCCCAGCTTTTTTGAGGGAGCTGTTTGCTTGCAGGATTGTTTTCCATCCTTTAACATTGAGTATGTTTTTTTTCTGACTGTATAGACTAAGCATTTTGCCCTGGGACAGAAAGATACTACAGCAAGTAGAATGTTTTGCTTGTCACGTTGACTTGATCCCCAGCTCCACATATGGTCTTCCGAACACCAATAAGAGATATCCCTGATTATAGAGTTAAGTAAACCTTGAGTAAAGTCATATGTGGCCCAAAACTTTAAAAAGCAAATTAAATATATTTGAAGGTTATATGCTATACTATCAAATGCACTTTTAAAGCATCACTTTTTGTAGTAATTACTTTTGATCTACCTATTATCTATATTTGTTCACTGTAAATAATTATATCATTGTAGTTAATTTTACTTCTGTTCCAGAAATCTCACTTCTGATCTAGAATATGTGAACAAATAGAAAAAGGAAGACACAAATTAATAATGCTTTTAATTCTTAGTTACCAAATTGTCTTTCATATTATATCGGCCATGGTCATGGTCCTCTCGTTGTTCATCGATTTGCTCGAGCGGGCCCAGTAACGTCTCCATCAAGAGAGTTTTTGTTACTGTGTTTGGCATATGGAATACGTCACGGGAAGCTTGCCAAGCTTTGCCTTGCGGGCAAGATACTCTCAGTAGCTTGCCGGGCTCTTGAGAGGAGAAGAAGAATTGAACTCAGCTCAGCCAGGCTGGCTCCGCACAAGGCAAACTCCCTACCACTGTGCTATCACTCCAGGCTATATTATATCAGTTTAAGTAAATATTTAATATATCTATTTTACCAGTGCATAAATTTCTGCTTCCCAAATATAAATAAATTTTTAAATATCATTTATCAATTTGTATAAAAAACATAAATACATTTTTTATTTTACATATTTGTTATCAGAAACAATTTTTCCTTTTGTTTTTAAATGATTCACCGTGAGTTACAGTTACAAAACTTTCATGTTTGAGTTTCAGTCATACAATGATCAAACACCCATCCCTCTACCAGTGTACGTTTTCCACCACCATTGTCTCCAGTATCCTTTCCCCACCCCCGTCCCACCCCATTCCCCCCTGCCTCTAAGGCAGACAACTGCCCTCTTATTCTCTCTCTCTCTCTCTCTCTCTCTCTCTCTCTCTCTCTCTCTCTCTCTCTGTATGGGTAATTTGGTTTGCAATACAGATTACAGACAATGAGAGGCCATCATATTTGGTCCTCTATCTATTTTCAGCACACATCTCCCATCCTGAGTGATCCCTCCAACTATGATTGACTTAGTTATCCCTTCTCTATCTTGGCTGCCTTCTCCCCCAGCTCATAAGGCAGGTTTCCAACCATGGAGTAATCTTCCCGGACCTTGCCTCTACTGTCCTTGGGTGCTAGTCTCATTATGATATTTTATATTCCACAAATAAGTGCTTCTATGTCTGTCCTTCTCTTTCTGACTCATTTCACTTAGCGTGATACTATCCATTACCATCCACTTATTAGCAAATTTCATGACTTCAACTTTCCTAACAGCTGCAGAGTATTCCATTATGTAAGAGTACCAATGTTTCTTTAACCAGTCATATGTTCTTAGGCACTCAGATTATTTCCAGATTCTTGCTATTGTGAACAGTACTACAATGAATGTACAGGAGCAGATGTCATTTCTACTGTGCTTTTTTGCACCCTCGGAAATCATTTCAGAAGTGGCATTGCTGGGTCAAATGGAAGCTCTATTTCTAGTGTATTTGAGAAATATTCATATTGTTTTCTAAAAAGGCTGGACCAGTTGGTATTTCCACCAACAATGGAGGAGAGTCCCTTTCTCCCCATATTCATGCCAACACCAGTTGCTTTTGTTCTTTTGGAAGTGTGCCAGTCTCTGTAGTGTGAGGTGATATCTCATTGTTGTTTTAATCTACATCTCCCTGATGATTAGTGATGAAGAACGTTTTTTCATGTGCCTTTTGGTTGTTTGTTTTTCTTCCTTGTAAAAGTTTCTATTGATTTCTTCACCCCATTTTCCAATGGTAATGGATGTTTTCTTCTTGTAGAGTTCAACCAGTGCCTTGTATATCCTTGATATTAACCCTTTATCAGAAGAGTATTGGGTGAATATTCTTTCCCATTCTGTAGGCTATCTTTGTATCCTGGTCACTAAAGAAACAATATTTTAAATGTATTTTCTTGCCTAACATTATTTCTCCTTTGATAAAGAAAAAACAGATACAAAATTCAAAAGTGGGAGGAAAAATTTTGTGTTAACAAAACATTCTATGCCTTGACTCTAGTGGTGGCTAAATACCTATAAACACAGTCAAAACTCTCTAAATACAATAAACAAATTTTGAGTATTAGCTATTTATAAACATAATTCATAATTAAATTCATTTATTAGACTGAGATGACAAATAGACACAAAAACCTTTTGTCCGAAGGAAGATGACACATCAGAGTCTAGGAGAGACTCTTTCTTTCCCATTTAGCTCTTTGAAAATTAATTGGTTCCCATAGATGTGGATAGTTAAATACTCTCTGATAAAACTATAATCAAACAAAATTTAGTATCACTGGAAGCTTCTGAGTTTTATACAACAATATTAAAATTAAACAGTTAACCTTTATTGAGTTACATGTGTATCAGGTCCTGTTTGAACTTTTTCAGATTCTCTCACTTAAGCCTATATATAATTTTATGAGAGCCTTTTACAGGTATTGTTAGTCTCAGCACTAAGAATTTAAATAATTTTCCCAGTTGACAGAAAAGTGGGTAAATGGAATGCATGGGAAGTCTCTCATTCTCCCCAAACATTATCTTCCTTCTCAACAAAGATCCAATTTTTACTCGTTTCTGTGTCAAAACCAAGAAAGTTAACCCAGAGCACCAACTACATTGATAGCTTTTCTTGGTCTCATGCTTCCAGTCAAGTTCAGATAACAAAGAGTTATCTGAAAAAGGTTTGTGCACTTGTTTTTTTCTGCTTTTTGCCAAGAATATGACTGTTGGCAGGAGGCCTTCCTCCAACTAAGATCACAGATTCTGTTAGGATTCTTCTCCTCTCTAAATTATTGGTAGCAGCAACATAACCTTATTCTTCTGAAAATCCTGGGCACTGTACTAATCCTCGAAATGGGCAAGAATAAAGCACCTAGATAATATAGGAAGTTTTCAAAATCCTCAGACTGAATCATTACTAAAATATTTTGTCATCATTCTTTCCCTCACCTCTGGCTACTCCTCTAGTGTATTATCTGTTATCTGCTAGGATACTGACCAATAACTGTTATAACTAGCAATATAATGTTCTACATTGCCTCCTCAATATATGCCTTCTCAGAAAAAGTTGACGAAATAGTTCTGGAATATCCTAGCTGGATCACAGGTGAAAACCTGGAATCAGAGTGTTTTTTGAAATAAAATAAATGGGAAAAAGAAACATTTGCAGGTTTGTTTTCTATGACAGAATAACTAGTCTACTCATTAATGGTTTGAAAATTATTTCTACATTGCATTCTAATGTATTTTTAGAAAAAAGGTAACAATTTGAGCATCATAAGTCATAATCAAATACTTTACACACTAGAAATAGTGCATCCTCACTGGAACAGTTTTGAGGCTTGCAACATATTGGTTATAATACAGTAGGCATATAGAAATACTTCTGTAGTTCTGAGATGTGGTTCTAATGTCAACATTTAAAGAGGCATTCCAGATCGTTTTAATGTTAATGATCCATAGTTTATACTCAGGAATGCAATTAGGCTGTTACTATAATGAGGAAATCCATAGGACAGACATACTTTTTCCTGATTCTTTATTTTTATACTTTCTAAATGAACCATAGAACTAGTTGCAGCTAGATTGGACAGATAAGCCACACAAATGGCAACTGTTCTGATCAACAGATATGAATAATAATAGTCTTGTGAAAAATCTCACCAAACCATACCTCTAGATTGTAAATAAAAAGTAAAATAATTCACTATTATTGTAAGAGTCAACAAAAATAAAAATCTTATATTGAAGAATCAGAAAAAAATGAGTCCTTATTATATGTTAGAATACAGTGATCTGACAGCTCTGTGGGTGAAGCTATTTTAAGTCAAATTGTCTACTTACTGTCATTCAAATAATAGTTCATGATTCTCTACATATTTGTCAAGTTTGCCAAGGTGATTGCATCTTGCTTGATCTAAACAAAGTTAAGCTCATCTTTGGGGTGAGTGAACCCAGAATCCACCCCAACAGAGCCGCTGTAGCCGAAAATCTCCAGAACCCAATCACCATCATGCTCACAGGCAATTTCTACATACTCAGGACAAGCCTCATGCATGAGAATGAACCTTCTGAAAAGGTATGTGGGAATTGTGATGAAAATTTCCAGGCTCTCACAGAGTCAGAAATGGGCAAACTTCCCCCATCTCCCTGTTTCTCCAAGAGCCTGACAGTCATGCCTATGACCTGCCTCTGACTCCATATAAGCTCATTAAACGTCCATGGCCCAGAGACTCACAAATAAATCTCAGAAGAGACTGAAAAGCTTCAGAGATGCCTCAAGACCCCAAAGTTACCATTCAGTTAAAAATTCAACTCTAGCTATATCAACCTATTTAAAATTTTAGAATTCTGTAAGCCATTGATGTACCAGGAGTACCATATTTGATAAGGTGTAAAGTGGAAGGCAACAGATCTCAATCAAGTTGTATATAAATGGGATGGAATATATGATTATAATATTTCCAGTCTATCTTTTATATATACATATATATTATTGAATCACTGTGAGATAAACCTTACAAAGCTATTTATGATTAGGTTTCAGTGAATGTTCCACACCCATTCCTCAACCAGTTTACATTTTCTAGCTCCAATGTCTCAATTCTTGTCGAATGTGATCATTTCCAGCTATTATTGTCATACTTTTCCCTTCTCTATCTTATCTGCCCTCTGCCCCACATATATTTTAGGTAATTCCAACCATTGACCAGTCAGGTAGCCTAACTTTCTAACTTTTCCAATCATGTCATTATAATAAAGTTTGTTATCTACTTAATTTAAAATATTTCCTATCTTAGCTACATACATTTTATTCAGTTAAATAATCTACAAGAGAGCTCTATTTATAAAATCATTAACTTTTTTTTGCTTTTTGGGCGATTCACAGGAGTTATTCCTGGTTCATCCACTCAGGAATTACTCCTGGCGGTTCTCGGGGACCATATGGGATGCTGGGAATTCAACCTGGGTCAGCCGTGTGCAAGACAAATGCCCTATCCACTGTGCTATTGCTTCAGCCCCTAAAATCATTATCTTTTAATGTTTTTATTTTGGTATCATATTTATAAATAATTCAGCACTATCTGAGGAAAATATAATTATTTTCTACTTTTTAAGAATATAATCGGAGAGCCCGGCAAGCTACCGAGAGTATTCGATATGCCAGACACAATAACAACAAAGTCTCCAATGGAGACGTTACTGGGCCCGCTCGAGCAAATCGAGGATCAACGGGAGGGCCTTTTCCTTTTAAGAAAATAAAGCTGAGTGTTACATTAATGTATTTATCATATCCATGAGATAGAATGTAAAGTATCAGTGACCTCTTTTCTCCTGAGACTTAAATATAAAAATATATGTCTTTCAAATAGCAAGATTTTCTGGTAATGTGTGCAAGGGTAGAGGAGGCTTGCTTGTTTTGTTTGAGGACCACACCCAGCAGTGCTTGGGCATACTCCTGGCTCTGTGTAATTCTGGGGGTAGAAATCAGATCATTTGACTGCAAGGCAAATGCCCCATCCACTATATTAACTCTCCAGCTCCATTTTCTGGAAGTTAAAAAAATTAATAAATTAGTAATACAGCTTTATCTTTTTCATGATATTTGTAATCAGGTTCTGCAGCTAAAAGTAAAGAAATGACTCTAAATCTAAACCTTCTATATTAGTGATACTAAGTAGGATTTTTAGGATAATGATTATTTAATTATAAAAAGTAAATAATATTAATCTGATGCAGTCTTGTTCTGTATCACTAGATTTCAAACAATATTTTCATGAAAGTCTTATTTACTTATGTTTTAATTTGCAATTATTAAAATTTTATTAAAAATTTTTGCAGCAACATCAGGCATCACATACTGTCAGAGAGGAATTATAACTTTATTGCAGCCCACACTGACAGCCAACTCATAAAAATGAATGACACTCTACATCATAACATCTCATAGGCCCTTCAGAATGTGAATTGCTTACTTCATCCTTCTTTAGCATAATGAAGTATACAGTATAACAATGTTCAGTGAGAAAAACGAAGATTAAGAATATCTGAACTCTAGGAGAAAAGCAACATTTAAAAGAATTCAGACAAAATTCTTATTAAAGTTTGGATTGAATCAGCATTAATAAGCTTTGTGTTTGCCTGTTTTATCAAAGAAGTAAAGTTTTGTAACCCAAGATCAATCACTATTTTGAGACCATTCATCTATAGACACTTGACTCTTCAGACTTTATTTCTAAAATATTCCAAACTTTCTTAGTCGAGCACTGCAAGATTTATTGTATCAGATGGAACTATAATGAATCACAGAGTAAAAATAAACATACATGGAGTCAGGGAGAGAGCACATGGGTGAGGAACAGATGCTTATTAGATCTGAGCATTGAATTTGGTGCCCTAGAACTGCTAGGTACAGCCCCGCAGTCCCACAAGCACTGTTCAGTGTGGTGAGCGCCCTGAGTATTGTTGCAGTAGTCCTGGAGGTCTTTGACACCTCAGGGTCCAGATACTACCACGTCCTCAAGCCCTCATTTGAACAGCAGGTCCAGTTGGACAAGGCCCTGAAAATTCTGAACATTTTTTGGGAGACATCAGTAATATATACATAAATACACACAGACACACAGGCACACACACACAGAGTGTCTTTTAGACATGGACCAAGATAGTTATTGCAAAATTGTTCTTTACCTCTGTAACCTTGAATTCTCAGTTTAAAAATTTGATTCTATATATTTATATTGAATAATCAGAACACATGGACACATGTTTTAAAGTGTAAATATAAATATACAAAGTGATTTACATAACACCAACACTATGAATATCTTCTGTGATGTATTGAAATCAAATATAAATTGCAATAAGTATGAAGAAAGGATAAAATGTCTTTAGACACTGATAGTAGCAAATAAACTTGAGATTGGGGTCCAGAGAGAGCACAAAATACAGAGTGCATGAAGTGAATGCAAGAGGCCCAGATTTTATTTTCTGCACCACATGGTCCCTGAGTAATGTTAGGAACGTAGCAGAGCAGACTGGGAGTAGCCCCCAGTTGTACTGCCAGGTGTGAACCCAAACCCTTCCTCAAAAGAAACTTGAAATTGTTTATACAACTTTGTGAATTCATACTGTAACACACAAAAAATGTATATTGTCCATTATTTGTATCTATAAATATAATTACCTGGCCTGATAAACCTAAATTTTCATCTTTCTATATATCTAAAGAATCAATATATTGATAAGGGACATAAAGATAGTACAGACGTTAAAGTGCTGACTTGCATGTAGCCAACACTGGTTTGATCCCTACCACTGTATATGGTTTCCACACATGATCTAGAGTAATCCCTGAGCAAAAAACATGAGTAAGACTTCCTTACTGTCAGGTGTTTTTGTTTTTAAACTTCTCACTACTTCACTAAAAATATAACAGAGAAAATAAAATACAGAGAAGCCACAGGTGTAGTAAAACAGTGCATGTGTGTGGAGGGGGAGTGGGAAGACTAAGAACACAGTCTGAAAGTGAATAAAAAATTGAGGGAGGTAAGTACAGGTAGGAAACTACAAAGTGTAAGAGTAAAATAAGGATAATAATGTAACATATTGTAGTGTTAACAGATGTCACATGAGGCTTATGAATGATATCAGTAGAAACAAATATGAGAGAATATTTTATAAAATAACAAAAAACTTTTAAAAATTCATTTTAAAATGTTTTATCACATTGTAGAATAACTAATATTTATTGCAGGCTAGTTAAATTTGCTTCTCACTTTCCAGGATATTAAAATACCCTTTAATGAGTACCATATTATCTTAAGTGATTTGAAATTTTTAGAAAGTGTCTCTTTAGTAACAACACTTAAATTTATCTTCACTCTTATTTATTTGGATAGTTTTCCCTTTCCAAATAAGTTCAAAGATATCTTGATTTTACCAACTAATTTATTTTTTAATTTGCTGATTTAAGCTATTTGCACAATTGTTTTCCATGCACCACCTAATTGTCAGAGATCATCACAATATATCTTCCATTTTCATTTATTGCTTCAATAATTGTGGATTGCAATTAAAAATTTTATAACAGTACTATTATTCAACTACCCTTTAATAGATTTAATGATTTGTTGAATTTATCACATTATGTTCATCTTTTCTTGGAAAATCTCCCTATATCAATCAATTGTATTTAATATTGATTTGATTAATTCAAAATACACTCATGTGTAACTTATGATTAGGAATAATAGGAAATAACTTCTCTCATTTTCTTTTATTTTAATTATTACCTGAGTTTTTTACACTATGTTCATGTTGTATTTTTAATACTACTCTCAGGAAATCAAAGTTTATTCTTTCTTTTTAGGAATTACAGCTTTTAAGTTTTACTATTTTCAAAAGTAAGTGTCAATTTATATTTTCCGTTGTTAAATAAAATGTTATTGAGAATATGTATTCTCAAAAAAATATATACATGCTTCCTAAAGGACTGGTATTCATTGAAGGAAGGCTTTTTGGTTCCAGTGCTTCTTATTAATATTTCTGAACAATAACCATTTCAAACATAAAATAGGTATATCTTTTCATTTACATTTTCAGTGATATTGATTCATTCCCCTTATTGTCTCATCAAATTGGATTAATTTTAAAAGTTGCTAAATTCCAAAGTTAAAATAATCTTTAGGATGGGGCTGGAGAGATAGCACAGTGGGTAGGGCATTTGCCCTGCATGCGGCCGACTCGGGTTTGATTCCTAGCATCCCATATGGTCCCCTGAGCACCACCAGGAGTAACTCCTGAGTGCAGAGCCAGGAGTAATCCCTGTGCATCGCCAGGTGTGACCCAAAAAGCAATAAATATATAAATAACCTTTAGGAATTGCATGGTCCAAATCAAGCAGGAGGGAAGGAGAGAAGGAACAGTACAAACATTTCAGTAAATACCCAAGAAACAACAGGGCTGGTTAACACTCTTTCCAAAAGCTTAGAACCTGGAGGTTTTCCACATGCGTGCTAGAGACACACTAATACAGATTGATGTGCATCACTAATATTTACACATTTACAGTGACTTTTGATATAGTACCTCTTGCTACTTTTACTGTTTTTGCTGTTTTGTGTTAATAAATAAAATGAGAATAATAAAATCTGCCCCTGAAATTTGGGAAGAATAATTAAAGCATAAGGTCAAAATGATTGACACAGTTCTTGGCAAATAATAAGAATCAGAAATAATCGAAGCTTTTTACATGCTAACAGCCAGTAATTCGAGATTTAATGGCAAGTTGGTATGATAGAAAAACCAAACCTGAATAAAAAACAAAAGAGTGACTTTTTTGTTTCAGAATATTTTAGTGAAATTTCCTTCCACATTTGAGAAACTGCATTGATGTAAAATTCAAACAGCTCAACTAAGAAATGTCTCAAACTAACCCAGGTAAAAAATGTTGCTTTCTAAAAGAAACTTCTTTGAAGATGATGAATGTATAGCTGTCTAGATGTGCAAATTGTGACGTGCAGTTTTTTGATGAAACAGCATTAGTCTGATAAAATAACATAAATCACTGAAAATGTATATGTTGTAACTTCTAAAAATTAAATTGACATTTTTCTCTCAGTTGTGAAAATTATGTGTTGTGGTTTAGGTTAGAACATTAGTAAATGCTTCTGGTGGATTAAGAAAAGAAAAGATATAAATCAGTCTTTTGGCTAATGATTTAAATAAAACTAATAATTTGACTTAATTTGAATCTCATTGATCCTAACTCAAGTCAATTTCTGATTAGCAACATGTGGAGATGCATATGATAAACAATTTAAATACTTTTGGAATCAGTTCATAGTTATGTCATCTTTTTTTAAGATTAGCTTTTCTGCTCATAGAAAAAGAAAAATATTTGCCGCTCATTGAAAATCATGGGTAAGGTTTGGTTCAATTCTAGAAGCATATCTGTGGTTCATGACAAATCAGACTTAATCGCTTTGATAAGTGAATAATAGCCAGTATTATGGAAAGACCATTTGGTTTGATTTAAAAAAAAATTGTAATTTAGAGAATCAAAGCACTCTGGATGCACAATCAAGATAAAACTATTTTGCAGCTTCCTAGCACTTTAATCAATCCAAACTTAATTTGAATCTCAATACAATGAGTTTTAAGTTGTGTTATAATCAGCATATCACATAACCTCCCTGAAACTGTTAGTCATATCAAAATAGAAGACATGGCAGTTCCTTTTCCATTGTATTGAAGGTATTAAGTAAAAAATATTAAAGCGTCAAAACTGTTTTATACTTACTACAAGCTTTGATTTGGTCAGCTGCAGCATTCTAGTCTTTTCACAATACCAACTGGGTGGGGCCTGAGAGGCAAGGATGGAAATACAATGTTCTAGAAATTCAAGTGATATTTTTTATACTTAAGAGAAATTCACATAAAATAAATATTGAGGAAGGTCTACAGTGAGAAATATATGTAAGTTCTCTCAAAACCATGCAATTTATAAGCATCATCATCATCATCATCATCATCATCACCATCACCATCACCATCATCTTATAAAACTGTTACCATTTTTAGAGAGCTTCCTGTATACCATAGCTTTGCAAGCTATAGCACTCAGCCCGAGCAGCACTGCATCTCCAGGCCTGAGCACCGAACCATCAGGACAGAAAAATCAGATCAACTATTGTTCATTTGGGCTAGAGCGATAGCACAGCGGTAGGGCATTTGCCTTGCACGCAGCCAATATGGCCGACCCGAGTTCGATTCCTCCGCCCCTCTCGGAGAGCCCGGCAAGCTACCAAGAGTATCTCGCGTGCACAGCAAAGCCTGGCAAGCTGCCCGTGAGGTATTCAATATGCCAAATTATGAGTCACTTAATAAAGCCAATTATATCTATAAATTCACTGAGTTAATTTGAATAGTATCCACAGAATAAACAAAGCAGCACATGATTTCATGATCTACATCTCTCCCCAAAGTCTAGGAAGAACTCTGGCACATCTAGGACACCTGTTCTACTTGAGCTTTTATTTTTTTATTGACCTGTTCAAGTTGAGCTTTTATTTTTTTCCCAAATTTTTTACTACCTTTCCACTATGTTAGGGTTAAAAATCAGGTTTGTACACCTTTAACAAAAAATTTTCTGACACCTAATGCAAATCAAAATAATGTTATTATTTAGATAATACAAAACACATTCCTCCCAAAACTGAATGATAATTAAGGAGATGGTCAAATCTAAATCCTCACATAAACAAGTAACCAATAGCATATCAGACTCCATTCATATGTGCCAACCAGAACTCAGTACCTCTGTTGTAAAATATACACCTACTGGTAACAATGGGCTGGAGCGATAGCACAGCGGGTAGGGCATTCGCCTTACATGCGGCCAACATGGCCGACCCGAGTTCGATTTCTCCGCCCCTCTCGGAGAGCCCGGCAAGCTACCGAGAGTATTCGATATGCCAGACACAGTAACAACAAAGTCTCCAATGGAGACGTTACTGGGCCCGCTCGAGCAAATCGACGATCAACGGGAGGGCCTCTACCTTTACCTTACTGGTAACAACATGCTCAATTTCACACTTTTATTCTGTTTACTTGTTTTAATTTTAGAAGTAAAGTTTGTGTTTCCTCAATAATTACTTGGAGAAGCCTCCAGATCTGAGTATCATCACTTAGGAGTTGCAAGGTGTGAAAAAAGAAACAACAGCAAACAACAATAAACAAACCCTTGAATTCAGAGGTAGGCAGATATGAACTGGAGTTCAAGGCCAGAAGAAGAGAGAAAAGACTAACACAAGAGGCAATAAAATTCTCAATAACAACAAAAAAAGGAGAGTGATGGGCAAGGGAAAATAACTGGAGACAATTAAATTTTCATTGAGAATTATGACAAAACAGTACCTTCATATAACACTATGTTCCATCACATCCATACGGGAAGTGTAGATATGTAGATATGGGTATATAATATTTTATGTACTTATATATTAATAAAACAAAATTATTGTATTACTATTTTGGAAAAACTACTCAACAGTGGAAAACGGTGCTTATACATAGAAATATGTGTGAATATCAACAACATAACATGTAGTAGAGAACTGGACCCAGAACATTACATATGCTACAGTTCCATTTAAATGAAGTTCAAGTAGTGGCAGAACTAACCTAAGACTACAGAAATTATACCACTATCTGCCTTAGGTTGTAGGAGCACTGTCTAGAAAAGGCATGGATGAAATAATTAAAATATTTTGTGACCTGATTGGGGTTTGATTTACTTACATCTTGTCAGTTTTATTTCCTGAGGAATTATGTCTAAAGCACAATATTTAAAACATAAAAAAATAGCGTTAATGTTAATTTAAAGAGGATATTTGCCTCTAAAATAGAAGTCTGTGAAAGACTTGTTTTACTTAGAACAAAACTAAGGCTTCTGAAGAAAGGAGAGATGGCAGAAAGAAAAGTACTTTTTGTTCAATTTTTTTAAAGCATAAATAATAAAGTCATTGTGGTTCTTACAAATTGTGACTAGCAAAGTAATATAAAAATATTTACAGAACTCAGCATGTTATGTGCTTTTCAAATCTAACAGAAATAGTTCTTAATCTCTGCTGCTCTAACTACTGGTTCTGTCGTACTGTTTAAATCAAATGTAAGAAATAAATAAGCTAAAAACATCACAAAAAGAAAGAAATAAGAAATCCCTCTTGGAATAGTCATGCAACATTAATTTACAAACCATAGAAGCAGTGGATTACTATTCTTGGGGAAAACGCATAAGTTTTTGTTTTATTTTTATTTATTTATTTATTTATTGGCTTTTTGGGTCACACCCGGCAATGCTCAGGGCTTATTCCTGGCTCTGCACTCAGGAATTACTCCTGGAGGTGCTCAGGGGACCATATGGGATGCCAAGGATCAAACCCAGGTTGCCATTGCAAGACAAAGGACCTCCCTGCTGTGCTAACACTCAAGCCCAGAAAATGCATTATGTTAAAATGGGGCCATCTGAATAGTATATAAACACAATCAAAAAGTTTTAAGTAAATGTGTAAAAGAAATCCAAAAGGAGCAATGCTGTAAGTACCCTGAAGCTTATTCCACCTTTACACCTAAAGGAATAGAAAGCAATAGTAATTAACAAAGCTGGGAAGGAAACAAAAAACCTGAGTGGAAAGAGCTACCTTTAAGTGCAGTGACTTTCTCCCACAGAGCAGCCATCTTGATCACCCCAAAGGGGAACAGATCCTTCATTGCCTACTTTGCTCACCACTCACAACATTCACTAGAATCATAACACAAAGAAGAACTTTATGATTCTCCGTATTATAAGATTCCTAAAGGCATGGATTCTACAAAGAAGGATGAAGAGTAGAAAGTGAGAGGCCAGTTAGAAGATCTACAGCACAGTACAAATTATTCTCAACTTGGAAAGCCAGATACCTACCCACAAAAACAGATCATCTTCACGGCTCAAATTTATAACTTCTCATAAAGACAGAAAATCCACTAAAGTAGGAAAAAATAGAGAATTTTCCTGCATTCTGTTTACTGTTATTTTTGACTACACAAAAGAGGTTTGGAAGTGGAATTAAGGTATAGAATTGTGCTTTCTTTTTCCAGTATAAATTGCACAAATATGTAGAATTTATCTAAACACTGCAGCAGATTTATAAGATCTGAGGTAAGCACAGCAGGTAGGGCATTTGTTTTGCATGCAGCTGACCGGGGTTCGATTCCTCCACCCCTCTCGGAGAGCTGGGCAAGCTATTGAGAGTATTCTGCACCCATGACAGAGCCTGGCAAGCTCCTGGTGTATTTGGTATACCAAAACCAGTAACAACAAGTCTCACAATGAAGATGTTACTGGTACCCACTCAAACAAATCAGTGAACAATGGGAGGACAGTGCTACAGTGCTACAGAGGTTTACATGAACTGTGTTATACAACCAATTTAGCAGTAGGCACCAAAGAAGTCAAGTCCATTTTATTTTATAGTTGTTAATTTTTCCAGGGCTTCATTACAACTAATGTCATATAGTACCATCTTTCAACCATTAATATACAACTCACAATTTAAGAATATATTAATATTCATTATAAAAATGAAACAGAAGTGCCCTAGATTACAAGTGATAGAGAAAAATAGTATGGAATATGCTACTGTTATGTATGTTTATACCTGTGCATAGAGCTCGCAGATAACCCCGAGGGATAATAAATGCACATCATTTTGAGAAGACAAAATTAGTAATCTATCTCTGCTTCAAAAAGATAACACATCTTTAATATATTTCATGTCCTATGTATATGTGTTGATATTTATGGATCTGTGTCACTTTATTATAGAACTGTATATTTATTTAAATCTATCAATAATACAGATGCACATAATATAGAGTATATCTGGAATGGAAATCTGTTGGACAATGCTAATCCCTGGGACCATATATGAATCAGGTACGTGTACTGAAGACACAAAACAAACCAGCTTCAATGACATAGATTGTACTTCTTTTCATGGAGATTGTAGTGGTATAAAAAGTTATAAAGTTTCATCATGCTGAAAAGATTTGAGTCCATATTACTCAGTATAAAAATAAAGAGAAAAACACTCATTTCCTTAAAGGTACAGACTTGAACTTTTACTTATCTCCTCCTCTCTTATTTCTATGGCTAAACCATACTCAAAGGTCAAACCTTTTTGCAAAGGAGGCTGGGGATTATAAACTTTATTTTTGATAGACACAAACTTGTTGTTGAGACAAAAATCTCAAGGCCGAACTAGGCTGCCACAATGAAGGAAGACAAAAATGATCGTCTGTACTTTCAATGCACGTACGCTAGCATCAGATGCATCCATCGGGGACCTGATGGTACAAGCATGAATGATCAAGTACGACATCATTGGTCTGACCGAGACAAGAAGACACAAATCTCACCATGCCGTTTTGGACACTGGAGAAGAATTGTTCCTTGGAACATGCGATAAAAGAGGTATCCGAGGCGTCGGTGTCCTTGTCAACACAAACTTGGCCATGAGCATTGATTCATTCGAATGCCTAAGAACCCGAATCGGATGTTTACCATCTGAATAGATGTGGCTCACTGCCTGCAGTTTCTATCTTCGTTGTCTACGCACCAACATCTCATTATGATGAAAGAGAAATCGAGAAGTTCTACATGGAGCTAGAGAAGTTCTATAAAGAAGACCACACCTTCTACAAGACTATTGTGCGTGATTTTAATGCCAAGATAGGACTGAGAAGATCAGCTGAAGAACTTCACATCGGGACCCATGGCCTAGAATGGAACGAACAGGGTGAGAGACTGTCTGAGTTCATCATGTTGATCAGGACCATCCATGGTAACTCACAGTTCCAGAAGGCAGAATCTAAACGATGGACATGGGAGTCTCCTGGTGGACGATTCCACAATGAAACAGACCACATCATATTCAATCAAAGGTTTTGCCTGACCGATGTGGCTGTTGTCCCAAAATTTCGAATAGGATCGGACCACCGTCTCCTTCGTGCAAAATTCTACTTCACAGAGCAGGGAGAAAGGGCTGCAAAGTTCAAAAAGAGAACTCCCAGAACGACTACCAACTGGGAACTCTTTGGCACTATTGCAGCAACATGGGAAGATGCCATTGTTGACAACATTGACGAGGAATACAATTGACTGGATCAGCACCTCCATGAATGTGCAAGGAACGCCAAGAGAGAGATAGCCACAAAAAAACGCCTGTCTTCGAAAACTCTTGAGCTAATTCGCCAGCATGGTTTGGCGCATGCCTCAGGCAACCGCAAGCTAATGTCTGAGCTCGCAAAGCAGTGCAGAGATGCGATCAAGGAAGACCTCAAAAAGAGAAGAGCAGAAGTACTGGTAGATGTGGCAGAAGCTTGGAAAAGAGTGCGTAACGACCGCCTGTCCTTCGCCAACTATAAGACCAAGATGACTGCCCTCCGACGTCCTGATGGATCCATCACATCCTCCAGAATGGCAATGGAGAAGATCATCCATGACTTCTACTCAAATCTCTTTGATAGCCATGTCCACTTGCCGACATACCAAATTCCACAGGATGGATATGTCATTCCCAACGTTCTCCCCTCCGAAATCCGACACGCCATTTCGTCGGTAAAGAAACAAACAGCACCCAGCCCATACAAGGTCAGGCCTGAACACCTGAAGAACCTGCCGTCAGTACTCATCAATACACTGGCTCGGCTCTTCACTCGCTACCTGTCTGAATGCAAGGTTCCATCCCAATGGAAAACCAGCAGGACCGTACTACTGTTCAAGAAGGGAGACATCCATGACATTGGCAACTATCGCCTGATCTGCCTATTGTCTGTCATCTACAAGTTGTTCACTCGAGTCATCCTTAATAGGATTGGCAGAACACTAGATGAAGGACAACCATGCAAGCAAGCGGGGTTCTGCAAAGGATTCAGCACCATCGACCATATCCACACGATAAAGAAGCTCATTGAGGTTTCTTGGGAGTTCAAGATGCCACTCTGTTTAACGTTCATTGATTTAAAGAAGGTGTTTGATTCTGTTGAGATGGAAGCCGTATTTGAAGCCCTAGCCAATCAGGGCATTCAAGCCCAATACATCAAGGTCCTCCATGAGCTGTATTGCGGATTGACTACCAGGATCTCACCATTCTACAAAGAAGTGATCGTTGATGTCAAGAGAGGGGTTCAGCAGGGTGATACCATTTCACCGAAACTCTTCAGTGCCACCCTCGAGAACGTTATGCGATGACTGGAATGGGAAGGAATGGGAGTGAAGATAGATGGTCAGCAACTACACCACCTCCGCTTTGCTGATGACATTGTTTTAATAACACCAAACATCAGCCAAGCGGCACAAATGCTGGCCGACTTTGACCGTAAGTGTGCAAAGGTAGGACTACAGCTGACTTTTACGAAGACAATGTTTATGAGAAACAGCCTCGTTCCTGATGCCCCATTTGCTCTCAAGGGAACGACCATCTCCGAATGCAACAGCTATGTGTACCGAGGTCGAGTAGTCAACATGACAAATGACCTGGCACGCGAGTTGTGCAGGAGGATGAGAGCGGCTTGGAACGTCTTCAAGAACGTCAAAGAAATTGCTAAGAGGACGAAGAACCTCCGGCTCCGGGCACAAATCTTTGATTCCACTGTTCTTCCTGCATAAACATATGCCTCAGAGACCTGGGCCCTACCCAAACAGGATGAGAACGCTATTCAGGTCTCCCAGAGAAGAATAGAAAGAGCTATGCTTGGAATATCACGTTTCACTCAAATGAGAGAAAGAATCCGGAGTTCCGACCTCCATCGACGATCAAGAATCAGGGACGCTGTCTCATTTGCCAAGGTGTCAAAAATCAGATGGGCCGGTCACGTAATGAGATTTAAAGATGACCGCTGGACTAGAGCTGTTACTGACTGGATTCCACGGGATGTCAAAAGACCGCATGGCCGCCCATCTACTAGATGGTCAGACTTCTTCATCAAGATCATGAACGATCGGTTTGAGGCTCTTCATGTTCTCAGAGTAAACAGATGCCATTGGGCTACACTAGCACACAACAGGGACAAATGGAGACGTTTCTGGCGCCCGCTCGAGCAAATTGACGACTAACGGGAAGTGAAGTGATTAAGTGATTAAGTGAAACTTGTTGTTACTTGTTACTGTGTTTGGCATATCGAATACGTCACGGGTAGCTTGCCAGGCTCTACCGTGCAGGCAAGATACTCTCGGTAGCTTGCCAGGCTCTCCGAGAGGGGCAGAGGAATTGAACTCGGGTTGGCCATGTTGGCTGCTTGTAAGGCAAACACCCTACCGCTGTCCTATTGCTCCAGCACACAAACTTAACTGTATAAAAATAAAGAGTTTGGGGAAGAGAGAGAAATCTGTGTTCTCTGACCAAAAACAATCACAACAATAACTAAAACAATCATTTGAATTACTAAAAGGCTTTTGCTGGGCAAACTGGGCCCTTTCAGTTAAAAATATTATTACAAAACACTCATACCTGTGGTTCCCTGGATAGTATTGTAAATGGATTGTTGACACAGCAACAGGTTACTCAGTGCTCACCTTATGCATGAGTTTTCAAATTAAGGTTAAACAACACATAAGTGTGAGATAAAAGCATATGTACCAGAGAAGTGAATTATAAAGGAAATCATTAATGAGAACAAGAGAGAAAAACAAAAAAAGATAATAAAACCCAGCAGCAGAGAATGGGGTGGCAGTGCACTAATCAGTATTAAACCTTGGGGATGGAGCGATAGCACAGGGGGTAGGGCATCTGCCTTGCATGCAGCTGACCTGGATTTGATTCCCAGCATCCCATATGGTGCCCCGAGCACTGCCAGCAGTAAATCCTGAGTGCACAGCCAGGAGTAACCCCTGTGCATCGCTGGGTGTGACCCAAAAAGCATAAAAATATCAATATTGAACCCAATCAGATAGTCGGGACAGGGACATGGGCATAATTTTATAAGTATTGTTTTTGGTCTATCTAAAACTTATACAACAAAAATATGTATCGGAAAGGCCAGAGTGAGGTACAGCAGGGAGGGCATTTGCCTTGCACATGGCCAACTCAGGTTTGGATCCTTGGCACCCCAGAGTGTCCCTTCTAGATTGCCAGGTATTATTCCTAAGCATAGAGACAGGAAGCTCTGAGCACCACCAGAGGTGGCCAAAGACAAACTGTATGGAAAAATAAAAGCCAGTGAAATATATGCTCACAAGCCAAATACTATTATGTGCAATTTGTTCTGTTACTCTGAACACTCTGAGTGGTGCAAAACACACCCTATTAATTCTGACCTTATAATAATATACCTGAGAAATGAGGAAATGGTGTAGTTTACTTACTTGTTTCTTGATTTGCACTGAGAGCAGTTTATCTAGAACCATTAATTTTCTGGCATTTATTGTCAGGGAGCATTCCTTAAATCTGCCAGCACCTCTTGAGAGGATATCTCCACCCCCTCAAAAGAACTAATCAAAACTATGTAGTATACAATGGTTTGATAAGTTTGAAAGAGAAAGGAGACTCTTGAAAGGACAGATTAAGCTCAGTCAATAAGAAATATCTTTTGGAGAAGCAGTCTCAAGATAAGCTCACAGAATCCGTAGCAGAGCATTCCAAAAAGAACAATTAAAAGAACATAGACCCAAGACAAGTACAATCTTGCAAAGTTCAACAGATTGGAGTGTGTGTGTGTGTGTGTGTGTGTGGGGGGATACAGTGGGGCTGGTGGCGCAGAAAAATATAGCAGTGTAATAAGAGTGTAAAGTGAAACAGGAGATGACATTTGAGAAGAACTAAAATTTCTTGGATCTTAAATGATAAATCATTTAGATAATATTCTAATACCTTTGGAATCTACATATAATTTATAGCATAAATTACTAAGCATATTATATTTTTAAATCACATGTTTTTCTGTAGAATAAGATTTTTGTATGTTTATTTTTATCTTTTAATTTATCACAGGTAAGATATTGTGTTCAAAATAGTGTTGACATTTATGATCTTGGTGTACAAAGTTCCCTCACCTTAACACTACCGAAGTGAACAAGAACCCTAATCTCAGCCCCTCTACATCTCCAGCCCATCTCTCTCTAAACTGGTGTTTTCAATTTGTATGCAATACCCAGAGTTTGTTGTCAACTAATATTATGGATACCCTTGTTTCATTTCCTTATACATCACAGAGAAGAGAGATCTTCCAGTGGTTTGTTCTTCTCTCTCTGAAGTACTTTCCTCAACTCGATACTCTCCAATTCTATCCAATTTGCTTATATCATTTCTTTTTTTTTCACAGCTTCCTAATATTCCATTGCATATATCACTGTCTGTCCTCCTATTGTTCATCGATTTGCTCGAGCAGGCCCAGTAACGTCTCCATTGGAGACTTTGTTGTTACTGTGTTTGGCATATCGAATACATCACGGGTAGCTTGTCAGGCTCTGCCGTGCAGGCAAGATACTCTTGATAGCTTGCGGGGCTCTTCGAGAGGGGCGGAGGAATTGAACTCGGGTCGGCCATGTTGGCTGCGTGCAAGGCAAATGCCCTACCGCTGTGCTATCACTCCAGCCCATTGCATATATATTATAAATATATATTATATATAACTTCTTGAACAATTTATTCATAGTTGAATATTTTGATTGTTTCTTTGTCCTTACTGTTGTAAGTATTAAGTATTGCAATGAATGAACATGTGCATATACCTTGAAAAAATGTAGAACAACTGAGTCATAAAGAATCTTCATTTTTAGTTTTCTGAGAAATCTATATACCAATTTACACAGATGGTGGATCAGAAACCAATCCCACCCACAGTGAATGAGATTTTACATCTTTGCCAATACTTTGTTTCCAGAAATTGTGTGTGTGTGTGTGTGTGTGTGTGTGTGTGTGTGTGTGTGTGTGTATGACATTCTCACTGGTGTGGAATGACACTTCATTGTTCTTTTGATTTGCATTTTCATAATAAGTAATGATGAACACTTGAACAAATGTTTACTTGTCACCACCCCCAGGTCCTCTTCATAGAGGTGTCCATTTTTCTCCATTTATTATTTTTTTATCCCTTCTTTTCCTTTCTTTCTTTCTTTCTTTCTTTCTTTCTTTCTTTCTCTCTCTCTCTTTATTTCTGTTTATTGCTTTAGGGCTATACCCAGCTGTTTCAAAGCTTATTACTGGCTTTGTGCTCAAGGACCTTTCCTGGCAAGTCTGGAGACCAGATTGATTGCCTGCAAGGCAAGTGCATTACCTGATATACTATCTCTCTGGCCCCCTTTCTACATATTTGTGGGGCCATCTGTTTCTTTGTTACTGTGAGTGGTTTATATTATATGGAAATAGTACCTTATCTGATGTATTCTATCCAAATATCTTCTATTCAAAAGGTGGTCTCTATATTTTAGCCATGTAGAAAGTTTTAATCTGACATAAGTTATTTATTTTTGTTTTTATCTTCAATGATCAAATCACTGAAGATACTTTTGCGATCTAAATCCTAAAGGATTCTTCCTATTTCTTCCTTAGTATATTTTATGTATTCTGGTCTTATCTCCATATCTTCAATCAACTTTCAATTATCTTTTGTATGTAAAGTGAGATAAAGATCCGATTCTATTTTTTTACATATTGTTATACTATTATAACAAGGTTTTTTTCAAATCACAATGCTGTAAAAGTATAAATCACATAAAGGAAGATAAAATGGAAAAAGCAGCATTTGAAAATTGAAGAGCATAATTGCTAACTATTGGATCAAAGAGGAAATCAAAGAAAAAATAAAAATAGATTGTCTGAAACAAAAGAGAATGAAGAAAATAGCTAACAGAACTTATAGGACACAGTAAAAAGCAGTACTAAGGGGGGAATTCATAACAATAAAGACTTAACATCAGGACAGAACAAAAGTTAAAATCAATAATCCAACCACAAACCTTGAGAATCTAGAAAAAGATCAACAAAAGTCAAAGTTAGTAGAGAAAATAATAAAAATGTGTGCAGAAATCAACAATATAGAAATAGAGAAAATAATAATTTAAAAAGGTCAATTAGACAGGGAACTGGAATTTTGTAAGAATAAATAAGATTGAGAAAAGCTTACCTTGACTAAAGGAAATAAAAGAGAAACATTGAAAGAAATTAGAACAGGGATGCACTGTACAGTAGCACTGTCCTCCGGTTGTTCATGGATTTGCTCAAGTGAGCCCAGTAACATCTACATTGTGAGACTTGTTACTGTGTTTGACATATTGAATACGTCATGGCTAGCTTGCCAGGCTATGCCACGCGGGCAAGATACTTTTGGTAGCTTGCCAGGCTCTTCAAGAGCGGTGAAGGAATCGAACTCAGGTCGACCAGGTCAGCCACGTGCAAGGCACATACCCTACCCTTTGTGCTATTGATCCAGCCCAGATCAGAAATGAAAGTGAAATATTATAACAGGCACCTCAGACCCTCAAAAGACCATAAGAGTCTATTGCAAACAACTCTGTGTCATTAAACTGAAGAACCTAGAAGAAATGGATGAATTCTTAAAACTATATAATCTCCAAAAAATAGAATGTGGAGGAATTAGAAAACCTAAGCAGATCAATCATGAGTAAGAAAATTGAAATAGTAATTAAAGGTGTCTCCAAAAATCAATAGTTTTTTCTTAGGAAGGCAAAAAAGTGTGAACTAAAAGTAATGCGTACAAAAAATGGTGCCTGCTCACAATCATTGCAGTGTATGTTGAAAGAGGTACATTGAAAGCAGAACAGGTTTTATTTTGTATTTTTTGTTCACTGAATCCGTTGATAGAACAGAATATAGAAGGTAAATGATATTCTACTCTTCATAGATGAAACACAGGAAATTAACAATCCACATAATATCAGAAGACAGGGCTACAGGTCAACTGCAAGAAGCATGTGTGCCTGTCCCACTATGTCCCAGGGCCAGTTCTTATGTTTCCTGGGGTCTTATATAAGACATTATACAAGAAAATCAGATGTTCACTGCCCCTAATATAGCTGCAGGTTTGTAGAGCAGACAACACTCACTTTTAGGCTTCTGATTCTTCATTTCGGAAATGATATTAATAATAGAATACCTACAGCAAAATTGTTAAAGTTAAAAAACTATAAAGACTTGACAATTTCAGTGTGTTATATAAATTTAAGGTGTTATTAGATTTACCCTAAATTGCTTTTAAAAATTCTATGCTACTATTTTCTGCTCTTTTGTAACCTTTTATTTATGATAATTAATGTGATTAGTGTGCTAATTTTCTACAGTTACGCCCTGGGGAAATCGTGCAACAGTAGTAATTTTTAAAATTGGGCAAATAAGTAAATGTCAACTTGTAATAAAATCCAAATGAGTCCTTGATGAATGTTGATGGTGACTGGTAATTTACCTGATAAAATATTGTAACTGCCCAGTTACCTTGGAAGAGCTAATTTCTCAAAGTAATTACCATGTTCTGCATAGTGAAGTGTCATCACAGGGAATTTTAACACATGGGTTTTTAATTTGCTGATTTAAATATCACATTTATTAGTGAGATTTTAAAGCATTTTAATTCTGGTTGATATATTGCAAAGGAAAGAAAGCAATCACATACTATAAAGTGCATTTTGTGGAATTGATGGCATCCACCTGTGCTTTCTGGTCAGCAATATTGTGACTTACAATGAAGTAGGAAGTAAATTGATGCAGTCGAAGAGGCTTGCACATTTCTTACTATGTTTACCATACATAGCACATCTCCTAGTAAAAATAAAATATTCACTGGAATCCCAATTAAAATTGGTTTCCACATGGGTTTTGATCATATTTTACATCTAAGACAAACTTTTTAGTTTATTTTTGTTTAGTTTATTTTTCCTGGGGTCTTATACAAGATGTTATACAAGAAAATCAGACGTTCACTGCCCCTGATGCAGCTGCAGGTTTGTAGAGCAGACAACGCTCACTTTTAGGCTTCTGATTCTTCATTTAGGAAATGATATTAATAATAGAATACCTACAGCAGAATTGTTAAAGTTAAAAAAGACTATAAAGACTTGACAATTTTGTGTTCTGGGTCACAGGGTGGGGGAGGATGATCAGGGGTTACTCCTATGTCAGCACTCCTAAATTACTCTTAGTGGTTCTCAGAGAACCATATGGGATGCCAGGGACCAAACCTGGCTGCATGCAAGGCAAAAGCCTTACCCTCTGTACTATCACTTTTTCTTATCATAGGGCTGGAGCGATAGCACAGCGGTAGGGCGTTTGCCTTACAAGCGGCCAACATGGCCGACCCGAGTTTGATTCCTCCGCCCCTCTCGGAGAGCCCGGCAAGCTACCGAGAGTATTCGATATGCCAGACACATTAACAACATTAACAACAAAAATCTCCAATGGAGACGTTACTGGGCCCGCTCGAGCAAATCGACGATCAACGGGAGGGCCTTTACCTTTACCTTTAGATGTATTTAAAAAGTCAGTATGTATTTTTTCTTCATAAAACAGACATGGTTTGATTTAATTATTTCTATAAACAAACTATAAAAACATACTACTGTACAGAATTCTAACACTTGTTATATTGCTGTTTATAGCTTAAACAAATGTCTGACTTTTGATTGGTTTTGTGTTTTGTTCTTCAAAGCATATTTTCTAAAAAATACCATTTGTTCAAGAAATCTGGGGTGGGTGGATGGTAAATGTATAATCTTAACTTGAAAAAGAATTAGAGAAACAAATTAATTATATCAAAAAATGTATAGGAAGCTGGGCCAAATGTAAGGAAATAAAAGTAGAATGATGTTTTGCCGTTCAGACAAAACCCAAATTATGTATCTAAAGATCATCTGTAATTTGTAAACTATACTCAGAAAAAAATAATGTATTCCTTACCTGCTCAAAAATACCACTCCTTCTCCAAACTTTTAATAAGCAATTGCTGGTAATCATAACTCTTCAACAATTACTGATAATACATATGTTCTTCATGACTGGATAAAGAAACTGTGGTATTCTGGTGGAGGGATGGGTATTTGATCGTTGTATAATTGAAACCCAAGCACAAAAATTTGTAAGTCTACAACTTACACTAATAAAAATTTTAAAAAAACTTAAGACTGTAGAAAAAAAAAGAAACTGTGGTGTATCTACAAATGGAATACTATGCAGCCTTAGGAAACTTGAAATCATGAAATTTGCTAATAAATGAATAGACATGGAAAGTATCATATCCACAGTGAGTTAGTAGAGTAAAATGAGTTAGAAGGAGAGGGGCAGATGTAGAAAAACTTCATTGATTTGTGGGATATAAAAATAGTATGAGATTAATATTCAAGGCCAGGGAAAACAGGGACCAGGAGGGCTGGCAATGGTTGGAAACTTGCCCAAACTGTGGAGAGGTGAAAGGCAATTAAGATAGAGAAGAGAACAATATGATAACAGTAGTTGGAAATGATCACTTTGGACAGTGACTGAGTGTTGAAAGTATGTAAAGGATATATTTGATAACATTTCAGTAACTGTATTGTAAACTATAATGCAGAGAGAGAGAATGCAGAGAGGAGAAAGGGATATATATATATATATATATATATATATATATATATATATATAGAGAGAGAGAGAGAGAGAGAGAGAGAGAGAAAAGAAAATGCCTGCCATAGAGGTTGGGAGGAGGGAAACTGGTGACACTGGTGGTGGGAAATGTACACTGGTGAAGGGATGGGTATTCAAACATTATATGCCTGAAACCCAATTGTGAACAACTTTGTAACTTTGTATCTCACTGTGATAAAATTTTAAAAAGTATATATATAATATACATATATATGTTCTAAGACTTCACAAATTATTCCAATAGGATTAAAATAGTAATCTGCAAACAGCATATAAATCCTCAGCAGAATGTGAAATAAATTTTACCTTCATTGAAAATCACCAAAAATTTGAATAGTTTATCAAAATGCTATACACAGCCAACTGACACATAGCGACATGTACAGAATCATTATTCACTAGAGAAATACAAAAAAAACACCACAATGATATGCAATTAAATCTATATCAAATTGACTGTCACTGTCACTGTCCTCCCATTGTTCATCGATTTGCTCGAGTGGGCCCAGTAACGTCTCCATTGTGACAATTGTTACTGTGTTTGGCATATCGAATACATCACAGGTAGCTTGCCAGGCTTTGTTGTGCGGGTGAGATACTCTTGGTAGCTTGCCAGACTCTCTGAGAGGGGCGGAGGAATTGAACTCGGTTCGGCCATGTTGGCCGCTTGCAAGACAAACGCCCTACCCGCTGTGCTATTGCTCCAGCACATCAAATTGACCAATTTTTTAAATAAAGATGAAAACAGTCTGCCATTTTTTTAGTTAAAATATGAAGGATACTAAGGATAAGGATCTTTGTATCACTGTATCACTGTCATCCTGTTGGTCATCAAATTACTTGCCTGTAATGTATCTATTCCTCCCAGCCCAGTGATTTTAGCAGCTTGTTCTTACTCATCTTTTCCCAATGATTGGAGGCTCTTTCAGGGTCAGGGGAATGAGACCTATTGGCATTACTATATTTGGAAAAGGATAATGCATAATAATTACTCTGTGACTTTGCTAATGAAGTTACAAAGTGGAAGAATCACTATTGAATGCTGTTTGACAGTTTCTCATAACTTTAAACATACACTATAGCACTGTAGCACTGTCCTCCCATTGTTCATCGATTTGCTGGAGTGGGCACCAGTAACATCTCCATTGTGAGACTTGCTGTTACTGTTTTTGGCATATCGAATACATCACGGGTAGCTTGCCAGGCTTTGCCATGTGGGAGAAATACTCTCAGTAACTTTCTGAATTCTCCGAGAGGGGTAGACAATAGCATAGTGGGTAGGGCATTTGCCTTCCACACGGACAACCCGGGTTAAACATACACATAACCAAAAATTTTCTCTCATAAGAATGACCCCAAAATGGAAGAATGAAAAGTTTCTATAAATTCCAACAGGTAACTGTTTTACAGTACTGTTATTCACAAACAGAATTATTTCTCTAAAACATTTATTCACAAAAAGCAATGTTTCTCTAAAACATAAAATAATCTGAGGGTTTATCACTTGGTAATAAGTATAATAAATTAATATAAATTAATATATAGATAATTAAAATAAGAATTAAAAACTTCAAATCTATGAAAGATCACATGTAATCTCAAAAAGGCATAAAATCGGGGGTATTGTGCCACCAGCAGGTCAATCTGAACCTGTGAGGCGAGTGCATCAGGAGCCCGATTGTGCCTTCAGACTTCCAGATACCCCAAAATTGCTGTTGTGCCTTTGGCCAGACCCCAAATGCTTGGGGCAAAGTTTACCAAGAAATTAAATGGCCAAAAGATAGGTATGTGGGAGACACACCCACAAACCACCTCCGGCTCAGCTATGTAATTGGGGGCAAGTCCTCTCTGGTAACTGATTGAACTGCTTAGTGGCCATGATCCCAGAGACTCAGAAACAAATCTCGAAACCCAACGGCTCTTGGCAGAAATGTGTCCAGTCCCTGCAGTGGGTTGCAGGCACTGGGCCACCCCAGGTGGGAATAGGTTTTGTGCCTTGGCCTGTTCCTCCTGGCAGCCCAGTGGATGCCATCTGGTGGGTTTGGGCCCACATGACAAGACACGTGGGGCCTCACGGGATGGAGGTGGAGCCGGCCCTTTCCTCCCCATCCCAACGAGACCCTGAGTCGCCATCCATGAACAGCCTCGCATCACTGGTTCCTGAACAAGCTGCTTAACAATCGTGATCCCAGAGACTCAGAAACAAACCTCAAAGTGCAATGGCTTTTGGCAGAAATGGGTCCAGAATCCACAGTAGGTTACTGTCGTTGGGCCACCCCAGGGGGGAAAGGGTTGTGTCCTCAGCCTGCTCCACCTTGGTGGCTCAGTGGCCACCATCCGTCAGGGGCCATTGGACAGTCAGGTTTGGGCCCACAGTGATGAGACACTCAGGGCCTCATGGGATGGGGGTGGAGCCTGCCCTTTCCCTCCCACCCCAAAGAGACCCCGGTTACTGCCAATAGATGGCCTCTTTGGTCCCCAATCAAGCTGCCTAACAGCCATCATCCGGGAGAATCAAAAACAAATCTTGAAACCCAGCGGCTTTTGGCAGAAATGTGTCTGGACCCCGCAGTACATTACTGTCACTGGGCCACCCCAGTGGGGAAAGGGTGCTTTCCCTCAGCCTACTCCCCTTTGGCAGCTCGGTGGCTGCCATCTGCCAGAGGCCATTGGACAGTCAGGTTTTGGCCTGCAGTGAGGAGACATGCGGGGCCTCATGGGATGGGGTGGAGCCGGCCTTTATTCCCTGTCCTAACGAGACCCCGGGTCACCGTTCACAAATGCCCTTTCTGGCTCCTTCAAGTTGCTTTAACGGCCATGATCCCAGAGACTCAGGAACAAATCTCGAAACCCAGCAGGTTATGGCAGAAATCCCTCCAGATTTAATTGTTAAAATTTCAGAATTTCAAAATCGTGCAGCCGCTACTGCAGTCATGCGACATCATATGTTAGTCATAACCAGCAATAGAAAATAAATTGTCTATGGTTGCCTTTTCAGCAGATCTGTGTGTTGGGGTAAAATCCCAAATAATATGGTGGGTCTGGTGTCAAAACATTGAATGTAATAAAAATAGAGAGAGAGTAATGTGGAAATCATCTGCTCCACAGGTAGGGGGAGGGTGTGGGATGGGTGTATACTGGGGAATTTGGGGGTGGGGAACGGGCACTGGTGAATGTACGGGTGTTTTATTATATGACCGAGACTTAAACCCAAAAACTTTGTGACTGCTCTCATGGTGATCCAATAAATAAAATTATAAATAATGGAAAAAAAGGAAAGGCATAAAATCTTTTGTTTCATTTATATAATATTCTGTAGAAGGCAAAACTATAAAAACAGTAGTAAAATCTGTAGTAGGACCTCTAGGTAAAAGGGTGGAGTTTTAGTACAAAGGAACAAAAATATACTAATTAAGTAGAATCTTAATAATGGTAGTGGCTACAGGATTATAAATGTTTGTCAACAATCACAGATTGCAATACATAAAAGGGTGAACTTTACTGAATATAGACTTTCACATCAATAAATGTGTTTTAAGTGCATTAAATTGATCTTATGTAAAACACTAAAGAATCAATGATTTGAATTCTAGAAATTTTTTTTAAAAATTACTAAGACAGAAATAGAAAGAGAAAATGTAAGTCATCAGATACATATACTAGAAAATAAATATCTATTATATATAAATATATATACCCTTTGTATTATTTCATGCTAAAATATTCATACAACTTTTTTTTGTTTTGTTCTGGGGCCACAACTGGAGATGCTCAGGGTTTACTCCTGATTCTGCACTCAGCAATTACTCCTGGCAGTGCTTGGGCGACTATATAGGCTGCCAGAGAGTAAGCTCAGGTCTTCAAATACCCAATGACCCTCTATACTATCACTCTGCCCCACCCTCTGTTCATATAATCTTCCTTTTTTTCTTTTTGGGTCACACCCAGGGATGTACAGGGGTTACTCCTGGCTCTGCATTCAGGAATTACACCTAGCAGTGCTCGGGGGACCATATGGGATGTTGGGAAATCAAACTCACATCAGCCGCATGCAAGGCAAATGCGGTATTCACTGTGCTATCACTCCAGCCACTGCTTTAAAGTCTATGAAAGTAATATTGATTCTCTTGTTAGAGAAACTAAAAACTTTGGGGAAAAAAACTAGAAAAAAATGTGGAAATCCTTTAAAAGAGATTATGAAGTCAACATTATCTTGATAGAGGATCTAAGCAGCACATGTAAGAAAAGCACAAACCAATCCTGCAAAACTGATGGCAAAATCCTAAGTAAATATTTACAAAACAAAAGCATTATATATCCAGTAAATATTTAAAATCTTGACATAGTCTAAAAGAGTAATTCACCTCCACCCACCCCAACAGAATCCCAACAGCCAAATCCCCCAAAACTTACTCACCGCCATGTTCACAACTTATTTCCACAGGCTTGCACTAGCTTCATCCATGAGTGAAACTGCTGAAAAACTCAGGTATTCGGGTTTTGTAACCAAAGTCTCCAGTCTCACAGAGTCAGGAATGGGCAACCTCCCCCCATTTCCCTGTTCTTCTGGGATCCTGGCAGTCATGAACACAAACTGCCTCTGAGGCCATGTAAGCTTATTAATGGCGATGATCCAGAAAGGCACAAATAAATCTACTTGGAAGAGAGCAACGAACCACAGAGATGCACCCGGACCCCAAATTCAGTAACCTATTAAAAATTGAGTCCAGCTGTATCACCCAATTTAAAATTTTAGAATTCTTGAAGCAATATGTCATACTTTATGTCACTGATATATCAAGAGTAACACAGCGTATTTGATGGGGTGAAGAAGTAATCTCTTATACTAGGATTTAATGGCTCCAGGGTGATATACAACAATCTTCACACACTTCCCTCTAAGGAAACTTTTTTGGATCAATTTTAGCAGATTATTCATAATGTGCAATAAAAAAATAAATTACTTAGGTCCTGCTTTGGAGGCAGGCTTCAAAGATCATGGCAGAAAGATTCAAAATATGGTGGGGGGAAGGTGTAGTGGTAGTGGAACTGGTTTTGAAATACTGACCATAATAAATTATTGTGAACAATTTTATAAAAATAAAATTAAATTTAAAAATAATAATTTGCTTTCAAAATGCAAGAATGTGGAAATTTTCAAATATCAATAAGTACATTTTGATTTTCATAATTGTATTGTGGTTATTGGGAGATATCCATATTTATACTAAGTCAAACTGATGAATTAGGGATAAAGGTAAAAGTTTGGAAAATTACTCATAAGTAATCTGTAAAGAGAAAGAGAATCACAAAGTAGGTAAATTGTAACAAACTGGTAAATATGAATGTAAAGTATGTTTTCTGTGTTTTTCTTTCAATTTTCCTATTGGTATACAATTTCCTATCCCCTCACAAATATTTCAAATGTACATACAAAATCAATCAGCAATCTCATTCACTAGTGAATGAGAAAAAAATCAGATGTTTTCTAAAACCTATAAATAATGATATTGAGTTAAAATCAAACCAATTTATGTATAAGCTAAAAAAACTATAGAAGACAATTTTTTAAAATTTTTTAACATCCTCTTCAAGAAAAATGAAAATAATCTGCTGCAAAAATCCATTTTAGTATTGAAATGTTAAAGAGAAAATCCCCAAGATAAAAAATAATAAGGCTAGAAATATTTACTCTCATAAAACCCATTCAATTTTATCCTATTTTATACATAACCAATGCAACAAAGAAATCAGTAGACAATTACTACAAAGGGCAAGCTTCCTTTAAACTCTAATTTAAAGGGTATCATTTAAGTTCATGAAAGTTTTCTATTAAATTATTAGAAGTAAGAGAGTTTAGAGTGGTTTTAATTTAACACTAAATTTTGCCTAAAGGAATATTAATATATAAAATATAACATTTAGCAATGCACCAAAATATGACTTACCATGAAATAAACATAAGCATGCATATAATATATGAAGCTATATGAAATTATTGAATAAAATATAAACAATATAATTTAGGATAAAGAATTTTATAAATGGAATATTAATTTACAGATTTAGCCATTCTCTTATCAAATGATTATAACACTAATCATAGTTCCAATTTTTGAAACTGATATATGGATTTTAAAACTCAGATGTTAATACAATAGGTGAAAAAGAAGAATGTACTATAGTACCCGATATCAAAATCCATCATGCAATAGGATGCCAGGAGTTAGGGTGTGGAGGTGAGGGACCTATAATGCAAAGAATACTAATAAATTAAGTAAAAGAAGGAGTCTTTAGACTACTTTAGACAAGGGAGGGATGGAAAAATGTAGCAAAAAAGAGCCCTGAATAAGAACCTGATTAATGATAGACATTGCAACATAGGAAGGATGGATTTTTCTAGTAAATAGTGCTTAGCAACAGAGCATTCACAAAAATAAATAAATAAAATCAGATCTAGACTCTTACCTGACTCCATTCCCCATAATCATTTACATAGAAACTCACATGGATGCTCGCAAAAGAATTATTTGCAGTAATTGCATCAAACTAAAAACAGTATCTCTCAAGACAAAGCGTAAAGTGATAAATGTGTATATCACACTACCATACATTTCTCAAAATAAAACACATACTATTTTTATTATCAAAACAGCAGAAACATATGTAGTAAATATACAAAATGTTATTCGTAATTTTGATTAAGGAAAGCAAACACATTCTACAAAAATTCATTCATATTAATATTTAAGAAAATTTCAAATATTTCAGTATCACTAGTCAGAATAGTTGCTACATTTTGGAAGAAGGGTTAGAAAAGTGATTTGGAAAGAATATGAAGACACTTCTAGGCTTGGTTTGTCTTCTATTTTTAACCAAGGCTTGTTGTTTCATGGATCTGATTATTCTGAATTAGTGAATTAAAATGTACACTTATAAATTATGTAAGTAAGCATATTACACTCTAATGAAAAGTTTAGAAAGAGAAACATAAAAATAAAATGGTAACACTTTGCATAATGGGGTAATAAAATTATGTCAAAATGTCCAAAGACACAGGTTTAAGGATTTCTCACTGGTTTTCTCTGTGATAATTTTAGCACCGTAAAGGGGAAAAAAATGACTGTAGTATATTGAGACATATCGGATCAACAGTAAAGCGAGAATTCATAATAATTTCAAAAATAAAACCTCTGGGGAAAAAAGTCACCTCTAAGAGTGTTATTAAAATAATTTCTTATTTCGATAACTAAAGGGAACAATTTAAATATTTATATTGCACTGACAGTAAGTAATTGTTTAAGGATAACCAAATAGCCCCAGTTGATAAGAGAAAGCTCTACTTTATATCTATAAAGTTATAACTAGAACATTAACCAGCTAACATATAAAAATAATAACTTGGGGTAGGGAAAATGTTTTTCAAATTTTAAATAAAAGCTCCTACATTTATGTCTTATATGTAAAGAAAATTTATAAAACTATGTGTGCAAATTGTTGACTGACAAAGTACATTTATAAACACTAATGTAGACAGCTTATCTTTGATAAAAATAACATGTAAGTCTAGAGGAAATGTGTATATGTTTCTCCAAAATCAATAAGCACATTAAAATAATGCATAATTAGTAGAAATTAATTAAAAAATACAGGGAAATACTATCTTACTGATTTAAGAATGGTCTTTTATCAAAAGAGTAAAAAAAACACTCTGTTAGCAAGGGCAGGGGGCAAAAAAAGGTATTCATTTTCTTTATAGTTTTTATTACATTGCAGTTTCATCATATATTATATTACACTGCCATTGATATAAAATTTACATTGCATCCTTTTTCAGAATATTTGAGACACATTATTTTTAACTTTTTATATAATATTTGAATGAATAAATACATATTATTTTTCATTATTTAAATTTTAATACACATTGTATTTTTCTTATTTAGTCTTTCTTCAGCTAAAAAGGAGCATGCATTTTCTTTTGAAAGTGCATTCTTGTAGGACAACATTTGTTTGGCCTTCCTCCCTGGCGCAGGGAGCTTGGCTTTGTTTATTGCTCCTCCCATCTGTCAATTACCTTTGCCTCCTGATCAGACTCTACTGACTTGAAAATATTGTATTTCTCTTCTCCTTAATGTCCTTTGAATGGCTATTTACTTCAGAGCAATTACTTTTTGTATGGACATAGGAAGATAGTTAAAAAGACATGCTTTTGTAACTTGGGAGTTAATTGACTCCAGATAATATTACCTCCTGGACATCTTTGCTCTCTCAACTTAAGCCTCAGTTGTTCTTACTTCCTAGATCCCCAAAAGCAGGGTCCTGATGAGGGACTGGATGACCCAGGGCAAGCTTTGAACTACCATGGCATCAGAATGGGCCAGGCTAAAGTGCCATAATACTTATAAGTTAAGAGCATGGTCATGGAAAAATTCTGTCATGATCCAAAAAGTAATAACTAGATTCAGACCCTGCTAGGGTTAGGATTAATCCAGCAAGAGCACTTTAGTCTGAATCTATGGCGAGATAGCCCCAGGAGAATTGCCCTAAAAGCCATACAGAATGACAAATATTAGAATGTTGAATTAAGATGTTAATTGTTACTGGTCTAAGGAGAGGAGAAACACACCGTAAGAGCTGTTTTAACCTCGTAGGCTTCAGGTGGTCAGGAAGGCTTGATAAACACATTGATTGTGCTTCCTGGGAAGAGCATGGTTTGGGAGTCGTGGTTAGAAAAGAGGTGGTTGAGGTGGAAGCCAGAGTAGCAAGTTAGAGGGTGGTTTGGAGAGAGCTGAGAGAGAGGCAGAGTGAGAGTTAGCGAGTGAGAGTTGGAGAGACTGAGCGAGAGGTGGAAAGAGCCGTAGAGGGAGGTATAGAGAGTAGTAGGACAGAGTTGGAGAGAGTTGTGGAGTGAGTTGGGGAGAGACGAGAGATGAAATAAAGGGCAACTGAACACCAACCAGCTTGGTCCAGAGAGCTTCCCGAAGAGCCCTCAAACATCCCTTAATGCATAATCCCTCATAGCATCAACCGAGCTAAGGCGTTTACACTGCTCTGAAAAAGGAGATAACACACATTCTAAAGTTTGTAGACATAGTATTTAATTTAAATATGTATAATCATTATATAGGGCTGGAGTGATAGCACAGCAGGTAGGGTGTTTGCCTTGCATGTGGCTGACCTGCGTTCCATTCCTCCCCGACTCTTGGAGAGCCTAGCAAGCTACCAGAGTACCCCGACTGCATGGCAAAGCCTGGCAAGCTACCCATGGCATATTCGATATGCCAAAAACAGTAACCAAAAATAAGTCTCACAATGGAGATGTTACCAGTGCCCACTCAAGCAAATTGATGAATAACAGGACAATAGTGCTACAGTTATATATATATAACTATATATATATATATATATATACAGTTATATATAACAGTCTGTCGTCTCATGTAATGTTTTTTACCAAACACAAATAAAATGTAGCACTGTAGCACTGTCCTCTCGTTGTTCATCAATTTGCTTGAGTGGGCAGCTGTACCTTTTTTCTTTTAATTTTTGGATCACACCCGGTGATGCATAGGGGTTACTCCTGGCTCATACACTCAGGAATTACTCCTGGTGCTGCTTGGGGGAACCATACACGATGCTGAGAATCAAACCCGGGTCAACCGCATGCAAGGCAAATGCCCTACCCACTGTGCTATCGCTTCCAACCCCTCTCTCCTACCTTAAGCCCTAGGAAGTACAATCTGGAGGATCTGGACAAAAGGTACAGCAGTACCTTATGCAGCCTCCTGAATCCAACCCCCAGTACCACATATGGTCCCCCAAGTCCTGTCAGCATTGATCCCTGAGCACAAAGCCACGGGTATTTCCTGAGCCTAGCCAGGTACGGCCTAAAAACCAAAACCAAAAAATAAAAAACAAAATAAAATCCCTCTCATAAAAGAAGCTGGATAATGCAGACTACAATGGTCTACATCAATGACCAGAAAACAAGAGAAAGAAGAAATGATAATTTCCTGTTACTAGGAAATAACAGTAAGTTTCAAAAAAAGTACACCCATTCAGCATTCATTCTTGCTTTTGTTGCTTAGACTAAGAAAATTGCAGGAGTTAAAGTTCATGCATTGCATGTGGTGAACCCCAGTACCTCAGAGTCCCCTTGATGGTCTTTAGCATCATTAGGGTGGCCTAGGTCATCCCTTGCAGTACAGGGCTCATGCAGTACCACATCCTCAGTTTCTAGAATTGACCTGGTTGAGAAAGTATCACTGGGATGAGGGAGAACTGCTTGAGAAGCTCACCACCAAAAATTTAAAAGAAGGTATCACTGTCACTGGCATCCTGTTGATCATCGAATAACTCGAGCGGGCGCCAGTAACGCCTCTATTTCTCCCAGCCCTGAGATTTTAGCAGTCTCTTCTTACTCGTCTTTTCCCAACAATTGGAGGCTCTTTCAGGGTCTGGGGAATGAAACCTGTTGTCGTTACTGTATTTAGCAAATCAAATATACCATGGGGAGATTACCAGGCTCTACCTGTGTGGGTGGGATACTCAGTATCTTGCCAGGCTCTCTAAGAGGCATATATTCAAATAAAATATATAAAGTATATATTTATATATAATATATTAATATGGGCTGGAGTGATAGCAGAGCGGGTAAGGTGTTTGCCTTGCACGCAGCCAACATGGCCGACCCGAGTTCGATTCCTCCGCCCCTCTCGGAGAGCCCGGCAAGCTACCGAGGGTATCTCGCCTGCACGGCAGAGCCTGGCAAGCTCCCCATGACGTATTCGATATGCCAAACACAGTAACAACAAAGTATCGTGATGGAGACGTTACTGGGCCCGCTCGAGCAAATCAATGAACAAGGGGAGGACAGTGACAGTGATATTAATATGTAAATATTATATATAAATATATAAAAATTATATATGAATATATAAAATATAAAATATATATTATTAAAAGGTAAGGAAAAATAAAATTGCATCTCCAGCACAGGAAAACACATGATCCTGTTATGACCTGAATTGTGGCAGTGTCAGCAATTTAGTTATACTTTTAACTGGAATCCAAATGTTCTTATTATCTTCCACCAAGTCTCCTTATATCAGGGAGTAAGCAAAGTTGGGAAGAACTACTTAATTAACATAGTATTAATTAGTGGACAAGTTTCTTTGGTCATAAAGCCAAATTTAATGAAATTTACTTTTTATTCAATTCATGTTCAAACTTCTGCAGAACAGAAATTTTTGTCTTATGTAATCACCCAAAGCTTAAAATAACAATGTAATTTTTTCTTGGCTGTGTTTTTATAGGCTATGTATGTGCTAAAAGACTCTTCTTCAATCCAGGCTACCCTTTCTAGCCCAATCTTCTCTTGCTAATCAGAATTAATCTCTCTAGCCTATAAATTTCATTGTTGCTACTGCAAGCCAAAAATGATAAGTTTGCAGTTTCAAATACCAATTTAATAGGGACATGAGCCATATTTCTTGGTAAATGTTTTCCTTTTGGAAAGCATAATTTCCAAAGATATTACGTTCAATGTTTCAGGGATAGAAAACAAAATTTTGCAAATAGGACTTCAGGAAAATTCAGTCTATCTGTTATAAATCTTGGTTCCCAGACCTACTTATTCTGGCTTTGGGTAACATGGCACCATATACTGGTAGTGGCTTAATCTGTGGGTCCAGAACTACAATTTTAAATAATATTATATCCTCATTGGCACTGAAACTGAGCCTTCTGGAGGCCATTCCATCATCCTATCAAGCCAGCTGCTGAATGGTGATCAAGCATATGGGTAAACATAAATTTCATGGACAGGGATATATTTTGACAATTATTATGCTTTAAAATGAGTTTCTTGGTCCAAAGCAGTGTAGTATTGTGTATAATAATGAAAAAAAAAACATTCTATATGGTCAGATATAGTACTATTGGTAGATAAATGGAAGCAGAAAGAAAATAATTAATTTTCAGAATGTGTGTGCTTTGGTTGGACAAATAATTGCCTATTCCATCAGGTAAGGAATTCAATGTAATCTTCCTGCTACCAGACGATTGATTAGTATCCCTATGAAATGTGGCTATATCAACAGCTTGAAAATACCTTTGATATTGGTTGATTGGTCACTCAATGAATCAGACTGGATAAATGGCAGTCTATTTTACTGAGCTCAGATACATTCTCACCCATGCTTCTATAATTACTTCTCATGTGGTCCCATTAAGAAGAGACCAGGTCACTGAGCGAAGAAGCTGAAAGAAAACCCTCAGTTGTAGACCTGACTCACCTGATAACAGAGCACCATTTTTCCCACTGGTGAATACAAGTATAGGGTTATAGGAAAGTTGTCAAATAAGTAATAGATTGTAGATGGATGAAGTTTACCTTCTTATTCCATGTATCACTGGCTACCATATCTGTTGAGACTCAGTATCATATACACAATTTATATTGTATTACTTTAATGTGCATATGCAAGCAAATATTTAACATGACAATCTTAAATATCACCAAAATTGGTTTAAAGACTCCAAATAAGTTAAATCATGCCCCACTGTCATGTTTTTTTAATTTTTTATTCAGCCCAGTAACAGGCCAATAACTGTTTCTCAAAAAGAAACAATTTTGCATAAGAAAGCGTACTTTTACTGCAAAAGCCTCTGTCAGTCAACTGCGTTTCTCTTCTCAAAACTAGCTAGAAACTACATTCAGTATCATTCTCTGTCTCATCAAGTATCATTTGAACTACTGAGTAGTATTCTCTGCCTGTTCACAGAAGCTACAGGACAGACAAGCATCTGTAAGGTATTTGCTATTCTCTTCTCTAAAAATTAAGATGTGAGTTAGTTACCACATTCATTATTTACCTGAAACCAAACATTACTATCAGAAAAAGAATAAAAATTTGCATCATTTTCAATTATGATTATGATTTTACTATTTAAATTTTAATAATCAGAATTTTTTTAACTTAATCACAGTGAGATACATACTTACAAAGTTATTCATTATTGGGTATTCATTATATAATGTTCCTTCACCAGTGTACATTTCCCACCACCAACATCAACAGTTTCCCTCCCAACACTCCCCACCTGCCTCTGTGGCATGACCTTTTCCTCTCTCTCAGAATTTTAAACTTGATATGATATATCAAGACAATATCTCATTGCTCTGTCAGCTGCTAGAATGTTTCTGTGATCAACATAACACAGGTAGATACTATCTTGACTATCTTCTCCAATAGCAGGATTGAGATGATTTTGCCACAAAATAATGGCATTTCATCCTCTATCATGTTAAAGAACCGGGAACAAATTTAAAGATCCTGTGTCCTGATAGTACAGCTAATGGTGATGAAGCAGCTGCATGGGAGCAATCTTACCAAACAAAACTGCATACTGACAATATGCTCAGAATCAGAGTAAGGGATCAGTACCTTAACTTGCATGTTTTATTTCTACATTTGCCTATACTAGTTATACCATAAAATTCATTAAAATATATTTATATTTTAGATTCTTAACTGTAACAATAGAAAAACAAAATAGATTTCCCAAGAAAAAACAATTGTTTGAATTTTAAATTGCCTGCATCTACACTTTAATCATGTGCAGAAGTTAACTGTAGTAACTTCCCAAGTTCAGGAAGAGAGTAAGATCTTCACAAGCAGGCATTATACAAGAAATACATGCATTTTAAATGCATATTGTATTGATTATTTCCTCAACTCTAGCAAACAACTGATTTCTCTGAATATAATCACTGAATAGCAAAAGGTCCTGCTGTTAAAGGTTTATTCAGACACCATAAATATAAATATAGTTTGTTCACCTTTATACATTCATGACAAAATAGTTCCAAAATTGTATTAATATCTCATAGTACGTGTTCAGTTAAAGACCTTAATATTTTTCTAAAAGTATCAAATTTTTGGAAGCAAATACCCAAATATTCATAAAAATCAAAAGAAATATGGAATAATTTAATCCATCCACATTCAGGGGTACCAGATAAAAGTGGCTTTGTCTAGTGTAGTTTCTGATGGCTTGATGATAATTTCACAATAAATGAGAACAGAGGCGAAAACCAAATATCAGTACATTTTGGGATGGTTAGGGTTGGAGAGAAACTGAGCCACATCTGGTTGTGCAAACTAGTTCCAGTTGGCTCTTTCTGTGTGCAAACATAGATGTGCATCTGCAAATACATGTATGTATTTATAAGAGAAAAGAACTTGGAAAAGTGGTGGCAGAGATATCCTATTTAGAAACATGTAGATATTGACTTTTAATTTATTTTCTTAGGTTTTTTATGTTTGTATTTTCATTAAACTTCCATTGTTTTACAACATTAAGGCATTCCACAGGTTTAGATTTAGCATCATACCATAGTTCTCTGAGGATTTCTAATAAGTCAAATAGTTAGACAATTAGTGACCAATTACAGTATAAGTAAAGTCTACATAAAAACATGATGGATGATCTGATAGCTATATTTATTTCTTTCATTGAGCAGGAAAGAGGTTGTTTTTTTCTTTGTGTACCTGGTTCTTTCTACAGAAGTGGGAGTTGCATATTTTTAAAGCATCAGAAAAAAAGTCAAAATTGATCATAATATAACCCTTCTTTTGTTTTTAGAAGGGCACACCCATTGGTGATCAGGACTGCCTTCTGGCTGTGTATTAAGGGATCACACCTGATGACAATTGGGGGACCATATGGAGTTGGTCATATGCAAGGTAAAAGCCTTACCCGCTGTAATTTCTTTATTTTTATTTTTATTAGTGAAACACCAGGAGGTACAGTTGTATACTTACAAATTTTTGTGCTTGGGTTTCAGTTATACAATGATCAAATACCCATCCTTCCACCAATTCCCATTTTCCACCACCATGGATCCCAGTATCCCTCCCACACCCATCCACCCCCATCCCACCCTGTCTCTGTGGCAGGGCATTCCCTTTTGTTCTCTCTCTCCTTTTGGGTGTTGTGGTCTGCAAAAGAGGCATTGAGTGGTAATTATGTTTGGTCTATAGTCTACTTTCAGCATGCATCTCCCATCCTGGGAGGATCCTCCAAATATCCTTTATATGGTGCTCCCTACTCTATCTGAGCTGCCCTTTCCTCTAGAATGCCCGGCTGGCCTCTAAGCCATGGAGTAAACCTCCTGGTACTGATCTCTGCTATTCTTGGGTATTAATCTCCTATTTTGTTACTTTATGTCACCCAGATGAATGCAATCTTTTTATGTCTATCCCTTTCTTTCTGACTCATTTCGCTTAACATGATACTTTCCATGTAGTACCACTTGTATGTAAATTTCATGATTTCGTCTTTTCTAACAGCTACATAGTACTCCATTGTGTAGATGTATCAAAGTTTCTTTAACCAGTCATCTGTTCTTGGGCATTCAGATTTTTTCCAGATTCTGGCTGTTGTAAAGAGTGCTGCAATGAACAAACAAGTGCAGATGTCAATCCATCCCACTTTTTGTTTCTTTTGCGGGATGGAAGGCATATTTGCTGTGCTCAGGGCTTATTCTTGGTTCTGTGATCAGGGATCACACCTGTAAGGGACAAGTTACCATGTGTGTTACCAGGGATGGAACTCAGATTGGCAGCATTCAAGGTAAGCACCTTATCGTTTCTCTGGCTGAGAGTCTAACCTTTAGATTCAGCCAAGAATCTATCTCATTTGGCTAATTAAATTATTGGTTATCTATAGTACCTATTAATAGTATCTTTTAGTCCATATTTTCATTATGCCCACCTCCCACTCATCAGCTGCTGATTTAAAGTGATGTCTAATTTAAGCCCAGAATTAATTAATGAAAATATATATTCCCTAAGACTACAGACTCACAAAACCCTACATTTCATTGCTTGGTCCTCTACACCAATGATTTAAAAAATAAGAGCATGATGTTTCAATTATTATTTCCTCTCTTATTTCTTCTATTCAGTAGTCAATGGAGAATAAGAGTACAATAGGACCAGAGAAAAGAGCAAAAAGCTCAATAATCATTATATATGTTCTACAGAGAAGCTCTATTTCTAGACTTCCAATTGTAAATTGTAACTACTCTAGGTCTACCGGTTATAATATATTATAAGTAAAAGAATATTTCCTTATATTTTAGGCTTAAAAATAAAAACTCTTGGAGAGATCAAATAGGATATTTATAGTAACATCTAAAGTAATGGTTTTATAGTAATTTGTGTGATCATATAGGACAGCCTGTTTTATATTTTATATTTCTTAAAAGACCCATCTATAACTGCAGAATATTTGCTGTGAACAGCAAAAAAGAAGGTATTATGAAAAGCACCAGAAACAGAGATATTAAAGAAATATTTAAGGTGATATCAGACTGTCCTCAACCTTTTAGAGGCTTTCAGTAGATAACTATGTATAAAAAGTTAATTCTGCTGCAATGAATAAAGTAATAATAAATAGAAATCTTAAATTGAAAGATTTGACCTACTATAGCATAAGAAATAAATTATACACTTTTAAATAGAAGGTTTGTACTATTACAAGAAATAAGCAACAGGGGGGCTGGAGCATTAGCACAGCAGGTAGGGCGTTTGTCTTGCACACGGATGACCCGGGTTCAATTCCCAGCATCCCATATGGTCCCCTGAGCACCGCCAGGGGTAATTCCTGAGCGCAGAGCCAGGAGTAACCCCTGTGCATTGCTGGGTGTGACCCAAGAAGCAAAAAAAAAAGAGAGAAAGAAACAATACTTTAAGGGACTAACAATGAAAGCTGAGGATAGAAATAGTAGGAGAAATTTATTGCTAAAGAGGCTGTAAAAGAAATAAAATAACTTAATGGCAAGTTAGACTAGTTAAACTTTACTGATACATTCAACTCTGACATGTTGTATTGGTATGAAACTTTACTGGTTTTTAGGATCAGTAAAATTTTTCTATGGGTTGAGTAGTAAGAACAAAGAAAATATAACATAAATGTGGTTTGTGAAGATTAATTGCTTTAAAATTTGAAGTTAGAATTTGAATTCAAATTCTTTGACTGGATCTACTAAACTTGGAATAAAACAGTTATATGACTTTTAGGTCCTTTATTAAAAATAATGATAATTTTACTATCTACTTCAGAAGGCTATTATATGAGTTATATATAAATATCATGTATTGATTATAATAAACACTTAAAGATGGCCTAGTTTATGCAAGATGATATTTAAGCTAAGACACAAATCTGTGAGAAAAAGCAATTGTAGTCTAACATTTTCCTATAGTTTATAGAGTGTGAATATAATTGTAATTCAACATGGCAAATGTAACAGATGAATTTGAAAGTGTTTTATGAACAAAGTTGAAAAAGTTAGTTTGAGAGATTAACAAGAAAAAGTGTAGAAAAGAGGTACCATAAAACTCATCAGAATGTCAAAAGAGTTAGTCAAAATGGTTGAGGATTAAAATTATCAACAGATGAAAAAGGGTCAGATACAGAATATCTTTCATATGTGAAATTTAAAAAAGTAACAACAATAGAGAGGTAACAACAAAGCTCCAAGGGCAACATAATAGGAGAACTGACCCACAAAACTGAATCTGGTGGAGAGGGATGAGTGGGAGGGATATTGGGGTTCTCAGGGGAGGAATATGGATATAGTGGTGGTAGATATAATATTGGAATTATACACATGATAAACTATTAACAATATTTTAACCATAAAGCCTCCAACTTTTTTTAAAAAAGAAATTGTCAACTTATGGTGGTAATCATACAGGTAAATATATATACATTGATGTATATTTACATTGATGTCAAATTATAATATCTGTATACTATATACTGTATTATAGGTTATAATACAGTATATATATACACTGATGTCAAATTATAATCCTTTATACCAGCAACAGATGTAGTGTCATATGGCAATATTGCATCCATAATTATTTTACACCCAACAGAGCTCAGTCTTCACTGTCAGTGTGTTTCAGCACTTGAAGACCAGAGAGTATCGGGGATCATACTTAGGATTTTTCACATGGTAGACATGAACTCTATCACTTGAGCTATCTCACTAGCCCTATATAAAATTTTGTAAATGACTGTTTAATGAAAAGTAATAATATACAGAGAATATATTAAGAGATAACCTAAAGAACTAGAACAAATGCCTGCCATATACAGGGACTGGGTTTAATCACGTGTGCCACATGGTCTCCAGAGCATGACAGAGCATAGCTCTGGTGGCCCCCCGCATTGCTAGGAATTTACCCCTTCAAAATATGTATTTACAATATATTGTGAGGCATATAACATGTAGAGAAGCAAAATACATGTTAAACACACAATAAAAGATCAATGGAAACAAAGACACTGGCACATTTCTGAGAATGTGTGAACACATGCTATCTTCCTAAGAGTACCAGGACTCTGGAATATGAATCATTTAGTCATCAATTTATTTATTGGTTTTGGGACCACATCATGTTGTTCAGGGGTTACTCTTTGCTCTGCACTCAGAAACCACTCCTAGCATGCTAGTTAGACCATATGGGATGCCCAGGATTGAACCATGGTGGGCCACATGCAAGGGAAGTGTCCTACGCGCTGTATATCACTCTGAACCCTGGAATGTGAATCTCCACATGCAGGTACAGTGGCAGGCAGTATTGGCAGGCAGAGCATAAGAGGACTTCTCTCACTCTCAGGAAAAGCCATACACATTACCTCTAGGAAACACAAACTGTGAACATTTTAAACTAGATATTGTATTCTAAGCCCTGGAAATGCTACAAAATTGGTAGATTTTTGTTATTTATTATTCTTAAAAAAACCCTAAAAATAACTAAAGTTACCAAAAGCAAAAGAATAATCTTTTAAAACCATGATGCTGTCAATTTGTTTTTTTAAAAAAGTATCACAAATATGGCAGTTACAAAAAGTAATAATCGAATGATACATCCAGCAACATAAAAGAATCTTAAGATATTCTAAGCAAGGTCGGGGTGAAGCTCAAAGTGCTGTAATCAATGCATGTCTAGACTGCGTGGGACTGGACTTTCATCCCCAAATTGGTGGTCCCTACTAATCACCAATCACCAGTAAGGTGTCCCTGTTAGCTCCCAGCACCATGAGACTGAGAAGCCCTGCAGAGCGAGGACAGAGATTTGAACTACCAAGCCCTCACTACCGGCTCAATTATTGCTGAGATGAAACTTGTCAGAAGCCCTCCCCCAAATTACTCTGAGCATAAATAAACAAAATATAATCCTATATAGTAAAATTTTATGAAATTTTAGTATAAGCAAATCAATCCATAGTTGCAGAAATTTGACCAGTGGTTAAGGTATTATGTGGTTAAAATGCAGCATGAGACATTTCTGTGATAGTGAAAATGTTCTTTATCTTTATTGCTATGTATTATTCTAGCAAGTAATGAAATATTTTGACTTAAGATTTGTGTGCCTTTCAGAAGAGAGCGCAGAATGACCAAAGACATGCCTCCAGATCCTATGCCAGAAACCCTGAGGGGGGGGGCAGGTGAATTCCCCTCCCCACCCCAACAGAGCCAGTCCCAGCAGCCCAAAACACCCAGAACTCAGCTGCTACCATGCTCAAGGCCACTTCCCACTTGCTTGGACGAGCCTCACCCATGAGTAAATAAATCTATTCCTAGACCACGGTGCTGCATTCACCACCATGTGACATCTCATACTTTTCACCACTAATATATCAAGAGTATAACACCACATTTGATGGGGTGTCAAGTAGAAGGCAACCAACCTTAAAGGGAAATACATTTACACAGATATATACAATATGTATAATATATATTATACATATTATATATATTATATATTATAATATATAATATAATATATAAGGGCTGAAGTGATAGCACAGTGATAGGGCGTTTGCCTTACATGCAGCCAGCCTGGCCGAACCGGGTTCAATTCCTCTGCCCCTCTTGGTGAGCCTGGCAAGCTACTAAGAGTATTCAATATGCCAAACACAGTAACAAGAAGTCTCCCAATGGAGACATTACTGGGCCCGCTCAAGCAAATTGATGAACAACAGGAGGGCAGTGATGTCCAGTGATATATGTATAAGCACACAAGGTTCAACCTTAAACATGTTACTAATCTCTTATAGAAGGGCTTCACAATCCACCCCCACCCCCAATGCCATCTTACAGCACACAACAGCAAAGAAAAAAATCAGCTGGAGGGCCCCACAGCTCCTGAAGAATTCTCTGGGCCCCATCCAAAGATGATATCTCCGGGAGATTCCAGATGGGGTAGGTGCTTTCTCCCCGCCTTCTCCAGATGGAATCCCAGTGACCATGAGCTTCTACAAGCATGACTCTGGCATGCTGGTACCAGGATGTTTTTCATTAAACTGTGTGGCCATGTAAGCCACATAAGCCGCGTAAGACATTTTCTGATATGCAAAGTGATCAATGGAAAGTAAACTATCTAGCATTCATCCCTGAAAATCAGGCTTGAATGGTGGTGGGAGAATCTGAGCAAAAGATAATGCCCAACTGAAATACATCTGGACTGTGTATTTAACTATGGTGCTATGCCGCCATGGGAGGGGAAGGGTGTCACTACCTCCGCCTGTCCCCTTTGCAGCAGTGACATGGTGGCCTGCATCTTTTAGAGCCTAATGAATAGTCAGGTATGAGACTGCATTAACAAGGCATGTGGGGCTTCATGGGATGAGGGTTCCCCGCCATGACAATGTTCCAGGTTGCCATTCCCAAATGCCTCCTCCAGCTTCTGATCAACCATGATCCCAGAGGCACACATACCAATCTTGGAACCGAGGGGCATCTGACATTAATTCCTCTAGGTTTATTACTAAAATATCAGAAATCCAAATTTGCGTGGCCACTATTGTGGCCACACGACATCATATGTGCTTCATAATCAGCAATAGAAAACAAATTTTCTAATGATGTCTTTGTGGAAGGTCTGAATGTTGGGGAAAATTCCAAATAACAATGTTGGGTCTTTTTTCGTAATATTGAATGTGATCAACAGAGAGAGAGAGAGAGAGAGAGAGAGAGAAAGAGAGAGAGAGTAAAGTGGAAATCTGCAACAAAGGCGGGGGTAGGTGAAAGGGGGTGTATACTGGGGTTCTTGGTGGTGGAAAATATGCACTGATGAAGGGACGGGTGTTTGATCATTGTATGACTGACCGAGACTTGAACTGAAAGGTTTTGTGACTGTTCTCATGATGATTCAATAAATTTAAAAAAATGCAAACAAAAAAAAAGGGGGGCTAATGGCTCCTGCGTGAAATAAAACAATCTTCACACGTTCCTATAAGAAAAGTTTTTTTTAAAAAAATTTATGTCCACTTTAACTTTTATTTATTTATTTATTTTTATTAGTGAATCACCATGGGGTACAGTTACAAACTTACAAACTTTTGTGTTTGCATTATAGTCATATAATGATCATTTACACATCCCTCCACCAGTGCCCATTCTCCCCCACCAATGTTCCCAGCATCCCTCCCAACACCCCCACCACCCCACTCTGCCTCAGCAGCAGTGCATTCCCTTGTATTCTCTTTCCTTTTGGGTGTTGTGGTTTGCAATAGAGGTATAGCGGCCATCATGTACAGCCTGTAGTCTACTTTCGGCACGCATCTTTCAACCCGAAGGGTCCTCCCAACATCCTTTACTTGGTGTTCCCTTCTCTATCTGAGCTGCCTTTCCCCCCAGCATGTGAGGCCAATTTCCAAGCCATGGAACAGACCTCCTGGTTCTTATCTCTATTACCCTTGGGTGTTAGTTTCCCATTAAGAAACCTTTTTTGGATCATTTTTAGCAGATTACTCATAATAAGCAATAAAAAAATAAATTACTTTGGTTCTGCTTTGGGGGCAGGGTTTTGGATTTTGGATGAAAAAATCCAATATATGGTTGTGTAATGGTGGTTGGATTAGTGTTCAAATATTAAATGTAATCAAATATTGTAAAAACTAAAATTAAATTCAAAAAAATAAAAAGATTTGTGTGCTGCATAGTATACAAAGCAAACTGCAATTTTTAGAAAGGGAAAATAATACCTAAGAAGTCAGAATAGTAAAACTCTACACACTAGTTCCCCAAAAAAGATTTTGATATTCCTCACCTTGATAATATGATTTTCTCATTTTTTATATTTATGAGGGACCTCATCTGGCTGTGCTCAGAGTTTATTCCTGACTCAGTTCAAGGATCACTCCCTGCAGTGTTCAAGGAACATATGTGGTGCTGAAGAACAAACCTGAGTTGACCACATGCAAAGCAAACATCTTACCTACTGTACTATATAGCTCTGTGTCCTTATTTTTAATTTTCTAGTTACTATTGTACTTCTGCCCAGAGAGTATTTTTTTTAATAAAATGCAAAAGCATTAATTTCAGTGAGATCACGGTCACGGTCCTCCCATTGTTCATCGATTTGCTCTAGAGGGCCCAGTAACGTCTCCATTGTGACACTTGTTATTGTGTTTGGTATATCAAATACATCACGGGGAGCTTGCCAGGCTTTGCCGTATGGGTGAGATACTCTCGGTAGCTTGCCGGGCTCTCCGAGAGGGGCGGAGGAATTGAACTCGGGTCGGCCATATTGGCTTCATGCAAGACAAACGCCCTTCCACTGTGCTATCGCTCCAGCCCTTCAGTGAGGTAATAACCAAAAAGTAGACAACTAAAATCTTATCATCAAATAAGCTGTAGTTTTTTCTTTTTTTGCAAGAAGTAGTAGTCTTCAGATGCATCAACTTCCCAAAGGTTGATATTAGTGAATACGGCAAAAAGGAATTTACAGCAGTAATTAAGGTTACAAACATTAAGACTAATGATTATCTTTCATTGATAGGTGGACTCAGTCGACTGGGAACTTTCTCCAACTGGAAACCAGAGACTTGGAAGAAGGAGAAAATGAAGGAATTCAAGTGAGAAGAATCTAATGTGCCTCCACTAGTTTTGAAACCATAAGAATTCACACGGGAGGATGAGAATCAGGTTTCCCCAATCTAAAAGCAGCCTTCAGCTGATATTATACACTTTCACAAGAATGAAATTAATAACTTTTCCCACTAAACTTCTCAATAAAAAACCCACTAGCTAATACCTTGATTTAGATTTTGTAAGGCCCTAAAGAACTGTGCTATAAAATTATGTTGCTTAAGCCATTAAGTTTTATGTAATTTACTGCAGTAGCAGTAATTTACACAAACTGACATCTGCTTTTATATTCTATTTCATTTGTATCAAATTTGGCTACATCACTTTTGTTAGCCCATCTTTATTCCTTTTCTTATTTATAAAGCTTATAGAGTTTCTCAATTGATTATATTAAAATCCTCTGCATGTAAAAATTTTGTTCTCAGTAAAACTGATACATATCACCACTTAATGAAAGAAAAGGTAAAGTTCACCCTTGTATTTTCAGTTCCTTGTGGTCCAGGTTGCCAGATAAATGTTCCCACAGGCTCAACCTGAGTAGCATGCTGCAGAGTTCTTGTGATATAAGCATAGACAGCAACATTCAAGGTCAACTTGAGCAAAAATCACCTATAACATAGTGGGTATTTTCCAGTGAGTGACCAGAGAGATAGCACAGGGATAAGGCTGGTCTTGGTTCAATGCTCAGCACCAAATATGATCCCAAGCACTGCCAAGGAATGAATTCTGAGCACAGAACCTGAAGTAAGCCCAGAACACTGATGGGTGTGACCCTCAAACCAAACCAAATAAACATAAACCCACTTTATAATCAATAAATGGGAGCCAAATCTAGTGCCCGAATCTGTGAAAGCTATAAAGACCTGCTTTGTGAAATTGAACCTTAATTATAATTCTAAAATCTTCACCTCAATTACAACATGTATAATATGTGACTGAGCATACCTGTTTTCCCGGTGGGTTCCTTTCAGTTCTGAGCTAAGGGGCTGCTTCTGTCAATTTTAGTGCTCAAGGGAACCATGGGTATCATGTGGATTCAATTTAGGTTTCCCACATGCAAAGTATTCCCTTGGTCATGTTCAGCTGTCTCTCTAGCCCTGCTGCCAAGCCTCTTTTCCAGAAACGCCCAAACTTGCCCTTAAATGCAATACTTGAGAGTGAGCGCCAGCCCAACTAGACACCGCCCCTCACCAACAGGTCTGTTCCCACTTAGCGCCCCCTCCCCACCCAAATGCATGACCCCAAAAGCCAGCCTCCACGGGGACCCCAGCAGGACCTGCCTCCTCTTTTGCAGCGCCAGCCCAACTAGTCTCCACCCCTCACCAACAGCATTTGGACTGGCTGGGGGCATGGCCACCACTGTAGGGGGGTGGCCTCCTCAAAGTGGGCGTCACCTCCTCGAAAGTGGGTGTGGCCTTCTCTGAGTTGGCCAGCCACTCACTTGGCCGCAGTTATATCTCCCACTCCTACCACTCTTGACTTTCATCCCAGCCTTTATCACCTAATTCTGTGGAAAAATTCCTGGCCACCTCAACTACAATTATACACTGCCTACTACAATTCTAGCAAAAGACCAGTACACAAGAAGCTAAGTCCAATATTAAAAGAGCACCTCCTACAATGCTTCACTGATGCTTATCATAATCCAAAGAATAATGTTTGAGAGGAAGATCAGACTCTAGAAAGGGAGAACAGTGACCACCATTGACCGACCGTATCCAGAATCATTTCCCACGATGAGGGAACATTGAGAGTGAATTAAAGGCTTTTACCACTAGACAACCAAAACAACATGAAGAAACAGAACAAATCTCCACTACAAGGAGAGGACGAAGAAAAGAGGATGAAGAAAAGTGTCAACTGTGGTTATCCACAAATATGCTGTCTACGATAAAGAGTTCTGAGATGAAGTGCAGAGGATGATCAAGGAACTACTCAAAGAATCAATGGAGGAGATATCCAGAAAACTAAAGGAAGAAATGAAAGAAACAATAGAATGAATAGTTGAGAAAATACAGGAAGAAATGAGACCAGAAATGAAAAAAAGCTACAAAAAGAAGTTTCACAAGTAAAGGATTTGGTAGACGAAATTAAAAACTCAGTAGGTACCTGCAGCAGTAGGCTGAATACAGCTGAAAACAGGATCAGTGAGCTTGAAGATGAGCACCAGAAATCGCATTGGGAATGACACACAATTGGGAAAGAGCTCAAAATAGCTCTAAGGAGAATCAGAGACCTAGAGGATGATGCCAAGAGGAAAAACATTAGAATCATCAGTGTGCCAGAATGACAGGGAGGCAACCCCAATGAAAAAGCCACAGTCAAAGAAATCATTGCTGAAAAGTTCCCAGAATTAAAGAATGCAGACATACAGATCCAAGGAGAAAGAAGGATGCCAGCTAAAAGAGACCCAAATAAAAACACTACAAGGCATATCATAGTCATAATGATGGATGCTATGGACAGAGACACAATACTGCAAGCAGGAAGGTCAAAGAAAGAAATCACATACAAAGGAGCACCCCTTAGAGTCACAGCAGACCAATCAGAGGAAACCCTCCAAGCACGAAAAAAATGGTGGGATATAGTGAAAAAACTCAATGAACTGAACGCCTTACCAAGAATACTTTATCCAGCTAAATTCTCACTCAAACTCGATGGAATTATACACCATTTTGTAGATAAACAACAGCTCAGGAACGTCATAAACTCAAAACCAAATCTAAAATGATTAAAGGGGCTCCTGTAAGATAAGAAGGAAAGAACATAGAAACACTAACAACCCTTACAGAAAAATTGCACAAAACCCAATTACAATAATCTCTCTCAATGTCAATGGTCTAAATGCACAAATCATGAGATAGAGTGGAAAAATGGATCCAGAAACTGAAACCAACATTCTGCTGTCTACAAGAAACCCATCTGAACAATCAGAGCAAACACAGACTCAAAGTTAAAGGATGGAAAACAATTCTGCAAGCAAACAGCTCCCTCAAAAAACCTGGGGTGATCATACTAGTGTCCGACAACATCAATTTCAGGTTAAAAAAGATTAAAAGGGACAGAAAAGGCCATTTTCTATTTATCAAGGGATACGCACAACAGGAAGAAATCACTCTCTTAAATGTATATGTACCTAATGAGGCAACAGCTAAATACTTAAAACAACTGCTAACATATATTAAGAAGGACATTGCGAGCAACACAATAGTAGTTGGAGACTTCAACATCGCCTTATCACCTCTGGATAGATCAACAAGTCCAAAACTCAACAAGGAAACATTGCCTTTGAAGGAAGAAATAGAAGAGAGAGGGCTAATAGACCTATACAGGATTTTACACTATAAAAAGAAAGAATACACATTCTTCTCCAGTGCACATGAAACATTTTCCAAAATAGACCATGTCCTAGGCCACAAAACATACCTCAATATAATCGGAAAGATAGAAGTAGTATTAACAATCTTTTCAGTACCACAATGCGCTCAAGATGGAAGCCAATCACACAAAGACATCGAGAAACAAATAAACACCTGGATTAAACAACTCAATGTTGAACAATGAGTGGGTCAAGAAGGAAGTCAAAGATGAAATCAAAAAATACCTGGAAAAAAATTAGAATGAAGACACCAGTAACCAGAATCTATGAGACGCAGCTAAAGCTGTGCTAAGAGGAAAATGTATAGCATTGCAAGCATTCCTAAGGAAAGAAGAAAGGGCCTACATAGATAGCTTAACCACACAGCTCAAGATCTTAGGAAAAGACCAACAAAAGTAACCCAAAATAGGCCGAAGATAAGAAATAATAAAACTTAGAGCAGAAATTAACAATATGGAAACAAAAAAAAAAACAATCTGAAAGGTCAATGAAACCAAGAGCTATTTTTTTTTAGGAAATAAATAAGATTGATAAACCACTAGGGACACTCATTAAGAAAGAGAGACAGAACCCTAATAAACCGAATCAGAAATGAAAAGGGGGAACATCACAACAGAAACCAATGAAATTCAATATATCATCAGAGAACACTTTAAGAGTCTGTATGCCACGAGACAAGAGAACCTAAAAGAAATGGATAAATTCCTGGATTCCTATAATCTTTCAAAATTGTACCAGGAAGACTTGGGATACCTGAATAGACCCATTAATATCAAGGAAATTGAAGTGGTAATCAAAAATCTTCTCAAAAACAAGAGCCCAAGACAAGACCAATTCACTTGTGGATTCTTCGAAACACTTAAAGAAGACCTTTTGCCAGTTCTCCTCAATCTTTTCCACAAAATTGTAAAAACAGGAACTCTCCCAAACAGCTTCAATGAGGAACATATCTCCCTAATACCAAGAGCAAACAAAGACATCACCAACAAACAAAACTATATGCCAATATCAGTGATGAACACGGATGTGAAGATCCTCAACAAAATATTAGCAAATAGAATCCAACAACTCATCAAAAAGATCATACACCACGACCAAGTGCAATTCATCTCAGCAATGCAAGGATGGTTTAACATTTGGAAATCAATCAACTTAATCCATCCTATCAACAAAAGTAAAGATAAAAACCATATGATCATATCAATAGATGCAGAGAAAGCTTTTGACAAGATCCAGAACCCGTTTTTGATGAAAACTCTCACCAAAATGGGTTTTGAAGGAACTTTCCTCAAGATAGTCAAAGCCATCTACGACAAACCCATGGGAAGAATTATCCTCAATGGATAAACACAAAGAACCTTTCCTCTAAGATCAGGGACAAGACAAGGATGCCCACTATCACCACTTCTGTTTAACATAGTGCTGGAAGTACTTGCAGTAGAGATTAGGCAAGAAGAAGACATTAAAGACATCCAGTTAGGAAAGGAAGAAATCAAGCTCTCACTATTTGCAGATGATATGACACTGTATGTTGAGAATCCTAAGTCCTCTACCAAAAAACTCCTAAAAACAATAGACTTGTACAGTAAAGTCGCAGGCTATAAAATCAATGCCCAAAAATCCATGGCCTTCCTATACACAAATAATCAGAGAGAGGAAAGTGACTTGAAAAACATAATCCCGTTCACAATTGTGCCCCAGAAAAGCAAATACCTTAGAATCAGCCTAACTAAAGAGGTAAAGGACTTCTATAATGAAAACTACAAAACACTACTCCATGAAATAAAGGAGGACATGAGGAAATGGAAGTATATTCCCTGCTCATGGATAGGAAGAATTAATATCATCAAAATGGCAATAGTCCTGAAAGCATTATACAGATTCAACGCGATCTCTATAAGGATACCTATGAAATTCTTCAAAGAAATAGATCAAGTACTCCTGAAATTCACATGAAACAACAAATTCCCATTAATAACTAAAGCAATTGTTGGGAAAAAGACATTGGAAGGCATTACCCACCCCAAGCTCAAACTCTACTACAAAGCGGTAATAATTAAAACAGAATGGTACTGGAACAAACGAAGGTCCACAGAACAATGGAACAGGGTGAAATATACGTACACACAAACCCAAATGTATGAACATCTAATTTTTGATAAGGGAACAACAAATGTGAAGTGGAACAAGGAATGCCTCTTCAACAAATGGTGCTGGCATAACTGGACAACCACATGCAAAAATATGGGATTAGACCTCAACTTAACACCATGCACAAAATTTAGATCAAAATGGATTAAAGATCTCAAAGTGAGGCCAAAATGCATAAGGTACATTGAAGACAAGGTCAGCAAAACCCTCCACGATATTGAAGCTAATGTTATCTTCAAAGATGACACTCCACTGACCAATCAAGTGGAAACAGAGATAAACAAATGTGACTATCTTCAATTAAGAAGCTTCTGCCCCTCAAAAGATACAATAATCAGAATACAAAGACAATCTACAGAATGGGAAAGGCTACTTAATCAATACCCATCTGATTAAAGTGTTGATATCAAGGATACACAAAGCACTGGTTGAACTCTACAAGAAGGAAACATATAACCCCATCAAAAAATAGGGTGATGAAATGAACAGAAACTTTCCCAAAGAATAAATACGAATGGCTAAAAGGCACATAAGAAAATGCTCTACATCACTAATCAATACGGAAGAGCAGACCAAAACAAGAACGAGATATCATCTCACACCACAGAGACTGGCCCACATCCAAAAGAACAAAAGCACCTGGTGTTGGTGTGGATGTGGTGAGAAAGGGACTCTCCTTCACTGCTGGTGGGAATGCCGACTGCTTCAGCCCTTTTGGAAAACAGTATGGGCGATTCTCAGAAAATTAGAAATTGAGTTCCCATTTGACCCAGCAATACCACTCCTGGGAAGATATTCCGGAGAGGCAAAAAAGTACAGTCGAAATGACATCTGCACTTCTATGTTCATTGCTGCACTATTCACAATAGCCAAAATCTGGAAAAAAATCCGAGTGCCCAAGAAGAGATGACTTGTTAAAGATACTTTGGTACATCTACACAATGGAGTAGTATGCAGCTGTTAGAAAAGATGGTCATGAAATTTATATACAAGTGGTGCTACATGGAAAGTATCATGCTAAGTGAAATGGGTCAGAAAGAGAGGGACAGACAACACCCAAGAAAGGCCGATAGAAGTACCAGGAGGTTCACTCCATGGCTTAGAGGCCAGCCGCACATGCTAGGGGAAAAGACAGCTCAGATAGAGAAGGGAGCATCAAGTAAAGAGTGTGGGGAGGATCCTCCCAGGATGAGAGATGCATGCTGAAAGTAGAGTATAGACCGAACATGAATGCCACTCAATGCCTCTTTTGCAAACCACAGCACCTAAAAGGAGAGAGAGAGAACAAAAGGGAATACCCTGCCACAGGGGTGGGGTGGGATGTGGGGGTGTGGGGGTGGGAGGGATGCTGAGAGCATTAAAGGTGGGGAATGGGCACTGGTGGAGGGATGGGTACTCAATCATTGTATAACTGAAACCCAGGCACAAAAATTAGTAAGTCTGTACCTCATGTACCTCATCTGTACCTCATGGTGTTTCAGTAATAAAATTTTTTTAAATGCAATACTTAGTATGATATGCATAATATCTTTGTAAACTCTCCATAATCCCAAACACCCATCAAAAGTTGGAGAACCTAGTTTCTGGTTCCCAAGACTAATAGGGTCTTGGTCACTCAATTCCTGGTTTGAGTAACTCATTATGCTTTCTGCTTACAGTTCAGAAAAGCGCAGGTGCACATGTGTCTTCCCAGGCATTACAAAACAAGAATACACCTCACCCCACTCCTGTCCCCAGTTGTTTTGCCCCATTACAAAACTCAAAACAGGTGAGCATACTGGCATTTTTATCTCAATCATATGCAAGTGACCTTAGTAATACAGTCACCACAGGTAGAATAATGTTAAATAAAATTTTATTTGGAAACCAACTCAAAATTTACTTATGTGGCTTCAGGAACTTTTTGTTGACTCTTAATGTATGAAACTATTATTCATAAATGGCAGAAATGATTGAAACTTTCGGACTCCTTTCATTTCCTCATATATACTCTCCCACCACGCTTTGGAAAGTATTATATCTAGTTAAAAGTGAGATTTCTCATTTCTCATCCTTAACAGGACATTGTTCTTTTCTTCATCAAAGAGACTCCCCACATATATTTGTGTATTAAGGTTACTTTTTTATTGAGAAAAATGAAAGATCAGAAACTAACCTTATTCACTCTTACTCACTGAAGTCACCAAGAGGGTAATTTTCCACCATAAATTCAGATTAACCTTCTGTGCCTTTGGGTTAGTTTTGATTTTTGCTTGTTTTGCTTATAATGCGGGCCCAGTAACATCTCCATTAGAGACTTTGTTGTTACTGTGTCTGGCATATCGAATACTCTCGGTAGCTTGCCGGGCTCTCCGAGAGGGGCGGAGGAATCGAACTCGGGTCGGCCATGTTGGCCGCTTGTAAGGCGATCGCCCTTACCCGCTGTGCTATCGCTCCTACTGAATCTCAACATACATGAGAAATACAAATCCAATTATAGAAGATTCATTATTTAAGAAACACTAAAGAAAAAATTTTGGAACACTTTAATGGAGGATGGTTTCCTTGGTGGGGCAGTAATTGATGGTTTATTCACTGCATGATTGCAACAAGTCCCAGTAGTGTAGTCCGCTATTTATCACTGAAAAAAAAAACCAGTAACAATTGCAGAAGGGCACGTGAATTTATTGGCTTTAATTAAATGTGTTTGTTCTAAACTGAAGTAATTTAAACACAATCCATAGAGAAGATCTTCTGTATAGTTACCACTGACTTTCTTGTCCACATAAGAATATTCATGTTTAGCTCTTCCTCTTCATTCCCAAAGCTGTGCTGGTCTTCTTCCCGACCCAGGTCAGTTTATCTGCTGATATTCGAACCTGGGACTTGGCTTATTCCGTGCAAGCATCCCAGGCATCCTCTCAGAGCCTGGAACAATAGCAGCCCTGAGCCTCTCCCTCTTCCTCTTCGTCGCCAATACTGTACCCATCTTCTTCTCCACCCAAACTTTAACCCCCCCACACACAGCAGGTTCCCGTGGGGGTGTGGCCTCTTCAGAAGTGGGCGTGGCTTTGGTAGGAGTGGGAATGGCCTAATTTTAGGTGGGCCAACGCTCACACAGCTGCTGGTAATTTAGTCATACCAAGAAATGTAGTCCCCATACCTACACACCAACATGAAGAAACAATGCAAATTCCCTCCACGAGGAGGACGATGAAAAGAGTTCAGAAGCCTCTATAGGTGCTACTCACCTAAGGGACCTCTCTGACAAAGAATTCAGATATGAAGTCATGAAGATGTTCAATGAACTCAATGAAACAGTCAGATATATTTCTAGTAAATTGAAAGAGGACATGAAAGATATAATGGATTGGACAATCGAGAAAATCCAGGAAGAAATCAGAGCAGAAATTGCTACGCACAGAAATGTCACGAATTAAAGATTTCTTAGATGAAAGAAAAAACTCAATCTGTGCCCTCAACAGTAGAATGACCACAGCTGCATATAGAATCAGTGAACTTGAAGATCAGCTGCACCAAGCCAACAGGCAACAACAAACAATGGCAAGGGACATCAAAACAACTCTGGAGAGAATCAGTTCAAGGAGATGATTCAAAGAGGAACAACATTAGAATCATTGGAGTACCAGAAACTCAGGGAAACAATCCCAGTGAAAAAGCCACGGTTAAACAAATCATTGCTGAAAAATTCCCAGAGATCAACAATGCAGTCATTCAGATTCGAGGAACCAGAAGGGTGCCAACTAAAATAGACCCTAACAATAACACTCCAAGACATATCGTAGATGGGATGATCGATGCTGCCAATAGAGACACAATATTGCAAGGAGCAAGGTAAAAGAACGAAATCACATACAAAGGAGCACCCCTTAGATTCACAGCAGACCTATCAGAGGAAACCCTCCAAGACTGAAGGCAGTGGCGGAATATAGTGAAAAAAATCACTGAAATGAATGCTTTACCAAGAATACTCTCTCCAGCTAAACTCTCACTCAAACTTGAAGGAACCGTACACTATTTTCTAAACAGAGGCTCAAGAACTTAATAGACTCAAAACCAAACCTAAAAGAAGGACTAAAGGGGCTACTATAAGACAAGACAAACCATACAAGCACAACAGACCCTTACAAAAAGATGACACAAAATCCCATAACAATAATCACTCTCAAAGTCAATGGTCTAAATTCAAAAAATTAAGAGACACACAATGGCAAAATGGATTCAGAGACAGAACCCAATATCATGCTGCCTACAAGAAACTCATCTAAACAGTCACAACAAACACTGACTCAAAGTGAAAGGATGGAAAATAATACTGCAAGCAAACAGCTCCCTAAAAAAAACTGGGGTGGCCATACTAGTATCTGACAATATTAATTTCAGATTAAAAAGGATTAGAAGGGACAGCAAAAGCTATTTTCTCTTCATGAAGGGATACGTACAACAGGAAGAAATCACACTCTTAAATGTGTACACACCTAATGAGGGAACAGCTAAATATTTAAAACAACTGCTAACAGATTTTTAGGAGGACATTGCTAGCAACACAACAGTAGCTGGAGACTTCAACATCGCCTTATTACCTCTGGATAGAACAACAAGAACAAAACTCAGCAAGGAAACATAGGCTTTGAAAGAAGAAATAGAAGAGGAAGAAATATAGGTCTATACAGGGCTTTACGCCCCAATAAGAAAGAATACACATTCTTCTCCAGTGTGCACAGAACATTTTCCAAAACAGACCATGTGCTAGGCCACAAAACATACCTCAACAGAATCAGGAAGATAGAAATGGTATTAACAATCTTTTCAGACCACGATGCACTGAAAATAGAAGTGAACCACACACAGACACAGAGAACCAAATCAAAAACCTGGAAATTAAACAGCTCAATGCTGAACAACGAGTGGGTCAGAAAGCAAGACAAGGACAAAATCAAAAGATACCTGGAAAGAAATGAGAATGAAGACACGAACTACCAGAACTTATGGGATTCAGCTAAAGCCGTATTAGGTGGAAAATTTATAGCTCTGCAAGCATATCTTAGATCTGTAGAAAAGATGCACATAAACAACTTGACCTCACAGCTCAAGACCTTAGAAAAGGATCAACAGAAAGAGCCTAAATCAGGCAGAAGGAAAGAGATCATAAAACTTAGAGGAGAAATCAATGACATGGAAACCAAAGAAACAATCCGAAAGATCAATGAAACCAAGAGCTGGTTCTTCGAGAAAATAAACAAGATAGATAAACCACTAGCAACACTCACAAAGAAACAGAGAGAGAGAGAGAGAGAGAGAGAGAGAGAGAGAGAGAGAGAGAGAGAGAAGTCTAATAAACCGAATCAGAAATGAGAAGGGGGATATCACAACAGAAACCAAAGAAATCCAAAAGATCATCAGAGACTACGTTGAAAGTCTGTATGCCATGAAACAAGAGAACCTAGAAGAAATGGATAAATTCCTGGACTCCTATAATCTTCGAAAGCTGAATTAAGAAGATCTGGAGAATCTGAATAGACTTATTAACATCAAGGAAATCGAAACTGTAATCAAAAGTCTTCCCAAAAACAAAAGCCCATGTCTAGATGGATTCACTAGAGAATTTTTCCAAGCATTTAAAGAAGACCTACTGCCAGTCCTTCTCAAGCTTTTCCAGGAAATTGAAAAAACGGAAACTCTCCCAAACAGTTTTTATGAAGCCCATATGTTTCAAATGCCAAAAGGAAACAAAGACACCACGAGAAAAGAAAACTACAGACCAATATCCCTGATGAACACAGATGCGAAGATTCTCAACAAAATACTAGAAAATAGAATTCAACTACTCATCAAAAAGATCATACACAATAACCAAGTAGGATTCATCCCGGTGATGCAAGGCTAGTTTAACACTCAGAAATCAATCAACAAAATCCACCATATCAACCAAAGAAAAGATAAAAATCATATGATCGTATCAATTGATGTAGAGAAAGCATTTGAAAAGATCCAGCACCCATTTATGATGAAAAATCTAGCCAAAATGGGGATAGAGGGGACTTTCCTCATTATAGTTAAAGCTATCTACCACAAGCCTACAGCAACCATCATTCTCAATGGGGAAAAACTGAGAACCTTCCCTCTAAAATCAGGGATGAGACAAGAATGTCCACTCTCTCCACTGCTGTTCAATATAGTACTGAAAGTACTTGCAATAGCGATTATGCAAGAAAAGGATATTAGGGGCATCCTGGTAGGAAAGGAAGAAATCAAGCTCTCTGTATTCGCAAGTGATATGATACTAGACTTAGAGAACCCTAAACCCTCTACCAAGAAACTTATAGAAACAATAGGCTTGTATAGTAAAGTTGCAGGCTATAAAATCAATACCCAAATAGCCATGGCCTTCCTATATGTAAAGAGCGAAAGAGAAGAAAGTGACATGAATAAAACAATCCCGTTTACAATTGTGCCCCAGAAAATCAAGTACCTATGAATCAGCTTAACTAAGGAAGTAAAGGACCTGTACAAAGAAAACTACAAAACGCTATTTCAGAAAATAAAAGAGGATATGAGGAAATGGAAACATATCCCCTGTTCATGGATCGGGAGAATTAACATTGTCGAAATGGCAATACTTCCCAAAGCACTATATAAATTCAACGAGATCCCTATTAGGATACCCATGACATTCTTCAAAGAGATGGATTAAACACTCCTGAAATTTATATGGAACATTAAGCCCCAATAATAGCTAAAGCAATTCTTGGAAAAAGAAAATGAGAGGAATCAACCCCCCTAACTTTAAACTCTACTACAAAGTAGTAATAATTAAAACAGCATGGAACTGGAATAAAGGCAGAGCTGTAGACCAATGGAAAAGGGTTGAATATACTGACATCTCCCACCAAGGATACGAGCATCTAATCTTCGAAAAGGGGCAAGAAAAGTCAAGTGGAGCAGGGAAAGCCTCTTTAACAAATTGTGCTGGCAAAACTGGACAGCTACTTGCAAAAATGTGGGCTCAGATCTCTGCCTAACTCCATGTACAAAAGTCAGATCAAAGTGGATTAAAGACCTCAACATCAGACTAGAATCCATAAGGTACACTGAGGAAAAAAGTTGGCAAAACCCTCTATGACATTGAAGCTAATGGTGTCTTCAAAGATGTCACACCGCTGGCCAAGCAAGTGAAAACAGAATAGACTAATGGAACTATCTTAAATTAAGAAGCTTCTGTATCTCAAAAGAAACAGTGACCAAAATACAAAGACAGTCTACAGAATGGGAAAGGATATTCACCAAATACACATCCGATAAGGGGTTGATATCAAGGATATACAAAGTACTGGTTGAACTCCACAAAAAGAAAACATCCAATCCCATCAAAAAATGGGGAGATGAAATGAATAGAAACTTTCACAAAGAAGAAATCCAGATGGCTAAAAGGCACATGAGAAAATGCTCTGCATCGTTAATCATCAGGGAGATGCTGATCAAAACCACAATGAGATATCATTTCACACCGCAGAGACTGGCCCATATCCACAAGAACAAAAGCAACCAGTGCTGGCGCGGATGTGTTGAGAAAGGGACACTCCTTCACTGTTTTTTGTGGGAATGCCGACTGCTTCATCCCTTTTGGAAAACAGTATGGAAGATTCTCAAAAAACTAGAAATTGAGTTTCCATTTGATCCAGCAATACCACTCTGGGAATATATCACAGAGAGGCAAAAAATTATAGTCGAAGTGACACCTCCAGTTGTTTGTTCATTGCAGCACTCTTTACAGTAGCCAGAATCTGGAAAAACCTGAGTGCCCGAGAACAGATGACTGGTTAAAGAAATTTTGGTACATTGACACAATGGAGTACTACGTAGCTGTTAGAACAGATGAAGTCATGAAATTTACATACAATTTGTACTACATGGAAAGTATCATGCTAAGCAAAATGACTCAGAAAGAAAGGGATAGACATGGAAAGACTGAACTCATCTGGGGAACATAAAGTAACAAAATAGGAGACTAACACCCAAGAATGGACGAGATTAGTACCAGGAATTTTACTCCATGGCTTTGAGGCTAATCACACATGCTAAGGGAAAAGAGAGCTCAGATAGAGAAGGGAACACCAAATAAAGGTGTTGGGAGGATCCTCCCAGGATGGGAGAAGCATGCTGAAAGTAAACTATAGACCAAACATGATTGTCACCCATTGCCTCTTTTGCAAACCACAACACCCAATAAGAAAGAGAGAACAAAAGGGAATGCCTGGCCACAGAGGCAGGGTTGGATGGGGAGGATGGGGGTGGGAGGGATACTGGGATCCATGGTGGTGGGTAATGGGCACTGGTGGAGGGATGGGTACTTGATCATTGTATAATTGAAACCCAAGCACAAAAATGTGTAAGTCTGCAACTGTACCTCATTATTTCTCATTAATAAAAAAAGAAATTAAAAAAAGAAAAAAATACATTCTACTCATGTTACTTTATTTATGTTTAAAAATCATACTTCTTTACGCATCCTTGCACATGTCTTATAGTGTATAGTACAAGTGGAAGCTTCATTAATTATTTTCTCTCATGCTTTGTTATTTTTCATTGTTCTAAATCAGGCTCTTTCAGATCAGGGAAATGAGGATCATCATTGTTACTGTTTTTGGCATATTGAGTACACCACGGTAGCTTGCCAGGCTATGCCGTGTGGGCAGGATACTCTTGGTAGCTTGCCGGGCTCTCTGAGACAGATGGAAGCTTTGGGGGCAGCCTCTAATCACCTTAACAGGTGTTCCCAGTTAGGCATATATGCGGGCAGGATAGTCTCGGTAGCCTGCCGGGTTCTTTGAGAGTGAGAACTAGATAATAAGAGGGTCGAGCAGCCGCAAATGTTTGGTTTTATAGTCTCTGGATCTTGGCCATTGATGGGGTTACATGGCAGTTGGTGCATCTAACTCTCTAGCTACTGGAAGATGGGGATCTGGGTGGAGGAGGCCCAATCCCGATCCAAGCAGACTTGGCGATCTCAGCCCCGGGTCCTGCACATCTGGGTTCCTCAGCTGGTTCCTTCATGCATGAAGCTCATCTTAGCATGTGGAGAGTGGTCTCAGCATGGCTGTGGCTGGGTCCTGGAGGTCTTCAGCTGCCGGGCCTCTGCTCAGGGCAGAAAGTGAAACTCAACCCATCCCCCTCTAAGGGGCCTCAGTGATGATAGCCAGGTGCAGTTTATTTAATAAATTAATTTAATTCTAATAACTGTAGATAATTTTGTATTTTTTATAAAGCCATGTCTACTGCAAAATCAATGTTAACTAAACAACATATTTTTCCCCAGCCTAGAAGTCTTTTATTTTATTTTATTTTATTTTATTGCTTTTTGGGTCACACCCGGCAATGCATGGGGGTTATTCCTGGCTCTGTGCTCAGAAATTACCCCTGGCGATGCTCAGGGGACCATATGGGATGCTGGGAATTGAACCTGGGTCGGCCGCGTGCAAGGCAAACGCCCTACCCGCTGTGCTATTGCTCCAGCCTCTTTTATTTTATTTTTTAAGCAGCTGTAATGTCATGAATTCCTAGGGCATGGGTTCCAGTAGTACAGACTCCTTTCCATTGATTCTCATACTCAGTGCATTGGCCCCTCAGTTGAACCTAAGTTTCTTTTTCTTTTGTTTTCTTGTTGTTTACTATTTTCCTTCACAAATTTCAGGAATTTTTTCTGCTCTCAGAGCATTCAGTATGAACTTTAATTATTTTGTCAAGTACCTGGCCCTTGTCTGTCCACTGTGATGCAAACAGCATGCTAGGTAACATTGTAGACTTCCAGGTTTGCCATGAGTACCTATATAGTGTGTTCCTTCCTGAACTATGCCAATTTCCTTATGTCTGCAATATCCACTTTATCGTAAATTCACATGTATATAAAATAAAAACAACTCCATGTTTTTGAAAAGACCTAAAGCAATATTTTAATATAAATCTATATCCAAAAATTATATGAAAGATATGTAGAACAGAGATCTTGTATATTCTACTTTTGAATGATATTTTTCTCATTATCCCCTCATTTATTTGTTTGTTATGTTTATGTGTGTATGTGTGTGTGCATGTGTCTGTGTGTGAGAGAGTGTATTTAGTACTAAGCAATACATATTTGAAAATAATTTGGAGTCCTGGAAATATTAACTTCCCATAGAAAGAAATTAAATTTGCTCTTTGATAAAGGGGACATTTAAAAAAATTATTAGTGAGATACCATGAGGTACAGTTGTAGACTTACAAATTTTGTGCTTGGGTTTCAATTATACAATGATCAAATACCCATCCCTCCACCAGTGCCCATTTCCCACCACCACGGATCCCAGTATCCCTCCCACCCCCAATCCCCTCATCCCATGGTGTCTCTGTGGCAGGGCATTCCCATTTGTTCTATCTCTCCTTTTGGGTGTTGTGGTTTGCAAAAGAGACATTGAGTGGCAATCATGTATGGTCTATAGTCTACTTTCAGCATGCTTCTCCCATCCTGGGAGGATCCTCCAAACACCCTTTATTTGGTAATCACTTCTCTATCTGAGCTCCCTTTTCCCCAGCATGTGTGGCTGGCCTCCAAGCCATGGAGCAAAATTCCTGGTACTAATCTGGCCACTCTTGGGTGTTAGTCTCCTATTTTGTTACTTTATGTACCCCAGATGAATGTAATCTTTCTGTGTCTATCCCGCTCTTTCTGACTCATTTCGCTTAACATGATACTTTCCATGTAGTGCCACTTGTATGTAAATTTCATGACTTCATCTTTTCTAACAGCTACGTTGTACTCCATTGTGTCAATGTACCAAAGTTTCTTTAACCAGTCATCTGTTCTCGGGCACACAGGTTTTTTTCCAGATTCTGGCTACTGTAAAGAGTGCTGCAATGAACAAACAAGTGCAGATGTCACTTCGACTATACTTTTTTGCCTCTCTGTGATATATTCCTAGGAGTGGTATTGCTGGATCAAATGGGAGCTCAATTTCTAATTTTTTGAGAATCTTCCATACTGTTTTCCAAAAGGGCTGAACCAGTCAGCATTCCCACTAGCAGTGATATAGTGATACAGTGATAAAGTATGTCTACTTTGTGGTTTTTAATTTTTATTCTTCGTTTGTCTAGATTTTGTTGCATGCTATTCTGATATCTTTTATATACTTTTGTTGCTTGAATAAAAATTTGGACTTTTGTAATCTTTATTTTGCTACTCTTTTGTTTTCCTAATATTTTTCTAGTAAAATACTTGCCTTTTACATTCGATTTCTCCTCATTTTAGAGAAACTTTACTATATAAATCTCTGAACCCTTCATTTCTTATTTCAATTTGGGTTATCAGATTTATACTCATTATTTTTATTAAAAACTTCACTATCTTCTTTTATGCATTATTTTATTGAAAATTCCTTAAATCTTATTGTTTAGGGCCTGCATAGCTACTAATGCCTCAGAGGAATTGAACTACCATATACAAAAGAAAGTCTATTAGTATATTGACAATGGATATTTTCCATTTACCGCATTTACTCTGTACTCTATTCAACACAGAATGGATATAGGAAATTTGATATGCCTAAAATATAAGAGATCTTAGACATAATAATGTATTTCCAGCTCAACTTGTTGTTGTGCCGCCCTTCTCTGCAGGTTTGTCAGTTAGTGTATCCCTGTCCCATGCCCCCGCACACCACTTCCCCACGCTATGCCTTCTCCACTGGGAAGCCAGACAGAAACTTCATAGACTCAAAATCAAACCTAAAAGAAGGACTAAAGGGGCTCCTGTAATACAAGAAGGAAAACACTTATAACCACAACCAACCTCTAGAGAAAGATGGCACAAAACCCCATGACAGGCATGCGCAGCTAGAACCAGCCCCTAGAAAGCCGGTTTTCAACCCCTGATCTGCGTGGGATGGGCACAGAGGCCCAGCTCTGGGCAACAAAGCTGAACGGCTCCAATTCCAAACAGGAGACGTTCCCAACTCCTCGCCCAGTGCCAGGGACTCTTTCCGGAGCTGCAGCCGCTGACGCGGCCGCGAAATATTTTCCCACTACGTATGCCATAGGAACCATAAGCTACCATCTTAGATGGAATCTTCTCTATTTTAGCTCAGCCACTAGAAACACAGTAGCCAATAACACATAAGCCTATCTTAACTCACACTGTATATCAAGCAGAATAGTATCAGTGAACGGGAAGGACTAAACCACACCTCTCACAATGGTAAAGCAACGCAAAAGCCCAACAAACTTTCATATTGAAGAGTCAAGCCCAGATGACACCAACAGTACTGTAGTGTTAGACAACCTCTCTGACAAGGAATTCAGAAGGGAGCTACTTAGGATGCTTAGGGAATTAAAAGAAACAATGGAAAGCAATGCCAATAGAAGACAAGAGGATCTGAAGGCAGAAATGAGGAAAATGCGATCAGAAATGTCAGACCTGAAAAATCTCGTAGGCGAATTGAAAAGCTCAGTGGAAGGCCTCAGCAGCAGAGTAAGAGCGGCTGAGAACAGAATCAGTGAGCTCGAAGATGAAGTTCAGAGACTCTCCAGAAAAGAGCAGAAAATGGAAAAGAGACTCACAATTCGGGAACAGATGGCAAGAGAAGATCGTGATGAAGCCAAAAGGGGTAACGTAAGAATTATTGGAGTCCCAGAGGAACAGGAAGAAAACCTCGATGAAGAAGAAACTGTCAAAGACATCATTGCTACAACATTTCCAGAGCTGAAGAAAACTTGTGACCACATTCAGGAGGCCTGAAGGGTACCAGCTAGAAGAAATCCGAATAAAAATACCCCAAGACACATTCTGATCAAAATGACCAAAACCTTAGACAGAGACAAAATTCTGAAAGCAGCAAGATCGAAGAAAGAAATCTCTTACAAAGGAGCATCCTTAAAATTCACAGCTGATTTTTCTGATGAAACCCTCATAGCCCGAAAACAGTGGTGGGACATAGTGAAAAAACTCAATGAAATAAATACCTCCCCAAAAATACCTTAACCAGCGAGACTCTCATTCATAATAGAAGGAACAACACACAGTTTCACAGACAAACAACAGCTCAGGAACTTCAAAGACTCAAAACCATGGTTACAAGAACAACTAAATGGGCTACTTTAAGGCAAGAAAGGCCCCTCAAATACACCAAATTTTAACAGAACAATGGGACAAAATCCCATAACAATAATCTCTCTCAATGTCAATGGGCTAAACACACCAATTAAAAGACATAAAGTGGCAGGATGGATTAGAAAATTGAACCCAACATTCTGCTGCCTGCAAGAAACGCATCTCAATAGTCAAAGCAAACACAGACTCAGAGTCAAAGGCTGGAAAACAATCCTACAGGCAAACAGCTCCCATAAAAAAGCTGGGTAGCCATCCTTATATCAGACCACATCGATTTCAGAGTGAGGAAGGTCATAAAAGACAGTGAAGGCCATTTCTTATTGATAAAAGGATCTGTACAACAGGAAGACCTTACAATAATAAATGTATATGGACCTAATGAGAGACCAGCAAAGTACTTAAAACAACTACTCATAGATTTGGAAAAAGACATCAATAGCAACAAAATACTAGTGGGAGACTTCAACACTGCTTTGTCACCTCTTGATAGATCAACCAGACTCAAGCTTAGCAAGGACATACTTCATTTGAGGGAAACAATGGAAGAAAGGGACTTAGTAGATATATACAGGACACTTCATCCACAAAAAGCTGAATACACATTCTTCTCAAGCGTACATGGAACATTCTCCAAGATAGACCACATGCTGAGCCACAAAACATGCCTCCATAAAATTAAGAAGGTAGAGATTGTATCAACAATCTTCTCAGACCATAATGCGCTGAAATTAGAAGTAAATCACAAACAAAAACAGAAAACTAAATCAAACACTTGGAAATTAAACAGTGCACTATTGAATAACGAGTCGATTAGACAGGAAATCAAAGAGGAAATCAAAAGATTCCTAGAAACGAATGAAAATGAGAACACGAGTTACCAAAACTTATGGGACACAGCAAAGGCTGTGTTAAGAGGAAAGCTTATAGCTCTACAAGCATTCCTCAGGAAGGAGGAGCGAGCACCCATAAGTAACCTAACCTCACAGCTTAAGAGCTTGGAGAAGGACCAAAAAAAGGAGCACAACCCGAACAGGAGAAAGGAAATAATAAAACTCAGAGCAGAGATTAACGAGATGGAAACCCAAAAAACAATCTGAAAGATCAATGAAACCAAAAGCTGGTTCTTTGAGAAAATTAACAAGATCGATAAGCCTCTAGCAAAACTCACAAAGAAAGCGAGAGAGAAAACCCTAATAAACCGAATCAGAAATGAAAAGGGGGTCATTATAATAGAAAAAACAAAAATTCAGAGGATCCTCAGGGAGTACTTTGAGAAGCTTTATGCCACGGAACATCACAACCTCGAGGAAATGGATAAATTCCTAGACTCCTACAGACTCCCAAGGCTGAACCAAGAAGACCTGGAATACCTGAACAGACCTATCACCATCAAGGAAATTGAAATGGTAATAAAAATTCTCCCCAAGCACAAAAGTCCTGGCCCGGATGGATTCACTAGTGAATTCTTCCAAATCTTTAAAGAGGACTTACTCCCAATGCTCTTTAAGCTTTTCCACGAAATTGAAATATCAAAAACACTTCCAAACAGTTTCTACGAAGCAAATATCACACTGATACCAAAAGCAGACAGAGATACCACAAAGAAAGAGAATTACAGGCCGATATCACTGATGAACACAGATGCAAAGATCCTCAACAAACTACTAGCAAATAGAATCCAACTACTCATCAAAAAGATCATACACCATGACCAAGTAGGATTCATCCCAGGGATGCAAGGATGGTTTAACATTCGGAGATCAATCAACATAATCCACCATATAAACAAAAGAAAAGATAAAAAGCATATGAGCATATCAATAGATGCAAAGAAAGCATTTGATAAGATCCAGCACCCCTTTATGATGAAAACCCTAGCCAAATGGGTATAGAGGGGACCTTCCTCAACATAACTAAAGCCATCTACCACAAGCCTACAGCAGGCATCATCCTTAATGGGGAAAAACTGAGAGCCTTCCCTCTAAGATCAGGGACGAGACAGGGATGCCCACTCTCTCCACTGCTGTTCAATATAGTGCTGGAAGTACTTGCAATAGCGATTAGGCAGGAAAACGATATTAAGTGCATTCAGGTAGGAAAGGAAGAAATCAAGCTCTCACTATTCGCAGATGATATTATACTCTACTTAGAGAACCCAATAACTTCCACCAAAAAACTCCTAGAAACAATAGACTCATATAGTAAAGTTGCAGGTTATAAAATCAATACCCAAAAGTCCATGGCTTTCCTATACGCAAACAGTGAGAGAGAAGAAAGCAACATGAAAAAAACAATCCCGTTCACAATTGTGCCCCAGAAAATCAAGTACCTAGGAATCAGCTTAACTAAGGAAGTAAAGGACCTGTACAAAGAAAACTACAAAACGCTACTTCAGGAAATAAAAGAGGACATGAGAAAATGGAAAGATATCCCCTGCTCATGGGTCGGGAGACTTAACATTGTCAAAATGGCAATACTACTGAAAGCATTGTATAAATTCAATGCAATCCCTATAAGGATACCCATGACATTCTTCAAAGAAATGGAGCAAACACTCCTGAAATTTATATGGAACAATAAGCCCCCACGAATAGCTAAAGCAATTCTTGGGAAAAAGAAAATGGGAGGAATCAACCTCCCGAACTTCAAACTGTACTACAAAGCAGTAATAATTAAAACAGCATGGTACTGGAACAAAGGCAGAACTGCAGACCAATGGAACAGGGTTGAATACACTGACATCTCCCCTCAATCATATGCTCATCTAATCTTTGATAAAGGTGCAAGTAATGTGAAGTGGAGTAAGGAAAGCCTCTTTAATAAATTGTGTTGGCATCACTGGACGGCGACATGCAAAAAAGTAGGCTCAGAACTCTGCCTAACACCATGTAAAAAAGTGAGATCAAAATGGATTAAAGACCTCAACATCAGACCAGAAACCATAAGGTACATTGAAGATAAAGTTGGCAAAACCCTCCATGACATTGAAGCTAATGGTATCTTCAAAGATGCCACGCCACTGGCCGAGCAAGTGAAAACAGAGATAGACAAATGGGACTATCTTAAACTAAGAAGCTTCTGCACCTCCAAAGAAACAGTGACCAAAATACAAAGACAGTCTACAGAATGGGAAAGGATATTCGCCAAATACACATCTGACAAGGGGTTGATATCCAGGATATACAAAATACTGGTTAAACTCCACAAGAAGAAAACTTCCAACCCCATCCAAAAATGGGGCAATGAAATGAACAGAAACTTTCTCAAAGAAGAAATCCGAATGGCAAAAAAGCACATGAGAAAATGCTCTACATCATTAATCATCAGGGAGATGCAGATCAAAACCACATTGAGATACCATCTCACACCTCAGAGAATGGCCCACATTCAAAAGAACAAAAGCAATCAATGCTGGCGCGGATGTGGCGAGAAAGGGACACTCCTTCACTGTTGGTGGGAATGTCCACTGGTTCAGCCCTTCTGGAAAACAGTATGGACGATTCTCAAAAAATTAGAAATTGAGCTCCCATTTGACCCAGCAATACCACTCCTGGGAATATATCCCAGAGAGGCAAAAATGTATAGTCGAAGTGACATCTGCATTTGTTTGTTCATTGCAGCACTCTTTACAATAGCCAGAAACTGGAAGAAACCTGAAAGCCCAAGAACAGATGACTGGTTAAAGAAACTTTGGTACATCTACACAATGGAGTACTATGTAGCTGTTAGAAAAGACGAAGTCATGAAATTTACATACAAGTGGTACAATATGGAAAGTATCATGCTAAGCGAATTGAGTCAGAAAGAGAGGGATAGACATAGAAAGATTGCATTCATCTGGGGGATATAAAGTAACAAAGTATGAGATTAATACCCAAGAATAGCTGAGATCAGCACCAGGAGGATTACTCCATAACTTAGAGGCCAGCCGGGTATCCTAGAGGAAAGGGCAGTCCAGATAGAGAAGGGAGCACCAAATAAAGGATGTTTGGAGGATCCTCCCAGGAGGGGAGATGCATGTCGAAAGTAGAGTATGGACTGAACATGTTTGCCACTCAATGCCTCTTTTGCAGACCACAACATCCAAAAGGAGAGAGAGAACACAGGGGATTGCCCTGCCACAGAGACAAGGGGGATGGGGGGATGGGGGTGGGAGGGATATTATCCATGGTGGTGGAAAATGGGCACTGGTGGAGGGATGGGTATCTGATCATTGTATAATTGAAACCAAAGCACAAAAAATTGTAAATCTACAACTGTAAAAAAAAATAAAATAAAATAAAGGAAAAAAAACAGCTATAGAAAAAAAAAACCCATGACAACAATCTCTCTCATTGTCAATGGTCTAAATGCACTGATCAAGACACACAGAGTGGCAAAATGGATCCAGAAACTGAAACCTATATTCTGCTGCCTACGAGAAACACATCTGAACAGTCAGAGAAAACACAGACTCAAATTTTAAAGGATGGAAAACAATCCTGCAAGCAAACAGCTCCCTCAAAAAAGTTGGGGTGGCAATACCAGTATCCAACAACTTAGATTTCAGGTTGAAAAAGATTAGAAAGGACAGTGAAGGCCATTTTCTATTTATCAAGGAATATGTACAACAAGAAACAAAATCACACTCTTAAATGTATATGAACCTAATGAGGCAACAGCTAAATACATAAGACAACTGCTAACAGATTTTAAGGAGGGAATTGCTCACAATACAATAATAGTTGGAGACTTTAACACTGCCTTATCACCTCTGTATAGATCAACAAGAACAAAACTCAGCTTTGAAGAAAGTAATAGAAGAGAGAGTGCTAATAGGCCTATACAGGACTTTACACCCCATAAAGAAAGAACACACATTCTTTTGCAGTGAACATGAACATTTTCCAAAATAGACCACGTGCTAGGCCAGAAAATATACCTCAATGGAATCAGGAAGATAGAAATAATATCAACAGTCTTTTCAGGAAATGATGCACTGAAGATAGATGCTAATCACACACAGACGCAGAGAACCAAATCAAACACCTGGAAATTAAACACCTTAATGTTGAACAATGACTGAATCAGGAAGAAAGTCAAGGATCAAATCAAAAGATACCTGGAAACAAATGGGAATGAAGACACGAGCTACCAGAATATATAGGATGCAGCTAAAGCCATAGTAAGCAGAAAATTTATAGCTTTACTAGCATTCCTAAGGAAGGAAGAAAGGCCCTACTTAGATAACCTGACCTAACAGCTGAAGAGCTTAGAAAATGACAAACTAAAGGAACCCAAATCCGGCCAAAGGAAAGAAATAATAAAACTTAGAGCAGAAATTAAGAACATGGAAACCCCCCAAAAAACAACCCAAAAGATCATTGAAACCAAGAGCTGGTTCATTGAGAAAATAAGCAAGACTGATAAAACACTATGAAGACTCACAAAGAAAGAGAGAGAGAACTGTAATTAACTGAATCAGAAATGAAAAAGGGGACCCACAAAAGAAAAAAATTAAAACTATAAAGATCATCAAAGACTACTTTGAGAGTCTGTATGCAACTAAACAAGAGAATGTAGAAGAAATGTATAAATTCTTGGATTCCTAAAATCTCCCAAGATTGAACCAAGAAGACTTGGCATACCTAATTAGACTCATTCATATCAAGGAAATTGAAACCGTAATCAAAAGTCTTTCCAAAAACAAATGGCCAGGCCCAGATGAATTCACTAGTGAATTCTTCCAAATATTTAAAGAGGACCTGTTGACAGTTCTCCTAAAGCTTTTCCAGGAAATTGAAAAAACAGAAACTCTCTCAAACAGTTTCTATGAGGCACATATCTCTGTAATACCAAAATCAAGCAAAAACACCACCAACAAAGAAAACTGTAGGCCTATATCCCTGATGAACATAGAAGCGAAGATCCTCAACAAAATATTAACGGATAGAATCCAACAACTCATAATAAAGATCATACACCATGACCAAGTGGGATTCATCCCCAGGTTGCAAGGATGGTTTAACATTTGGAAATCAATAAACATAATCCATCATATCAACAAAAAACCCATAAAAATCATATGATCATATCAATAGATGCAGAGAAAGCATTTCACAAGATCCAGCACCCCTTTATGATGAATACTCTTACCAAAATGGGTTTAGAAGAAACCTTCCTTAAGATAGTCCAATCCATTTAAACAAACTTACAAGTATTATTCTCAATGGTGGTCTTCCCTCTAAGATCAGAGACAAGGATGCCCACTCTCACTACTTCCGTTCAGTATAGTACTGTAAGGACTTGCAATAGTGGTTAGGCAAGAAAAAGATGTTTAGTGCATCTATGTAGGAAAAGAAGAAATCAAGCTCTCACTATTCGCAGATGATATGACAATATATCCAGAGAATCCTAAATTCTCTTCCAAGAAATTCCGAGAAGCAATAGACTTGTACGGTAAAGTCGCAGGCTATAAAAGTAATACCCCAAAATCCATAGCCTTCCTACATGCAAATAATGAGACAGAGGAAAGTGACGTGAAAAAAAACCCGTTCACATTTGTGCCCCCAGAAAATCAAGTACCTCAGAATCAGCCTAACTAAAGAGGTAAAGGACCTCTAAAACAAAAACTACAAAACGCTACTCTATGAAATACAAGAGGACTCGAGGAAATGGAAGCATATCCTCTGCTCATGGATAGGAAAAATTAACATTGTCAAAATGGGAACACTCTCCAAAACATTATATAGATTCAATGTGATCCTTATAAGGATAACCATGAAATTCTTCAAAGAAATAGATCAAGCACTCCTGAAATTCATATGAAACAACAAATTCCCATGAATAACTAAAGCAATTGTTGGGAAAAAGACATTGGAAGGCATTACCCACTCCAAGCTCAAACTCTACTACAAAGCGGTAATAATTAAAACAGCATGGTACTGAAACAAAGGAAGAGGCTCAGAACAATGGAACAGGGTGGAATATCCTTACACACAAGCCCAAATGAAAATCTAATATATGATAAGGGAGCAAGAAATGTGAAGTGGAGCAAGGAAAGTCTCTTCAACAAATGGTGCTGGCATAACTGGAAAACCAAATGCAAAAAAATGGGCTTAGACATTGACCCATTATCATGCACAAAAATCAGATCAAAATGGATTAAAGATCTCAACTCAGTTCAGAATCCATAAGGCACATTGAAGATAAAGTGGGCAAAACTCTCTACAATATTGAGACTAATGGTATCTTCAAAGATGACTATCCACTGACCAACCAAGTGGAAACAGAGATAAACAAATGGTACTATCTGCACTTGTTTGTTCATTGCAGCACTGTTTATAATAGCCAGAATTTGGAAAAAAACCTGAGTGCCAGAGAACAGATGACTTGTTAAAGAAACTTTGGTAGAACTACACAATGGAATAGTAAGCAGCTGTTAGAAAACATAAAGTCATGAAATTTACATACAAGTTGTTCTACCTGGAACGTATCATGCTAAGTGAAATAATTCAGAAAGAGAGGGAGAGATATAGAAAGATTGCACTCATCTGTGTAATATAAAGTAACAAAGTAGAAGACTATCACCCAAGAATGGTCGAGATAAGCACCAGGAGTTTCGCTCCATGGCTTGGAGGCCAGCTGCACATGTTGGGGGAAAAGGCAGCTCAAATAGAGAAGGGAACACCAAGTAAAAGGTGTTGGGAAGATCCTCCCAGGATGGGAGATGCATGCTGAAAGTAGACTATAGACCAAATATGATTGCCAATCAATACCTCTATTGCAAACCACAACAACCAAAAGGAGACAGAGAACTAAAGGGAATGCCCTGCCACAGAGGTGGTGTGGGATTCAGGGGGTGGTGGGGTAGTGGGAGGGATACTGGGATTATTGGTGGTGGAGAATGGGCACTGGTGACTGGATGGGTACTCGATCATTGTATGACTGAAATCAAAGCACAAAAATTTCTAAGTCTACAACTGTACCTCATGGTTTCACTAATAAAATTTTTTTTAAAAAAAGAGAGAGAAACTTTGGTACATTTACACAATGGAGTATTATGTAGCTGTTAGAAAAGATGAAGTCATGAAATTTACATTTCATGAAATTTACATTTCATCTGAGGGATAGTAGTTGATGTATTTAGTTTGTGATAATTTATTGAACTCTATATAAAGTTAGAATGCATTTATGGTTTGGTCTTACATATGTTCACATAGATTTACATTTAATTAGCACTGTATCACTGTCCTCCCATTGTTCATTGATTTACTCAAGCAGGCACCAGTAATGTCTCCACTGTGAGACTTGTTACTGTTTTTGGCATATCAAATATGCCACAGAGAGCTTACCAGGCTCTGCTGTGCGGGCAGGATACTCTAAATAGCTTGCCAGGCTCTCTGAGAGGGGCGGAGGAATTGAACTTGGGTTGGCCGCATGTAAGGCAAATGCCCTAACCTTTGTGCTGTTGCTCCAGCCCACATTTAATTAACAAATCATAATCCCACACTGGCTGCTGTTTCCTTGCTTTTCCTTTTCTTAACATAGTGAGCTAAGTGAATGAAGGCAATAGATAAAACTCTCTGTGACACTGAAGCTAGACATCTTTAAGGAGGAAACATCACTGACCAAGTAAGTAGAAGAAAAGATAAACAAATGAGACTACACTAAACTAAGAAGTTTCTGCACCTTAAAGCCAATGATGACCAGAATACAAAGACAGTCCATAGACTGGGAGAAATTATTTTCCCACCACTCATCTGACAAACATTAACATCCAAGTTAAATAAAGAACTGGTAGAACTCTAAAAGAAAAAAATGTAGAACCCTATCTAAAAATAGGGAGAAAAGATGAACAGGAATTTCTTCAAAGAAGAAATACAAACATCAAAAAAAAATTAAAAAATTCCCTACATTACTAGTCATCATAGAGATGCAAATCAGAACAAAATACGATATCACCTCACACCACAGAGACTGGCACTCATCATAAAGAGCAACAATAACCAGTGTTGGTGAGGATGTGGGGAAAAGGAACCTCATTCACTGCTAGTTGGAATGCTCACTGGTTTACTCTTTTTTTGGAAGATAATATGGATATTCCTCAAAAAGAAAAGCAGGAATTGAACTAATATACGATTCAGCAATTCCACTTCTTAGAATATAGCCCAAGGGCCCAAAAACACAATGCAGAAAGGACATCTGCACTCTGATGTTCACTGCAGCTCTATATATGATAGTCTAATTATGGAAACAACCAAAATGCCCATGAGCAGATGATTGGATAAAGAAACTATGGTACACATACACAATGGAATACTACTTGGTCACAAGAAAAGATAAAGTCCTGCAAATTGTTGTACCATGGATGGATCTGGTGAGTATTGGGTTGAGTAAAATCAATCAGAGGAAGAGAAACAGACCCAGAATGAGCTCTCATGCATGTGGGATATAAAGAAATCTTGTGAGGGAATATCAGATGGCCAATGGCACTTGAAACTAAGAGCAGAAAGCTTGACATTAGGGTTTGTTTGGGTGGGGGGGATTAGTTAGGGAATGGAACATTGTGACAATGGGGATGGGGTAAGTGCTTGCCATAGAGGCAGGCTGGTGGGCAGGTAGGAAGTGGGGAGACTGGTGGAGGATAGTGGTCGTTGATGAAGGGATTAGTGTTGGAACAATGTAGATCTGAAACTCAATCATAAATATCTTTAAACTTTGTAATTTTGAAGATTCAGTAAAAACAGGAAGAAAAGAATGAAGTCAAGAATGGTCTAAGACTTCTTAAAATAGCATATTTATCATTTTTTGTTTATGGTCTATTTTCTCTATATAAATGCATCTTCCATCATTTATTTATATGTTGACATATTTATACATTAGAGTATATTAAATAAAATATATAATTTTAGAGAGATTTCATAATTTTAGGGCACATCCTGAGGTTCTCAGGGCTTCTGACTCTGCTGTGTGGGATCACTTCTGACAGGCTCAAGGAATCATATAGGGTGCGAGAATTAAATTGGGTTGGTTGCATGCAAAGGCAAGCATCCTACACACTGCACTATCATCCCCATAATAATACATTTTTAAACTCAAGAAATATTTGAAAGTTTAAAGGGAAACATAATTAAAATCTACTCCAAATGAATTACTAATATTTTTTGTTTGCTTGGTTTTGTTGTTGTTGTTGCTGTTTGTTTCTGGGCCATACCTAGAGAAGATTGGGGGACCATGTGTAGTGCTGAGGATTGAACCTGGTTGACCATGTACAAGGTAGATGCCTTGTCCACTCTACATTCTCTCTGGCCCTAAGTTTACCAATACTTTACACTGGTAATTTCTCACAATTTTGGAATATTCCTTGCACTCTTTTAATTTTGTTCAAATTTTTTAAATATTAAACATGCTGTATTCAAAAGTTAATGCTCCTAAAATCACTCAAATGAGGCAAGCATAAATCATAACCATGAAAGTAACAAAAAAGGAATAGCTGTGTGTGTAGTAATTTCTTTAACACCAAACATATATTCTAAGTTATTATGTATGTATTTATATTTATTTTCTAACCATGGCAATAATTTTTCTAAAGATAAATGTAGAATAATGTTTTATAGATGAACAAACAGAGATGTTGATGTAACTAGCAAACACTTGTGAATTAAGTGGTCATTCTAATAAATATTTCCAGTATATGGTCTGTTGACTTCCAAATAAAATAATAAAGTTTCTGATATGCTTATAATGACTTAAATTCAGTGATAACTCAGTCAGATGAACATATTGGTACCTCACATATTTGAACTATTCAATGGATCCATAATGGTATGAGATATATCTGTAGAATAACATTAGTTTGGCCTTTCTCCCTTGCCACAGGGAGCTTAGGTTTATTGGATTACTTCCATCACAGTGCTCCCATTCCTCTGTGTTTATTTGTAATCTTTCTTTGTGCTTTGCTTCCCCAACCAGTCAATCACCTTTATCTCCTAATCAGACTCTGTTAACTTGTAAATATTGCTTTTCTCTTCTCCTCAAGTCCTTTGAATAGTTAATTCAGAGCAATGTCCTTTTTTGTACAGACACAAGAAGACAGTTAATGTTATGCTTTTGTAACTTGGGAGTTTACTGACTATGAATGACATTCACTCCTAGGTTATCTGTTCTCTCTACTTAAGCCTCAGTTGCCCTTACTACCTAGCACCCCCAAAGCAGGGTCCCCGCGAGGCACTGGATGGACCCTGGGGAAGCTGTGAGCTACCCTGGCATCAAAATGGGCCAGGCCAAGTGCCATAATACTTAACTATAAGTTAAGAAAGAGCATGGTCATGGACAAATTCTGTCATTATCCAAAAAGTAACAACTGTATTAGGACCCTAGTAGGGTTAGGAAAGTTTTATTTGGCCTGAGCACTTGTAGTCTGGAATCTATAGTGAGATGTCCCCAGGAGATCCACCCTGGAAGCTTAATGTATCTCTTACTGTGTCCATACAAAATATCTAATATTAAGAAGTAGAATTAAGATGTTCTTTATGATGTTAATCAAGTTATTGGACTAAGTAAAGGAGAAAAACCTCTAGGTGGTATTTTGCCCTTGATCAGAGGGCTATCAAATGTTGGTTGTGCTACCCAACCTGGGTGTGTGGTTGCTACCCCCAATGCAGAGAGCTGAAGTTGGAGAGAGACTAGAGAGAGACCAAGGCAGTGACTCGGAGCGCAAAGAGACAAGCAAGGGAGACAGGAGGAGATGGGAATGAGGCAATTAGTGAGACTGAAACAGGCACGTGGGGAGAATAGAATGAATGCAACTGATCACCAACCAGCCTCTCCTTCTTTTCCTCCTTTATCTGTCCATGGCTTCGGTCATCCCTGGTGGGGAAGTGGCGTGAGACCACTGAACGCAAGTGACAAAAGAGAACCGTGGGATTCCTTGTCTCCTGGTAATTACACTTATATCTGTTTGTGTCACCCCAATATTTTGATCTCTTGCTCAATATCCATAACCTAAGTTCTCCAAAGCGCATGTATGCACATAAACATAATTAGCTCCTTGAGATTTGAAATCATAGCTTATGTGCATTTTAACATGAATCTTTCAAAGTATCTCACACAAATATGAACACACATAAAATGTTCGGTATGGATGATAAAACTGTAGCATTAAAAATTACAGGTAAAGGTAAAGGTAAAGGCCCTCCCGTTGATCGTCGATTTACTCGAGCGGGCCCAGTAATGTCTCCATTTGGAGACTTTGTTGTTACTGTGTCTGGCATATCGAATACTCTCGGTAGCTTGCCAGGCTCTCCGAGAGGGGTGGAGGAATCGAACTCGGGTCGGCCATGTTGGCCGCTTGTAAGGCGAAAGAAAGGAAGGAAGGGAGAAAGAGAAAGAGAAAAAGAGAAAGAAAGAAAAGGAAAGAAATAAAGAAAGGAAGGAAGGAAGGAAGGAAGGAAGGAAGGAAGGAAGGAAGGAAGAAAGAAAGAAAGAAAGAAAGAAAGAAAGAAAGAAAGAAAGAAGAAATAGTCTCAATGCAGCCTTTAAATAACATATACAGAGGTTACAAAACTGAAGTTCTTTTTTCCTCTCTTTGTTTTCAGTTTTGAGGCCACACTGACTGTTCCCAGGGGTTATTCTTGAGTCTGAACTCAGGAATTACTGCTAGTGGAGCTTGGGGAACCATACATAGCCCAGCCTCCGGTCTAGAGAGACCCAGGCTGCAGGTCTAAGAACTCTTACTACTATTCTTCCATAAGTGATGCTAACTAAAATTGAGAGGAGCAAAACATATCAAAAAAATCAAATAAATCTGACCACATTTAATAATCTTAAATTTTTTATCTGAGATTATTATAAAGGAGAGCAATTCAGAGATAATCAAAAACCTAATATGCGAATCAATAGCATGCTGGTCTAATGCCTGACTTCATGAGATTAGTGTTGTATAAATGTAGACAGAAGCAAACAAACAGAAAGTGAAATGGCTCTTATCATGGAAAGTACATAATAAGTTTATATGTCCACAAAGTTCCAAACGGTACTGATTATTTAGGTCTATGTCTATTCAAAGAAGCAACAGTCATAATGCGTAGATTGCAAGAAGAAGACCATAAATCCAAGGAACTCAAATTTAATATCCCTATTTGTCACAGTGTAAGCTTTAAAAGACAGCCGTTTTTCTAGACAATCTCTAACACATCTTTTACAGAATTTTAAAAGTAATATGAAGGAAACCCTCCAAAAAGAACAAAAGTATTTCTAAAATGCAGTTTGGGGAAGGAGTAGGAGTACAATGGGAAGGACGCTTGCCTCATATGTAATCAACCTGGGTTCAACACCTGACACTTTATATGATATTCCACTCAGAGTGATCCCAGTGCACACAACCAGGAGTAAGCCCAGAGCACCACTATTTGTGTGGCCCCCACCAAATAATAAAATGAAATTCAAAGATCATTCAAATAATGGCACCTATGAACAATGGAAAGTGATTGCTTATCACAATTAGAATACTCTCTCAAGTTCATATCAGTCTCTCATTGCTATGTTTTTAATTTTTAGATACAGGATTCAAGTAATTCTTATTTGGAAATACTATGTTGTCTTTAACTGTCATAAACTAGAAATGTGAAAACAATTCTGAGATGTAAATATCCTTCAGGGTCATGATTGTATCTTAATTATTACTTTTTGAACTATTTTTATCTGTGTTCAATTAAAGTGAAACAATACGAAAGAAAATGAATAGTTTAAGAAGTGTCATTTTTCCATATCTTCTATCTATTTTGAGCCTAGTAAATAACTAAATAACTACTAAATAACTACTTTGCCTTTGCATGAAAAAAACCTATTCTATACTCTCCAAGATCAATAACTTTATTCTGACAAATAAGCAAATGATTCTGATGTGCTTTCTTTAATTTCAGAATAAAGCGGAGAAACAGGCCAATTTGACAGACCGCAGAAAGAAATGATTTGTTCTGGGGACAGACATATGAGGTAAAGGTCCAAATTTTAGATAGACAAGGGAACACCTTCTCTTGTGAAAAGAGAAATAACTGGGTGGTGTGTAATGTACTTTCAATGTCAGAAAAATAAAGTATTATGTTTCAACTTTAAAGTATCAAGTGTGGCATTTCAGTGATATGGGTTTTAGGAACAAAGGAATCATGAACTAGACTTGGCCATACCTCTTCCAGGTGTTTCCTCTGAGTCCTACTCAGACTGTTCCCATTATATTTGGAGAATCACTTTTGGAACTTTAATCCTTTTCATTGATGCCTTTCATCTGCTCCTTTGTTGCCTGGGAACCAGATCAATTTATTGATTTTGATTTTGATTTGTAAGAAACTCAAGCAAGATTGTTTAGTGCCAAACCAAGGTACTTGATTTAAAACATGTTGGAAATATTTAGTGAAGATGCAGCCTTTCTACTGAGTCACTAAAGAACTTAATTGACTTCTAAAATAATAGGTCTGATTTAGCGGCCTGGTGCCAGATTACAAAGTATTGGCTGGCTCAGAAATGTCCCTTTCAAGCCTAATGAATAGTAATTTTGTTCAGCTTCCAAATACTCCTTACAGTTCATACTTGATAGAGCACAATATTTTTACCCAGAAAAGGAAGCTCAATACATTTATTCATAACTCCTAATTGAATAATCAATTTAGAGTAAAAATTTAGCCTATATGTCTCTGGTAATATGTATGTTTGGGAGAGCTTTAGGTTCACTAGATTCTGTATTTTGGGACACTTACATAAAATGTACTGCCAGAATATGTGTGATTGATTTGGTCTCATTGCTGATACTTAGAAAATCTTGATTTCCCCAGACTTTCCACAGCAAGTAAGTAGAGAATTGTAATGAAGACAGTATCATAGACCTTTTCTCTGTAGACTTCAATGTATTTTCAAAGCATCTATCTTCATTAATCTTCACAACAGTCCTATGAAGTTAGCAAGAAGAGGTCTATCTATTTCGCAGTAGGTGACTTATTCAGAATTTTGTAGACTTTCAATAGAAACTCGGGGTGGAAATAATCTCAGATAACCATATACTATTGAAACTATGAAATCAAAAGGAGATATTTTAGTAATTATGCATAATTATTTTCATAAATTAAGACACAAAGCCACATTGCCTATAACCCACTGATATAATGTAATAGAAAAGATTCCATGTTTAGTGGAAAATTATTGATTTAAAAAGAAATATTGAATTTACAGATATAGAAAAATAAAGGTAAAGGTAAAGGCCCTCCCATTGTTCATCGATTTGCTCAAGTGGGCCCAGTAATGTCTCCATTGGAGATTTTGTTGCTACTGTGTTTGGCATATCGAATACATCCGGGTGGCTTGCCAGGCTCTGCCAAGAGGGGCGGAGGAATCGAACTACACTCGGTAGCTTGCCAGGCTCTCCAAGAGGGGCGGAGGAATTGAACTCGGGTCAGTCATGTTGACTGTTGCAAGGCAAACGCCTTATCGCTCCAGCCTATAGAAAAATATATGACAATTTAGCTAGAACTTGGTTTATTATTTTGTTAAGATTAGACCACTAGCTATTTGTTTCATTTAGTTTTTTGCTAAGCAATTTTTAAAAATAATCTAGTTTTACATATAATTTAATATACTGATTTTATCTCTAGCACATAAAATATTTTCTAATTTACTAAGAATGATTAAGACATGTTTATAAACTACTACATTATGTTCCAGGTTTAAATATACTATAAAAACCTAACATGGGCGGGAGATAGGAGTGTGTAGGACGCTTGCCTTTAGTTTAATTCCCAGAACCCCATTTAGTCACCCCCAGAAGTCCTACAGGTAGTAATCCCTGAGTGCAGAGTCAGAGTCATTCCTGAGCACTGCTGGGTGTGAACCCAAAGCAAACAAACCAACAAAAAATACACAACTACAATCTAAATACCATGTGTATAACTTTTTCGGTTTATAAAATAATCCTTCAATTATATTGTGGATCTTCACATAGAGTTTTTCCTACTTTTTTTTGTGGGGAGGGGCATGGTTAGGTCACACCTAGCGATGATCAAGGTTTACTCATGGCTCTGCACTCATACTCCTGATAGTGCTTGGGGAACTATATGGAATGATGGGGATCAAACCTGGGTTGGGCATAAGCAAGGCAAGCACCTTATCTGCTGTACTATATCTCCAGACCCCTTTTTCTATTTCTTTATACTTTGAGTTCAGTTTCTTGGGTAAATCATTCTTGAGTCCTATTTGAATGTGTTTGAGTATCTGGGAGAAAGTAATGACCAGGCTTCATGGCATTACTATTTTTAAAAGGCTGGAGCGATAGCACAGAGGGTAGGGCGTTCGCCTTACAAGCGGCCAACATGGCCCACCCGAGTTCGATTCCTCCGCCCCTCTCGGAGAGCCCGGCAAGCTACCGAGAGTATTCGATATGCCAGACACAGTAACAACAAAGTCTCCAGTGGAGACGTTACTGGGCCCGCTCGAGCAAATCGACGATCAACGGGAGGGCCTTTACCTTTACCTTTTATTTATATTCATCAGTTATTTGTTTATATTTTATTACATACCAATATATAAATAAATTTCATTTTCCTATTCATAGAGATCATTTTGCATTCTATTTTGAACTTGTTGATACTTTACACTTTTTTTTAACTCATGACAGGAATTTAATGCTATCCTATGAACAAACCTTTGAGTGGGGCTATTTTCTCTCTACTTTTATTCTCGGCAGGGTTCAGGACTATATGCAGTGCCATGGATTGAATCAGGATCAGCTGTGTACAAGGAAAACACCCTACCGAATGTACTTTCACTCCATCCCTCGGATTACTTTTATTACACCACAGGATAAAAATTGCTTTTTAACTAAGTCATTCTTACACTCTTTGCTTTATAGTAATGAATGCAAATCATGTACAATGATTATTCTCCCCAATATTTGTTAGGATTTTCATGGTTTCTATGTATATGTATATGGGGAGATAGACAGATAGAGATAGAGATATATAGATAAATTTCTCCTTTGTCTTTAATTTTGCACTGGAATAAGTCTACATACATTTTTATGAGGGCTCCACACCGAGTGCTGCAAATGAGCTACTCCTGACTCTAGAGTTAATTCTTGATGATGCTCACTTTGGAGAACCATATGCAGCATCAAAGACTGAATTGGGGTTGATCACAAGCAAGGTGATTGCTTTATCCCCGGTGCTATCCCTCTGGCCCTGTCTACATATTTGCAATGAGCTCAATTCTATCAGTGGATCACTGATACAAATGCCAGAACATGAACACTTGTGCAGATATCAATATGGAGTTTATGAGAGAAGATTGAAGCAGGCAGGTAAGTCTCAGGATCTTGATTCCAGTATTCATCAAGACCAGGAGCTTCAGCAGTTGCATAATGCATAATATTAGGAATATGCAAGATCACTCAGAATAGAATTGAAAGATTTGTAATTATATCATATTTGCTTTTTAATATTAGCATTAAGAAACAAAGGAAGTTTTTCTAGCACGGCCAAGAAGATTCATAGCTGTGTCTCCATTTGGTTGTCCCATCAAAAGCTTGTCTTTTATCAACAATAGTAATCAAAATGTCAATGAGTGTTTGGGTTTGCAGAAAGTGTGGAATGAATCCATCTTTTATTTGCTGATTTTTAGTATGTCATGATCTATTGTCATTGGTGATATAGTTTTAATTATACTAGAGTTTATAAAATGTCTATTGAATTAAGACAATTTCTGAAAAGATATTACAGTCTTAGTCATCTCAATTGCACATTAAAAAAAATGGCCAAATGGTCGTTGCCTCGTTGCTTTTCAAGTAAGCTGGTTCTTTATTTAAGTAAAATAATTTTATTATTTAATTAAAATAAATAAATCACTTGACCACTTGATCACTTGACATCCCGTTACTCATTGATTTGCTTGAGCGGACACCAGTAACATCTCCATTTGTCCCTGTCACGTGCTAGTGTAGCCCAATGGCGTCTGCTCGCTCCAGGAACATGAAGAACCTCTAACAGAGCATTCAGGGTCTTGACGAAGAAGTCTGACCATCTTGTAGGTGGGCAGCCACGCGATCTTTTGATGTCCCATGGAATTAAGTGGGTAACAGCTCTAGTTCCACGGTTCTCTCAAAATTGCATTACATGTCTAGCCCATCTGAATCTGATTTTCTTTTTTTTTCTTCATTGGCATATTTCTTTTCCCCCAAACTTTTATTGAGGTATTTTTTTAAATTTTTTCCCTTTATTTTATTTTATTTTATTTTATTTTACAGTTGTAAATTTACAATTCTCTGTGCTTTGGTTTCAATTATACAATGATCAGATACCCATCCCTCCACCAGTGCCCATTTTCCACCACCATGGATAATATTGCCCCCACCCCCATCCCCCCATCCACCCCTGCCTCTGTGGCAGGACAATCCCCTGTGTTCTCTCTCTCCTTTTGGGTGTTGTGGTCTGCAAAAGAGGCATTGAGTGGAAAACATGTTCAGTCCATAGTCCACTTTCGACATGCATCTCCCCTCCTGGGAGGATCCTCCAAACACCCTTTATTTGGTGTTCCCTTCTCTATCTGAGCTGCCCTTTACTCTAGAAAGCCCGACTGGCCACGAAGCTATGGAGTAATCCTCCTGGTGATGATCTCAGCTATTCTTGGGTATTAATCTCATATTTTGTTACTTTATACCCCCAGATGAATACAATCTTTCTATGTCTATTCCTCTCTTTCTGACTCATTTCGCTTAGCATGATACTTTCCATGTTGTACCACTTGTATATAAATTTCATGACTTCATCTTTTCTAACAGCTACATAGTACTCCATTGTGTAGATGTACCAAAGTTTCTTTAACCAGTCATCTGTTCTTGGGCTTTCAGGTTTCTTCCAGTTTCTGGCTATTGTAAAGAGTGCTGCAATGAACAAACAAGTGCAGATGTCACTTCGACTATACATTTTTGCCTCTCTGGGATATATTCCCAGGAGTGGTATTCCTGGGTCAAATGGGAGCTCAATTTCTAATTTTTTGAGAATCGTCCATAATGTTTTCCAGAAGGGCTGAACCAGTCGACATTCCCACCAACAGTGAAGGAGTGTCCCTTTCTCGCCACATCCGCACCAGCATCGGTTGCTTTTGTTCTTTTGAATGTGGGCCATTCTCTGAGGTGTGAGATGGTATCCCAATGTGGTTTTGATCTGCATCTCCCTGATGATTAATGATGTAGAGCATTTTCTCATGTGCTTTTTTGCCATTCAGATTTCTTCTTTGAGAAATTTTCTGTTCATTTCATTGCCCCATTTTTGATGGGGTTGGATGTTTTCTTCTTGTGGAGTTTAACCAGTATTTTGTATATCCTGGATATCAACCCCTTGTCAGATGTGTATTTGGCGAATATCCTTTCCTAATCTGTAGACTGTCTTTGTATTTTGGTCACTGTTTCTTTGGAGGTGCAGAAGCTTCTTAGTTTAAGATAGTCCCATTTATCTATCTCTGTTTTCACTTGCTCAGACAGTGGTATGGCATCTTTGAAGGTACATTAGCTTCAATGTCATGGAGGGTTTTGCCAAATTTGTCTTCAATGTACCTTATGGTTTCTGGTCTGATGTTGAGGTCTTTAATCCATTTTGATCTTACTTTTGTACACGGTGTTAGGCAGAGTTCTGAGCCCATTTTTTTGCATGTAGCCATCCAGTGATGCCAGCACAATGTGTTAAAGAGGTTTTCCTTACTCCACATCACATTACTTGCACCTTTATCAAAGATTAGATGAGCATATGATTGAGGGGAGATGTCAGTGTATTCAACCCTGTTCCATTGGTCTGCAGTTCTGCCTTTGTTCCAGTACCATGCTGTTTTAATTATTACTGCTTTGTAGTACAGTTTGAAGTTCGGGAGGTTGATTCCTCCCATTTTCTTTTTCCCAAGAATTGCTTTAGCTATTCGTGGGGGCTTATTGTTCCATATAAATTTCAGGAGTGTTTGCTCCATTTCTTTGAAGAATGTCATGGGTATCCTTATAGGGATTGCATTGAATTTATACAATGCTTTCAGTAGTATTGCCATTTTGACAATGTTAAGTCTCCCGACCCATGAGCAGGGGATATCTTTCCATTTCCTCATGTCCTCTTTTATTTCCTGAAGTAGCATTTTGTAGTTTTCTTTGTACAGGTCCTTTACTTCCTTAGTTAAGCGGATTCCTAGGTACTTGATTTTCTGGGGCACAATTGTGAACGGGATTGTTTTTTTCATGTTGCTTTATTCTCTCTCACTGTTTGCATATAGGAAAGTCATGGACTTTTGGGTATTGATTTTATAGCCTGCAACTTTACGATACGAGTCTATTGTTTCTAGGAATTTTTTGGTGGAGGTTATTGGGTTCTCTAAGTATAGTATCATATCATCTGCGAATAGTGAGAGCTTGATTTCTTGCTTTCCTACCTGAATGCCCTTAATATCTTTTTCTTGCCTAATCGCTATTGCAAGTACTTCCAGTAATATACTGAACAGCAGTGGAGAGAGTGGGCATCCTTGTCTCATCCCTGATCTTAGAGGGAAGGCTCTCAGTTTTTCCCCATTGAGGATGATGCTTGCTGTAAGCTTGTGGTAGATGGCTTTAATTATATTGAGGAAGGTCCCCTCTATACCCATTTTGGCTAGGGTTTTCATCATAAAGGGGTGCTGGATCTTGTCAAATGCTTTCTCTGCATCTATTGATATAATCATATGCTTTTTATCTTTTCTTTTGTTGATATTATGGATTATGTTGATTGATTTCCAAATGTTGAACCATCCTTGCATCCCTGGGATGAATCCTACTTGGTCATGGTGTATGATCTTTTTGATGAGTAGTTGGATTCTATTTGCTAGTAGTTTGTTGAGGATCTCTGCATCTGTGTTCATCAGGGATATCGGTCTGTAATTCTCTTTCTTTGTGGTATCTCTGTCTGCTTTTGGTATCAGTGTGATATTTGCTTCGTAGAAACTGTTTGGAAGTGTTTTTGATATTTCAATTTCGTGGAAAAGCTTAAAGAGCATTGGGAGTAAGGCCTCTTTAAAGATTTGGATGAATTCGCTAGTGAATCCATCCGGGCCGGGACTTTTGTGCTTGGGGAGACTTTTATTACCATTTCAATTTCCTTGATGGTGATGGGTCTGTTCAGGTATTCCAGGTCTTCTTGGTTCAGCCTTGGGAGTCTGTAGGAGTCTAGGAATTTATCCATTTCCTCGAGGTTTTGATGTTCCATGGCATACAGTTTCTCAAAGTACTCCCTGAGGATCCTTCGAATTTCTGTAGTTTTTGTTGTAATGACCCCCTTTTCATTTCTGATTCGGTTTATTAGGGTTTTCTCTCTCGCTTTCTTTGTGAGTTTTGCTAGAGGCTTATCAATCTTGTTAATTTTCTCGAAGAACCAGCTCTTGGTTTCATTGATCTTTCGGATTGTTTTTTGGGTTTCCATCTCGTTAATCTCTGCTCTGAGTTTTATTATTTCCTTTCTCCTGTTCGGGTTGTGCTCCTTTTTTTGGTCCTTCTCCAAGCTCTTAAGCTGTGAGGTTAGGTTACTTATGTGTGCTCGCTCCTCCTTCCTGAGGAATGCTTGTAGAGCTATAAACTTTCCTCTTTACACAGCTTTTGCTGTTTCCCATAAGTTTTGGAAACTCGTGTTCTCATTTTCATTCGTTTCTAGGAATCTTTTGATTTCCTCTTTGATTTCCTGTCTAATCGACTCGTTGTTCAATAGTGCACTGTTTAATTTCCAAGTGTTTGATTTAGTTTTCTGTTTTTGTGTGTGATTTACTTCTAATTTCAGCGCATTATGGTCTGAGAAGATTGTTGATACAATCTCTACCTTCTTAATTTTATGGAGGCATGTTTTGTGGCTCAGCATGTGGTCTATCTTGGAGAATGTTCCATGAACGCTTGAGAAGAATGTGTATTCAGCTTTTTGTGGATGAAGTGTCCTGTATATATCTACTAAGTCCCTTTCTTCCATTGTTTCCCTCAGATGAAGTATGTCCTTGCTAAGCTTGAGTCTGGTTGATCTATCAAGAGGTGACAAAGCAGTGTTGAAGTCTCCCACTAGTGTTGTGTTGCTGTTGATGTCTTTTTCCAAATCTATGAGTAGTTGTTTTAAGTACTTTGCTGGTCACTCATTAGGTCCATATACATTTATTATTGTAAGTTCTTCCTGTTGTACATATCCTTTGATCAATAAGAAATGGCCTTCACTGTCTCTTATGACCTTCCTCACTCTGAAATCGATGTGGTCTGATATTAGGATGCCTACTCCAGCTTTTTTATGGGAGTTATTTGCCTGTAGTATTGTTTTCCAGCCTTTGACTCTGAGTCTGTGTTTGCTTTGACTATTGAGATGTGTTTCTTGCAGGCAGCAGAATGTTGGGTTCAATTTTCTAATCCATCCTGCCACTCTATGTCTTTTAATTGGTGCGTTTAGCCCATTGACATTGAGAGAGATTATTGTTATGGAATTTTGTCCCATTGTTCTGTTGAAATTTGGTGTATCTGAGGGGCCTTTCTTGCCTTAAAGTAGCCCATTTAGTTGTTCTTGTAACCACGGTTTAGAGTCTATGAAGTTCCTGAGCTGTTGTTTGTCTGTGAAACTGTGTGTTGTTCCTTCTATTATGAATGAGAGTCTCGCTGGGTAAAGTATTTTTGGAGAGGCATTTATTTCATTGAGTTTTTTCACTATGTCCCACCACTGTTTTCGGGCCATAAGAGTTTCATCAGAAAAATCAGCTGTGACCATCTGATTTTCAACGCCTTGGCAAATGAGACAGCGTCCCTGATTCTCGATCTTCAATGCAGGTCAGAACTTTGGATTCTTTCTCTCACTTGAGTGAAGCATGATACTCCAAGCATAGCTCTTTTGATTCCTCTTTGGAAGACCCAAATAGCATTCTCATCCTGTTTTCATAGGACCCAGGTCTCTGAGGTGCATGTTAATGCAGGAAGAACAGTGAAATCAAAGAGATGTGTCCAGAGCCGGAGGTTCTTTGTCCTCTTAGCTATTTATTTGATGCTCTTGAAGGCATTCCAAGCCATTCTCTTCCTCGGGCGCAAATCAGGTGCCAGGTCATTCATCATGTTGACTTCTCAACGTAGGTATGCATAACTGTTGCATGCGGAGATGTTCGTTCCATTGAGAGCAAATGAAACATCAGGAACGAGACCATTTCTCATGAGCATTGTCTTCATGAGATTCAACTGCAGCCCAACCTTTCCATACTCATGATAGAAATTGGATAGCATTTGTGCTGCTTGACTAATGTTTGGTGTTATCAGAATGATGTCTTCAGCGAAGTGGAGGTGGTGTAGTTGCTGACAATCTATCTTCACTGCCACTCCTTCCCATTCCAGTCATCACAATACGTTCTCGAGGATGGCACTGAAGAGTTTTGGTGAAATGGTATAACCCTGCTGAACCCCTCTTGATATCAATGATCACTTCCTTGTAGAATCCGTAATACAGCTCATGGAGGATCCTGGTGTATTCAGTTTGAACGCCCTGTTTGGCTAGGGCTTTGATGACCGCTTCAGTCTCAACAGAATGAAAGGCCTTCTTTAGATCAATGAATGTTAGACAGAACGACATCTTGAACTCCCTAGAAACCCCAATGAGCTTGGTTACTGTGTGGATATGGTTGATGGTGCTGAATCCTTTTCAGAACCCGGTTTGCTCACAAGGTTTTCTTCATCTAGTGTTCTGCCAATTCTATTCAGCATGACTCGAGTGAACAGCTTTTAGATGACAGACAACAGGCAGATTGGGCGATAGTTGTTAATGTCGTGGATTTCTCCCTTCTTGTACAACAGAACAGTTCTGCTGGTTTTCCACTGGGACGGAACTTTGCATTCAGACAGGTAGCTTGTGAAGAGCCGAGCCAGTGTATTAATGAGTACTGACAGTAGGTTCTTCAGATGTTCAGGTATGACCTTGTCTGGGCCGGGTGATGTTCACTTCTTTACTGATGAAGTGGCGTGTCGGATTTCGGAAGGGTGTAAGTTGGGAATGACATATCCATCCTGAGGAATTTGCTATGTGGGCAGGTGGATGTGGCTATCAAAGAGATCCGAGTAGAAGTCATGGATAATCTTCTCCATTGCCCTTCTGGAAGATATGATAGATCCATTAGGATGTCTGAAGGCAGTCATCTTGGTCTTGTAGTTGGCAAAGGACAGGCGGGCATTGTGAATAAAAAGAAAATAAATAAAGAAATTTTAAGATAAATGTTTTAAAAAAGAAGTTACAAGTTAGATAATTTTACAAAATGTGTTCTATTAAATAGGAGTAACCCATCCCTTTTATTCTGTAACTATCCCTTCAGAATGCAGTGCTTACTTTTCCATATGGTATGTTTGCATCAAAATTATTTTTGGAAAATCAGCTTTGGGACCAACGTATAACTCAAAGGGCTGGAGAGCAAGTATGTGAGGCACCTGGGATCAAACAGGTGCCGGGTCTTTGATCCCAAGTGCCACACAACCTCACAGACACATGAGGTATAGCCCTGGAGCCCACAAGTACAACCAGGGTGGTCTTTGCAATCCCCAGAACAGCTGAGTCTGAATAACTGTGAATCATCTGCTTAAGTCAGAGCAATCAAACCCACAGACTGAAACTGAGTATCACTGAGAGTGGTCCCCAAGCCCTCATGAGTACTGCACTTAGAACCCCCCACCCTGAGAATCTAATTAGCTTCCAACTCTCAAATTGTCTAAAAGCTTCTCAGTACATTCACTGATATTTAATCAGTCAGTTTTTGAAGATTTTTTCTTCAACTGAGTCACTTATACAGGTTGTCACTGGCACATGCTGTACTTATAATGACCTGGAGAACAATGTGCTCTTACTACTTATTTTTTTAAACTTGTGTACTATGCAACCTGGTGCAACATTTAAAATAGTGTCATTTTATAAAATACTGTGTACTGAAAGTATAGTTTGGAGCCGTGAATGCTGAAAATGCTTTTTTAAAAAAATTTTCTCATGTTTGACTAGGAGTTTGACTAGGTCACACTAAAATAATTTTCTCTTACAATTCATAAACTTTTCCTCATTGTCGTTAACTGATATATTTTTATTTTTCCTTTCTGGAAGTTCAAATGATCTTTTTATTTCCCAGTGAGGTGATTTTCTTCCTAATTGTTCTTCTTGGTTTTCTAGTTATAGTTTCATTCAGTGGAATAAATCCCAGTGGATACATTCAATTATAAAATTCATATACTTTATCTTATCTATTTTTTAAAAATTATTTAAGCATACCATTCTCCACTGGATTGTTCTCTCTTTAATTACATGTTTTTTTTCAGCAATAGAGCACTGATCCGGTTCTTCTGATCTCTTCATTTCATATTTTTCTCCTAATTTCTAACTTCCATTTCCACTCACTTTTCCAGAAAATGAATTTGACTTTATCTCCCAAATATTCTATCATGTTATACATTCTTGCAATAAAAATTTTTATGACCAATCATTCCTTTGCTTTACAAATATTCTTTTAACTTTTGGTTTCAGAGCCACACAGTGTTCTGGAGAGCTACTCCAGCTTGTTACTTGGGATTTGCTTCAGCATTGTTAGGGATTAAACTGGGCCTTCTGCATACAAACCAGGCACTGAAGCCCCTGACTCACTGCTTGGACCCCTGCATTTACAATTTATATACCATTCTGTTCTAAAAACAAAGATGTATTATCTTCTTCTTGAGGACATTGACGATAATTTTCTTTCCTCCTATACAGACTCAGCTTATTTCTAGATATTCTATTAATTATTATCTGTGTCTTGTATTATTGGCTATTCCCAGATTCTTGTGAATGTTGATATTTTATGTTCAAAAATTCCAATTAAAGGTAAAAGTAATCAATAAATTAAAGAGTCAAATTTTATCTGTAGACTTCTAACAAATATTCCTGGTGTGTATCTCTATATTTTTACTTTTACTCAGAGTTATAATTAGTCACCAATTTATAAACGTTTTAGGAAACTGTTAGCTTATAATTTTCCCACCGTTAACTTAGAATTTTGTTATTTTTAGTTTTACTAAGTCACTCCTAATGCTCTAAAGACTTCCTTCATTTCCCTCCACTAAGCTTATAACATATTAACAGGTTGCCATAACTTTACAGTAGAAAGACTAATAAATATGTACTAAAATAAAATTTTTAATAAAGCAAACTTATATAGAATCAAATTTACCTTGCATTATTTCTAAAATTTAACTGTAAACATTAACATGCAGTTACAAATAAATGCATTTAATACAATCTATATAAATACCCACAAGGTATTTAAAAATCTCTATCAATGAAACCCAATTATCCTAAGCTTATGAAATTTACTTTTTTCTTGAATAATATATTTTTGTTTGTTTGGGGGCCACAACTGATTATGCTCAAGGCTTACTCCTGACTGAATTCAGGAATCACTGCTGAGGTACTAAGGGCCATATAGAGTGCCGGGCATTGAATCCAAGTTGGCTGCCTGCAAGGCAAATGCTCTGTCTTCTGTACTATCTTCTGTACTATCACTCTGGCCCCCAATAATATCTATATATCTCCACACACACACACGTGAAGTAGACTGTTTTTGCCAAAGGAAAAATTATTGAAACAAATAGTATATTATTATATAATATATATATATACATATATATATATCAATGGCATAGCAGGTAGGGTGTTTGCCTTGCACGCGGCCAATCTCTGTCCCTTTTGGAGAGTGCGGCAAATTACTGAGAGTATGCCACCTGCACGGCAGAGTCTGGCAAGCTCGAATACGAGGCGTATTCGATATGCCAAAAACAGTAATAACAAGTTTCACAATGGAGACATTACTGGTTCACGCTCCAGCAGATCGACGAACAATGGAACAACAGTGCAGTGCTACAGTTTTACAAATTTTAAGTATATAAATGTAAACAGTTTATAGGAATATAATTTGAAATAGTGTTCTCCAAGATCTCATTTTCCACACCTTTCATTGCACCTTGTAGAAATCACTGATAAGAATTTATCCAAGTACTTAATAAATATATTAATAGTTTTATATTAATTAATATTATTAACTCTATTAATTAATATTATACATATTAATAGTATTTTAGAAGTAAGATTATGCTATGCTAGTCATTATTTGTAGTTCTCAATATTTCATTCAAAACTATTGAATGACTTACATTATTTATAAATAACTACAACTAAATCAAGGTAACTATTTAATACTATAAGTGTTACTCATGAAATATCATAAAGCCTATTTTTATCTATACTTATATAAATAATAGTTTGTGAAATTAAAAAGCATTTCCCGTTCATAAGCAGCTACAGGCTTTCCAACAGTGGTTTGATTATTGTTTCAATTATTTAACAGAGATACACGCTAAAAGAAGCTGAGAGATATCAACTATTCCTCAAGATCACTCCTTCAGGCTGCTTTTTGACATGTAGGTCAATATTTTTTAAAAAATCAATAATGGTCACATAACTGGCATTTACCAAGTAGAGACCACAGATGCTGAGTATTCTGCATTGGGTCAGAGAATTCTTCATAAGGAAGAATTGCTTAGTGTCAAAATCCAATTTATATCCTTTGGATAATAGAGTATCATGAAGCATTACAGAGTAGACTATTAAAATGTTTATATTCTATGCATATCTTACCAAAAATATATATTACTCAAAATCTGTAAGCCAAAATAATCAATTTAGTTATTCTTCCCCACATCACCAAAATATAATCTTCAAGTAAATCAAAATGGGATTTTTTAAAATACAAAGAGATTAAACATCTCATTTTTATAAAAAGGGATATAAATTTATACATCAAAATAAATGAGGTGTATAAATTACATTATCAAAATGTAGACTTAAAATTTTCAAGCGAATATATTATGAAAATTTTGGCCAATATATTGAAAATGTGCATAAAGGAGTTTCTTTTAGAAGAAGTAACAATAAAAACGGAATCTAGAAAACATAAATATAGCATATATCAAAATGGAAAAGGTTATACAAAGGTAATAAAGCCAAGCTACATATAAAACTTCTGAGGTACAGATGAATTCTCAAGCAGATCTATAGAATTTAATAGAAAAGCTAATTCCTATGTTTTTCAAACTCTTCTTTTAATTGATGCGATGATGAAAAATGCACCTCTCTCCACAATCCCTCCTCCACCACAAAAAAAAAGAAATGAAATTTCAAACAGAATTGAAACACAAAGGGAAATTAATGAGATATATGTGTATATATATATTATATATAATATACACATAGTATATATATTATATATATTATATATATGGGGCTGGAGTGATAGCACAGCGGTAGGGCGTTTGCCTTGCACGCAGCCAACATGGCCGACCCGAGTTTGATTGCTCCGCCCCTCTTGGAGAGCCCGGCAAGCTACTGAGAGTATCTCACCCGCATGGCAGCGCCTGGCAAGCTACCCGTGATGTATTCAATATGCTAAACACAGTAACAACAAAGTCTCCAATGGAGACGTTACAGGGCCTGCTCAAGCAAATCAATGAACAATGGGAGGACGGTATATATATATATATATATATATATATATATATATATATATATATGCCCTACTCGCTGTGCCATATATATATATATATATATGGCACAGTGAGTAGGGCGTTTGCCTTGCACGTGGCCGACCCGGGTTCAATTCCTCCATCCCTCTCGGAGAACCTGTCAAGCTACCAAGAGTATTCCACCCACAGGGCAGAGCCTGGCAATCTCCTCATGGCGTATTTCATATGCCAAAAACAGTAACAGGTTTCACAATGAAGATGTTACTGTTGCACGCTCAAGCAAATACGTGAACAATGGGACAGCAATACTACAGTGCTACATATATATGTATGTATATATATATATATATACTGTATGTATATATATATACATATATATGTATGTATATATATATTAGCTAAAAACAACAACAGCACCATAAAGACCATTAAAAACAAACTTGGAAGGAAAGTTGCCTTGTGCTATGATAAATTAGTCTGTTTTTCAACAAAAAGACACATACACCTAAATAAATATGGCATACTAAATATGTCAAATTAGTGTCTTAAGGATTATCCAAATATCTCTTTGCCCATTAACAAAGATTAATTAAAGCAAGAAATATTTTTAAAAATAAATATTACATAGTACATCATTCACTACTGCTTTTGGACACATGATATAAGTAATTATAAAAGGAATTCAGAGAGGAAAGAGATTCGAGGATGGAATAGCTGAGAACAAGAAGCAAATTATGGTGGTTCATGTAATACGACTAGTACCTATGGGAGGATAAAGAAGGTAGAACATTCTTGACCAGGTAAATACAAGGGGAAAATCATGGAGTCACACTTAAAGAGAGTACATAAAAATAACATAAAGTATGCTCAGTGTGCTTAGGAACTAAGTTAAAGAAAAAAAAAAGGACAAATTATTGTCAACAAAATACACATACCCACCTTATCTTGGTTGTCTGGAACCAGGGGTTAGAGAAAGATTAAAACAATAAGGAAAAATTTAAATATAAAGAAATAAAAAATAATATCTATAGGTTTTTGATCAAAAGTAGTGATTATTAAAGTCATAAAAGAATTAGGCAGTCCACAGAGCTAATAATGGATTAAAAGGGATAAAATTCAAAGAAACAAACCAGTTTGTCTTGAATAAGTTCACTTAATCACTTATCACTTAACTTCCCATTAGTCGTCGATTTGCTCGAGCGGGCGCCAGTAACGTCTCCATTTGTCCCTGTCGCGTGCTAGTGTAGCCCAATGGCATCTGTTCGCTCCGGGAACATGAAGGGCCTCAAACCGATCGTTCATGATCTTGACGAAAAAGTCTGACCATCTGGTAGGTGGGCGGCCACGCGGTCTTTTGACATCCCGTGGAATCCAATCAGTAACAGCTCTAGTCCAACGGTCGTTTTAAATCTCATTACGTGACCAACCCATCTGATTTTCAACACCTTGGCAAATGAGACAGCGTCCCTGATCCTTGATCGTCGACGGATGTCAGAACTCCGGATTCGTTCTCTCATTTGAGTGAAACGTGATATTCCAAGCATAGCTCTTTCTATTCTTCTTTGGGAGACCTTAATAGCGTTCTCATCTTGTTTGCGTAGGGCCCAGGTCTCTGAGGCATATGTTAATGCAGGAAGAACAGTGGAATCAAAGAGATGTGCCCGGAGCCGGAGGTTCTTCGTCCTCTTAGCTATTACTTCGACGTTTTTGAAGGCGTTCCAAGCCGCTCTCTTCCTCCTGCGCAGCTCGGGTGCCAGGTCATTTGTCATGTTGACCTCTCGACCTAGGTAGACATAGCTGTTGCATTCGGAGATGGTCGTTCCATTGAGTGCGAATGGGGCGTCAGGAACAAGGCTGTTTCTCATAAACATTGTCTTCGTAAGATTCAGCTGTAGTCCTACCTTTCCACACTCACGGTCAAAGTCGGCCAGCATTTGTGCCGCTTGGCTGATGTTTGGTGTTATTAAAACAATGTCATCAGCAAAGCGGAGGTGGTGTAATTGCCGACCATCTATCTTCACTCCCATTCCTTCCCATTCCAGTGGTCGCATGATGTTCTCGAGGGTGGCACTGAAGAGTTTCGGTGAAATGGTATCACCCTGCCGCACCCCTCTCTTGACATCAACGATCACTTCTTTGTAGAATGGTGAGATTCTGGTAGTGAATCCGCAATAGAGCTCACGGAGGATCCTGATGTATTGGGCTTGAATGCCCTGATTGGCTAGGGCTTCAATGACCGCTTCCGTCTCAACAGAATCAAAGGCCTTCTTTAAATCAATGAACTTTAAGCAGAGCGGCATCTTGAACTCCCGAGAAACCTCAATGAGCTTGATTATCGTGTGGATATGGTCGATGGTGCTGAATCCTTTGCGGAACCCTGCTTGCTCGCATGGTTGTCCTTCATCTAATGTTCTGCCAATCCTATTTAGGATGACTCGAGTGAACAACTTGTAGATGACAGACAATAGGCAGATCGGGCGATAGTTGCCAATGTCATGGATGTCTGCCTTCTTGAACAGTAGTACGGTCCTGCTGGTTTTCCATTGGGACGGAACCTTGCATTCAGACAGGTAGTGAGTGAAGAGCCGAGCCAGTGTATTGATGAGTACTGACGGCAGGTTCTTCAGGTGTTCAGGTCTGACCTTGTCTGGGCCGGGTGCTGTTTGTTTCTTTACCAACGAAATGGCGTGTCGGATTTCGGAGGGGAGAACATTGGGAACAACATACCCATCCTGTGGAATTTGGTATGTTGGCAAGTGGACATGGCTATCGAAGAGATTTGAGTAGAAGTCATGGATAATCTTCTCCATTGCCGTTCTGGAGGATGTGATGGATCCATCAGGACGTCGGAGGGCAGTCATCTTGCTCTTATAGTTGGCGAAGGACAGGCGGGCCTTACGAATACTTTTCCCGGCTTCTGCCGCATCTACCAGTACTTCTGCTCTTCTCTCTTTGAGGTCTTCCTTGATCGCATCTCTGCACTGCTTTGCAAGCTCGGACGTTAGCTTGCGGTTGCCTGAGGCATGCGCCAAACCACGCTGGTGAATTAGCTCAAGAGTTTTCGAAGATAGGCGACTTTTTGTGGCTATCTCTCTCTTGGCATTCCTCGCACATTCATGGAGGTGCTGAACCAGTCGATCGTATTCCTCGTCAATGTTGTTCAACAATGGCATCTTCCCATGTTGCCGCAATAGTACCAAAGAGTTCCCAGTTGGTGGTCATTCTGGGAGTTCTCTTTTTGAACTTTGCAGCCCTTTCTCCCCACTCTGTGAAGTAGAATTTTGCACGAAGGAGACGGTGGTCCGATCCCGTTCGAAATTTTGGGACAACAGCGACATCAGTCAGGCAAAACCGTCGATTGAATATGATGTGGTCTATTTCGTTGTGGAATCGTCCACCGGGAGACTCCCATGTCCATCGTTTAGATTCTGCCTTCTGGAACTGTGAGTTACCATGGATGGTCTTGGTCGACATGATGAACTCTGACAGTCTCTCACCCTGTTCGTTCCATTCTGGGCCATGGGTCCCGATGTGAAGTTCTTCAGCTGATCTTCTCGGTCCTATCTTGGCATTAAAATCACCCACAATGATCTTGTAGAAGGTGTGGTCTTCTTTATAGAACTTCTCTAGCTCCATGTAGAACTTCTCGATTTCTCTTTCATCATAATGAGATGTTGGTGCGTAGACAACGAAGATAGAAACTGCAGGCAGTGAGCCACATCTATTCAAATGTAAACGTCCGATTCGGGTTGTTAGGCATTCGAATGAATCAATGCTCTTGGCCAAGTTTGTGTTGACAAGGACACCGATGCCTCCAACACCTCTTTTATCGCATGTTCCGAGGAACAATTCTTCTCCAGTGTCGAAAACGGCATGGTGAGATTCGTGCCTTCTTGTCTCGGTCAGACCAATGATGTCGTACTTGATCATTCGCGCTTGTACCATCAGGTCCTCGATGGATGCATCTGATGCTAGCGTACGTGCATTGAAAGTACAGACGATCATTTTTGTCTTCCTTCGTTGTGGCAGCCTAGGTCGGCCTTGAGATTTTGTCGGCCTCTCCTTTCTCATCCTTCTCAGTGCTGCCATGTCGGTGAAGCCTTCAGGGTCAGGTGAATGAGACCAGGTGAATGAGACCACTACTTCCACTACCCAGCCGTTGCCACACTCCAGGACGCTTTCCGGACCCGCGCGGCCGCTTGCGGCCGTGCGACACATCATAAGACACTAAATACCCATCTTCTGGAATTGTCGTACCATATTTGATAGGGTTCAAATATGGTAACACCTACAAGGGTGATTAGAGGTCACCCTAAAAGCCTTTATCCCTCACGGAAAGACTGGCAAGCTACTGAGAGTATTCCGCCCGCACGGAAGAGCCTGGCAAGCTATCCGCTGTGTATTCGATATGCCAAAACCAGTAACTACAACTGGTCTCATTCACCTTGAATAAGTTCATTTTTTTTAAATTTGCTATTGGATAAACAAGTCAATCAAATATTTTTTGAAGGTTATTTGCACAAATATTGCTAATGTATAAATTTAGAAAACTATTTTCCGGGGCCGAGACCTCCAAGCCTACTCGAATTGGAGTCGAGCATCTTCCACCCAGATCCTCCAAATTCCAGTAGGCGGGGGTCACACCCACCACCTGGCCCCCTGGCGCCGTGTAATCCCATCAGCGGCCAAGACTCAGAGACTATAAAATCCAGATCCCGGACGAGAACAGTGCAGTCTCTGCCCCCGCGCCTGGGTGTTCCTTCCCGGAGTCCCTTGGAGGGGAGCGGGTTGAGCTTTCCTCCCCGCCTCGACCAGGGCTACGGCAGCCGAAGACCTCCAGGACCAGCCACCACCATGCTGAGACCACTCTCCGCACACATGAAGGTACTGGCAGAGGGACAAAGCCACGCGGGTTCCGGGGCCGAGACCTCCAAGCCTACTCGAATTGGAGTCGAGCATCTTCCACCCAGATCCTCCAAATTCCAGTAGGCGGGGGTCACACCTACCACCTGGCCCCCTGGCGCCGTGTAATCCCATCAGCGGCCAATACTCAGAGACTATAAAATCCAGATCCCGGAACCGGGATCTTAACAAAACTTTTTTTTTTTTTATGACATCTTATTGTCTTATTCCTACTTTGGACAAACTTGCAGGCTATCGAATGTAGCCTGCCCACAGGGCAGAGTCTGGCAAACTCCCCGTGGCGTACCAAATATGCCAAATACCAGTAACAATGATGGGTCTCATTCTCCTAAATAGCCTTGAATATAATCTCAGGGCTAGGATGAAAGAGACGTTACTGGGGCCTGCTCGAGGCAATCAACGAATAACAGGATGATGAAATGAAAATGAAATGAAATTTTATTAAGTAAAACATGAAATTTAACTATCACAAATTAAATCTTCACAGATCATTCTTATCTTTCATGTGTATTCCTTGGTCAGGGCTTACACCTAACTACCAATTTCAGGTTTAATTTCCCTTAGAATCACTTTGTACCCTTAAACCCAAATGCATGCAACTAATATGACCAATAATCAAATTTAATTTCAACATAGCAGGAGCATCCTTACACATGTCTCTTCAAATGTTTCTCCTATAAATAGAATCTTCAGGTCATAATTAACTTATATTTTTACTTACTCTGAAAGTGGCCCTAAAATTATTCTTTAGTTTAAAGTAAATGTGACTATTTTGTTCTCATAAACTTCTATTCCATTAAAAAGTGTATAAATGTTGTTACGATTAATGTGGGTCATACAATCCACAGTTAGAAGGAAACTGAATATTTAAGAGTTATCAAAGGAAGCTTTTAAAAAGAATTGAAATTATCACAGAATAGAGAAAGAGTCTTAAGCAAATAAAATTACAATGTTTAAGAGAAAGACTTTTCACATCATTCTGGAGAAAGGAATAAAGTATGGACATTATCATGAAAATACAGAGGTATTTTACGTACTCCAGTGGGTAGTTTGATGGAAGATATAAACATTATTAAGAGCCTATTGTTATTACATGAAAATAAATATTTGATTACCATGTTTGTATAAATTACAATATTCATATACACTGTTTGAATGTAAAATTATCATCAAGTAGTGTCATTTTTAAATACTGCAGAGAAAGATTTGCAGTATTTAAAGTACTGTATGAATTTCATGTAAAATATAGTCATCAAGTGAGTTTTTAGTCTCCATTTAATTAAATAAAATTTCTTACATTATATTAAAAGCTTTCAAATTAATCAATATAAAAATGTATCAAGATATAGGGGGTATGGTGCCACCAGCAGGTCAATCTGTACCTACGAGGCTAGTACATCAGCAGCCTAACGGCGCCTTCAGACTTCCAGATACCCCAAAATTGCTGCTGTGCCTTTGGCCAGACCCCAAATACTTGAGGAAAAGTTTACCAAGAAAGTAAACAGTCAAAATTTAGGTATGTGGGAGACACACCCACAAACCAACTTCAGCTCAGAAGTTGGCAAGGCCTCTCTGGTTCCTGATCAAACTGATTAACGGTCATGATCCCAGAGACTCAGAGACAAAACTCAGAGCCCAGTAGCTTTTGGCAGAGATGTGTCCGCTCCCCTCAATGGGTTACCAGCTCTGGACCACCCCAGGGGAAAAGGTGTTGTCCCTCCACCTGCTCCCCCTTGGCAGCTCAGTGGTTGCCATCCTCCAGAGGCCATTGGACAGTCAGGTTTGGGCCCACAGTGATGAGACATGCAGGACCTCATGGGATGGAGGTGGAGCTGGCCCTTTCCTCCCCACCCCAGCGAGACCCTGAGTCACCACCCACAAATGGCCTCTCTGGCTCCTGATCAAGCTGCTTAACGACCATGATCCCAGAGACTCATAAAGAAATCTTGAAACTCAGCAGATTTTGGCATATATGTATCTGGTTCCTGCAGTAGGTTACTGGTGCCAGGCCAACCCCAGGTGGGAATAGGTTTCGTGCCTTGGCCTGTTCTCCCTGGCAGCTCGGTGGCTGCCATCTTCCAGCGGCCCCTGGACAGTCAGGTTTGGGCCCACAGTGATGAGACATGTGGGTCCTCATGGGATGAGGGTGTAGACAGCCCATTCCTCCCTGCCCCAATGAGATCCCAAGTTGCTGCCCATGAATGGCCTCTCTGGCTCCTGATCAAGCTACTTAATGACCATGATCCCAGAGACTCAGAAACAAATCTCAAAACCCAGCGACTTTTGGCAGAAATGTGTCCAGACCTCGAAGTAAGTTACTGTCACTGGGCCACCCCAGGGGAGAAAGGGTGATGTCCCTCCACCTGCTCCCCCTTGGCAGCTCGGTGGCTGCCATCTGCTAGAGGATATTGGAAAGTCAGGTTTGGGCCCACAGTGAGGAGACATGCGGGGCCTCACGGGATGGGGGTGGATCCGGCCCTTTCCTCCCCACCCCATCAAAACCCCGGGTTGCCACCCACAAACGGCCTCTCTGGCTCCTGATCAAGCTGCTTAATGGCCATGATCCCAGAGACTCAGAAGTAAATCTCAGAACCCAGCAGCTTTTGGCAGAAATGTGTCCATTTCCCGCAGTAGGGCCATCCCAGGAGGGAAAGGGTGCTGTCCCTCCATCTGCTTCCCCTTGGTGGCTCAGTGGTTGCCATCCTCCAGAGGTCATTGGACAGTCAAGCAGTGACGAGACACATGGGACCTCATCGGATGAGGGTGGAGCTGACCCTTTCCCCCCCACCCTTATGAGACCCAGAGTCAGCGCCCACGAATGACCTCTCTGGCTCCCTATGTACTGATTGTTTGAAAATACAACATGAATATAAAGATTTGTAATTGGTTATTCTCTCCCTCTGAAAAGAAATATATTAGTGCTTCAACAACCTTCAATAATTATTTTTAATACTTTGCATAATGAAAATTTTATATGTCTAAAATCAATGATAAATAATGATTCACCCAATAAATATTGTATGGATATCTATTATTTGTCAGCTCTTTTTTTCTACTGTGAGAGAATGAAGGCAATGTTAAAAAATTCTGCCAGACATCAGCAACTTGGTGTAATAGGAAACCCTGTTTTTGTTACCCTACAGAGACTTTGATTCAGTGATATATACAAACCAAAGCCCTCTGTGGAAAATCCAGAAGCCAGTGAAGAGGTTCTTGCTTCCCAACAAAGTGCTAAATCAGTAGCATCAAAGCTAGAAGGAAACTTAACTGCATCTCCTGGCAGTTAATTTTCCCCTAGCTTCATGCAATGCAACTGGGTGGAAACACAACTCTCAGTTACTCCTTAGAGATAGTAAAAGAAATCTGGATTATTCAGCCAACATTTTGACTTTTTGAAGGGACTGTTGAAGGAAGTAGTTTCTATCTTGCCTGAGTCTTAATGTTGTAAGAAAATGGCATCAGATTAAATCCAGTGGGGGAAAAAAACAAACTGACAGAATGTCGAGAATTCATTCACCCAACCATTCTCCTTCACAGCAAGTATATTCAAGAAATATTTGAAATTGATGCAACTACTGGACCCACAGTGGGGAGAGAAAGAGAGTGTGTATACAGTGTTTCAGTCCTTCCAAGGGCTCAGGAACTGGTTTCTACTTGATGCAATTTGAGGTACTGATGGGACACAGCAAACTATAAACCAGGGAATGACCAAGAAAAAGAGATGGGGAGATTACAATTCAATAGAACTTGCAGTATAACATAAAGACACCAGAGGGAGCAAGAGAACATGAGCTCCTGACCCAAAGAATTGACAAATCCTTCACATCATTAATTTAAATGCATGTATCTAGAAAGAAAGAAAGAAAGAAAGAAAGAAAGAAAGAAAGAAAGAAAGAAAGAAAGAAAGAAAGAAAGAAAGAAAAAACACTGTGTCCATAGCAAAAGCTTGAGAAAGCACAGAATTGTATTCAGGAAGACTGGCAAAAAGCTCTCGTCTTCAAAACTCAAAACTAGTCTATAATAACTGGGAAAGATAATAATTTTTTTAAATACTGATTCCAACAGAAAGTTACAAAGTATTTGAAGAAACAAGAAACAATATGTGTGCCCTCCCTAATACCCCCCCAAAAAAACAAAACAAACCTCTGACCCTAAATAAATAGAGATGCATAAAAATTATTTGACTAAGAAGTTAAAGTAGCTACCATATACAGGCTCAATGAACTGAAGTAAATAACACATGAACAAGATGAGAATATTAATACATAAAATATTTTTAAAACCAACTACACAGTATTACAGAGCTCAACAAAGCAACTGAGTGGAAGAATATATTAGATGTTTTCAATATCAGACTAGTCAAGCAGAAGAAAGAATCAGTGAACTCAAATATAGATCACTTAGACATATCCAGAAAAACAAAAACAATGAAAATTAATCAAAAAAGATAAAGAAACTTATGGACACTATGAAGTCAACCTAAATGCACTGTGGTTGACTCAAGGAGAGAGGTAAGGGGCAGAAAATCTAAATAAATAATAACTGGAAACTTCCAGTTATGAAAGGAATAAATACCCAGTTTTTAATAATCCAACAGAGGGCCATAGAGATAGCACAGTGACTAAGACACTTGCTTTGCATGAGACTACCCTGGATTCTATCTTTGAATAACACAAGATTCCCCCCAAGTCCTGCTAGGGGTGATCCCTGAGCAGAGAATCTGTAGTAAGCTCTCAGCACAGCTTACTGTAGACCACAAACAGTAACAAAATTCTCTAAATTCTACTTAGAATTTATAGAAGCCAAATAAATCTAAACCAAAATATATTACTATCAAATTTTCTAAAGTCAAAGAGAGAACTTTAAAAGCAATAAGAGAAAAGTGACATGCTACATATAAGAGATTTCCATATGAAAGAAAATTTCTCCTTACAAACCTTTCTGGTTAGCAAAAAGTAGGATTGTACATTCAAAGTGCTAAAAGACAAAATTTACAAGAATGGCATATCAGATAATACAAGGATTTCAAAAATAAAGGAGAAACAAAGTCTTTAACAGTAAAACAAAAGTTGAAGTTTATTTTGCCACTAGATCATACTATAGAAAATGCTACAGGAAGATAAATTATTCTTCAAAACAAAGAGTATTTGACAGGAAAGCTGAAGTGTATAAGGATATGTGTTTTAGTAGATCACAGTAGATCACGGTCCTCCCGTTGTTCATCGATTTGCTCAAGCAGGCCCAGTAATGTCTCCATCGTGAGACTTGTTGTTACTGTGTTTGGCATATCGAATACGTCACGGGTAACTTGCCAGGCTCTGCCGTGCAGGCGAGATACTCTCGGTAGCTTGCTGGGCTCTCCGAGAGGGGTGGAGGAATCGAACTCTGGTTGGCCATATTGGCTGCGTGCAAGGCAAACGCCCTACCGCTGTGGTATCGCTCCAGCCCATGTGTTTTAGTACAAGTATAAAAACATGTATAAATGCAGAATATACTAAGAAAATTGTTCAAATTTTCTTTTCATCCTCTTACTTAAAAAAATAAGAAAACCACATGGACTAACGAGACAGTATAATGGGTAAGGTGCTTGCTTATACATACTCAACCAAGGTTGATCTCCAGTACTGGAAATGATCGTCCAGACTCTGCTAGAATTCATCCCAGAGCACAGAGCAGGAATATGTACTAAGCATCGCTGGGTGTGGCGCAAGAACAAATACAAAACAAACAAACAAAAAATACACACAGGAAAACAGAAAGAGAAAAAAGAGGGTCAAAATGCTAGAAGATACACAGAAAAAAATGAACAAAATGTCAATTGTAAGAATTCTATACGTAACTAATTTAATAATAAAGGAATAATAAATGGCAGAAGGTAATAGAACCTGAGGTGTGATCTAAATGGAGTTCAGTACTATAAAAAGAGTTAATGAACCAAAAATAAATAAATAAGTAAAAGTAGCACTGTCCTCCCGTTGTTCATCAGTATGCTCGAGCAGGCCCAGTAACGTTTCGATTGTGAGACTTGTTACTGTGTTTGGCATATCGAATACGTCACGGGTAGCTTGCCAGGCTTTGCCGTGTGGGCGAGATACTCTTGGTAGTTTGCTGGGCTCTCCAAGAGAGGGGGAAGAATTGAACCTGCATGAGCCACGTGCAAGGTAGATGCCCTACCCACTATGCTATCGCTCCAGCTGCAAAGGTATCAAGAGCAATAAAAGAAACCAAGGACTTGTGAATGCAATTTCAGTTAGTAAATAGTTCTGTATTTAAATAGTGTGTAAGAGAAGAACTGCAGGGAGTAAGGAGAGGAGCTATGTAGAATGCACAAGTATTTAGAAAGCATGGATAGAAAAATGTCAGGATGTAGATTTGGAAGAAAAATTATACTTGGTTTATTTCAAAACAATATCAAGGATATTGTTGTGACTGACAGGGGAAAACACTGCAAGATTAGATATTTAGTCAGAGTCATTGAGAGACTCCTGTACAGACTGGTAAGCTTGGTGCAAACTTTAAATTTTGCACTGGATAGAATAGGCAGAACCTACAGCAGAAGAAAGTTTTTAAAACAGAGAAGCTAAATGATTTCCCTGATATTTTAAAATAAGGTGCTGGCAGAGGAACAAAGGCATGTGGGTCCCGGGGCTGAGAACTCCAAGCCTGCTCGGATCCGGGGCTGAGCATCCTCCACCCAGATCCTCCACTTTCCAGTAGGCAGGGGTCACACCCACCAACTGGCTCCCTGGCGCCGTGTAATACCATCAAAGGCCAAGTTCCAGAGACTATAAATCCTAGATCCCAGAAGAAAACAGCACAGAGTCTCCTGCCCCCGCGCCTGGCTATCCTCGCCAGGGCCCCTTGGAGGGGGATGGGTTGAGTTTCCCTCCCCCTCCCCAGCAGAGCTCCGGCAGCTGAAGACCTCCAGAACCAGTCACAACCATGCTGAGACCACTTCCCACACTCATGAAGGTACCGACAGAGGAACAAAGGCATGCGGGTCCCGGGGCTGAGATCTCCAAGCCTGCTCAGATCGGGGCTGAGCATCCTCTACCCAGATCCTCTACCTTCCAATAGGCAGGGATCACACACACCAACTAGCCCCCTGGTGCCGTGTAATCCCATCAACGGCCAAGATCCAAAGACTATAAAACCCAGCTCCCAGAAGCACGCAGCCGCATTTGCGGCCACGCGACATTTTATCTCATTCTTACTTTGGACAAACTGGCAGGCTACTGAATGTAACCTGCCCACATGGCAGAGTGTGGCAAACTTCCTGTGGCATACTCAAAATGCCAAATACCAGTAACAATGATGGGTCTCATTCTCCTAAGCCTGAAAGAGCCTTGAATATGGCACTTTTTAAAAATCTCAGGGCTAGGACGAAGAAGACGTTACTGGGGCCTGCTCGAGGCAATCGATGAACAAAAGGATGGTCATGATCGTGATCGTGATCATGATATTTTAAAAAGATCATTCAAATTGTACCAGGGAGCCAAAATGTAGTGCAAAGTGAACAGAAATACACCAGGTATTAGTTTATTACAGCATTTTTCTGTGAGGAAATAGTATAAATATAGAGTTCATCAGTCTCTAGCCACTACTTCTTGAGGCATTGTAGGGCTCAAAGACCTTTGGACTCCCAAGGCTTACTCACATTTATACACAAAATTCCTTCACTTCTCTGACATGTTTTATCTAGATCCTGCTTATCCAGTCAGCTGTTCATTCAAGTTTATAATCTTGCTAGTGTCTAGATTCCAAATGTTTGGTTACCACTTGAAAAAATAATGTGGGGGTTAGAGGAATAAAGGAGGAACATCCCTCACCTACATCAACTTTAAGAAGCAAAATAGAGGTACATTTTACAATCTGCCTCTTGGCTCAGTTTTTATAGTCATTACAAAGGAAATACAGATTTATGCTATTTGTTTTCATATCTTTTTTGTCACAACATAGAAACAGCCAAAGTATATCTGTTTCTAATAGTTACTTTTAACAAATTTACCATTGTCTCTCATTAACTTCTCAGTGCTTTTCCCATGTCCTGGAGTATTTTAACCCTATTTTAAATCTCCAGTGGCTTGAGTTCTCACTTTTTCAGTATGTTTTAGTAAAAAGTTGGGACAGGCTGCAATGAAGTCACCTAATCAGATTTGTTTCCCTCTCCCATAGTGACTAAATAGGGAGAAACATCACAACGTTTTATCCTGACTGTGCAAATAATCGCTACGGAGAGAAAAAAGAAATCAAAACAGCTGAAAGAGGTACAAACCAAGAGACGATATGAGGTGAGTTAAAATGAGAAAAATGTACCCATTACTTTGGACTATGTAGCTCCAGGGAAATAGTAATGCAGCACCTGAGATCTAGAAAATTTCAAAGGAATAAATATATATTCTGTTATTCAATGGGAAAATAACATCATAGAGGACAAAAGTCTATTAAAACACACATTTGTAGACACATCAAAGTGAAACTGCTTTTAGAGATGAGAAGGAAAGAAAAGCTCATCTTATTTGTCTAACAATTCTTTTGGGTGCTTTTCACTAAAAGAAATTCATCCATATCTTTATAACAGAACAAGTGTGAATTGCAGTACACTTCATATTATCTGAAAAACTAAAGAAAATTTCTCAGTTTCGGGTTATTGAGTAATGCCTCCTTATTTAGTGTTTGTTTCTAAATTCTGCTACTTTATGAATAATTCAGAACAATGATTTTTACCTGCTTTCTTGCCATAGCTTTGGCAAGTTTCCCCCTCATTTTTTATTAAAAAAATACAGGCGAGGTTCTTGGACTACAAATAACATTTAGATGTATTTTTCCTTACTAAAACTATTATGAAAGGGGAAACTAAGATATACCTTACAGTATTCTCAATAACTAAAATAGATTTAGCTTCAAGGAAAACTGGCATTTGATAACTATTAGTAATGTAGGAAAAAGAAGATATCATTGGGCTAATTTGGAGACAGTTGAATTCAACTCACAGATTTGTGACTCAAAGCAAAGCAAATTCAAGCTAGAATGGAACATATTAATAATGAAGCATTTGTTTGACATGTAGAGATAGTAAGAGACAAGAATGATCACTTGAGTGATCATTTTATTTAGAAAATACCGCAGTTACATATAATTTTAGAATACAACATGGGAAGGATAGTGCTACAGTGCTACACTATGGGAATATGTAACCAAAAACCTTTTGCAACTCAGTAGCTCTGTAGCACTGTCCTCCCATTGTTAATTGATTTGCTCAAGCGGATACCAGTAATGACTCCATTGTGAGACTTGTTGTTACTGTTTTTGGCATATCCAATACGCCATGGGGAGCTTGCCAGGCTCTGCTGTGCAGGTGGGATACTCTCGGTAGCTTTCCAGGCTCTTCGAGAGGGACGGAGGAATCTAACCCGGTTCAGCCTCATGCAAGGCAAATGCCCTATCCACTGTGCTATTGCTCCAGCCTTTGCAACTCAGTATACTTATTAAAAACTTTGGAATAGTAATATAGGTCTAGCAGTGTAATTGTGATTATCTGTTATCAAGACAGAATTATAATGGGAAACTGTACTAGTTATGATTGATAAAATTGTTACATACACTGTACTTTGATGTTTAATTTATTTCTTTTAATTTTTTTATTTTACAAAGCTGTTCATAATATTTGATTACAATTAATATTCAAACACCAATTCCACCAACATTACAATTTCCCACTACCATATTATCCATCCAAAGTCCCAACCCCTGCCCCAAAACAGAACCAAAACAATATATTTTGTATTGTTTGTTATGAAAAAAAATGCTGAAAATGTTACTTTATGGGAAAGAGTGTGAAGATTGTTGTATTTCACTCTGGGAGCATTAAGTCCTTCTATAAGAGATGACTAACATGTTGTTAAAGGTTGAGCCCTGTGTGTGTATATATATTTCCCTCTAAGATTGGTTTTCCCCTACTTTGAACCCCATCAAATGTTGTGCAGTACTCTTGGAGTATGGGTAGGTTGTGTGGTAGGAAGTGACACACAACTACATTAGTGGCTGCGGGGTCTGAGAATAGGTTCACCCGTGGGTAAGGCTTAGCCGAGCAACTGGAGAGCAGCCCTGAGCATGGCAGCAGTTGATCTGACATAGTTATTAATCCTGAAAGCTGTCTATGTTTCATTTCAAAGATTTTAATGTGTTTCTAACATGCACATACTATTAAGAATTCACAGTCAAACTTTCCTAATCTATTTCTGTATCTCTACCCACCTTTATCTTTGCACCATTATAAGATTAGGACAAACTTAATGGGTGTTCATTAAATTGAACTGAACATCAATGACTCAACTTCCTTAATTTATAAAAAATGGGGTGATGAAATGACAGAAACTTTTTCAAAGAAAAAATTTGAATGGCTAAAAGGCACATGAGAAAATGCTCTAATTCACTATTCATGAGTGAGATGCATATCAAAACAACAATGAGATGTATCATGCTAAGTGAAATGAATCAGAAAGAGAGGGACAGACATAGAAAGATTGCATTCATCTGCGGAATCTAAAGTAACAAAATAGGAGACTAACACCCAATAATAATCAAGATAAGTACCAGGAGGTTCACTCCTTGGCTTGAAGGCCAGCTGCACTTGCTGGAGGAAAAGGCAGCTCAGATAGAGAAGGGAACACCAAGTAAAGGGTGTTGGGATGATCCGCCCAGGATGGGAGATGCATGCTGAAAGTAGACTATAGACCGAAAATGATTTCCACTCAATGCCTCTTTTGCAAGCCACAGCAACCAAAAGGAGAGAGAGAACAAAAGGGAATGCCCTGCCACAGAGGTGGGGTGGGATGTGGGGGGGCGGTGGAATGGGGGGTGGGAGGGATACTGGGATCATTGTTGGTGGAGAATGGGCACTGGTGGAGGCATGGGTACTTGATCAATGTATAGCTGAAACCCAAGAACAAAAATTTGTAAGTCTACAACTGTACTTCATGGTGTTCACTAATAAAAATTAAAACAAACATAAAAACAATAAACAGTGCACATATCTGTGCTTGTATAGGACAAGATATAGTATTTTGCTGCTACTGTATAGAATACTATCAAATTCTGTAAGACCAGAAGCAAAGATTTTATTAGGCATGTAAACCTTGCCTAAATATAAATGTAGATATAGATATGAAACAGTATACACTAGGTATAAACATAAATAAAGACTAATTTATCATAGTCCTTCCAAAGTATTATTTTTTTCTCCTGGCATTACAACAAAATGAAAGAGATTACATCTTAATTGAAAAAAAGTCTGTTGCTATATTTATTGGATTACTTTGTAAATTAATAGAGCTCATGTACAAACTTCTCCTTCAATTAAAATAAATGTTACTCTCTATAATTCTGTTTGTATTTCTTTTCATTTTGTTCTTAGGATTTGCCTCTGCTAATGTAATCCATTTACCATTCAAGCTTTTTACTCTTTTCAAATGTGTATTTTTGTTACACAAATTTTAATTCTTTGGACCACAAATATTTTGAGAAAACTATAGTATTTGTGTTAAAACATATATTCTGACAAAACTTTTTATGTTGAAATATAGCCTAAAGTCAAAGAATTAACAGGAGTTTCACATTTAAAATGGCCAAGATTTGCTGTTCCTGAGTATTTTGCTTTTGAGTGAGCCTATGTTTTGGAAGTACTTTAATTTCTCACAAAACAATATGGTTATTTCAATTCTCTTCTCATTCTTTACTTTCACTGATTTCTTCTTTTAAAATTATATTCCACCATTTATAATGCTGCCTCTACATTAAAATAACTATCATAAAAACATTATTTCTTCCAAGCTTTAACTGAGCTAGCAGTTAATCTTATAATTTAATTAGTGTTGCAACTATCCTCACCTACTATTTGCTTTCTTTCTAGATTTCTGGATTTTTTTACTTCCCAATTCATTTATGCTCATAATAACTGTAATACTTTTTCTTAATTGTAAAATAATATTGAAATTTATATATCTTCATTTTTAATCATTGCTTTTGGAAAAATATTAGTTTTACTGGGATGTTTTCTTATTCTTTTTCAAGAGTATTTCACAAATCCAGTAATAAATGGATCTCATTCCCCTAGCCCTGATTATGCAGAGTCGAGAAGGATATGGAAGGAGAAGCTGATAAAACACCAAGGCAGACATGGGCTGCCAAAACGCAGAAAAACAAAAATGATTGTCTGTACTTTTAATGCTCGTACGCTGGCATCTGCTGCATCCATTGAAGACCTTATGGTACAAGCACGAAAGATCAAGTACGACATCATTGGTCTGACCGAAACGAGAAGACATCAATCCCATCATGCTGTTTTCGACATTGGAGAAGAACTGTTCCTTGGAACATGTGATAAAAGAGGCGTCGGTGGTGTCGGTATCCTTGTCAACACAAACTTAGTCACGAGCATTGATTCATTTGAATGCCTAACAACCCGAATCGGACGATTACACTTGAATAAATGTGGCTCACTACCGGCAGTTTCTATCTTTGTTGTCTACGCACCAACATCCAGTTATGGTGAAAAAGAAACTAGAAATTCTACATGGAGCTGGAGAAATTCTATAAAGAAGATCACACCTTCTACAAGATCATTGTCGGTGATTTTAATGCCAAGATAGGACCAAGAAGATCAGTCGATGAACTCCACATCGGAACCCATGGCCTGGAATGGAACGAACAAGGTGACAGACTGTCTGAGTTCATCATGTCAACCAAAACCTTCCATGGTAACTCACAATTCCAAAAGGCTGAATCTAAACGTTGGACATGGGAGTCTCCCGATGGACGGTTCCACAATGAAATAGACCACATCATATTCAATCGGCGGTTTTGCCTAACCGATGTTGCTGTTGTCCCAAAATTCCAAACGGGATCAGACCACCGTCTTCTTCGTGCAAAATTCTACCTCACAGAACGAGGAGAAAAGAATGCAAGGTTTAAGAAGAAGACTCCCAGAACAACCACCAACTGGGAACTCTTTGGCTCTGTTGCAGCAACATGGGAAGATGCCGTCATTGACAACATTGATGAGGAATACGATCGAATGATTCAGCACCTCCATGATTGTGCAAGGAATGCCAAGAGAGAGATAACCACAAAAAACCGTCTTTCTTCGAACACTCTTGAACTTATTCGCCAACGTGGCGTGGCACGTGCCTCAGGCAACCACAAGCAAACGTCCGAACTGGCAAAACAGTGCAGAAAAGCCATCAAGGATGACCTCAAAAACAGGAGAGCAGCAGTACTGGTAGATGCAGCAGAAGCTGGGAAAAACATTCGTAATGCCCGCCTGTCCTTCACCAACTACAAAACCAAGATGACTGCCCTCCGACATCATGATGGATCTATCACATCTTCCAGAAGGGCAATGGAGAAGATTATTCATGAATTCTACTCAGATCTCTTTAATAGCCACATCCACTTGCCCACATACCACATACCACATGATGGATATGTCGTTCCCAATGTTCTCCCTTCCGAAATCCAACATGCCATCTCGTCGGTAAAGAAACAAAAAGCACCTGGCCCAGACAAGATCAGACCTGAACACCTGAAGAACTTACCATCAGTACTCATCAATACATTAGCTCGACTCTTCACACGCTACCTGTCTGAATGCAAGGTTCCATCCCAATGGAAAACCAGCAAGACTGTACTACTATACAAGAAAGGAGACATCCACGACATTGGCAACTATCGCCCCATCTGCCTATTGTCTGTCATCTACAAACTATTCACTCGAGTCATCCTGAATAGGATTAGCAGAACACTAGATGAAGGACAACCATGTGAACAAGCTGGATTCCGAAAAGGATTCAGTACCATCGACCATATCCACACAATAACCAAGCTCATTCAGGTATCTCGGGAGTTCAAGATGCCGCTCTGTCTAACGTTCATTGATTTAAAGAAGGCCTTTGATTCTGTTGAGACGGAAGCGGTCATGGAAGCCCTAGCCAATCAGGGCGTACAAACTCAATACATCAGGATCCTTCGTGAGCTCTATTGCGGATTCACTACCAAGATCTCACCATTCTACAAAGAAGTAATCATCCATATCAAGAGAGGGGTTCGGCAGGGTGATACCATTTCACCAAAACTCTTCAGTGCCACCCTCGAGAACATCATGCGACGACTAGAATGGGAAAACATGGGAGTGAAGATAGATGGTCGGCAACTACACCACCTCTGCTTTGCTGATGACATCGTTCTAATAACACCAAACATCAGCCAAGCGGCACAAATGCTTGCAGACTTTGACCGTGAGTGTGGAAAGGTTGGACTACAGCTGAATCTTACGAAGACAATGTTTATGAGAAACAGCCTTGTTCCTGACGCTCCATTCGCTCTCAACGGAACCACCATCTCCGAATGCAACAGTTATATATACTTAGGTCGAGAAATCAACATGATGAATGACCTGGCACCTGAGTTACGCAGGAGAAAGAGAGCGGCTTGGAATGCCTTCAAGAGCATTGAAGAAATAACTAAAAGGACAAAGAACCTCCAACTACGAGCACATCTCTTTGATTCCACTATTCTTCCTGCATTAACATATGCCTCAGAGACCTGGACCCTACGAAAACAGGATGAGAACACTATTTGGGTCTCTCAAAGAGGAATCGAATGAACTATGCTTGGAATATCACGATTCACTCAAATGAGAGATAGAATCCGGAGTTCTGATCTTCGTCAACGCTCAAGAATCAGAGACGCTGTCTCATTTGCCAAGACATCAAAAATCAGATGGGCTGGACATGTAATGAGGTTTACAGACAACCGCTGGACTAGAGCCATTACTGATTGGATTCCACGAGACATCAAAAGATCACGTGGACGCCCACCTATAAGATGGTCAGACTTCTTCGTCAAGACCCTAAATGATCGGTTTGAGGCTCTACATGTTCCTAAAACGAACAGATACCATTGGGCTACGCTAGCACGCAACCGGGATGAATGGAGACGTTACTGGCACCCGCTCGAATAAATCGATGAATAACGGGGATTAAGTGATTAAGTGATTAAGTGATTTCACAAATCATAATCAAATCCCATTCCCTGAAATTAAGATCTTTACTAAATTGATGAATTTAATGTGTCAAGATTACTCAGCTGGTTTTAACAGTAAATGCACCTTAGCTAACCAAAAAGTGTAGTGGGAGCATATGCAGTTACTCTCCTGTTTATTAATGAATCTTCTTGATTCAAAATAACAAATACAATAGACTTGGGGGTGGAAAAAAGAACCTAACTATAGCTACATCTGCAAGTAACAACTGCAGCCACTTTGTCAAGGGTAAAACAATCATCAATGAGTTATACAGACTGATTGTCACCAAAATAACTGAATTAAGAGGTTCCAGTCCATTGATTTTTTTCATTCCCATATGCCTGAACATCTGGGATACAAAGAAATATATATGTTACAGGCAGTGGAGTGGTAATGACTTCTACGTACTAGCAGCAGTTATCCATTTTCTCTCTACTATCTAATTTTACAACAAAATACACTAGATGAAGTCTGATGTAAACTGGGAATATGGCATACATGAATGCAAAGGTAATGGAATAATAGAACATTAGAGTTCAGAAAATTTTACAAGAACAGGACTGTTGGACAACCTTTTACAAAGTATGGAAAGAAATGCCAATATTCAACTAAAAGAGACATATCCATTTTCCTTTGTATATGTATCATCCATACATAGACACGTATGGCAGGGCCTGGCAAGTTACCCGTGGCATATTCGATATGCCAAAAACAGTAACAATAACAGGTCTCATTCCCCTGACCCTGAAAGAGCCTTCAATATGGCAGCATTGGGAAAGAGTAAGGAGAGGCTGCTAAAATCTCACGGTTGAACGAATGGAGACGTTACTGGCACCCACTCTAGTAAATCAATGAGCAATTGGATGACAGTGATACAGAGATACAGTGATATGTATCTTTGAAAATCAAAATTTGCATTTAGTGGCAACAAAGTTTGTAGAGACTACTGGATTTATGTCATGTTTATTCCTCTAATCAAACAGTAGCACCTTACCTTTTTTAGTGACTCATCACATGTTTAATAAGTTAACATTCACTGAGTGAAAAGTACCACATGAATTATTACAGACTGAGTGAAAAGTAACACATGAATTATTATGGACATATAAGGAAGTGCACTAATGATTCTCCTGTTCATTCTCACATGCTCCTATAGTCTCTCTTAATTAGCCACATAAAATTCATTGGAGTGACCATAAGATATACTTGACGAAGTACTATAATTATGTTTATTTTATATCTTTTTTGTCTTTTTTTGGTTTGTAGACCACACCTGAAGGGGATCAGAGTTTACTTCTAGTAGTGATGAGGTGATCATATATGTGGCCATGGACAGAATCAGGGTTAGCATGGCAAGACAAGCGCAAAACTCCCTGAACCAGCTTTTTCAACTACTTTAGTTTTGAACAAGAAATTCTGAATCACAATTCAATAAATAAGTATGGGAGCACCATCCACATAAATAATGAATACAAGTGGGATTAACCAAAAAAAAGGTTTACTAGGGGGAGAGAATTTTTAACTCCAAATTTTTGTTGCAAAAAATATTTATTTTTTAAAGTTTTATTGAAAACCAAGTACTAACCAGGCCCGACCCTGCTTAGCTTCCGAGATCAGACGAGATCGGGCGCGTTCAGGGTGGTATGGCCGTAGACATTTTCCTGCACTGTAGCACTGTCGTCCCATTGTTGATCAATTTGCTAGAGCGGGCACCAGTAACGTCTCCATTGTGAGACTTGTTATTGTTTTTGTTTATTCGTTTGTTTGCTTGTTTTATTAGTGAAACACCATGAGGTACAGTTGTAGACTTACAAGTTGTTGTGCTTGGGTTTCAGTTATACAATGATCGAGTACCCATCCCACCACCAGTGCCCATTCTCCACTCCCACCAATCCCAGTATCCCTCCCAACCCCCCATCCCCCAACCCACCCTACCTCTGTAGGAGGACACTCCCTTTCCTTCTCTCTTTCCTTTTGGGTGCTGTGGTTTGCAAAAGAGGCATTAAGTGGCAATCATGTTCGGTCTATAGTCTACTTTCAGCATGCATCTCCCAACCTGGGAGGATCTTCCCAGCACCCTTTATTTGGTGCTCCCTTCTCTATCTGAGCTGCCTTTCCCCTAGAGTGTGCGGCTGGCCTCGAAGCCATGGAGTGAACAACCTGGTATTTATCACCAAATACGCCATGGAGAGTTTGCAGGCTCTGCTGTGCAGGCAAGATACTCTCGGTAGCTTGCCGGGCTCTCCAAGAGGGGTGGAGGAATCACACCTGCTGCATGCAAGGCAAACACCCTATCCGCTGTGCTATTGCTCCAGCCTTCCAAAATTGTATCTTGCTATAAATGTAAAGTATTCTGAACAGGTGTGTTGGTGATCACAGTGGGCAGTCCAAGGAGGCCATAACAAACCCTGATTCAAACTCATGGGACCTGGCGGAGGTGGGAGGTTGGGGCTGAGGGGGACACGTGCCGTGTAAGGTGAGGTGCTGAGACATGAAGGCCAGCAAAACCCCAGCTCCACTTCACCGCTGTAAGTCCCTTCTCCAACCCACCATAGTTCAGAGCCAAAATATATCACTCACACGGAAGGGCTAGGAGCCACGGTCCACTTGAGTAGGGGGCATGCAGAGCAAATGCCCTACCCACTGTGCTATTGCTCCAGCCCAACATTTTCCTTAGTATTATTTTTATGTAGACATTAAAATGTTAAAATTCATTTTAAATTTCCCAATATCTGAAGCATTTATAAATACTAAACGTGATACTTTGTTATAATTATTAATTTATTATGTTATTGAATTGAAAAAATAACAAAGCTGGTTCAGGGAGTTATGCACTTATCTTGCCTTGCTAACCCTGATTCTGTTCATGGCCACACATATGATCTCCTCATCACTGCTAGAAGTAAACTCTGATCCCCTCCAGGTGTGGCCTACAAACCAATAAAAGACATAAAAAGATATAAAATGAACATTATTATAGTTCAATTCAATAAAATAAATTCAATTCAATTCTGAATCAAATGAAAATGATTTTGAAGATTTATTAAATTTATTGGTATATGTAATGTATTAGTTCAAGACACTGGTAGATCATCTCCTTGAAATTACTGTTATTTGCTTTGTTTTTAACCAAAGTTGTTAATCTTGAAGTCTGTTCAATTATTTTACAATATGTATTCTAATATTTAAAAAACTTTTTTGTGTAAAGCATAGATTAAAACATAATTATGCAACAGAGTAAAAACAATATATATATTTTTGTTTTATTTTATTGTAGATTTTTTTGAGGAGCAAAGTAGTGCTGGAATAGAATCCAGGAAATGAAAATATTCTAGCACTGAGTTAAATTCCTGGATTAGATTGCTGGTACTGGTATGTCAAACAAACAAAAATGAGTGATATATTGTAGACAATGTGTTAGTACTCAATCAGACTACATTGATTGGTATTCAATCAGACTACATGGGGTTTTTTGGGGGTTTTATTGAGGGGTGGTGGTTGAGGCCACAACTGAAAGTGCATAGGGCTTACTCCTCACTCTGAGCTCAGAGATCACTCCTGGCAGGCAGACTTTGGAGACCATATGGAGTGCCAGGGATCAAACCAGGACCAGCTACATGCAAGGCCAACACCCCAACCTGTTGTACTATCACTACAGCCCTACATGAACTATTCTACATAAATGGAAGATCACTTATGACTTTTGAGAAGAAACTGATCATGGAAAAATAGATACTGAATATACTGAATGGAATAAGACATGATTAAAATTGACAATTAGCTATGCTAGGCATGAAAGAATAAGGAGTCACAGACAACTATGAAGGTTATGAACCTGAGTGAATAGAAATGATATGGTGTAATTTTAAGCAGAAAGTCTCAACCTTCAGTTGAGGAACACTTATAAAAATTGTCATAAGTAATGTACTACTGATAATAAAGTCTCAAAATTATGAATAATGTATTCTTTCATGAATTAAAAAGGATTCAATGTTTTCACCAGAATACCACCACTCACTGTCATTTCTGTTTATTTCAGAAGAAAAGAAAAGTTGGTGGAGGTGCAGCTCATGTTGGGACTTCTTTCTCTACAATAAATAGGGTATAGTTTTGGCAATGAATGCAAATGCAAAAACTGAAGAAACTAAAAATTGTCTTGTCTCCATTTTTACTTTTCTAGTAAAGAGAAAATTTAGAAAAGTATATCTGTAAAATCAAGGAAAAGCTGATTAATATCTGTGTCCTATGAAACATCAGGATGAAAATCACCTTTCATATTGAAGGAGGGTTTATCAAGAAATCCGCAGAGCTCCTGGGGGCCATTCCCCATTTGTCTAGAGCTATATTCAGTAGTGCTGGGGGAGCAAAGTTGGGTCCTCACCTATGCAAGGCATGTGCTTCACCCCTTTAAGCTCTCTTGCCAGTCTGTAGAAGTCACTTTTTTATGGAAGCTTGTTGCTTCCACATATCTATGAGAAAAGATTCTTCCAGCCCCCATGATTTTTTTTATGCTATGCAATTGTACACATGATGAACTAAAGTTTCATTCCTTTTTAGTAGTCTCTGAAAACATTCCCTTTTTCTGAACTGGCTTTATTTTCATCTTACTTCATTCCAATACCCAAGATGAGCAAAAACATAATCCATTTATAAAATGCATAATTTTTTCAGGACAAAATATCATTTTTAACATTGCACTAAAAACTCATACTATATTATATCCTTTGGGGTATTAATATTTATTGATATTAATTATGTTGTAATATAAAAGAATATTAATTCATTACTATTCTCATATATTCTTTATAAAGATACATATGCCTGCCAAAAATATGCCATAAATTGATATGACTATGTTTTCTTAAAACAATGCTATGCTTTTCAGGACTAGAAAGAATTCAGAAGGTATGATGCTTGCCTTGCATGCAATCAACATGGGTTTACTCCCCAGCATCACATATGATCTCCCAAGTCCCACCAGGAGTAATCCATGAACACAGAGTCAAGAGTAAGCTCTGAGCACTGCAGGTTGTAACCCTCAACAAATCAAAAAGACTATACTTTTCTTAAAACAGTCACATCTAATTTTTTTGTAATGTCTGGGTTCTAAATTCTGCTTATTGTTTTATTCTGCATATTTTTTGTGATGTTAACATGCAGTGTAATCTAGGTTTTAAAGATAATAACCTAAATTAAATTTTCAATTAAGCTTACTTTAAGAATACCTATCTTCACTTTCTAATACCCCACTTTTTTGTTGTTAGTGTTTCACTACAATGAAGTTGAATTCTTCTCACTTTATAGAAGTTTCTTTAGTATTTCTTACAAGGCCTATTTAATGGAGATGAAATCATTCAATGTTATTTGTCACTTCTCCAAATCTTAGTGATAACCTGGTTTGGTTTTTCTTAGAGTTTTGTTGGAGATTTTTTCAATTGTTTGTTTTTGATTTGGGACTTTAAATGCTTCATATCATTTTTTCCTGATCTGTAAGAAGTTGCTGATATGGGTGACTCTTGCAGACTTCAGGATTCTCCTTTCACTGTATTTTTGCTATTTTTATTACAATAGGCTTTGGGGTGCTTTACTTATTTTTATTGCAACTACTTGAGCTTCCAAATCTGGGTGCCTGTTTCCTTCTCGGGTTTGAGGAAGTATTCACCTATTATTCCTTCAAATAAGAATTCAGCCTCATTTGTTGTTCTTATCTTTCTAGAACTTCTATGAGGTGACTGCTGCTCCTCTTCATTACTATTCCATGAAGCTCTTATGTTACATTCATTTGTTTAAGTTACTGTTTCTGATTGCTAGTATTTTTATATGATTTCTAAAGACTTATCCTTTGACTTCATTAACTTTTTTGCAGACCTGCTACTATACTTTTTTAGTTTTACTACTGAATTCTTAGCTCTATGATTTGTTTTCACTTTTCTGATACTCTGTAGAAGTTTTCATTTTGTTCATCCATTGTTCTTCTGTCAGTGAACATGACATATAACTGTGGTTATAAGGTCTTCTAGTGGTTTACTTAGCCCAGTTTTATTAGAAATTGCAGTGGGAGAGGGTGAATTTATATGTCTTCTCATTATGTTTGGTGCTTTGTGTTTATTCCTGTGACTAGTCTAAATAGCTTTCCTTTCTAGTCCCGTTAAAATCAAAGGTTGAAAAAGGGCAGTGGTAGGAAAATGTTTTTTCTGCTGAGGACAAGTCATTTAGAGATTTGTTAACATTCATGGGCCATACAATACAGGGAGATTGGGCTGTGGGCAGCTTTGTGTGATAGTTCATCACCACGGCTAAAGCACATGATTTTTTGGATCTTATCAAGCCCACAGGCCAGAAGTTCCCTACCTACTGTATAGGGTGTGGACCTTTGGTGCCTGTTTCAAGATGTTGCATAGGCTGATTACAGCAGAGAGAGTTGATATGAGGTGGTGACCCAAACATCTAGCTTCCAGGGCAGGGATCAAGGAAATGGGAAGTGCAAAGGCTACAAAGACTGCACCTATAGCATGTAAATTGCTCAACCATTCCAGAGTGTATTAGCAGTTTCAGCTGAGAAATGGATATGCATTCACTCTTCTCTTCTGCCAAATGTTCTTAGAAAACTCAGCCTATAACCAATAGTTATAGGCTGCAGCTTAGTCTTCATATCAGCAGAATTTTAAGTCTGCATTTTCCCAACTGGGCAACAGGTTCCAAGAATAGTTGCAAACTGCCTGCAGAGTGTTGATTGGTGGAGGCGGGTATTTCATGGGAAGCTCACTGAATACTTTTAGTTTGCTCCACAGCTTCCATGAGAATCATTAGTTCCAGAAGACACTAGAAGCAAGTAAGGCCTTGGAAGTCCACAGAGCCTAAGGTGTGTTTTAGAGGTACCCTCTATCTACTCTCAACCAAAGACACAAAGGGCCTTCAAGGAGTCTAGAGTCAAGAGAATAGCAGACCTTAGAAACTGGGGTTGTCAAAAGGAGAGAGAGAACAAAGGGGAATGCCCTGCCACAGAGGCAGGGTGGGAGGGGGGGTGGGGGGAAATGGGCACTGGTGGAGGGATGGGTATTTGATCATTGTATGACCGAAACTCAGGCACAAAGATTTGTAAATCTACAACTGTACCTCATGGTGCTTCACTAATAAAAAAAAAATACTAAAGACTAGGTAAACTTTAAAAAAAAAAAAAAAGAAACTGGGGTTGTAAGACTCTGTGGAGGGCAAGCAGCAAGTGGAGTATGGCAGGCCATATGCCGTTAGGAGAGGGCAGTAGGCAGTGAGGCCCATTCATATCTCACTGCATTTGGAAGGTCCATGGAGTCCTTGCTGGAGTTAGGGGCCTGGCATACTTGCCGTGAAGCTAATGGGAGCTAGCAGTTTTTTAAGATGTATGTCTGCTGGGAGTTTCCAGGAATGAACACATTTGATAACTGTCTCTCAGTCTCCAAGTAGCTGTTTTGTGTAGCAGTGGGTGAAGATGCCCTCAGAGATTTTTCCCTCAGGGTCTAAGAGGCAAACACAGTAGTGCCCCATAATTTTCCACCTGTGTTGCTAATATCAAGACTTCAAGAAATTGTCAGTTACCAGATTATCTCCTGATGACTACACATCTGGAATTACTCTTCAGACTTTCCTGCCTCCCAGGTTATATTAAGGATAGTATCTGGGATTCCTTCACCTGAGTCGTATATGGTTCAGCCCAATGGAGCTACTTGGTCCCAGGTGAGTCTGCTTATTAAGAGTTATTTCTTAGTCTCTACTTTTTCCTTGGCTTTCCTATGTTTCCCTTCTCTGACACTAAATGTATTGGTTCCAGGATTTTATCTTATACTACAGCTCATATGACTGGCGTGACAGGTTTCAAGCTTAAACTTTGTCCCCTGCTTCTCAGAAAACATTTCCACACCTTTGAGTTCTCTTTCTGACTGTACTTATTGACCCCATATAAGGTGTCTTTCTCAGGGAGAGATATATCTCTGTCTCTTCTATCCACCAGGATAATGCCTTTATATCCCCTGCTGGGGAAGTTCTATTATTGCAAATTTCAAGTCTACTTCTGTGCAGATTAATATATACTTTGGTGTTGATTGCTTGTGATAGTGAAAGGAGGCAAGCACAAGTTCTCCCTATTCCACAATCTCAGAAAAAAATCAACTGTATATAATTTTCTAAATAATTAACATGATGTGTTTTCATTTTTTGAGGTAATTATATTTCCAATACACCTTATGTACTTTTTTCCCTTTCACATAGAGGACTTGAAAACAGTATTGCACTTAAAGATGAGTATAATCTAAAATAGAAGTTATATTAAATCTAAATTAGATAATTATACCTAAAGCAGGATTTCACAAACACTGGTGTGGCACTACTCCTCATATTATAATATAAAAGCATTTTAACATAAACACAATAAATCAATATATTTAAATGAAAACTAATTAAAGGTACTAATTTTATATGTGAGAATTTAATTTAAGACTTACATTTTTTACCACAGTTTTCTACTTTACACAGTATATCTGTATTGAGAAAACTTGCTTCTGTGAAGCAGAGTAAAATAAATAAACTTTCAAAATTGCAAATTAAGTATTATTGTTTGAGGACTTTAAGGCCATTATTCTTGTTCGTATATTTTAAAGAATAAGCTCATGTATGCACCACATTATAAAAATATTCCAAATGTAATTTGAGACAACTGGGGTGTCACCAAATCAAAACTATTTTCAGAATAAACAGGAACATTGTAGTCACAAGATAGCTCAAGTGGTAGAACCCATGCCTCACATGAGAAAAGTCATTAGTTCAATTCTTTTTTTTTTAGTTCAATTCTTGACATTGCTTTGTTTCCAAGGGCCACTGGATGTAGCACTAGTATCTCCTGAGCACTTCTCATTGTGGCTCTTATAAAAAAAATTAAAATAAAGATAGGGCATTATTTTACTTTTGTAAGTTCACTTTGAAATTCATTGTATAGTAGTACTTTGTAGGGGCTTATATACAAGTAATATCAAAACAGACCGTATACAGACTCAAATATGAGATTATACCATCTTCATTTTAAGTAAAATATTGAAGAAGTTCAAGACAAAATAGGGTTTGATAGAAAAGACAGCAGGTATGATTTTTATATTGTAGATGGCCTACCCACATCAATGCCCTATGAGCACCACTAGGAGTGATCCCTGAGCTCCACCAGATGTGTACCAAAAAGAAGAAAACAAAAGAAAAGAAAAATATAAATAAATTCAATAGAATATATAAAGCAATGGTTTTTTTTTAATCCTCTTTGGGATGGAGCAATAGCACAGAAGGTAGGGCATTTGTCTTGCACGTGGCTGACCCAGGTTCGATTCTCAGCATCCCATATGGTCTCCTGAGCACTGCCAGGGGTAATTCCTGAGTGCAGAGCTAGGAGTGACCCCTGTGCATCGTTAGGTGTGACCAAAAAAAGAGAAAAAAATCCTCTTTTGCTCTAAATTATAATATGAAAAATGCACTGTACTGCACTGTCCTCCTGTTTTTCATCGATTTTCTCCAGCGAGCCCAGTAACGTCTCCATTGTGAGACTTGTTGTTACTGTGTTTGGCATATCGAATACGTCATGGGTAGCTTGCCAGGCTTTGCAGTGATGGTGAGATACTCTCAGTAGCTAGCCGGGCTTTCTGAGAGGGGCGGAGGAATTGAATCCGGCTCAGCCAGACCCCCTGCGTGCAAGGCAAATGGCCTATACTGTGCTAATATAAAAATTAATAGTTTTAATTGTGAAGATGTATTGACAACAACATAATTCTTCCTATACTCCCAAGGTTAAGGAAAATTCTTCTTATTCTCCCAAAGTTAAGCGCCTGTGACCAAGCAAAGATATTTAACTTTTATGGTTTTAATACTATGTCTATAGCTTCTTCGAGATCAGAGATCAGAAAAGTTTTTTATCTGTTGAGGGTTATAGAATACTGTAAATATGTCAGACGTTGTGGGTTATAGAGTCTACATTATAACTAGTTAATTCTGCTATTATAATGTAAAGGAATCGTAAGCAATAAGTGAGGCTGTGTTCAAATAGAACTTTATTAAGCAGCAGATGGGCCAGAGTTAGCCCACAGGCTATAAGTTGTCAACACTTGTCTAAAATGTAGTTTATAAAGTTATAAATTTATATTTTAAGTGTGTGTATGCATGGGGCAGTAGGAGTAATTACTAAGATATTAATATTTATAGGTCATTCTCATATATTTAGCATTTATCAACAACTATATTTTTGCTTTTATAGGGGGGGCATGTGGAGTAGTGCTCAAGAATTATTCCTGGCTCTATGCTCAGGGATCACTTCCAATGGATTCGGTGTGGGGGGGCTGGGCATATAGTGCATGGGATTGAACCTGGGTTCAATTGAACCTGTGTTGTCCAAATGCATGGCAAACACCCTACCTGCTATAGTATACCCACAACCATATTGTTTGTGGATCAATTATCTTTATTCTTTATGTTTGTTATAGAAAACAACTTTAATCTGATTTTACAAATGAGAAAATAAAGATATAAAATCATCAGACACTGATTGCTATTAAATTGTCAGACTTCCATTATGCCATGATGCTATCATCAGCACCAGACATATAAGCAAAAAGAATATTTGCATTGTAATTTTCATATGCATAGCAAATCTATATGGAATAACTCATTTATTTTACATAAATACAACTACAACAAAACAAAAAAAAACTCTCCAGCAGGCCGACAAGGTATGAATATCCTCCAGTTAAGAGATTAAGAAAATGATAAGGTATTTGTTATGCTATTTGCAACAACTCCATAGCAAGATTATGGTCCTGACCCATATTTTTTTGTTCCTAATCAAACTATTCTGTTTTTTGTAGATCATTTTGTAAAGTTTACCCAGTTTAAGAATCCTTGGAATCAAATATTTCCCCCTTTTTTTTGATACTTAATCTTCCAACACAAAACTTCAAAGTTATAAAATGTCCATTTATCCAACAGAGATGTATAAAATGGAACAAAGAGTAGAAATGTGCATTTTATCTCCTTCTCTATAAAATGGAATTCATGCTGAATCAACGGGAAAGCATCAAAGGTCAAAGAGATGGAAAAGACCTTAGCTCAGAATTAGTATCATTTTCAATGATATGTTCTTCTTTGAAGCAGGAGGTAATGGGGTTACTAGGCCATCTGAGTGGTCCAGAGTTATGTGCCTTTCTTTCCTTTACAACCACAGTAAATGAGAGTAGGAACTATAGCATCCTACACACAAGTGGCTATAACCTTTTAGGTGAGTCTCTTATTGAGCATTTACAAGCCAGTTGATTCCTCTCAACGAAATTCAGTATATTTTGTGTATACTATGAATTAAAAATACAACATGGATATATATCTTCTTCAGCAAATAATAATGTGTGACTATATTAATTGAATTATAGCTTACATGTTTTATTTTTTATTTTAAGGTGCTTGGGATCAAACACCAGGCCTGACTTATGTGGAACATGCTCTCTATCACTGAGTCACGTTCCAAGCCCTAAGGTTTATACTTTAATCTGAGCTCTATAGTTAATTCAAAAAAGTATAAAACCAAATAGGAAACATCTCCCAATTGATGATCAAATAAGCTTATGTTGAAGTTCTTTGTACTAACGAGGCAAGTAAAAGAGGACTATGTCTCACTAATTGGGTAAATTTCCACAAATACTGTCTTTAGTGGTCATTTACCATTAGTCCCAGCTTCCATACTACATGTGTGCCATGATCGTTCCCCCACTATCTAGATTATTCCTTTTCTCATTTAATCTCTGTACTTCTCCCTACACAGACACCATCAAAATACCCTTTCCAAGTATCAGTAGGGAAGTGAGACATATCACATCTAACTTTTATAATCAAATGTTCTCACATGATATGTCAAGAGATCCCTATTTAATGAAAAGCTAGGTGTTACTGTTTAGCCCATAGAGGGAAATATGAGCTGTAAATTATTACTATATATGTACATATATATAAATATATAGGTATAGGTATACAGAGAAAGAAAGAGGGAGAGTGAAAACAAGAGAAAGAGTGAGAGAGGAGAGAGGGAGAGGAGAGAGAGAGAGAGAGAGAGAGAGAGAGAGAGAGAGAGAGAGAGAGAGACAGACTGGTTTTTGTCCTCTGTTCCCTACACAAAGTTCTGGAATCTATTATAATACACTAAGTGATAAGAATACTAGGGGAATCTTTTGTTCTAATATGGGGGCTTATTGACTGTAGTTCCTAGACACAGAGCTCCTAAAAAATCTCTGGACTTTAATATCTGGAGAGTTATAATATCTTTTGTTCTAATAAAACAACTGTCTTTGGGATTCTTTAAGAATTTCAGGGTGGAGGCTTGTCATCAGAAGTCAAACCATGACTAAATTAGAATTTTCAGGAGAGAATGAACTGGAGACTGAGCTCATGAATTAAAATGCCTATCTGATAAATACCATCTATACCACTGTCATCCCATTGTTCATAGATTTACTTGAGCAGGTGCCAGTAACCTCTCCATTAGTCCCAGCCCTGAGATTTCTTTTTTTAAATATAAACACTTTTTTTAAAAAATTTATTGAATCACAGTGAGATAGTTATAAGCTTTCATGTTTGGGTTACAATCACACAATGATCAAACACCCATCCCTCCACCAATTCACATTTCCCACCACCAATATCCTCGATATACCCCCTCTTTCCCACACTCCCCCTGACTCTATGGCAAACATGATTCCACTTATTCTCTACTTTTGGGCATTATGGTTTGCAATACAGACACTGAGAGGTTATCATGTTTGGTCCTTTATCTACCTTCTGCACACATCTCCCATCCCAACCTATTCCTCCAGTCATCTTTTTCTTAGCGATTCCTTCTCTATTCCAGCTGCCTTCTCCCCTTTGCTCATGAGGCAGGCTTCCAGCTATGGAGCAATCTATCTGTCCCATGTATTTACTATCCTTAGATGTCATCCTCACGTTGTTTTATATTCCACAAATGAGTGAAGTCCTTCTAAGTTTGTCCCTCTATTTCTAACTCATTTTACTTAGCATGATACTCTCCATGTCTATCCATTTATAAGCAAAGTTCATGACTTCATCTCTCCTGACAGCTGCATAGTATTCCATTGTGTAGATGTCCCAAAATTTCTTTAACCAGTCATCTGTTCTAGGGCATTTGGGCTGTTTCCATATCTTGGCTATGTGAATATTGCTGCAATTAACATATAGGTACAGATATCATTTCTACTGTGCTTTTTTGCATCCTCAGGATATATTCCCAGAAGTGGTATTGTGGGGTCATATGGAAGCTCAATTTCTAATTTTTGAAGGACTGTCTATATTGTTTTCCAGAAAGGCTGGACTAGTGGGCATTCTCACCAACAGTGAAAGAGTGTTACTTTTTCCCCACATCCATGCCAGCACTGGTTGCTTTTGTTCTTTTGAATGTGTGCCAGTCTCTGTGGTGTGAGATATCTCATTGTTGTTTTGATTTGCATCTCCCTGATGGCTAGCGATGTGGAGCATTTTTTCACATGAATGCTTTTTGGCCTTTTGGCCATTTGTATTTCTTTTTTGAGGAAATTTCTGTTCATTTCTTCTCCCCATTTTTTGATGGGGTTGGAGGTTTTTTCTTGTACAAGTCTACTAGTGTCTTGCATATCCTGGATATTAATCCCTTATCGAATAGGTATTGGATAAATATTCTTTCCCATTCTGTGGGATCTTTATGTATTTTAGTCACTGTTTCTTTTGAAGTGCAGAAGCTTCTTAGTTTGATGTAGTCCCATTTGTTTATATTTGCTTCCACTTGCATGGTCAGTGCTCTTTCATCCTTAGAGATGTTTTTAGCTTCAATGTCATGGAGAGTTCTGCCAACATTTTCCTCCATGTACCCTATGGATTCATGTCTGATATTGAGGTCTTTAATCCACTTTGATCTGACTTTTGTGCCTGGCATTAGACAGAGGTCAGAGTTCATTTTCTTGCAGGTAGCTATCCAGTTTTCCCAGCACCACTTGTTGAAGAGGCTTTCCTTGTTCTGCTTCACATTTCTTGCTTCTTTGTCAAAGATTAAGTGGTCATATATTTGGGGGTCTGTGACAGAATATTCAACTCTATTACATTGGTCTTCAGGTCAGTTTCTAGCCCAGTAACATACTGTCTTAATCACTACTGCTTTGTATGTAGTACAGATTTACAAAGAGGTTGGGAGGTTGATGCAACCCATCTTCTTTTTTCCAAGCATTGCTTTAGCTATTTGTGGGGGTTTATTGTTCCATATGAATTTTAGGAGTGTTTTGTCTATTTCTTTGAAAAAATGTCATGGGTATTCTGATAGGGACCGCAATGAATTTGTATAGTGTTTTGGGCAGTATTGCCATTTTGATAATATTAATCCTCCCTATCCATGAGCTATAGCATAGTGGGTGGGGTGTTTGCCTTGCACTTGGCCGACCCGGCTGACCCGAGTTCAATTCCTCCACCCCTCTCAAAGAGCCCGGAAAGCTACCGAGAGTATCTCGCCAGCACCTCCATGCCTGGAAAGCTACTGGTGACGTATTCGAGAGGCCAAACACAGTAACAAGTCTCACAATGTTGCTGGACCCGCTCAAGCAAATTGATGAACAACGGGAGGACAATGACAGTGACAGTGATCCATGAGCAGGGTATGTGTCTCCATTTCCTAGTGTCTTCTTTTATTTCTTGAAGTAGTTTTTTGTAATTTTCCTTGTATATGTCCTTCACCTCTTTGGTTAAGCTGATTCTGAGGTACTTGATTTTCTGTGGTAGTATTGTGAACGGGATTTTTTTTTAATATTTATTTCTTCTCTTTCGTTATTTGTATATAAGAAAGCCATGGACTTTTGGGTGTTGATTTTGTAGCCTGCCACTTTACTAAACCGACCTATTTTTTCTAGGAGCTCTTCTGCAAAATCTTTAAGATTTTCTAATTATAGTATCATATCATCTACAAATAGTGATAATTTGAACCTCTTCCTTTCCTATCTGTATTGCCTTGATATCTTTCTCTTGCCTAACTGCAATGGCCAGGACTTCCAGTCCTATATTGAATAGGAGTCCATCCCTGAGACTTAGTCTTTCGCAATGCTGCCGCATTGGAGGCTCTTTCAGGGTCAGGGGAATGATACCCATTATTGTTACTGTTTCTGGCATATTGAATATGCCACGAGTAGCTTGCCATGCTGGTGGGGTACCCTCGGTAGCTTGCCAGGCTCTCTGAGAGGCATATATATATATATTTCCCTCTATGATTTATTGCCTACTGTCTAAATACCATAATAATCCCAAAAGTGAAAGCATAGGAGAGGCTGTGGGTTAACGAGCATATCCACGTGTGCAATGGATGATATACCCACTGCAGGACGAGTAGCTTCTTTTCTTAGGCCCCTTTTCAATCTTCTTCTTCTTTTTTTTTTTTTTGCTTTTGGGGTCACACCCATCTTTCCTCAGGGGTTATTTCCGGTTCTGCACTCAAGAATTATTCCTAGCAGTGCTTGGGGGACCATATGGGATGCTGGGAATGAAATCTGGGTCTGCAGTGCAAGGCAAACGTCCTACCCGCTGTGCTATCACTCCAGCCCCTCCTTTTCAATCTTACCCTAAAAATATCTTCATTGGATGATTTATCTGTATCATTTATTATATCCTATAAAATTGTAAACAAAACACAAGTATTTTATTCCCTATATTCAATAAGCCTTTCTAACAAATTATCAAACCCAAAATGAGGTCATAGAAACCAGGATACATAGTGCATCAGTCAGAAGTATGTGACAATCTGCATTTACAGTTAACATCTGCAGTGAAGGCGGGTTTATAGGACAGAGACTTTAATTTGTGGGATCGGACAAGACCCAGTGTTTTAAGTGGAATGTGTTCATACTGGAAAAAAAATACAAAGGAGTATGTTTTTTCAACTTAGAAGGAAGTTAAGTTATACATCTTCAATAAAAGTTTGTTCTTGCAATATCTATTTGACTACAGAAGGCCCAGCCAGAAGAATACCATATGCCACTGTCTTAAAACTCCAAACTCAGCAAATTTCCTGGCAGTCAACCACAATAGCCATCTCCCTGGCAAGCTGATGCCAAGATGGTCTAATAGGTGCTTCCTGTCAGAATTCTTCATGCCGTTTAATCATGGTACTTTGTTTTCTTGCTGTGTTATTCTCCTTAGTCTGCAAAGCAACTTGGAATTCTCAAGAGAAAACTAGAAATCAAACTAAAAGGACTTCTAAAAAGTGGTGAATGCTGAGCTATTCAACCACTGATGATTATCTTATTTAAACAGATATTACTAAAACTTTTCCTGGCTATCATTGTAATATCATTAAAATTATCCTCAATTTTTTAAATGATGACAACTATGATTTTAGGTATTAGTAGTTTATAAAAATGAAAATAAAGTGGTTGATTTCTTAAGCTGGTTTGACCTCCATAAATTAAATTATTAATGCAAGAGAATGCAACTGTCCAGACTATGTGGCAACCATCTGATTGATTTGCTTGAGATGAAAAATAGCCATAAAATGTGATAGTTTACATAGTTTACAATGATTCCAGGACCTCAGAGGAGTCCCAATACTAGGCATCCATGCCAATTTCTCCCTTAAAGACATTTCTTTTGGTCAGTTTTTTCCTTAAAGATTCTCAAATTCTGATGTTGATATGCCAAAAAATTACCTTGATTCACAAAAGTGTTATGATGAGGGAAAGAAAAAAATCTAAATATTATTTGTAGGCTCCAGTTTGTGAGGCTAACAAGCAGATATAGTCAAATTGTGTTGAGCACAGTCAGAATTGAATTAACACAGTTGAGTTTTGAGGAAAATTAACTGAGAGAAGTCAAAAGGAACTTTTGGGGATGATATAATATACTATCATATTCTGATTTGGTTTAATCAACACATAAATTTGCATTATTTTTCCATTGTGAATTATTTTTAAAAGAATTTATTGTTCATCTGGTTAGAAATACATTTATCTTGAAACCAACATTCTGATTCAGGAGATTTGAGAGAAAAAAATCCCAGAATTCTCCATTTGTTCTTTAATGAAATAATTCTTTAGGTTTACCTATTTCCTTCAACACATTGAAGTCAGGTTAAATGTTCTCTGACTGCATTTATTTTCTTGACCATATTAAAAGTGTTCCTATCTCATGCCTCTAAGTGTGGCCTGGAGTATAAGTTCTCATAAGAGCCACTTCAGAAAGTGAATCGCAATTTTGATGATTGACACAAGAGATGCTACATCACCTAGTCTTTAAGTTTGTATCTAGTAAATTGGTCGACTTTTGACTTTTTAGCAGTCACAGAAAATGGCATCACTTTGAATTTTAAAATATGTGTAAATATTATTATAGCACTGCACAGTCGCACTGTCCTCCCGTTGTTCATCAATTTGCTTGAGCGGGCCCAGTAATGTCTCCATTGTGAGATTTGTTACTGTGTTTGGCATATTGAATACGTCATGGGTAGTTTGCCAGGCTTTGCCATGTGGGCGAGATACTCTTGGTAGCTTGCCAGGGGCGGAGAAATCAAATCCGGGTCTGCCAGGTCGGCCGTGTGCAAGACAATTGCCCTACTCGCTGGGCTATCGCTTATTATTTCTTTTTCTCCACACCTCAGTATATTAACAAATTGTAAAGAAAACATTAAAATTTGAGCTGAATAGAGTCAAAGTGATAGTATAGTGGGTAAGGTATTTGCCTTGCACTTTGTTGTCCTGCATCCCATATGGTCCCATGAGCATTACCAAGAGTGATTCTTAAGTGTAGAAGCAGGAGTTACTCCTGAGCAGTGCCTGATCTGGTCAATAAATAAATAAAATTGAGCTGTATAATGAGATAATTATATTTTTATTTTTTAAAAATCTTAGTCTATAAAATAAATTGTTACATATTTTAGAAAAATAAGAAGTTATTTCAGAGTTATTCAAATTTAAGTTTACAAAAATAAACATTATGACTTACTCTGTAAAAAACAATTAATTTTTATACATATTTAATATTCAAGAGCTATTTCAACATAAAAGCCATTGAATTTAACCAAATGATAAAAGTATGGCTTTTAAAAAGTTTTAAAAAGGGGTATTTTGTTTGTTTGTTTGTTTAGAGAGGGTTGTTAGAGGGAAAGCACAGCAGGTAAACCCCCATCTTGCATGTGGTTGACCCAGGTTCAATCACCAACACCCCATCTGCTCCCCCAAGAATGATCTTTGAGCACACAACCAGAAGGAAACCATGAACACCACCTGTTGTGGATCAAAAAACAAAACAAAACAAAAAAGTATTAAAATTGGCAACTTTGGGAATCTTTCACAATCCTGGCAGGTGTGATCCTGAGCATGGAGCTAAGAAGTAAGCCCCTGGGCACTGCTGGATGTGGTGGATGTGGTTCAAAACAAAAGAAAAATGACAACATTTAAACCTAAATTTGACTATTTCTTCACATTTGCAGAATGTAGGAGGCAATGAGTATATTCTAACAGAGTCTCAAACTATTTTAAGTGGATTTTTCCATTTAAATTCTTTACCCCACCCCAATATGAACCTTACACAAATGCAAGTAATGGAAATAATAGAAAAAATAAATAAAACAAAATTGAGAATAATGAAGCTAAGATGGATTACTTGAAAAAAGCAGCGTTAATAAATTTATACCATTTATACAAAGAAATGATATTTGTTTACCCTTTTTTGGCTTTTTGGATCACACCACGTGATATTCAGGGTCACTCTTGGCTCTGCATTCAGGAACTCACTTAAGGCAGTGCTCGAGGAACCATTTGGAATGCCAACGATCAAATCTGGGTTTGCTGGTTGGAAAGCAAATGTCGTACACACTATACTATCACTCTGGTCCTATTTACATTTTTTGTCTTCATTAATGTGGCTAATGCAGCCAACATGGCCGACCCGAGTTCGATTCCTCCGCCCCTCTCAGAGAGCCCGGCAAGCTACCGAGAGTATCTCGCCCGCACGGCAGAGCCTGGCAAGCTCCCTGTGACGTATTTAATATGCCAAACACAGTAACAACAAAGTCTCCAATGGAGACGTTACTGGGCCTGCTCGAGCAAAATGTGGCTAACAATACACATTATCTGGCATATATTATTACTTCCAACATTCCTCAATGCTTAGCAAATCCAAAAACCTATTCTAGAATTTCTTCCAAGTTCAAGTGTTCTTTAACTCACCACTTCCAATCAGAGCTGACGGCCACATCATTCCTTTGGTGAAAATGATTCCAAAATGGTTACCAAAATAATGGAAATTTTATTTATAAAATGGTTTGAAGAGAATTATTGGAAGAAAATATAACATGACACATTAGAAATGATTCTTTCACTGCAATAATTGCATTGACAGGATGTCTATTGTGACTACTTTGGAATCTAATAAAGGTTTGAAACTTCAAAATAGACATAAATAGTAAAGTATAGTCACTTTCCATCCATTTCAGCTCTAGCACAGAAGCAGCTAATATTCCCTCTTCTATCAACCCAATTGGAGGCAGCTGTTTCTAAAGCAGTATACGCAGAGCTTATTGGAGCCAGGGTATAGGGGAAGTGGGGAGATTTAAAAAAAAAAACCTTCTCTCTAGCAAAAAAACTGTGCCTGAATTGTTGATTGCTGCATCTAATAATAGTGGTATTAAAAAAAAGAGAGAGGGGTGGTGGTCATTGTAGTTGCATTTGTCCCCATGTTTATGGATTTATCCCTAGAGCTAAAATTACTTATAGGGAATCTTAAAATCTAACACTATTTCCCTTGTTCTTAATTTTTTTTTCCTATTTGCTCAAGCTAAACACTAAAAGCTAAGCCATTCAAAAGCCACTAAGAATATGGAAGAAATTACAGAATCAATACACATGCCCAGGTAACAATACAAATTCAAAAAGACATAAGTAGATTTCAGGTTTACATGTCACGGATGATACTCAGGACAAAAACATCCCTAAATTAAAGTAACAAAAACAAAACAGAAAACTCCTGGAAGGAGGAACACATACTCAATTTTCAACAACAACAATAACAACAACAAAACAACATAAAGTACATAAAAAACAGGAAAATATAGTCTATTGAAAGAAGATGAATTTCACTGAACAAGGGTGGTCAGTTTATTACACAAAAATTTCAAATATATTCAAGAACTCTGGTCAGTCACAGCAAGGCAAGTCCTTTCCCCTCTGCACTATTCCCTCAGCCCCCTGTGCTCTGATCCAAACCCGTTTCTTTGGCCCTTGCCATCAGAAGTGTGTGTGGGACCATTTCGTACTGGGACTTCATGGCTGTCTTGGCTTCTCTGCCTGTTCCCCGCCCAACCCCTTCCTTCCCCACCCTCACCCTTTTCTCCTTCTGGAATCTTCACCTAAATTAAAGGCAGGACCATGAATTCCGACAGGCAAGCCTGCTGGCAGTCCGCATGCGTGCCCTTGTCTCCCTGACTCTGCAGAAGCATCACGTTTACTCAGTCCTCAGCGCCCCACCCCCTTGTCTTGGCTTTTGTTTTTTTTGCAGCTGTTGACTCCCTGGACCTCCACCCAGCTCCCCCACCTTCCAGTAGCTAGACAGTTACACCCACCAACTGCTGTGTAATCCCATCAACGGCCAGGATCCAGAGACTCTAAAACCAAGCTTCTGGAAGAGAACAAGGCAGAGTCTCCTGCCCCTGTGCCTGGCTGTCCTCGCTGGGGCCCCTTGGAGGAGGGTGGATTGAGTTTCCCTCTCCACCCTGAGCAGAGCCCCGACAGCTGAAGACCTCAGGATCCAGAGACTCTAAAGCCAAGCTCCAGGAAGTGCAAGGCCGCATTCGGGGCTGCACGACCTCTTATTCTCCAATTCTCACTCTCAGAGAACCCGGCAGACTACTGAGAGTATCATACCCGCCTATATGCCTGACTAGGAACACATGTAAAGGTGATTAGAGGCTGCCCTAAAAGCTTCCATCCCTTTCGGAGAGCCTGGAAAGCTACCGAGAGTATCCCACCCACATAGCAGAGCCTGACAAGCTACCCGTGGCATATTCGATATGTCAAAAACAGTAACAATGAAGTATAAAGTTTAAATAAGACAATGGCAAATTTTAGCAGATGAAAGAATAGTGAACCTAAATGTGAATTAAGAGTAATTATTGGTGATAAGGATCAGAAGAGGTAAAGGTGGAGAAGGAGAAGGAAGAGGAGACACATAATTAGAACCTAAGAGACCAAAGAAGATCATAAAATGCACCAGATTATGCAGCATAGGAATCCTAGGGAGAGGGGGTGTAAATAAGTGGAGAATTTTTTTAATAATGATATCACTATCACTATCACCCTGTTGTTCTTCAATTCACTCGAGCGGGCCCAGTAACCTCTCCATTAGTCCCTGTCACGTGCAAGTGTAGCCCGATGACATATTGGGGGCTCCTTCAGGGTCAGGGGAATGAAGACCATTCATTGTTACTGTTTTTGACATATCGAGTATGCCACGGGTAGCTTGTCAGGCTCTGCTATGTGGGCGGGATACTCTCGGTAGCTTGCCAGGCTCTCCGAAAGGGATGGAAGCTTTTAGGGCAGCCTCTAATCACCTTTACATGTGTTCCTAGTCAGGCATATAGGCGGGTATGATACTCTCAGTAGTCTGCCGGGTTCTCTGAGAGTGAGAACTAGAGAATAAGAGGTCCAGGAGCTTGGTTTTAGAGTCTCTGGATGGCCATTGATGGGGTTACATGGCAATTGGTGGGTGTAACTGTCTAGCTACTGGAAGGTGGGGGAGCTGGGTGGAGGAGGCCCAGTCCTGAACCAAGCAGACCTGGAGATCTCAGCCTGGTCCAGCACACCTGGATTCCTCTGCTGGCTCCTCATCCAAGCGTGTGGAGAGTAGTTTCAGCATGGCTTTGGCTGGGTCCCAGAAGTCTTCAGCTGTCGGGGCTCTGCTCGGGGCGGAGAGGGAAACTCAACCCACCCTCCTCCAAGAGGCCCTGGTGAGGACAGCCAGGCATGGGGGCAGGAGACTCTGCCTTGTTCTCTTCTGGGAGTTTGATTTTATATAATAATGATAGAAATACCAAAATTAAAATATCAATATTCAAGAAACAAGCAATCCACAAAAGATGAAACTAAAGAACCAGGCTAAGTCATGAAATCAGTAAAACAGAACTCACGCATCATATAGAAAGACTTCACTATAAGAAATTTTCAGGGCCAGAGAAAGAGGAGTCATCCTCAAGCCCAGAACCAGGATTAAGCCCTGAGCACTACTGTGTGTGGCCACAAAACAAAGCAAAACAAAAAGAAGAGCAAATTTCTCATCAGAAATTTTGGAAACTAGGAGAAAGTGGATGACTATATTCAAAACACTACAGGAAAATACTGTAAGTCAAGAATTCATTATCTAACAAACCTTTCAAAAGATGAGGAAGAAATTTCTGAAATCGTAGGAAAAACATAGGAAAAGCTATTATTACCATTATCCTGCAAGAAATGAAAGAGAAGAGAAGTAACTGCCATAGAGTTAGGTGGGTGGCGGGGCGTGTTTTGGAGGGTGGGAGGGAAACTGGGGACTTTGGTGCTGAGAAGTTACACTGATGGAGTGATGAGTGTTGGAATGTCATATGACTGAAACCCAGTAATGAACAGCTTTGTAATGCTCTATTTTACGGTGACTCAATAAAAATAAAATACTGAATTTTTTTAAAAAAGAAGATGCATGAAGCAATTTTGCTGAACTGCTAAATAGTGTGTAACTTCTTTTATGTTTTATAGGTTATTCTAAATCTTTGTTATTTTTTGTTCTTTTTGTATTTGGGCCACACCCAGCAGTGCTCAGAGCTTACTCTTGGCTCTGCACACAGGAATCATTTCTGGTGGTCTGGGAACCAGCAGCAGATGCAATACTGAGGATCAAACCCAGTTCAGGCCTTGAGCAATCCTACCCACTCTACTATTGTTGCACTCCAAATTCTTTGTCATTTAAATAGCTTAAAGTTATACATTAAAAAGGAGCACATGAAAATGATGCATAAGAATGTAATACATATGTAATACATTTTGGTTCCTCTTTCTGACCACACCTAGAAGTGCTCAGGAATAATTTTTGGCCCTGTGCTCAAGGGTCATTCCTGATAATTCTTGGGGAACTATATGTGGTATATATGTTATGGGGATCAATCTGGGGTGGCCACATGAGAAGCAAGTGTCTTAACCCCTGTACTATCTCTCTATCCCCTAAATCAACACATTTGAAAAATAACATCAGTATTGTCAAGATTTGGGTTTCTAACATGGTATTTCATTTTCTGAATAATTTAAGAAGTCACTGCTTTAAAAAAAAATCAATGGCTTATATTTTGGACATACATGCAATTCTTTACTGTAACAGAAAGACATGTGGATGGAGCTATTAAAGAAGAAATGATTTGTTTATTTTATTTTGTTTTGTTTTGTTTTATAAATTGAATTTATTTATTTTTATTTATTAAATTAGTGAAACACCAGGAGATACAGTTGTAGACTTACAAATTTCTGTGCTTGAGTTTCAATTATACAATGTATACAATGTTCAAGTACCCAGGAGGGGGAGTGGGAAGAGGAGGGATGGGAAGAGGAGGGGGAGGAGGAGGAGAGAGAGGGGGAGGAGGGGGAGTGGGAGGGGGAGAAGGGGGAGCAGGACAAGGAGGGAGGGAAGGAGGAGGGGAAAAAATAAGCAATCATTGAAATAGGGGAATAACAAATGCCCAAAGGCAACAGAAACTGAGAATGTGTCTTCAGTAGGCTTACTGTAGTGGTAAGGAGGGTGGTTAGAACTCCTGGAACAGTGGTGGATGGAAGCAGACACTGGATGGAGGATGTGGAGCTGGAGTAGTTCATGTATAAAATCCTACTAAAACACTTTGCAGGCCACCATCCACAAATGTTCTAAAATTTTTAATAAATAAGGAGAGCATAGAGTTTTCCTATGTTATGGCTAATAAAACAGTTTATATTTGGGTTATATGATTAGGCGAGGGTCACACCCACCAACTGGCCCCCTGGCGCTGTGTAATCCCATCAACGGCCAAGACTCAGAGACTATAAAACACAGCTCCCGGAAGAGAACAGTGCAGTCTCCTGCCCCCGCACCTGGCTGTCCTCGCCGGGGCCCCTTGGAGGGGAGTGGGTTGAGCTTTCCTCCCTGCCCCAACCAGGGCTCCAGCAGCCAAAGACCTCCAGAACCAGCCACCACCATGCTGAGACCACTCTCCGCACACATGAAGGTACCGGCAGAGGAACAAAGGCAAGCAGGTCCCGGGGATGAGATCTCCAAGCCTACTCGGATTGGGGCTGAGCATCCTCCACCCAGATCCTCCGAATTCCAGTAGGCGGGGGTCACACCCACCACCTGGCCCCCTGGCGCCGTGTAATCCCATCAACGGCCAAGACTCAGAGACTATAAAACACAGCACCCAGAAACGCGTGGCCACGGCATCTTATTATGACATCTTATTATCTCATTCCTACTTTGGACAAACTGGCAGGCTACCGAATGTAACCTGGCCACACGGCAGAGTCTGGCAAACTCCCCGCGGCGTACCCAATATGCCAAATACCAGTAACAATGATGGGTCTCATTCTCCTAAAGAGCCTTGAATACAGCACTTTCTTAAAAATCTCAGGGCTAGGATGAAGGAGATGTTACTGGGGCCTGCTCGAGGCAATCGACGAATAACAGGATGGTCGTGATTCGTGATTCATGATACGATTAAAGCATAACTTTAATGACAAGAATGATTACAACTTTCCACATTGAAGTGAAGAATGACTACAACCTGGAAATTTCAAGACAAAAGAAAAGCTATAAGATTTATTAAAAACTCATAGGAATATAGTAGTAATTCTTTTGAGAAATTATTTTAACACGAAATAGACTGAACTATCATCAAAAGACAAAGATTAGCAGAATTGATAATAAAAGATGATGCATAGAATCCAAGCTATAATCGACTTAAAGACACAAAATGTTGAAAATAAAGGATAGAAAAAGCTATTTCATGTAAATATTACCAACAGTAACCAAAGGTTGTTATACTAATAGATAAAAAGTGTTAAAATTAAAAAAAACTTACATTGAAAGGTGGCTCTATATTAATATAGAATTAAATATAGCAATAAGAGATAACTATAAACAAATTCCTAATGGTAAAATATACGAGGTTAAAATTTATGTAATTGAAAGGAAAAATAAGTAATTATAAATGACAGCTGGAGTTTTCAGCATTTCTCTTGTAATAAGGATAAAACATCCAGAAAGCAGATAAGTAAGAAAACAAATTTTACAAAGTATAGTAAACCAACTAGACATAAAAGACATATGCAAAACAAATAACAGAATACAAATTGTTCTTAAGTACACATGATACATTTTGAGAACTAGACATTATACTAGGACATAAATTCAGTCTCAATAGATTTTTTCAAAGATGATATATTAAGGTAATTTTTCCAACCAAAATGGGATAAAGTTATAAATCAATAATGGGGGGGGGAGGACTAGAAAATGCACCAGTTAGTGGAAATTAAACAAAACGCTGTCTAACAATCATTTGATTAAAAAAGAAATCAAGGATGAGAGAATGATCAAAGAATGGAACACATGTTGTTCAGACATGGGGCGCCAAGTTTCATTTGTGGATACTCACTCATCCATCCAGCACTGCTGCACCCAAGTTGCACATCACTGAGTCCAAACACTGAGCTCTCAGGCCCACCGTACTCAGAAAAAGTATCGCCTGGAGTAATTACAGACCTCTGCACACTGATGAGAAGCCCCCTCCCTTAACCACCCCTTCCTCCACCCCAAATACAAGAAAAGCTACAAGTAAAAATTTGAAAGTATTTAGAAACCAATGAAAATAAAACAGAAAGTACCATAATTTACAGGACACAGCAAAAAATAAAAAATTTTTAAAAGATACGTGTGTATCTATTAGCACTTAAACTAGGGAACAACAAGGAAAAAAGAGATCTGAAGAGTCATCTGTCACTGAACAGTTCAGGTATTAAGTCCCTGGGTTTGAAACTCGGCACAGGAAAGAAGGAAGAGAATTTCAAATAAAAAACCTAACTTTTAGGGCAAGGGACTAGTAAAAGAACAAACTAAACCCAAAACTTCCAGAAAAGAGGATATAATGAATGTTAGGGCATAAAAATATGTATAAAAAAAGATAAAGTTGGTTCTCAGAAAAGGTCTGGCTGTGACTGTCCTCCTATTGTTCATCGATTTTCTTGAGCAGGTCCAGTAACGTCTCCATTGGAGACTGTGTTGTTACTGTGTTTGGCATATCGAATACATCATGGGTAGCTTGGCAGGCTTTGCCAGGCGGGTGAGATACTCTCGGTAGCTTGCCGGGCTCTCCAGGAGGGGTGGAGGAATCGAACTCGGGTCGGCCATGTTAGCTGTGTGCAAGGCAGACAACCTACCCCCTGTGCTCCAGCCCCTCAGAAAAGGTCTGTAAAGTTAATACTGAATTACTAAATCCTAAATTAAGAGGTAGCATTCATAACAATTTTACAGAAATAAATATAATTGTAAGAAAGTCCCATGAAAATTTGGATTTAAAAAAATTGTATGTTAGATGAAACGAACAAATCCTTAGAAGCACAAAAACTATGAAAATTAATCCTGAACAAAAACTACAAAAAATGTGAGAAGACCTATAACTGGTAAGGAAATTGAATGATAATATTCTGTAAAAAAAGAAGTCTGAAACCTAATAAATTCACTGGTGAATTCTACCTGACGTTTAAAGTAGGGCTGAACTGAAACCTTTCAAATATATCCAAAAATTGAAGAGAAAAGAACACTTTCTAACTAGTTCACTGGTGCCAAAAAGGCACTAACAAAGACCCCAATGATTCCACTTAAAGACATTGATAGAGACTAGAAAGATAGCTGAAGTGGTAGAGCAAGCCTGCCACATAAGATGTTCTCAGTTCAATTCCCAGCACTTCATGGCCCTCCAAGCCCCACTGTTTTGTTTGTTTGGATTTTAGCCAAACTCAGCGTTGCTCAGAGGTTACTCCTGTCTCTGCACTGAGTATTATTCCTTTTGATGTTTAGGAGACTATAAGAGATGACAGGGATTAAACCCAGGTAGGCTGTGTGAAAAGGCAAGAACCCTCCCTGGTGTACTATCGCTCCAGACCCAAGCGCCACTGGTTTTATAAAAAGTGCATTGATGAGACCAGAGAGATAACATATGGGTTACATAAGGTGTTTGCTTTGCATGCTATGGAAGCCACTTTGATCCCTGCACTATATGGTGGTTGCCTGAGCATGATCACAAGTGATCCCTGAGCAGAGAGTCATAAGCAGTCCTCAGAACCACTGGGAGAACCAACCTCCCAAATAATTATTACATTAAATTTGAAAGAAAATTGGTATAAAATCCTCAATAAAAGTGATTAAAATCAACCATTTTGTGAAAGCTGATCACTATGACTCAAGTGTAGTTTATTTCTGTAAGGTAATAATGACTTAACATACCAAAACTGATTACTGTAATGAATTACATTCACAGAATAAAGTGGTAGAAATTATAATATCAATTGATGCAGGAATAAAAAGCATTAGACAACAGTGAACATATTTTTATGATAAAAACACTGAATAAACTATGAATAGAATGAAATTGCCTCAATATAATAAAGACCAATATATTTAAAAAGAAACAAAAAAAAACAGCAGAAGATATTGAGAAATATGAAGCCTGAAAGCTTTTCCTGTGAAAATCCAGAACAAATCAAGTGTACCTACTTTGGCCACTTCTATGTAAAGCAGCTACAACCAAGACAGGACTGAAAGTCCTGGCAAGAACCATTAGGGAAACAAAAGCAAAAAGAGTAAATCCAAACTGGTAAGAGACAAGAAATATGATTTCTATTCACAAATAATATATTCTTATAAGTAGAGAAAACTGAGAATTTTACAAACACACACAGACACACACACGATGTTATTTTTAACTACTTAATAAATTTGTCAAATTAACAGGATACAATATCAATGAACTATGTCTATACATTATGAATGAACAATAAAAATATAAATTAAGAGAGCCCATTTCTAATGATATCAAAAAGATTAACATAGCTAAGAATTAATTTAACCCGGGCTGGAGTGATAGTACAGCAGGTAGCGTGTTTGCCTTGCTACGCAGCCCACCCAGGTTTGATTCCCAGAATCCTATATGGTCCCCTCAGCACCACCAGCAGTAATTCCTGAATGAAAAGCCAGGAGTAACCCTTGTACATTGCAAAATGTGACCCAAGAAGAAAAAAAAAAGAATTAATTTAACCAAGTAGGTGAAATGAAACTTGCACATAAAACCTTGTTGAATAAAAACAAAGTGGATAATTAAAAAAATATATTTCCTGGTTTAATGAAAATCCCACCAAATTCTACTTTTCTTGGAAATATAACCCCCATCCTATAATACACATAGAATTTCAAATGACCCTAGATAGCTAAAATAATTCTCAAATACTACTAAAATACCTAGAGAATTCACTTTTTCTGATTTCAAAATTCACCATAAAGTTAAAGCAACCAAAGCAGTGTGGTACTGATATAATAACATACCTAAATAAATAGATTATAATTTTAAAATTCAGAAATTATTCCTTGCATATATAATAAAATTGTTTTAATTAGAATTTCATTAAAAGACAGTATTTTCAATAAATATTGAAAATGTATATTATGTACAAAAGAATAAATGTGAAGTTTTACTTAACACCACAAAGAAAAACTAACTCAAAATAGATAAATGACATAAAGCTTTACAATAGAATGAATTTTTAGGAATGAATTTTTTAGTTATAACGGCAAAGGCACAAGTAACACAGTAAAAGTAGGACAGCACTGTAACACTTCCTCCTATTGTTCATCAATTTGCTCGAGTGGGCCCAGTAATATCTCTTGTGAGACTTGTTGTTATAATGCACAAAAAATATTTAAATTGATGAATACTGCCATCAATTAAAATGTACTTTGAGAATAGAAGAAAATGATGGCAAATCATATATCTATTAAGGGGCTAATATCTAGACTATATTAATAGTTATTTTACATGTGCATATATATAAACTTACACATAAAAAGATGCTCATCATCACAATTATTAAGGAAAAGTAAATCAAAACTACTAGATGATACCATCTAATACTCAAAGGATAGGTGATAATACAGCAAACAATAAATGTTGGAAAAGATGTAGAAAAGCAAAGCACAATTGGTGGGAATGTAAAATGATATAACTAGTATAGAAAATAGTATGGTGGTTCAAGACAAATTTTTTTAAATATTTGACATATGAACCATCAGCATCACATCTGCGAGTATAAGCCAAAGAACTCAAATTTTTAAAGATGTCTAAAGTGTGTATTTCACATCCAGTTTTCAGTGCATCCTTATTTTTAAATGAGAGCTAATCATTGGAGCAAACATGTATCCACCAGTGGATTAATCGATAAACAAAGGGGTATGAAAAAGGAAGAAAATTAGAATATGCTGCAAACTGGACAAACTGTAAAAGCATTACACTAAATGAAATGACCTATTCACAGAAATAATACTGTGTGACTTCACGTATATCAGATACTAATAATAGTCAAAATCACAGAGATAGAAACGTGAAATGATAGTCGCTGAGGTCTGTGGGGAGGTCAGAGATAGAAAAATGATAGTCGCTGAGGTCTGTGGGGAGGTATTGTTGAACGGTTATAGAGTCTTAGTTTCACACAGTCAACAGCCTCTGGGAATGGTTGTAGTGAAGGGTTTCACAACAATGTGAATGTACCTAATACCACTGAGTTGTATACTATGTACAGATATGTAACATAATAAATCCTGTGTTATATGTTAGTATTACAACATTAAGACCATGTAGATACCTCAAATCACTGGAGCTACACCTTTAATGTCCAACACTGCACCAAGCACCTTCGGGCTTAGCTTTGATGGCCCCAACATACTCCTAGAGGTGACCCTGTGGCCCCAAGTAGTAGTGGGACCAAATAAGACAGGAGTACTGAGTCCAGGTCCAAGGAATAAGTAGTCATGCTAGCCAGCCAGGCTGACATTCCAAATGAAGCTGAGGGTTGTGTCCGTAATATCAAGAACTCCAAAGCATCTAGAAATATCCAATTATTTATGCACATAAATTGATATGTAAATGATGAGCCAACACTTGAGCATATAACATAAAATCCCTTGCTTGTACTATTCGTGTTTAAGCTATGCTTAGAGTTTTGATTTTTTGATTACTATCTCCAGTTGAAGGAATAAAAATGTACAGACATAAGGGTCTCAGAGACAGGGCAGTAGCGGTCAAGGCATTTGCTTTGACTGTTGCCTACCAGTACAATCCCCAGCACTGCAGACTGTCTCCCAACCCAAGATGACAGGAGACATCCCTGAGCAGTTAGGTGTGGCCCAAACACCCCATCCCCATGTGTAGACACAACTAAACCCAACCCAAATCTATTTCCTCTTTCCACTCTCCAGGAAAAAGAAGAAAGAAAAGAAATAAGATTCTGACATCTGTGCGATTTGAACATGTTAGTATCTCGATATAGTGCACCGTGGGCTTCCTGATCTTGCCATAAAACTTTTCTCTTTCCAAAATTGTAGCACAAATTGTTGGGAGCTGGAGCAATAGCACAGCAGGTAGGGCATTTGCTCAGCACAAAGCTAATCCAGGTTCAATTCCCAGCATCCCAAATAGTCCCCTGAGCTCTACCAGGGGTAATTCCTGAGTACAGACCCAGAATAAACCCCTGAGCATCTCTGAGTGTGACCCAAAAAGAAAACAAAAATTGTAGCACTGTCCTCCCATTGTTCATGAATTTGCTTGAGCAGGCACCAGTAATGTCTCCATTGTGAGACTTGTTACTGTTTTTGGCATATCGAATATGCCATGGGGAGCTTGCCAGGCTCTGCTGTGCAGGCGAGATACTCTCGGTAGCTTGCTCGGCTCTCCAAGAGGGGTGGAGGAATCACACCTGCTGCATGCAAGGCAAACACCCTTCCCGCTGTGCTATGCTCCAGCCTTCCAAAATTGTATCTTGCTATAAATGTAAAGTATTCTGAACAGGTGTGTTGGTGATCACAGCGGGCAGTCCAAGGAGGCCATAACAAGCCCTGATTCAAACTCATGGGACCTGGCGGAGGTGGGAGGTTGGGGCTGAGGGGGACACATGCAGTGCAAGGTGAGGCGCTGAGACATGAAGGTCAGCAGGAGCCCAGCTCCACTTCACCGCCGTAAGTCCCTTCTCCAACCCACCGTAGTTCAGAACCAAAATGCGTCACTCACATGGAAGGGCTAGGAGCCATGGCCCACTTGAGTAGAAGGTACTTCGGTTGTAGGACCACATTCTCCAGGGGGCAGACCACCTCCTCGGTGTTCACAGATGACATCACAGCTCTGTGCCCCCAGCAGCCCTGAACATCAAGGTCGGCCAGGACATGAGACCCTGTGCCAGGGCATGCGGTCGGAGCCCTGAACTCCAGGTTTGATTCCTCTGCAAGATAAAATAACTCAGAGAGTTAAGACACTTGTGTTTCAACAGAATATCTCTTTCTCCTCTTAGTCAAGGTATTTACATTTTTTTCCTATTAAAAGATGGCTATAAAAAGATACCCTCGGACTGGAGCAATAGTACAGTGGGTAGGGCGTTTGCCTTGCAGGCGGCTGACCGGGTTCGATTCCCAGCATCTCATATGGTCCCCTGAGCACCATCAGGAGTAATTCCTGAATGCAGATGCAAGAGTAACCCCTGTGCATCCCCTGGTGTGACCCAAAAATCAAAAAAAAATAAAAAGAAAAAAGAAAAACCCTCTAAGAGGGCCATCGACATAGCTAAGGGGCTGGAGCAACTGCCCTGCATGCTGAAGGCCCTGGTCGGCTTCCTGAACACTGTATGCCTTCAAAGCACTGCCACCTGGAGTAGCAAGACTTGAAAGCTCTCACAGACAGGCTGAGCATGGGGGGAGGCCGGGGCAGGGAGTATGGAATTCAGGCCCCTTTTGGTGCAGTCTGAGAGCTTCCATGTCAAAAACAAAAAAAAAAATAAATAAAATGAAATAAAGATTTTTTAAAAAATTCTATGCATGTATCTAAATGAGCAAATTAATTTCTTTTCTAGTACAGAAAGTAAGAGAGATTAAGTTCATGTTCACCCCCAGGCAGTATTACCAAATATCAAAGTTGTTATTTAAATCCATCTTTTGTTTGCTAATTGCTAAGGTAATGTAGTATGAGGAAATCAAAATTTTCTATGGAAAGGAAATGGAGATAGTCAACCTAGGTCAGACCCACTTCATTTGAAATAACATTTTTCTTCTGCGATAATTCTTTGATTAAAACTTTAAAGCTACACTTCACTTCAAAAAAACTTTTTGTGCACTGGTAGTTTACCTATCCAAAAAAAGACATGAAACATGAAAGAAGGAATTAATTCTGTGACTTCCAAAATTGTAATTTCAGAATACGACCTCTCCAAGGAAACTAAAGAAATGCTTGGACAAATTGTACACATAAGTAACAAGAGAAAAGAAACGTATTATGGTTTCTTTAATGAAGGCTGTTGATTTTTGACCCAGTTTGTATCTCAATCTAAAAGTAATAGAGGATATAGAATATTTTTTGGAATGTGATAGCTTTTGAAGCATTGATAATTGTAAGAAGTGAAATATCAATAATAAGTTACACATGTTTATTTGGACTTGAATTTTTTAGTCTATCTGATCAAATATTAAGATCAAGGTATAAAGTAACTTTGAATGAGTTTAAGAAGTGGTATTATAAGGCATACTCCTTAGGTTGGATTCGTCAGTTTTCTCCAGATTTCTGACATAAGCAACTTACATATTCCAAGTAACACTTCATTCACTGCTAGAATATCTATGGGCATTTTACTTTCTCTTCTTTCTTTGTTTTGTTTATTTGCACCTATTTTAAATAACAATAATTAAAAATAAATAATTTCAAATGACTTCAGAATAGCCATCACTTTCAGCACTTTTTAAAAAAAAAGACTACAAATACATAATTTATTTTAGAATACCTATATATATTTAATTATAAATTATACATAAAAATCTAAAAAAATTAGATTTTATCTAATAATATATCAGATAGTCAGATTATAATCAGATAATCTCCTCATCTGCCATCCTCCAGAACTCAGGATGCTCCTCCCATACGGGAGTATAGAATGAGGCTCCCAGAACCATGCCACCAGACTCTGTGCCAGGCTGTGGGGCGGGTGAGAGCCCTCCCCATCCCAAGGGACCCAGCCCCCACAGCCATCCTCCACTGCCCAACCACCGCCACTCTGCAGCCCACTTTCCAGACCACAAGCGTCTGAGCAACACATTATAAGACACTTCCTACCCATTTGTGCTTCTCAGAGAATCCGGCAAGCTACCGTGAGTATCCTGCCTGCATGGGCATAGCCTGGAAAGCTCCCCGGGGCATATTCAACATGCCAAATACAGTAACGACAATAGGTCTTATTCCCCTGACTGTGAAAGAGACTCCAAACATTGGGAAAGGACGAGTAAGAAGAGGCTGCTAAAATCTCAGGGCTGGGATGAATATAGACATTACTGACACCCACTTGAGTAATTCGAAGACCAATGGGATGACAGTGATACAGTGATACATATAAAAGCTATGCTTACATGATTATAAAGGTGCCATTATTCTTGAAATAAAAACAAGTTTCAACAAAAATTTTAAGATTTATATTATGTTCTGCAGACATAAAGACATCGAACTATGTAAACATATCACTATCCAAAAAATACCTGAACTAAATATGTCCTGACAACAGTAGTTGAAGAATTTTAGCATTTTGCTGGTGCTGTTGGTGTAGTGATTTTTCACCCCCAAAGCATAAAAATTAATACTATTGTAAACCACCTTACCTGGATAATAATAAAATTTGATTTAAAACAGAAAAACCCTAAATATATGGAAAAATTTTAATAACCTGAATCAAAGAGAAAGCTTAAGGGAAACTTAGAACTATTTCCAAAAAGAATAGTTTTGAACTGGGATAAGGAGACAGCTCGGTGATGACGGGCACATGCTTCGCATATTCCAGGATCCAGAGCAAGACCGAGCACTTCCTGATGCCACCCCACCTTAAACAGCAGCTGCCGCCTTTGAGGTTCCCAGCACTGCAGGATTTTCCTTGTGCATCCTGGCACCAAAGTACCAGATCAAGTCTCCACCAGCAGGGTCTATCCCTGAGTAGCCCAGTGTGATTAGCTGAGTCTCACCAGAAATGGCCACAGGGTTGCTCAAATACTGCTTGTGAGGCCCAAAACCAAACAAAAAATAAATATTTTTAACTAAGTAAAATTTGGAGGAAAAAATACCAAAATCTGTGGGATATAACTAAAAGCAAGGTTGAAAATACGGTTAAGAGCAAGGTTACAGCTTTAGTTGCATATAGTCAAAGGGAAGAAAATCAGTATGTTAATCTTTTATCTAAAGATTCTTGATAAAAAAGAAACAAACTTAAAAAGATAAAGAAAGGCAATCTAGAGAACATTAAAACAAAAAGTTTAAAAAACAATGAATAAAAAATTGAATACTTAAATGAATTGAATTGATAAAACTTTACATAGCTGATGAAATAGAAATAAAGAAAAACTGACTATTACCAGGAATTTTAAAATGGGGATGTGATTCTTCTCCAATGGCTATCAAACAGAAAATAAGAAAATACTATGAAGAATGGTATAACAATAAGTGCAGTATCTTTTATAAAATATAAGGGGTATCTTGAAAACTACAAACTCACTTTAAATTCACAAATCAAACCTCACTTTAAAAGAAATAAATAGCGTGAATGGTCCTTTATCAAAATAAACTTAATTTCTATACATTTTCCAAAAAGAAACCTAAAAATTCAGATATGATAGGATATTTGCAATTCTATGAAAAACATTCAAGAAGTAAAAGTTCTTCAGTCTCCACCATATCGGAAATATTCAAACTCATTGTATAAGTTCAATAGCCTTATACCAAATCAGCCAGTCATTACATGGAAAAATGATTTATCAAATACAACAGTAAATAATACATCAAGTATAAGGACAGTGCATCATGAGCAAATGTTCCAGAGAGTCATTCCAAGAACACAAGTTCTATTTAATATTTAACAATCAGTACGGGAGATGTTGCTCAGTGATATCTGGCAAAGTGTGAGACTATGGATTCATTTCCTGACAATGAGAAATAAATTAAGACATGAGGTTTTTCACATTAGATTAAGAAAAGGCATGCAATCATATTATAGATGCAAATATATTGCCAAAGTATTGTAAAACTCATCATATGTTATAATAAACTTCCTATTAAACTACAAACTGTATAGAACTTCCTTTAACTATTAAAGGACTGAAAAAACCTAGGCCTCATATCTTGAGGCTATGATTCATTTGTCATTAATTTTCACTTAATTTTTAGATATATGTTTAAAGTCTTTTTAAAAAACATATGGATATCAAATTGTCTTTATTTAAAAGACATTTTTTTCACCATTGAATGATCATTGTAAATTTGTCAAATATAAGAATCGGCCTAGTTTTGGAACTTTCCATTATCAACACATGATATACTTTGCCAATCTCACAGCATCTTTGTTATATTCATGATTAACCTTAAAATAAGTAGTGTGAGTTCTCTAATCTACACTTTTATTCAGAATTACACTATGATTTCTTTTGCCTTTCTTTATAAGCTTCAGAATCATGTATCTTCTAAATATATAGATGCATATGTCAAAATGGGGATCAAACTCATCAACACAATCTACCTTTATTATCAGTATACAATGAAAAGATGTTAAATGTGGACACAAATCAAAAAATACCTATTAACAATGTCTAGGAAATAAGTTTGGTATTTGTACCAGGGCATACTACTCTGAAATAAAAATTATAAATTCTATAAAGGTAAAGGTAAAGGCCCTACCGTTGTTCATCGATTTGCTCGAGTGGGCCCAGTAACGTCTCCATTGGAGACTTTGTTGTTACTGTGTTTGGCATATCGAATACATCATGGGTGGCTTGCCAGGCTCTGCCGTGCGGGCAAGATAATCTCGGTAGCTTGCAGGGCTCTCCGAGAGGGGCGGAGGAATCGAACTCGGGTCAGCCATGTTGGCTGCGTGCAAGGCAAACGCCCTACCACTGTGCTATCGCTCCAGCCCTATAAATTATATATATATATATATATATATATATATATATATAGCATGGCTTCTTTTTCATGTAGTTATGCTGAGTGATAAAAGAAAAATTAGTTAATTCTACATTATTTAATTTATTTAAAACTCTATAAGCATAAGCTAATCAATGGTGACAGAAAGAAACAATTTTAGGGCACAGTCAGGAGCAGACAAAGAAGATGAAGATATACAAAAAAGTACAACTAAACTTTGGAGGATGATGAAAATGTTTGGTTTTTTGAGAGTTGGTGATGATTCTATGGATGCAAACATTTCAATATAGATCAGGCTGCATATTTTGTGGTTTATTAGATATCAATTATAATTTAATCACATAGGCATATTTGTATATTTATTTCACTTGGTAATGCTATATTCACCTCTAGATAATTAACAATATGAAAAATAACTACCCTTTCTCCTGCCCCACATATTTTCCCAATAGTAAATTGGATATTTCATCCGGTATAGGTCAATGTATAAAATTTTAATACCTCAATAAGTACTAGTTGTTACTCCATCTTCTCTAAACAGATTTTAATAGCACAATTAACTGAATAACCTCACATTCCTAATGAAAAACTGATCAATGTAAAAAGAATATTTCATCTGAGAAGGGAAGATCAGCATAGGAGTCATTCATATACTTTGCATGTGCAAGATCCTGAATTAGATTCCTGGCAATACATACTTTCCCACTCCCAAGAATACACCGGGTACCGCCCTGGGTATCTGAACGAGGGGCTTTGTGGCCATGATGGTCCCCAGCTCAGCTGAACCAGAGCCAACACATCATGTTGCCAGACATTGAGTGTCTTACCTGGTTAACAGAGTATTTTCCAGAGCAATATTCAGATTCCCATAGCATAGGAGCTCCCACCATAAAAGGAATATTATAAATTGTAATGATATATTATATCAGGCAGTTACAATTTTGAAGGACGGATGGTGTCTCATTCAGAGCGGTTACTTAGGACATTATAATGGCAGTGTCACATTCATCACAGCATACAGGAGACATGACACTTAAACACAATGGAAAGGTCATTAATGGAGAAAGGTTTTAAAACTGTCATCAGATCCATTAGAGTTGATCCCAGTATTTTACATAAAAATTGCCTGCTGTGAGGATAAGATATCTGAGATAAAATCATTTAAATAAAATCAAATCAAATATTTGATTGCTAGATGACATAGCTGTTAAAAGGACAGACAAATATATGTGAATAGAAGTTTGATGCATTGGAGGCAATAATGTCAAGAGACAAATTTCCTTAAGAAAATAGCCTAATTCTTCTCCTCAGTCAAAAGCAGAAGTAAAACAAAGACACATTTTTCAAAATAGACCTGAGGATTATCTATTTTGTCTCTTTTGAAAAAATATTCATCAACATCTTTATATATGGTGAACATGACCAATAATTCAATTAAGTGATGAAAATGACATTTATTATTTTTTATTTAATTTTGACATAGAAATTGTCACTAGAAAGTCATTTTAATTCATAGAATACATAAGTAGTTATCAAAATCAATATTTTTAGTTGATTTTTCTCTCCATATTTTGAGATTGACAAAGGTATGTGCTCTCACAAAAGTCCAATATAAACAGCTTATTTTACAGTGCAATTCCATGTTTTTTAAATAATGAGAATACTACCAGGAAGACATGTTTAATGCAAACTTATAAAATCTGATGTTTATCTGGAAAAAAATGGGCTTTTTGGAGTTCTGACATGAAACTTACCTAGGAAGATATGGTCAATATCAGAAAGTTATTGGAGATTTTTTCTGAGGCTACTACATTTTTTAGCACAGCGGGTAGGGCGTCTGCCTTACAAGCGGCCAACATGGCCGACCCGAGTTCGATTCCTCAGCCCCTCTCGGAGAGCCCAGCAAGCTACCGAGAGTATTCGATATGCCAGACACAGTAACAACAAAGTCTCCAATGGAGACGTTACTGGGCCCGCTCGAGCAAATCGACGATCAACGGGAGGGCCTTTACCTTACCTTTACTACATTTTTTACATATATATATATATATATATATATATATATATATATATCACGCATAAAGGAATCGGCAAAGGTGTCTGGGGCCCAGGGCTGAGATCTCCAAGACTGCTCAGTTCAGGACCGGGCCTTCTCTACCAAGATCTCCCATCTTCCAGTAGCTAGACAGTTACACCCACCAACTGCCGTGTAACACCATTAACAGCCAGGATCCAGAGACTATAAAACCGAGCTTCCAGAAGTACGGGGCCTCATGTGCAGCTGTGCGACCTCTTATTCTCTAGTTCTCACTCTGAGAGAACTTTTCAGACTACTGAGAGTATCCTGCACCGCATACATGCCTGACTGGGAACACCTGTAATGATAGTGATATATGATATATACGATTAGAGACTGCTCCAAAAGCCTCCATTCCTCTCTGAGAGCCAGGCAAGCTACTGAGAGTATCCTGCCCGCACAGCAGAGCCTGGCAAGCTACCCGTCGCACATTTGATATGCCAAAAACAGTAACAATGATGGTCCTCATTCCCCTGACCTTGAAAGAGCCCCCAGTATGCCACCGGGCTACACTAGCATGTGACAGGGAAAAATGGAGACCTTACTGGTGCCCGCACGAGGAAATCAATGAACAACAGGGTGATAGTGATAGTGATATATATGGGGGGTTTTTTTTTATTAGTTTTCATTAGTGAAACACCATGAGGTACAGTTGTAGACTTACAAATTTTTGTGCTTGGGTTTCGATTATACAATGATCAAATGCCCATCCCTCCACCAGTGCTCATTTTCCACCACCATGGATCCCAGTAGTCCTCCCACCCCCACCCCCCCATCTCACCCTGCCTCTGTGGCAGGGCATTCCCTTTTGTTCTTTCTCACCTTTTGGGTGTTGTGTTCTGCAAAATAGGCACTGAGTGGCAATCGTGTTCGGTCTATAGTCTACTTTCAACATGCATCTCTCATCCTAGGAGGATTCCCCAAATACCCTTTATTTGGTGCCCCCTTCTCTGTCTGAGCTGCCCTTTCCCCTAGAATGCCTGGCTGGTCTCTAAGCCATGGAGTAATCCTCCTGGTACTGATCTCAGCTATTCTTGGGTATTAGTCTCCTATTTTGTTACTTTATGTCCCACAGCTGAATGCAATCTTCTTATGTCTATCCCTCTCTTTCTGACTCATTTCACTTAGCATAATACTTTCCATGTACATACCACTTGTATGTAAATTTCATGACTTCATCTTTTCTAACAGCTACATAGAACTCCATTGTGTAGATGTACCAAAGCTTCTTTAACAAAACTGAGAGCCTTCCCTCTAAGATCAGGGATGAGACAAGAATGTCCACTCTCCCCACTGCTGTTCAATATAGTACTGGAAATACTTGCAATAGCTATTAGGCAAAGAAAAAGATATTAAGGGCATTCAGGTAGGAAAGGAAGAAATCAAGCTCTCACTATTCGCAGATGATATGATACTATACTTAGAGAACCCAATAACCTCCACCAAAAAACTCCTAGAAACAATAGACTTGTATAGTAAAGTGACAGGCTATAAAATCAATACCCAAAAGTCCATGGCTTTCCTACACACAAACAGTGAGAGAGAAGAAAGTGACATGAAAAAAACAATCCCATTCACAATTGTGCCCCAGAAAATCAAGTACCTAGGAATCAGCTTAACTAAGGAAGTAAAGGACCTGTACAAAGAAAACTACAAAACACTACTTCAGGAAATAAAAGAGGACATGAGGAAATGGAAATATATCCCCTGCTCATGGGTCGAGAGAATTAACATTGTCAAAATGGCAATACTTCCCAAAGCATTGATATATATGTTTTAAGAAGGAAGCCAGGAGAATAAAATTTTATAGAGAAAAACACTTTGGAATTGTGTGCAAAAAACATGTACTTTTGCTTAAAAGAGCAGTGTGACTGAATAAGTGGGACCAAGAGTGATCCAAAGATGTTCTTTTATGCCTGGTTCTCCCCATCTTTCATCTTGACTATAGATGGGGTGGCATAATGCATAGTCCCTTCAATTTTTCATGCACAGAAGCCCAGAAATTCCTGTATCTTTCTCCACTTTTGTAGCCAATTATGTTTCACATGCAGTATTATTCTTGAATACCTTAAATATCCATCTGTGGGGGCTGGAGCTATAGCACAGCAGATAGGGTGTTTGCCTTGCATGCAGCCAACATGGCCAACCCAGGTTCGATTCCCAGCATCCCATATGGTCCCCCGAGCACTGCCAGGAGTAATTCTTGAGTGCGTGAGCCAGGAGTAACCCCTGAGCATCACCGGGTGTGACCCAAAAAGCAAAAAAAAAAAAACAAGCAATATTCTGGGTGATTTTTGTTATTTAAGCAAAACAGAACATTCAAAGTTCTGAACTGAAATAAGAACTATATGGTTCTTTTACACCCTTCCCCTTCACTGTATTTATCCTTCTCCTAAACATTTCATCTTTCATTGTTGAGGCTCTCTTATGTAGTTTTCTTTGTTTCTTGATGAGCACAGACCATTTTAATTCTATGCCATGGAGAGTTGAGAGCTCTTGTATGCTTGGAGTCTTTCCCAAGTTTTTGACATAACCTATTAATGTAGGTGAGTTCTTCCCCTTTCTCATTTTGTGGGTCAGTAGAAATCCTCCTTGAGATAGTCAGTGGCTGTTGCTCTTTTCTCCTTTGTCCAAAACTCTAAAGGATGGTTAACTTCTAGACTGCAGGTCTGGCCCAACAGAGAAACAGGTAGACCAATTGATCTGCCCCTCTCCTCTTGAGTCTTGATGTTAGGTCTTAAGACCCAGAAAATAAAGTTGTGGATGGTTCCTGCATTCATTTTTCAAACAAGAAAAAAAAACAACTCTTAAATAGGGTGAACTCCAACTGCAGTAAATTTCCAGACATAAACCTGGCAAAGTATCTAATTAAAGAGAAAATTTTAAGCAGGCATTATACATCTTCCTTGAGACAATTTGAGTGTATAATAAAGCAAAATAGGAAGAGGAATGACCTACCATCTGACTAATTACAGCAGTCTTTAAGTAAATATCCCCTGTTTAGATCTTTGTTTCCTAATGAATTCTTTCATGTAAAATAAACCTTTTAATTTCATCTCCCTTTAAAAAATGAAGGAAATCTATCTCTGTTGGTAACATTTGTTTGGTGTGGAGTATGTTTTGCTTCTGTGTTATTCTTGTTAACAGCCCAAAGAGCCAGCTGGTGTCAGTCCAAGAGAGTGCACCAAATGAGATGACAGAATTTTCTTGACAGACCTAGTATGGATAACCAACCATCTTAATTCTATTTTAGAGTCTACAAGCAATTTCAAGAATATGACACTTTGGGAATGTAATCAGCAATACTTCATCTAAACAATTGCTAACTCGACATTTCAGGTTTATATTTTTGTGATCTGACAAAAATACAAGGTTATAAAAAAAGTTGTTAACAACCTTTTTTATCAAATAAAATTATACAGGTCTTAGACTCATGGTCATTAATTGTTCCAAATAAATTATAAACCATAGTTAATTTGATATTATTTTAATTCTTGTGGTAAAATTTTTAAAAGATGGAATTTCAGTCCTGCATTAATATTTAGTTAATAATACAAATAGTTTGATTTTTGAGTATGGCTGTTTGCATATTCTACAATAAAAGATTACACATATTTGTATCAGTTTACTTCCATTTACTGCTATGATTATTACCCTACAGTGTTCATTTAAATCATCAGCTCTAACTAGTTGTTACTGTTGTTACTGTGTCTGGCATATCCAATACTCTCGGTAGCTTGCCGGGCTCTCCGAGAGGGGTGGAGGAATCGAACTCGGGTCGGCCATGTTGGCCGCTTGTAAGGCGAACGCCCTACCCGCTGTGCTATCGCTCTAACTAGTTAACTGGTATCAAAATTTCAAGTGATGCACATACTAATTAGAAATGCAAATTCTTTCTATTTGTTCAATAAAAATTGTTTTAAATATGTAACCAAAAAATAGAAGCTTCCTGTTTTTTATATTCAGCTAAATTTTTTATTAGCTCATAGCCATTTGTAAATATATTCTGCCAATGCTGAAAATACATCTAGTTTTTTAAAGAAAGAAAACACCTGTTTGGGTCCAATTATGAATTGCAGAGAACTATCATTCCTAATTACCAAATAGCTACAGAATTCCCATTTAAGTCAAATCATCTACACTTGAAAATAAACCTAGTATTTAAATGTTATAATCATTTATAATTCATTCTGCTTCTGCACACAAAATAAGGCTCAATTCAAAAGCAAGACTAGGGTAGGATATGTGCTTTGCAAATCTTGCTGGTGACTTTAACACAAATGACACCAAAAATTTAATGAAAAAAAAATTCCATACCAAGTTATTTGTAAACTAATCTGTTTGGGGATAGTTCCTTCTCCCTGGTCCCAAGAAAAATATAACCTATAATAATACTAAAATTATTTTTGCTACTATTTAAATCTAGAAAAATCTAGCATTAAAGTGTATTTAAGGAACTTTCTGCATATACAATTATTATTTTTAGTTCAGAAAAATGATATTATTAGATCTCATAGATTGAACATCTACATTATTAACAATCAATGACACAAAAGAATCCAATGATCTCAGGAAAAATTATTAGGAAATCTAACTTTCAGACCTCAAATGTAGCTACTGTCCTCTTACGAAAAATCAGACTACCAATATCAATATTTAAGTTGTTTGAATATTCCAATTATTTCCTGGATCCCACCAATCATTTCCCCCCACTGCAGGTAGTGTTCATATTAATTTCAGTTATTGTTTCATGTCAAATATTAAAATGCACATACAAATATCTTCAAAATGGCATTTTTAGCCTAAACAATATGGACTGCTATCACTGTCACTGTCACTGTCAACCCATTGATCATTGATCGTCGAATTACTCGAGTGGGCACCAGTAACGTATCTATTCCTCCCAGCCCTGAGATTTTAGCAGCCTCTTCTTACTCATCTTTTCCCAACAATTGGAGGCTCTTTCAGGGTCAGAGGAATAAGACCTGTTGTTGTTACTGTATTTGACATAGCGAATACACCACGGGGAGCTTACCAGGCTCTGCCCATGCGGGTGGGATACTCTTGGTAGCTTGCCAGGTTCTTTGAGAGGCATATATTTATATTTTTTCTTTATGGTTTGTTGCCTACTATTTGAACACCATCAGATATGGTGTAATAATTGTGGAAAATGGGTAGAAAATGTCTTTTAATGTGTCTGAAAAATGGCTTAGAGTGTGGCGGTGGTTGGGTAGTGGAGGTCGGCTGCCAGGGCTGGGTCCCTTGGGGTGAAGAGGACTCTTACCCACCCCACAGCCTGGCACAGAGTCCAGTTCCAGAAGCCTCATTTTAAACTCCCATCTGGGAAGAGCATCATGAGTTCTGGAGGGTGACCAATGAGGAGATTATTTGGTGTTGGCTGGGTATGACTTATGGAAGTGATCCCTGGAGTTGCTGGAGACAGGGGGACGCAGGTAGGGGATCTCTGTTCCGGTTGCTGTTGAGTCCAAAGTCCAAGGTCACAAAGTTCTTCATTATCTGTCTTCATTTATGTGTGAGCATCCAGAAAGCAGCCTGGAGAGTGGACTGTTATTATAAGTAATTATAACGAGAAACCAATGGCCTCCTTTTGGTGAGTTTTCTTAACAGTCTTCACTTGGATTTGTTTGTTTACTGCCACTTAAGATAAGCCCACAGATAACATTGCTGATTATGGGAAATATATTCCTCTAAATATCACTTGAAAGAGCAGATATTCTGATAGAAGCACACATTGCAGGGTTGTGAGAAATATTACAATATTCATGTCAGATCAATGACAAAGTTTAGCATCCCCTCAAGATCCTGTGTCAGTCAGTTGGATACATCTAAATTAAAAGATGTATGTGTATCAACACCAAAAACATAAATTTGTGATTATATTTTTTCACTTATCATATTCCCTTTAATTTATTTTTCATGTCAGTAATGGTGCTTTTTTGTTTGTTCAGTTTCTTGGTTTGATTTGCTTTTTTGACCAATACTGAACAATGCTTAAGGCTTACTCCTAGCTCTGCACTCAAGGAATTTTCCTGGTGGGGCTTGGGGGACCATATGAGGTGCCAGAGATCAAACCCAGATGGGCTGCATGCAATAAAAACACCCTGCCCACTGTACTACCTCTCAGGACCCATTAATAGTGCTTTTGAGATCAGAAAGTTATAAAATCCCTAGGTCAGTTATAGGGAGGCAGAAAGATCCTAGAATCTTTCAGTGATCCTTAGTAGAGAAAAAACAAAACACTGGTTCAGAATATGTAAATTTGGATAATAGTTGCTTCAGTAAGCTTGTTCAATCTACAGTTTGTCTTCTAACGGTAAGTGTGTGTATTTAATATATAATGGGCGTTCAAACTCAATACATCAGGATCCTTCATGAACTGTATTACTGATTCACTACCAGGATCTCACCATTCTACAGGGAAGTGATCACTGACATCAAGAGAGGGGTTCGGCAGGACGATACCATTTCACCAAAACTCTTCAGTGCCACCCTCAAGAACATCATGCGATGATTAGCATGGGAAGGAATGGGAGTGAAAATAGACGATCGGCAACTACACCACCTCTGCTTTGCTGATGACATCATTCTAATAACACCAAACATTAGTCAAGAGGCGCAAATGCTGGCCGACTTTGACTGTGAGTGTGGAAAGGTCAGACTACAGCTGAATCTCAAGAAGACAATGTTTATGACAAACGGTTTTTGTTCCTGATGTTCCATTCACTCTCAACGGAACAAACATCTCCCAATGCAACAGTTATGTGTACCTAGGTCAAGAAGTCAACATGATGAATGACCTGGCACCTGAGTTGTGCAGGAGGAAGAGAGTGGCTTGGAACACCTTCAAGAGCATCAAAGAAAGTTAAGAGGACAAAGAACTTCCGGCTCTGGACACATCTCTTTGATTCCCTTGTTCTTCCTGCATTAATATATGCCTCAGAGACCTGGGCCCTATGCAAACAGAATTGAGACTGCTTTTCGGGTCTCCCAAAGAGGAATTGAAAGAGCTATGCTTGGAGTATCACTTTTCACTCAAATGAGAGAATGAATCCGGAGTTCCAACCTCCATCGACGGTCAAGAATCAGGAATGCTGTCTTGTTTGCGAAGGTGTCGAAAATCAGATGGGCTGGACATGTAATGAGATTTGGAGATGACTGCTGGACTAGAGCCATTACCGACTGGATTCCACAGAATGTCAAAAGACTGCATGGCTGCCCACATACAAGATGGTCAGACTTCTTCATCAAGACCCTGAACGATTGGTTTGAGGCTCTTCGTGTTCCTAGAACGAGCAGACACCACTGGGCTACACTAGCATGCGACAGGGACAAATGGAGACGTTACTGGTGCCCGCTCAAGCAAATCGATGAGTAACAGTCAAGTGTTCAAATTATATATATATATATATATATATATATATATATACCCTTCTTGCATACCTCAGCAGTGATACCCTTACATATCTTTCTTCAGGGATCAGTTTTCTTCTCCTTTACCTCACCGGCTTCAGAAAGTCAGGAGGTTCTGGAATCTGACAGTTCCTCAGAGTTCTCCAAAAGAAAGCAGCAAGAGGAAAGAGAGAGAGAGAGAGAGAGAGAGAGAGAGAGAGAGAGAGAGAGAGAAACAGAGAGAGGCAGAGAAAGGAGAGAGGGAGAGGGGAGAGAGGGAGAGAGAGAGAGAGAAAGAGAGAGAGAGAGAGGAAGAATAAAATTGCCTGCTATAGTGGCAGGCAAGGGGTGGGGGTTGGTGATAGAATGGAGCCTGGGGACACTGGTACTGGGAAATGTATACTGGTGAGGGAATCAGTGTTGGAAGACTGTATGACTGAAATCCAATCATGAACAGCTTTGTAAGGGTATATCACACAGTTATTCAATAAAAAAGTTATTAAAAAAGGGGGAGCTGGAGCGATAGCACAGTGGGTAGGGTGTTTGCCTTGCATGTGTCCCACCCAGATTCAGTTCCCAGCATCTTATATGGTTCCCTGAGCACCGCCAGGAGTAATTCCTGAGTGCATGAGCCAGGAGTAACCCCTGTGCATCGCAGGTTGTGACCCAAAAAGCAAAAAAAAAAAAAAAAGAAAAGGAGCAATACGTAGAATGAGAATGAGAGAATGGTGCATACTATTTTTGGAATGCAAGCACCAGAGAAGTTATTTGCTCTCTTGTTTCTGATGCTCCAATAAAATTTACTTCATTTTAAAAAATTTGCATTTTGTTTTATTTTGGGGCCACACTTAGCAACGCTCCTAGCTCTGCACTCAGAAATCACCCCTGGTGGTGTCCTGGTGGGGGGGGGGGGGGGCTGAGGGAGGGGACCATATAAGATTGTCAGGGATCGAACCTGGGTCAGCCACAAGTAAGGCAAATGCCCTTCCTATTGTACTACCTATTGTACTACTGCTCTGGTCCCCTTATTTCAGTTTCCAAGTTAGGAATTTTTAATTCTGATTGCCACAGACTACATATTTAGGGAACAATAATATATACATTAAACAAACAAAACATGGAATTTGGAGAATGGCAAATGTGCAACAGAAAAATAGTGAAAAATCATGGAAGAATCCACCTATCATAGATACAAAATAAAAAGGTTCTGCGCTCAAGAATCACTTCTGATGGGACTCAGAAAACCCCAATCAGCCAAGTGAAAGGCAATTGTCCTCTCAGCTTTACTCTCTCTCCAACTTGTTGATAAAATTTTGTTATATTATCATCTGATCTTTCTACTTCAGGAGAAAACATCATTTATCTCATGCCAGAGTATGGAAACCTTGTGTCCTCAATACACAAGATTTTGTGTACATTATTGAAAAAGTCTATCAGGATCACAGATTTCCAACACAGAATGCTGATTCTCTATGCAGACGCTCTAATTTTATAGCATTGTAAATCAATGGCAAATCAATAACACTTAATTTTTTTAAATGACCTTATAACTTTCTATCATCTTCATCAAAAAACCTGTCTAAAAATTACATCCACACACATAGATAAAGTCGTGGCTTTCTAACATTTCATTTATATCTCCTAAAATAGTTTGAGAAATGGTGAATCATATTTTACATTTAAAATTTTTCAGTTATTTAACTTTAGCTTTAAAAAACTTGTGGGAACTTGTTATAAGCTTTTGTTAAAAACATCAAAAATTTAAAACAAAAATACCAAATTACTCTTTCAAATATTTTCAATGAAATTTGATTATCATTATGATTTGATGACCTCCATCATCCATTAGGGAAAAAATGATAAAGTATTCTTCACTATTACCAGCATTTTTGTTCTTGCTCTTATAATTTTTTATTTTACACTCCCAATATATGATATTATTCTTGAACAATAAATTTGATGCAGGGTATTTTTAAAGAATCTCATACATATTAGAAGTTAAAGCACATAACTTATAATAAATACATATATATTTATTTTTATAATTTATGCCACCAAGTAAAAATAAATCTATTATAGATTTTAATAAATACTTGATAAGAGCAAGTAAAATGTATTAGGATTTTACTTCTTAATAAGTAGATCTTCAAATTTCTTGTTGCAATTTGTTCATGAACCATCTTTTAAAATGAAGCAGGTTTCAGGATCAATTCTCTTCCTATTTTCATAGACATATTCACTGAGATAATGTCTCATGTAGAGATAAAAATGAAATGAGCTTCATTGAACTTTCAAGTTTTAAGATAAAAATTGCATGCTGATTTATCATTAAAATATATCTAATGATCTAATTAGATTAGTCCTTCATTTAGTTTTATGGAAAGCAAAGAAAAAAGAAACCACCTGATCGGCAAGAGAAATTATATCCCAGTCACTAGTATTATTTGAATTATACCTTTAATTTAGCCCTCATCTAAGGGTAATGCACCATATAAAGATTCCTTTTGTATAAAATCTTTAACTTCCTTTTGTTAAATGGGAGAAAAGCAATTAGAAAAAAAATTAGGAAAGGAGAACAGACAGGCATGATGCCTCTAGCAAGATGCACTGGCCAGAAGAAAATTATTAGGCACTTATATTCTAGGAAACTGCACATATGTTTCTTAAAAATTTGGAAATAGTTTTCTTAAAATTATTTCTGCATAGTGCATGGTGGAAGTCTTAATAGAAGCCCAGGAGAAAGCATATTCCATTATAAAGACCACTAGAATAAAAATTACAAAACTAGTTTATCTATGAAGGAAATATATTTTTCTATGTGGCTCATTAGATCACTATTAATTTACATAGTAGAAATCTAAACACTTTCTTATAACTAACTCATTAACTAATATTTATGAATACTTTTGAAAGTGAAAAAAATTCATATACCATTCACTAGGATTATTATTAACTTAAGATAACCTGAGACCAATCCAAAAAGCACTTAAATGTAACTTTCTGTAAAATGACTATTATTTAAAAATTCAATTATACTCATTTCATTAAATTTCCTTGTAACAAATAGTTGTTAGTACTCAAAAATAATTTATTTTTTTGATAACAATTATTTTTATTTATTCACTTACATTTGCAGTACTGGGATTAAACCAGAGCCTCACAAATATAAATGTTCTACTGCTTTGCTTCACCCCTGATTTTATACTTACATAAGAAAGAGTACTGAACACTTTTGCTTCACCTTTTGTCTTGACCGAGAGGTAGCTCAGAATCAAAATTACTAGATGGAGAAATTAAAGTAGAAATAATTAAATTATATACAATCTATGTTGCTCTTATCTACATATGTAAGTTGTTGAGAAACTATTATTCTCATGACAGTTATCTGTTAGGGAACTGTTGAGTCAATTTGTTTACTCATATCATTTATAATCACTTAATCCCCGTTATTCATCGATTTATTCGAGCGGGTGCCAGTAACGTCTCCATTCATCCCGGTTGCATGCTAGTGTAGCCCAATGGTATCTGTTCGTTCTAGGAACATGCAGAGCCTCAAACCTATCATTTAGGGTCTTGACGAAGAAGTCTGACCATCTTATAGGTGGGCATCCACGTGATCTTTTGATGTCCCGTGGAATCCAATCAGTAATGGCTCTAGTCCAGCGGTTGTCTGTAAACCTCATTACGTGTCCAGCCCATCTGATTTTTGATGTCTTGGCAAATGAGACAGCGTCCCTGATTCTTGAACATTGACGAAGATCAGAACTCCGGATTCTATCTCTCATTTGAGTGAATCGTGATATTCCAAGCATAGCTCTTTCGATTCCTCATTGAGAGACCCGAATAGCGTTCTCATCCTGTTTTCGTAGGGTCCAGGTCTCTGAGGCATATGTTAATGCAGGAAGAACAGTGGAATCAAAGAGATGTGCTCGTAGCTGGAGGTTCTTTGTCCTTTTAGTTATTTCTTCAATGCTCTTGAAGGCATTACAAGCCGCTCTCTTCCTCCTGCACAACTCAGGTGCCAGGTCATTCATCATGTTGATTTCTCGACCTAGGTATATATAACTGTTGCATTCAGAGATTGTGGTTCCGTTGAGAGCGAATGGAGCGTCAGGAACAAGGCTGTTTCTCATAAACATTGTCTTCGAAAGATTCAGCTGAAGTCCGACCTTTCCACATTCACGGTCAAAGTCGTTCAGCATTTGTGCTGCTTGGCTGATGTTTGGTGTTATTAGAACGATGTCATCAGCAAAGCGGAGGTGGTGTAGTTGCCGACCATCTATCTTCACTCCCATGTTTTCCCATTCCAGTCGTCGCATGATGTTCTCGAGGGTGGCACTGAAGAGTTTTGGTGAAATGGTATCTCCCTGCCAAAACCCTCTCTTGATATGGATGATTACTTCTTTGTAAAATGGTGAGATTTTGGTAGTGAATCCGCAATAGAGCTCACGAAGGATCCTGATGTATTGAGTTTGTACGCCCTGATTGACTAGGGCTTCCATGACCGCTTCCGTCTCAACAGAATCAAAGGCCTTCTTTAAATCAATGAACGTTAGACAGAGCGGCATCTTGAACTCCTGAGATACCTCAATGAGCTTGGTTATTGTGTGGATATGGTCGATGGTACTGAATCCTTTTCGGAATCCAGCTTGTTCACATGGTTGTCCTTCATCTAGTATTTTGCTAATCCTATTCAGGATGACTCGAGTGAATAGTTTGTAGATGACAGACAATAGGCAGATTGGGTGATAGTTGCCAATGTCGTGGATGTCTCCTTTCTTGTATAGTAGTACAGTCCTGCTGATTTTCCATTGGGATGGACCCTTGCATTCAGACAGGTAGCGTGTGAAGAGTCGAGCCAATGTATTGATGAGTACTGATGGTAAGTTCTTCAGGTGTTCAGGTCTGATTTGTCTGGGCCAGGTGCTCTTTGTTTCTTTACCGATGAGATGGCATGTTGGATTTCGGAAGGGAGAACATTGGGAACGACATATCCATCATGTGGTATGTGGTATGTGGGCAAGTGGATGTGGCTATTAAAGAGATCTGAGTAGAAGTCATGAACAATCTTCTCCATTGCCCTTCTGGAAAATGTGATAGATCCATCAGGACGTCGGAGGGCAGTCATCTTGGTTTTGTAGTTGGTGAAGGACAGGCGGGCATTACGAATGTTTTTCCCAGCTTCTGCTGCATCTACCAGTACTGCTGCTCTCCTGTTTTTGAGGTCATCCTTGATGGCTTCTCTGCACTGTTTTGCCAGTTCGGATGTTCGTTTGTGGTTGCCTGAGGCATGTGCCAAGCCACGTTGGCGAATAAGTTCAAGAGTGTTCGAAGAAAGACGGTTTTTTGTGGTTATCTCTCTCTTGGCATTCCTTGCACAATCATGGAGGTGCTGAATCATTTGATCGTATTCCTCATCAATGTTGTCAATGATGGCATCTTCCCATGTTGCCGCAATAGAGCCAAATACTCTGGTTTCTCTTCAGATCGTATAAATCGTTTATAATGCTAATAATTAAATATTAATCTGTATAATTTTGTAAAAACACTCCTTAGGTAAGCATGAGATAACTCTTCCATATATTTAATCTTTAATATGTTTTGTAACAAAGTACATTTATACACTATAGAAAACAGCTGTTGTTCTTTGATTGTAACAGTTGCTAGAATTTCAAGTAGGACATGTGGCAACAGGGTTACCACAGCTGGAATCAGCCATGACAGTCAGATCTCATTGCCTTTTTATACTTTCCACCAATTTAAAAAAAAATTCTGCAATTTATCTATTTCACCTTGATATTGAAATATAAAGAAAAGGTATTGCCATTATCCTTTATTAAGGACATATAATGTCATTGCTTAAATATTTTGTGTATTTTGTGTTCTTGGAGATGGGCTGGAGCGATAGCACAGTGGTAGGGCGTTTGCCTTGCACACAGCCAACATGGCCAACCAGAGTTTGATTCCTCCGTCCCTCTTGGAGAGCCCGGCAAGCTATCGAGTGTATCTCGCCCCCACCGCAGAACCTGGCAAGCTCCCTGTGATGTATTCGATATGCCAAACACAGTAACAACAAGTCTCATGATGGAGATGTTACTGGGCCCACTCGAGCAAATCGATGAACAGGAGGACCGTGACCGTGACTTGGAGATAATTAAGTCAAGAATGGAGACTTGAATTCATTTAGGGAACATAATAAGTCCTCAAATTCCAGGGTCATGATTTTGATCTGATTTTATTTTAAATGTAGGGTCCTAGATATGTCGTAACAGGCTTCAAGTCATTGTAATGTAATTACTCAAACAAAACAAACACTGTCCTCTCGTTGTTCATTAATTTGTTGGAGCGGGCCCAGTAACGTCTCCATTTTGAGATTTGTTGTTACTGCATATTGAATATGTCACAGGTAGCGTGCCAGGCTTTGCCGTGCGGGTCAGATACTCTTGGTAGCTTGCCAGGCTCTCAGAGAAGAGCAGAGGAATTAAACCTAGCTTGGCCAGTCTGGCTACTAGCAAGGCAAAAGCCCAACCGCTGTGCTATTGCTCCAGCTCTGCAATGACTCATCACACAGATTTTATGAATTCAGTAGCAATAGCCTAATTGGAAAGTAACTATCACATTTATTACACTACACCTAATATATCCCACATCTAGTTTTAGCTTTAGAATAAAAGGCAGTTTTTCACAGAGTGGGTAATACCTTACTTCTAGAAGGTAACTTTATAAGGAAAAAATAAATTGCAATATAAGTTAATTTAAGGAAATTAAAAACAAAGACTGGGGGCCCAAGTGATAGTACAGTGGGTAAAGCATTTGCCTTCCCCACCGCAGACAGGGGTTTAATTCTCAGCGTCCATATGGTACCCTCAGCACTGACAGGAGTGATTACTGTGAGCAGAGGTAAGAGTAATCCCTGAGCATTGCAGGTTGTAATGAAAAAAAAAAAACCACAAAGACATAGAATCGAACATAGTCTAAGTTCCATATGCTTATAGGATATACCTTCAGCATACTGCTATATTACTATACTTTTCATTTCTGTAGTGGATTACATAGGTAGTGAATACATACAAGGGAAAGCATCACATGCCTATCCTGCTCCCTTTCTTTCCAACAACGTTACTATTGATTTGGGTGTCCTTTTTAAAGGGCGGGCAAAACATCCAATTATTTCAGTGAGAGAGAAAGTAATTAATTGGAATCTGAGAAATATGCCTAGGGTCCCTGTTAGTTGAAGCTTTATCCCAAGTATGCAATTAGTTAATAGGAAGGGAGGCAAAAGATAAGTAGACCTTCCAAACAGTCCAATAAGGCAAAGCAGTTAGGACAAGCCCTGAGCAACACCATAGGAACAAACACAACTGCAATGAATTCTTGCCAGGACACCCCAACTTAGAAAATAATGGAACAACCTTAGAAAAATAGAAATCGGGAACCACCTTTCTATTCCACCATGATGAATGAAAAGGAAGGAACTTGCAACTAATTCTTGCTCCTGGTTAACACGTATTATATGAATAGATTTATCTTCATGGAAAATAGAAGACAAAAGAAGAAGAAAAAGGTCAGGTATTATACATGATTTGTATAATAAAGTGAATAATCAAGTTCTTAATAGTATGTTTAAGAGCATAAAGTTTCCAATTGATTTTTCTTTTATCTATAATCCATTTGTTCATTTATCCAATCACCAAACATTTCTTGATCACACTTTACTTTTAGTAACCTGTTTCAAACTATTTTAAGCAAATATATATACATATATATAAAAATATACATATGCATATGTTTGTGTGTGTTATGTGCAAAATATTGGGGGAAAGTCATACTTAAGCTTTGAAATCTGCATCTGAAATAAATATAATATGTGAGACAAACCTAAGTTTGTGAGGCTTGGAGTTGATCTGTTGCAACTTGTTCAGTTGCAAAATAGTAAAATGATTACCTTTGGATGGAAGACATAGGAATTCTGTCAGATCTGCATTCATATGTTATTCTTTTTTTGTCTGTGCTTTGTTATTTTTTTACCCAGATATATCTCTGAAATCATCTGCCAGAGTCAACTAGATGACTACATATTAGAGGTATTAAATGTTCAAAATATGGTAATGAGGGCCAAGGAGATAACACAGAGACTGGGAGCACATGCCTGGCACTTAAAAGACACTGGGTTCCAGGGACCAGAGTGATAGTATAGTGGGTAGAGCCTTGTACATGGTAACCCCAGTTGGATATTCGTCATCTCATGTGATCTCCCGAACATTCCCAGGAGTAATTCCTGAGTGCAGAGTCAGGAGAAACTCCTGAATATAGCTGAGTGTGACCCAAGAAGAAATTAAAAAGACACTGGTTTCCATTCTTGTTTTCTTGAAGGAACTACCCATGTCCTCCCTCCCAACTTCCCAGACATGGAACAGAAATCTCACCTGGCCTGGGAGGTCTACCAGCAAATAAAAACAAAACCAAAGTAGGATTATCAGCTATATTATTGTTATTATTATTGTTATCTAGGGGCGATAGCACAGCGAGTAGGGCGTTTGCCTTGCACACAGCCAACATGGCCGACCGAGTTCGATTCCTCGCCCCTCTCAGAGAGCCTGGCAAGCTACTGAGAGTATCCTGCCCACAGCAAAGCCTGGCAAGCTACCAGTGACGTATTCGATATGCCAAACACAGTAACAATTCTCACAATGTTACTGGGCCTGCTTCAGCAGATCGATGAATAATGGGAGGACCGTGACCAAGATTGTTATCTAGCATGGACAGGGACAAATGGAGATGTTACTGGCACCCGCTTGAGCAATTCGATGATCAATGGGATTACAAGTGAAGCAAAATTGTTATTAAGATAGACAATTACTCTTTTTAGTGTTAGAATACCATAGGGGGGTTGTGGGGGAGGGTTGAGGGCCAGGGGGATCAGGTGTCACACCTAGCATAGCTCAGGAATTACTCCTGGTTCTGCACTCAGGAATTATTCCTGCCAGTGCTTGGGGACCATATGAGATGCAGAATCTCAAACCTGACCAAGTGCAAAGCAAATACCCTACCGCTATACTATTGCAGCAGCCCCTACCCTATGCAATATTTAGATACCAGGATTTCTTTTCCCTCTAAATCATGCAACAAATACAGAACGTTGTTTTCAGTTAGTGATTCAGGTGTGTAACTGACTATTCAGTGATCTTAAGCATTAAGACATTTCTTAATCTGAGTCTGTTTTCTCTTCTGTAAAATGGGGGAACAGTGTTTTTCATAGGTGCAGTTGTAATAATGAAATGTGACCATAATGAAGGTTCAGAGTTCTCCACAGTGCCTGAAACCAGGTAAACTCCTGTGAAATGGTCGTTAGAGATGCTCTCAGAGAGTAGATAAATGAGTTAGTTGTCTGCACAGTATGTAGGGAACAAAACAGGCCATGGCTGCTCCTTTTACACTTTTTCCCCGAAAAACAGTGTTGCTGACTTCTAAGAAGCCCAGATTAATGCTGGAGAGCCTGTGTAGGTTTAAACAACATAGCCACTCTCTGAGAAGGAATAAAGGAGTACATCTGGCCTTAGGTAGTCTTTTTCTGCTCAGTTAATTGGATTCACTGAACTCTCTTTCACAGTGACACAAAGCAAATGTTTGGGATAGAAACCTTTCCTTAGCCTAGTAGAACACCAACATTTCAAATAAACATTTGATCAAACATTTCATCACATAGATAGTGTTTGCCCACACACACAAAAAGCTTCTTCATTGTGTGCACTGGTCTTCTCCTTCCCAAAATGTTTGCTTGGTATTTTCTGGACATGGGTTGAGGGCACCACAAATAAAATCTTTTTCTTTTCTGTTTCCTTTTTGTAACCATCAATTTTCTGGACTCACTATCACTGTATAATGCTTTCTTTCTTGGTATTTTATTTGACAAAAGCCAATGGTACATGATGAGGAATACTTCACCCTAGTGAATGAAAACTTATAATTAATCTTATCATTCTCTGGTTAATTTCCTTACTTCCTAGCTCAAAATGCATGATCTGTCTCTTTCATTTTTCATGTTCAGCCCAAATTCCACTTCTGTATTTGCAGTCTTTCTTGTTTGCTATAGTTGCTATCTTGATTCTCTTATTCAACAAAACTTTTTTCCTAGTTGTGTTTTAGATTCAGGAATACAAAGACAAATAAATTGAAGACTCCTCTCTAGAAAAGACTAAAGGGGAAAAAAGGAGAAATGACTCCACTATATTATTAAAAATTATTCCATAGAAACACGTCTTTGGGCCAGAGTTATAGTACAGTGGGTAGGGTTCTTGCCTTTTACACAGCCAATCTAGGTTCCATCTCCAACACTCTGGATGACCCCTGAGCACTAACGGCTATGACCCCAAAACAAAAACAAAACACATATATTATGGAAGAAGAAAAGTGCCTTAATGTTCCAGAGGATGAGGTAAGGTTAGAAGTAATAAGAAATAGGAGGTAACAATGAAGCTAAATTTTGTAAGGAAAACACAGGATCATTCAGTGCATGAATCTCTATTAATTGTCAAGAGGGCAGAACATATACAAACAAAGTACTAGGCAACACATCAGAAGAAGTAAAAGTAGTTTGTTAAAACTGAACCATAAGATATGTACAAGATGAGAAAAATATGCCATAGGTGGATTTTAAAAAGGATTTTACGTCATTTAGAGGACTTCAGGGTTTATTTTGCAGGAAATTAGAAATTTAGGGCAGGATTTGTGTTTTAGAAGGATCAGTCTGGAGAGTTCTGTCAAAATGAAATAGGCAGAAAAAGAAATAAGGTAGACAAGAGTTATAAAATTATTACAGTAGTAAAAGCACAACAGAATGAGAATCTGAGTCAAGATAGAGACAATGAGAATACGGAGGCAATGATGAATTTAAATGGTCTCTGGGAAACAGAGTGAAAAATTGGAGAGAGTCCTGCATTTCTTCAACTCTATGTGAATCTTGTAAAGGTGTTGGAGACACACACACTCACACACACACACACACACACACTCACACACACACACACATAAAATAAACCAAAGATGTTATGCCTCTTAAAATATTGTGTAAATTCATAGTTCAAAAAATTCTAAGCAAACTGTACCACTAAATATGTTTAACCATTTATGAATCTATTAATATTTAATTATTGCATTATTAATAGAACATGAAGCAATAAAGCATCATGACAATTTTCAGGAAATTTGTGACTAGTTGCAGATTTTATACCCTATGAAAAAGTCACCAAGATCTATTAATTACTTAAGAAGTTATTTGTATATGAAATCTTAGTCTAGTCATTATGCAAAATAGAAGTATGACTTAATACTTTCCAATTTATTTTCATTATTGTGCTCTCACAGCCTAATGTATAAAAATTATACTCATAAAAATTATACTCATAATATATTGAGCTTAGAATTATCATATAATATATATATACTAACTTATTTAATAAATGTAGTTTGAAAGAACTTAAAAGCTCCTGTATACCCCTCATTGATATTTTTTAAATATCCCACCTTCACATCACTGGTGTATACAAACTGATTTATTTGAAGATAATTACCTTCTTATCTTCTTTCCCAGTTGAACCAGTATCCTAATATTCATAATTGACAGCAATCATATTTTGTCAGCTTTTTCTTCACAAATGGTAATGCTCAGGGGCTCAATTCTTGGGAGTTGCTCCTTATAGTGCTCAGAGACTTTCTTCTGCTAGGACTCAAACCCAGGTCTCCCACTTACTAAGCATGAGCTCCAGCCTATTGAGCTATCTGTGTGGCCTCATAGCTATATTTTCAGATAAATTAAATCCTATTTCATAAACCTCTAGCAGGGATGTAGAGAAATATGAAACTGCACTCATCCACTATTGGTGGGAATGAACAGATCCAGCTATATATAGTAGAAAAAATATGGAAGGAGAGATCACAAGCAATTAAAAATAGAACTACCATACGATTTATCTATTAATCAAGTAAACAAATACTATCTTAATCACTGTCACTGTCCTCCCCATTGTTCATCGATTTGCTCAAGTGGGCCCAGTAACATCTCCATTGTGACACTTGTTACTGTGTTTAGCATATCGAATACGTCAACGGACAGCTTGCCAGGCTTTGCTGTGCAGGTGAGATACTCTCGGTAGCTTGCCAGGCTCTCCAAGAGGGGTGGAAGAATCAATCCTGGGTAGGCAGATCACCTGAATGCAAGGCAAATGCCCTACCTGCTATGCTATCGCCCCAACCCTATCTTAATAAAAATAGATTAAGTCCTACTATGTACTCTTGATGATTTTTATCTTTTGCCAGACAAGGTATTCCTAATATTTATCTGTGTTAATATATATAGCTATGCTCATTCTTTGACTGAAAAATATAAAAAATATATTTTTTAAAGAGAAAATAGCTCTAAACAGTAGAGCTCTCATGTCAGATTTAGTGACAGAAGTACATTGCTGTGCTGCAGAAATATCACTTGAATAAATGAGTACTTTCACTTATTTCTCTTACTCTACAGTGATCAATCTGATAATTTATTTTGGTTAACTTGTTTAAGACTGATAAATAAGTGATAATGTTTAGCTACTAGTTAAATGTTATCACAATAAATCCTATTTACATGGTGAGAAATTTCAGACAAAGACAACTGGTCTACAGCAAATCAGACACAAAGATACTATATAAAATTAGCTGACTTCCAAATAACAGAATCAAAGATATGAGATTTGAAAGAAAAATATGATGTAGGCAGATAGGCTAGTCCCCTCCTTCCCCCACCTTCCCATCATAGCAACGGAATTTCTGGAAGTAACAAAGCCACTAGTCCTAAATCTGACCCACCTTGTGGATACAGAAAGCAAGACCTGATAAGACCTTCTCCAGCAACAGATCCTGAGGAGACTGGACCCTTCCCTACAGAAAGAGCCTGAAGGAAATTACTTAAGAACCCTTAATTCCTTCCTTCAATTTGATTAACCCTCAGCTAGCCCAGACTAGAGAAGGCTGGACCCATCTTCTAAGAGAAGATCCAGCAGGACCAAATGTCAAGAAAAGGAGTTTCAAAAACTCACACCCAATTCTATCCACTTAGTAACAACCCTAGCAATGAACTCTTATCTAGCTAGAAAGCCACACATGGGGATGGCTTAATAAAACCCTAAAAAAGTCACCTTGGACAAAGTACAGGCATATGCTGTCAGAGTCCATGTGCTGCTTGCGCCCACGTGGCCAAACACATATGGCATTCTAGCACATATGACACCTGCTTCTCCCCTCTTGTGATGTGTACTTTCCTATCTAATGCTGCAGTGTGTGTAGGGCTTCTCTGTGTTTGGGGAAGCCGCTTTCTCTCCTGAATGCATTACTCTCTCTCTCCCACTTTTCTCTTTCTCCTCCCCAAATAAAATCTGTTATACTTTACTGCTTGTCTACTCCTGAAATTGTATTCTGCGAGGCAAGACAAGAACCCTGTAACCTTGGGTCCTGGGTGTCAGAGGTGGATGGGAAGAAAGTGACCATCTTTCTCCTCCTCACTTCACATTAGTCACCCTTGGGGCACATGGACATCAAATATATTTAAGAATTATCTATTCCTTAAATAAATACTAATATACACTAAATACAAACACCATGTTTTAATGGTAAGACACATAATAAATGCAATAAATGTGAAACTTATGTAATATATTAGGTTGTTTTAAGTGCCATGGGAAAAATGTTGAAACAAAGATAGTCCAAGAAAACAGAAGAGAGAAAGGTTAAAATTCATTATTCTATCATTCAGTAAGTCAATACTTAGGTCTCCAACATTGACTTTGCTATCAGTACTAAGAATAAAAGGCTGATTAGACTTAACTATGCATTATCTAGTTGACATACATGAATGACAGAAAGACTTAAGTTCTCATATTGTAAATGCCCTAAAAATGGCTTCTTAAGATCTCTAAACATCTTTAGATCTCATGAACAGGGTAGATTTTATGAACTGGGTATGATGTAATCATCAAAGAGGACAAAAGGGACATTTCAAGTGTTAAAAACAGCTAATCAAATATCATGGAGATACAAAAGAGGATGACAATTCATGGAGAGGTTTAAAAAAATAGCTTTAATTTCCATCCTCCTGTCTACTTTCTTGGCTGAGAAACTTTTACAATAAAAAGATTAACTGAATAATCATCAGCAGAAATTTAATAGCATGTGTATTTCCTCTACACATGGGAGATACTTAGAAAAAAGTAGTAAAGATACAAAAATATCTCAAACCTAAATAGCACAGCGGGTAGGGCGTTCGCCTTACACCCGGCCAACATGGCCGACCCGAGTTCGATTCCTCCGCCCCTCTTGGAGAGCCCGGCAAGCTACCGAGAGTATTGGATATGCCAGACACAGTAACAACAAAGTCTCCAATGGAGACGTTACTGGGCCCACTCGAGCAAAAGTGAATATTACCTACCTTGAACATTTTTCCTGAATAACTGTGCCTTATTTCCAGTTTATCTCCAGCTAAACAATGTTAGGTGGAGAGAAGTCAGTGAAGTGTAGCAGACAAAGCATAGTAAATAAGCATAGAGTTGTTATGCAAATTTACTAAGTCTTTTTCTAGACTGAGAGTCTCTAGAAATTAAGGCTTCTTCCTATAGATAGAACCCTTTGTAAGAGAAACTCCTACAATGGAGATGATCTTTATAAATGTAAATGTCTCTTACAAAGGGGGTCACTTCACACAATTTATAGAGCTTCTTCAGTCTGCTTTTTCTTTAAAATGATCTGCTTAAGATATTCTATAGGTCATAGGTCAAAGAAGAATAAATAAATGGAGAAGGAAAATTTAGCCCCTTTAAAAAAAAAACTCTTTCCAACACTCCAGCGGTTTCCCTGTACTCTGCACACGTTTGTATACTGACCTGTGTTTTGACCAGATCAAACAGCTGGCTTTAAAGTAGTAGTATGAAAGAAATTAGTATACTTTTGTATTTACCATGGATGTGCTTGGCTCTCTGCAAACACCCAGACTTAACAAAACAGATAAACCAAGATGTGATCATTTTGTGAACAAAGTATTCTTAAATTTATAATGCTAAGAATTTCTATAATTTGTTCCAAATCCTTTTTTTTTTCTTTTTTTGGCGATAAACCTGAGCTTGCCAAAAACCTGGATCCTAAAGGTCCTCTAGAGTGGAGTTATTCCTGACATGTCTTTGACTCTTCACTAATTTTTCCCCTCCTATTCTTTTATGCTAATGCTCTATAAATATAGAACTGTAAGGGCACAGGGTAGATATTCCCCCATCCTTCTAAAATTCCTCTTCAGCTGGTCAAGTAAAGTTAGCTTACGACAGATAAGACTTTAAGAGGATAGGTGATGCATGATTTCCTGAACAATGAAAAATTCTTGTCACTGAAATAGTAAACCTATTATCAAATAATGGAGAGAGAAGGGATGGAAAGAAGACCAGACTAGAAGAGACATAGTGACAGCACTGGGTGGTTTGGCGTATTAATTGTGCGTGTCAATAGCATATATATTAACACTATAAACTGTAATTTATAGCTCATATAACTGTAATTACCTAAACTATAATGTATAAAATTAAAATAATGAAAAAAATCTTTTCTTATTTTGGTTTCTGGAGCGACACCCCAGCAGTGCTCAGGGCTTATTCCTGACTCTGTGCTCAGAGATTACTCTGACAGTGCTCAAGGGACAATAAGTGATATAGGACAGCATACCTGGGTTGACAGAGTACCAGGTAAGCACCCTACCCACTGTACTATCATACCGGCTCAAGCACTGCACTGTAGCACTGACCTCCCCATTGTTCGTTGATTTGCTCGAGCAGGTACCAGTTAAATGTCCATTGTGAGACTTCTTGTTACTGTTTTTGGCATATAGAATATGCTTCGGGAAGCTTGCCAGGCTCTGCCACGTGCGTGGGCAGGATACACTCGGTAGCTTGCCGGGCTCTCCAAGAGAGGGATGGAGGAATAGAACCCGGGTTGGTTGCGGGCAAAGCAAGCACCCTACCTCCTGTGCTATTGCTCCATTCCAGCTCAAAGAAAAATTAAGAATAGATTTAATTGCATACTTTGGGCTAGAGTGATAGCACAGAGGGTAGGGCATTTGCCTTACACGCAGCTAACATGGCTGGCCCGAGTTCAATTCCTCCGCCCCTCTCGAAGAGCCTGGCATGCTACCGAGAGTATCTGGCCCGCAAGGCAAAGCCTGGCAAGCTCCCTGTGATGTATTCAATATGCCAAACACAGTAACAAGTCTCACAATTTTACTGGGCCCGCTCGAGCAAATCGATGAACAACAGGAGAACCGTGACCATGACCACTTTTGGGAAAAACTACTCTTGTAAACTCCAGAGAAATTGAGACATACTGGGGCTGTATATCCTTAGCTATGGGATAGGAAAGGAGTCTGGTTTCAAGGAGCAATAAGGACTTCCTCTAACAAGGAAAGGTCCCGACAAAACTGGTGCTCCCAAATAAAGGATGTTTGGAGGATCCTCCCAGGAGGGGAGATGCATGTCGAAAGTAGACTATGGACTGAACATGTTTGCCACTCAATGCCTCTTTTGCAGACCACAACACCCAAAAGGAGAGAGAGAACACAGGGGATTGCCCTGCCACAGAGACAGGGGGGATGGAGGGATGGGGGTGGGAGGGATATTATCCATGGTGGTGGAAAATGGGCACTGGTGGAGGGATGGGTATCTGATCATTGTATAATTGAAACCAAAGCACAAAAATTTGTAAATCTACAACTTTAAAAAAAATAAAATAAAATAAAGGGAAAAAAAAAACTGGTGCTCTAATAGAGTCTAGGTGTTGTCCTAACATCAGATAGATTTCTCAAAAAAAAATATTCACTTGAAAATGACACTAACTCGAGCTGCCTCTCATTATTTTAGGTGGTTATAAAAATTTCTCTTGAAACTCGCAGGCTAGGATTGACTTTTGCATCACATACCAAGGTGACATTGTAAGGAAGCAGTCAATAGAAAGGATATCTTGTTCATCTAATTGTATTCATTCTTATAACCTTTCACTCCCTCTTGGTCTTTGCCTTGTCTGCTCCTTAATATTAAGGAGCATTTTCACATACTGTGTGTTTAATATTCAACCAGGAGTCAGTCACAGATGAATGGAGAGAACATTATTAATAGGTCCCCATGAGAGAGATCTATGAAGGCTGTCACTCAGATTTCTAGAGACAAAGACTATTATTCAAAGTTTTCCCAGAAGCAGATGACCCCATGATTAAACTACTGACACCAGGCAGACTGTCACAAAACCAAACTCCTCCTCACCACACTGTTTCATCAGTATCTTAAGGTTTTAACTTAACTAGCTCTATCTAAACCCTAACCCCCAGACTGAGATTAAGATGGTTTTGGAACAAGATTGATACCTTTTCAAGTCGTAGCATTTGAATAAACATATTTTTTATCTGCTTTTCTTTTAAAAACTTTTTCATTTAAGGCATCATGATTTACAATACTGTTAATGACAATTTCATTGAACCAATTTGTGTCTCTCTAATTTTGGCTTTCGAAAAGTGAGAGACTGGATCTTGGATGGGCAAATGTGTTAGGAAGTATCTCACCCACATGGCAGAGCCTGGCAAGCTCCCTGTGGAGTATTTGAAATGCCAAAAGCATTAATAATAATGAGTCTCATTCCCCTGACCCTGAAAGAGCCTCCAATAGGGCACCATTGGGAAGGATGAGTAAGGAGAGACTGCTAAAATCTCAGGGCTGGGATGAAAGGAGACATTACTGGCACCCAGTTGAGAAATGGAGTAACAATGGGGTGACAAGATACAGTGATACAGTGATCCTTTAGAATTTAAGATAGATTCTATGTAAGACAGGAATTTGCATCACCATTGTGATTTTACTAAGTAAATATTGTGAGTTTTGCTTCCATTTTCAGCTCCCTTCAGCCTATAGACTTTAAAAAAGGAAAAAGTAGAAAAGCAAAAACTGAAAAGCATCTTTCAAGCATCATTCATTGAGACTCTTCCACCACTTCTCTGGATTAACTTGAAACTGGGCAAAAGATGAAAAGGAGACCATTCAAGGAAAAAGAACAACTTCAGTAATATATGTGATGGAGAATTTATGTGGGTAAAAATGTTTAAGTAAATGAGGTTTTGGGGAGTTATGTACTATGCTAAGTGACCTGGAAGGTCAAGGATAGAGAAAAGGAGTGTATGGCTTCACATGTCAGAAATTTGCCTCTGGAGGTATGTGCCATGTGTAGTTAGAATTCTCTAACAAGAAAAAAAACCTGGTGGCAGAGAGGTAGTCTAGGGTCTAAATTGCTTGCCTAGCATGTGACCAATCCTGGCTCCAACCCCAGAACCACATATGGTCCCGTAACCCCCCCCCCCCCCACACACACACACATTCCCCCACTCTGCCAGAAGTGATCCCTAAGCACAGAGCCAGGGGTAAACACTGAGCACTTATAAATGTGTTCTTAATGCCCCCCTCACCCAATAAAAATTATTTATGGAAATATCAGTAAGTCTAGAGATTCTTTGTTTACATAATAATAATTTCTTCTGAAATCCATGGGGTTTCCATTAACCATAGGGCCATAGACAGAACAAGGAAGAATTGCTTATGGCATATTGGGAAAAACCTACATGATCTTTCTTCGGGGAAAAATTATTCCATTCTCTCATAGGGTCAAATCAGAACATCTCAGAGCTGGAACTGGAGAAGTAACCAACGAAGCTCACAATGAGGTTGTATTTCCCAGGACATGAGGATCCCTGAATTTGCAGGGGACACTAATAGGGTCACGGGTACTATGTAACAATTGATACAAAAGATTTTTAATACTAAGTAGGGATTTGGAGTACAGGAAACATGGGCATAGTAATGAAGTCTTGATCTTTCTGAACCATTTTAGAGAAAATAAAATAAACTTTCAAAAGAATAACAATTTTAATGAGACCATCAACTAAATTGTGAGTGTTTCCTATTAAATCTTTTGCACAACTATTATATATTTTTATTCATTTTAAAATAATAAAAATAACAAGAGTTTGGAAAAACCTCTTCCATGTATCCTTAAGGAAAATTTTCTTTATAATACTAGTTAGTTCTACTTGTTTGATGGAGAGAGGAAATTCTGCCATCTTTCTGTATTTTTCTCAGACTTGCAGAATATTTAACATCTTAAAAACTAGTAAGAGGAAAATCAAATTTAATTAGATATATATGGGGAAAATCTAGATATATTCCAGAGCCAGTGAAGCAAGACGGCTCATACCCTGAGCCATGAATAAAATGGAGAATTGTATTTAACGGAGAAAGAAGGGGTCTTACATGACAGGAAAAGGCTACTTTCCATGATTAAGGTCATGTAATTTGATCTTTGTCCTGAGATACAGAGAGGTTTCTCTGATAGGAAGATTGTTTTTGGTAATAAACCCAATTCTGGGCCCCTCAATTTTCATTTTTCTAAGTAGTTAGGAAACAATAGAAATGCCTGGTGAGTCTCCAAAGGTCTTGATTGACCTACGATAATATAACAGGATAGCATTCTTTTTTTTTCTTAAATTTTTATTAGTGAAACACCATGAGGTACAGTTGTAGACTTACAAATTTTTGTGCTTGGGTTTCATTTATACAATGATCAAATACTCATCCCTCCACCAGTGCCCATTCTCCACCACCACCAGTCCCAGTGTCCCTCCCACCCCCTTTCCCCAATCCCACCCTACCACTGTGGCAGGGCATTCCCTTTTGCTATCTCTCTCCTTTTGAGTGTTGCGGTTTGCAAAAGAGACATTGAGTGGCAATCTTGTTCAGACTATAGTCTACTCTCATCACGCGTTTCCCATCCTGAGAGTAACCTCCCTACACACTTTATTTGGTGCTCCTTTCTCTATCTGAGCTGCCTTTTCCCCTAGCGTGTGCGGCTGTCCTCGGAGCCATAGAATAATCCTCCTGGTATTTAACTCGGCTATTCTTGGGTATTAGTCTCCTATTTTGTTACTTTATGTTCCCAGATGAATGCAATCTTTCCATGTCTATCCTTCTCTTTCTGACTCATTTCACTTAGCATGATACTTTCCATGTAGTACCACTTGTATGTAAATTTCATGACTCATCCTTTCTGACAGCTACATAGTATTCCATTGTGTAGATGTACCAAAGCTTCTTTAACCAGGCATCTATTCTTGGGCACTCAGGTTTTTTCCAGATTCTAGCTATTGTAAACAGTGCTGCAATGAACAGACAACTGCAGATGTCGCTTCGACTATACGTTTTTGCCTCTCCGGGGTATATTCCCAGGAGAGGAATTGCTGGGTCAAATGAAATGGGAGCTCAATTTCTAATTTTTTGAGAATCGTCCATACTGTTTTCCAGAAGGGCTGGACCAGTCGGCATTCCCACCAGCAGTGAAGGAGAGTCCCTTTCTCGCCACATCCATGTCAGCACTGGTTGCTTTTGTTCTTTTGGATGTGGGCCAGTCTCTGTGGTGTGAAATAATATTTCATTGTTGTTTTAATCTTCATGTCCCTGATGTTTAATGATGTAGAGCATTTTCTTATGTGTCTTTTAGCCATTCGAATTTCATCTTTGAAGAAGTTTCTGTTCATTTCGTTGCCCCATTTTCTGATAGGGTTGGATGTTTTCTTCTTGTGGAGTTCAACCAGTACTTCATATATCCTTGATATCAGCCCCTTGTCGGATGTGTATTTGGCAAATATCCTTTCCCATTCTGTGGACTGTCTTTGTATTTTGGTCACTGTTTCTTTTGAGGTGCAGAAGCTTCTTAGTTTAAGACAGTCCCATTTGTCTATCTCTGTTTTCACTTTCTTAGCCAGTGGCATGACATCTTTGAAGACACCATTAGCTTCAATGTCATGGAGGGTTTTGCCGACTTTGTCTTCAATGTACCTTATGGATTCCGGTCTGAAGTTGAGGTTTTTAATCCATTTTGATCTTACTTTTGTAAATGGTGTTAGGCAGAGATCTGAGCCCATTTTTTTGCATGTAGCTGTCCTGTTTTGCCAGCACCATTTCTTAAAAAGGCTTTTCTTACTCTACTTCACATTTCTTGCTCCTTTATAAAAGATTAGGTGATCATATGTTTGGGGGGAGATATCAGTATATTCAACTCTGTTCCATTGGTCTGCTGTTCTGCCTTTGTTTCAGTACCATGCTGTTTTATTACTGCTTCGTAGTAGAGTTTGAAGTTAGGGAGGTTGATTCCTCCCATTTTCTTTTTCCCAAGAATTGCTTTAGCTATTGGGAGTGGGGGCTTATTGTTCCATATAAATTTCAGGAGTGTTTGCTCCATTTCTTTGAAGAATGTCATGGGTATCCTAATAGGGATCACGAAAAATATGGAACACTTCACGAATTTGCATGTCATCCTTGTGCAGGGGACATGCTAATCTCTGTATCATTCCAATTTTAGTATATGTGCTGCTGAAGCGAGCACACAGGATAGCATTCTTTAGGAATTTAACATTCTTTATTTCCTAAACATCCTTTATCCTTTACCTTCACTTGACCAGTTAACATCCCGTCATTCATCGATTTGCTTGAGCGGGTGCCATAATGTCTCCATTCATCCCAGTTGCATGCTAGTGTAGCCCAAAGGTGTCTGCTCATTCTAGGAACACGAAGAGCCTCAAAATGATCATTCAGAGTCTTGACAAAGAAGTCTGACCATCTCGTCAGTGGGCGATCACATGATATTTTGACATCTGATGGAATCCGGTTGATAATGACTCTAGTCCAGTGGTTGTCTCTAAATCTCACTACGTGTTCCCCCCATCTGATTTTCGATGACTTGGCAGATGAGACAGCATCCCTGATTCTTGATCATCGATGGAGGTCAGAACTCCGGATTCTTTGTCTCACTTGAGTGAAGTGTGATACTCCAAGTTAGATCTTTGATTCCTCTCCGGAGCCAGAGATTCTTTGTCCTCGTAGCTATTTCTTCAACACTCTTGAAGGTGTTCCAAGATGCTCTCTTCCTTATGTGCAACTCAGGTGCCAGGTCATTCGACATGTTGACTTCTCGAACTAGGTACACATAACTTTTGCACTCGGAGATGTTCTTTCTGTTGAGAGCAAATGGAATGTCAGGAACGAAAGCTTTTCTCATAAAGATTGCCTTCATGAGATTCAGCTGGAGTCCGACCTTTCCACACTCAGAGTTGATGTCGGCCAGCATTTGTGCCACTTGGCTAATGTTTGGTGTTATTAGAAAGATGTCATCAGTGAAACGAAGGTAGTGGAGTTGCCAACCGTCTATCTTCATTCCCATTCCTTCACAGTCCAGTTGTCGCTTTATGTTCTTGAGGGTGGCACTGAAGAGTTTCAGTGAAATGGTATCACCCTGCTGAACTCCTCGCTTTACATAGATGATCACTTCCTTGTAGAATGGTGAGATCCTGGTAGTGAATCAGTTATACAGCTCATGGAGGATCCTGATGTATTGAGATTGAACGCCCTGTTTGGCTAAGGCTTTGATGACTGCTTCAGTCTCAACAGAATCAAAGGCCTTCTTTAAATCAATGACCATCAGAAAGAGCGGCATCTTAAACTCCCGAGAAACCTCAATCAGCTTGGTTACCATGTGGATTTGGTTGATCATGCTGAATCCTTTTCAGAAGCCGGCTTGCTCGCATGATTGTTCTTCATCTAGTTTTCTGCTAATCCTATTCAGGATGACTCAAGTGAACAGCTTGTAGACGACAGACAACGGGCAGCTTGGGCGATAGCTGCCAATGTCATGGATGTCTCCCTTCTTGTATAGTAGTACAGTCCTGCTGGTTTTCCATTGGGACAGTATCTTGCATTCAGACAGGTAGACTGTGAAGAGACGAACCAGTGTATTGATGAGAACTGATGGCAGGCTCTTCAGGTGTTCGGGTTTGACCATGTCTGGACTCGGTGCTATTTGCATCTTTACTGACAAAATGGCGTGTCGGATTTCGGAAGGGAGAATGTTGGGAATGACATATCCATCCTGTGGAATTTGGTATGTGGGCAGGTGGACGTGGCTATCAAAGAAATATGAGTTGAAGTCATGGATAATCTTCTCTATTTCCCTTCTGGGAGATGTGATAGATCCATCAGGTCTGAGGGCAGTCATCTTGGTCTTGTAGTTGGAGAAGGACAGGTGGGCATTGCAAATGCTTTTCCTGGCTTCTGCGGCGTCTGCCAGCACTGCTCTTCTCTCTTTGATTTCTTCCTTTATCGCTTCTCTGCACTGCTTTGCGAGCTCGGACATTCACTTGCAGTTGCCTGAGGCTTGCACCAATCCACATTGGCGAATGATCTCAAGAGTGATATCTCCACTACCTCCACTACCCAGCTGCCACCAAACTCCAGGATGCTTTCCGGACTCTCGGGTCAAGACTCTTGCATGAATGAAGCCCAACATAACCAGGTAAGCAGAATTCTGTGACCTTGGACTCCAGGCTCAATGGGACCCAGGGACAGAGATCCTCTGCCTGCTCCCACTAATCTCTGGTGACCAAGGGATTAAAACCAGAAGCCCCACCCTACCCTGCCCTGTCTGCTTCCACCAACCTCTGGCCACCCAGGGATTACACACAGAAGACCCACCCTACCGGTACCAGATAAATACCTCATTGGCAGACCTCCACTACCTCCACTATCCAGCCCCAGCCATGTTCCAGGATGCTTTCTGGACCATGCAGCCACGAAGCAGCCATGTGACTCATCATAAGAAACTTAATACCCATGTTCCAAGATTACTGCACCATATTTTATAGGGTTCAAATACAGTTTTAACCATGGGAACACCTGCAAGGGCAATTACAGACCGCCGTAAAAGCCTCTATATCTCTCAGAGAGCCTGGCAAGCTACTGAGAGTATCCCGCTCACATGGCAGAACCTGGCAAACTTTTCGTGGTGTATTCGATATGCCAAAACCAGTAAATATAATGGGTCTCATTCCCCAGACCCATTAAGAGCCACCAATACAGCAGTGTTAAGAAGGATGAGGAAGGAGAGGCTGATAAAATCTCAAGGGCGAACTAGGCTTGAAGAAGGACAAAAATGACTTTCAATTCTGTCATCAGATGCATCCATTGAGAACCTGATGGTGTAAGTGTGAAAGATCAAGTACTTCATCAGTGGTCTGAACGAGATGAGAAGGCAGGCATCAACCATATCGTGCCATTTTTGACACTGGAGAAGAACTGTTCCTCAGAACAAGTGACAAAAGAGGTATCGTTGGTGTTGGTGTCCTTGTCAACAGGAACTTGGCCATGAGCATTGATTCATTCGAATGACTAACAAACCTAATCAGATGATTACACATGAATAAATGTGGCTCACTGCCGGTAGTTTCTCTCTTCATTGTCTAAGCACCAACATCCAATTATGAGGAAGGAGAAATTGAGAAGTTCTACATGGAGCTGGAGAACTTCTATAATGAAGACCACACAAGATCATTGTCAGTGATTTTAATGACAAGATAGGACTGAGAGGATCAGCTGAAGAACTCCACATCGGGACTCATGGCCTAGGATGGAACAAACAGGGTGAGAGACTGTCTGAGTTTATCATGTGGACCAAGACCATCCATGTTAACTCGTAGTTCCAGAAGGTTGAATCTAAACGTTGGACATAGGAGTCTCCTGGTGGACGGTTCCACAATGAAATTGACCACATCATATTCAATCGATGGTTTTGCCTGACCAATGTCGCTGTTGTCCCAAAATTTCAAAAGGAATCAGACCACCATCTCTTTTGTGCAAAATTCTACTTCATGGAGCAGGGAGAAAGGGCTGCAAAATTTAAGAAGAAAACTCCCAGAACGACCAGCAGCTGGGAACTCTTTGGCACTATTGTGGCAACATGGGAATAAATGCATTGACAACGACAACATTGACAAGGAATATGATCGACTGGTTCAGCACCTCCATGATTGTGCAAGGAACACCGAGAGAGAGAGATAGCCACAAAAAGACTCCTGTCTTCAAAAACACTTTAGCTCATCCTTTACCTTAATTTGTTAAAAGTTCACCTTTTAATGTTTGAATTGACAGTAACAAATGTAAAAATTATACTTAGATGTTTTAATAAAGGTTGAAGTACATATTAATTTTCTTACATGTTATTTCTGATTTTCTATGACATTAAAATGAAAGTGTGTATGTCTCTGTATGTGTGTGCACACTTGAGTTTAATATCTAAAACTAACATCCTTAGGCAAGAAATATTGTACATGAGTGTAGGATAACGCTGTTCTGTCCTTCCTGTATAACCTCAGGAATAGTTGATAGTTTATGGACTGAGGAAAAGAGAAAAACATCTTAAGAGGTATTTTGCCCTTGGGCAGTCAGGAAGGGCTTTCTTATGTTGATTTGGCTACCTGACTGGGTGGAATGTCAGCCCAGACTATAAGGGAGCTGGAGAATGAGAGAGCAGGGCTGAAAGATGGACCACCAGAAGACTAGCAAGGAGAACTTGTGCTTGAGAGAACCTAGGCCCTCCATAACATAAATTTCTTCTATGGGATAAACTTTCTTGTAATAAACTGCAACAAAGATCAACCGGCATGGCCCTCATCTCTTCCTTCCTATGCCCTTGGCCAACAGCCATCCCAATCCAGGCCACACACAGTGGCTCTAGGGCACCAAACAGGGGCGGTGAGATAGAGCCGTGCAGAGAGTCGGTGAACACACAACCTTCTGCGTGCATAGTTTTTTACACACGAGGTAAGATGTTTGCCTTGCATGTGGCTTTTGTCTCAGTCCTGTTTGATTCCCAGCATTGCATATGATCCCCCAAGAAATACAAGGAGTGATCCCTGAACACAGAACCAGAAGTAGGTCCTGGACATTATTTTGAAGATTTTAAAACTGGATATGGCTTCAAAATAAAAAACCAAAACAAAATAAACTAACATACTTAATGGTAAATAACTGAATGCTGGTTTCTTAATATCTGGAAAAAAGCAAGAAATTCTATTCTCAAAACTTCTGTCAATCTTATGCTCCAATTCTTAGCTAGTATGAAAAGGACATGAAAAAGACAAAAAATTAGGACAAGACATTATAAGATATGGGTCAATACAGCAAACTAAAATCAATTATATTTTTGGAGGATTTTCTTTTGGCAGTTTCTTGTTGCTTTGGGTCACACTAAGCAGAGCTCAGGGGCTACTCCAGATCAGTGTTGAGGCCTTGATTCTGGAGGTACTGGGAACCATGTGATGCAGAGGGTCCACCCTCCAACAACCCATGCACTCCATACTTTGAGCTATCTCCATGTTTCCCTAATTGTGCAATTTCCCTACTTTTTTCCGTATACTGTAAACAATACAAAAATAAATTTGATTGTCATTCCTAACAATCACTTGATCACTTTACATCCCCTTACTCTTCAATTTGCAAAAGCGTGCGCCAATAACATCTCCACCTGTCTTGTCACATGCTAGTGTAGCCCAATGACATCTGCTCGCTCCAGGAACACGAAGGGCATTAAACTGATCATTCACAGTCTTGAAGAAGTGGTCTGACAGTCTTGTAGGTGGGTGTCCACGTAATCTTTTGACATCTCATGGAATCCAGTCAGTTATGGCTCTAGTCCAGCAGTCAGTCATCTCCAAATCTCATTATGTATCCAGTCCATCTGATTTTCGACGCCTTAGAAAACGAGACAGCTTCCTTGATTCTCAATCATGGACACAGGTTGGAACTCTGGATTCTTTCTCTAACTTGAGTGAAGCGTGATACTCCAAGCATCACTTAATCACTTAAATCACTTAACTTCCCGTTAGTCGTCGATTTGCTCGAGCGGGTGCCAGTAACGTCTCCATTTGTCCCTGTCCCGTGCTAGTGTAGCCCAATGGCATCTGTTCGCTCCGGGAACATGAAGGGCCTCAAACCGATCGTTCATGATCTTGACGAAGAAGTCTGACCATCTGGTAGGTGGGCGGCCACGCGCTCTCTTGACATCCCGTGGAATCCAATCAGTAACAGCTCTAGTCCAACGGTCGTCTTTAAATCTCATTACGTGACCAGCCCATCTGATTTTCGACACCTTGGTAAATGAGACAACGTCCCTGATCCTTGATCGTCGACGGATGTCAGAACTCTGGATTCGTTCTCTCATTTGAGTGAAACGTGATATTCCAAGCATAGCTCTTTCTATTCTTCTTTGGGAGACCTGAATGGCGTTCTCATCTTGTTTGCGTAGGGCCCAGGTCTCTGAGGCATATGTTAATGCAGGAAGAACAGTGGAATCAAAGAGATGTGCCCGGAGCCGGAGGTTCTTCGTCCTCTTAGCTATTTCTTCGACGTTCTTGAAGGCGTTCCAAGCTGCTCTCTTCCTCCTGCGCAGCTCGGGTGCCAGGTCATTTGTCATGTTGACCTCTCGACATAGGTAGACATAGCTATTGCATTCGGAGATGGTCGTTCCATTGAGAGCGAATGGGGCGTCAGGAACAAGGCTGTTTCTCATAAACATTGTCTTCGTAAGATTCAGCTGTAGTCCTACCTTTCCACACTCACGGTCAAAGTCGGCCAGCATTTGTGCCGCTTGGCTGATGTTTGGTGTTATTAAAACAATGTCATCAGCAAAGCGGAGGTGGTGTAATTGCCGACCATCTATCTTCACTCCCATTCCTTCCCATTCCAGTGGTCGCATGATGTTCTCGAGGGTGGCACTGAAGAGTTTCGGTGAAATGGTATCACCCTGCCGCACCCCTCTCTTGACATCAACGATCACTTCTTTGTAGAATGGTGAGATTCTGGTAGTGAATCCGCAATAGAGCTCACGGAGGATCCTGATGTATTGGGCTTGAATGCCCTGATTGGCTAGGGCTTCAATGACCGCTTCCGTCTCAACAGAATCAAAGGCCTTCTTTAAATCAATGAACGTTAAACAGAGCGGCATCTTGAACTCCCGAGAAAACTCAATGAGCTTTGTTATTGTGTGGATATGGTCGATGGTGCTGAATCCTTTGCGGAACCCTGCTTGCTCGCATGGTTGTCCTTCATCTAGTGTTCTGCCAATCCTATTCAGGATGACTCGAGTGAACAACTTGTAGATGACAGACAATAGGCAGATCGGGCGATAGTTGCCAATGTCATGGATGTCTCCCTTCTTGAACAGTAGTACGGTCCTGCTGGTTTTCCATTGGGACGGAACCTTGCATTCAGACAGGTAGTGAGTGAAGAGCCGAGCCAGTGTATTGATGAGTACTGACGGCAGGTTCTTCAGGTGTTCAGGTCTGACCTTGTCTGGGCCGGGTGCTGTTTGTTTCTTTACCGACGAAATGGCGTGTCGGATTTCGGAGGGGAGAACGTTGGGAACAACATACCCATCCTGTGGAATTTGGTATGTTGGCAAGTGGACATGGCTATCGAAGAGATTTGAGTAGAAGTCATGGATAATCTTCTCCATTGCCGTTCTGGAGGATGTGATGGATCCATCAGGGCGTCGGAGGGCAGTCATCTTGGTCTTATAGTTGGCGAAGGACAGGCGGGCCTTACGAATACTTTTCCCGGCTTCTGCCGCATCTACCAGTACTTCTGCTCTTCTCTCTTTGAGGTCTTCCTTGATCGCATCTCTGCACTGCTTTGCAAGCTCGGACGTTAGCTTGCGGTTGCCTGAGGCATGCGCCAAACCACGCTGGCGAATTAGCTCAAGAGTTTTCGAAGATAGGCGACTTTTTGTGGCTATCTCTCTCTTGGCGTTCCTCGCACATTCATGGAGGTGCTGAACCAGTCGATCGTATTCCTCGTCAATGTTGTCAACAATGGCATCTTCCCATGTTGCCGCAATAGTACCAAAGAGTTCCCAGTTGGTGGTCATTCTGGGAGTTCTCTTTTTGAACTTTGCAGCCCTTTCTCCCCGCTCTGTGAAGTAGAATTTTGCACGAAGGAGACGGTGGTCCGATCCCGTTCGAAATTTTGGGACAACAGCGACATCAGTCAGGCAAAACCGTCGATTGAATATGATGTGGTCTATTTCGTTGTGGAATCATGCACCGGGAGACTTCCACGTCCATCGTTTAGAGTCTGCCTTCTGGAACTGTGAGTTACCATGGATGGTCTTGGTCGACATGATGAACTCTGACAGTCTCTCACCCTGTTCGTTCCATTCTAGGCCATGGGTCCCGATGTGAAGTTCTTCAGCTGATCTTCTCGGTCCTATCTTGGCATTAAAATCACCCACAATGATCTTGTAGAAGGTGTGGTCTTCTTTATAGAACTTCTCTAGCTCCATGTAGAACTTCTCGATTTCTCTTTCATCATAATGAGATGTTGGTGCGTAGACAACGAAGATAGAAACTGCAGGCAGTGAGCCACATCTATTCAAATGTAAACGTCCGATTCGGGTTGTTAGGCATTCAAATGAATCAATGCTCTTGGCCAAGTTTGTGTTGACAAGGACACCGACGCCTCCAACACCTCTTTTATCGCATGTTCCGAGGAACAATTCTTCTCCAGTGTCGAAAACGGCATGGTGAGATCATGGTAGTGGACACGACTTCCACTACCCAGCCGTCACCACACTCCAGGATGCTTTCCGGACCCGCGCGGCCGCTTGCGGCCGCGCGACACATCATAAGACACTAAATACCCATCTTCTGGAATTGTCGTACCATATTTGATAGGGTTCAAATATGGTAACACCTACAAGGGTGATTAGAGGTCACCCCAAAAGCCTCTATCCCTCTCGGAAAGACTGGCAAGCTACCGAGAGTATTCCGCCCGCACGGAAGAGTCTGGCAAGCTATCCGCTGTGTATTCGATATGCCAAAACCAGTAACTACAACTGGTCTCATTCACCTGACCCTGATACTCCAAGCATAGCTCTTTCAATTCCTCTTTGGGAGACCTGAATAGCGTTCTCATCCTGTTTTCGTAGGGCCCAGGTGTCTGAGGTATATGTGCAGGAAGAACTGTGGAGGAAGAACTGTGGAGTCGAAGAGATGTGCCCAGAGTCTTCTTATCTATTTTTTTTTTACACTCTCGAAGGCTTTCCAAGCTGCTCTCTTCCTCCTGTTCAACTCTGGTGCCAGGTCATTCGTCATGTTGACTTCTCGACACACAACTGCTGCATTCAGAGATGTTTGTTCCATTGAGAATGAATGGAACATCAGGAACAAGTCTGTTTCTCATGAGCATTGTCTTGGTGAGACTCAACTGCAGCCCAACCTTTCCACACTCATGGTCGAAATCGGCCAGCATTTGTGACAGTTGGCTAATGTTTGGTTATTAGGACAATGTCATCTGTGAAGCGGAGGTGGTGTAGTTGCCGAACATCTATCTTCAGTCCCATTCCTTCCCATTCCAGTCATTGCATGACGTTCTCGAGGGGTGGTACTGAAGAGTTTCAGTGAAATGGTATCACTCTGATAGCATTATAAATAAAGTAGAGAGAAATTAAAGAGATTAATACCACTTTTATAAACCATAGAGCACAGTTAAGAGACATTTAAATAATCATAGAGATAAATCATTTACAGATTGAAGTCTTGACAGTGTTAAGATACTTATTGTCTTATATCTGAGTGATAGGCTTTGCGCATGTCCAATGCAATATGTTCACTGGCACTTTATATGTTCCCCGGAAGCCAGCCAGTAGTAAACCTGAGCAACACTGGATGCTCCTGGCTGTATTCAGGAATCACTCCTGGTAGGGAATGGGGGACTCTCTGGGGTGCTAGGGACTAACTCATTTGAATTATTTGTAGTGAGGTTGAAATACTTTTATATGTTCTTCAGTATTTTTCCAACAAAGGATTACCAGTATTGAATCATTTGTAGAAATGACTTAGAAATAAAGATAACTTTTGTTATACCAGCTACAAAGTATTTTTTGCATTGCTTTTTTTTAAAAAAAAAACTCTTAGTGCCTTATTTTATAGATTTAAAAATGGTTATTTGGGGAGCTGGAGACATATGCAGAGGGTAGACATTTACCTTGCATGTGGTCAAGCCAGGCCCAATTCCCAGCTTTGCATATTGACCCTTTAACAGAGCTGGAAGTGATCCCAGAGAAGTTCACCCTATCTATACCTGTCAAAAAAGTCTCTACCTCTTGATTCAATCCTTTGTTGATATTCACTTATATTTTCTCCTTAATTTTTGTGATTAAGCATTTTCAATTGTTGTTGACTCTCTTTCACATTGCTTTGTGATATCACCTAACTTATATTAAGATTTTCTATGCATTAGCATCTGTTTTAAAACTGTCTATTCTGTTCTATTTATCTCATTTTTATTTCTGACGCAGAAAAAAATAGCTTATAATTTGGGTCTGTCATGGTCACGGTCATGGTCACGGTTCTCCTGTTGTTCATGGATTTGCTCCAGTGGGCCCAGTAACGTCTCCATTATGAGACTTGTTACTGTGTTTGGAATATCGAATGCGTCACGAGTAGCTTGCCAGGCTCTGTCGTGCGGGCGAGATACTCTCGGTAGCTTGCCGGGCTCTTTGAGAGGGGCGGAGGAATCAAACTCGGGTTGGCCAGGTTGGCCGCTTGTAAGGCAAACGCCCTACCGCATTTGGGTCTGTAAAACTCTAAATTATGTAACATTGCAGAACAACTTTATTATACTTAATGTTGTTAGCTATGCTTATTTACTTTTTTAAAGACATACAGAATTATTATCCCCTGGGCTGGAGCGATAGCACAGCGGGTAGGGCGTTTGCCTTATAAGCGGCCAACATGGCCGCCGACCCGAGTTCGATTCCTCCGCCCCTCTCTGAGAGCCCGGCAAGCTACCGAGAGTATTCGATATGCCAGACACAGTAACAACAAAGTCTCCAATGGAGACGTTACTGGGCCCGCTCGAGCTCGAGCAATTTATCCCTATTGCAAAAAAAATTCTAAGATTGACAAAATTACCTTAAAGCATAAATTAATTTGAAATAGTTTGAAACATTATTAAAATAATGAAAACTATCATTTATGTTATACTGTGACCACATAATCTGTTAATCTGATTATAGTGAAATCCATTAATATATCTTCAACAAATAAAACAAGTGGATACCTCTATTGAAATAAATGAATCACACCCATATGTGTTTTTATATTTACTTTTATAATTTCCTCCTTTTAATAAGTACTTATCCCCAGAACAATAATTTTTAAAAAGTCAATATATCCGCATTTTATTCACTCTATATTTTTCTGTTTACAAATCTATTACTTCTGTTGCTCTTGTTCACAGTAAGACTGCCTTTTTTTGTTTCCTAAATGATAGCTTCTAAGGATATAAAAATACCTTTGAGTACTTATTTTAGATTGTCTCAGAAATTTTGATACATGTTATTCTCAGTTCAATTATGTTCTAAAGACAATTTAATTGCATTTTATTCCCTCTTTTACTGAATTGCTATTTAATGGAATTTTAATTAATTTTTAGTTTTGTTTATTCTTGGACAAAAGATCTAAACTAACCCATCAAGTTTCCATAGATTTAAGATTAGGTTTTGCTCATGAATTTTAAAATTATTAATTTTAAATACATTCTTCAGTCAATTAATAAAATATTTGCTTTTGTGCATCAATTTATATATATGCATTATATATAGGTATGTATAACATATTGGACACATCTAGCTTATTTCTGGCTCTATGGTTAGGAATCATTCCTGGAGGTGCTCAAGGACAATGTTGTGCTGGAGATCAACCTGGGTCAGGGCATGACACCTTGTCCATTTTTGCTATATTCCAAGAGCTTACATATCATTTTTAAGTACTCGTACATATTCAGGTCAAATCTTGATTTGTCATAATCTGCTAAAACTAAATTGAAGTATTTAAGTATAATTGTTTTTGTATCACATTATTCCTAATACTTTTGTTGCTATATTTGTGTTCAAAATTTATTACTGTTATTATTTCATTGTGGACTTTTATAAATAGAATTTATAATTAGATAGATGTGTAAATAGTTATACATACCGCCATACTCATTGCTCTTTTTCTCCACAAGTAAAGTTCCATTTTTATATCATTATTATGACTTTGATTTCCATCTTTTTTTTACAAATTTGCTGTTAATAGGGGAATTTAATTCATATATAAATGTCCTAATCAATATAGCTAATCTTTTCTAATCCTATTACTTAGAAGTATTATCTAGTTCTACTACTTATCTAAATACAGCCTTTCTCTTTTTTTGCTTATTAATTTCATTATATTTTCAAATTTTTTCTATATATTTATATTTTGGGACAGAGAGTGGGGACACTCAAACACTTCTCAGGGTACCCAGCAGCCTCTCTCTGCAAGATCTGTTATGACTTTGAAGACCTGAGAGTGTGGAGCTTTAACCTGGTGATGTAGTGCTGCTTGTTCCAGTTACCAGAGCCAGGGATACCAAATACCATCAGTATTTGGGGAGCATCAGAGCCATATGCAACACTGCTCAAGGGATAATGTGGTACAAGAGATTGATCTTGGAATCTCTGCATTCAAGACTTGATCTTTTTCCTTTGAGGTAGTTCTCTGGACTGCATTTTCTTTGTAGATTTAATTTTATTTAGTTTTCCCCCCCTCAATATTGGTCAAGTACAGATCATAGTTTTAGTTCCACAGGGCACTGTCTTTAAGTTTTAAATAGTTAAATTTCTTATTTTTGAAGGAAGCATATATATATGTATATTATATATATGTATGTATATATAAACACACATGTGTTCGTATTTAAACTGAGATATAAAACTCTCAGTGGAAACGTTATAAAAATGCAGCTAAATGTTATGAAAATAGTCCTATGCTTTGCAACTAAAATATTTGTTATGGGCCTAGTTAGGGGCAAAATGCTCCCCTTGCAAGTCGAGAACACGAGATCTAGCCCTAGAGCCACACCACGTGCATTGAGCACAATCTAGCTCCTTACACCACAAAAGAATATGCGAATAAGGACTGGATAACCAGCACCCATTGAGCACTGCAACCAAAAGGTGTTTAAGCACCACAGATGAAGAGTAGAATCCATGAATATCATTGTGCAAGTAAGTGTGTGACCCCTAGAAAGTATCATTCCCAAGTGTTTGTGATCCTGAGTTGTGGCAAGAACAACAAAAGGAAAGGGAAGAAAAAATGGAATTAAATATTCAATATAATTGTAACTATATTACAATTTTAAAAGGGGTGATGAACTAAAGTAACAATGTTCTTCTACAGTTTCCCCAATGAAACATTATGATATCTTCCTTATGGTTCAAAAGTAACTTTCTTCAACTTCTATATTTTAAATACATTTAATCATCTCATATTGTTATTGAAAACTGATGAACAAAAACTACAGTTGTGATTTTAGGCATTTTGAAACCTACAACCCATCTGGAGAAGCACATAATAACAAAAACAAAGTAACAAACACACATCTCTTGATCATTTTTTCAGAGACATTTTAATAAAATAGTAATGCCTTTTATATTGAGTGTTGTATTTAGCCCATATATTATATGAAAAGATTTATATTGGGCCAGAGACATAGTATTGCTGGGTGTGACTCAAAAACCAAAAGAGAGAAAGAAAAAGAGACAGAGAGAGAGAGAGAGAGAGAGAGAGAGAGAGAGAGAAGGAAGGAAAGCATGCTGTAAGTTACATTTTCTGTTAGAGAAGCTTTATCTTCATTGCTTGCCTTTCAACCAGTTATGACCCTTGATTTAGTCACTTGAAATTTTCTTATCTCAGAATTTCTTTTAACTCTTAATATTTATCTTGTACAGAGATTGATATAGCAGAAAGGAATCTTAGAGATCATTTAACCCATGATTATAAATACAGACACCAATATTATACTCCCGCCTTCCATGCTCATGGTAGACTTCAACAATCAGTCTTGATTATCAATTATTTGTAGAAGTCACACACTTCCCAGAAATCTAATTTTCACTAACCATATGAAGGCTTTGAACATAAGATGAGACCTATTTGACAGTATTCTCATTTTAGAGTAAGAAACTAACCTTCAAAACAGACATTGCACAATTGGAAGCTTGATTATTTATTCATCGAACATTTATTGGTTTTTGTGTGCTAGATATTGACATATTTCAGTATATGAGAGAGTGAAATATGTCATTAAAGATTTCAGGCTATTGTAGGTCTTTCCATTTACACGTGGCATAGATTGAGATAATAGAGAACAGTAAATTATTTTGTGGATTACAAGACAATTTTTTCTTTAAAGAATAGCAAAATAGGTGAAGGTGATTGGGAATACTAAAAAATGCTGGTTTGATGCTATTTTAAATAGGTCCTTATGGAGAAGGTAAAATTTAAGCAAAATTTTTAGAGTTATCAGTTGAGAGGCATGCATTTAGCTGGGGCAAAAATGTTTCAGGAATAGGGAATAGGAGAGGCAAAGTGTGCTTGAGAAAAAGCAAAGAAACCAAAGTGGCTGGAGCAGATGGAATAAGAAAAGTTACAATAGAAGATGGCAGAAGAGAGAACAGTGAGATAGTGTAGATTATGTCACACGATACCAAAATGGTCCTCTCGGGAAAAAATAGGTATTGAACATGTTAATATAATGACTGAATGTAACCTAACCAACAAATTAGTGAGGTTTGGACCAAAGGACAATCAGAAATTGTTTTTATTTTTTCTGACTTTGCCACATTCAGCAGTGCTCAGGAGATCATCTGTGGTGAAAGGTATTTGAACCAGTTTCAAGGCAGTATCTGCACGCCAAGAAAGTGCCTTAACCCTACACTATCTCTCTGGCCAAGAACTGGACTTCTTAAAGGATCTCCTTTACTTTCAAGTTATTTTTAAATTGTTCTCAAAGGCCAATAGGTCATATAGCAGGTAGGATGCATGTATCCCACCTGGATTTAATTTCCAGCACCACAAGTTCCCACAAGCATCAGTTCAGTATATGTAATCCTAGTGGTCACTGTACCCTATTTCCTGTTCCCCAGAACCTCCAGTATGGACGGATAGCCAAATGCAGGACTCAAAAAGCATTATATCCTCTGGCTCTTGCAGTGAAGTTCTAGCTTCCAGGTGGCCAAGAACCAGCCATGGGCTCAAAGGGAGGACAGCAAATGTTCCTCCCTGAGTACCACTTGGGAGTTTCCCCCTTAGAAAGAAAGAAACTTGCCCTCACGGTTCCTTTAAATATTCTAGAGTCCTGTTCATAAAATGTCTGTTTCCCAAGACTTGCAAAATGCCTTAAGCTTAACCACTAGTTTTCTAAATGTCTAAATAACAAATTTTCACATACAGAGTTTGTGTTTTTCTATATCAAACATAATTACCTGTGAAGTATATTATAATATTTCTGCAAAATGAATTATATTACAGTGCATTTGGGGCTCCATTTACTACCTAAAACAATTGATCTGAGTCCATTGCCTTCTTGGCATAATAACGTGAACTGAAATGCTTGTCATTAAAAATATATTAAAAATAACATATGGATAACCTTCAGGCTTTTCTGGGGTTGAAATGATGTGATTTCAGACAAACTCAACCAGTAGCCTAAAATTGTCTCTGTAAGTCCACATTCCTTGCAAGAAGTGTTACGTCTGGAGTTTCAACTGACATAAACAGGACTCGGGTGTCTGCTCACAGCCTCCTATTGCATCCCTTCAAGAACAGTCTTGCACTAGGAAACACAGCCTCTCAACACACCCTTTGCAACTAATGCGTGCAGGACTCTATCAGGCATTGTGGAGGATATACTTAAATAAAGCAGTTCTCACATTTTTTGCATTTGTATATTTGATTGATTTCAAAACATACTTACGATTTTTCCCAGAAAAAGCTGTGCAATATGCTGCCTTTAGTTTCTTTAATTAGAAATAATTGGAGAGCCAAAGCTTACATATGTGAAATAGACAATAACCAAGCGCTAAACTCTGCATCCTTAGTCTTAATTGCATTTTCACAGCGTGAAATCAGTCTCCAAGTTTTAAGTCCTGATTACTTCTTTTAAGTCTATCACTTTATCTTATTAAATTCATGACCAGGCCTCGGTTTCCTCATCTGTAAGTTGCATAAGAATGACTTACTAGTTGTTTGAGGATTAAAAAATAAGCTTTATGAAGGGTAAGAATTGTCTAAGGGTAAGGCCATGTCTAAGACAATAAATGTTCCAACTGACATTATTCTACACCATTCTCTTTCTTATTCTTGGATATGGTATGAAGGAGGAGGTGTTACCTCACAGAAATTTGTTTTAACTGCAATAAAAATGAACAATTGTTTTTCTGTTTAAATATTTACTCTTAACTCAGTTATTAGAGTAGATAGCCTAATGATAAAAACAAAACCCGAATTTGAAATAGAAAAGTACTGACAAAAATTTGAGAGTCAAAAGAATTTTATCTTTAAGTGGCAATCTCTATTTGAGAGAATCCTCCTCAGCTGAGTGAAAATTCCTCTTTAGTCACTGACTATAGGAGGACGTGCACATGTGCTGGAGCAAAAATGCAGTTCAGGTAGAATACTATCTAATTTAATCAATGAGTCTGAATCAGACTTCTTGATAGACATATTCTTTTTGTTTGCTTGTTTTTTTTTTTTGAAGGAGGAAAGAAGGGGGAACACACCCAGTAGTGCTCAGGGATTACTCCTGGCTCTAAGCTTAGGGATCACTCCTGGCGGTATATATGGGCTCCCAGGAATAGAACCCAGACTAACAGTGTTCAAGGCAAGCACCCTACTCTCTGTGCTGCCTCTCTAGCCCAATAGTTGTAGTCTTCTTGTTGTTGGGCGGGTAGGGGATTTGCCTTGCATGCAACCGACCCAGTCGGCCCAGGTTCAATTCCTCCGCCCCTCTCGAAGAGCCTGGCAAGCTATCGAGAGTATCTCACCTGCCCGGCAAATCCTAGCAAGCTACCCATGACGTATTAGATATGCCAAGCACAGTAACAACCAGTCTCACAATGGAGATGTTACTGGACCCGCTGGAGTAAATTGTAGATATGCTAAGCACAGTAACAGCAAGTCTCACAATGGAGACGTTACTGGACCCGCTGGAGTAAATCGATGAGCAACGGGAGGACAATGACAGTGACAGATATATATATATATATATAAAGCATATATACACATATATGTATATTAAGAGCTGGAGCTATAGCACAGTGAGTAGGGCGTTAACCTTGCATGTAGCCGATCCGGGTTCAATTACTTCGTCCCTCTCATAGAGCCCAGCAAGCTACCAAGAGTATCCCCTCCACACACACACAACAGAGCCTGGCAAGCTCTTCCTGGCATATTCCATATGCTGACAACAGTAACAGGAAGTCCCACAATGGAGAAGTTACTGATGCCCACGCAAGCAAATTGATGAACAATGGGACGACAGTGCTACAGTGCTATGTATATTAAGCAGTCAATTAAAGAATAGGAAATTTTGTTGTGCTCCAATTGGGATGTCAATGTTGTGAAATTTGGAGGTATGGGGCTGCACACGCCAGAAGCTCCAGGATCTATAGCATTGGGCTGATGAGTTTACATGGCTATAGCTGTGAGAGGTAGTTTGGCTGCCAGGGCTTCTGATATTTAAAAAAAATAAAAAGGAAAAAGGAAAAACATAGTGACAGATGTAAAAAAAAAGCAGGGGGAGCTATGGATTTCTGAAAGCAAAAGGATACCCATAAAGAAGGAATTTATTTAAGGAACAACATTCAAGAATAATAAATCTTGGGACTGGAGCAATAATACAGCAAGTAGGGCATTTGCCTTGCACGTGGTCAACCCAGCTTTAATTCCCAGCATCCCATATGGTTCCCCAGCACCGCCAGGAGTAATTCCTGAGTGCAAGCCAGGTCTAACCCCTGAGCATCGCCGGGTGTGACCCAAAAAGAAAAAAGGAAAAAAAATAATAACAAACCAGGGTTTAGCAGATGAAGATGAAAGGTAAAAGTGAAGCGGTCAAAGGCAAATATCGATAGAAATTTACATAGCACCCATTCTCTTTCTCTTGAATATCCATATCAGAACCATATCCAGTTGCCCTTATACTGAACATAAGGTATGATTGTTTTTAAATTTTTGTACACAGAATAGGTGAGCTTTATTGCATTAGGTCTTAAAAAGTCTCTTAATTTGATGTTAATTTGACCATAGAAGCTCATATTTTACTCCCCGCCCCTTTGCTCTTTTTCTCTCCACCCCCAGAGCACATGAAAGAGTGATGAATGGAGTCCTAATAGCCATCATGGCCCAATAATCTATGCAAGAGTGTTGGTACTCACATTTCTGACAACTGTGTGGTACCACTTCAGCTGTGGTCTGCCCTATACTCTGTGCTCTGATGCTAGAGAGACAAATAAATAAATAAAGTTCACTTTTGCACCAGAAGGCATCTCTGTGAAATTTACCCAAGACTAATTTAATGTATATACATATAGTTAAAATATATAGTAAAAGTCTTTGAAGGAAGCAATGAGAATTTCTATTCAGTTCAGTGGAATGAATGAAACATTTTCCACTGATTGGTATATTACTATTCCACAGACAGTGTCTCTCAGTTGAAGTTTTAGAAAAGGTTGAGCATCAAACATTTCTTGCAGAGCAGTTCTGTAAAGCTGAAACAAGAATCAAAGACTCAGCAATGTCACCTATTATTAGCTATTAATTATTACTGCTAGTACTAATGTCTAAAAATTCTAAATACTTTATCAATTTCATAGCTCTTTCATATAAATTATGTTATATTCACCCATCTATTCATTTAGTCAACATGTTTGAACGCTTATTTTGTAGAAATCATTACGGGAGACATTTTTAAATATAAAGCACTGCATGAAATCTTTATAGCAGGTAAGATTTAAAATATAGTTTTCATTTATTGAATGATGACACTGTATTGGGTGCTATGTGAAGCATTTTACTAATATTTGTTCATCTAGCTTCAGTGATTTTTGTCAGCCCTCTTTTTTTATTGTGAATCCTGACATTTAGAGAGATTCAAAACTTTCTAAATTCACCGTTAGTAAACAAGTAGGACACAGATCAAGAATTGTCAAATTTTTATGTCTCCAGATAATTTTAATTTCTGATAGAGAAAGAAGTCATTTTTTAATTGAAAAGAATATAAGCATTTAGAGATAAAGCCTGGTCAGTGTCTGTGCTTTTGTTGTTTTCTTGAAAAAAAAGAAAAGAAATTAAGTCTCAGATAACTTTATGACTTATCTGAATTGTTTTTATTTGTTCTCATGTTTTCAATATAGGCCACAAAACATATCACCCTTTCTGTCTTTGTTCTTTTGTACCTCCTGCCATTTATCTAACTGGCAGAAAGCACAGGGAAAAGGAAGTCAAAGGAGCAAAGGATATTTTACCTACAACTGGGTAGAATTATTGCATGAAGTCCAAACAACTGTGAATAATGGGGAAGTGGTTTTAAAGGAAAAAGCAAGTCCTCATCTTAATCCCTTTTGTGTGATAAATAGTAGTATGCTAACCACGTGTGACCTTCCTGGGAAATCCCCTATCGGTGGGGTATATTTATGCTCTGTGACCAAATTTTAGTAGTCACACAGTATTTTTTCTTTTCTTCTGTGCGAATGAATGCATCAACTTCAGGCCAGCCATGAGGGGTTAAATCTTGTTTTAGTCTTGCTTTAAATGAATATAAATTAGTTCATCCTAGTGAAAAGTAGGAAAAGGGTTGGAGAGTCAGGGAAAGAAAAAACTGAAAAAATACATAAGCAACAGCAGAGTTACAAATTTTGTCAGATCAAATAACTAAAAACAGTGAGCAACCAGTTAAATTTGAATTTCAGAAAATTAGCAACTTTTCAGTGTAAAGCATACCCTTGAATTTCAAATAGTTTGTGGGAAATATCAAGTTACAAAGGAGAAATAAAATATTTTTTCCAATGATTGATGGCACATAGACTCATGAGAAATTAGTAGTTGTTTTATCTATATTTTAAGTTTAATTAATGGCATATATTTTACCTGGTAGCACCACTCAAAAGAAAAGAAAAGGAAGAAGGAGAAGGAGACAAGGCAATAAAAAAGAAAACCCATGCTTTTGACAAGATTCTTAGTTTCAGTTATTACAACCTCTCAGACGTCAAGAGAACATTATTTTTCTGTTTGTTCTGAGATTTCATGCACAGCAATGTGAGAATGTAGGAAACATTCCATAATTTGAAATTTATGGAGAGTTTATATATATATATATTTTATATTTTCAAAACCAGAAAGTTTTGGCTTATAAGTCATCAAAACTGACTTGGGGAACTGTGACAATGAGAGGTAAAACACAAAGGAAAGATAGACTTTAACTAAAATAGAAATGCTAGTGGGCTGGAGCAATAGCATAGTGGATAGGGCGTTTGCCTTGTACAAGGTCAACCCGGGTTCGATTCTTCCGCTCCTCTCGAAGAGTCTGGCAAAAAACCGAGAGTATCCCTCCTGCACTGCAAAGCCTGGCAAGCTCCCCGTCTTGTATTCAATATGCCAAAAACAGTAACAACAAGTTTCACAATGGCAACATTACTGGTGCCCACTGGAGCAAATTGATGAACAATGGGAGGACAGTGCAACAGTGTATTTTAAAAGCTAACAATTCTAAAACAATAAAAATAGTTTTGATATTTACTAATTAGTAAATATATATTTTTAAATTAAACCACCATCACATCTCTGAAGCAGTAGGAAGCAAATAGAAACATTAAAGCTTATTTTAAATCGTGTAAATATATTGTAGTTACTACATGAATTTATTACCTGAAGGTTTTGGCAATGTCTAAATTTGAATATGTATATGTATATATAAATATATGTGTATGTTATATACATATTTAAGAGATATACATGTGGGCTGGAGCAATAGTGTTTATATATATTTTATATTTTCAAAACCAGAAAGTTTTGGTTTATAAGTGATCAAGACTGACTTGGGGAACTGTGACAATGAGAGGTAAAACACAAAGGAAAGGTAAAAGATAGACTTTAAATAATTAGGGGTGCTAGTGGGCTAGGGTGTTTGTCTTGCACACCTGAGTTTTATTCCTCCATCCCGCTCAGAGAGCCTGCAAGCTACCAAGAGTATCCTGCCCGTCTGGCAAGCTCCCCATGACGTATTCGATATGCCAAAAACAGTAACAAGTCTCACTATGGAGACGTTACTGGTGCCCACTTGAGCAAATCGATGAACAACAGGAGGACAGTGCTACAGTGCTACATGTGTTTATATACATATATACAAATAATGTGCATAAAATATTATGAGACTAATTTACTGATTCCTCAGACACAGAAGAGGGGTCTGATCAGTTGCTTTGAACATTTTCTTTCTAATTTACAGGAGGTCAGGTCATCTTCCAGATAAGAAATACAGTTTCTTTTCTCTGTCAAATAGCCACAAATTTGGTGAATTACAGATGTCTATTTTCATACAATTCTGGAGGCCAAAGTTCAAAACATTTTCTGGACCTAAACCAGTATGTGGCATGTTCTTCTTTCTCCCAATTTTTGTTGTCTGGTGTCACTGCCCGGCTTGTGACTATATTACTCCAATAGGCTTTTGTGGCCACATTGTCTTCTCCTTTTCTATATGTCAATTTCTCCCTGACTATTTATAACAACATGTGGTTGCTGTTTTCATTCACTTTGATAAATCAGGGAATCTCCCTAGCTAAAGATTCTTAGCAACAACTATAATGTCTGCTTTAAAAAAAACAAACATTTGAATGAGGGGGATGCATATAACTTTTGCTGCAGTCTCCAAGGATTTAGTCATAAATACATTAAGACAGGATGGGGACAGTACTCAGTGTACCACAGGTACTCAAGGAGATAGATACCTTGTGCAGAGGAGGTCACTGAAGATGACAAATTAGCTAATTGGTGTTTTTTTTTTAACTAGGAGTCCATTTAAATGGAAGTTTCTTACCAATTATGAAGAAAAGCCTGGAATCCAACAGTTAAAACTAGGGTTACACATGTACACACACACACACACACACACACACACACACACACACACCCCTGAAGTCAATAGCCTGTATTGGATCTCTTCCATGTGGCAATGTGGGCAGTGAAGAAAGTGATTCTGTTGAAATTCATTAGATACCCTTGATAACCTGAAGTTTTTTCCATTTTATTTCAGTCTTTCTTGCTAGAATGCTAAGTATAAACAAATGCACACTCATTGTTAGGGGCAAGGGATATAGAAGACCATGCAGCAGGGTATTAGAAAACAACCTTGAAGGAAACAGTCAGGAATCCAATCTCTGTTCACTAATTACTGACAGTGTGACCCCCTTCAGTGCCTTTGCTTTCCTTTACTCTGAGTCTTGACCTCTTAACATTTTTGAGGATTAAATGAACTAATATATGAATTAGAAAATAAAGGAGAAATGTCTGGCTGTTGAATGATGTCCCTAATTTAATAAATACTGCTATTCAATTCAATGAAGAAATCAAGAATAGAGCAATCACTTTTTAAGACAAAATTATTGGTGAGGCAAGCCTGAAAACATTTTTTTAAGGGTAAGAGTTAGTACTATAAGAGTCAGACCTTAGAGAGATCTTTGTTCCTTTAGAACTCAGATTTGGGTGACAGAGGACAAGGGACTGAATATGCTATTCTTGTAGGAGTGTCAGTGGGGCAGTCCTTCTGTGGAGCTGGCATTGCCTGGCAGAACAGCATGGTAGTGAGATAAGAATGCCAGTCCCATGTAGCTCCTGCTAGTCCAGGACTGTCACTTAGTAACTGAACTTAGTGACCTTCACTAAGCTAAAAAAGATTGTATTAGGCATCAAGAAATGTATGAGAAGTCACCCAACAGAATGAAATAATTGAAATTACTGCATAACCTATACGCTGTGGTTGGCAAAGTATAGCATTCAAGACTTTATTCATTTAAATGTGGTTTAGAGGGCCCAAGAGATAATAAGATGGTCCCCTAAGAACCACAAGCAATGATCCCTGATAAAAGATCCTGGTGTAAGTCCTGAGTACCGTAGGGTACTGCACCCCAACCCAAAACAAAAAGGTAAGAAACATGTAAAATAAAAATGGCATTCACTATTTAAAAAGAAATGTTTTGGCTATTTTTGCATCACACCCAGCGCTGCTCAGGGGTTACTCCTGGCTCAGTACTCAGGAATTACTCCTGGTGGTGCTCCGCCAACCATACCGGATGTTGGAGATCAAACCCAGGTCAGCTGAGTGCAATGCAAACGCCCTGTTCTCCGGCCCCTAGAAATGACATTTAAAATAAAAATAAACATGCTTTGACTACCAAACTGCATCCTACGGAAAGGTGACCATATTCAGAGTTTACTGCTGGCTCTGTGCTCGGGGATCACCCCTACTGAGTCCTAGGGATCTAACCAAGTCAGCCATGTGAGAAGCAAGTGCCTCACTCATCGCTGTACTATCTCCAGCCCTAAAATTCATGTTACATATGTGTGTGTGTATATATGTATTGCATATACATATGTATTGCATATATAGAATAAGAATTTTACCCTATACTTTGTGCTGAGGACTAAGCTTGGAAATATAGCTCAGGTTCTGAGCATGACAATGGTCCGCCTGGAGAAGTTCCAGCTCAGCAGTCGAGGCAGTAAGACACCATATGGTCAAGAACCACCATAGAACAAAACAAGGAGTCTGAAGTCTGAGTCCCTTTGTAAAGGACCACTAACTTTGCAGGAACGGAGCTGGGGTGGGGGCTGGGGGGGGCGGAGGGGGGAAGTTACAACAAAAATAGGACGGTGGGAGAAAACGCATCCTGGCAAAAGAGGGTGTTCTGGAATATTGCTGGCGGGGGGAGTGGCGGGGGGAGGGCACGTTGCTGATGGTGAGAACTGAACCAGTCCCAAAGGCTAACCAACAGCTTCTTGATGGTTACTAAAGTGTCGCTCAGGAAGACGTTGAAAAACAAACACACAAACAAATCTTATTAAAAGTGACACAGGGCTCCTTCAAAAGCCATCTCTTCAATGAGTGCACGACGCCTCACCATCGCAAGAAGTAAATCAAAAGGATGGATCCCGAGTACCCTGGGTGTTAGGGGTGGGGCGGGGTGGCGAGCATCCCGGGGTCAGGGAGCTGCCGGTGCTTCCCGGGACCTGGCCCGGCTCGAGCCGCGTGGGGCTCTGCGAGCGGAGCGGGGGTTCGGGCCGGGGCGCGAGGGAGCGGCGAAGCACGTGGCTGGGTGGGGGGCGGAGGACGCCGACGGCGGAGCGAGCGGTGCAAGTGTCAAAGAGGAAGGCGCGGAGGGCTGTGGAGGTGACGGGGTGTGGTCTGCGGGGGCGCCGTGCGCGAGCGGAGCGCCGAGACCCCTAGGGCCGCAGGCGGAGGGGCGCGCGGCGGAGCGGAGACGGCGCGAGTGCGGCGGGGGCTGCGGGGCCAGGGACTTGCCCGGCGCTCGCCGAGTGCGGCCGGCTCGGAGCTGCGCCAGCGCCCGCCGCCCGGGCCGCCGCGCCAGGCACCTGCCGACAGTCCGGAGCGGCGTCCGGCGGAGCCCTCGGCCCTGAGTAAGTGCTGCCTTGCGCCCTGCCTCTCGCGGCCGCCAGCTCTGCGCGTTTCCCGGGGCGGCTGGACCACACGCGCCCCCGGGAGCGGCGCCGGTGTGCAGGGGAGGCGGCAGCCCCGGCCCCCGGCCCCGCCGCCCCGGCCCCCGCGCCTCAGCGGCGACGGCGGAGTTGCGGGCACGGAGACCCCCGGCTTTTGTGTCTTGCCCGAACCCGAGTCTCGCCAGGCCGGGGTGGGAGGTGGGGGGAGGGTGCGGAAGCCACTTCACGGCTCCTGGCCCCACCTCTTGCCCCCCGCCCCATCTCACACCCTTGGGGATTTCAGTGGGGCCGCGGACTGGTTGAAGTGAGTGACACCCCCTCCCCGAACCCCTGGTCTTGGCCAAGTGGTTCGGGTGGGCAACCTGGCGGGCCGCCACGCCGCCCCCCCCCCCCCTTCATCATCTTTAATTGCTGGGCGCTGGGAGAATGCCTGGGCGAACACGGGGGGGTACTAAGGGGGAACCACCCACGGACTTTGCTTGTCTCGGGTTTGGGATGGGGGAAAGGGGGGAGCCCGGGAGCCCCGAAACCCCGAGCGTCCCGCGCCAGCGGCGAGCCGAGCCGGCGTTCGCTGGGTGGGTCCCTTGTCTGGTTCATTGTTCGCGGTGACTGTTCTTCGGGGCTGGGCGCGACACACACACACACACGCACACGCACACACTCACGCACACACACACACACGCGCACACTCACGCACACACGCGCACACACACCCCTCTTGGACCGGCAAAGAAAAGAACCGTTTTGGGGGGTGGGAGGACTCGGCCCCCAGCGCCTCCCCCGGGAGGGGAGGACCGACCCGGTTCGGAGAAGGACTTCTCCGAGCTCGCAGGGTCGCAGAAGTCGGCGGCGAAAACCGCTCCCAAGTGCGAAACTTAGGTCTGACTCCGATGCACGGAGACAGGCTGGGGAACCCCGCAGAATCCCGCGGAACCGGGGCGCGGGGTCCGCCGCCTCGAAATTGTTCTCAGAGCCACGAAGGCGGACTTTTCAGGTTCAGAGGCGACTGGCGGCTTTCTCGGGCTCGCACCTGTTTCTCTGACCTGCTCCCGGGCTGGGGCGCGTTTCCCACCCGACCCCACCCCCCTCCATCTAGGGGATGAGTATATGTACCATTTATGTTTTCACGAGTCGAGTTGCATGGTTCCGAGAGAAGAATCCTCGAAAAAAGAAACACGAAGTACAATGTCTACTCTGCAAATGACCAAGCGTCGCTTTCGATGTCCATGGCTCCCCCACCTGGACCGTGCGCTGACATTTATGGAGGCGACATGTGCACGCAGAGTCAAAGGGAGCCCGTTGTCGCGAGTCAGGGATGTCAAAGCCCAACTGGAGAATTTTCATTTGTGGGGGGAGGTCAGAATACTCATTTTTGAGCTTTTTCATTTCCCCAATTGCCATGATATCACCTGGTGCCTAATTCTTAGTCCACCAAGGAAAGAAAGTGCGTTTTCCTGAGGAGCTTCCTTCTGTCTTCTTTTCCAGGGATCCATTAGTCATCATCCAAATATGCATTTTAGAAGCGATTTATTTTTTTTTAAACTTTTTTATTGATTTAGGTTCTGTGATGTACAATACTGTTAATGATGGTTTCCCACGCAGGTAATTCCAACACCACACCCATGGCCTTCCTCCCCCAAGGACCCCAGTGCCTCTCCATTCCAACCCCCAACTCAGTTTGTATGTGTGGCTGGCTGTCTGTCTATCTATCTATCTATCTATCTATCTAGCTAGCTATGGTTTGTGTATCAATATGCATGTACAGCTACTTGCAGATCCCAATAGTTACTAACCCTTTCAGTCCTCCCAACTTTCCTGATTATATTGTTAAATTTTACTTTGGTTTACATGCTGGGCTTCTAAAGCATCAGTCCACTGGAACCTGAAACCTGAAGTTTCAGCCCTGCTCAAGAAGTAGGAGCACTTCTCTCTGTCTGTAGTCTGATTCCATATAAAAATGGGAGTACAGTGGAGGTTTGGATATGGAAAGTGTGTGATTTATTCTACAGAGAAAAGAGGGAGTTAGGTATAAGATAAATAACAGTGAAAATTTCGGTAGACAATCATAGCACAGTTCCATAAGTATGTGCAAAGTACATGTTTTCTCTGTTTCTCAGTTTTTCTCTTTTCCCCTCTCTCTCCCTTCTGCTTTATCACAATGAATACCTGAATATCTATGTCCTAAATGTTTTGTTTATAACGTTGTTTGCGCCTCTGTTTTTCCTGGCTCTGAATTAAACCTTTATAGTTTTAGTTTCTTGTTTTACATATTCACCATCAGTAGTGTTTGTTAAAAGCATGGATCATTGTATCTCTTAACTGCTCTTTTGTTCACCTACTTGCATACCATGTCCAACTTAGTATGGGAGCACATGAGCAATGAATTAACCAGATTCTAATGAAGATTAAGACTTGGAAGGTATCCACAGCTATGTATAAACTGTATACTCATTTAACCACCTTCCCACATGATCAATTTGGACTAGTTGCTTGTTCATCTTCTCAAGTCTCCAGACTCCAAATTCTTACCCAGATTGATTGCGGCACTAAATCTTGATTGTACAAAGAACAGAACTTAATTATTTTTGTCTCATTTATCAGTCAGCAATGTTTAGTGTTGCCAATTTAATTATATCATTGAAATATGCATGACTTTAAAATATATTAGAAAGGTCCATTTTAAATCTTTCTTCTTCATAAAGAAAAAAAAAAGTTCTTTTGAAGCCATAATTTTACTCTTTTGAGACTCCCTAACCATTTGTGTTTATTGAGTTTACTTTTCCATATGAAGAAAGCAGCATTGCTTTTTCTGACTAGGAGCTGAAGATGGAAAGTCAGAAAAGAAAAATAAAGCTTTAAGATGCTGTTATTCCCTCTACTTGGGAAAAAAATTTAAAGCAAATACTGATTTTCTTAAAGATACATTAAAACCTTACAAAAGGATTCTGAGAAAGAGACATTTAAGGATAGAAATAATGGCTATTACTAAATACACCTAAAAGGAGAGTATACATTAAGACATGTATTTTGAATCAATCTTATATTTTATTCTTTCTATAAAATTTCAAGACTCATTAAGTTATTAACATATTGGATGTTCATAGAAATCTATATTAAAATATACTGTCTTTTTTGTAAGTGTTTTCATTGTAATAGCCTGTTTGTTGAGATAAAAAAGAACATCATTGATGTCATGGTGTGCTTTGCATTTTAAAATACTAGCTAATGAATTACAAACATTCATTACTCTACAACCACTTGCTGAAATTTCTCAGGACCCCCAAATAGAGAATTATTTGTACCTTGTTGAGTTTATATTGATCTCTTTTTCTTCAGATTTAATTGCTTTTTAGAATTAATACTTTGTTGCTTTGAATCTTTTGTCATTTTTCTTTTATGTCATATGTTTATGTATAAATATTTTCAACTTTGCATTCTTAGGGAACTTCCTGTTGAAAGTTATGTGAGAATTAGTGGAGGGAAAAAGGGAAAGGGTGAGAGAAAGAGAGGAGAGAAACAGAGGGTAAAGAAAGGAAAGGAAGGAAGGTCTTAAACCTGGGAAGAGAGCTAACATAGAGAAAAAAAGCGCAGGTTCAGTGAATAAAATTCATATTTTATGAAATAATTCAGCTACCATCTTAACATATTATAAGGTAAATTACTAAAGTGTCACAATGCATTTTCTTTGCTACATTTTAATAGTAAATGATATTTTATTCACTTTTATTCATACTTGGAAATGAGTATGAATCTTGGGAATTTGGGGGGGCGGTGGTTTTGTTTTGGGGCCACACCCAGCAATGCTCAGGTGGGTTACTCCTAACCCTGTGTTCAGATTTACTCCTGGTGGTACTCGGAGAACCATGTGGGATACTGGGGATTGAACTCAGTTTGGTGGCAGTCAAGGCAAATGTCCAACTATTACTCTGCTCCCAAATCTTGGAATTTCCTATGTTAAGAATATTTTTCAGGTCTAGGGCTTGGGTGAAAAGGGAGGAAGAATCTATTCTATTTATATAAAGATGAAATTATTGATGTTTATTTTGGATTTATAAAGTTCAGGTTTTTTTATACTGAAGAGGAAGTTTGAAGTATTTTTTCATAACTAGATACAACCAGAAATAAATTATGATTTAAATAACTGTATTTAAATATATTTTTCTGATGATGTAATACTTTTAATTATACAGATAATTTAAATTATTCAACCAATCATGTTTCTGTTTTGCATTGACAACTCAGAGCCAATCCAAGATCTCCACTTTATTGATCATTTAAGGTTCTGTGTGTATGTACATATTTTTCTCAGTGATCTATTATAGTTCAGCTATTTATGTTTTTACTACTGATATGTATATTGCTTAGTGTGGAAGGAGAAAGACCATTGGATTAATATATAAAGTTATTTAGAAATTCAGTCAGTCTGCTGAATAATAATAGTTGTTGAAATCTAATATTGCAAATGCTGAGGGAATATTATGTAAATTAAATCATGATGCATCTAAAGATATATATATGCATACTTTATACATATATCTTTATATAGATAAGCAATAAAAGCACAGCTAGAAAATTGACTAATGATGAGTTAATATGCACTGACACACATCTGTTGCATTATATTGAAAGCCCTTTCACTTTCTAGAATTATTAATAGCACCAACCAGTGAAACCAGGATACCAAGTTCTTTCATTAGGAAGAAATTTTTTCTTTTGAAAGATTTTGGATATATTAAACCCCAAATAATCTGAAGTTGTGAAGGTGAAAATGAAATTTGGAAAAATTGTTGTGATTCTATGGTAGTGGAGATTTCTAGACAATTTGCTTTCTCTCTTTTCTCCCTCTATTTCATTGGATTTGCTGCTTATTACCTAATTAGCTGGTGGCTGGACCTGATTGACAGGCATGGCAATTCTGGTGGCAAGCTAAACCCACCAGGATGGCAGTTTATGAAATTTCTGGCTATGTAAGTAGAATATTCATTCTAAGTATTATACTTAAATACAGTAGTTAAGTTTAAGTGCCCACTGGTTGTTTCTCTTTGTACTTGAATCAACAACCATTTTTAGTTTTGAGAAGGGACCACCCACAAAACTGTACTTTTTTTTGGACTGTATTAAAGCTCAGGAGAGAGAAAGTAACAAAAGAAATAAAGAAAGAAAGAAGAATATCAGAAAATAATTAGTAGTAAATTATTGATCCACGGTGACATGCTTATGGTCATAGTCACAAACTCAGACTAGAATTAAGCTTTCAAGTCTAAAGAACTATATATAGGTAACAATTTGATTCTCATCTCTCCTCTATTTGCTGTATAGACACCACCATCCCCCTCTTCCCTGCACATACAAGATATATATTAAGGCTATTTTTGAAAATAATTCAAAGGCATTTAAAAAATATAGATGTTATTCTGAACTGAGGCAAACTTTCAAACAGTGCTAAGTACTAATCATTTAAACTTGGCCTTTAAGAAAGGATATTGGAAACAATAAAAATCTGTGCATTAGGGGCCAGAGTGATAATACAGCGAGTAGGGCACACAGCCGACCTGGGTTCGATCCCTGGCATCCTATATGGTTCCCCAAGCACCACAAGGAGTAATCCCTGGGTGCAGAGCCAGGAATAAACCCTGAGCATCGCTGGGTGTAACCCAAAAAGCAAAAATAAATAAATAAAAAATTGTGCATTAGTATACTTACTATGCTTCCAGTTTTGATATTAATAGTGCATAAAGCTTTAAAATTTTCACTGACATGCAAATTAACTACTGGCATCTAAGGTGCACGGCATGTGATGAATCCTAATTGGCAAGTGAAATTTACAGGGTTATTTATAGATTATTGCAACAGAGTGCTGGAGTAAATTTTCATTGTGCAGCTTAATTCAAATTGATGTTTTTGCTTTGATTCACTTCACTTTTTTCATATACCTTTTGATCTCTAAAATCGCTCATAAATAAGCTACCTATGGTGTAAAATATATAATTAGTAACATTTGGGCAGAGAATTTGTCTTCAAATAATCCTTAAGAGATTTGGTAACCACTTAAGAATCATTCACCAGTTTGCTCAAGTTATGAATAATTCTTGGGACTGAATTTCAACTTAAAGGTTTGCTAACATCCATTTCTCTCCAGATCATATAGGACAGATTTTCTCATAGAAAAATTGAGGATGAAACTTTTAAACATTCATCTATTGAATTAATTTTTTAGAATAACTAAAATAGATCTGAAGATCTAAGGTGACATTTTATTTTATTCTCTAATGGCAATTGAGATTTCTTTTATCTCTACTATCAGTTACATTTTGTGTATAAAAATTATAGGGATAAAAATTATAATATATCTTCAGTTCCCATGCTAAGTTTAGGTTAAAATACACTTCTTCCTTCTGCTTTAAATTAGCTGTACAATGTCCCAACAAAAAATTTAAAAAAAAAGTTCTTCATTTATTCTGATCATTTTTTGTTTAGTATATATTTCATATATAATCTCCATGAGCAAAGATATATAAGCTCTAACTTTCTATACAGAAATATATTATTTTAAATTTGTTGAACTTTAAATATTTTTCCTGTTATACTCAATCTGGAATATAATTCTCTCTAATTTCATTCTGTGGAAAAATGCCTCATATTAATTAAGAATTTATTTTAAAGATGTGTTTCTTTGAAAGAATTTCCACAGTTGTATTTGAGCTAGATAATTTTGGGGAAGTGTGTGTGCTTTGCACATATATTATAAACATTAAAATGTTAGAAAATTTCAAGAATTTCTATACAGATATATTATTGATATCTAACACAGATATAGTATTTATTGTTATGTTAACTGCTTTATCTTTAAAGCTGGATAGAGAAATTTTGATTCAACAGTGGAATTCAACATGGAAGTGAATAATTTTATTATTCTTAATGCTTTTGATTATTAGATGAATAATTTATTCTTAGGGTGGTTACTTTTTCTGTATCAGTCATATATAGTATGATATAGGTACTGTAGCACTGTAGCACTGTCCTCCCGTTGTCCATCAATTTGCTCAAGCGGGCACCAGAAACATCTCCATTGTTGTTACTGTTTTTGGCATATTGAATACACCATGGGGAGCTTGCCAGGCTCTTCCGTGCAGGCGGGATACTCTTTGTAGCTTGATGGACTCTCCGAGAGGGATGGAGGAATTGAACCCAGATCGGCCCCATGCCAGGCAAACACCCTACTCACTGTGCTATCACTCCAGCCCAATTGTATAGGTACAATCAAGTCAATTTGAATTTTTGCTGATTAAGCTTTTATCTGTCACTTATTTAAGAAAAAGTCATTTCAGTTAATGTCCATTTATTGATGACTTAAATGAGTTATAAAACAGTAAATGAATATGAAATAAGAAATATTTCTGCATCCCTGCCTTGAATAAAATTTGAATAAGATAGGAATAAAGATACTGAATGAATGTAGTAAATAAAAATTATAAAAATTATAATAGAATGATTGGTTCATAGTTATATGAAGTATAATTTGTATACAATTATACAAATTATAATCGGATGTTTGGTTCATGGTTATATGAAGAAGAGTGTAAATCTCAGTATGAATGTGGTGGGAATAGTTTGGAAAATTTTGATGGAAATTTGAGAGTAAAAGGACAGATAGCAGTCTCATAGGTGAAAAAGCAGTGGGCAGCTCACTTTGGTAGAAAGTTTATAGATAAAAGGAGAAAAGTGTGACACTAGAAAATTTAGCATGTCCAACAGGCAATATGGTACATAGACCGATGACTCAGCTGGTAGTCTAGACTAAAGATCAAGATTTGAAGCTTAATCCTGAATAAGCAGAACTCTTATTTCCTCTGTGCAAACCCCCATACAGCTGAACAAATCCAAAGAAAAACAAAAAGCAATGGTATCATTTCATATTCATGAATCGTACATAGGTCTTATTCCACTTGCTCTCCTGGAAGGCAGTATACTTTCCTGTACTTTCCTTAAGCACTAAGTCACTCTGTCTACACCTTTACTCTCACAGGAAGCTGAAGATTGTTATTCACTGATACAGTTGAACCAATCAAAAAGTATTTCCACATATAGCCCGAGTCATACTCAGTTACTTTCAGTTTCTACTCCCATATGATGTGCCTTTTTGTAGGTTCTCTCGTCAGATTGGTAGAATTTCAACAGTTATTCATGCTCCATTTCAGCAGAATGTGATATGGAAACATGTAAATGTGATTTATCAGTGAAACAAAAATACTTCCTTTAGAATGAGAATTTCCATTTTTAGTTTTTTAGCATTGAGAATTAATCAGGGTTCGGTCAAAGACTTATGTAAGAATGTTGTATAGAATAATGAAAAATCAGAAGCAACATTTTGCCCAAAGATAGAACAAAGCAATAAAACATAGCACATTTTATACATTTTATTAATAGACTGTTAAGCAGGATCAAACATCATTTTTTCTAAAAATGATTATGGATATGATAAATTATATAATACAATGTTAAAAGGAGACAAAACTAAAAATTCCAATTAATAAATAATGCAATTTTGTGTATGTACAGAGAAAAAATATCAGAAAAATAAATGAACTATGTTAAAAGATTTTTCCATTGGATAGCACAATGGTAGGGCGTTTGCCTTGCACGCAGCCAACATGGCCGACCCGAGTTCGATTCCTCCGCCCCTCTCGGAGAGCCCGGCAAGCTACCGAGAGTATCTCGCCCACAGGGCAGAGCCTGGCAAGCTCCCCATGACGTATTCGATATGCCAGACACCATAACAACAAAGTCTCCAATGAAGACGTTATGGGCCCGCTCGAGCAAATCGATGAACAACGGGAGGGCCTTTACCTTTACCTTTACCTTTACTGAAATGAAAAGAGGTCTGTATAGGAAGTCCTTTTAAAATATACTCAGCTTGACAGAGAAAACTTTTTTTATGGAAAGAGCCTGATAACATACAAATGTCTATTGAATAAATACAATTGGGAAAATCATCTCTATAGTGTGATTTAATTATCTTTGAATATCTGGCCCCACTAGGCATTTCTCTTCCCTGACACATTAAGTTCACTAAGTCACATAGAATTTACTCCTCACTGCATCACAATTGTATTTAACTTTAAACTGCTACCCTATTGATGTTTGAAGCTGGCTGTCTGGGCATGAACCCACCATGAGACTGGGGATAAGTTATTGGACTTACCTTTACTTCCATTTCTCCATTGATAAAATTGAGACTATTACTGCATATTAGATTTTAAAATGAAGGTTAAAGGACAATCTGTCATAAAGTACTATTATGTATTTCTTATTTATCAGGATCTGCATTAGATGATATCCCTCTCTTCTTTGAGATCACTCAAGGACTACTCATTACACTTTCGAATCAAATCTTTATAGTCATCTCCATTAACGCCAAGTCTTTCTGCTTTCTATTAGCTCCATGAAAATACCAAGTCCTGATTCAGAGCGATAATACAGTGTGTAGGGGGCTTGCCTTGCGCATGGCTGACCCGGGTTTGATCCCCGGCACCACATATGGTTCCCCAAGCCCTACCAGGAGTGATCCCTGAGCACAGAGCCAGGAATAAACCCTGAGCACTGCCAGGTGTGGCTCTAAAGCAGAAACAAAAACAAGCAAACAAAAAAGAATAAAGAAGATACCAAGTCCTGTTCTCTTTGCACATGCTGTTTTCTCTTTGTGGAACACTTTCATCTGCCTCTCTGAATTCATAACTTCTTGTCCATCATTCTCAGTTTCTGCTACATTTTTGAGAACTATTCTGACTTCTACGTATTGAACACAATTTTGCTATTCGTTTTTATACTCCATCTTACCTTCTTATTTCCTTAATTAACCTTATTACAACTTGAGCTATTTTTATGCCTCCCTTTGATCACTAGAATTTTAATTATGTATAAATAATTCACACTGTTACTGTCACTGTCCTCCCGTTGTTCATCTGTTTGCTCGAGCGGGCCCAGTAACGTCTCCATTGTGACAAGACAATTGTTAATGTGTTTGGAATATGGAATACGTCATGGGTACCTTGCCAGACTTTGACGTGTGGGCAAGATACTCTCGGTAGCTTGCCAGGCTCAGGCTCTCCGAGAGGGGTGGAGGAATCGAACCCGGGTCAGCTATATTTGGTGCTTGCAAGGCAAGCGCCCTACCCGCTGTGCTATCGCGCCATCCCATAAATAATTCATATATTTAAATTATTTATTTAGATTAGTCTCTCTGCGTAGTTACATTTGTTTTCCCCAATGCCTAGCACACAGTCCAACACGAAGTAATAGGTTAATGAATAATATTGGATGAAAGAGTGGCTGAGCTTCTATTGTAATTATGGAATGGGATTTCTAGACCGGCTAATTTATATTTATAAGGTACTTAGATCTTGATACATAACACATATTGTCATTTTTGTATGATATGCAGGGCTGTAAGAATACTTGTCAGAAAACCAGAAAACTTCCAAAGACAGAAAATTTGGGAATGGAAAGGGAAGTGGAAGTGAATTGGGGAACTCTAAAGATGCTGTTTTAGGATGGGGCTGACCTGCAGGAAATTGTAAGACTGGAGGTTAGGCCTGAATGGCTGATAGCGAAGTATTAGAACATTGATAGTTCAGGCATTTGAGATGCACTTTTCACAGGGAACCAAATTTAAAATATATGATTGTTCAGGAAGGTTCTTTATGATCATATGGAATTTTGGCATTCCAAATTATGTAGATTAAAATGTTTAATGGTCAGTTATTTGATGTGATAAAACAGAACATTTTATTTTGATAGACAGAGGGGAGAAAAATAATGAAAATGATTAAAAACAAAGCTTCCCTTTGTGTCTACTAGTTTTTAAAAGGAAAGCCTGTCAGACATGACTATATTTATATGCTAGTGTCTGACTTTGCAAACTTTTGTTACTAGAAGAACACTTTACATGGAAAAATTTTTTTCTGTGTGGAACCTTAGATCATAAAATTATAAAGGTATTAGAAGTATCGTATTGAGTGGTGTTCCAGTTCTCTTACCAGGAGGTGTCACTATTGCTCACTCAAACTTTTACTGCCTTCATTGAAGGGACTAGGGAGAGCTCATATTTGAATTCAAAACTTAGGATCATGTCGGTACTGACTCATCAATTCTCTACTATATTGCTCAAAGGATATTTGATTAAAAATTATTTCTAGGTTCTTATTTCTCCTCCAAGCAAATGCTCTTTATCAAACCCTCTGAAAATGTAGACTTCCTTTTTTTAAAAAATATAGTGGAGACAAATGTTTTTTTTCCCCCCCTCTGAGGCTGAAGGCAGTGGATAGAAAAAACAGCAAAGAGCAAAATTAAGGAGAAAAGTGAGATACAGAAAAACGTGAAAGAGTACAACCTAAGCATTTTCAGGGATGGCACAGAGCTTGAAGATTCCAGAATATGTCCTTTTCTCTTTCCAATTTGACTTTATATGTGCTGTGACTTCCCTGACCCTCTTCTCTGCCCAGATAAGTTTATCTCACTCTGCAAATGCTTTATAACAGAAGCTTCAATAACTACCTGCTTTTGATTTAATGTGCTATCCCAATTATTCAATGTATATTTCTGTTCTCTTAGATAGCATTATATAATAGCTATTATAATTTAAAAATATTGGGCCAATGAGTCTAGCACAGTGGGTAGGGTGTTTGTTTTGCACAAGTCTGACCTGGGTTCGATTCTTGACACCGGATATGGTCCCCCTGGAGCTTTCCAGGAGTGATCCCTGAATATAGCTGGGTATGACCCCCAAACAAAGAACAAAGAAGCAAAAACCACCACTACCACACACACACACACACAATGAAAATATTGGATTAGAGAGATAGTACAAGAAGTGGGTAAGATTCTTTCTTTGCATGCAGCTGAACTGAACCCCAGCACCACATATGGTGCCCTTCCCTACCCCCAGCCCTGACAGGAGTTATTCCTGAGCACAGAGCCAGGAGTAAGTCTGGAACACAGCTGATTGTGGCCCAAATCCAGAATGAAATAAAAATTCTTTCTGGTGAGGAACATGCAAATTGGAAAGATTGCATCATTTATTATGTATTTGTAGAAGGTCAGATTTTCAAACTACTCCTTTGTTCTTTTGTTGATAGGATCCTTAAGAGAGTTTCTACAGAGCCTTTAGTTTCTTCATTTCTTTTTTTTAGAGTCACTTCCACAGAAGATCTACCTAACATCTCTTCATTCATGACATAGTTAGGAATCCCTTCTCTGTATCCCACTGCACTGCTGCTCAGTCAGTGTACATAAAGTGCCTTAAATCTAGAACAGAACCTGTGAAGCCTACTGTTGCCCAACAAGCTAGGAGATGCACTCCCTTTAACGGTACTTCAAGGTGGGTGAGGGTGTGGATGAGGAAAGAACAGAGAAATCAGACTGCCAGCCTTCTCCCACTGCCAGTTGTCTCAGTTACATCACAAGCCACTGAACAATAAAACGTAAAGTCCTAAAATTTGGAGGAGAAGGAAGAACAAGGTTCAGAATCCAAGATGGGGAAGATTTCACCCAGGGCATCCACACTTGGCAACTCCTCTAGAATTGGATGGAAAAGACTGGCATCCCGGGATTTGTGTTTCCCACTGCCCTCCAGGTGGCAGCATGGCTCAGCTGTCAGAGACCAGCTCTGTTCTTGGGCATCACTAAGGTGTGGGATTCAGAACTGTTCTCAGGGCATTTAGTGCCCTGGGGATGATTAATGGTGCTGCCCACTCACTGCACCCCAAGGGTAATTGAGCCTATAGTATTTTGGAGGCTGCAGAAAGAATTCCTGAGGCACTGTCTGATAGTAGGGACTACAACATTTTGGACATTATACACCTTTAGAGACTTCTCAGAGGCTTCTCAGAGGCTTTATGCTTTGAGTGCAATCTCTGGCAGAATGCTAACAGTAGTTGAAAAGACTGCACCACCCTCCTTGAAATTTGGGGAAACAGAAAAGTCTCAAATTTTCTCAGATATTCGGTTTGCTATGTATTCCATATCTTTTGTTTTTCCTCCATTGGTTCTGAAATATTATTTCTTTCCACCTGACTTAATGCAAATCCTCTGGAAGGTAGCTTATGTTAATTGTCTGAGTATTTTGAAAGAGAGAAGGCAGAGCTATATAAAATGTCTTTATTTAAATAAGCTCTAAGCCCTTTTATAGTGTAAGCCAAGTTATTTAAAAGTAAGATGATTGAAAATTTCTAAAGTTGCATACAATTCAAGAGAATGTAAAACATGTTACAATGAGAGACTTACACAGGGTACAGTGTCCATTTATTCTAAATATACATGTAATATCAATTATGGAAGAAAAGCAACAAAAGATCTTAAACTGTCAGGTTGGGTTTGTGTGGTTGCTCCTTTTCATGAGAATTTTTAGCAACTGGGAAAAATGCCAGATTCTAAACACTGGAAAATGGTGTCTTGAATAGGATAGACTAGTAGATCTCAGCACTGTCAGGAAGAAAAAAAAGTTACTTATGGATTCGGAAAACATCTGTTAGTCAATTCAATGAAGTAGGGGATGTGAACCTCTACCATTTCATAGTTTGGATTGACATACCTCTAGTGGTTGGTTTTTGGCAGTGGTCTGCAGCTTTTCCAGAGACTGGTAATATCACTTTGGTGCTTCTGAGAATTGTTCTCTCCCTAAGATTGTGAGCTATTTTACTCTCCACCACAAAAGATTCTTTCCTGAACACCCAAGTGATTTAAAGTTGTGGTCTGTGCAAGAGGCTGTCTGTGGATGTTTCAAGAGACAAATTCAACTGAGTCTCTATGTACTGAAACTTTGAAGTGTTAGCAATACTTCCTGTCTCTTTAAGTTCTTGAATAGAGTAGAAAAATCAGGATAATTAGGATGGCACCACAAATTCTATTTTTAGGTTATATTGCTATATCCTACAGTCTGCAATCCTATATTCCTTTTGCTTTGTTAATTTATTTCACCAATGGAATTTTTTTTCTTGTCTTTATATCCCTCAATCCTAAACTAGGGATATAAAATAAGGGGTGGGGAGAGAGGAATTAACTGAGATAGTCCACAATGGTTTATTCATAGCATCTGATTTAGCTCCAACAACAACAAGATTAATAGTAGAAGAAATCCCAGTTTAGCTTAAAATCCTGCTTGATGATTCATTACTCACTGAAGGACTTTTCTCAGTGTACCAGTTTCTACTTCTTTGGTTTCACTGGGCAATTAATCAAAAAAAATCCTGAATTGATACCTGATAGAGAATTCTGAATGTCCATCCTTCTTTTAATCAATATACTTTTTTTACATAAATACTATAGGATGCTCTAAACATTATTATGTATTTATAGATTGTATTTAAAATAAATTTTCAAAATAGAGTATAATTTTGGTACCAATATCAACTCATGCTTATAAAAAACCAAATCAGATAATTTAATTTATCTCCTTGAACAGCCAAAACATATATTGCCCTTGAAGAGGACAGGATTGGTGTTACCTTAGACAGGGGCTGCATATCAGCTTTACATTTCAAACCTTAATTATTGCCTTCTATACTTAAGCTTAACAGTCTTTTCAAAAGTCAGGTTTTGTTGAGGGAAAATTAGTTTCTGAATCTCAGAATGCTCAGTGAGGATGCACTCATAAACTCAAGACTCAAGAATGGTGGAATTGTGGCAGGAAAAAATAGGGAATCAAGGCACCTGATGGTGGACTGTGTACTATATTGTTCTTTTTTAATTTTTTTTTCATACCAGAAAAGAGTGGGTTTCACAAGTCTCAAGAATAGACAATACCAATTGATCACAAACTCTTGACCTTGGAGGCAGGAGCTAACAGGTAGGTCTCTTACTTTGCTGAGGAGGTCTCATCCTTGGCTGAAATTAATATGACAACAGAACTCCAATATTAAAATAAATGACTATGAAAATCAATCTTATATGAAAATTGTTATGTCTGATTATGGGGTTGTTAAGTCCTTTCTAAGGATTTATTAAGCTGTTTGTTGCTAGTTGAAACTTCTGTGTTATTGTTTTTATTTGTTGGTTTTAGTTGGCTTCTCGGTTACTTTCCCATCTAATTTGGTGTGCTCCTACTGGAAATTCAGCATTGAGGACTCAGGAGGGGTCGCACAGTCCAGAGACATTAGGATCTGTGATGTGAGCCAATGTGTTGACCTGGTGGCAGCCATGGAAGGTGAGTGTGGTTTCAGGGATTCCAGCAGTATGGGGCATGGGGGAAGGCTGCCCACCCCAACCCTGAGAAGACCCCAGAGTTCTAACATGGTCATGAGTGTTCCTGAGATTCTGCAGTTTGGCTCACTGCAAAGAATATTCATGAAGTCATGGAGCTGGGCACAGGGTGTGACTGCATCGGTGGGTGTGGGTGCAGATTTCGGCAGAGTAGGTACAAATCCCACTTACCTCCCAAGGGGGCCCTAGAGTTTTCAGCCGCAGGGACCAGCATTTCTATGAATTTTAGTATTTTGATATGCATCTTCTCAGAAATTTAGTTGGGAATTGGTAGAGCAGGGTCAGTAGGTGAGTTAACACAATAGTGTCTATGGGAGGTGAATAAAGGAGTTTTTTTTTTTTAAACTTCTTGCAAAACTAGTTTCATGGCTATGAATTTCTTTAGTTGTTGCCTGTCTATGAAACTCTATGTAATTACTTCAAATCTAAATGATAATACAGCTAGATAGAGTATTCTTGGTGAACGGTTCAGTTTTTAGAGTCATTTGTACTCTATTCTTCCAATTTATTCTGGCTTGAAAGGTCTCATTTGCTAGATCTGTCGTACATCTTATGGGCTTTATTTTGTATCTAAATTCCTTTTTTGATCTTGCTGTTTTCCTTTTTTCAATATTCTTTTTTTCAATATTTTTCAATATTTGTTTCAATCTTTTTTCAAAATTTTTCAAATATTTTTTAAAATTTAAAAAAAAAATTCAAATTTTTTTTCAAAATTTTTTTCAAAATTTTTCAAAATTTTTTCAAAAATGTTTTCTTCAAAAATTTTCAATATTCTTGTTCTTTCTTTGCATTTTTGTCATTTTGAGTACAATGTGTCTTGGAGTTTTCCTGATTGGGTCTGTTTTCATCAGGACCCTTTAGACCTCTTAAATCTTGGTGCCTGTAATTCTCAACTCTAGAAAGTTATTGATATCTTTAACTATTATTTCTTTACCACATTTTCCTTGCTATTCTTAAGTGACTCTGATGTATCATGTTGTTCCTCTTGAACCCATGCCATAATTTTCTGGTATTTTCAAACTATCATCTACTTTCTGCTGTTTCCTTATATTTTTCTTCTTGGAGCTTCTCAATCTTTTGCTTAGTTTCTGTTATTCTGCTGTTCAGAGCTCCTCTGACTTTTTAATACCACCTATCATGTTCATTTTGTCATTTCTCACTATCGTGTTTCTTTCATTTTGACTCTTATGCTTCCTTGTGCTTTGCTGACTACCTGGGGGCTATTATTTCTTTGAGTTCATTGAACATCCTTATCATAGTGTCACTAACTACACTGTCTGAGGATTTACTGGTGCTATTTATGTCTTTGGTGATACTATTTTTTATCTCATTGAGCTTGGTGGGCTCCTACATGTTTTATCCATTGGTTTTCTAGTATTCTTGGTGTGCTGGGCGGTGAGTCCTTATAGTTATTACCCCCCCAAACACCCTGACCCTGGAAGATACTGAGGGATTAAGCTAGAGCTTGATTTCTGTCTTCGCACAGAATGACAGTAAGAATAACTGTGAGCAACATGCAATTTGTTAAGTAGACCAGGAGCTGTGGTGGGAGCCCTTAATATGGTGCAGGTCAAGTGTGGAGGCTGCTAGGACCCACCCAGGAGTTCAGGGCTCTTTCTCCAGTCCAAATTCTGCCGCCGTTCAGAAAATGCCCAGTGATTTCAGCTGTAGATAAGCCTTACCTGAGGTAGTGGAGCAGCAAGTGGAAGGTCAGGAAGGAGCTGGCATAGTAGAACAGTTAGCATATGTTCTTTTCATTCTGAGCACAAGAAGAGTGAATCTCTATCCTGTTTTATATATTCCTGCAATATCTTTTACAAGTAGCAATTGCTTTGAACTTCTGATCATCTAATTGACATCTGATTCCTTCTATCTACGCCATTTTCTCTTCATGTTTGTGAAAAGATGAACATGCAGGATATTTGGTTAATATCCTTTTCTGTGTTTCTCACTAACATCATCATTTTCAACCTTAATCCAGAGATTTGGCCTGGAATTCAAAATCTGGTAATGAAGCCATTTCTTTTAATTTTCCTCTGGACCTCTATGTTACTGTTCACTCTCTTAAAAACTGCAGATCATATTGTGGCTAAGATTATAAGAAAATTAAGATGGTGTACCTTTAAGTGAAAATTAAATAGCATGTGGTGTGCCAGAATTTCAGTTCTGAAATTCCCCATTATTCAAGGGGTCATACTTTCCATAACATAAAGGTAAGTTCTTAATATTTTGTGCATAGAAAATAGTATTTCTATGGCCAATCTGATGATATATTTTTTCCTTTATGGGGGAGAAGTAGGGAAAAGTGAATAAGTTATTAAGCAAGAGATCTAACATCCAGAGCTAGGGAGGAAACTCCAAATGCTGGGGCATGTGCTTTGCACGTAGAACCCTGGGTTGGATTCTTAGCATTACAGGGTTCCCTGAGCATTTCTGGGTAAGAGTTGGAAACAGACATCAATTCTGGCCCCAGCGAACAAAAAACCAGCATTCAAACTTAGTTTTCCTTGATTCAAAGCCCAACTTTTAATTTCACTTCATTGTCACCAACAATTTTATAAACTGTTGGTAGCAAAGGATAGCAAAATCAGTTGTGACATACGGGAGGACAGCTGTATGTCAATGTGTTTTTGTACTTCTCTGAATGCCCTAAAAGAAGATATTTCAACTGGGTACAGTGTGGAATCCCTTACCAACAAGGAACTTTCTCTGATAGCATTTCTCTGTGGATTTTAAACAAGGAAAAGGGAGATGTGGAAAAGAAAATTTATCCACTGGTCCATTTATTCCCTAACTGATTTTGCCTGTGTTTTTAGCATCTGAAATAGGTAATTGACCCTTAAAGCTATTGAAAGTTCCCATCTACAAGTTGTGATTGCTTCTTTCTCTTTAGTTCTAATTTTCCACACATAAAATTTTGAGTTTGAAAAATCTGTTAGTACAGTTCATTGGGTATATTGGTTAATGAAGAGGTTTACATTAAGGTGGGGGAATTTATGAAAACAGATTGTTTCAACTGTTTTCATTACCAACTATGAATCACACCACCTGGAGGACTCCTAAAGTGCTGTGAATTTACAATACCTTTCCTGCTAGGTGATTGCTGAGCAGTTTTGTTGGGCAGAGTATGTTTTGCAGTAAACAAGGCAAAGCTTAAGTGACTCACAGCTATGTACCTGAAAAAGAATACACATAGATGTGACTTATCATCACGTCAGAGAATGCAAACAATCTGTTTTACATAGACCAAGTTTTATAATGAACCTTTAAGCGTCTAAGTTTGTGTGTTTATTTCAGTGTCTGTATGATATTTTTAACAGTTCCTTCAATAAAATAATAATGCCCAGAGTGAAAACTAATCTGAAAAAGAGCTAAGTATATACATTTTCTCTACCTGACACTCAGCAACCCTTGCCAATATTTCTTTTTCACAGAAACATCTTAAAGTAGGTGTCTCTTTTCTCATGCCTTCTCAGAAAGAATTTAGTACAAAATTTACAATTTTGTGCTAAACTTATAATTTTTAAGTTTTTGTATGTCTATGAACTGTGATGCCTAATAATGAAAATAGTTAACATTTACTAAACTCATACTTTGTGACTTGCATTTTGCTAAGTTTTTGTATACAGCACTCATTTTGTTCTCATTTATATTAGTAACACTATTTGATAGATAAGAAAACTGATTCCCCCTCCCTCCCTTTACAAGGAAAAGAAAACCAAGTCTTAGAAGTTAATTCGCATACCCTCTTCAGTTGTTTAGGGATGCAAGATCTTTCTAGTACAGACATATATGTGCTTAACTTTCTCTGAGATAAAAACGAATGAACAAAAAACACGGGAGTGAATCAGAGGGCTTAGGTTTTTATTTTATTAATAAATTTATTTTTTATTGAATTAACATTGTTTACAGAAGAGTAAATGTTTATATTTTAGGGATGTAATGTTAACACATCGTACCACCACCAAAAGGCCAAGAGTTCGACATCATAGACCATTGGATCCTCTCAGTCATCTCTCTCTTGGGAACCTCAATTTTGAGGGTCAATCCTAGAACTTGTTTTCATTGGACATTATTCCTTGTTTTGTTTCTCTATATGTGTCATATATTGAGATCATCTGATATTTGTCTTTATCCTTTTGACTTATTTTGCTTAACATGACACCCTCCAGTTGTGGCAATTTTGTTAAAAAAAAGAAAAGATTTGATCTTTTCTGTTAACTAAGTAGTGTTCTATTGTGCATCTATATTGCATTTTATCCAACCATTCATCTGTCATTAGGTACATAGCTTGTTTCCACATCGTTAGCTCTGTAATTAGTACATCAATGAACATAGGTGTGTCTGTATATATATTTTTTAATTGCTATTTTGGCGTTCTTTTGATAAATCCTAGGAGTCAAATTACTGTATCAACTGGTTGTTCTATACTTAATATTTTGAGAAATTTACATAGTATTTTTTTCAGAGACAGAGTCAATTTATATTCCCTCACCACTTGTTTTTGGCCCTTTTGATAAGGTTGTACTCATTAGTGTGTAGTGATATCTCATGTCATTTTTATTTCCTTTTTTTAGATAATCAGTTATGCTTAGCGTTTTTATGTTCCTTGTTGACCATTTGTATATCTTTTAAGAATAGTCTGGTCAGTTCTCATTTGTTGGTGAGGTCATTTCTTATTTTTTGTTGCTGCATTATGTGAGTTCTTTTGTGTATTTTTGCCCATTCAGTAAATGCTTTTATTCAATTTTATTTTAATTTTTAATTTTTAAAAAATTTGGGGGCCAGGGGTCTGAGACCACCAGGGTTATTCTTAGTAGCCCCTGAGAAGCATTTGTTGTTGGGATTTACAAAATCCCAAGGCCAAGGCCTGGCACATACAAGACTAGTGCTGTATCACTGAACCACATTTCTGGCCTGACATTTTCCTTTTGTTTTAATGTCTAGCTTCTTTTGCAGTGTAGAAGCTTTTCAGTTTGATGCGATCCCATTTGTTTTGTTTTCACTTTTGTTTTCCTTGTCAGTGAGGTTGAATACATCACCAAAGCCAATACCAGAGTGTTTTCCTTAAGTTTTCTTTTATAAATTTTTTGGATTTGGGTGTAACAGCTAATAATGAATTTTGAGCTAGTGATTGTACGGGTGTGAATAGTGATCTGATTTCGTTCTATTGCATGTGGTGTCCCAGTTTACCCAGCACCTTTTGTTGAAGAGACTTTTCTGGAGACCCAGATTTTTTTTTCTTTGTTGGTCAAGGGCAACTTCCATTTCTGGGCTTAAGAGTTGTTCCTGGGGGCTGAAGCGATAGCACATCTGGTAGGTAGGACGTTTGCCTTTCAAGTGGCCGACCCGGGTTTGATTCCCAGCATCCCATATGGTCCTTCCCCCCCACCCCCCCCCCACCCCTCCCTGCCCAGCACCGCCAGGAAGAATTCCTGAGTGTAGAGCCAGGAGTAACTCCTATGCATTGCCAGGTGTGACCCAAAAAAGCTTAAAAAAAAAAGAGTTGTTCCTGGGAGTGCTCAGGGTACAAGGATTGAACTGGGGATCAAACTCAGGTTTCCTGCATACAAAGCATGCATTCAACTCATTGAACTATCTTTCACTCCAGAACTTTCTTCCAGCTTCTTTTCTTTCTCACTGTGTAAATACTAGATGTACTTCTTTACTGAACTGCAGTAAAGAACAACTGTATTTGTGAAAAGTGTCAAGAAACAAAGTACAACTGACTTAAACCAAATTTAAGGGATATGTATTAGGAAGGTTAGGAAGGCAAGAGAACTCTCCTTACATGTTTAGATATCTATTGAAAGCAAAATAATTATTAAAAGCATAAAAGGCAGAATGAATTCATAGTGCTACTTTTACTTAAGAATTGTTAGCATGGCGTGGATGTGGTGAGAAAGGGACACTCCTTCACTGTTGGTGGGATTGCCGACTGGTTCAGCCCTTTTGAAAAACAGTATGAACGATTCTCAAAAAATTAGAAATTGAGCTCCCATTTGACCCAGCAATACCACTCCTGGGAATATATCCCAAAGAGGCAAAAAAGTATGTCAAAGTGACATCTGCAATTGTTTGTTCATTGCAGCACTATTTATAATAGCCAGAATCTGGAAAAAAAAACTGAGTGCCCAAGAACAGATGACTGGTTAAAGAAACTTTGGTACATTTACAAAATGGAGTACTATGTAAGGTAAGGTAAAGGTAAAGGCCCTCCCGTTGATCGTCGATTTGCTCGAGCGGGCCCAGTAACGTCTCCATTGGAGACTTTGTTGTTACTGTGTCTGGCATATCCAATACTCTCGGTAGCTTGCCGGGCTCTCCGAGAGGGGCGGAGGAATCGAACTCGGGTCGGCCATGTTGGCCTCTTGTAAGGCGAACGCCCTACCCGCTGTGCTACTTTGTAGCTGTTAGAAAAGATGAAGTCATGAAATTTACATACAAGTGATACTAGTTGGAAAGTATCATGTTAAGCGAAATGACTCAGAAAGAAAGGGATAGACATAGAAAGATTGCATTCATCTGGGGAACATAAAGTAACAAAATAGGAGACTAACACCCAAGAATGGCCGAGATTAGTATCAGGAATTTTACTCCATGGCTTGGAGGCCAACCACACATGCTAGGGGAAAAGGGAGCTCAGATAGAGAAGGGAACACCAAATAAAGGTGTTGGGAGGATCCTCCCAGTATGGGAGAAGCATGCTGAAAGTAGACTATAGACCAAACATGATTGTCACCCATTGCCTCTTTTGCAAAACACAACACCCAGTACGAGAGAGAGAACAGAAGGGAATGCCCTGCCACAGAGGCAGGGTGGGATGTGGGGTGGGGGGGCGGTGGGAGGGATACTGGGATCCATGATGGTGGGAAATGGGCACTGGTGGAGGGATGGGTATTTGATCATTGTATAATTGAAACCCAAGCACAAAAATTTGTATGTCTACAACTGTACTTCATGATGTCTCACTAATAAAAATAAAAATAAAAAGAATATTTAAAATATTAAGGAGTAGAAAAAACACAGGAAATATATAACAAAAGTAAAACAAAACACAGAGACAATTATATTGAAGAACTAAAATATGTTGGGTTAAATAAAGTGTGTGTTGATAAAAATAAAGAATTGTTAGCATCTTTTTAAGTATTAACTATTGTTAACTATTTGACTCTAGTGAATGATTAGAATAAAGAGAAATTCAATTTGTATTTTTAATCCAATTCAGTAGAAGTGTCAATGAAAATTATAATCTAGTATTAGAATAAAATTACACATACTGTTTCACTTGTGCTGACATTTTGAGACTGTTAAAAATATAGGGACCATTTAAAAACTGCCCCATGAATATTATGTGAACACATTTGATACCTTTAAAAGTATATAAAAATATTTCTAATACTTTTAATGCTGCCACCAGAGTTCACTAGTTTCAATTCTCTAACAAAATAATTACAGATTGATTTTTTAAAATTACATAAACAATTCAGTAACTTGATGAGCTCTTCCTCCAGAGTAGTGTGGTTTCTCTCATTGCTCCTAAGGACAAATAAGAGTTAGCTCTGCAAAGCCAAAATGTAAGCTGTACTCATGGAATCTGTGGCTTTGTAGAACTAAAAGAAACCATTTTTTTCCTTGTCTTGTTCATCTGTTTAGTAGGAAGTTTGTGTAATTTGCATTTTGAATTGTTTAGTCCTTTTAATTTACTTCTGAGTAACTTGTTTCTCCATTATAATGCTTTGTTTGTGGAGAACAATACTTATACAAGTGTTTCACGAAGTAAAATGAATTGACACTGCCTTCAACAAAGAGAATCTCAAAATAAAAACCATTAAAGATGGTTTACAGATGCATTACAAAAATCTCTGCCATATGTCTGAATGGATCTCTTATAATATGCTTATTTATAAAATTCATAGACAATAAGTTATTGAAAAAATAGAGTGATGATTCTTTTAAGTCAAAATAAAAAGTAAAAATATAATAACTATAAAAAACACATTAATAATCTTCTCTGTATCCCTAATTTTGCTTCTTATTTTGTTGGGATTCTTATTAAAAGCCATATAAGAAAGACTATTAGTGATGTGAAAATTATTCTGGTTCACAAAATCTTGGCAATATCAATTCATGAATTAGATGGTTCGGATGAAGGGGGAACTTCCAAAGTCTTGCAGTTATAAGAGAAAGGATATTGAACAAAAACTGTAGGAAGTCCTGTAACCAAAAACCTTCTAAGGGCTATATTATTCTTACCTTGATATATGAACTATATCTCAAACACATTTTTCCTCCCAAAAGAATGTCTTATTAGAATAGGAAAGTTTTCTTTTTTTATGTAATTACGTACCTGATTTTTGTTTATTAGTGGCCACACCCAGTAGTGCCAGGATAGAACCTGGGTCAGCTGCGTGCTGGTCAGTGTCCTTATGTACTGTATTGTCTCACCAGTCCCTCGAAAACTGTTTATAGTACCTTTCAAATATAACCCTTTATTTCAACATCAAACCTTTATTTATTTCAAATCTTTATTTCAACATCATATTCTAGATTTGCCTTTTTGAGCAGACTAAGCTTTGAGACAGACTAAGTGATGCCATATGTTACAGATAAAAGTAAAATGCCTTGCTCATCTTAAGACTTAATGAATGTAGCTCTGTAGCACTGTCCTCCCAATGTTCATCGATTTCCTCAAGCAGGCACCAGTAACGTCTCCATTGTGAGACTTGTTACTGTTTTTTGGCATATCGAATTAAATATGCCACAGGGAACTTGCCAGGCTGTGCCTTGCGGGCTGAATACTGGTAGCTTGCCGGGCTCTCCAAGAGGGTCAGAGGAATTGAACCCGGGTCGGCCCCGTGCAAGGCAAACACCCTACCTGCTATGCTATCACTCCAACCCTTACTAATGTATCTCATTGATTTTGGGGTACCGTGAAAATCCACACATTGCTATGTGTGCATTTAATTTATTAGACTAAAAATCTTTTAAATTAGGGTTGCATGTATCATAATGTTTCACAAAACATCATGGTTATTTTAAAAGAATTTTGTAGAGTAAAATTAGAAAGGAATTTGGTAATACTAACTAGCAATAGTTTAAGGCATTCAAGGAGAAATATCTATTAGACTTTAGAAGAGGTTTTTCATGACACTTTGGACACTGGAATCTAATGAGAACTCAGAGAAGTAGTGTGAATTTTTATAAAAATTCATTTTCTATTCTTATAAATGGACTTTCAAGGTGATTTGTGGGGAACTTTCACCTCAACTGTGAGCATTATTTAATTTTGTCTGTGATTCAGAAGTGATTATCTTAAAATAATCATGAGAAGAAAAGTCAAAATCAGTGAAAAATTAACACATTATGGTACTATGTATTTTAAATGCAGTTTCACTGGTTATGTGTTACTTTTCCATTATGAGATATAGAAATAAATTCTCAGAAGACCATAAGAGTAGGGATATATTCTGAACACATGAGGAATCAGTACTGAGACTCCAAAGTATGGGGCCAGATGTTATTGTTTACAATGATAATTTGATGTTGGTCAAATTACATAACTTTTCTAATAAATGGTGTATAAGACAGACCATCTACGATTAAGTGGAATAAATACATAAATCATATATTGTAGTATACAGCATATTATGAAAATTCAATTAATGATGTTTGCTTATGTTTTGAGTAATTGATATTGGGGAATATTTAAATTTATAGAAATGTGGATCTAGTTGTAAGTTTTTATTTTTATTATTTGTGCTGGTGATTGGGCTGGAGCTATAGCACAGCGGTAGGGCGTTTGCCTGGCTGAGCTGGGTTCGATTTCTCCGTTCCTCTCAGAGAGCCCGGCAAGCTACCGAGAGTATCTTGCCCGCACAGCAAAGCCTGGAAAGCTATCCGTGACGTATTCAATATGCCAAACACAGTTACAACAAGTCTGGGCTCGCTTGAGCAAATCGATGAACAACGGGAGAAAAGTACAGTGCAGTGCAGTGCTGGGGATTAGATTTGGGGGCCTTTGAAGCATTTTTCAGAAGGTATAGTCCCACTAGTGATTTGGTACCAACTGGGCTTGTAGTTCAATGTGAATGTCTTGTTACTTGGGCCTTGCCTTGCGGAGGATACCTGGAATATCAAGGTGGTGCTGGGGGCTTCCAGGGTTACACCTGACAGTACTCAGTGGTTTCCAGGGCTGCTCCTAATGATGTTCAAAGGGCCGTGTGGTGCCAAGAATCAAACTAAGTCAGGCACATGCAAACCTTTGCTCCAACCATTTTATTTTCTCTCAACCCCTGTGTGGATTCTAGGTGAAGAGATTTTTTAATTCAATTTATAATGGTGAATTTTCTATGATTTACTTTAATAATTGGTTCTCATGTACATAATTCAAAACTTGCACTCACCACCAGTGTACCCTCCTCTCTCCCCAAGAATCCTAACACCCTCCTTTTAATTCCTGCACAACTCAATTGTGTGTATCAGTTTTCCTATTATGTTTCATTTAGTCCTTTCTTGTTGCCTCACTGTGAAATCTTTAAGTCCCACAAATGAGAGAGATCATTCTGTATTTATCCCTTTCTTTCTGACTGGCTTCACTTAGCATGATATCCTCTAGTTCCATTCATTTTGCTGCGAATTGCATACTTTCCTTTCTTAGAGTTGCATACTATTCCACTGTGTATGTATGCCCCAATTTCTTGATCCATCCATTCATTCGTATTTGGGCATTTGGGTTGTTTCCATATCTTGCTATTTTACTAAGTGTGGTTATGATCATAAGTAAAGATATATTCTTTTTGAATTAATGGTTTTTGTATTTGGGGGATAGATACCAAGAAGTGCTGCTGCTGCATCAAAGGCAATTCTGTTCCTATTTTTTGGGGGGAGTGACACCCAGGGGTACCCAGGGCTTATTTCTGGCTCTGTGCTCAGGGATCACTCCAAGTGGGGCTTTAGAGACCACTAAGGTACTGTGGGTTAGTATAGGTACTGGGGGTTAGCCATGGCAAGCACTCTTTCTGCTGTACTCTTGCTCTGACTCTCTATTTATGTTTTTTCCTTTCTTTTTTTTTATTTGCTAAATTTCCGTATTGCTTTCCATAGAGACTTAATAAGAAGACATTCCTTAGATGGAGGGATTTAATCCCAGAGAATGTTGTATATAGGCTTGAAGATGAAGAGAAATAACATTTCAGGTGAATATGTCCTGGGGATCCAAAAATGTACAGTACAGACACCGTCTATGCTTCCATGTTCACTACAGTACTGTTCACAATAGCCAGAATCTGGAAACAACTTGAGTGGCCTGGAACAGATGACTGGGTAAAGAAACTATGAGACATTTCACAGTGGAATACCAGGATATACATAACTTTTCTGTGTCTGTATTGCAAACCATAATGCACTAAATGAGAGAGAGTCAGAGAGAGAAAGCGAGAGAAACAGAGAGAGAGAGATGAGGGAAGGAGAGTGTCTTCCCTAGAGGCAGGTGGCAGGCAGGTTAGGGAACTGGGGAAAAGAGAAACTAGAGACATTGGTGCTAGGAAATGTACACTGGTGGAGGGATGAGTGTTGGAACATTGGATGACCGAAACCCAATCATCCAATCATGAACAGCTTTGTAATGTTCTTAAACAAATTATGATTTATTAAGAACTTTCTATATTTTGGACATACATAGTAAACAGAGAACAAACAAATCTTATAAGAGGAAGTAGGAAAACATAAGAAAACATAACCAGGAAAACAAATATTCATATGGTTATGATTTCTTGGTAATTTCTTCACTGAAATTTCTGCTTCTGAAAAATATCCAGATAACGGCCACTCAATACCTCTATTGCAAACTACAATACCCTAAAGGAAAGAGAGAGCAAAAGGGAATGCCCTGCCATAGAGGTGGGGTGGGGTGGGGTGGGGTGGGGGGATAGAGGGGTGAAAGAGCTACTGGGTTCATTGGTGGTAGAGAATGGGCACTTGTGGAGGGATGGATACTTGATCATTGTATAACTGAAACCCAAGCACAAAAGTTTGCAAGTCTACAACTGTACCTCATGGTGCTTCACTAATTAAAAAAAAATTCGAGGGGATACTTTCAGCTGTGAATTGCCATTAATAGCACTGTAGCACTGCCCTCCCATTGTTCATCGATTTTCTCGAGTGGGCCCAGTAATGTCTCCATTGTGAGACTTGTTACTGTATTTGGCATATCGAATACATCACGGGGAGCTTGCCAGGCTTTGCTGTGTGGGCAAAATACTCTCGGTAGCTTGACAGGGTCTCCAAGAGGGGCAGAGGAATCAAACCCGGGTCCGCGGGGTTGACAGCGTGCAAGGCAAATGTCCTACCCGCTGGGCTATTGCTCCAGCCCACCCTTTAATGATATGGTAGCAAATTATTGTGGATGGTTACAGATTATTAGTATATTTTGTTGAAAGTGTTCTATTAAAAATTAAAATGTTGGGGCTGGAGTGATAGCACACAGGTAGGGCATTTGCCCAGCTTGCAGCTGACCAGGGTTAAATTTCCAGAATCCCATATGGTCCTCTAAGCACCGACAGGGGTAATTCTTGAGCACAGAGCCAGGAGTAATCCCTGTACATCGCTGGGTGTGACCCAAAAAGAAAAAAAAAAAAACCCCAAAAACTAAAATGTTGTTTTTTATTGTCTACTGTATATCCGTATGCATTCCGGAACATATTATGATTAAGGCAAAACCCTATATTTGTTAACACAGTTCCCTCCTTTCTTCCTTCCTTCTTTCCTGTGCTCAGAGCTTACTCCTGGATCCGTTCTCAGGTATCACTTCTGGTAGGGATCAGGGACCATATGTGATGTTGGGAATCAAACCTGAAGAAACTGAGTGCAAGATAAGTACCCTACCCACTGTACTGTTTCTCCAGCACAATAGTTTTATTTCTTAATTCACTGAGCCATCAAGGAAAGATGTACCTTTTTATAGCAAGTGCCTAAATATCATCACTGCAAAGTGGTGCCCTATAAAATGATTTTTTATGAATAATTGAGTGAATGTGTAAATAAACAAATCTATATGTAAGGTCCAGATTTCTTAATGGCAAGGTAAAAACATTTATTGAGGATCCTTGTCAGAAAACAGTGTGACTGTCAGCTCTTCAGTGTACAACACTTATTATATAAAGATAATTACTATCAAAGAGGGGAAAATATTGGTTAAAATGGTGTGCCTATTTTTAACACAAAAACATAGATACAATATTCTTTTCTGGAAGTATTTAAATAGAAACAAAATTAGCAAAGTGGAAACCATCTATTGTAATTAAAATTAATAGTGGGAAGGAGAAGTTTTATAGCAGACTGGACACAAGTCTTGCATGTGACCAATCAGGGTTTCATCCCCAGCACTGCTTCTGGTTCACCAATCCCTGCCAGGAGTGATCCCTGAGTGAAGAGCCAGGAGTAAGATGTAAGCACAGCCAAATATGCTCCAAGAAGAAAAAAAAAATTAGTAACAAAATAGTTGCAAGCAAACTCAGATTCCAGCAAAGTAATGATTTTATAGATTGTGGTACATACTATGTTTAATACTATGAGGTGATCAAAATAATAGCTACAGAGAAGCATAAAGTTACATTTATGAGACACTATTAATTAAAATAGTTTAATATATAATAGGGCTGGAGCGATAGCACAGCGGGTAGGGCGTTCGCCTTACACGCGGCCAACATGGCCGACCCGAGTTCGATTCCTCCGCCCCTCTCGGAGAGCCCGGCAAGCTACCGAGAGTATTTGATATGCCAGACACAGTAACAACAAAGTCTCCAATGGAGACGTTACTGGGCCCGCTCGAGCAAATCGACGATCAACGGGAGGGCCTGTTGCTGTTGCTTAGTTGGAAATGATCACTCTGGACAAGAGCTGAGTGTTGAAATCAGGTAAAGGGATATAAAGGTAACCTTTTACATCTGCATCACAAACCATAATGCTTACAATGAGAGAGGGAGAAAGAGAAAGAGAGAGATAGAGAAGAGACGTGCCTGCCATACAGGCAGGCTGGGGTGTGTGGGGGGGGGGGGGTCACTTGCAGGGGTGGAGGGAAACTGGGAACACTAGAGCTGCAAAATTACACTGCTGAAGGGAGGAGGTTGGATATTGTATGACTGAAATGCAATCATGAACATTTCTGTAATGCTCTATCTCACAGTGATTCAATAAAAATTAAAATAAAGAAAAATATAGCTCAATATTAAGTACTCTAAGAATATTTAAATATAAATACAACATGTGAATATAGATGTATGCATGAATAAAATTAGTAATTGTAGGGCTGGTGAGTTAGTTAAAAGTCTGGAGGGCATGTTCTGCATGCAGGGGGCTTTTATTCCATCCCCTGACTGCATAATCCCCAAAGATTGCAGATAGCAACTCCTGAGCATCAAGCTGAGTGCATCCTCCAAGTGCCAGGTGTGACCACAAGGCAAAATAAAACAGAGACTAGTAGTTTTACCAAGATAATATGTGATTGTAAGTTGTATCAAGATATTGAAATTAAAAATAAATTTTATTGCATTTATTAATCTTAGTTGTCACTGTCACTGTCCTCCCGTTGTTCATTGAATTGCTAGAGCAGGCGCAGTAACGTCTCCATTTTGAGACTTGTTGTTACTGTGTTTGGCATATTGAATACTCTCAGTAGCTTGCCAGGCTTTGTGAGCGAGATACTCTTGGTAGCTTGCCAGTCTCTCCGAGAGGGGGGCGGAGGAATCGAACCTGGCTCTGCCAGGCTGGCTGCACGCAAGGCAAACGTAAATCTTAGGGACTGGAGCAATAGCACAGCGGTAGGGCATTTGCCTTACACGCAGCCAACATGGCTGACACAAGTTCGATTCCTTCGCCCCTCTCGGAGAGCCTGGCAAGCTACTGAGAAAAGCTCCCCGTGATGTATTCGATATGCCAAACACAGTAACAACAAAGTCTCCAATGGAGACGTTACTGGGCCCTCTCGAGCAAATGGATGAACAACGGGAGGACAGTGACTCTATTAATCTTAATTACTTTTTAATCTACTTAATCTACTAATAATATCCTATTTATTTTGTCATAGATTATAGATATAACTGTGTTTGTTTCTTCTGATAATTTAATATTTTTATTGGACCCGACTTTTACCATCATTTTTTCTCAGCATCCTGAACTGAAAATTTGGGCTACATATGTGACTGGGTTCAGTGTGTGTTAGTTTTATTGATCTCTAGCTGTTTACTTTAAAGATTGCTTTTAAAGAATTCACAAATCACACAAATCATCCTGTTATTTGTTGATTGCCTCAAGCAGGCCCCAGTAACATCTCTTTCATCCTAGCCCTGAGATTATATTCAAGGCTCTTTAGGAGAATGAGACCCATCATTGTTACTGGTATTTGGCATATTGGGTATGCCACGGGGAGTTTGCCAGACTCTGCCATGTGGGCAGGCTACATTTGATAGCCTGCCAGTTTGTCCAAAGTAGGAATGAGATAATAAGATGTCATAATAAGATGTCGCGTGGTCGGGGCGGGGAGGAAAGCTCAAACCGCTCCCCTCCACGGGGTCCCGGCGAGGACAGCCAGGCGCGGGGGCAGGAGACTGCGCTGTTCTCTTCCGGGAGCTGGTTTTTATAGTCTCTGGGTCTTGGCCGTTGATGGGATTACACGGCGCCAGGGGGCCAGTTGGTGGGTGTGACCCCCGCCTACTGGAATTTGGAGGATCTGGGTGTAGGATGCTCGGCCCCAAGGCCCCAATCCGAGTAGGCTTGGAGATCTCGGCCCTGGAACCCGCGTGACTTTGTCCCTCTGCCGGTACCTTCAGGTGTGCGGAGAGTGGTCTCAGCATTGTGGTGGCTGGTCCTGGAGGTCTTCAGCTCCTGGAGCCCTGGCCGGGGCGGGGAGGAAAGCTCAACCCGCTCCCCTCCAAGGGGTCCCGGCAAGGACAGCGGGGGCAGGAGACTGCTTTAAAGAATTAATTGCCATCATATATTCACTCCATCATCATTTACTTATGTATTTTCTCTCCATCATAGTTTGCTTAGAGTCACTGTCCTCCCATTGTTCATCCATTTGCTCGAGTGAGTCCAGTAACATCTCCATTGGAGACTTTGTTGTTACTGTGTTTGGCATATCGAATACATCACGGGGAGCTTTTCTCAGTAGCTTGCCAGGCTCTCAGAGAGGGGTGGAGGAATCGAACTCGTGTCGGCCATGTTGGCTGCGTGTAAGGCAAACGCCCTATCGCTGTGCTATCACTCCAGAGTGATAGTTTGCTTATTTTAAAAAATTTTTTATTTTGACCGCATAATATTTTGCTTATTTGTTTACCCAGAAAGTTTGTCAGATACAAAAAGTCAGGAACCAGAAAGACAATACAGGGTTTAAGACACTTCCCTTAAATGCAGCTGATCCTGGTGACCCCTGACACTGAAGAGGATCCCTTGAGCATCACCAGGAGTGACCCCTGAGAATAGATTCAGTAGTAATCCCTGAACATCACTGGGTGTCCTGCCAAACAGAAACAAAATGTCAAACATATGTAGATATACAGATTTGTGTGTTCATATGTATTATTTTTATTAATCTGATTATAGGTCATTGTAATAGAAAAAAGTCTTGGTCAACAGTTTGAGTCTGTTGATTTCTACAGAAGAAGAAACTCTGAAGACAGGTAAATGAAGTTATTTAGACAGGAATACAATAACAATTAATGGCAAAGCAGGAATTAAAATGTATATGTCTTGAATGATTTGAGAACTCTTAACCCAACCCTTACTGGAATACTTTCCCTATTACCCTGACACTGTCAGCTTCTTTCGTTACAAAGTAGGAAGATGTTTATCTGCAATGTCTTATCTTTGCTACTTTTCCGTGTCTAAGAAAGTTAGGATACTAACTTTCCGTGCCAGTTAGGATAATATTTTGTGTACAACTGCACAAAAGTACATGGTTGTCTAGTAGTTTTGAATGTATTTTTGTGTCTGTTGCCTCTCAAAATCAGTTTTGTCTCTTGGTGCTGCAGCATGAATGTGCTTATGGAGCTATAGTATTCCTTTTTTGTCTTCATAGCATTTCTATAACCCTCCTCTCCACCATTCAGTGACAGAATTCCTGGTCAGTGCGAACGAAGGTTTCAAAAATCCACAAAAAATAAATTAATGTTTCTGATTTGCTTTAAAAAACAAGCAAACAAATAAACTGCAACAAAGCTTTTCTAACATGATTGGAGAAAAGAAAAAGACATGGAGAAAAAAATAGCTCCAAGGAAATACTTTCTAATACTTTTAAAATGAGCTGGTGCAGAGAATTTGAGAAAAGATAAATTTTCTGAGGACTATTTGCCATTATCCTGTGGTGGGTCAGTTGCACAACAGTGGAAGAGGGAGAGAGAGTGGATATATAGATTGACCAACCAGCATCATTTAAACATGGCTTCTCCTTTGTCCCCATTTTCTTGTGCCCATCTTATTTCTTCTTTCAATATCATGAATAAACCCCCCTTCTATGTCTCTCATTTACAATGTATTCGGAAAATTTGTGGTTCTTTGTAATCAGAATAACATATTTATGAGTAAGAAAACTTTCCAATCTCTTGAAAACCATTATTTATTATTGTCTCTCAAAAACAGTTTTCACTCACAAGCCTAGAAAATATGGATAGATCACCTACTGTGAATCAGACTCTAGTCTAGCTATCATGGAAGAATCTAGTTTGAGTAATGTTTTTCCTAGTCCTCAAGAAGTTGATAGTGTTGGAAAAGAATGTGAAGACTTCCTGGGATAACATGTCAAAGTGTCAAGTGGGGGGTGGGGGGAACAGGAGGGAGCATGGGAACTCTAGTTCTCTGGTGATTGGATTGGTGTTGTAATATTATATGGCTCATCCATTATTTGTCCTTAATTTTGTAAATCACAGATTTTTAGTTATACTTTAAATATAAAGATTAGACTTCATGGGATAAAGAACTGATTTCATCAATCATAGAGAAAACAATAATGGGTAAGAAGGAGAGATTGTGAAAATGGACAGATATAAACACTAGCATACAGGAACAGAGAAGTATGCATTATGATTGTGCCCTGGCCCTTACACTGCAGAAAATGATGAGCATGTTGAAAATACGGAGGGTAAAATGAAGAGATCCAAATGCTAGGCATGTAGTTCCATCAACATTCTGAAAGTGAACCAACAAAACTATAACAGTTGTAGTTTTGGGTGTTTCCCAAAGTATTCTCTATGAAGAACATTAATTCAATAAAATGTTAATCCTATATGAGTAATATAGTTCCATTATTAAATACATTTAGAGACACACTTCTAAAATATAGTAATTCATCTTTTTAATACTTCTTATATTATATATAAATGTACATTGTGAGTGGGTACATAAGAATCTACAGAGCAAAATGTTTCTCAAAATATTTTGTCTTGGGGTTGGAGAGATAGCACAGTGGGTAGGGCTTTTGCCTTGCACGTGGCCGGCCCCAGGTTCGATTCCCAGCATCCCATATGGTCCTCTGAACCTCCAGGAGTAACTCCTGAGTGCAGAGCCAGGAGTGACCCCTGTACATCCCCGGGTGTGATCCAAAAAGAAAAAAATAATAGAAAAAAACATTTTGTTTTGAAAATAAAACACTCAGGATATATTTTGTGAGATCAGCATTCCTTGAGTATCATTTTTAAAATGCTGGAAAAGTATAATTTGTCTAAATGTTTCCTATAAGACTTTATACAAATTTAGGATTGTCAGAAAAAATTTTGAGCCAAGATAATTTCTGTTATCTTGTATTGTGCTCCCTCTCTCCAATATCCAAACCCAAAACCAAAACTGCTATGATTTGATGACATCCTGTTTAAAAAAAAATTGTCAGTCATGATTTATTTTTTTTGTATATAAAGGAGCAGATTAAAAGTCTTCTTGGTGTTTTATTTATTGGGTCAAAGGAGCAATTGCTAAGAGCCCATCAAACTTTTAAAGGAAATGACAGGTAGTTCTTGTTCAAATGTGAATAGTACCTTCTTGTTATGTATGACAGAAAACATATTCATTCCTTTTCTTAAAGGAATATTGGACAAAGGAAAAGAGATGACAAGTGTTTATTTGTGATAGGTGCCTATGAAATTGCTCAACCTTTTTTCTCCCCATAATTTCTTTCTGAAGTTTCAAGTTATTTTTTTTAAATACAGTTCCTAAAATTCTCTGTATTTTCTAAAGGGGGATTTCATCTAGCTTTTCTAGACATTAGTTGAACCCTGAATGGACTTTAGATAATAATTTATTCAAATCAGAGTTTTCTCTTTTTACATGTTTCTATTTTAATGTAAAACCAGGAGAAAACAGCAAAAAAGGAGGAGTTTCTGAAAGTCATTTTAAGTAACTGGAAATTATTTTATAACTCTTTTCTTTGAAGATTCAGATATGATTTCATTTTTTTTTTAAAATTATAGTCGCCAATCATGACCTGTTGATATTTTTTATTAGTTCGTAGAAATCCTTTAACAAAAGATTTCTGTGTTATTTTATAAAGCAGTACTTAAAATGGAAAAAGAGCTATTTGATAATATAAATTTGGCAGAGAAATTTTTACCCCAGTTCAATATGTCATCAATAATATATCATTTAAAAATAAGACTATATATTTATAATAGCAAGAAATAGAAATAACAGAAGTTGTATCAAGATTCATATAACTACTGATATTTTAGAAGGGTAATATGTCTATATAATCAGAAATTTTAAGTTGTATGTAGATAAAAATAAAAATGTTTCCCTACCCCCAATAGAGGTAACTATTCTTTTGTGCTGTCTAATGATTATAATTATCATCATCAACATCATCACATCATGTCATCTATAAGCATTCATTTATCACCATGTTTCTTGGATGTCAAATTGAGAATCATTCACATTTTCAGTTTGCTTTAAAAATCAGCATCATATGGGCTGGAGTGGTAGCACAGCAACTAGAGAATTTGCCTTGCACCCGGTCGATCTTGGTTTAATTCTCAGCATCCCATATGGTCCTTCGAGCACGGCCAGGAATAATTCCTGAGTGCATGAGCCAGGAGTATCCCCCGTGCATTGCTGGGTGTGACCCAAAAAGAAAAAAATAAATGAGCAGCGTAGGGCTGGAGAGATAGCACAGTGAGTAAGGCATTTTCCTCACATGCAGCTTATTCGGGTTTGTTTCTTCGGTTTGTTTCTAGGGACCCTATATGGTCCCGACTGGCTGGAGCAATAGCACAGAGGGTAGGGCATTTGCCTTGCACGCGGCCCACCAGGTCCACCCAAGTTTGATTCCTTCGCCCTGCACAGCAAAGCCTGGGAGCTACAGAAGACGTATTTGATATGCCAAACACAGTAACAAGTCTCACAACGGAGACGTTACTGGGCCCCCTTGAGCAAATCGACGAACAATAGGAGGACAGTGCTACAGTGCTACAGTGAAGTTTCTAGGGATCCCGTGTGGTCCCGTCACCGTCGCCAGGAGTAACTTCTTAATGCAGAGCCTCTGAACACCAGGTGTGGCTTGCACCCCCAAATCATCATTCACATACATTTGCATACCTGATTACTTCCACATAACTGCATATCTTAAATATTCTGCCATACAATCTACAAGTAATGACAACAATAAGAATAATTTTTCATATTTTATGCAAAATAAAAGTATATATATTATATATATATTTTTTGCTTTTTGGGTCACATCCAGCGGTGCTCAGGGGTTATTCCTAGCTCTGCACTCAGGAATTATTCCTGGCGGTGCTTGGGGGACCATATGGGATGCCGAGGATTGAACCCAGGTCGGCCTCATGCAAGGCGAACGCCCTACCCGCTGTGCTATCACTCCGGCCCCAATAAAAGTATATTTTATGACTTTTTTTAGCTCATTTATAAGATAAAATACTGTATTTCAGGAATATGTTTCCTTATTTTCATATAAATAGTTAATATTTCTTATTAAAATATACACATGTTTTTCTGTTATTGTTTTTTGTATTGCTGTGGTATTGGAAGAGGGGCATATCCAGTAGGACCCAGGGTATGTGTGATGCTGAGGATCAAATCCAGAGGGCCCAGGACAGACTCTAACATGTGTACATCTAAAGTTTTAGATATGTGGCCCCTCATTTGGCAATATTTTGAATTATATGTAGCCTAAGTACGTAGTATAATTACATAAATAATAATTACAGGAGATCTGAAAGTTAGAAGTGGCAATTATTCTCCCAAAGCCATATTTATAGAAGATTTAGAACAGAAAATTTGTTTTTCTCTTTTAACTTTGAATCAAAGAGAAATACAATTAGTCAAATATAACTTTAATCGTTTTTTTATTAAAATCCGAAAATCAAGAAGATAAAACCTAGAAAAGAAAAGGAAATGGACAATTATTGAGTTAGTTTAATACGCAAAGGTTGGGTTAGCTGCTAACACATTGCTTTAATTAAGATATTCTTTTATTGATTATTTAATAACTGACGTTCTTAAAGATATTTTCAACCACTATGTGATGGGTATTGCCATTAAGTCTTAATTATTTCCTTGAATGTGCAGTCATCCATGACAATTCTGCCCATATGAATATGACAAAAACAACTAGAAAGGAGATAACATTAGGAGACTCATGTGGAATAAAATTCTTTGTCACAACAATATGACAAATCTGTAGAAGGTGCATAAAGATTAAGTTTTTTCACCCAAATCTACCAACTTAGAAAATTTTAATGTCCGTTTTGCAAATGATTGTGAACAATAGATACCAACCATAAAGACGAAATTAGGAGATATGCAAGAATAATTATGGAATAGGCAAATTAAATTTTAAATGAGGACTCAATAATGGCAACGTATTTCTTCACTGACTGACACTGGACATTATCTATTCTTTCATCACTCAGTTGCATGGACCTGTGAGAAGGCTTTGGAAAATTTCACTTACAAAGATAAGAAAGAGGTTAATCAGTCAGACCTTTCTATTTTCCAGACTGCTATTTTATCTCTGACAGTGACATCCTCACCTGCACTCAGAGGGTTGGTTATTAAAAGCATAAAGTATTGAGCACAGTAAGTAACCTATAAATGATAACTATTGTTATGGTGGTCACTATTACTACAATTTTAGTTTTGGCAATTCATTCACTCTTACCTTCTTTTAGTAATGACATTGTCAATCATTACTTTTTATAATTCCATTTCCTTGTAAGTACCCATACCTCTACTAATAACATAATTTATGTTTGCTAATATATAAACATTACATTATAAGGTATGCATGTATAATATATACATTTTTTTGTATATACCTTAATGATTTGGTTCATCACTTATTTTTTCTTATAAATACATCTTATTTTGCTGATTAATCTATATTAACTATATGAATACCATCCATAATTTTACTAATATAAAGACATAGAATAAAGAAAATGACTGATAAGATGAGTAAATGTGGATTGGAGTCTTTTCTGAGTTCCTGAAAACAATAGGGGCATAAAAGATTAAATGAAATGATATAGTGTAAACATATAATAGAGTACTTGGAGTATAATAGGTGGTGAGAAAATAACACTTTTCTAGTACCACCTCTATTTCCCATATTCTTCCTTCCTTGCTTTTTTGAATTAAGACTATCATAAGGTGTCCTGTGGGTATAGAGAAACTCTGTTCAATAGAACTGCCATGACAGGAATGTTCTATTTCTTTGGTAGTCACTGGTCATACAGAATGATTTAAATTTTCATTTATCTTAACTGAAGTGTCATGTGGTTTAACTTCTATGGAAAACAATATAAAGACTTCTTGAAAAATTAAAAATTGAATTTGTGTATTACCCAGCAATTCTACTTGTTGTGACCTAGCCCTAGTATCCCAAAATAAAATTTTGAAAGGATATTTGCATTGTTATGCTCATTGTAGTGTTATTGATGCTAGCCAAGGTTTGAAAACAACCCAAATACCCAATAACAAATGACTGCATGAAGAAACTGGTATACACACACACACACACACACACACACACACACACACACACACATACACACACACACACACAAAACCAACCACACACAGACATAGACACACACACACTGAAATACTACTCAGCTACAAGAACAGATGATATTAAATTCATTTCTACTTAGATGGAACCAAAGGACGTCAGGCTGAGTGAAAACAGACTGAAGAAGAGGGAAACATACAGAATGCTTTTTCTTCAATGGGAAATATTAAGAAGTATATTAAGAAGATAACAAATGGCCAATGATAACATACCCTGAGAGTTGCCTTATATTCTGAGATTTCCAAGGGAATAGTGGTGGTGGGGGGGCTGGTAGGAAACCTTCGGACATTAGTGGAGGGACACTGACACTTCAATGGTGCCTGTTGCTGGAACGTTATAAATATGAAGTTCTATGATTAAATCAAGGTGCCTAAGGAAATATTGAAAAATTAAAATTAAATTTCACTTTTCTATTTATCACATTTCAGATGCCTACTAGTCACAGTGCTGTGGAAATATATGTTGGATAGCACAAACAATATTTCCTTTTCTTTAATGTTCTGCAATAGTATGATATTGTTTTGTTCCTGGGCTTATGCTACAAAATAATTTTAGCATATTTCAATTCATTTTCACTTAAATTTAAATAATAATAGATGGCTATTTAGCGACTGCCAAATTGGATAGCACAGTTCTAGGATATCATATGGGCTGAACTATAACTTTGTACATTTAAGTGACATTTTGTTTAAGTTCAGTTATTCTGAGATATGGGCAGATTAATCTTTCAGCCGTGAGCATTTGTAAGGTATTTAGGGTTCACCCTTGACTGTGACTAGGTTTTACTAAGTCCCCATTTACTATTCTTACATGTTTTAGCTGTTTTTATTTTTTTGTTTGTTTATTTTTGGGGCTTCTGGTTCTGTGCTTAGGATCACTCTTGATGGTGCTTGAGGAACCATGTGGGTCCAGGGATTTAATCCAGAGCTCTCACATATGTAGCATAAATGGCAGGTCATTGGGGCACTCAACCAATCCCTTTTCTCATTTTTATTTTAACTCAAAATGTCATTAGATTTTGCTGATCTTACTTTTAAGCCTGGGTCAAAAAAATCATTACAGGATTTTTTTTAATGGTATGCCTAAGATTGTTCAGCAAATGACAATGTTTGGAGAAAATCTACAAGAAAGCAGTCTACAACTAGAGGTCTTAACCATGGGCACCAAAATACTAGTGAGTTTTGATATTTTCTGAAATGTGTGGCAAGTAGATAGTTGCTATTAATAAAGCATAATTAAGAATTATTTCTCTTTGTATTTTTACTTTGTATTTTTAGAAATTGTAAAATACAAAAATTTATTTATGAGCAAGACTGTTCACTATCAGTCTGCCAATGTCTCTCAAATGGAAAGGGAAGATAGTGTGCACTCTGGTTATTATTCACTTATGAAATTGCGTCATTGACCAATTGTCATAGAGGAAACTTCAAAATCACTTCATGTTGCATTACATTGCCAACTAATACTGATGCCTGAAACTAGGGATTGATCATATCTCTCATTGGCCTAAATCTTGTTTGATTTTCAATAAATGAGTTTGCAGATATTTACTAATATTTAGTGAAAAATTAATCCCCTTTCAGGTGAAAGAGTTAAAGCATCCATTTTGTTGATAGAGAGAAGGGAAAGTGGGGCAAAGGAAGAGGTATTAGATAGGATTAGGACAAAGCAGAAAAGCAGACTCTGGGATGTCTCACAAGAAAAGACAGGTTTAGACACATCACAGAAAAGGAGGAAAAGGTTACAGGAAGACATGTCTGAAGGTCAGGAAGTAATATAACATTTCTGGCAGCTTGCAGAATGATTATTTAACAGAGATCCCCAAATGTGTTGAGGTTTTTGTTCTTAGATTCTGAAAAACTTTGTTTGTCAATTGTGTTTAGAATACACATAATGAGGGAATTTGGTATCTGTTCTTGTCTGGGTCCTTCATTTTACTTATGGGCAGAACAAAATTGTTTTTGAAAAGATGACATATTAGAGATTCTCATTGGACTCCGGAATCTTTTAGCCCAGATATAATTAAATGACCAGCTAAAAGGAAGACCCATTCTGATCATTGCTAATTCATCTTGTTAAGGTAAACTGCATGGGAAGATGGATATTTCCCAGTTTTCTCAGGTTAGTTTGATTTCATCCTGAGAATGTTAGGTATTCACCAAGACTGTATCCAGCTTTCTAACAAGTGGAGGAAGAGGCAAGTTGGGCTAATGGCAGATGATTTGTCTATTTAGTTTGTTCTTTCTTTGCTGACAGTTACATGAATTGTTCTGTCTATTAGCAATAAAAGCACGTGATCTGATGACTGTTCTATAAACAGACTTAAGCTTATTTTAGATAGGAAGAGGTTTTCATTTATTTGGAGACAAATTATAAATTGGAATGATATTCCTTTTGATGGACAATTCAGTTGCATTTAAATTCAAATTAACATCTGCTGTTTATACTTTATATTATGCAATCTACCTGTATCTAGAAAAGAAGCCATTAAATATATGTGACTAGAGAATATTTTTTCTGAAGAGTTTAAAGAAAAATTAAAGAGCATTTTCTAAAACTTCATTATTAGAACCAATTTATAGGTGACCTTGAAAATTAAAGATGCTTTCCTTTGTCTGTAAATCTATTAAAAACAGGTTGTGCAAATTGTCACAAAAACATTTGGATACAAAGGGGTTGTTAAAAGTATTCAACATTTTTCAAAAAACATGTATTTTGAATGGGTAACTCACATTATTTTGAATATTTATGTATTTTTGGTCATATCTTATATAAGAACTGAGCTAATACACATTCATAAGTTAATTTTAATCTAAATGTATATTAATTACAACTTACACAAATAGCACAGTGGTAGGGCGTTTGCCTTACTCACAGCCAACCCAGCCGAGCTGGGTGCGATTCCTCCGCCCCTCTTGGAGAGCCCGGCAAGGTACCGAGAGTATCTCGCCTGCGAGGCAAAGCCTGGCAAGTTCCCCATGACATATTCAATATGCCAAACACAGTAACAAGAAGTCTCAAAAAATGGAGATGTTACTGGGACTGCTCGAGCAAATTGATGAACAACGGGAGGACAGTGTTTCTTACACAAATAATGTATAAATAAATTAATAATATGAACCACATATTCTTGAATAGTAATACATATCCATAGATATCTCAATATAGATCCAAATGTATATAGAATATTATCTTAAAAATTTCAAAACGAAAAATAATAAGTCACAGCTTCTAGTTTGAAGTATTTTGTTTTTCAATAAGCAATTATCACTTATGGTCAAACCACAAAATGCTACCATAGGTTAGGGAGATGATTACTTATGTATTGTCAAATACTTAATGTCTGTGCTTTTCACCTGAGAAGCATGTGAAACACGGGCAAGGGAAGCAGAGTATGCATAAAGATTGCTTCAGAGTTGTGGACAAAGTTGCAATTTAGTAATAACCACAACTTTTAAATTATAGAATCTCAGTTTTCTCTACCTTTATGGGCTGGAGCGATAGCACAGCGGTAGGGCGTTTTCCTTACAAGCGGCCAACATGGCCAACCCGAGTTCGATTCCTCCGCCCCTCTCGTAGAGCCCAGCAAGCTACTGAGAGTATCCCTCCTGCACGGCAGAGCCTGGCAAGCTACCCGTGAGGTACTCGATATGCCAAACACAGTAACAAGTCTCATGATGGAGATGTTACTGGGCTCGCTCGAGCAAATCGATGCACAATGGGAGGACCGTGCTATGACCGTGCTTTTCGCTACCTTAAACTGTGGTTTACAAAATTGTTTACAATGATTTGTTACAGGCTTTCTATACTGCAACACCAATTCTACCACCATTGTCACCTTCCCTCCACTATTGTTACCATTTTCCTAAATACCCCTCAAGCCTGTCCCTACTTCACACTCAAAATAATTTATTTTATACTGCTGTTAACACTAAATAGCTAATGGAATGCTCAAAATTATTTCTGTAGCAAAAAAAATTGTGAAAATTGTTGTATTTCACCATTGGGACATTAAGTCCTTGTCAGAGGGTTTGCTAAGCTGTTGCTGCAAGTTAAATCTTCTGTGTTAATGTTTTTTTTTTTTAGTTGAGATTAGTTCATTTCTACATTACATCTCATCCAATCTGGTGTGCTACTATTGGGATTTCAGTGTTGTAGAGTTTAAGCCAGGATCCACAAAATCCAGTATATTTAACTGGCAGTCCAGCAAGAGGCATAGTGATGGTTTTGGGATGTGGGTGTGGCTGTCAGGCTTCTGGAGGTAGGGGAAAGTGGAGGGAGGGTGGCCATACTCATGGAATCAACTTTTTAAAGGCTATTTTCACATTTTAAAAATAGTTCTAGGATGGTTTATCTACTTGAGAAAATTTTAATATGGAATCAGTATAATGTAGTTTTAATAAAATAGATTTTGCATGATATAATACTTTATCATCTTTGAGTTGCATATTTACTTACTAAGTATTTGACAATCTATAGTTTTGAAGCTGTACAGCAGGTAGCTAGTGCTAGTTTTTAACAGTTTCAGAGTGTCATAAATAAATGAGAAACCTTACAAGATTCCCAGAGGACTCAGATTTAGAGTTCTGTGTTCTAACCACCTTGAACCTTCTCAGCAGTGCAGAATTAAATTTTCCTTTGTTTCCAAAATTTATTATATTTTTTGCCAGCATTTGCAAGATCACGTATAATTAATATAAAGTCAACCTAAACTCTTTTGAACTTAGCAATTTCTCAGTGACTGTCTTATATCATATCACTTTGATTGGCAGGAGCCATATTCTTTAGTTTACTGCCCTTGTACTTGCTAAAAATGTGGTGTGAATTTTTTAGAGGTATACTGTTCACAAGGCTAACCACCCACAGGTGCCAGCAGAGTTGAAACTCTGGCCATTCACAGAAGCATGTTTTTTCAGATTTCATGAGAAGATCAGAGCCTGCCAGGTCCTAAGCACCATTTCTACATCATGATTGAATCCAAGATTTATTTTCTTTTTTAAAAATTTTATTTATGGGGCTGGAGCAATAGCACAGCGGTTAGGGCATTTGCCTTGCACGAGGCCGACCTGAGTTCGATTCCCAGCATCCCATATGGTCCCCTGAGCACCGCCAGGGGTAATTCCTGAGTGCAGAGCCAGGAATAACTCCTGTGCATTGCCGGGTGTGACCCAAAAAGCAAAAAAAAAAAAAATTTATTATTATTATTTTTATTTACCGTCACTGTCCTCCCATTATTCATCGATTTGCTCAAGCGGGCCCAGTAACATTGTGAGACTTTTTACTGTGTTTGGCATATCGAATACATCACGGGTAGCTTGCCAGGCTTTGCCATGAGGGCGATATACTCTCGGTAGCTTGCCAGGCTCTTCGAAAGGGGTGGAGGAATTGAACTTGGGTTGGCCATGTCTGTCGTGATCAAGGCAAACGCCCTACCCGCTGTGCTATCACTCCAGTCCATTTTTATTTATATATTATTTTTTAAAATTTTATTTATTATTTATTCTATTTTTTTGTACTTCATATAAAAAGTATTGTGGTTTACAAAGTTGTTCATCATGATTTGTTACAGACATTCAACACCAAACACACCTTCCCACTACCATTATCTCCAATTTTTTTTCGAACTTCCCCTTAAGGCTGTCACTACGGCAGGCCCTCGATGTTTTATATTGCTTGTTATAATTTACTTAAAGAGTGATCCAAATTTTTTAATAGGGTGATATAATTTGAGTTAAAATTTTAACTGGGTGGCATATCTGGGGCTTATGTGTGACTGTCAGGGCATCTGGAAGTACAGGAGATGGGAGAAGGTAGTTCATCCCCAACTCCATGGAAGCCTGGAGATTTGAGTAAAAAACCCACAAACCTAAGTTCATTCAGTTGAGTTTGGCCAGGAGCATGGTGTCCATTGTGGAGTATAGAGGTTTTCAGCTACCAAGGCTCTGTTTGTGTGGGTTCTGGGCTCATGGGCTCCACTCCAGGATGCCCCTGATGACTCAGTCTTGTGAGGGGTCAGGAAGAATCTTTGCAACTTTTTCATCTCTTTCAAGATTTATTTATGAGTCTCTGGTTCATGGTTGGCAAATGAGTTTATATGGCTCTGGAGGTGGTTCCCCAACATTTCTTATTCTTAATATGCTCCTTAAGAATGTGTTTTCTTTTTTTCTTTTCTTTTGGTTTAATGCACTTGTCTTGCTCCTGTGTATTTTACATAAATCTGTAATCCACTACCATCAGCATTTGTCTTACAGGGAAATGTAAAGGATTCAGGATTGAATTTTAATGCTACCTTCAGCCTGTGTGTAATTCCTGGCAGAATCCCCTACTCATTAATCACTGATCCATAAGGTCCCTTATCCTCCAGCAAGGTAGTTCAGGTTCCTTCAAATGCTAGTTAGGCAGTGTTACTGGAGTGTGAATTGTTGCAGGCAATTTTTCTTAATGCTGATGCTCAGAACTGACACCTGTCATATCTGTAATGTTTTATTGATTTGAGAAAGCTATATGGCCACCCCAGACTGAGAAGCTTCAAAGTCACATTGTAAATGGGTGGATGCAGGAAATGGAGAATTGGAATTCTTTCTGAAAAAAATCCCACAGCTTCCTTCTTTATTGCTTATATCAACTTCTTATCAAAATAACTCTTTAGATATTGACAAATCTATGCCAATGTTCTGTGCTGGTGAGTTATAATTATACAATGGTTTATTTGTGGTGTTTTTATTGCAAAGAGCTAGCAGTTAGAGTGGTTGATGTCCTTAGTGGTAGAGTGTTGAACACTGTGAACTGCACAATACCAGGATGACCCCATGGACTGTGTAAGCTGGTTATAGAAAAGGAGTTTGGTGTTTCTGAGATATTGTGAGGAGCAGACTCCCCAAACTGTTGACTACTTGGATCATTAGGGGGACACTTTCTAAACTATTTATGATTTAAAAATGGGAAGACAATTATCAAGGATGTGGAGGCATTTCCATTTTACTGCTTATTATCAGCTATCATTACTGCCAAGTAATTACAGATACTCCAGAATCCAGGTCTTGTGATCTTTTGTAGATATTTGGTAACTAATACACTACCCTAAATAGAAAGTTAAATAACATGATTCAGGAAAAACACGTCTCCAGAAAAACCTTAAGTGCCTTCTGCAAATATTTGTTTTAAAGTGTATTAATTAAAAATGTATATTAATCATTCATTTTATCCTTTGAAACATGAATGTTGAGGTAGGCAGGTCTAATAAATGCTTATTATTAAATTAATAATATTTCTGTTGAAATAACACAATGCATGTTATTATATCTAAGTATCTAAAAAACTCTTTCTAAAGGAATTATTGTCATCTTTGGCATGGTTTTTCTGAGTTCCTTTTCACACCTCTGCTCCAATATTCCATCTCTATGTGCCCTGTACTGGGCTTCCTGGAAGTTACCCACAGGATGTGTGTCAACTGATCTTTTGTTGGGTTTGGCCAGTAAATATTAACCTGCAGAAGTAAAAAACAAAGAAATAATTTTTCTTCCCATTTTTGTTATTGTTGCTACTATTGTGCTTGTGTCAATTCTCTAGAAGTTTCTATATTCCTTTCTGACTACAGACTTACAAATGACAGATTCTCCCTCTGATTTAAGATACCCCAGATTCCAGAATCACTCCTTACTCCTCACCATGGCCATCAGTATGGGCTTTTTGTTGTCACTACTTACTGGGTACATCTGCATTTCTTATTTTATTAACCCTACCTGCACTTTTTCAGCACTGCCTTTACTCAATTCAATTTTTAGGGACTTTTTTCAGGGCCCCAGTGACTCTTCTGGCATCTATAAATAGAAAAAGAGGTTTAGGGCCAAGGAGATAGCTTATCTGACAGACCATCTGCATAACGTGTGAGGCCCTGAGTTTGATCCTTTGCCCCTCTAGTACCACCAGAGTGACTGAGGCAAGCACACCTGGGCTGAACATTCCTGGAGTGGGCCCATCCACCTCACCCTTACTAGGTATTGCCTTATGGTAAAGAAACAAACAAACAAATACAAGGAAAAACATTGAGTGAGAACAAATTAACTGTGAGTTTAACAGAAAAAAATATATATCTACACTTTTATTTTCACTAACCCCCAAAACTAATTTAACTTTTTTAATATATAAGTCTAGTGGCTAACTTTATCATTGATATATGCTTTAGATTATTTTTATATCATATTTTAGGTTTTTGTTAAGAAGATTGTATTTTAGCACTATTTTGTAAGTAGTCCATCCTGTATTTAAACTGAGAAATTATAAAGACATATTTTCCTATGCTAAAAATGTTTACAATATTTTAATTAAAATTTTTATTGATTTACTTTGTAATCATTATTTAATTTTATACTTTTTTCTTTTTTTTATTATTAGTGAAACACCATGAGGTACAGTTGTAGATTTACAATTTTTTGTGCTTGGGTTTCTATTATACAATGATCAAATACCCATCCCTCCAGCAGTGCCCATTTTCCACCACCATGGATAATATCCCTCCCACCCCCATCCTTCCCATCCCACCCTGCCTCTGTGGCAGGGCAATCCCTTGTGTTCTCTCTCTCCTTTTGGGTGTTGTGGTCTGCAAAAGAGGCTTTGAGTGGCAAACATGTTCAGTCCATAGTCTACTTTCAACATGCATCTCCCCTCCTGGGAGGATCCTCCAAACAAACACCCTTTATTTGGTGCTTCCTTCTCTATCTGAGCTGCCCTTTCCCCTAGAATGCCCGACTGGCCTCTAAGCTATGGAGTAATCCTCCTGGTGCTGATCTCAGTTATTCTTGGGTATTAATCTCATATTTTGTTAGTTTATATTCCCCAGATGAATGCAATCTTTCTATGTCTATCCCTCTCTTTCTGACTCATTTCGCTTAGCATGATACTTTCCATGTTGTACCACTTGTATATAAATTTCATGACTTCATCTTTTCTAACAGCTACATAGTACTCCATTGTGTAGATGTACCAAAGTTTCTTTAACCAGCCATCTGTTCTTGGGCATTCAGGTTTCTTCCAGTTTCTGGATATTGTAAAGAGTGCTGTAATTGTAAATGGATAAATTCCTAGACTCCTACAGACTCCCAAGGCTAAACCAAGAAGACCTGGAATACCTGAACAGACCTATCACCATCAAGGAAATTGAAATGGTAATAAAAAGTCTCCCCAAGCACAAAAGTCCTGGCCCGGATGGATTCACGAGTGAATTCTTCCAAATCTTTAAAGAGGATTTACTCCCAATCCTCTTTAAGCTTTTCCATGAAATTGAAATATCAAAAACACTTCCAAACAGTTTCTACGAAGCAAATATCACACTGATACCAAAAGCAGACAGAGATACCACAAAGAAAGAGAATTACAGACTGATATCCCTGATGAACACAGATGCAAAGATCCTCAACAAACTACTAGCAAATAGAATCCAACTACTCATCAAAAAGATCATACACCATGACCAAGTAGGATTCATCCCAGGGATGCAAGGATGGTTTAACATTCGGAAATCAATCAACATAATCCATCATATCAACAAAATTTTATACTTTTTTAAAATGAGTTCCATAGGCTTAGCCAGTTTCTCAAAGAACTCTTCTTCCTTCCTTTTCTTCTTCTTCTTCTTCTTCTTCTTCTTCTTCTTCTTCTTCTTCTTCTTCTTCTTCTTCTTCTTCTTCTTCTTCTTCTTCTTCTCCTCCTTCTTCTCCTTCTTCTCCTTCTTCTTCTTCTTCTTCTTCTTCTTCTTCTTCTTCTTCTTCTTCTTCTTCTCCTTCTCCTTCTCCTTCTCCTTCTCCTTCACCTTCTCCTTCTCCATCTCCTTCTCCTTCTCCTTCTCCTTCACCTTCTCCATCTCCATCTCCATCTCCTTCTCCTTCTCCTTCTCCTTCTTCTTCTTCTTCTTCTTCTTCTTCTTCTTCTTCTTCTTCTTCTTCTTCTTCTTCTTCTTCTTCTTCTTCTTCTTCTCCTCCCTTATTCTTTATTCTCCTCCTAATCCTCCTTCTTTCTTCTCCAATAAATAACTTCTGAACCATCAGTAAAAATTGTATTTTTTCCACAGGACCATGACAGATATTACAAGGGCTTTCTAATTTATTTGACCCAGGCACCCATTATTTTCATATTTGTGTTTATGAATAATAGTTTATGGAGTGAGGTTTCAAAAAAACCACATGTAACAGAAGATGATGTACCATACAAGACTTCTAGAAACAGGAGCAATCAGACTTGGAAATGTCTGGCCGCAAAGTGACTGCTGATCCCATTGAGTACCACTGGGTACTGCACTCAAGCTTCTCCAACTTTTTCTGCCATTTGTAAATTTCCACCAACTTGACTATTATTATTTTCATTGTTTACTTATATGGCATGAGACAAGGCAATAACCTTTTTTCCATGTATAGTCTCTTATTGAAACTCTTTCCTATGTCCTAAACCCTATTGAATAAACTCTGGTGCCATTCCCATGGTGAGAATCACAATAATGACTATTAAAAAATAGACCAAAAAGAGAAAAGTGATTCAATATCAGCAAGAAGCCACAAAGTTAATTTTCAACTTGGAATCAATTTGTTAGTTTTCTGCCTATATTACTGAAAATGTAATTTGGTCATTTCAGGATATCCAAACACTCCCACACATGTTTTTCCTGTCTTCAATTTCCTACTAATTAACAAGAAAGAACAAGAGTTGACCACTACAGGGCTATTACAATACATAATCTTCCCCTTTAACTATGCTGAAAATCACATTTTCCTTTTATTGATTTTGGCATTATCAGGTCTTAATACCAGAAGATCACTTATGCTGATTGCATGAATAAATGAGATGTAAATTTAAGTCAGGATGAGGAGAGTTTGCTTTGTGAACAGATCTGGCAATTGAAACCCATCTAATAGAAATTTAAGGACACCATTTGTATTTTATTTATCATTAGTCCTACTGAGGACCACGCACATAATATTGGATTCTTCCTGATGGGGCTGTGTGCTCTGCTAGGCTCCCTATTTCTCAGAGGTAGATTCAACATTAACACACTTATCCTTTGGAAAGATAAACTAGAATTCTGACTGTCTTTAATATTTTATTTCTTTGAAGATAATTATGAAATAATCACAAATTTTGATTATTTCAATCTATGTAGATCAATCTTCACATTGATTTACATAGAAATACACACACACAAACACACATACACATCATGAGACACTAAATGCCCATCTTCCAAGATTACTGCACCATATTTGATGGGGTTCAAATATGGTTTGAACAATGGAACACCTGTAAGGGTGATTAAAGGCCACCCTAAAAGCCTCTATCCCTCTCAGAGAGCCCGGCAAGTGACAGTACAGTAGATAGAGCACATGCTTGATATTGCAGCCAAGCCAGGTTCATTCCCCAGAAGCTCAATTGGTCCCCTGAACCTGCCAGGAGTGATCCCTGAACTGAGACCCAGGAGTAATAATCCCTTAGTACTGATGGGTGTGGTCAAAATAATCAACAACAACAAAATCCCAAATGTAAAGGATTGACTTGCAGCTCACTGCTTAGAAGAATCACCACAATCACCTAATTGCCATCAAGTTCAGTTTACTTCCCCTGGCTACTCTATAAACATCACAGGCAGGATAGGAGCAGCTATTTCTGAGAAACAACTTAACTTGGACTGTAAATCTCTTACTTTAAACAAGAGTAAAATGGCATGTTGGGACACATTTATGCAAGCTGACATTATTATTAAAAAATTAATCTCTATTTTTAAAGAATTTTTTTGTTACCTTATAAGTTCATATAGCATACAGCTATTTAAGCATAGTGACTGTCTGGAACCTTTGCTATGAATCAGCCAATTTTCTCAGAAGATCATTGGTGTAGGATTAAGACAAACCTTTCTTATTTCCAACTCTGGCACATTTGACCTGGGGCATGTTCACTGCCTACTCCTGGCCTGAGGTTCATTTATGAGGATAATAAAATGCTGTCACAGATGGCTATAGAGATCAAATAAGAAGATACATGAAAGCACTTAGCTTGGCCCTAGAACCAGTTTGCTGTGAAAAATGTTTATGTTTTTTTCTTTGTTTTGTTTGATCTGAATAGTTACTGATTGAAGCCACTAATATTTAGAAAGAAGATTGAAGTCTACCTGACCTCTCATAGAATCAGATGTAGCACCTCCTTCCTTTAGGGCTTTGATACTTTAGAGTTCATCAGATGTATTCACTCTCTCCCTGGAAGGCTGAAACTCAGATACACAAAGGGAATAAAATACAAACCAGGGAGTTTAGAAAACAAAAGGGAGGAAGTAAAATAAAGATAAAGTAAAGCAGCCGAGAGGCTAAAGGGGATGTAGGCAGCCTGAGTTTTCTGCAGCAGAACCATTATCTATTGAGTTAAGTTTTAGATTGAGATCAGGTTAAGTTTGGGGAAGGGAGAAATAATTTGCTTCACTATTTGGGCTAGAGATAAATAACTTGAATAAGTAGCTCTGTATTCATCACAACTCCTAGCAAATTGCCATATATGTGGCAGATTATTAGTAAGTATATAATACATCGATGACTTATTCAATTAATCACTGAATGTTAAATCAGAAGGGTTCTGAGACTATCATGTTACAGCTGAAAGTTGATGCCCAGAGACATGTCTCATTTATGAGTTAAGAGAGAAGGACCCAGATCTAGTGATACTGAGATTGGGGACCAACATTGCAATGCGGACCTTCATTTCAAACTAGAATCAGAGGACTCTTTAGGCCCATGATATTCTTATTTCCTAAGAAAAAAATGCCTAGGGCATCAGATGTTATTTCTTTGTCTATGGGCTCAGAATGCCTGGGTATCCTATGATGCACTCTGTCATGAGACTCAAGATGCTGGGGGGAAAAAGTGGGTGTGTAGTTTATAGTCATGAATATTTATTGAAATATTTATGAAGGTCAGTAATTGTGCTTCAAGAGGCCTGTACTCTCCAGCTGGTGAGGGGATACACAGGGTAGGAACTGGCTTCATCTGTTACAAGTGATTTCTTCTTTCTCCCATTTGCCTGCTGTTCTTATTCAATATGATCACATTCTTCGCTTCATTTGCAGAGTCTAGGTATCAGCTTTTGTCAAAGCCTAACTAACTACCTTCAGGATTAGCTGAAGTTGTATTTGCTAGCAAGTTCCTCTTTCTTGATTTCTTCAGACATATTTTTTTTGTTGTTGCTGTTGTGCTGAGAACTATTAAAACCCTTGTTTTTTGAGCAGTCTTTTAGTCTTTGTTGTTTGAGATGTGCCACTGAATATACTGGAGTTTTTATTTTCTTTCTAAGACTGATAATATGTTAAATTTGTTTGCTCAAAATGCTTTTGGGTGAGAGGAACTGGAAAAAAATACAGTATACCCATCTCTGTTCATATTTCAGAGAAGCATTGACAATCTTGGTGTAAGTTTGTCCAAAATAGTGCATAGAATATTCTTAGACTTAAAAAAAATCTACTGCTTTTCAGAAATTCAAATTGAATGTCCTGTGTTTTCAATGGCATATTCTGGCCACTGCAGTATGGATAAAGGTAAAGACCCTCCTGTTGATCGTCGATTTGCTCGAACGGGCCCAGTAACGTCTCCATTGGAGACTTTGTTGTTACTGTGTCTGGCATATCGAATACTCTCGGTAGCTTGCCGGGCTCTCCGAGAGGGGCGGAGGAATCGAACTCGGGTCGGCCATGTTGGCCGCGTGTAAGGCGAACGCCCTACCCGCTGTGCTATCGCTCCAGCCCAGTATGGATAAATCATTTAATAAATTCTCTTTGGAGCAGACTACTGGGGAATAAATAACCACCTAAACTTTTAACCCTTGGAGTACATACAATCTCTCAGGAATTCTTGATTTATCAGCTCCAGATTTTTCTTTTAATCCTCATGCGCCTACTTAATATAATTTATTGTAACACATGTTTTCTTCTTATATAGAACTACATATATGTAAAGTTGTATATTTTGAACTGAATAGTGTGTAACTCACAGTGAATTCTACTAATACAGGATTTTTAAGGTTACATATAAGAACAATTAGCATTTAAATTTCAAACAAACACAATCCCAACAATTAGCACACAAATGCATAAACACCAGTGTTCTGTTAGCTTTATGAGAGTGAAAAGTTGTCTATGTCATTGTCCTGTTCCATCTCTCATCTTTAGTGCATGAAACTGGTAGCAGGTTAAGTTCTCCTAAATGGATCATGAATGTTTTTCTCTCCTTCATTATCCTATAGGTCTTAGGGTTGTCAGAATTTCTGCTTTTGTTCCTGCTTTTCTAATTCATTCTCAGAGTCATTCTTTACCAAGACTTTCAGCCACACCAGGGAACTTGTTAGAAATGCACATTCTGGGCACCATCCCAGATGGATTTACTGAGAAACTCTAGGAGTGGGGCCAACAATTTAGGTTTTAACAAGCCTTCCCAGTGATTGTTATTCTTTAATCACGCCCAAAGAACCACTAAGCCAAATAGGACTCACCTGTGTTTCTATGTATAAAACACAGATAATTGGTATGTGAGTAATTATCACTGCCTACTTGTATTCAAATCTAGGTCACTAGTCTGATTTTAGTAGATTCTTTTTTCTGCCTCACTTAAAGTTTTTCTCCTTCTCTATTGTCTTTTTCTTCCAATGTAAACATTGTTTGTTTACTTTTAGCAAATAATATGTTAGAAATCAAAAGTCTGGTCATATTTTTCCTGTGATCTTTTTCCTCCCTTCATCCACTCTTCACATTTGAGTGTCCTTTTCTCTGTCTTAATTTATTCAAATTCCTAGTTTGCTTTGTAATCCTTGAAGTAGGTAATTTGCTCATCCTGATATTTCACTTACATAAATAACCCTGAACCAGAACTTTAGCAATTGCCTCAACTCATTTAAAAAATCTGCTCTTATCACCAGGAGTAATTCCTGAGTGCAAAGCCAGGAGTAGCCCTTGTGCATCGCCAGGTGTGGCCCCAAAATAAAATAAATAAGTAAAAGATCTGCTATTAACTAGTCTTTCTTGTTCTCATTTTCTAGTTATTTCACTTTTAAATATTTTTCTATCATGTTTTTCTGTCCTAATCCTTTACATCTATGCTAGTATTTGTTATTTTAGCATGTCACTAGCCAGCCAACAATGCACACTTGATAAATGCATTACCATCACAGTAATACACATTTCATCACCATTACTCCCAATTTCCTGAGCATGATTTTTTTAAAACTCACAAACATCTTTGAGAAAATGAAATTTGTTACTTATATTTTCTGGAATTGGCCATTCACTAGGCTTTTATATATCTAATTCATAATTATTTTTGTTTCTTATATAGGGCAGTTTTTCTATTTCTCATTACATGAAACTGTGCTCTAGCAGCTTATTCCTTCAGGAGATGTCAATTAGAATAAGAAATATATCCTAATTTTTACTTTACAGTACTTGTTCCCCCAAACTGAGAGTCACATTGGCTGACAGAAATTAGAATATTTGGTTTGATAAATTGCCATTTTAACCATTTAAGTCATACATTTCAATGGTTATTATATATTAATAATATTTTGTAAACATCACCACTATATAATTTCAGAACATTTACCGAATACCCCAAAAGAGATCTTGTAACTTTGGCAATCACAATTATTTTCTCCCTTTTGTCCTTAGAATACCCTAATAGATTTCCATTTCCTAAGACTTTCACCTAAAATTTGCAATGTTTGGCCCTTTTTGTCTAACTGTTTTCATTTAGTACAGTACTTTGAAGTTCCATTCATTATCAGATATAGACTGATAATAAATAATAGTACCATGGAAAAGTTTGTAAGCTTTTTTACTATAAAGATATGTCACGTATTCATTTATCAGTTAATGAACATTTAGGCTATTTCCACTATTTGGTTAGAGTGAACAATGTTGCTATAAATATTTATGCTGACTTTTTTGTGTGGACTATTTTCTTGTGTTTATATACATAGGTAGAACTGCTGTGTTGTCCTATGCCAAGCATGAATTGCAATTTTTGAGAAGCTTTTCCACAGTGGCTGCTACATTCTGCATTCCCATCAGCAATGCACAAGCACTTTAATTTATCCACATCATCTCTAAAACTTATTTTAGGTTTTGTTATTATGGCCATCCTAGTGGTTGTGAGGAGTGTCTTGTTATAGTTTTTATTTGCATTATCTAATGAAAAATGAGTATATTTACGTGAATTTTTCTTTCTGTATCTTTCCCGAAGAAATCGCTATTGGAAACCTTTGACATTTTAAAAATGCTTGTAACACTACACTTTCTCCATTTTTGCTGAGGTATTGTGACTTACAGCATTGTTAATGATTGTTCCATGCATATATTATTCCAAAACCACACCTACCACCAGGATACACCAATATCACAGGGACCTTTTCCTTCTCACATACCCTTCTCCTTCACCTTCTTACCCAGGACGTGCTCAATTCTGGAGATCAGCTCTCCAGTTCTGTTGCTTTGGACATTTGTTGCTCCCATATTATGAAATTTTTATATCCCACATATAAGTGATATCATTCAGTATCTGTCCTTTCTGACGAGCTTCATTCAGCATGATGTTCTTAAGTTCCATCCACGAAGTGGCAACTTGCATGATTTCATTTTTTCTCATAATTTTCTTGCATAGCATTCCATTGTGTATACAACTTCTTGATCCTTTCCCCCGTGGTTGGATATCTGGGTTGTTTCCATATCCTGCCAGTTATACTATGGGATGCAGTGATGTAGTTTAATAGGTGTGCATATATTCTCAATTCGAATTTTTTTGTTATTTAGTTAAATCACTGTATCACTGTCATCCTGTTGGTCATCGATTGCCTTGAGCAGGCCCCAGTAACGTGTCCTTCGTCCTAGTCCTGAGATTTAAAAAAGTGCCACATTCGAGGCTCTTTCAGGGTCAGGAGAATAAGACCCATCATTGTTACTGGTTTTTGGCATATTGAATACGCCACGGGGAGTTTGCCAGACTCTGCTGTGTGGACAGGTTACTTTTGGTAGCCTGCCAGTTTCTCCAGAGTAAGACCTAGAAAATAAGATGTCGCGCAGCCGTTGATGGGGTTACACGGCGCCGGTGGCAGTTGGTGGATGTAATTCCTGGAAGATGGGGGATCTGGGTGGAGGAGGCCCCAGTCCCAATCTGAGCAGGCTTGGAGATCTATGCCCCGGGGTCCCGGACACCTCGGTTCCTCTGCTGGTACCTTCATGTGTGAGGCTCTTCCGAACGTGTGGAGAGTGGTCTTAAGCATGGCTGTGGCTGGAACCAGAGGTCTTCTGCTGCCAGGGCTCTGCTCGGCTCCAGCCACAGCCATTTAGTTAAATAATTCATTATATATTCTGAATATTTATGGTATAAAATTTGACTATATAATATTTACATTTTTGAGATGTATAAATCAGTTAAATGATATATAATTTCTACAAATTATAAATATATGTATCAGAGTGAAATATTTTCTCCCATTCTGTCTATTGTAATTTCATTTTTTTCATTGTTCTTTGACAGAGTTTTAATTATGAGAATGCTCAGTTAATCAAATTAAATTTTTCTTTGATTTTACATCAGTTTTATGAAATATGTAAAGTCAGGGGTTGAAGCAATAGTACAGAAGTTAGGGAACTTGTCTTCCATATGGCCAACTCAGGTTCACTCCCCTGCATCCCGAATGGTCTTTAAGCATTCCAGTAGTAATTCTTTAGTAGAACCAGGAGTGAGTCCTGTGTACTGCTTGGTGTGGTCAAAAAAACAGAAAGGAGGAAAGGAAGAAAGATAGATGGAAGGAAGGAAGGAAGGAAGGAAGGAAGGAAGGAAGGAAGGAAGGAAGGAAGGGAGGGAGGGAGGGAGGAAGGGAGGGAGGGAGAAAGGAGGGAGGGAGAAAGGAGGGAGGGAGGGAGGAAATGAGGGAAAGAGGGAGGGGAAAGGAGGAAGAAATGAAAGAAGGAATGAACAAACGAATGAGGGAAAGGGGAGTGAAAGAGGGAGAGAGGAAGGGAAGGGGGGAGGGAAGGGGAGGGAGGGAGGGAGGAAGGAAGGAAGGAAGGAAGGAAGGAAGGAAGGAAGGAAGGAAGGAAGGGATCAAAAAGTAATAATGACTACAACTCTAGAGATCATTATATGATTTTAAAATTTCTGTTAGTATGATTTATCACATTGATTGGTCCTCACATTTTGAATCAACTTTCATTCCTGGGATAAATATTGGTTAGTTATGGTTTGTAATCACTTTGATGCCACTGAATTGAATTTGCATCTATAGTTGTAAGTGATTATAGGTTTTACTTTTCTGTTTTATCTTTGTCTCACATTGATTTGGGGATACCACTGGCATTATAGAAAGTGTTGACAGCATTTCTTTATTTTGTGTTTGATGGAGGAATTTTTAAAGAATTATTCTAGAATCAAAGAAATAGTACAGTAGGAAGGCACTTGCATTGAATACAGCCCACTGAGTTTGATCTCCAGCACCTGATATTGTTCTCTGAGCATTACCAGGAGCAGTCCCTGAGTACTCCTGAGTATATCCCCAAGCCAAAAATAACCCCACCAAAAAGAAGAATAATTTATATAATTATTTAACAAAATATTTGTCAGAGGGCCAGAGAGTCAGTAAAGTGGGTAAAGAGCTTGTCCTGCATGTTTCAAACCTGGACCTGGTTTCTGTTTCTGGCACCTTTGTATCTCTTGAACTATGCAGCAATGACCAGTGAGCACAGATGTAGGAGTTAGCTCTGAGAACAACCAGAGTGGTTGTTCTCAAACCCCCAACACCAAATCTCTCTCTCTCTCTCTCTCTCTCTCTATATATATATATATATATAGAGAGAGAGAGAGAGAGAGCATATTCTCTGTTGGGCATATTCCATATATATGGTATATATATATATATACCATATATATATATCTTACACACACACATTTAGCAGAATGAATTATCAGAAAAAATATTTCTAGTATTTTCTTTGAAGGTTTTGATTACTGACTGCATTTATTTCTTGTTATAGATCTAGTTGTGTTTTTGTTTTTTATTCATTTTTATACAGTTTTTTTTTTTTTGCTTTTTGGGTCAAACCTGGCAATGCACAGGAGTTACTCCTGGCTCTGCACTCAGGAGTTACTCCTGACGGTGCTCAGGGGACCATATGGGATGCTGGGAATCGAACCTGGGTCGGCCGCGTGCAAGGCAAATGCCCTACCCGCTGTGCTATCTCTCCAGCCCCAGTTTTTGTTATTTTTGTATTGAGGATATTTTGATTTTTTTCCTGAATTATCTCACTTGCTGGCATGCAGTTGCTCATAGTATTTTCTTTCTTTTTTCTTTTTGGGTCACACCCGGTGATGCTCAGGGGTTACTCGTGGCTCTGCACTCAGGAATTACTCCTGGTGATGCTTTGGGGACCATATGAAATGTTGGAATTTGAACCCAGGTTGGCCACGTGCAAGGTAAATGCCCTATCCACTGTGCTATCGGTCCAGCCCCTCATAGTATCTTCTTACATATGTTTTTTATTTGTTTTCTTTTTTTAAAGTGGGACATTTTAATTTGGATGTTTGCAATAATTAATTTAAGACTCATTTTAACCATGTGATACTAAAAGTCTTTTATATCCCAATTTATCCTATTCTTTATTTAACAGGATCAGCAAAATAAGAGAGACAAAGGGAAATATATTTTCACTCCATACTAAATTACAAATTATTTTCTCACAAAAATATGTCTGATAATTTCTTTCCTGATATTTATATAGAAGGTTCATTAACATAATAATACATATTTCATGCTGGGATTCTAAATAATTTTTTTAATTGAATCACTGTGAGAACAGTTACAAAACTTTCAGGTCGAAGTCTCAGTCATACAATGATCAAACACGCATCCCTTCACCAGTGCACCAAGAACCCCAGTATATCCCACATCCCACCCCTCCCTCTTTCTGTGTGGCAGATGATTTCCACGTTACTCTTTCTCTCTGCTTTGATTACATTCAATTTTTTGACAGAAGACCCATCATTATTATCTGGAATTTTTCCCCAACAATCCGACCTGCCAAAAAAGGCATCATTAGATAATTTGCTTTCTATTGCTGATAATGAAGAGCATAGGATGTCGTGGCTGCGCGATTTTGGAATTCTGGTATTTTAGTAATTAAGTTCAGAGAGATTACTGCCAAAAGCCACTGGGTTCCAAGATTGGTTTGTGTGCCTCTAGGGTCATAGCTGTTCAGGAGCCAGAGGAGCCGTTCATGGGTAACAACTTGGGGTCTTGTCAGGGCGGGGAGAAGGTGTTTTTATTTCTATATTGTGTTCATCTCTGATTTTAATAATTTGAAAGTTTTTAAACTTTTTCTAGGTCCATCTAGCTAAAATTTTGATTATTTTGTTGATCTAAGATCTAAGTTGGTTTCAAAAAACAAACTTTAATTCAATCGATTTTCTCTTGATTTTTTGCTCCCTATATCTGTGCTCTGGGCTGGAGTGATAGCACAGTGATAGGGTGTTTGCCTTGCCCGCAGCCGACCCGGCCAAGCTGGATTCGGTTCCTCTGCCCCTCTCGGGGAACCCGGCAAGCTACCGAGAGTATCTTGCCCACACTGCAAAGCCTGGCAAGCTCCCCTTGACGTATTTGATATGCCAAACACAGTAACAAGTCTCACGATGGAAACGTTACTGGGCCCGCTTGAGCAAATCAATGAACAACTAGAGGACTATGACTGATATCTATGCTCTAGTTTTATATTAATTATTTCCTTTCTTCTGGTTCCTTTGGTGTTGATTTGCTGCTCAAGTTTCTTAAGATAGAAGGTTAAACTATTGATTTGAAGTCTTTCATGTATTTTAATGTAGGCACTGATAATGTTTTAATTTGATTATTTGGCTGGTGCCAGGGTTTGAACTGAAGGCCTCACACATGTCAGATATGTAAAACCTATTACACTTTTTACCACTGAGCTAATCCTCAATGTCTGCATCCCATCACTTCATGTTATGTTTTCATTGCTATTTTTAAATACTTTCAGTTTGCCTGTTAACAATTTTTTATTTTTATTTTAGTCATCATGATTTACAATACTGTCAGTGATAGGGTTTTATGCAAAAAATATTCAAATATTGCACCATCCACCCGAATATCTGCTTTCCTCCACCTTTATCTCATGGTTCTCTCCTCACCCTCAAACCTCACCGTCAGGTCAGTATCCTTGCCATGGTAAACTGAGTTACCAGTTCTCACATTCTGTTGCATATTCTCTGTTGGTCATATTCTCCCACTTACTATGCTTCTTTATATCAAAATGAGAGAAATCATTTTGGATCTGTTCTTTTCCCTCTGATTGACTTCATTCAGTATGATAGCTTTCATGCCATTTAGCATAAAAATTTCATAATACCAACTTCTTTTCTTGTTGCAAAGTATAGTATTCTGCTATGCATATATACCACAATTTCTTAGCATCATGTCTTTAGCAAATATTGACAGTCTGTCTTCTTCTTTCCCAATCTGGATACCTTTTATATCTGTTTCTTGCCTAATTACTATGGCAAGAATTTCCAATACTCTATTGAATAGTAGAGTAGTGGTTAGAGTGGACAACCTTGTCAGTTCCTTAACTAGAGGAAAGCTTTAAGTTTTTCACTACTGAGTATGGTGTTGGATGCCAGTTCATAGTAAATGGCTTTATCTATCCTGAAAACAATTTCCCTTTTCCCTATTTATTAAGATTTTTAAAAATATTTATCATGTTGTGTATAAAATTCCGAGGGTGGCCACGGGGTGTCCACGACAGCTCTTACCCTAGCCTCCTAGGTTCTTGGGGACTCCGGGCCGCCCCCCCCCCCCCCCCAGTCATGGCAACCCGGGCCCTGGGACAGACAGCGGAGAAAGGGAGGGCCACGCTGGTTGATTGATCAGATGCTGTTTATTCCATTGTCATCACCGTTCATTCCTATCTCTCTCCTTCTTTCCCAGCACCCAGTCTGGAACCCCTCTTTCCTGGCCCTGGCTCTGGGTCTCACCCGATCTTCTCCCCCCATTCCACTCTTACATTCGAGTTAAATCCCCAAACCATGAGAGGCTGGGCTTACATATAGGTGTGGTCACAATCAATAGGGGTAAAGTTCTTTCCCTCAGGGGATGCTGCCTCTAGGATGATGCTCTTTCAGCAGGATGACCCACCAAAGGGTGGAATCCTATGGGTATTGTTTCTCCTCTCCTTGTCCAACAAACATATAAGCATTCATAATATTAATCATTTTGTATAGACACAGTAAGAGATGCATTAAGCTTATAGAATTGCTCTCCTGGTGTTATCTCAATCTCAGACTACAGTGCTCAGGCCAGATTGTCTTTCCTATCCCTAGTCTCGTTACTTTTGGATCATGACAGCATTTGTCATGACCCATCACTGTCATCCCATTGTTCATCGATTTGCTCGAGCCGGAGTAACGTCTCCAATGGAGACTTTGTTGTTACTGTGTTTGGCATGTCGAATACGTCACGGGTAGCTTGTCAGGCTCTGCCGTGCAGGTGAGATACTCTTGGTAGCTTGCCAGGCTCTCTGAGAGGGGAGGAGGAATCGAACTTGGGTCAGCATGTTGGCTGCATGCAAGGCAAACGCCCTACTGCTGTGCTATTGCTCCAGTCCTCTTGTCATGATCAAGCTCTTAAATTAGTTAAGAATTGTGGCACTTTCGCCAGGCCCATCTTGATGCCAGGGTAGCACATAGCCTACCGCTTGCCCTGATTCCATCCAGTCCCTCGTTGGGACCCTGCTTTTGGGGGTGCCAGGAAGTGAGGGCAATTAAGGCTTAAGTTGAGAAAGAAGATGCCTGGGAATGAATAATATTCAAAGCCAATTAAATCCCATGTTACAAAAGCATAATATTAATTGTCTTCTTGTGTCTATACTAAAGGACATTGCCTTAAACTATTCAAAAGACACAAGGAGAGGAGAAAGGCAATATTACCTTACAATATTAGTTCAGTGTCCTAGAAAGATCTGACCTTACAAATTAACAGAATCTGATTAGGGGAATAAGCTGATTAACTGTTTGTGGAAGAGAGCATAGAGAAGTAGTTACAAATAAACAAAAGAATTGGAGTGACTCGGGAGCACTGGGATGGGTGTGACCCAATAAACCTAAGCTTCTTGTGGCAAGGGAGAAAGGACAAAGCAATGTCATCCTACAATGTTGAATCCTTTAAAATGCTTTCTCTATACTTGTTGGTAACCCTTGTTATGTTGTCTAGCATGTGGTCTAACCTGAAGAATGTTCCATATGTATTTGGAAATCTTATGCTTTCTCCCTTCATGCGGGGTGTTCCAAAGAAGTCAAGTCAAGCTGGTTTACTATTATCTATGTGATCATTTATTTAGTTTTCTACTCATAACTAAGAGTAAGGCACTAATATCTGTTGGTATTATTGTTAAACTGTCTTTTTTCACTTCTCATTTCTCTCAATTTTTACTTCATGCCTTTTGAAACATGATTCAATGCATATATATTTATTTTTTTTCTGTCTTCTTAAAGGATTGAGCCTTATACTTGGTGTGAGTGTTTGGGATTTTGTTCATTCTAAAGTTGTACCGCGTATTACCATCTCTGCTTTGACTTGCCATTCCCTATTGTTGTAATATGCTGAGAATCATCTGATATGATTAATTGCTATGTGACCTGTATATATTCTTTAGTTATATATTTGTTCAGATCTCTTACCCATTCTTATGTAGGTTTTTCTTAATTGTTGAAATTTAGATTTATTTTTATGTTTTGGGTGCAAATAGTTCAGATGTTGATTTTGCAAATATTATCACCCACTTTGTGGCTCAAGTTTTAATTTCATGAAGAAAGGATAGTTTTTTTCAACAATGGAATTAGAACATCTTAATATACATGAAAAAATAATTTAGACATAGCTCTTATACCAATCATAAAAATTAACTCAAAATGAATCACAGACCGAGACTCTTAACAGTGTGTTTGATACTGTAGAGGTTTGTGATGTTAATCATATAAAATTACCAGTATTTTTAATGAATTGTACTTTTGGTGTTGTATCTAAAATCTCATTACCAAACTCAAGATCACCTTGCTTTTCTCTTTTGGTATCTTCTTGAGATTTTGTATTTTTGCATTTATTTTTTATATTGTTTTCTTTTTGGGTCACACCTGGCAATGCTCAGGGGTTATTCCTGGCTCATGCACTCAGGAACTGCTCCTGGCGGTGCTCAGGGGACCATATGGGATGCTGGAAATCGAACCATGTTGGCCATGTTGGCTGCGTGCAAGGCAAACGTCCTGCCTGCTGTGCTATCGCTCCAGCCCCTATATTTTTGCATTTTATGGATATATCAGTGATCCATTTTGAGTTATTTTCTGAATGGCATGAAAGTTATGTCTAGATTTAATTTTCTTATATGTATACTAAGATGCTCTTGAATCATTTGTTGAAAATGTTCTTTATCCACTGAATTGCATGTCACTTTTATTAAGAAATTAGTTTATGGGACTGTACTGATAGTACAACAAGTAGGGTACTTGACTCCTCAGTACCAAATATGGTCCCCCAATCACTGCCAGGAGAGATATCTGAGTACCTCTGAGTTTGTTACCAAGGCCCCCATCCCTCAAAAATGTTAACTATATTTGTATGATCCTATTTTTAGTTTCTCTGTTCCACTGATTCTGTCAGTTCATTTATTAGTACCACACTGTCTTGATTACCATCTCTTTATAGTGAGTAGAGTTTGAGTGGTGATAATCTTCAGATGTGTTTCTTTGTATTGTATTCTTTTCTCAATCTTTTGCTCTTTTGTATTAATTATAGAATCAGTTTGTCAATATTCACATAACTGAGTAGGATTTTTATTGAAATTTTCTTGAGTCTATACATCAAGGTGGGAAAAACTGATATCCTAACATGATTTTTCTTTTATGAGAATATGAATAGCTCTTCATTTCTTTAGATCTTTCTTGATATTTGACATCAGCACTTTTCAATTTTACTCATATAGAGCTTCACATGTATTTTAGATTTATACCTAGCTATTTAATTTTTGTGTCAATGTTATGGCATTTATTAACCAGAACTCCTAAGGGTAAAGGTTTGAAGGTCATGTGTTGACCCAAAGCTTTTCACAAGGTCTGAAAAGACCTGAGAGGCTCAGAATGCTCACCTCTGAGTGCTCTTAAGGTTCTGTGTAAGGTAAGGTAAGGTAAAGGCCCTCCCGTTGATCGTCGATTTGCTCGAGCGGGCCCAGTAACGTCTCCATTGGAGACTTTGTTGTTACTGTGTCTGGCATATCGAATACTCTCGGTAGCTTGCCGGGCTCTCCGAGAGGGGCGGAGGAATCGAACTCGGGTCGGCCATGTTGGCCGCTTGTAAGGCGAACGCCCTACCCACTGTGCTATCGCTCCTAAAGGGGACACTGGAACATTCTGTGAAAGTTTTTGATAAAATCCTTGGGGTTAATAGCTTTAGCATTAGGCCAGTTCTGCAATAGGTGAGATAAGAGATTTTTTTTAGCAGGTCTTTTTGGGACACTCAAGACAAAATAAAGAACATTTTACTAAGTTCATTCTAACCCCTCACTTATTATTGGTACCTGGAATGTGGGGTGTTATTTTCTTTTTGGGGGATTTGGGGCCACACCTGACTAGGCTCAGGACTTCTAGCTCTGTACTCATTCCTGGCAAGGCTAGGGATACCATATGGGGTGCCAGGGATTGAACCCAGATTAAGCCATATATAAGGAAAGCTTTACTATTTCTCTGGCCACTGGACTATTATTTTCAAGACTGCAGTTGACCAGATTATTGGGAGATAAATATGAGGAAATAAGACAAGTTTGCATTTCTGAGAATTAGCCGGTTTTAGTTGTTTCTTTGCTTTACTAAATATTATTTAAATCATAGTGGTCCTGGTTATATTCCAGAGTTATAAAAAATGGTTGATTCCAGTGATTTTTGCCACATTTTCCCATTAATTATATGGAGTGGTAACTTTTGGAGTCAATCTTCCATTTTGATAATATCTGAGAAACAATTCTTGAAAGAATTCAAATATCTCTATCCCCTTTTGGATAGCTTGAGAAATAAATTCTGACCAGAGAGGAGAGTTTATTTAGGGTATGTTCTAGCTCGGTGTGTCCATATTTATCCAGTGTAGCATGTCGCACAATATTAATCATAGTACTACAATTCCTGACATTCTTTTTGTTTGTTTTGGACCACACCCAACCAAGCTCAGGGGTTTACCCCTGGCTCTGTACTCAGAAAATGTTCCTGGCAGTAATTTCTGGACCAAATGGGATGATGGGGATCAAACCCAAATCAACTGCATGCAAAGTAAGCACCCTGCCCGCTATACTATTTCTTCAGGCCCCAGTTAATGGAATTCTGTGTGACTCTACCAGAAACTAAAACATAAAAAATTATGCAGTCTTTTAAAATTCTAACAAATCATGTATATTAGCAGTTTAATAAAAAAAAGCCTTCAAGCATAAATGAGAGAAAGATGTGAAAATATTTCTGACTGTCCAGATAAGTTCCACTATTCTGAAATGTATCAGAAAGATTAATTGCTCCAGAAAATTGTTCATGGAGATAACCCTGTGATTGGTACAGTTTGACTAGAAATCTAATTCTTTGTGTAAAAGGAAATAAAATATTGTCTATATTGCATATAAGCTAACATCATTATGAGAAAGAGCAAAAAACATAGGTTATGAAATAACTTAGGCAAAGAACACTGAACTAGGAAACAAGATAAAGCCCAATTTATCATATAGGGTAACTTCAAGGATTTGTTTAGAACCAATCTGTGAAGAGATGAGTAAGAGATTCAATCCCTTATTTTTAATAATCTTTATCTTTTGTTGAAGCAAATACAAATACAGCATAGTGCTAGCATTTGGAAATTCTTGTGCTCTTGAACAGAATTTTACCAGAAGTTTTTCATGGTACTAGTTAGATCATATAATTAAACCCTATACTGAGGTGTAAAATGAATACAGAAGGGCCTACTTATACTGTCTGGAATCCTAGTCAAGTTTTCATTGTAATTAAACTCTTTTTGCTGCCAAAACTTACAGTTGCTAGGAGTTTTGTGTGATCTACTCCAAGTCTAGTGATAAAGTACTAATGTCTTGAATTTGTCTCCTTTATTTATTAGTCTTAGGTACAAAAGTAATCCTCGGAATATAGCTATATCTATATATCTCTGGGGATTATAACTTGCCAACATTAGAAAATAGATTGTCATGATTATGTTTACAATTTCCCCATGACTGAGAGATAGCTCAAAAGGCTGGGGGCCATGCTTTGCCTACTGAAATTACAGTTTTATTCCTGGTAGCACATGGTCTCTAGAATACCACCAGGAACAACTTCTAAACACTCATTTTAGGGTTGCTCCTTAGCTTTCAGGTAAAAGCCCCAAACCCTAGCCACAAATAATTTTCTTATGTGTTTTTCCTTCAAACTGAACTAAGTTTAGAGGCAGAAATTAGTATTAAAATATCACTGAGAATGACTGAGAGTATAAGGAATAGGGCACTTACCTTGCACATGGAAGGTTGTTTCTTTTCCAGCATGGCATAGTGCATGATGCCTAGTGCCCAGATCCCTGAGCATGGTCAAGAGTTATTCCTGAGCACAGAACCAAAAGTAAGTCTCAAACACTGCAAATTGTGATCCATCCCCCAGCCCCTCTAGAAAAGTAAAAGATCATTGAACAGGCCCAGTGGATAGTAACACTGGCTTTCTGTCTGTAGCTAAGTCTATAAGCTTTGTGACATAATTTTGTCTATAAAATGCACCAACCAGTGTCCAGGTTCACTCAAAGGGCTCTATGAGTTGATTCAGGCAGGGTTTTTTGTGAGGATAGGTCTGAACAGGAATGATTCCATTACCACTCAGATTTCTGCTGGAAAATTTCCACTTCTTCTGATATATATGTATATATATACATATATATATATACATATATATAAAGTTTTTTGAGAAAGTCTTTCCAAAACACTGAAGTTTCTTTCTACATAACTATTTCTATAAGCTTCCTGAGCAGTTTTTACTGAACTTCATGGTTTGATGACTAAATAGTCTAATTGAGAAAGATAGGAGTTTTATAAGTTTCAACCAAAGAATCCACAACACCCTTTAAGAAAGCAGTGGTTAGAAGGAGCAGTAGGATGATGATGTGTAGGGAACGTACTTGTCAAGTGTGCATTTATTGATAATGATGATGACACAGTATTCTGACAGTAGCTAGATATTTTTGGTGTATGACTGTTATTTTTCGCTGTAGTGCATTTTTATTTTTGTCATTTTTTGCCAAACAATAAATAAAGAGATCATTAATATTCATGAGATGGTACATAAAGAAAATGTTGAGTTTATTTTTCTCTCAGGGATACAAACCACTGAAGAGAAGATGCTATAAACTTGTAGTTAGAGAATAAAATAGCAACAATAATAAAGGTCTACTTATTTCTTCAGAAAACAGGAAAGGATACAGGTTTATCTAAACTCATTTCTGAGAGTGAATCACTTAGCCAGATTCATATCTCACCTTTATGTGCCTTGATCTGTCCCCCAGAACATAGCTGATCCCATTCAAATTATCTCACAGAGCAGAAAGTTGGACTTAGGGAGTCCAAAGAACTCCTTACTACTAGTAACAGTGTGAATGATAGCTAGTCAGAGTATTTATATTTATTGCATTAGGTTGTACTTGTTTTGAAGACAAGGAATCTGATTTCCCCAAAGTACCCACTATAGTATTTCATAGCATTTTCCCAATAGTTGGAACCTAATACCTTTGTGTCTAAGTGTAAAGATAAGGAGGTACAGATATATTTTATTTTAGAGTAAAGGTAAAGGTAAAGGCCCTCCTGCTGATCATCGATTTGCGCGAGCGGGCGCAGTAACGTCTCCATTGGAGACTTTGTTGTTACTGTGTTTGGCATATCGAATACATCACGGGGAGCTTGCCAGGCTCTGCCGTGTGGGCGAGATACTCTCGGTAGCTTGCCGGGCTCTCCGAGAGGGGCGGAGGAATCGAACTCGGGTCGGCCATGTTGGCTGCGTGCAAGGCAAATGCCCTACCGCTGTGCTATCGCTCCAGCCCTTATTTTAGAGTATAAAAGCATTTCTGCACAACCATGCAGATTTTCTGCTCTTTATTCATAGGCAGTTGTTTATGTGGGGTCAGTTGCAATGCATCTAGTCCCTGTCCTTAACAACTACCAACAAGTCAACTGATGAATCAGTAAAATACTAATAAGAACTTTTAGTTTAAGCAAAGGAAAAGTGCTCATCAAAAATTTTAGGATTCACTAACATTTAAAGTCCTTCTGTGCAAAGATTTCCAATTGATTCTAACATGTAGCCAGGTTTGTAAATCATGAAACTTGGAAAGAACGCTGGATTTTAAGTCCAAGCCTGAATTTCAAACCCTTCTAGGATCTCTTACTCTTTATAAGATACTGAGCATGAAGTAGTACTTAAGTAGTACTTAAGGGCTAAGTACTATAGGGAAGTTATTTAACTTATTTGTTTATCAGTTTTCTATCTGGTAAATAAGTATAATATTATTACTTGCCTTACAGAGTGATAATGATGACTAAGTGTCTTTAAATAAAATATTTTATTAAATATAAGACACTAAGTGTCTTTAAATAAAAATATTTTCTACTATTGCAATTGTGATTGGTTTGCTAAGTTCCAATGTCATTATTTGTAAAATAATGTTGTAATGTTTGCCTTTAAAGGGTTCGTGAGGCTTGAAAATATTTGTGCAATTCCTGATAATATTTTATATTTAAAATGTAAGTTACCTTATGGCATAATTATGATCAACTATAGCATACGTGGTATAATTACAAATTATATCTAGTTGGAATAAGTCCAAAATTATTTTTCTTATAGAACTGATTTGTTATCCTAAAGTTGAGGCACACAGATAATTTTGTCATTTCCCAATTGTCTCTGTACAGGTTCTCAACCGTGAATTCATTCTCCCAATGGAGAGCACTTCTTGGCCAGCTTTATGGTATTTTGCTACTGAAACAGACATAGGTTTTAGTTTTAGTCTCTGAACTAAATAGGACTTCTGGAAGATAATTTGGAGATTTATCATAGTCATACTGCTGAATTTTGTAAGTTCTATATTCCTAACTTTTGGATTATTCTTAGGTGAAAATGAGAGATAGTGATGGAATTATGATGAGGGTTGAAAGTTCTAGTTCATTAAATTAATTGGTACCATGCTTCTGGGAAATTTCACTTCATTTTAAAAAATCTATTTTCATCAAATATTCCCACTATTTTTAAATTTTTCCTTTCCCATTTTTTTGTGGGTTTTGAAGTCACACCTGGTGATACTCTGGAGTTGCTTCTGACTGTGCATCAGTGGTCACTACTGACAGTGCTCAGAGAACCATATGAAATGCCAGGGATCGAACTTGGGTCATCTGCCTACAAGGCAAATGCCCTACCTGCTGTACTATCACTCTGGTCCCTTTCTTTTTCTTTTTAATACAATTTCCAACTTTTGAATTTAGTTTTAATATAGTATTACAGATGTTAGAATTTGGTGTGCTTCAAACTTTTCCATTGACAGAATGGTTACATCTTGATTTCTCAGGTCAGGGGTATTTTAGTCCAACAAAGCAGTTGTTTGATGCTACTGAATATTGACACCTATTTTTTCACAGTAAATTAAGTCAGCTTGCCCTGATTGTGGAAAAATATTATAGATATTTGAAAGGTGAGAAGTTATGTGATAAATGTAGGAAATGGCTACTACTTGACAAGCAGCATTTAAATTCTTTTATAAGTTGAAAATAAATATTTTGGAACCATCAAACCATATCCATAAATTAATCAAATCATATGGATATGCTTTTTTTTGTGAATCCTGTTGATGACTGTTTGGGGAAAATAGACTCAGAAAACATAAACATGGTTCACAGAGAAATCTTTTAAGCCAAAACATTATGAAAGGTTTTTGCTATAATCCATTCAAAAATTCTGAAAGGTAGATTGGATGTATCGTTTTTGCTTAACCACTAAGGAAATTAAAACACCAAAAGAATAAGGGATTCATCCATCTCCTAGCACAACAGAGACAGAGCCAGGATTAGAATGCAAATGGCACATTTATCCACACTTACATGAAACAATATGGAGTCCAAAATATATATTTAAAAGAGCGTTCCTGGTGTTAAATGGTTCTGTTGGGGTATATTTTCCCTTTTAATATTCAGTAATCTATTTCTATGTAGCTGTAGAAGACACTACAGGAACCACATGATGTCAAACATAAAAGTGCTTCTTGGAAATTAGAGTTTGTTCTCTGAATTTTATGAAGAAAATTACTTAAAACATGAGAAGGGAAGGGATAACTGTCCACCTGGCCAGACTGTGCATCAGTGGTCATCACTTACAGGGGTAAAACTGTCCCTGCAAGCTTTTATTTTTGTTTCAGTTCTGAAAGCTTAATTTTGTTTGTGCAGAAAGCAATAGAGTTCTTGCCTTCTCTGTTTCTCATCCCCATTGTTCATGTTAGTGCATTTTTGTTCCCAATATAGTAAAAGATCTCACATGTAAATAGAGGAAATATCAGAGACATGACCAGAGTTGAACTTGATTCAGGTTGTAGAAGCAGCAAGCGTGGGTGGGAGTTGGAGGGTGCAGTGGAGGATAGTATAGGCAGGAAGAAGTGAGGAAAAGAGAAAAGAAAATGCTATAAAAGGGAGTTTTAAAAATCAATTGTTGACCCAGAGCACTTCTTACTGAATGTATGTCTGCTTTATGAGAACCCTCTAGTTCTGCTGGATTACATATTTCCCTTCAGGGTCTCTCACTTGAAAATTTTATCTGAGTGGATATAAGGGATAGTTTATGTAGAGGGAAAAATTCCCCTTTTTTCAGGGGGAGGCATAATATCTGGTTATGTTCAGATGTTTTACTATCTCTCCACATCCTCCTCTACTCCGAATTATTGATATTTTAAAACAGGTTAACAGGATAGCCTAAACATTGTGTTGAATTTTTATGTGTGCATGGAAGTCTTCATAAGAGAAACAGCCAGAGTAGCCATCCTCAACATAAATAAATAATAGAGACTGAAGAGATAGTACATTTGGAAGGGTACCTATCTTATCTTGCACACAGTTGACCAGGATTTGCTCCATGATAACTTATATGGTCCTCCAAGTTTGTCAGTGGTAGTCTCTAAGCACACGGACAGAAGTAAGGCCTGAGTATTCCTCAGTATGATCCGAAAAAATGAAATGAAGAAAGAGAGAAAGAAAAAGAGAGGAAGAAAGGGAGAAAAGGAAGGAAGGAAGGAAGGAAGGAAGGAAGGAAGGAAGGAAGGAAGGAAGGAAGGAAGGAAGGAAGGGAGGAAGGGAGGGAGGAAGGAAGAAGAGAAGGCTGGTGGGAGGGAGGGAGGCAGGGAAGGAGGAAGGCAGGGAGGGAGGGAAATAAATCTGGTGTGTATGAAAAAATAACTTGTAAGATAAAGATGTCACAAGGATAACATAGGTTTATCAGTCCTAAATTTCTCCTAGTACATGGAATTTATATTTCTTTTAAAATTTTTTTAAATTTATTGAATTACTGTGAGATAGTTACAAGCTTTCATGTTTGGGTTACAATCACACAATGATCAAACACCCATCCTTCCACAGTGCACATCCCCAACCACCAATTTCCCCGTATACCCCCCATTTCATACCCTCCCCCTGAGTCCATAGCAGACATGATTCCCCATAACCTCTCTCTACTTTTGGACATATGATTTGCAATACAGACCCTGAGATGTTATCATGTTTGGTCCTTTACTTTCTGCACACATTTCCCATCCCGACCAATTCCTCCAGCCATCTTTTTCTTAGTGATCCCTTTTTTTATTCCAGCTGCCTTCTCCCCTTTGCTCATGAGGCAGGCTTCCTGGTATGGAGAAATCTATCTGTTCCGTGTATCTACTATCCTTAGGTGTCAGCCTCATGTTATGTTGTTTTATACTCCACAAATGAGTGCAGTCCTTCTATGTCTGTCCCTCTATTTCTGACTCATTTCATTTAGCATGATACTCTCCATGTCTGTCCATTTATAAACAAAGTTCATGACTTCATCTCTCCTGACAGCTGCATAGTATTCCATTGTGTAGATGCACCAACATTTCTTTAATCAGTCATCTGTTCTAGGGCGCTTGGGTCGTTTCCAGATTTTGGCTATTGTAAACAGTGCTGCAATGAACATATAGGTAAAGATGTCACTTCTACTGTGTTTTTTTGTGTCCTCGGGATATATTCCCAGAAGTGGTATTGCTGGGTCATATGGAAGCTCAATTTCTAATTTTTGAAGGACTGTCCAATTGTTTTCAGAAAGGCTGAACTAGTGGGCATTCCCACCAACAGTGAAAGAGTGTCCCATTTTCCCCACATCCATGCCAGCACTGGTTCCTTTTGTTCTTTTGAATGTGTGCCAGTCTCTGTGGTGTGAGATGATATCTCGTTGTTTTTATTTGCATCTCCCTGATGGCTAGTGATGTGGAACATTTTTTCACATGAATGCTTTTTGGCCTTTTGGCTATTTGTATTTCTTTTTTGAAGAAACATCTGTTCATTTCTTCTCTCCATTTTTTGATGGGGTTTGAGTTTTTTTCTTATACAATTCTACTAGTGTCTTGTATATCTTGGATATTAATCCCTTATCAGATGGGTATTGGGTAAATATTCTTTCCCATTCTGTGGATTCTTTCTGTATTTTGGTCACTGTTTCTTTTGAAGTGCAGAAGATTCTTAGTTTGATGTAGTCCCATTTGTTTATGTTTGCTTCCACTTGCATGGTCAGTCCTGTTTCATCCTTAAAGATGTTTTTAGCTTCAATGTCGTGGGGAGTTCTACCTACATTTTCCTCTATGTACCTTATGGATTCATATCTTATATTAAGGTCTTTAATCCACTTTGATCTGTCTTTTGTTTCTGGCATTAGACAGAGGTCAGAGTTCATTTTTTTTTTGCAGTAACTATCCAATTTTCCCAGCACCACTTGTTGAGAGGCTTTCCTTGTTCTGCTTCACATTTTCTTCTCCTTTGTCAAAGATTAAGTGGTCATATATTTGGGGGTCTGTGATAGAATATTCAACTCTGTTCCATTGGTCTGTGGTTCTGTTTCTAGCCCAGTACTGTGCTGTCTTAATTACTACTGCTTTGTAGTATAGTTTGAAGTTGGGGAGGGTGATGCCACCCGTCTTCTTTTTCCCAAAGATTGTTTTAGCTATTCATTGAGGTTTATTGTTCCATATCAATTTCAGGAGTGTTTTGTCTATTTCTTTGAAAAATGTCATAGGTATCCTGATAGGGACTGCACTGAATTTGTATAGTGATTTGGGCAGTACTGCCATTTTGTAATGTTAATCCTCCCTATCCATGAGCAAGGGATGTGTTTCCATTTCCTAGTATCCTCTTTTATTTATTGAAGTAGTGTTTTGTAATTTTCCTTATAAATGTCCTTCACCTCTTGGGTTAAGCTGATTCTGAGGTACTTGATTTTCTGAGGTACTATTGTGAACAGGATTATTTTTTTAATGGTTATTTCTTCTCTTTCGTTATTTGTATAAAAGGAAAGTCATGGACTTTTGGGTGTTGATTTTGTAGCCTGCCACTTTACTAAATTGACCTATTGTTTCTAGGAACTCTTCTGTAGAATCTTTAGGGTTTTCTAAGTATAATATCATATCGTCTGCAAATAGTGATAGTTTGACCTCTTCATTTTCATCTGTATTCCCTTTATACCTTTATTTTACCTAACTGCAATGGCCAGGACTTCCAGTACTATATTGAATAGGATTGTTGAAAGTGGGTAACCTTGTCTTGTGCCCAATCTTAGAGGGAAGGCTTTTAGTTTCTCTCCATTGAGAATAATACTTGCTGTTGGATTGCGGTAGATGGCTTTGACTATATTGAGGAAAGTTCCTTCAATGCCTGTTTTGCTGAGAGTTTTCATTATAAACGTGTGTGGATCTTGTCAAATGCTTTCTCTGGGTATATTGATATGATCATATGTTTTTTATCTTTTCTTTTGTTGATATGAGGGATTATCTTGATCGATTTCTGAATGTTAAACCATCCTTGCCTCCCTGGAATGAATCCTACTTGGTCATGGTGTATAATCATTTTGATGTGTCGTTGGATTTTATTTGCTAATACTTTGTTGAAGATCTTTGCATCTGTGTTCATCAGGGATATCGGCCTGTAATTCTCTTTCTTTGTGGTATCTCAGTCTGCTTTTAGTATCAGGGTGATATTTGCTTCATAGAAACTATTCAGAAGTGTTTTTGATTCTTCAATTTTGTGGGAAAGCTTAAAGAGGATTGGGAGTAAGTCCTCCTTAATGATTTGGAAGAATTCACTGGTGAATCCATCTGGGCTAGGACTTTTGTGCTTGGGGAGACTTTTTATTAACATTTCAATTTCCATGATGGTCATAGGTTTGTTCAGGTATTCTAGGTCTTCTTGGTTGAGCCTTGGGAGGCTATAGGAATCTAGGAATTTATCCATTTCCTCGAGGTTTTCATGTTCTGTGGCATAAAGCTTCTCGAAGTACTCCCTGAGGATGTTTTGAATTTCTGTAGTTTCTGTTGTAGACCCCCTTTTCATTTCTGGTTTGGTTTATTAGGGTTTTCTCTCTCCCTTTCTTTGTGAGTTTTGCTAGAGGTGTATCGATCTTGTTTATTTTCTCGAAGAACTGGCTCTTGATTTCATTGATATTTTGGGTTGTTTTTTGGGTTTCCATTTTGTTAATCTCTGCTTTGAGTTTTATTATTTCCTTCCTCCTGTTCGGATTGGGCTCCTTTTGTTGGTCCTTCTCCAAACTCTTAAGCTGTGAGGTTAGGTTACTTATGTGGGCTCGCTCCTCCTTCCTGAGGAATGCTTGTAGAACTATAAAATTTCCTCTTAACACAGCTTTTCCTGTGTCCCATAAGTTTTGGTAACTCGTGTCCTCATTTTTATTCGTTTCCAGGAATCTTTTGATTTTCTCTTTGATTTCCTTTCTAAGCCACTCGTTTTCCAATCGTAAACTGTTTAATTTCCAGGTGTTTGATTTAGTTTTCTGTTTGTGTGTGAGTTACTCCTAATTTCAGCGCATTGTGGTCTGAGAAGATTGTTGATACAATCTCTATCTTCTTAATTTTATGGAGGTATGTTTTGTCGCTCAGCATGTGGTCTATCTTGGAGAATGTTTCATGCACACTTGAGAAGAATGTGTATTCAGCTTTTTGAGGTTGAAGTGTCCTGGATCTACTAACTCCCTTTCTTCCATTTTTTTCTCTCAGGTGAAGTATGTTCTTGCTAAGTTTGAGTCTGGTTGGTCTATCAAGAGGTGATAATGTGGTGTTGAAGTCTCCCACTAGTATATTGTTGCTATCAATGTCTTTCTCCAAGTCTATGAGTAGATGTTTTAAGTACCTTACTGGTCTCTCATTAGGTGCATATACATTTATTATCTTAAGTTCTTCCTGTTGTACAAATTCCTCGAGCAATAAGAAATGGCCTTCACTGTCTCTTGTGACCTTCTTCAGTCTGAAATCAATGTGCTCTGATACTAGAATGGCCACACCAGCTTTTTTTATTGTAATGAAATATTTATTTACTTTTGAGTTTATTCTTTGTTTTCTATTTTTTTCATTAGTGAAACACCATGAGGTACAGTTATAGACTTACAAATTTTTGTGCTTGGGTTTCAATTATACCCCAGTGTTTTTATGGGAGTTGTTTGCCTATTTTATGATTGTTTTCCAGCCTTTGACTTTGAGCCTGTGTTTGCTCTAACTAATGAGATGTGTTTCTTGAAGGCAGCAGGATGTTGGGTTCAATTTTATAATCCATCCTGCCACTCTATGTCTTTTAATTGGTGCATTTAGGCCATTGACGTTGAGATTATTGTTATGGGGTTTTGTCCTATTTTTTCTGTTGAAATTGGTGTATTTGAAGGGCCTCTCTTGTCTTAAAGTAGCCCATTTAGTTGTTCTTGTAACCATGGTTTTGAGTCTGTGAAGTTCCTGAGCTGTTGTTTGTCTTTGAAACTGTGTGTTGTTTCTTCTATTATGAATGAGAGTCTCACTGGGTAAAGTATTTTTGTTGAGGGATATGTTTCATTGAGTTTTTTCACTACATCCCACCACTGTTTTTGGGCCATGAGGGTTTCATCAGACAAATCGGCTGTGAATCTTAAGATTGTTCCTTTATAGGGAATTTCTTTCTTTGATCTTGCTGCTTTCAAAATTTTATCTGTATCTAAGGTTTTGGTCATTTTGATCAGGATGTGTCTTGGGGTATTTTTATTTGGATTTCTTCTAGTTGGTACCCTTCCAGGCCTCCTGAATGTGGTCACATATTTTCTTCAGCTCTGGAAACGTAGCAATGATGTCTTTAACAGTTTCTTCTTCATCAGGGTTTTCTTCCTGTCCCTCTGGGACTCCAATAATTCTTATGTTACTCCTCTTGGCTTTATCATGATCTTCTCTTGCCGTTTGTTCCCGGATTGTTCCTCTTTTCCATTTTTTGCTCTTTTCTCAGAGTCTCTGGACTTCATCTTCGAGCTCACTGATTCTGTCCTCAGCATCTGTTACTCTGCCACTGAGGCCTTCCACTGAGTTTTTCAATTCGTCTACCAGGTTTTTCAAGTCTGGTGTTTCCGTTTGTAATTTTGTTTGCATTTTCCTCATTTCTACCTTCAAATCCTCTTGTCTTTTGTTGCCATTGCTTTCCATTGTTTCTTTTAGCTCCCTGAGCATCCTCATTAGCTCCCTTCTAAATTCCTTCTCAAAGATGTTGTCTAGAACTTCATTACTATTTGGGTCTTCTTGGCTAGCCTCTTCAATAAGTAAGCTTGGTGGGCTAGTGTGTTGCATTACCTACCATTGTGACCTGTGTGGTTTAGACCTTCACGCTCACTGTTACTGTTCTGCTTATGATGCAGAATTAATTGAGATGGGTTTAATGAATTATTGGCTAATGTGTTTCTGGTGATTAAGCTAACCTTGTGAAAGTTCCATCTAAGAGGGTAACTTATGGTTCCTATAGGATATGTAGGGGGAGAATACCTCGTGGCCGCATTAGCAGCTGCAGTCCCGGGAAGGGTACCTGGATGAGTGAGCAGAGGGTGTCCGGAACGGTTCAGCTTTGGTTGCATGCATTGTGCCTCAATTCTCGCCCCCCACAGACCAAGGATGAAAACTGGCCGTTGTTGGGGGGTCTAGTTTGACATGCAGCCCTGGGAAGCGGCCCTGCCACTGGGCAGGTACCTGGATGAGTCATGGAATTTATATTTCATATAGGATATCTAGCTACTACTTTTCTGAAATTGGGGTTTAGAAGGGGTTCTGTGTTTTCTCAGTCTTCATCAGCTTATGATGGTCAGTACGAAAAGGTGACATGTTTTGGTTTACCATGTCCTGAAGTCCATTGGTACATAGAATTTTTCATTACACTAAACTTCCATTCTGGCCCTGGACCACTGAATTTCCTGGCAGGGGTAGTTACCCAGTTACTAGTTTCTGTGAAGAACTGAACTCTGCAGTTAGGGAGACAATGTTATTTTCAGTTTTTATATTCGCTAAGTGCAACCTCGGGGCAGTTACTTAATCACTTTAAAAGTCTAACCCCACTTTTTCAAGTGGTGCAAGGGTAGTAGTGAGGTTATGGGAAGAGGATCTACTTCATAACGTCACTACCATGCAATTCAGGGGGAGGACAGACTAAGTAAATTACAAGATGCAGTTATTATGTAGGAGCTCAGAGTTTTATTTGTTGAAGTATTAACTCCTTTTTTCCTGATTGTTTTGGATTTGCTCTCTTAGTTGCTTTCCCAAGACATTAAGGTTCTCAGAACTGAGCTGGTTTTAATCAGAATTTTCCTACCAGTATTTCTTCAGGCAGAGTCTCCTGCCCCTGCGCCTGGCTGTCCTCACCGGGGCCCCTTGGAGGGGGGAGGGTTGAGTTTCTCTCCCTCCCCCCCCCCCCCCAAGCAGAGCCCCAGCATCTGAGGAGCTCCAGAGCCAGTCACGGCCATGCTGGGACCACTCTCCACACCTCTGGACGGGCCTCATGCATGAAAGAACTGGCAGAGGAACCCAGGCATGCGGGTCCCGGAGCTGAGGTCTCCAAGCCTACTCGGATTGGGACTGGGCCTTCTCCACCTAGACCCTCCATCTTCCAGTAGGTAGGCATCACACCCACCAACTGCCGCCAGTGCCAGGTTGGTCCCATCAACGGTCAAGATGCAGAGACTATAAAATTGAGCTCTCGGAAGCACGTGTCTGCATTCGCAGCCTCGCAACATCTTATTATCTTATTTTTCCTTTGGAGAACCTGGCAGGTTACCAAAAGTATCCTGCCCGCACAGCAGAGTCTGGCATACTTCCCGTGTTGTATTCAATATGCCAAATACCAGTAACAATGATGGGTCTCATTCTCCTAATCCTGAAAGAGCATTGAAATGGCTCTTTTAAAATCTCAGGACTAGGAAGAAGGAGACGTTACTGGTGCCTGCTCGAGGAAATCGAGGAACAACAGGATGATCGTGATCGTGATTTCTTCAGATTATATATGATGACATTTTATGGATTTTGGTTAGGCTCAAGCAAGTAAAGCTTCATGCTAATGATGTGTGGTTAGTATGTGATAAAGGAGCTGTGGGGCATATGTGTATCAATATGGAGACTGCAAGGGACAGGTTTCAAGTTTTGATAAGGGTGCAAAAACCAAGTTACTGGCTCAAATTATGAACTAATGACAATTAGCTCAGAGCTATGAAAGAGGAAAATTGTTTTCAGGGTAAATGTTACTGATGTTCTCATGGTCACCTATGTGCTAAATTGAAACTATATATTTTTTCAAATTATTAAAGCAATTTTCCAATTATGGAACATTTGGAAAATTCAGTAAAGGTAACCTTTGTTAACAAGAGATCTTTTAGTGCATTATCTATGCAAATATATTATGCAGAGTACACCTGTGTAACTATGATGTATATACTTTATAGAAAACCAAAGTTAAACAAAATTGTTTTGAACATTGATCATTCTTCCATAAAACTAAAAGTAGTTTTAAGTTCATTAATAAAGGAGTCATCAATAAATTATTGTACATGTATCACTTATATTACTTCACTTGTCCCGTCATTCATCTATTTGTTTGAATGGGTGCTAGTAATGTCTCCATTTGTCCCTGTGGCATGCTAGCGTAGTCCAGTGGCGTATTGGGGAGTTTTTTAGGGTCAGGGGAATGAGACCTGTTATTGTTACTGTTTTTGGCATATTTAATACGTCACGGTTAGCTTGATAGGCTCTACCATGATTGTACATGTAAAACATAAAATCTATAATCAGTTAAATGGATTATTTAAAATTATATGGATTCTGCAAAAAGTATTGATTAAGTATATCATTAGTGTTTTCAGATAACTTCCCATAATTTTCAGACATGGGCTGGAGCTATAGCATAGTGGTTAGGGAGTTTTCCTTGCATGCAGCCAACCCAGGTTCGATTCCTCTGTCCCTCTCGGAGAGCCCAGCAAGCTACCCAGAGTATTCTGCCCGCACAGCAGAGCTGGCAAGCACCCTGTGGCATATTCGATATGCCAAAAACAGTAACAACAAGTCTCACAATTACTGGTGCCCGCTCGAGCAAATCGATGAACAATGGAAGGACGGTACTAATATTCAGATATGCTTCCATAAAAAATATTGAAGGAGACAATAAAAATGCAAAAAGTGTTGATTAAGTATATCATTAAATATGTCAGTTTTTAAGATAAAATTGGCAAAAGAAGTTATTTCTAGATGTGATCTCTTTGCATGTAGAGTAAGACCTTAAAGTTTGCATGTAGAGTAGAACCACAAAGTGATTATATATATATATATACATATATATATGTATATATATATATAATCCAAAATTGGGGAGTGGAAAGAAACAGATATTTTATAACAGTGAGAATGACACATATCAAATAACTTGGGAACAATCTGTGTTGGTGGGAATGTGGTGAAAATGAAGCTCTTATCTATTGCTGGTGAGATAGTTGTCTGGTTCAACTCCTATAGAAAAAAGTAAGGAGATTTCTCAGAAAAGTAAAAAGTGAGCCGCCACATCACCCAGCAATCCGATTTCTGGGTATCTACCCCCAGGTCACAAAAAATTCATTCAAAAGGACATAGGCATGCCATTATTCATTGTATCACTTAGCACAAAGGAAATTTATGGAATCAACCTAGGTTTTCAACAAGAGATGAGTGGATTATGAAGGTGTGGTAAATATACACAATGGAATACTATGCAATTGCAAGAAGCAATAAAATCATGGAATTTGCTGTAATGTGGGTGGAACTGGAGAATATCATGAAAAGTGAAGTAAGTCAGAAGAAGATGGAAAAACAGGATGATCTCACTTATCTGTGGTATATAGAATAACAAGATGCAAGGTATTAAATGAGAGACATCTAGATCGCCCTTGACCCTAGAGCAAAAAAGGAGAGAAGAAGAGGCAGAGATAACAGGAGACTTAGACATATTGTTGCTGTAGAAGTGTCACATATGTATATATTTTAAGCTGCAGAGCCAACAACACTGAAAGCATGAGATCCAGCTGCAACAACCTAATTTTAATATGTACCTGTCCTTGCTTCAGAGACCCATAAACAGATCTTGAAGGAGATTAAAACCTGCAGTTAATCTCAGACCAGCACATGGCTGAACAGACTGGGGTAAACCTGGGGGGGGGTTGGCCTGGTGCACACCCAAGCAGAGCCCCTGGCCGCCACTTGCTTCCACAATCAAAAGTCGCAGCCATACCCCAGCCTGATTCCACCATCTCAGGATGGACCTCACCAAGATATAATCTGCTGGAAACTCGGGTATGCAGGTTTTGTGACTGAAATCTCCAGGCTTTCTCAGAGTTGGGATGGACTACCCCCCACTTCTCAATACTTCTAGAAGCACTGGCAGTTACCCCCCCTGAACTAACTCCAGTGCCACCATATAAACTCTTCTACCGGCCTTGCTTCTGAGACCCATAAATCTTGAAAGAGATCAAAAGCCACAGTTAGTCTTATACCCACGCATGGCTGAACAGACCAGGGTAAATCTTAGGGGCCGGGTTGATCTGGTTCCCACCCAAGCAGAGTCCCTGGCAGCCACTTGCTTCTACAATCTAGAATTGCTGCCATACCCCTGGCCTGACTTCACTGTCTTAGGACAGTGAAGTGGGGTGGGTGGGGTGGGGTGGGAGGAAACCTAGAGACACTGGAAGTTGATGTGCTTGATGGGATTAGTGCTGGAATATTGTATTCTGAAATTCAACTATGATTAACTATAGTAAATCAAAATTCTTTTATAGAAATTTTTCAATGATTTTATAAAGTGGCCTGGGTGGAGATGGAAAGTGTAATGAGGAAAGGTCCTATTCTTACATGCCATTGCCTCAGCTGACCCTGGGTCTATGCACAACAATGCTTTTGGTTCCCTGAGCACAATAGGAAGTCATTCCTGAACACAGAGCCAAGATACACTCCTGGTCAATGATGGACAAAAATGACATGAATGTGCAAGGTGTTCTTGACCACACAAATTGGTTTTGTAATCAATGTTGAAAAGAGTGATTGTTGTAAAATCTTTTAAAAATGTAGTAAAACATTAAATTTGTTTACTGTTAATTTGTTATACATGTGTAACAATTTTTGTTTTGTTAAGAAATTAAGTTAATGATTTGTTATACATGTATAGATAAATTAACAAACATTAAAATAAATATTTAGTTGTGGGCTGGAGCTATAGCACAGCGGTAGGCTGAGCCAGGTTTGATTCCTTCGCCCATCTTGGAGAGCCTGGCAAGCTACCAAGAGTATCTTGCAAGCACGGAAAAGAAAGGTAAGCTACCTGTGACATATTCGATATGCCAAACACAGTAACAACAACTTTCACAATGGAGACATTGGGTCTGCTCAAGCAAATCGATAAGCAATGGGAGGACAGTGCTATAGTGCTATAAATTTAAACAGGAGTACCTAGAGTTAAAATATTTGTTAAACACTTATTAATGATGGGGGTGTAGCTCAATTATGGGGTGTATGATTTGCACATACAGGGTCCTGGGTTTGATCCCCCCCATAAAACCCTTAATTTATTAAAATGTGTGTCAAGAGTATTTGGGAGAGATATGCTTCTTATTGTATAAATTACAAGTATCTCTTCTAGGCTTTGATAAAATGTACTTTTTTGTGTGTTAAAATTCTGATATTTTATCGTTTAAGTCTCTCCAGAAATGCCCTGAATGTAAGGGTATTTTAGTTCATCTTGAATTTAGAATCTATTGTTTATAACTCTTTCATCTCTCTGTAACTACCTCTGTTGCTTGAAAATTTAGCTGCACATTGCCTTTTTGAGACTTCCTAGTGTCACCTTCTAGCACTCTGGTAACACATGTAACCAAGCACTTATGCACTCTCACAATGCTACACTTAGTTAATATTTTGTTTCCTGAACTGGCTAGAAATGAAAAAAAAATCCAGTATGAGTGAAGGTTTGAATTTAGGAAGCCCCTGAAGAGAAATGAAATTTTAACAAAAATAAAAATGGAGGACAATGCAAAGTTAAGAAACAATAAACAGTAAGACTCAGAGTAATTCATTTCACTGTTGCCTAGTATGGATGGATTGATTTGACTCCATTCTCAAAATTTCTGTACTGTTTATGGAAGCAATAAATAAACTGGGTATTTAAGTGTTTTCTATCTTAACAACACTGATGTCTTGCATATTACCAAGTGTGCTACATTTTTAGAATTTTGAAAGCAGGGCTCAAGCAATTGTATGGTGAGTAGGACATTTGCATTGCACGTGTCTCACCCAGGTTTGATCCCTGGCACCTGAGCATGCAGCCTGAGGTAAGCCCTGCGCACATATGGCTGTTCCCCCAAACCAAAACTAAATAAAAAAAAAATAACTTAGAAAGCAAATCATAAAATAATTTACTTTTCTTTTTTAGGACTATGCAGAAGCAACCCCCAGCCTCAAATATTATATAATGATTTTTGTTGGACAAAGATCTTTTAAGAATTAACTTGGGCTTTAATAACTATTTTATGGAAAAAAAAACATTTAGATTAGGTGAATTCACATCTAATTATATTCAGCATAAAACAGGTACCAGAAATTAAAATTTGAAGCTTGCCAGGAAATGAGAAGAGTAGTTTTACAATAGAATAGGGAAGCTTGCAAAGATCCAACAATGTCTTGATTATCATTATTATTGATTATCATTATTATTACATTTGAAGTAGGTTAGGAAAAGTCAGTCATGCTAATTTTTAAGAGAGAAGAGAGAGTAATCAAAGTGGCAGGACAGTTTTTACTCCTTTGTACAATGACTGTATAGGAAAATTACTTTGATGACATGGTCCAATAAAGAGACTATCTCTGGTGTGTAGGTTTTATGCCCTCATAATTGGTTTGACCATGAGTCTGGGAAGGAAAGTAATAAATATGTGGAATGTTCTTGGTAAGTGTATCTTTCCTTCAGTATTTGTTCAGAAACAGTTTAATTTGTCCATTCATCCATTTACTCATTTCACTTATATACCAATATGCAAATTGAGGTTTTTGGGTAATAACTCAAAGCACTGGAGCACATGCTCTGCATGCAAAAGCTCTCAGCAATATCCCTGAATCGAGGCATCCCACTGTTATAGCCCTAATGGCCCACAGCACTGATGGGCCTGAGATGCACTGCTTTGCTAGGCCTTAGCACTAAATAATCCAGCCCAGTTGGCCATGTATTGCCATGAATGATCCTTTAACCCTTAGTCTTTGCTTAGGATGAGCCATAACAAGTATAATTGAACATCTGTTATTTTTCTAGGCTGCATTTTACATATAACAGATGCATTAGTAATGACTTAAATGGATAAAAATTATTACTTGCTCGGAGTTTATAATCAGTGAGGATTATGGAAAGTATTCAGATAAATACATGCATCAGGTAGAAAAGTTGTATGTGAAAAATTAGGCAAAGAAGTTGCTGTGGAGTGTATAGTTGTACTCATTGATAGTTGATAGATTGTATTTAAAATAGAGGAGAGAATAGATTCAACTACCCTTAGGAAAGTGAACCCTGAGGATATTGACTGAACATTAAAAATGACTGTCGGAAGAGATAATAAATTTACTGTTCAGAATAGAGAGGCCAGAACATGGGAGAGTTTGAGTGAGAAGCATGGATTCAGAGACCATTATTCAAATCTTTCAAGTAGGTAAGAACTTAATGATTTCAACCAATCTACTTAAACACTGTGAACCTCAGTTTCATCATTGGTACAAAATAATATGTTAAGTTAGCATTGTTAAGAATTAATTATGCTTTGGGGGGCAGAATAATAGTGTAGTGGGTAGGGTGCTTGCCTTGCACACATCCATCCCAAGTGTAATCCTCAGCATCCCACATGGTTTTCTGAGCACTGCCAGAAGTAATTGCTTAGTGCAGAACCAGGAGAATTCCCTGAATATTGCCAGGTGTGGCCCCCAAACAAAACTAGTTATACTTGAAAGCGTATAATTAAAATTTATTTCCAATATTGTAACCCATTTACTGTGTGTTTTAAAGTATGTATTTGAAATATCATTAAATCTCACAATAACCTTAGAGTATTATCTCCATCACATAATTGTGAAAACTTAGGCACAGACAAGTAACTTGCCCTTGCCCAGATTTGTGAAGTTACCTGATGGGAGGTGTGTTTCAAACTCCCATGAGTTTGAGATCATGATCATCTCTATGATTTGAGCTCTTAATCACTACACCTGTTCATTCACCACAACACTTTAGGATTTACTTTTTTATTATAAAATGAAATTGCTGGAGTAGATGGTTCCTCAACATCATTCATTCTTGAGTTGTTAGGTCTTTGTGCAATGTGAGGAAATATATCACATCCAAGAGGTAAGGCAAAGACCTCTGAATGGAAAATTCGTTCAGAAATTTCATCTTCTGCCTGTCGTTCAGAAAAATGTGTAGAACTTTCTATCTGGACTTACAATGGTTGTTCTTTGTATCTGAACCCACTTATTCAGTTTTTCTCTCACAAATATATCTCCCTGTCCTTGCTAAATATGGAATACAGTTTGGCATAGAGGAATTTATTTTTATGATTCATAAAGGTAAAGGTAAAGGCCCTCCCGTTGATCGTCGATTTTGCTCAAGCGGGCCCAGTAGCGTCTCCATTGGAGACTTTGTTGTTACTGTGTCTGGCATATCGAATACTCTCGGTAGCTTGCCGGGCTCATGGCCGACCCGGGTTTGAGTCCCAGCATCCCATATGGTTCCCTGAGCACCAACAAGGGTAATTCCTGAGTGCAGAGCCAGGAGTAACCCCTGTGCATCGCTGGGTGCAACCCAAAAAGAAAAAAAGAAGAGAAACAGGCTGTGGGGCTGGAGCAATAGCACAGCAAGTAGGGCATTTGCCTTGCTTGTGGCCAACCTGGGCTCAATTCCCAGCATCCTATATGGTCCCCTGAGCACCACCAGGTGTAATTCCTGAGTGCATGAGCCAGGAGTAACCTCTGTGCTTTGCCGAGTGTGACCCAAAAAGAAAAAAAATAAAGAAACAGACTGCCTACTTTTGGTCCTAGCAAGAGATAAATTTACCCAAACTGTTCCCTTGTCTCTTTTAGTGTCTACACATCATCTGAATTTCTTAAGTGCATAACAATTCTCCACATATCAAAAAATGTCACTGATTTCTTTCACTGACTTTAAAGTCACTGACTCAACAGGGTTGAGCCCTTATTTCAAATATCTCTGATCTGAATCATATTTCTTTTTTAATATTTGAGTGATTACATTGGACCCACCATGACAATCCATTATAACTTCCCCATATCAGTAGATCAAATATTTTTTAAAAAATCTTTCAGGCCACACCTGAAGCGCATGGAGTTTACTCTCAGTTCATTTGGAGGGATTTACTCCTGATGGTGATCAGGAGACCATACAGTGGCAAGAATGCATGGCATTCTGCATCCTGGGCATCCTGTATGCAAAGCTTGAGCTCAGTCCGTTGAGCTATACTCAGCCCCCAAAATAGATAGTAAGATAATATGATCACAGATTCTGAGGGTTTAGGGCAAGGCTATCTTTGGGAGGCATTAATTTGCCTATCATACTAATCCATGTAAGTTATCCACATAATTCATATAGTAGTATAGAAAGGTAGAAATTAGATATGGATATATAGTAGAAAAGATAAATTGGTGTTTACCCCCTTCATTTATAAAGCATATAAATATGTTGAACTTGGCTAATTTCAATATTACCAGTTTACTCAGTTTATTTCTGTATTATGTGACCACCTATTAGTATAGCAACTCCTAACTTTCCGTACTTCAAACATTAATACTGTGCCAGAAAGGCATAGTCTTTGCTTTGATCAATTGATATAGGTCAAGAGAAGTAGAGATCTAAAATTGTTAAATCAAGGCAAGAAATACTAGAAGATTGAAGAGAAAATGAACACAAGAAAATGTACATAGAAGGTATTTGATGAAAGTACTCTGAATTCTGGAAAACCTAAAGGGTGACTAAGATTTGGGTTGTGAAAGGGAATGCCCTACCACTGAGGCCAGGTGGGGTGGTGGGAATGGGGTGGGGGTGGTGAGAGGGATGCTGGGAATATTGGTGGGGGAGAATGGGCACTTGTAGAGGGATGGGTAACAGATTTTTGTATGACTATAATGAAAACATGAAAATTCGTAAGTTTGTAACTGTATCCCAGAGTGATTTACTAATAAAAAAAGATTTGGATTGTGAAAAGGGAAGCATTTAAGTACAGGTAAAAAATACTGAATGACTTTGTATTTTGGTCACTGTATCTTTTGTGGTGCAAAAGCTTGGGAAAGGATATTCACCCAATACTCATCCGATAAGGGGTTGATATCAAGGATATACAAAGCACTGGTTGAACTCCACAAGAAGAAAACATTCAACCCCATCAAAAAATGGGGTGATGAAATGAACAGAAACTTTGTCAAAGAAGAAATCCGAATGGCTAAAAGCACATGAGAAAATGCTCTACATCACTTATCATCAGGGAGATGCAGATCAAAACAACAATGAGATATCATCTCACATCACAGAGACTGGCCCCAATCCAAAAGAACAAAAGCAACCGGTGTTGGTCCTCCTTCACTGCTGGTGGGAATGGCGACTGGTTCAGCCCTTTTGGAAAACAGTATGGACGATTCTCAAAAAACTAGAAGTTGAACTCCCAGTTGACCCAGCAATACTACTTCTGGGAGTCCCAGAGAGGCAAAAAACTATAGTCAAAATGACATCTGCACTTGTATATTCATTGCTTCACTGTTCACAATAGCGAAAATCTGGAAAAACCCTGAGTGCCTGAGGACAGATGACTGGTTAAAGAAACTTTGGTACATCTACAAAATGGAATACTATGCAGCAGTTAGAAAGGATGAAGTCATGAAATTTGCAAACAAGTGTTTCTACGTAGAAAGTTTCATGCTAAGTGAAATGAGTCAGAAAGTGTGGGGCAGACATAGAAAGACTGCACTCATCTGGGGAATATAAAGTAACAGAATGGGGTACGAACATCCAAGAATAGTTGAGATAAGTACCAGGAGGTCTGCTCCATGAATTGGAAGCTGGCAGCACATGCTTGGGGAAAACACAGCTCACATAGAGAAGGGAACACCAAGTAAAGGGTGTTTGGAGGACTTGCTCGGGATGTGATTCGTGCTCTGAAAATAGACGATAGACCGAACACGGTGGCCACTCAGTACCTATATTGCAAACCACAACACCCTAAAGGAAAGAGAGAGCAAAAGGGATTGCCCTGCCGTAGAGGTGGGGTTGGGCGGGGGGGAGGGCCACTGGGTTCATTGGTGGTGGAGAATGGGCACTGGTGGAGGGATGAGTACTTGATCATTGTATAACTGAAATTCAAACACAAAAATATGTAAGTCTTCAACTGTACCTCACGGTGTTTCACAAGAAAGAAAGAAAGAAAGAAAGAAAGAAAGAAAGAAAGAAAGACGGAAGGAAGGAAGGAAGGAAGGAAGGAAGGAAGGAAGGAAAAGAAAAAAGAAAGAAAGAAAAACACTTGAATGAGGATATGGCATTTTTCATATATTATTCTTCCTGGAAAGCAGGGGGAAAGCATGGAATCAAAATATATAATGTTCTATAAAGTATTATAGTGTTCCTTATTTTACATGAGTTACTTAAGATTTCATTTGCACTTCAACTAATGGAAAATTTATAGCAAATTCTTCACAGTAAACATATTTCTATTTTCATCTATATTTATCCATCTAATATTTGTTTTACTTCTTGGTCTCATTTGTCATTGCTTAATTTCCTCCAGTTGCAAACTCAGTGCACATGTATATAGCTATATTAATAGCTTTGATTTGCTTCTAAATATATGAAAAAAAGAAGTAGTCAGAAGCTAGAACTCCAATCATTTGTGAAATTATTGTACACTTTGGCGTCCATTATTTTTTAATAGGTCAGAATATTTTATAATGGAATATGATGGAAACAGTGTCAGATTTAAGGTAAAGGGCAGAAGGTAATATTTTTTATTTCTCTTTCTTGGGGGAATTAGGGAGTCTTCCCAGCAGGTAACCAGAGAGAGGGCCTCAGGGCTACTGCCATTGATTCATGATCCACTAAGCTGGCAGTTGAATGTGAATATTAAAATATGTGGTCCCTAGGCCCTGTGTGGCTTAGTACCACGAGGGTCTCCCTGGTAATAGTCAAGGTTCTTTAGGGCTATAACCACTGGTATTTAGGAACAGTGGGTTCAGAATCTGGGTGTTCAGCATCCAAGGATGGACCTAAATCCACTGGTGTTCTCAAAAGTGTAAAAGACAGATTGTATGAGTTTTGGAAAATCCAACAGTAAGGGTCACTTTATTATTTATAATATAGGGTGTTCATCATCACAATCATTTTTTTCTGGCTCCCTAAGTAGATTTACTTATAGAGCCAAGTATGAAGTAATAAAGACCCTCAAGTCTGGGTGTTCTGTCACTTTACTTGAAGTTTGGCTAACCTTGTCTTTGAGGTTTGAGTCTCTAAGTGGCATAGCCAAGGAGTCTAGCAGGTTTATGACATGAGTGCTTTATAACAATGACAAAGTTCTGTAAAATCAGGCAACATTACTCTAGCTTTATTGTAGGATCTCATTGGTATAACTAATAAAAATTCACTAGCAATGACTGTAGTGTATCCACATTTTATTAAATATTAACTATTGCATTCTTTATACCATGCATTGGTTTTTGGTTTCATTATTTTGTGAGCTCGTTTTAAACTCATTATAAACGCTAGTATGTGTGCATATGTATGTATATGCCACACTACATAGAGTTTAAGAAGTTGAGGGGTTAACAAGTAGAGTGATAGGCCTTGTTCTATTTTAGAAAAGAGTTCTAGAAGGTTTAGGTTAGTGGAGAAAAAGGACTTGAATTTGTAACAGGAGCCAAGTGGCGGCTGCATTTGTGTTTCAGGAAGTGGAAGAAGCAAAGAGAGGATATGGAATAAGGTGGTATAGAGGAGGGACTGATATTGACAAATACGTTGGTTAATGGTCTTTGGTCAAATGCTGCAAAATAAAGTGGTGTTGTGAGCAAAGAAATTTTTGTATTTAACTAGAACACTTGAATTTTTTTATCTATTTTAGTAACTGAAAACAGCCCAAACCCCACATTTTTGTACAGTATAAACACATTGGGACTATCAAATAGCACTGGACAGTAACAATCAGGTTAAGCTCCCAGTGAGTATTATGTTTTTGTTTTGTTTGGGGTTCATTCCTGACTACCTGACTTTGAACACGTGCTTCTCCTGACTCTGTCTTTGGAGGTCATTCTCATTGTACTTGAAGAAGCATGTGGTAATCAGATCTGAACCTCCTGCTTGTGAAACATGCACACAGCCTGTTGAGGTGAGGATGTGAAATGACATTTAATTTGAACTTAAAACACAAACTAAAAACATGTTTGTGCACCCGAGAGTTAAAGCAAATTTATCACTATTAAAAGTTAGTAGATGATATGTCTTGTTCTCAGAGAAGCTCCAGACTAGAAATCAAGGTGCTATGGCAAATTCTCTCATGTTCACAGCAATCTTAAGGTAGGGATTATCTCTGTTTTATTGCTAAACGAATATTTGAGCTTATTTAGATGTTAGTGGAAGTATGTACAAGTGATATTGTACTATGAGTAACCCAGAATACCCAACTCACTGGAATGTCCATAAATAGAACAACAGAAAAAAGCATATGCTGAAGAACACTTTTAAAGGATGCTGAAAAGGAATGTCCTTACTGCATTTATTCATTTCAAAGCTTTCTTTGCATAGCTTCTCTAATAGTTGGTAATTGTATAAAATGAACAACGATTTGTTTAAATGGCAATTTTTGCCATGAACCCTCAGTTTGACTGAATGTTATTCTTAAAGGAATGAACAGAAAACAGTTTCCACCATATACTAATGGCTCTTCATAGAAAGTGGTATGAATTGCCTCAGAACTTGGAGGCCAAGACTGATGAGGGGCACCATGTTTGATTCTTGGGTCCTGTGTCAAGTGCTTTTCAACCCAGTTATAGGAGTGCATAGCATGTTTCTGCCTTAGAAATTTTACAGTTCTGGTTTTGAAAAGGTGGAGATATTACTCGGAGAGAATCCCCCTTATGGTTATAGAAAAATATGATGCTAAATAAAGGTAAATTTAAAGGTGTAGGCACTCTCGTGCACTTTATTGTAAACCTTTGCATATTGAAGTATCAAATCAAATTCGTCTGATTCTTGTATTAATGAGCATCTGCAGAAGGAGGAGACCAAGGAATAGGTCAGGTGGTGCCCCAAACCCTACATTCAAGGTAAATTGCAATTAAAAGTAGTTGGGGGAATTTTTCTTTAATAAAATCAGAAATTTCACTGGCTATGACTTAAACACTACAACTGTCGCCTCTTTCCGAATTGCAAAGCGCTGATTTTACTCATTCTACAACATTCTGACACGGTTCGTCCTGCTATGGTTTAACTCATCTTTGTACTTGGTGAGGTAACTTCCTTATCGGGAAATCTATTGTCGTGTGAGTTCTACTAATAGCTCAAGTTTCTAGAACATAATTTTTTGATAGCTACAAAAGTTTATTTTTGAGATAAATAAGATATTATGAAAATTCAAGTGGTTACACTGGTTGGTATGGCAGTTTAAACACTCTTGTTGAGGTGTCAGTTTTGTGAAGTTTGGTGTTAATACTACGTACATGAGTTGTATCTGTGCAAAAATCTGTTTGAATCTTTAAATCTAAAGTGTAGAGACTAGTGAGATTTTTCAGTGGACAGGATGTTCACTTGCATGCAGCTGACCCAGATTAAATCCCCTGGACCCCAAAAGATCCCCAAACCTCTTTCAGGAGTGATCCCTGAGTGCAAAACCAGGAGTAAGCCCTCAGTACTGCCAGGTGTGTTCCAAAAGTTAAATAAAAAAATCTAAATTGTGATTTCTGAAAAAGAGTCTTAGTGCGGACTTTGCTTGCCAGTGACTCCGGTTTAATCCCCAGCAACACATGATCTTCTGAGTAATCTACAGACCTGGAAAAGGTTCCTTAGCATGACTGTGTTTAACAAACAAAAAATATATACTCTATAGACAATATTATAGACAACATACAGTTGAATTCTTAAAAAAATATACTTTGACAATCTCTGCTTTTGATTGGTTTAATGTATTTATATTAAATATTGCCATTAAATTACTTGGATTCATACTGATATTTTTCCATTGTGTCTTTTCCCCCTTTATCCCATTTTATTAATTCCTTTGCATTAAGTGAATTTTTCCAAGTTTAGCATTTTACCTTAGTGATTTTTTTCTCTACATTTTTGGTTATTTTATTAATTAATTACTTAAGCTTCTTATATTGTTCCTCAGTGGGAATGACCAAGTCATTTGGAGATGTCAATGTTTTTTCCTGGGCTTTGCTTTGCTGTCTCAGACTCCTGAATGCATCCAGTTGTGAAGTTCTACTAATTGCTGGATAGTTCTAATGTTTTCATTAATACCTTGGGGGTAAAAACAGCTCCACAAATGGATTCAATAAAATGTGGGCTCCTTTGAAGGGATGATGTCTGACATCAGAGTAAGCAAATGGATCTGATCCTCCAGAAGGTTTACTTTCTGCTTACTCTTTCCCTGATTTTTTTCTGGCTAACAATCCAGCTTGCTTAGCTTCTTATTGCAATGGAGCTACTAATTTCCTTCCAATATCTTATTGCCTTAGAAAAGCGTTTTTTGAACCCCTTAAGCTTAAATTTCTTTGCATGCTATTGAAAATTAAGTTTAGAAGGGATTGAAATCTCTATATAGAGATTGGAAATTCTTTTGAGCCACAGATGTGTAGCTATTTGTAGAAAGACAATGACAAATTTCTGAGAGACAAACTTACTGACAAATTTCTGAGACAACCCTACATTTGGGGCAGAGATTTTCCTTCCTTTCCTTTCCTTTCCTTTCCTTTCCTTTCCTTTCCTTTCCTTTCCTTTCCTTTCCTTTTTCCTTTCCTTTTTCCTTTCCTTTTCCTTTCCTTTCCTTTCCTTTCCTTTCCTTTCCTTTCCTTTCCTTTCCTTTCCTTTCCTTTCCTTTCCTTTTTCCTTTCCTTTTTCCTTTCCTTTTTCCTTTCCTTTTACCTTTCCTTTCCTTTCCTTTCCTTTCCTTTCCTTTCCTTTCCTTTCCTTTCCTTTCCTTTCCTTTCCTTTCCTTTCCTTTCCTTTCCTTTCTCCTTTCCTTTCCTTTCCTTCATCTTTTTGAATCATACCCAACAATGTTCAAGGATTGCTCCTGGCTTTGCACTCAGGAATTACTTCTGATAGTGCTCAGGGAGCCATATGAGATGAAGGGAACCAAACCCGGGTTGGCTGTGCTAAATGCAAACACCCCACCCCTGTATGATCACTCTGTCCTTGGAGCAGAGTACTTGATAGGGTATGTAGGTAGAATCCTGAAGACCTTTCAGTTTGTCTGTGTCAACATGAAACCATTGTTTTACAAGCCGGATGATGGTAACAGGTCCCAGTATTTTCAGAAGTCAATGCTTAAAAGCCATGTGTGGCTAGAAGAAGAAAACCACATACACCTAGAACCTAGCCTCAGCACCAGTTGCTGGTTTAGGATGAGATACACTAATTTTATGTTCATCTTAGAAAGATTACTTACTGGATGTTGAGGAGAGAAGAAACCCTGTATTTCTGTCTATACAAGTATGGCTTGGAGCCCTTCTGTTTTGCTGAGCAGAAAAGGGAAAGGGACTGAGCAGATTATGGTTTTAATGCCACTAACTGTTAAAGGTTCAGTAGATTTTCTTGAATAAATGTTTCCATATAATATCCATAATACTTATTTTCTATATGAACTTAGAACCATTTCCAGAGACTTAAATACTATTTTTTACCAGTTTGGGGTGAAGTAGTTCCACACAGCACCTCTCTGTCTCTCACAGAAATGAAACCAGATCCAGTAATTTTAACATTGCTTTCCTCATTGCTGACTTCCTCATTTTGCTTTATTCTGTGGTTACCTGCATGTTATCACTAAATCATTTGTTTTCTGAAGATTTTGTGTATTATCTTGTGATAGTTTTGGTATTATGATAAAAAATATATGTCTATATTAGTCATTTAAATTTGAGTAAATTTTAGTCATTTAATTTATGCTGGGTGTATACTTTCGTTTTTCTTAGAAATCTGTAGAGTATTTTTCACTGTATCTTAAAAAACTTAAAAAAGAATTGCTATAAGGGGATGTTGGAATAAAGATAGAGGAACTTAAACTATTTGGTGGGGACATAGTGTAGCAAAAATACAGTTGTAAAATAATAATATAGGTTCTACGGTCAAAATGAAAACAAATTTTAATTGTAATTTTTGTTGTGGTAGCTTGATTTCCAACAGTTCTCATATTATTTTATTCTTATAGTGCTATTTCACCACACATAGCACAAGAGTGTCAATAACACTCTACAGCTGTCCCTAGGACATTTCTCCCACTATGCACCCCTTTTGCAGCCTCAACTTATAGTTTTGTTGGCAAAATCTCAGAGTTTGTTTCCATGAGGAATGTTGAATTCTTTATTTATACTCTGCTTATTAGCAAGATAATTCAGTATCTTTTTTCCTTCTGATTCACTTAGCCCAATACTTTCCAATTCCATTAATATTGTGACAAAATGTGGAAATGTATGTTTTCTCAGAGTTGCATAATATTCCATCATGTATATATACTATTTCATTATCCACACATCCGTCATGGGACATTTGGGTTGTTTCTAGATCTTGGCTGTTGTTAATGTATAATATCTGTGTGGATTAATGTTATTGTGTTCTTGGTGTAGAAGTGCATGTCGGGGGATTGGTGATCTATATGAAAGATTTATTCTTAATTTTCTGAGGTGTCTCCTCACTATTTTCCATAGTGACTGAACCAAGAATAATCCCACTAGTAGAAAATGAGGGTCCCTTTTCCTTTTCCTCCTTTTCCTCCATATCCCTGCCAACACTGGTTGTTTCTGTCCTTTTCATTGTTGTTTTGGAGTCACACACAGTGATGCTCAGGGATCACTCCTGGCAGTGCTCAGGGACTGTATTTAGTGCCAAGAACTGTTCCCCCTCTACTGTGTATTCTATCATATACAATTTATTTGATGTAGACTGTTCTCACTGGTATCTCATGTCCTTTGCCACTGGAAGAAAACATGCTAAGAGAATGATTGTGGAAGATCTTTTCCCTTTGTACTTGGAAGTGACTTGTTTTTTACTTGCATTTTATTCATTCATGAAATTATGTAATTTCTTGAAGATATATTTCAACTTTAAACTAGTTTACGGGGCGAGACCAGCTGAGAGCTACTCGGGGAGGGAGTGTGAAGTACCTCGGGTGTGAGAGACAGGCTCTGAGTATTGCTACTGTGTGTTCAGTTGTGTAGTCTCATTTGGATAAAGCTGATTTAGAACCACCAGAAACCTCAATGAGTACAGCCCGCGCCCAAGGGCCTGGGACCCTCTCTGGGCATGCGCAGCTAGCTCCATCTCCAGGAAAGCCAGTTTTCTCCCCTGATCTGCGCGGGACGGGCACGAAGGCCCAGCTCTGGGCAAGAAAGCTGAACGGCTCCTCATTCCAACGAGTAGACGTTCCCAACTCCGTGCCCAGTCCCAGGGACTCTTTCTGGAGCCGCGGCCGCTAACGCGGCCACGAAATATTTTCCTACTGCATATGCCATAGGAGCCAAAAGCTACCTTCTTAGATGGAAACTTCTCTAGTTTAGCTCAGCCACTAGAAACACAGTAGCCATTAACTCATAAGGCAATCTTAACTCACACTGCATATCAAGCAGAAAAGTAACAGTGAACGTGAAGGACTAAACCACACTTGTCACAATGGTAAAGCAACGCAAAACCCCACCAAACTTTCTTGTTGAAGAGTCTAGCCCAGATGACACCAACAGTACTGTAGTATTAGACAACCTCTCTGACAAGGAATTCAGAAGGGAGCTACTTAGGATGCTTAGGGAACTAAAAGAAACAATGGAAAGCAACGCCAATAGAACACAAGAGGATCTGAAGGCAGAAATGAGGAAAATGCAATCGGAAATGTCAGACCTGAAAAATCTCGTAGGTGAATTGAAAAACTCAGTGGAAGGCCTCAGCAGCAGAGTATGAGCGGCTGAGAACAGAATCAGTGAGCTCGAAGATGAAGTTCAGAGACTCTCCAGAAAAGAGTAGAAAATGGAAAAGAGACTCACAATTCGGGAACAGATGGCAAGAGAAGATCGTGATGAAGCCAAGAGGGGTAACATAAGAATTACTCGAGTCCCAGAGGTACAGGAAGAAAACCTTGATGAAGAAGAAACTGTCAAAGACATCATTGCTACAACGTTTCCAGAGCTGAAGAAAACTTGTGACCACATTCAGGAGGCCCAAAGGGTGCCAGCTAGAAGAAATCCGAATAAAAATACCCCAAGACACATTCTGATCAAAATGACCAAAACCTTAGACAGAGACAAAATTCTGAAAGCAGCAAGATCGAAGAAAGAAATCTCTTACAAAGGAGCATCTATAAAATTCACAGCTGATTTTTCTGATGAAACCCTCATGGCCCGAAAACAGTGGTGGGACAAAGTGAAAAAACTCAATGAAATAAATGCCTCCCCAAAAATACTTTACCCAGCGAGACTCTCATTCATAATAGAAGGAACAACACACAGTTCAACAGACAAACAACAGCTCAGGAACTTCATAGACTCAAAACCATGGTTACAAGAACAACTAAATGGGCTACTTTAAGGCAAGAAAGGCCCCTCAAATACACCAAATTTCAACAGAAAAATGGGACAAAAATCCCATAACGATAATCTCTCTCAATGTCAATGGGCTAAACGCACCAATTAAAAGACACAGAGTGGCAGGGTGGAATAGAAAATTGAACCCAACATTCTGCTGCCTGCAAGAAACGCATGTCAATAGTCAAAGCAAACACAGACTCAGAGTCAAAGGCTGGAAAACAATCCTACAGGCAAACAGCTCCCATAAAAAAGCTGGGGTAGCCATCCTAATATAAGACCACATCTATTTCAGTGTGAAGAAGGTCATAAGAGACAGTGAAGGCCATTTCTAATTGATCAAAGGATCTGTACAACAGGAAGAACTTACAATAATAAATGTATATGCACCTAATGAGAGACCAGCAAAGTACTTAAAACAACTACTAATAGATTTAGAAAAAGACATCAATAGCAACACAATACTAGTGGGAGACCTCAACACCACTTTGTCACTTCTTGATAGATCAACCAGACTCAAGCTTAGCAAGGACATACTTCATCTGAGGGAAACAATGGAAGAAAGGGACTTAGTAGATATATACAGGACACTTCATCCACAAAATGCTGAATACACATTCTTCTCAAGCGTACATGGAACATTCTCCAAGATAGACCACATGCTGAGCCACAAAACATGCCTCCATAAAATTAAGAAGATAGAGATTGTATCAACAATCTTCTCGGACCATAATGCACTGAAATTAGAAGTAAATCACACACAAAAACAGAAAACTAAATCAAACACCTGGAAATTAAACAGTGCGCTATTGAACAACGAGTGGATTAGACTGGAAATCAAAGAGGCAATCAAAAGATTCCTAGAAACGAATGAAAATGAGAACACGAGTTACCAAAACTTATGGGACACAGCAAAAGCTGTGTTAAGAGGAAAGTTTATGGCTCTACAAGCATTCCTCAGGAAGGAGGAGCAAGCACACATCAGTAACCTAACCTCACAGCTTAAGAGCTTAGAGAAGGACCAAAAAAAGGAGCACAACCCGAACAGAAGAAAGGAAATAATAAAACTCAGAGCAGAGATTAACGAGATGGAAACCCAAAAGCAATCCGAGAGATCAATGAAACCAAAAGCTGGTTCATCGAGAAAATTAACAAGATCGATAAGCCTCTAGCAAAACTCACAAAGAAGGAGAGAGAGAAAAACCTAATAAACAGAATCAGAAATGAAAAGGGGGTCATTACAACAGAAATCACAGAAATTCAAAGGATCCTCAGGGAGTACTTTGAGAAGCTTTATGCCACGGAACATCAAAACCTCGAGGAAATGGATAAATTCCTAGACTCCTACAGATTCCCAAGGCTGAACCAAGAAGGCCTGGAATACCTGAACAGACCTATCACCATCAAGGAAATTGAAATGGTAATAAAAAGTCTCCCCAAGCACAAAAGTCCTGGCCCAGGTGGATTCACTAGTGAATTCTTCCAAATCTTTAAAGAGGACTTACTCCCAATGCTCTTTAAGCTTTTCCACAAAATTGAAATATCAAACACACTTCTGAACAGTTTCTACGAAGCAAATATCACACTGATACCAAAAGCAGACAGAGATACCACAAAGAAAGAGAATTACAGACCGATATCCCTGATGAACACACATGCAAAGATCCTCAACAAACTACTAGCAAATAGAATCCAACTACTCATCAAAAAGATCATAAACCATGACCAAGTAGGATTCATACCAGGGATGCAAGGATGGTTTAACATTTGGAAATCAATCAACATAATCCATCATACCAACAAAAGAAAAGATAAAAAGCATATGATTATATCAATAGATGCAGAGAAAGCATTTGACAAAATCCAGCACCCCTTTATGATGAAAACCCTAGCCAAAATGAGTAAGAGGGGACCTTCCTAAACATAATTAAAGCCATCTACCACAAGCCTACAGCAAACATCATCCTCAATGGGGAAAAACTCAGAGCCTTCCCTCTAAGATCAGGGACGAGACAAGGATGCCCACTCTCTCCACTGCTGTACAATATAGTACTGGAAGTACTTGCAATAGCGATTAGGCAAGAAAAATATATTAGGGGCATTCAGGTAGGAAAATAAGAAATCAAGCTCTCACTATTCGCAGATGATATGATACTATACTTAGAGAACCCAATAACCTCCACCAAAAAACTCCTAGAAACAATAGACTCATATAGTAAAGTTGCAGGCTATAAAATCAATACCCAATAGTCCATGGCTTTCCTATACGCAAACAATGAGAGAGAAGAAAGCAACGTGAAAAAAACAATCCCGTTCACAATTGTGCCCCAGAAAATCAAGTACCTAGGAATCAGCTTAACTAAGGAAGTAAAGGACCTGTACAAAGAAAACTACAAAACGCTACTTCAGGAAATAAAAGAGGACATGAGGAAATGGAAAGATATCCCCTGCTCATGGGTCGGGAGACTTAAGATTGTCAAAATGGCAATACTACCGAAAGCATTGTATAAATTCAATGCAATCCCTATAAAGATACCCATGACATTCTTCAAAGAAATGGAGCAAACACTCCTGAAATTTATATGGAACAATAAGCCCCCACGAATAGCTAAATTAATTCTTGGGAAAAAGAAAATGGGAGGAATCAACCTCCCGAACTTCAAACTGTACTACAAAGCAGTAATAATTAAAACAGCATGGTACTGGAACAAAGGCAGAACTGCAGACCAATGGAGTAGTGTTGAATACACTGACATCTCCCCTCAATCATATGATCATCTAATCTTTGATAAAGGTGCAAGTAATGTGAAGTGGAGTAAGGGAATCCTCTTTAACAAATTGTGCTGGCATCACTGGACAGCTACATGCAAAAAAAATGGGCTCAGAACTCTGCATAACACCATGTACAAAAGTAATATCAAAATGGATTAAAGACCTCAACATCAGACCAGAAACCATAAGGTACATTGAAGACAGAGTTGGCAAAACCCTCCATGACATTGAAGCTAATGGTATCTTCAAAGATGCCATACCACTGGCCGAGCAAGTGAAAACAGAGATAGATAAATGGGACTCTCTTAAACTAAGAAGCTTCTGCACCTCCAAAGAAACAGTGACCAAAATACAAAGACAGTCTACAGAATGGGAAAGGATATTTGCCGAATACACATCTGACAAGGGGTTGATATCCAGAATTTACAAAATACTGGTTAAACTCCACAAGAAGAAAACATCCAACCCCATCCAAAAATGGGGCAATGAAATGAACAGAAACTTTCTCAAAGAAGAAATCCGAATGGCAAAAAAGCACATGAGAAAATGCTCTACATCATTAATCATTAGGGAGATGCAGATCAAAACCACAATGAGATACCATCTCACACCTCAGAGTCTGGCCCACATTCAAAAGAACAAAAGCAACCGATGCTGGCGTGGATGTGGCGAGAAAGGGACACTCCTTCACTGTTGATGGGAATGTCGACTTTTTCAGCCCTTCTGGAAAACAGTATGGACGATTCTCAAAAAATTAGAAATTGAGCTCCCATTTGACCCAGCAATACCACTCCTGGGAATATATCCCAGAGAGGCAAAAATGTATAGTCGAAGTGACATCTGCACTTGTTTGTTCATTGCAGCACTCTTTATAATAGCCAGAAACTGGAAGAAACCTGAATGCCCAAGAACAGATGACTGGTTAAAGAAACTTTGGTATATCTACACAATGGAGTACTATGTAGCTGTTAGAAAAGATGAAGTCATGAAATTTACATACAAGTGGTACAATATGGAAAGTATTATGCTAAGCGAAATGAGTCAGAAAGAGAGGGATAGACATAGAAAGATTGCATTCATCTGGGGGATATAAAGTAACAAAGTATGAGATTAATTCCCAAGAATAGCTGAGATCAGCACCAGGAGGATTACTCCATAACTTAGAGGCCAGCCAGGCATCCTAGAGGAAAGGGCAGCTCAGATAGAGAAGGGAGCACCAAATAAAGGATGTTTGGAGGATCCTCCCAGGAGGGGAGATGCATGTCGAAAGTAGACTATGGACTGAACATGTTTGCCACTCAATGCCTCTTTTGCAGACCACAACACCCAAAAGGAGAGAGAGAACATAGGGGATTTCCCTGCCACCGAGGCAGGGGGGATTGGGGGAATGGGGGTGGGGGAATATTATCCATGGTATTGGAAAATGGGCACTGGTGGAGGGATGGGTATCTAATCATTGTATAATCGAAACCCAAGTACAAAAATTGTAAATCTACAACTGTACCTCATGGTGTTTCATTAATAAAAAAAAAAAAACTAGTTTACGGGGCTGGAGCAATAGCACAGCGGGTAGGGTATTTGCCTTGCACGTGACCAACCCGGGTTTAATTCCCAGTATCCCTTATGGTCGCCCAAGCACTGCCAGGAGTGATTCCTGAGTGCAGAACCAGGAGTATCCCTTGAGCATCGGCTGGGTGTAACCCAAAAAGAAAAAAAAAACTAGTTTTCATCCTGGTATATATTCAGCCCTCAGAGTATAGATTAATTTTCTTTCCTCATTTAGGAAAATATTTCTCACATATCTCAATATTATTTTGGATCCACTTAACGTATTCTTTAGTAAGGAGATACCAGTTGTCTAGACTTAATTATTATATTCTTCATAGCCATACTTTTCTAAACATCTTTTTTAGCATTTTTCACTTTTGCCTTTTCTCATTTTTCTGGGTAATTCATAGATTTGATGTTTTATTTTTATATTTGATATGCCAAAAACAGTAATAAGAAGTCTCACAATGGAGACATTACTGGAACCCACTTGAGTAAATTGATGAACATTGGAAGGATGGTGCTAGAGTGCTATTTTTAGATACGTGGTAGAATTTTTTCTATCTTTCCCCCCTTACCTTGGCATTCTCCATTTCACTTTTTAATTCTTATTAATTTGAGTTTTGAACCACAACTGACTATACTCAGGGCTTATTCCTGATATTCCTGACTCTGTGCTCAATGATCATCTCTAGTGAGACCCTGGGACCTTTTGGAGTGCCAGGAATTGAACTGGGGTCAGCTGTGGTCAAGGCAAGTGCCCTACCCTGTGGATAGTCTCTCTGGCTCCAATTTTACTTTATAAATCTATTGTATTACATTTTTAAGCTCATGTCTTACTTATTTCACATTCTTTTTATGTTCTGGAGCACAGAGCAATTTTTCAGATTCTGCTTCTTTATCTTTTATTGTCTTTCATTACATGTTCCAATCATCCTCTGTTTGCTTTTATTTTAAAGTATATTTAAAATTTTCATTATTCTCTTTATTCATTCTTTCAGCATTATACCATTAATTCTGTTTAAACATTTTCAAGACACATCAACAAAGATATTGTTATTTCCTAGAAACTTTTTTGAAATGCAGAATCACAGACCCCACCCAGAACTACTGAAACAGAAACTGCATTTTAACAACCTCCCCAGATAATCCTTATGCACATTAATATTTGAAAGGCACTGCTCAATCTTCACTACACAGTTAAAGTAACCTGGGGATCTTTAAAGAATACCAATGCCTGAGACTAGGCTTTAATCAGATGAAATATGGCCTAGGCATGAGAATTTTTTTTATTTTATTTTATTTTATTTTATTTTTTTATTTATTTATTGAATCACCATGGGAAAGGTTACAAAGCTTTCAGATTTAGGTCTCAGTCATGCAAATATCAAGCACATTTCCCTTTACCAAAACTTATTTTTTACCATGAAGAACCCCAATAAAACCCCACCCCCCACCCCTCCCAGTCCCTGTGGGGCAGATGAAGGCGGCCGCATGGGAGCCTTGTGGACAGCAGGTATGAGCCGGGGGACTGGGGGCGACTAAAACCTCATGGGAAGGGGGGCGTTTCGGTCCGCCCTTCACGCCCTACCGAGGCCACCAGTTGCCCCCCACTAGCGGCTCTCCAGCACGGCCACGACTCCAGAGCACAGAAACCAATTTCTTAACTATCTGACTTTCAGTAGAAATACTTCCAGGGTCAATAAGTAAAATAGCAGAAATCCAAAACCAACATTTAATTCTTGAACCCAGCTGTAGACAGCAAATCACTTCACAATGCTTTGTCAGCATGTCTGACTTGGGGGGGGGTTGGTAAACTCTAAATAATAGTGGTGAATCTTTTATTGCAACAATGAATCTAATCAAAGCAGATAGAGTGTTAACTAGAATTCATCTGCCTCACAGAGAATTTTTTAAAATGCAGAAAAGTGTGATAACCACTGACCTTGACCTTTGATTTCTTCCTCATAGAGAGAGTGTAGACCATTTTCTTTTATCATCTTTATCAACTTGTTGAATCTTTTATCTCTTGCATCTTAAGTCTCCACTGTACAGATGAGAGAAACTAATACTGACTCCATTTATTGTCATCTGAGAGTGAGTAGTAGGAGAAAGGAGGTGTAGAAAGAAGATTTATTTGCAATTAATTGGTAGAACTGGGGTTAGTATTTCTGAGATCCATTCACTGCCAGGGATGTATCCCATTCTTGTGTCATCTTTTAAAAATGATAAAAAGTTATGCCTGTTCCATTGGGAACAGGGAGATTTTGCTCTTAAAGAATATCTCTTTACACATCTCAGTCCATCTCATGGTTCTGATCATGCTTTTCTTTATTTATATTTATATTATGTTTTATTTATTTATATTACTTTTCTGTATATTGTATGAAGTAGGGAATGTGTTGGGATATGTTGACTGATATTTTTTTCTGAACACTACTTTTTGTTTGATAGAGCAATAGCGCAGCGGGTAGGGCGTTTTGCCTTCCACGAGGCCCACCTGGGTTTGTTTCCTCTGTCCCTCTCAGAAAGCCCGGCAAGCTACCGAGAGTATTCCGCCTGCATGACAGAGCCTGACAAGCTCCCTGTGGTGTATTCGATATGCCGGAAACAGTAACAAGTCTCACAATGGAGACGTTACAGGTGCCTGCTCGAGCAAATCAATGAACAACGGGGAGGACAGTGCTACAGACAGACAGTGCTACTTTTTTGTTTGATAGTGGAGTTAGCAATTATGATAATTCCTTTCCAAGCAAAATTTTCAGCTTAAAAAATATAGACAAGGGCTGGAGTGATAGCACAGCAGGTAGGGCATTTGCCTTGCACGAGGCTGACCCAGGTTCGATTCCCAGCATCCCATACGGTCCCCTGAGCACTGCCAGGGATGATTCCTGAGTGCAGAGCCAGGAATGACCCCTGTGCATCGCCAGGTGTGACCCAAAAAAGCAAAAAAAAAAAAATAGATATGGCTCAAGATTGGGTGCTATTTTTTTAAAGTTTTTTTTTTCAAACAGACAAGTTTAAGTTTACACCAATAAGAGGAGAAACTCAAAAAGAGGTATTTTAAATATATGAAAAATATTATTTCTAAGCTTTATGAAATCCCATTAGCTTATTAATAACAATTCCCAACATTACCAATAGCCTACCATACTGTTCTCCTTATGGATATTCACTTTTATTATTTTAATGTCAAATATGTGGTTTTTCGATTAATTTATTTTTTTAATTTTAATTAATCTTCATGAGATACATTTGCAGACTTGCAGACTTTCATGATTGCATTTCAGTAAAACAATGTTCAATTACCCACCCCTCCACCAGTGCCCATTCCCCACCCACAATGTTCCCAGTATCCCTCCCCCACCCCCAACCCCTTCCCACCTCCTGCCTCTGTGTCAGGCATAATCCCTCTTACTTTCTCTGTCCTCTGGGGTCTTATGGTTTGCAATACAGGTAACAAGCAGCCATCGTGCTTGTTCCACAGTCTTGTTTCAGCATGCATCTACTATCCCGAGCGATCCCTCCACCCATCATTTATTTAGTGCTCTTGACTGCTATTTTATCCTTTCACTCCTGGTGCTTTTTTTTCTCTAACATCATTTTTTTACAGAACTGATTAGATAAATCTTGCTTGAATTTTGCCATTAATCTACATGCTATATAGCTTTTTATACAAGTTAGACATGCATTTATACTTAAAGTAAAAATAGCATTTGGGGCATACATTAATCTATAAACTGTAGGCGTCAGTCAGAATTTCTTGAATTTTAGTCTCTACATTTTATCTTAAAAATTTGCTTTGTAATGCTTTTATTATCTGTACTTAAGTAATTTTACCTTATTTATTGTAGACTATTTCTCAGTTTTATATGTACTTTGTGCCTGTTATAGGTACTTTACTACATATGTAAAAATTATTCATCTTTTAAAGGCTAATGCCTATATAAGCAGGAGTGTTCATCTTATTGCTACTGCTATTGTACAAAATGAGATATATCCAAGCATAAATAAATTCATCTGACTTAGATCCTATTTAACAGAGTTAAATTAATTAATTTAAAATTAATTAATTAATTTTAAAATTAATAATTTTAAAAAATGACAATTAAAAATAGAGTTCAATTTAAGGAAAACGAGCCCTAAATGCCTGCTAATTTAATTCAGTATTTTAATTTATATTGCTATGAAATAAGTTAAATTATTTTAATTTACTCTGCATTAATTAAAGCACTTATTTTTACTTTATTTTTAATTCCAATTTCCTTATTTTCTTATTTAAAATTATGTATTGTACTTTACTAATGCTACTGCTTTCAACTTTTAGTGTTGTTTTTCTGGGGTTTAACAAATGAATTTCAATGAGTAAAGAAAGACTTGGTAGTAAATTGAAAGTCATCATCCTGCATTATACAGAAGACACTGATCTGAATTATTTCTCTAATTTCATATTTTTTAAAAGAAAACACCTTGTTTTAATGATATCTTGAAACGTTAGCAAATCAAATCAGTCTTTGATAAGTAAAACTAGCTGTTGTCCTTCAAAGATTCTTTTTTTTAAATATTTATTTATTGATCACCGTGGGAGAAGTTACAAAACTTTCAGGTTGAAGTCTCGGTCATACAATGATCAAACAACTTTCCCCTTCACCAGTACTTATTTTTCATTATCAAGAACCCCAATATACCTCGCCTCCCACCCCACCCAATGTCTGTGAGGTAGATGATTTCTACTTAACTATCTACTTTGATTACATTCATTATTTTGACAAAAGATGCACCATTATTGTTTAAAGTTTCCACCCAACAATCAGAACTGCTGACAAGGCATTGTGAAATAATTTGTTTTCTATAGCTGGTTATGAGAACCATATGATGTCACACAACCACGATAGCGGCCATGCGATTTTGGATTTCTGATATTTTACTTATTAAGTCTGGAGGGATTTCTGCCAAGAGTCAGATAATTCTGAGATTGGTTTCTGTGGCTCTGGAGCCATGGCCGTGCTGGAGAGCCGCTTGTGGGAGGCAACTCATGATCTTGGTAGGGCGTGAAGGATGCTCCAGTAATGCCCCCCTTCCCATGAGGTTGCAATTGCCCCGTCACAGCCGGCTCATACCTGGCTTTCCAATAAGCTCTGAGGTGGCGGCCACCTTGTTGCCAGGGTGTGTGTGGGGGGAAGGCAGAAGGGAGCGACACCCTTTCCCTCCCGCAGAGGCATGGTACCATGGATTAATGCATAGTCCATTCACTTTTCTGCCACAAGCTGCCGGGCTCTGCCTTAAGTCCTTGTGTCTCTGGAGCCATGGCCATGCGGAGAGCCGCTTGTGGGAGGCAACTCGTGACCTCTGTAGGGCCAAAGATTCTTAAAATCTTAATATCATTTACACATTTGTTATTTTAATTGTAGTGTCATAAACTTGGGATCATTTAAATTTAATAGAATTGATGATTCAGTTTGAGGAGAATTGACATCATAAAAATATTGCATTTTCTAAGTAAAAAAATTGTAGTGTTTTATTTGTGTTTTTGTTTTTCACAGAAATAGTTCATAGTGTAAAAAAGTATAGATTTAGTTATATTATTTGATCTTGTTGATTCTTTTGTGCTTTTTAAAATTTTTATAGTTATTTACATTATTACATTAACAGTAATATTAATATACTGACTTCCTATATTATAAATTGGCTAAATTAACTTAATGCTAATAATTTTTCCATAGATCTTTAGCATTGATTTACATAAACAACACTGTAGTAGTACTGTAGTACTGTCCTCCCGTTGTTCATCGATTTGCTCGAGCGGGCCCAGAAACATCTCCATTGTGAGACTTCTTGTTACTGTGTTTGGCATATGGAATACATCATGAGTAGCTTGCCAGGCTTTGCCGTGGGGATGGGATACTCTCAGTAGCTTGCTGGGCTCTCCGAGAGGGGTGCAGGAAATAAACCCAGGTCGGCTGGCCACGTGCGAGGCAAATGCCTTACCCGCTGTGCTATCTCTCCAGCTCAGAAAATCAGAAAGGGCAAATAATTTGTTTATTATGTTTTCTATATCTCTTCTCCCTATGACCTCTTCAAGGTTAGGACTATCTTCTTCATTCCACATATTTTATTTTTTAAGTTTAATTATTATCTTATTGCATCTTATTGTAATTTTTTTTGTTTTCTGTATACTATATATTTTTTATTTTTTTATTTTTTTATTTTTTTTAAAGTTTTATTTATTGAATCACCATGAGAACAGTCACAAAGATTTTCAGTTTAAGCCTTGGTCAGTCATACAATGATCAAAACACCCGTCCCTTCACCAGTGCACATTTTCCACCACCATGAACCCCAGTATACCCCACCTCCCACCCACTCCCAGCCTGTGTGGCAGATTTCCACTTTACTCTCTCTCTACGTTGATCACATTCAATATTACAACAAAAGACACAACATTACTTGGAATTTTCCCCAACATTCAGATCTGCCAAAAAGACATCATTAGATAATTTTTTTTCTATTGCTGATTATGAAGAGCATATATGATTTTGGATTTCTGATATTTTAGTAATAAGCCTAGAGGGATTACTGTCAAAAGTCCCTGGGTTCTGAGATTGGTTTGTGTGTCTCTAGGATTATGGTCACTCAGGAGCCAGAGGAGGCATTTGTGGATGGCAACCCAGGGCCTTGTCAGGGCGGGAAGCAGGGCCTGTTCCACCCCCCATCCCACAAGGTCCCACATGCCTCGTCAATGCAGTCTCATACCTGGCTGTCCATTAGGCTCTAAAGGATGGAGGCCACCATGCCACCGCTGCGCTGCAAGGGGGAATAGGCGGAGGAACAAACACTCTTCCCCTCCCAGGGCGGCAAAGCACCATAGTTAAATGCACAGTCCAGATGCATTTTGGTTGGGCATTATATTTTTCTCAGATTTTCCCACCACCATTTAAGCCTGCCTTCCTGGGAGAGAGGCTAGCTAGATCATTTACTTTCCATTGCTCACTTTGCATATCAGTAAAGGTCCTGCTGCTGCATAAGTGGCTGCGCAGATTGGAAGAATAGCCCTGGTGCCTGCATACTGGAGCCATGCTTGTAGAAGCTCACGGTCGGTCGTTGGGATTCCATCTGGAGAAGGCGGGGAGACAGCAGTTATCCCATCTGGGACCTTCCAGTGATATCAGCTCTGTGTGGGGCCTGGAGAATTCTCTGGGAGTTCTGGAGCCATCAGGCCAGGTTTCTTTGCTGCTGTGTGCTGCAAGATGGCGCTGGGGGCAGGTTGAGTGTGTGACTTCCTGGATCAGGGGCTGACTGGGAGCTGGGGTGGAACTGCTCGGCCCAGCATCCCCATGCGGTTTGGAAGAATAGTCCTGGTGCCCGCATACTGGAGCCATGCTTGTAGAAGCTCATGGTCACCGAGATTCCATCAGGAGAAGGTGGAGAGACAGCACCTACCCCATCTGGGACCTCCCATGATATTGGCTCGGTATGGGGCCTGGCGAATTCTCCCAAGGAGTAAATATTTAAATAGAAATTGTAAAAGAAAAGATGCTTAAAATTTTCCCAATCTTGGACAAAAAAATGTCAGCATTTGCCAAAGTTTGATATGAAACCAACCACCTAGAGTAAGTAATTTATTTATTTACCTTTTAATATTTTTTAGTTGCAAGCTATTTAGTAACCTATCTCTGGATGTATCTGTCAATCTCTTATTATGAAGTAACTTGCAAGTACCCTTTGCATGTCATTAACTATGGACGAGTGATTATCTATATTCCTCTATTTTTCTCCTTTTTCTTAGGAGGTAAATTTTTATTCAACAAAATACAAAAACTTTATATTACTTTTGATTTTTTGACAAACACATGGACATATATAATATAACTCTTATTGTAGATGACAGGCTTAAGTGAAACCCTATCACTGATAGTATTGCAAATCATGATGGCAAAATGAAATTTTAAAAATTTAGCTCATATAGTTGATGACTAAGTGGATAATTTTATTTGGGTTATTAAAATAAAGAAAAATTCATTATTCATGAACTTTCTAAAGAAAATAGGATAATTATTGGGTTTTAAAGAATGATTAACAAAAGCTAAGTCTTACGGGAGTTCTGAGGAAAGATAGAGGTAGGTCTTATAATATGGGATTTATGAAAGACCATGGTGGTCACTGGCAGTCAACTCCTGCAAATAAGCAAAGGGTCATAGAGGGATTTCTTAACTATCTTTTTTTGGGGAGGTACTTTGGGAAGGAGGTAGAGAGAGTATAAGACACAGATAAAGTTTTGCATTGCCATTTCCCTATTTATTTAAGAAAAATATTATTTATTGATGTATAACTCTGTGAAGTCCTATGCAGGGCTAAGTAGTCCTTCAAGGAACAACATTTCTGTGTGATCAAGCCACTTTAATTTTGGTCACAACTTGTGGTGGTCAGGGCTTTTTCCTGGCTCTGTGCTTGGGGTTCACTCTTGTTGGGGGTGACCTGATGGACCTGATAGAGGTGTGCTAAGGACCATGTGGTATGCTGAAGATGAAATCTGGGTTGGCGATGTGCATGCAAGTATGCACCCAAATTACTATCACTCTGACCCCAAATAATACTATATTTTAGAGTTGGTGTCAATGGCAACAAATAGTTCTAAAGTTCAAGTATTTTAAAAGACAGCTAAAATAACTAGGAGGGCATATTAATCAAAACATTTGTGTTGAGGTGGAGAACCAGGATTGGAAGGAACCTTGAGGTTGATAAGTCTAGGTAGTTCTAAGAGGTGGACTGCAGGCTAGGAAACCTTTGGGTTATGCACCAACACTCCTTGAGTGTACTGAAGTTCTCAAGCTGGGATGTAATGTTCTTAGTGATATAAGCCATATTCTCCTATAGTGGCATGAATGGCCCAGTTATTTAGTCAGAGTTTCTTTCCAAGGAGAATTTTTACCCATGAATGCTCTACTGTGATAGTGTTTTTCAGGGATTATGCTAAGTAGCTAGTCTTTAGTTTGATGTGCTTCTTCCTATTTTAAGTAAAAGGGTCAGCTGTAAGGCAAGATAGAATCTAGGAATGAATCTATATTATTTGATTTTTAGATTTTGATGATGACAAGTCAGGCAGAAAAGAGAAAAAATAAAAATTTAGCTTGAAATGCTGTAGGCAAATACTGTAGAAAACTAGAATAAATAAAAATTTGGTAAAGATTCCTAATTTTTTTAAGTATATGAACCTCACCCAATTCATATCTAGATACTAACATTGTTTTCTCACAGTTTGAGAAGAAATTAGTTAAATCTCTACTAGAGTTTACATTATCTCTCAGAACTTTATCTGTGTCTTATACTATCTCCACCTTCTTCTCCAAATCATTCCCCCCCAAAAATAGTTAAGAAATCCCTCTATGACCCTTTAAATCCCATATCATCAGACCTATCTCTATCCTTCCTCTGAATTCCCATAAGACTTAACTTTTGTTAATTATTCTTTTAAATCCTATAATTATCCTATTTTCCTTAGGATGTTCATGTTACCTTAAATTTACCAAAAATTGAAGAATAGTCCAAAGACTTTGAACAGGTATTCTAGATTATGATAATTCCAAAGATTGTGCTTGATGATGATTGCTTTTTTAGATAAACATATCATTTTTATATACATATACTTAGTTTTTTTACTTTATAAATAATTGTCCTTTATTATGTAGCAGCAGTGGTAAAATTTCCCATACCCATCTGGATTGTTCTAGGACTAAGCAATAAAATTAGCATCAGACAGAGTAAATTATAGGAATAAAAGTAAAAAAGTAAAGGCCCTCCTGTTGATCATCGATTTGCTCAAGTGGGCCCAGTAACATCTCCATTGGAGACTTTGTTGTTACTGTGTTTGGCATATTGAATACGTCACGGGGAGCTTGCCAGGCTCTGCCATGCGGGTGAGATACTCTCGGTAGCTTGCCGGGCTCTCCGAGAGGGGCTGAGGAATCGAACTCGGGTCGGCCATGTTGGCTGCGTGCAAGGCAAACGCCCTACCGCTGTGCTATCGCTTCAGGTCCGCTAAATTTAAAATATTTGTGTTGTATGAAATTATAGGAATAGAAGAAATTTTATTCCATTTGGAGAATCTACATGGATGCAGATTTTTTTAATTTTTTGCTTTTTGGGTCACACCCAGCAATGCTCAGGGGTTATTCCTGGCTCTGCACTCAGAAATTACTTTTGGCAGTGCTTGGGGAACCATCTGGGATGTTGGGAATCAAATCCGGGTCGGCAGCGTGCAAGGCAAATGCTCTACTTATTGTTGCAGCCCCAGAATGCAGATTCTAAAGCCAAATGGAGCAAAATAAAGACATGAGAATAGATTGATTGACAGATCCTGAGCAATGGAATGAAGATAGACACATAATAAAGAGAAGGTGGTGATTCATGACAAAAACCCGATGAGTTCTACCTAGTTGCTTATCCTGCCACATGATAGGTTTCTCTAAATGAAGAACTATTTCTGGTAAAAATTCAAATTATGTATAGTTCATCATTATTTCATTCTTGTAGGAAGGTGATGGTGGTAATAGTTTATTTTGAGTCTACAGTGCCTGAGTTCACCTCAGGTCAAAATAATGCACATACCAGAATGACATGTTTTGTGAAGGTATGTTTTAACATTCTGGAGAGGACTGTCATTCATAGATACAATAGATTTTCAGACACAATTGAATTTCCTTGTGCAAAAAGAATAAGGATTTATCCTATAGATTTTAAATTTACTTTCACTGTATCACCGTATCACTGTCATCCCGTTGATCGTTGAATTACTCGTGTGGGCACCAGTAACGTCTCTATTCCTCCCAGCCCTGAGATTTTAGCAGCTTCTTTTTACTCTTCTTTTCCCAATGATTGGAGGCTCTTTCAGGGTCAGGGGAATGAGACCTGTTGTAGTTACTTTGTTTGGCATATCGAATATGCCAAGGAAAGATTGCCAGGCTCTGCCTGTGCAGGTAGGATACTCTTGGTATCTTGCTGGGCTCTCCGAGAGGCATATATCTATATATTTCTCTCTATGACCTGTTGTCTACTGTCTGAACCCCATCAGACATGGTGTAGTAATCATGGAAAATCGGTAGGAGGTGTCTTATAATGTGTTGTGCGGCAGAGGATCTCTGTTCCGGGTCCCACTGAGTCCAGAGTCTAAGGTCATGAAGTTCTGCATTATCTGGGTTTACTTTTACAAAGTTAAATTTACTTTGCTGGAATTTTATGTAAAGAATCAAATATACTTAAAAAAATACTAAAAAATAGCAGATCAAACCAAGAACTTGCATGACTTTAAATTTGATACCTATAATTTTGGTGAATTTCTATTCTCTATAGATCTTCAAAATATCCTAACAATTTTTAGTCATGATTTTTAGACATGATCTTTTTTACTCATTTAATATTGGAAACCTTGTTTCTTTCTTGATCAGTACATTGTATTCTAGTTGATGCAATACCATTTGCCAAAATATTTTGGGGAAACCCTGAGAGAATATGTACTTCTAATTTCACCCTTAATTTCCATTGTAATGGCTCAAGAATGAATTAACTATTTTGAAGTAGGGATCATCTTTTGCCCTTCCTTAACAGAAGCAAAGCAAAACAACCAAGAAAAACATCACAGGGGCCTGAGAGAAACTATAATGGTAGGACACTGGCACTGATCCAATTTCAGTCTCTGTCCCCACCAATGATTCCATGAGCACTTCCAGGAGTAGTCACTGACTCTTTAGCCAGGGGTAAACCCTGAGAACCATTGGGAGTGGGCCAGAAAAAAAAGTAAATTAAAAATCAAACCCACAAACTAGATCCATAGAAATCTTTAGCTAGCTAGCACTTACAGTGTCCAAATCTGTTATACAAAAACCTGCATTTTTCCTCCATAACATTAATATTAACAGGGATTTCTAGGTTCAGGTAGTTAATATTAAGAGGATCTAAGAACGGATAGAACTCAAGTCCAGAGTACCATGTTGTATTGATATCTTTGAAAGTTCTATTAGTTATATAGAAAATAGAAATCCATACTTAAGTGAATAAGTAGCCTTGAAAATAATACTAAATCAAGATAGATAATTTCTATTTTATGTAAAGAATTTTGTTTATTAATTCTCTCAAGACTTTTGCCAGAATTCTGCCCGTAGCCAGAAAATGTATTACTACCCACTTTAAAAAATAATCCCATAATGTTTCCAGAGCATTTAGCAAACTTTTTGTGTCATTCAGGTGTAAATTAGTTAATGTTATTTTTTCTAATCACAGTTGCTATCATGATGTATTAACAGGGGAAGCTAATTGAATACAAAAAACCTTTGAGTAAAATAGCTCTTTCAGGCAGCTCTAGTTTACCATATCATGGCAGCATTTCATTAAATTCTCATAAAGTTCTACTGATTATTTAAAATTTAATAATTGACTGTCAGTGGAAATGAAATGATATGCTCAGTGGAGAGAAAGGGAAACTTCTGTCAGTGGCTGTTCTACCTGCTGTTTTTCTCACAGTCATAGCATCTCTTTGGTATGGGAGGAAGGGAAGCTGAAATGCACTGACTGCTTTGTAGGACTGGGATATGGACCTAAAGGCTTCAGAGAAACATAGCACATGCTGAGCAATCCACAAAGCCTCCATTATTGCTGTGTGGGCAGCTCTGTTTGCATCTCATTGAAAATGTTGTCTTGCACATCAACATAAGCAATTAAAAAATAAAAGAGGAAAAACATCCGCCTGCTTGTTTAAGATGCTCAGCAAAAGAAGGGAAGCTTGAGAATTGAGAGAAAAGGGAAGGTTTGTAGTATTTAACTTTCATCCTCCACCCCCAAATGAAACTTGCATGTAAAGCTAGTTTTGAAAAGGCCTTGCAAAAGGGGAGGAGAAACTCTGAAAGAAGCTTTCATGACTGCCAAAACTGTAGGTTCATTACTCAGTATATAAAGGATTGAAATTTTTGGTTTGCTTATTATCATATTGATTTCAACATAAATTGAATACAATGTATTTAATTTCCCAGGATTTTCCTCTAGGACATGAGTTCAATTTATGAGCATGATAATCTGAATAATTAGAGAAATAGAGACAAAACTAAGAAAATCTGAAAAGGAATCATAGAATTAGGGAAGAAAAGAAAATGTGTGAAAATAATTTGTACGAGAGGTTAGGGAAGGGGACTGAAATGAAAATTTCAGAAATTGCATTTAATGCATGGGGAGAGGATGGACCTGGAAAATTGCCTGCATTTCTTGTCTCGTCTTTCCTCCTGTGCAATTCTTCACAACCCGGTTCCCAGTATCCCATCACATAAAGGGGGGTATCACCTCTGTTCCCTGAACCATTCATGCCAATCAAGAAGTGGGGAGATGTTTTAGTCTCCCAGCAGGTGAATTTGACTACAAAGAAATGGAGACATTCATTACCTGAACTGTATCTACCTTGTAATAGAAGGGCTGATTTTCCAACTATCAAGTGGTTGCATTCTATCTGTTACCACTCAAGTGGCAATTTCCATCAGTTGGGTAGAGGGTATGATTTATAGGGAATGAAGTTGGCTACATAAGCTAGATGGAACTGACACACTCTAAACAAAATAAGCAAAGCAAAACATTTATAGAATTCATTTATTGGCATCCAACCTCAGAAACTGTGATGGCAAATGTCCATCACGAAGAAAAAAATGCTAACAAATGATGTGGTACAGAAACAAGGTTTCAGAGAAGTCTTGAAAAGTGCACTTATATATCATGTCACAAATACAAAATATATTGATATTGACTAGAAAAGTGAGAATACTAAACTAATATTAATAGTAGCACTATAGCACTGTCCTCCTTTCATTCATCGATTTGCTTGAGCCGGCCCATTAACTTCTCCATTGTGAGACTTGTTACCGTGTTTGGCATATAGAATGCATCACAGGTAGCTTGCCAGGCTTTGCCGTGCAGGTGAGATACTCTCGGTAGCTTGCTGGGCTCTCCGAGAGGGGCGGAGGAATCAAACCTGGGCCGATGGTTGACTGGGTGCAAGACAAACACCTCACCTGCTATCACTCCAGTAGTGCATATATTTCGTCATTTCTTTAAAGTTTTAAATTTCAGTTGATACAGATATTTTTATTTTCATCTTTCAAAGAATTGAAGGCATATAAGTTTTTCTTAATTACAGAACTAGTGAGCAGTTGAACTAAAGTTTTGTCTGTCTGTTTCTTTATTTGGGGGCCATCTCCAGTGTTGCTCAAGGCTTACTCCCAGCTCTTCACTCAGGAATCACTTCTGACAGAACTTGGGGGACTAAACCCAAATTGGCTGCATAAGAGCAAGCACCCAACCAACTGTATGATTTCTTGAACCTTGAACTAAGCTTTTATTCTACTTCATTTAGTACTAGACCTATCCTGTTCCAGTCCAGTGTCATAGGACCGACTGAGGACAACTATATCTATTATTAGTTCTATAAATCATATGTTAAACTGCTTAAGTCCCATTTTTAAGCGGGAAAATTGCTTGCATACATATGCATTCATGTGTTTTCCCTAAAAAATTGTTAATTGATTCATTTAATATAGTAGTTATTGTTAGGAAACATTCCGAGCTATAAGAAACATCCCTTGGTCCTAGCTTCCCCTTAGTATCTACTATACTGACTTCTGCAAGTATAGATACTTCTTGTTTGTTTTTTTAACTTTATTTAAATGTAATTATACAGCATATACTCTTTGGTATCTTATTTCCAGCTTTTATTAATATTATGTGTGTGATTTATTCTATTTTTATAATTATATACTATACAGCAATGGGAATAAATGATTATTTATTCCATATAAATGATTATTTTTACCATTATTTATTTATCCTTGTTACTCTGGGCTAACATTTGCTAGTATTTAGGTTGCAACTATTATGAGTACTGCTGCAACAAACACTCCGCTATTAAGTATATTGTTTTAAATATGTGGACTCATTTCTACTGGATATATACTTAGGAATGGAGTGCTCATAAAGTATGTGTACATTTAGTTTTATAGTACTTACAAATGTCTTGTGAATAGCAGGAACATTTATTTCTATGTTTCTCAAGACAATTTTATGGAAAAGAAAGATGCTAGCATGATTTGAGAGCCTATTATGTCCCAGATACTTTGTGGAATGATTTCCTGGCACCTTTCAAGATAGCTGATACCATGACCCTTAGTCTATATTTACCTCTGCCACTGCTCCTGAAAACAGCCCAGACCATGTCTCTTTTTTTCTTAGGTGGACTCTTACTCATAAGTACTACTTGGCAGTACATGCCTTTTATCTCATGGCTCTTCTTAACCCACTTCTCAGCCTGTTTCTCTGGTCATTCTACCTCTCTTCACTGCTGTTCTCAGTTTGTTACAAATCCTTTATGATCACTCAGTTTATTATAATTCCATAATATCAAGCATAACAGGACCCATAATACTTTCATTCCTGCTTTCTCAGAGGTCATACCGCTGGACAACCCACCCCAGAAGTTTCTGTTCTCTTATTTTTCTTCTCTTCTCTGTATTCTATTCCAAACAAGTTTCATTTTCTTTAAATTTATGAGCTCTCTAAGGCCCCAAAGAGCAGTACCCGGAGTTGTTTGTTTGGAAGATACACCAGGAAAAATCAGTGAAAGAAAAGCATGCATGTATGTGTATGTTTTCACTCAATTGGATGCCCCATCCCAAATCACTGTGCTTGAACCCCAGAGATTGTAACTTCATGAGAGTCAGTGACTCAAAACTGTGGGCTATGAGGCAAAGACTGGAAAATTAATTGAATGATTCTTTTACTTTGAGCTGGAGGCTTTCAGCTTGCATGTAGTTAACATCTGTCTTCTGTCTCTCAATCTCTGCTACTACCCTTTCCATCCTTTCATTTTCCCTGTCTTCCATTCTTGTACTTTGATAGTTTTCAAATCCAACTGGAAGTGGCCAGAGGCACACTTGGGACTAGTTGCCTGTAGAAAGAAGCCAAACCTCATTAGTAGTGGGTGGGCTGAGGCTCTACTTGTTGCTTATGCTTTCCCACTATGCTCAGAGAAGTGTCCAGCTGGAGAAAATTTGGGACTAGACCAGAAATACAGCAAGCAAACCAGCTTAACACGTCCCGTATGTGTGAGGCTGTCTCTAGTCTGCATTTAATCATAGTCAGCCCACCCACTCACCCTGCCACAGCTGGCACGTACAAACCCTTCACAGAGAGCATCTGTTCCAGGCTGTTGACTGAGACAGGGTCCAGATGACATCTGCTACGGTTCTTGCCCTTGCCTTCCTGGTACAGGAACTCCAGGATCCATAGACCATGTTTTTTTTTTACTTCCTATTTTTAATTTTCTATCTTGGCTGGATGAACTTAGGCTACTTTGACTGTGGTTGTCTCTACCTACTGCTCTCATTTCAGTTCATAGATATTAAATGATATTAAGTATTTATTAAATTTAGCTGTTGATGCCAAATGACAACCCATCCCCGGTACATATTTCATTCAGGATTTCATATGGTATCCCTCTTTTAGTGTAAAACAAAGACTTCATTAAGCAGAACATGGAACATCATAGATAATCATATGATAGAAGATGAATTTGAATCTACTGTTCAGATAGTGACATGTTATTAGATAAAGATAAAGATAAAGATAAAGGCCCTCCCGTTGATCGTCGATTTGCTCGAGCGGGCCCAGTAACGTCTTCATTGGAGACTTTGTTGTTACGGTGTTTGGCATATCGAAATACTCTCTCGGTAGCTTGTCAGGCTCTCCGAGAGGGGCGGAGGAATCGAACTCGGGTTGGCCATGTTGGCTGCTTGTAAGGCAAACGCCCTACCCGCTGTGCTATCGCTCCAGACATGTTATTAGATAAGTCAAAATTCATAGTGTAAAGTAAAAGATACTGTACAATGTTGAGTTGTAATTCTGGCTTTATGTCAACTATTGCTTCCCAGCTGCTTAACCATTCATGTAAATTTTTTTGTTTTGTTTTTGGTGATGATGGTGGGGTACACCCTTTGCTGATCAGAGAACATTCCAGGCTCTGTGCTCAGGAGTAGACTCCTGGTACTGCTCACAGGACCATATGTGATGCTGATGATCCAACCAGGGTCAGCTGCATGCAAGGCACTTTTCCTTCCAACTGAACTATCCCTTTGAAACTAATGAAAATTTTTTTTTCCCTATAATAGGTGATTCTTATATTTTTTAAATTCTGCAGTGTAATGAATTTAACAGTAGGCAAAAATGATTGTGCTTCAAGATCTAGGTTCTTCTGTAAATTACAAATTTAACTGGAAACTCAGTAAATTCTTTCATCATTCGCCCTAGAATTAGAAAACATAATATGAGTTTTCCAAGATAATTGCAAAGGTTAAACTCTAGTTCATATATTCTGGAATTAGGTATGAAAATTCTTACTTTGAGGCAGTAGTTTGCTGTGATATTCTATTGTTGCTTTTGCATTATTTTCCATATCTTTTAAACTCAATTTCTTGTGATTTTAAACAGAAATAGTATATGGTCTCTTAAAGTATAACAATAATGATTTACTTTTGTCAGACTGTGCTTAAAGAACTTTGCTTCAGGTACTTTTAAATGAGTAGTCCCAAAATCTTGAAATTAAACTGCCATTTATTAGAAATGATATTTCATGCCTCACATGGGTGTACCCTCTTTTCATATTGCATTTATGATCGACAGTTCTTTGTATGAATAATAGAATGACCCTGAATGAATTCACATCAGCTCTGCCTCAGGGAAAAACGCAAGGTGAGCTGGATGACTCCTAGTGTGATCCTTTGCCTGTTGACATTACTTTTAAACTTTTCTTCCTTAGGCTGCAGCCATGTGTATTAAATAAATGATAAACACCATTTCTCCCACAAGGCCTACTTACCATTTAGCAACAAAGAATGCTTTGCAGGTAGTTGAGAGGTTAAAATCACTGAATTATTTATTTATTCTGTATAGTTTAAACATCCCTATTTTCTATCTTTTTGTTTTAAGCCTTTCAAATGACTGATTCAGAGTAGAGAAAATATATAATCTTTAGCAAGCACAGATGACTAAGATGGCCTCTGTCTTTAGTGGAAGAAAAAGGATTTAGGTAAAATAAAAATCTCTCATTTTATTGGAGAGTAGTTTTCTGTTTTTTTTTCCTCTAGGAAAACAGTGAGGAGAAAAAGATATTTGCAAAAGTAAAAGCAGAAGGAGAAGGTAACAGACTATCCTATCAAAAAGGTACTCCACCAATATGTGCCAAACTTTGATATCCAGGAAATATTGTAATATATTATTTCATCTCTCCCCTTATTGAATTGTTTATATTATTATTGTTCAGATGAAAGGTTAATAATCTGAACAAGGACATTCCAAGAGAGTAAATCATAAATTGCAAAATGTATATCTTATTCTGAGGAATGAAATTGTCAGGTAGCTGCTCCTATACTGTTGCATCTCTTCTTTAAAAGTCCTTGTTCAAACATCTCCAAATTTGCAAATGAGAAAACCATCACATATGTTACTGGCTATCTCTCCCATCTCAGCTCTATCTTATCATTTTAATTTAAATAACACTTTTCCTGATGCAACTGCTTTAAATTTTTCCAATGTTGTGTTGAATATAAAATGGTCATTCAAAAGGGACTAACATTTTAAATTATTATTTTTTATTGAATCACAGTAAGCTGCAGTTACAAAGATTTCATGTTTGAGTTTCAGTCATACAATGATTGAACACCCATCTCTCCACCACTGTACATTTTCCACCACCAATGTCCCCAATATCCCTCCCCACAACCATTCCACTCCCCCCCCCCCACCTCTATGGCAGACAAGTTTGCTCTTACTCTACTTATGGGCATTGTGGTTTACATTGGCTATCGAAGAGATTTGAGTAGAAGTCATGGATAATCTTCTCCATTGCCGTTCTGGAGGATGTGATGGATCCATCAGGACGTCGGAGGGCAGTCATCTTGGTCTTATAGTTGGCGAAGGACAGGCGGGCGTTACGAATACTTTTCCCGGCTTCTGCCGCATCTACCAGTACTTCTGCTCTTCTCTCTTTGAGGTCTTCCTTGATCGCATCTCTGCACTGCTTTGCAAGCTCGGACGTTAGCTTGCAGTTGCCTGAGGCATGCGCCAAACCACGCTGGTGAATTAGCTCAAGAGTTTTCGAAGATAGGCGACTTTTTGTGGCTATCTCTCTCTTGGCGTTCCTCGCACATTCATGGAGGTGCTGAACCAGTCGATCGTATTCCTCGTCAATGTTGTCAACAATGGCATCTTCCCATGTTGCCGCAATAGTACCAAAGAGTTCCCAGTTGGTGGTCGTTCTGGGAGTTCTCTTTTTGAACTTTGCAGCCCTTTCTCCCCGCTCTGTGAAGTAGAATTTTGCACGAAGGAGACGGTGGTCTGATCCCGTTCGAAATTTTGGGACAACAGCGACATCAGTCAGGCAAAACCGTCGATTGAATATGATGTGGTCTATTTCGTTGTGGAATCGTCCACCGGGAGACTCCCATGTCCATCGTTTAGATTCTGCCTTCTGGAACTGTGAGTTACCATGAATGGTCGTGGTCGACATGATGAACTCAGACAGTCTCTCACCCTGTTCGTTCCATTCTAGGCCATGGGTTCCGATGTGAAGTTCTTCAGCTGATCTTCTCGGTCCTATCTTGGCATTAAAATCACCCACAATGATCTTGTAGAAGGTGTGGTCTTCTTTATAGAACTTCTCTAGCTCCATGTAGAACTTCTCGATTTCTCTTTCATCATAATGAGATGTTGGTGCGTAGACAACGAAGATAGAAACTGCAGGCAGTGAGCCACATCTATTCAAATGTAAACGTCCGATTCGGGTTGTTAGGCATTCAAATGAATCAATGCTCTTGGCTAAGTTTGTGTTGACAAGGACACCGACGCCTCCAACACCTCTTTTATCGCATGTTCCGAGGAACAGTTCTTCTCCAGTGTCGAAAACGGCATGGTGAGATTCGTGTCTTCTTGTCTCGGTCAGACCAATGATGTCGTACTTGATCATTCGCGCTTGTACCATCAGGTCCTCGATGGATGCATCTGATGCTAGCGTACGTGCATTGAAAGTACAGACGATCATTTTTGTCTTCCTTTGTTGTGGCAGCCTAGGTCGGCCTTGAGATTTTGTCGGCCTCTCCTTTCTCATCCTTCTCAGTGCTGCCATGTCGGTGAAGCCTTCAGGGTCAGGTGAATGAGACCAGTTGTAGTTACTGGTTTTGTAGTTACAGTTGTAGTTACAGTTGTAGTTTTGTAGTTACAGTTGTAGTTACAACTGTAGTTACAACTGTAGTTACAACTGTAGTTGTAGTTACAGTTGTAGTTTTGTAGTTACAGTTGTAGTTACTGGCTATCTCTTCGATAGCCATGTCCACTTGCCGACATACCAAATTCCACAGGATGGGTATGTCGTTCCCAACGTTCTCCCTTCCGAAATCCGACACGCCATTTCGTCAGTAAAGAAGCAAACAGCACCCGGCCCAGACAAGGTCAGACCTGAACACCTGAAGAACCTGCCGTCAGTACTCATCAATACACTGGCTCGGCTCTTCACTCGCTACCTGTCTGAATGCAAGGTTCCGTCCCAATGGAAAACCAGCAGGACCGTACTACTGTTCAAGAAGGGAGACATCCATGACATTGGCAACTATCGCCCGATCTGCCTATTGTCTGTCATCTACAAGTTGTTCACTCGAGTCATCCTGAATAGGATTGGCAGAACACTAGATGAAGGACAACCATGTGAGCAAGCAGGGTTCCGCAAAGGATTCAGCACCATCGACCATATCCACACGATAACCAAACTCATTGAGGTTTCTCGGGAGTTCAAGATGCCGCTCTGCTTAACGTTCATTGATTTAAAGAAGGCCTTTGATTCTGTTGAGACGGAAGCGGTCATTGAAGCCCTAGCCAATCAGGGCATTCAAGCCCAATACATCAGGATCCTCCGTGAGCTGTATTGCGGATTCACTACCAGGATCTCACCATTCTACAAAGAAGTGATCGTTGATGTCAAGAGAGGGGTGCGGCAGGGTGATACCATTTCACCAAAACTCTTCAGTGCCACCCTCGAGAACATCATGCGACGACTGGAATGGGAAGGAATGGGAGTGAAGATAGATGGTCGGCAACTACACCACCTCCGCTTTGCTGATGACATTGTTTTAATAACACCAAACATCAGCCAAGCGGCACAAATGCTGGCCGACTTTGACCGTGAGTGTGGAAAGGTAGGACTACAGCTGAATCTTACGAAGACAATGTTTATGAGAAACAGCCTTGTTCCTGACGCCCCATTCGCTCTCAACGGAACGACCATCTCCGAATGCAACAGCTATGTGTACCTAGGTCGAGAGGTCAACATGACAAATGACCTGGCACCCGAGCTGCGCAGGAGGAAGAGAGCGGCTTGGAACGCCTTCAAGAACGTCGAAGAAATAGCTAAGAGGACGAAGAACCTCCGGCTCCGGGCACATCTCTTTGATTCTACTGTTCTTCCTGCATTAACATATGCCTCAGAGACCTGGGCCCTACGCAAACAAGATGAGAACGCCATTCAGGTCTCCCAAAGAAGAATAGAAAGAGCTATGCTTGGAATATCACGTTTCACTCAAATGAGAGAACGAATCCGGAGTTCTGACATCCGTCGACGATCAAGGATCAGGGACGCTGTCTCATTTGCCAAGGTGTCGAAAATCAGATGGGCTGGTCACGTAATGAGATTTAAAGACGACCGTTGGACTAGAGCTGTTACTGATTGGATTCCACGGGATGTCAAGAGACCGCGTGGCTGCCCACCTACCAGATGGTCAGACTTCTTTGTCAAGGTCATGAACGATCGGTTTGAGGCCCTCCATGTTCCCGGAGCGAAGAGATGCCATTGGGCTACACTAGCACGCGACAGGGACAAATGGAGACGTTACTGGCGCCCGCTCGAGCAAATCGATGACTAACGGGAAGTTAAGTGATTAAGAAGTTAAGTGAAGTGGTTTACATTACAGATAATATAGGCAATCATGTTTGGTCCTTTACTTTCAGTACAAGTCTCCTATCTTGAACAATCCCTCCAACCACCATTAACTTAGTGATCCCTTCTCTATCCTAGCTGCCTTCTCCCCCAGCTCATACAGCAGGCTTCCAACCATGGAGGAATCTTCCTGGCACTTTTCTCTACTGTCCTTGGGTGGTGCTACTCTCATATTGTTATAGTTTATATTCCACAAATGAGTGCAGTGATTTTATGTCTGTCCCTCTCTTTCCAACTCATTTTATTTAGCATGATATTCTCCATGGCCATCCACTTATAAGAAAATTTCATGACTTTATCTTTCCTAACAGCTGCATAGCATTCTATTGTGTAGATGTACCAAAGTTTCTTTAACGGATCATATATTCTTGGGCACTCGGGTTGTTTCTAGATTCTGCCTATTGTGAATAGCACTATAATGAACATACAGGTGAAGATGTCATTTATACTCTGCTTTTTTACACTCTCAGATATATTCCTAGAAGTACTATTGCTGGGTCATCTCAATGCTCAATTTCTAATTTTTAAAGAAGTGCCCATATTGTTTTCCGAAAAGGCTGGACCAGTTGCCATTCCCACCAACAATGAAAGAGAGTCCCTTTCTCCCCACATTCGTGCCAGCACTGGTTGTTCTTGTTCTTTTTGATGTGTTCCAGAAGAGACTAACTTTTTGTAATTGTTTTTAATGCATAATAATAAACAAAGTAATACCAAACTAGACTTATTCACAAATAAAGCCTTCTAACCCACATTAAGTACTTTGCACCTTAGTCAAGATGTGTGTGCTTCAAAGGATATATGTGAACTTTAGAAATATGTATTGAGCTAATCTTTCCCTCATGGTTCCTTATATCCTCAACCCCTGTATTTGTTGGTCTGACTTACAAAGAATATAAAAATCTCATCTAGCATGTAGATATTCTGGAGGCTCATTGCATTATAAATTTCCACAGAACACAGAAATAGGTTATAAGAACTATATATGACCAACATTAGTTGGTCTAGAAAGTGACTCTCAAAGATTTTGTCTCCAGATGCCTTTGCTCTTAAGAAACTATATATAAATACTTTATAATAACAACAATAATAATAAATATGAATAAATTATAATCACGATCACGACCATCCTGTTATTCGTCGATTGCCTCGAGCAGGCCCCAGTAACGTCTCCTTCATCCTAGCCCTAAGATTTTTTCAAAAAGTGCCATATTCAAGGCTCTTTCAGGGTTAGGAGAATGAGACCCATAATTGTTACTGGTAGTTAGCATATTGGGTAGGCCACGGGGAGTTTGCCAGACTCTGCCGTGTGGACAAATTACATTCAGTTGCCTGCCAGATTGTCCAAAGTAAGAATGAGATAATAAGATGTCGCGCAGCTGCGAATGCACAAATGCAGCCATGCGCTTCCCGGAGCTGGGTTTTATAGTCTCTGGGTCTTGGCTGTTGATGGGATTACACGGCACTGGGGGTCAGTTGGTGGGTGTGACCCCTGCCTTCTAGAATATGGAGGAACTGGGTGGAGGATGCTCAGCCCCAATCCGAGCAGGCTTGGAGATCTCAGCCCCGGGACCCACATGCCTTTGTTCCTCTACAGGTACCTTCATGCGTGTGGAGAGTGGTCTCAGCATGGTGGTGGCTGGTTCTGGAGGTCTTCGGCTGCCAGAGCCCTGGTCAGGGCAGGAAGGGAAACTCAACTCGCTCCCCTCCAAGGGGCCCTGGCGAGGACAGCCAGGCACGGGGCAGGAGACTCTGCGCTGTTCTCTTCCAGGAGCTGGGTTTTATAGTCTCTGGGTCTTGGCCATTGATGGGATTAAATGGCGCCAGGGGGCCAGTTGGTGGGTGTGACGTCTGCCTAACTGGAATATGGAGGAACTGGGTGGAGGATGCTCAGCCCCGATCCGAGCAGGCTTGGAGATCTCAGCCCCGGGATCTGCATGCCTTTGTTCCTCTGCCGGTACCTTCATGCGTGATCATGGTGTCTGGTTCTGAAGGTCTTCGGCTGCTGGAGCCCTGGTCGGGGCAGGGAGGGAAACTCAACCCACTCCCCTCTAAGGGGCCCTGGTGAGGACAGCTAGGCATGGGGTCAGGAGACTCTATAATATAATTATAATAAATGCTTCAAATAATAATAATTCATATATAAATTAAATATAAATAAGTACTTATTGTATTATAGATAAAAATTTAGTTGAGCTGGAGCTATAGCACAGCTGCAGGGCATTTGCCTGGTCCAAGCCAGGTTCAATTCCTCCACCCCTCTTGGAGAGCCTGGCAAGCTACCAAGAGTTTCTCGTCCTCATGGCAAAAGCCTGGCAAGCTACCTGTGATGTATTTGATATGCCAAACACAGTAACAAGAACTCTCACAATGGAGATGTTACTGGGCCCTCTCGAGCAAACTGATGAACAATGGGAGGACAGTGCTACAGACATATAAAAATTGAGCACATAAAATTAATTTTATTATTTTATTAGGGATAAAATTGAGTAAATAAAATTAATTTAAAAATAATTACATTGCACATAAGTATGAATCACATTTTAATAAATAATCTTGACTATTATATTCAGTGCTGCAGCAAACAGAGATGTGCATATATCTTTTCAAGTAAATATTTTTCTGTTTGGGGTGTATGTGCCAAGAAGTGGAATTACTGGATTCACACCGGAGATCTACTTTTATTTTTCTGAAAAGTCTCCATCCCATAAAACAAATCTTAAATGTAAAGAATGGAGCTGTTTTACTATGCCATCACCAATTTTTAATTTCTGAATTACCAGAAGGCACTATTGACTATCTGTTTCATAGAACAATGTTAGATGTTAGCATTCAGTTTACCACAATGTTATATTAAATGAAGTAAAAAATTATAAAGTATATGAAATATAAAAATAATAGGTCTTAATTAGGATAAGGTAAGATTTTGTGAATAGCCTATAATGGTCTCCTGATCTTGGCTTGCAATTTGAGAAGTGCTGGTCTCATAAGGGAAAATCTTGGTCTTTCCCCCAGAAATGAACTAATTTGTTATTTGAGGCCTCACCCTTAAATATAATATACGAACAGTTGAATTTGTTGATACTTTGTTTTCTGAATGAACAGTACAGCTTTAACAAGATTTACATCACTTATACCATAAATAGAATGATTCAAACATAAATGTGTGCTATGGGATAAATCACTAGAATTCCATATTTGTTTCTTATCTTTTAAGCAAGGGGGTAATTCTCTGGTTTCTTATATTGTGTGAGTGGGAGCCATGGGGACAAGTTCTGATCAAGAGACTCAGGAAACTTATTATATGTAATTTCAGAATTTCAACAATAAAAGCTCATGTGTCTTTCTTCCCTGCTATGGGAAGCAGAGAAGATCTATATTTCATGAAAGTCAGTTTGAAAAAAAAGTAGTTCTGAGTGACTGAGTTGAACAGAACTTCCCATCTTGAATGAGATATGAAATCACTGTCACTGTCCTCCCATTGTTCGTCAATTTGCTGGAGTGGGCTCAGTAACGTCTCCATTGTGACAATTGTTACTGTGTTTGGCATATCGAATACACCATGGGGAGCTTGCCAGGCTCTGCCGTGCGGGCGAGATACTCTCGGTAGCTTGCTGGGTTCATCTTGTCGTGCTCTCCGAGAGGGGCGAAGGAATCCAACTCGGGTTGGCCATGTTGGCCGCTTGTAAGGCAAATGCCCTACCCGCCGTTCTATTGCTCCAGCCCCCTATTAACATACTGTTCATATGTAATATGAACAGTAATTAAGTCCTTTTTAGGCTATGACATTAGCATATAGTGGTTTATTTGTTACTCCTGCATATAATCTGTAAGTGTGTGTGTGTGTGTGTGTGTGTGTGTGTGTGTGTGTGTTTTCTAAAGGAAAAGATAACCTGAAACTAGTCTAAAAAGCTGAAGTTGAATTCTCGGCTGTCAATTCTCTCTCATAAGCAGCCTAGGTTCTTTTAACTTCTGCCGACTGTGTAGCAGTGCAGGCAAACTGTGTTAAGATATGGTCTTCAGTGCTATAGCCTAGCCTCAGCTCTTCCCTCAATACTTAGCACTGTAGCACTGTCCTCCCATTGTTCATCGATTTGCTCGAGCTGGCACCAGTCACGTCTTCATTGTGAGACTTTTGTTACTCTTTTTGACATATTATTTACGCCTTGGAGAGCTTGCCAGGCTCTGCCATGCAGGCGGGATACTCTCAGTAGCTTGCCAGGCTCTCTGAGGGATGGAGAAATTGAAACTGGGTCGGCCACATGCAAGGCAAATGCCCTACCCACTGTGCTATCACTCTAACTTCCTTTCTTTGCTATGTCTCAATGACACCAAACTCTGGACATAAACAGTACCTCCTCAGTTTCCACTGCTTTATCAGTCCTTACAGTTATTCACTGAAAGTCAGAACTGTGCTGTTCCTTTAAACTATTATTGCTAAATTTTCACCTTGTCTTGAGTTCATGCCTGAAATTCCAGCTAACAGTCTCAATTAACATGCCGCCATTTTTCCCCCTTCATTATTCTTTGTGGTAGAAAGTGAAGTAAAGCTCTATTAGATCTAACCTCAATAATCATTATAGTGATTGTTTTACATGTTCTATTTTACTTAATCCTCCAGTGATTTTTAAGCTTGGTATTAATAAATTGATTTTTCCATTGTTGACATTAACACATAGAAAATTTAAAAAATTAGTTTAATGTCACAGAATTCCAATTGTGAAGCTGAGATTGAAACCAATGTCTGGTAGCCCTGCTTCTATAGAATTTCTATAATAGCCTGCTGTCTTTCAATAAACACTTAATGAATGAACAAGTAAGGGAGTAAGTGAATGAATATGGGACTTCATGCATGAATGAAAGAAGAAGTGGACAAAAGCCTTGTAATATAATTTTATGCCTTTTTGCAAGCAGAGGTCTGTGGTCTGTTAAGTGCTATTATGTGGTAGCTGTTCTCACCACTGCTGTGAATATTCAGTTTTCACGTCTGTGGCAGTTCTTCCACCTGTACTTGCCACAGTTCACATTCCAACTTAGGATAGCAAAGTGCACCTTAATCAGCTAGTATTGAAAAAATTCTGATTGGAAGCATACTAATGTTTCCTTCAATTAGTTTCCTCCAGAGTTAATCCCATTTACTTTTCCTGTTTGGGCAACCAGCTGTTTGAGGTTGCCCAGCAACCAGGAGTTGAAAGGAAGGAGGAGGGGGATTGTGGAGAGATGGAGACTCATAAGCTTCAAGCAAGGTGAATATTAAATGAGAATGAAATGTCAGAGAGGATTTATTTTAGGGCCCAAACAGATCATTCCAAAGTGAACATTGAAAAGGTGAACTAAATTCAGTCCAGAACATTTGTTTTTCAATATTTATATTCCTAGCATAATCTAATTTTTCTTCTGAAGCAGTGTGGCAGCAAGGAGCTAAGGAGATTATATTTTAAGTGAAAGGGGAAAAGTGTATCTTGGGGATAGCAAGAGTGCTGTGAAATACCAGCTCTCTTCTTTGATGACTTTGTTTTTTTTCTCAACGTGGATTAAACAGAGGCGAGTATTCAATCCTGCAGAAACTTTAGAAACACAAGAGTAGAAAGCTGGGCCAGGCAGGGAAACCTAAAATTGCAAAGATGTAATAAAGAGAAATAAATAAATCATGTGGGGAGGTTCAGAGCATAGGTAAAGATACCGAAGATGAGAGAAATAGAATGTGATAGTTCTGTCCTAGCCCCATACAGTCTAGACACCTGTCACCTCCCCCGTCATGTCATTCCTGTGAGTGTTAATGGCTGCAGACTGATCCTTACAAGGTACACTTGACCACTGTGTCTTCATCTTGACTCAGTGTGAAAGGGATGGGCCATGTAATGCTCTAAATGTAAGAAAAATTTCCTGTAATCTTGGATAAGAAATGTCTCGCTTTCTTTGGAGTCTCTGCAATATATCTGCAACATACTGCCTATTTGACAGAGGTATTTTTTTCATCGAAGAAATACAAGAGTACATTCATATCTCCAGTTAAGGCCTATACATAATAGAAATTGCTGGAATTGCTGCAAAGATTTCAACTCAAACTCCAAAGCCCACTGGGGTCATTATGTCACCTTTGGCATGTCAAGCACTAACCTAGACTGGGAAACAATGCAACATTCTTTCCCTTGTAAATAAAATAAGAATGTTTCAGTTAAATTTCAGCTCTGTATTCTCAAAGGACAATTACTCCTACCAGTTCCATGGGAATTTAACTGAAATAAAAGGGGAGAAAGGGATCAAGAAAATAGGAAATTTTAAAGTACCCAGTTCTATTCTAAATAGTGAGAAGGTTGAAAAATAAATAACTATGCATGTTTAATTGAAAATGATTAACATATTATAACATTTAAAATATATACGACACTGGAAATGATTTATACTCAGTAAGTCTAAAGATGTTATATAGTATAATATATATTTAATTATATGCACATATGGAGCATATATTCTTTAAAGAAAAAGAGTAAATATTCTTTCTACTGTGTTAGTGCCAACTAATTTAAACAGGAAACTTCTATCAATTAAGGCAATAAAAATGACCACAATTTTATGATGTAATAGTTTCTATTAGTCCTCTTTGAATAGGTCCAGGCAGTCTATGGGACCAGAAAAACAAAAACATGCACATTCACTCATGTACACAGTGTAAGTGAAACATTTGTGGATGAATGTAATGTGTAAGGAATTTGCAGCAAAATGTACAGAGTGGTATTATTCATGTTCTCTGTAAGGGTGCGGCAATAGCTCTTTTATATAGAACCATTTATGTGTTCGTGTCTCCTGTGGTGAGCTTCCCTGTGGACTGTCCATTTCTGAAACCCCAGGAGTCCCTCAGGATTTCCCTCCACTCAGAGCCTTGAGAGAAAGGACCACAGCATAATGGTGTTTACTTTAAGTAGATGATCTAACTGCACTGCCTTTCAACATGAAGTATGCCTTTGGTGCCACTTTTAAGAGAGGTGCTGATCCCTAAAACTTTAGATCAGAACATCTTTCAAATCACAGAACCATCACATTCTAGAACATTGTCTCATGATTTCCTTATGTCATCTGTGAATGTTATGACATGTATTTCCCCAATATATCAGGTAATATTTATACCCAAGTTTGGAAAGATGTATTCAAAAGGAGTTGACTCGTGGGACATAATACCCTCTATGTTCTTCTTATTTCACAGTACAGAATATAATAGCTAGAGGAATTCATCTTTAAGAAGCTACCTATAAAGATATATTACCAAGGGTATGTATTATGGACGGGGACCTCATTATTTTTATGAATCCTAAGACCCTTAAATTTCCTGTTGATTCAGAAAGAGCAGAGAGATCCCTAGTGACATTGTTCCCTTTGGCAGTCAGGTCTAATATTTATGGACACAGGGACACGAATATGTATGGTTATACACCAGTCCTTGGCCATGGTCTCATTTGGGATCGAGAACACCTGAAGAACTTCATGGCATTTTATATATCTTATGGTATGATCTTATAGTAGAACTATCACTATTTGAAATTATTTTTTCCTCAGTTTCTTATAAGAGGACTATATGTGCCCTCCTTGATGACTAGGAGGTCAGACAAATTATTTTCTTTTGCTAACGGAATGTGAGTGGGTGTCAACCACAACATTTCTGTGCAGGAACTTCAGAGGTGTTGTAGGTTTTCACAACCAGTTTTGTTCTTTCCTTCTTATGTTTCCAATTTGGGCTGCTTTTTTCAGGTCAGGAATGAGGAGGCTGGTGCAGTGGAGAACCAGAGCCAAACCTGTGTCTGTCTTGTAACATGAATGACCTACATTTTATAAGTAATTAAGATATGGCAGTTGTTTGTTAGCGTAGAAAAGCTGACTAATATATACATCTACCTAAAAGTATCCACCCTTGTGCCAGAGTTAGAATAGCAGGTAGGGCTCTTGCCTTGCTGCAGCCGGCCTGAGTTTGATACCTGTCATACCATAGGGTTCCTTGAGCACTGCTAGAGTGAGTCCCTGAGTGCAGGACCAGAAGTAACTCCTGAACATCACTGGATGTGGCTCCAAAATAAATAGACAAAAAGCATCTAACTTTAGAGTTAAGTTCCTAAAATAACCAGAGAGCACATGTGACTGTGGTATTATTTAAGTAAGGTATTTTTTCCCTCTGACTATTGTCATTATCCCCCACATTGGATCAACTCTCCCTCAGATTATACAATTTTGTTTTTTTATCCTAGAATCCACTGACTAAATATGAATTGAAATAAATGATTTTAAGGATTGAACATTGTAAGCACTGTCGATATAAAACAGACCAGGCACAGGTATCTGTCCTCACGGATTTAAAAACGTAAATTATTAAAATAACTTCCCCAAAGAGGTCTAAGTTTCTCTTCTCACCTTCTCTATCCTTCCTACCACCCATAACCATAACCCTAACCTTAATTTCCACATAATGATTATTTGTGGCTTATTCCAACATAAGTTAGAACATGCTAATTATTCAGCACATGAGTTAGCATAGGCGTTGAACCTTCTGCTGGATCACCACATCAATCAAAAATTAATTGACAGTGTCTTCTCAGTCACTAACCAGGCCCTTTATGGTTTTCTTGCCACTGGCTCTTCTCCGAAAGCTTCCTACTTTGCTTTACCTCTTCTGCCCCTCTTCCCTCTCCACCCCCACCCACCGCCACATCCCCAGATGCATGCATGCTCTATTTCTCTTCTGCCTTCAGGTCTCTGCTCACACATTTCCTCTTCACTAGTCGTTCCTGACCAACTGAACTACACTATGGAGACTAGCCTTGGAAGTTTGTAAAAACGCATGTAAAAAGAAAATGCACCAAGAGATTCTGTGTGCTTTTTAATTTGGTCTGAAAGGCCTACAGTGAAGCACATCTACTTACCAAAATAAAAACAAAATGAGACCCACTATTCTTGCCTCTGAGGATGCATGGCTTGAGTATAGTTCCATCCTTAATAAGAAAATGTATGGATCAGGAATAGATGGAATAAAGTATCCTTTTTATCCTGAATGACTCTCTCTAACTTGAATATCAATGACAGGCAATTTAATGGAAAAAAGAGTCCAAAAAACAATATAGAAAATGCTTTAAAATCATCAACATTTGAATGCTCCTTTGGGAATTCCTGAATGGTGTAATGACAGAAAGCACCAATTTTCCTGAAAATTACAGATTCCACATTATCTTTGTGTTTGTACATTGCAACCAGAGAGGAAACCTGACTTGATACCATAGTTTTGCCTCTTATCTAAAAAAACTCATTGATTCTCCAAATGTTTCCTACACATAATTCTCTAAACATCTCTATTATGATGTGGACTTGTCACTTTTTTGAGTGAGTTTTAATATGTATCGTAGGGGCTTCAAGCACAAAATTTGTTAATTACCTTTGGTTAGTTTCAAACTTGAGCTGTTTTCCCAGATAAATGTTTGTCACTTTTTTGTCTCACCAATTTCTATGGCTATTTAGTTTTTGTTCTATCATTCATATATTTCATTTTTGAAGGCTATTTTATCCTTTTATGATCGATTTTTTAAAATTTAGATACTGTGATTTGCAATACTCTTAGTACTCCTATTTTAGACATTCAATGCTGATGTAGGACACAATACTGCCAGAGTATCAGTGATCCTCCACTATTGTGTCTATCTCCCGTCTCTCCTCCAACTTCACAAACTCAGTAACTAACGCTAACTTAGCTGTGACAGATATTCTTGTTATTTTGGGATATGTTTATAGAAGGGCTGGAGCGATAGCACAGTGGTAGGGCGCTTGCCTTGCACGCAGCCAACATGGCTGTCCCGAGTTCAATTCCTCCGCCCCTCTCAGAGAGCCTGGCAAGCTACCGAGAGTATCTCGCCCGCACGGCAGAGCCTGGCAAGCTACCCGTAATGTATTCGATATGCCAAACACAGTAACAACAAAGTCTCCAATGGACACGTTACTGGGTCCACTTGAGCAAATCGATGAACAACGGGAGGACAGTGACAGTGATGTTTATAGAAGCAAAATTTGTCTGTAGTTATTCTTTCTTTGTCTCAGTGTCTCTCAAATTAAAATAAATGCAACAGTCAGAAAACTTCTGTCTCTGGTCTCCATGAAGGCAAGTCACCAAGACCTGTTGACATGTTTTGTAAAAGATATCTCATGTGTATGTATGTATGCAGAATTTATGCTTGTTATTTTTTGAGAAATATCTTTTTCCCCATTTTTCAGAAACATTGAAAATGGATAAATGATTCATGTTAATTTTATAGAATAAAGAAATGCATGGTTGTAAGAGGCACTATTTCATTCTTGAACAACACTGATTGAACATTTCTTGAAAGGCCAATATGAACATTGATTGAAGGGTTACTATGTTCAGGAAACTATGAATGGAAATAAAGGAATATACAAAAGATGTGCTACTTTAATTTTTGGAGGTTTATTGTGGGCTGCAGAGAAACAAATCCTGTAAATATGAATGATGGTGCATATGGTTTATACCTATGGCTAAATAAAATAGCTTTTGGACATGTTTCATGGTCCCTCATAAACAGCAATTTAATAAGTTTACTTGGCAGCTGATGGGCAAAATTTGAAAAAAAATCAAATGAGCTTTTTGTTTTTCTTTAAGCAGTTCCTGGCAATGTCTTCATTTTATTTTTAAGCGGATGAGTTTTTAAAACAATGACTGTATTTAGAACATTCAAAGAAGCTTGAAAATCATGGATTTGATGAACTGTGTCCTGAGATCTAAACTTTGGGTTTAGTTTATGTGCACATTGCTGACTTTAGAAGATTGATATTTCTATGCACATAGAGAGATTCACAGACATAATGAGGGTGAACTTCAGACCTGCAGAGTTTTAGTAGTAAACCCAGCACCCACCCAATGGTGCAGCTTTATGAATTCTAGTGTGGTAAGCCGAAGTCTGAGTCCTGTGTCCAGGGTCAGGGATGGAGAGTCGAGTGGACACGGATAGGGTAAATATTGATTATGAGTTTTAATAGCTTTTCCACTGAAACCATGTTTCCGGTGTGGATGACATAAAATTAGAATGTCTGTTCGTGTGGCTGGACAATATTCATTTCCTAGGCACAGGACTTTGTGTGCCTGACCTTGCAGGCTCTGTCCCTAGAGTGCTCTTGATGTGATATGTTTTCTCTTCAGGAAATTGATTTTCTGGAGTTGCTTTGAGATGACTGAATTCAATCTTAGAGTAGAATAGCTAAATTTGGGGAGAAATATATAGTTTGGAGCCCTATCAGTTGTCTGTCCTCCACCTTCCCTCTCAGGCAGTATCCACACAGTGTCCCTCACTGTATCCATGATGGGTGTAAGCATGACAGCAGCAGAGGCAGCACGGGGGCTTCGTGCCCCTCCGGAGCCAGACCCCTGGCTGCAGCAGGGCTAATCCTCATCCTGGAGGACTCTCAGTGCACTTCTCTCTCTCCACCTCAGGAAACATCCAGTTCTCAGAGAGAAGCTTTTAACTCTCCTCTAAATATCAATTTTTTAATTCAAAATTAAAAAAGGGGGGGAAAGGTTTAGCACACTAGGTTTATCTCCGGCTTAGCACACTAGAATTTTTGGTGTCGCACCCTGGGGAGTGGGTGCTGGGTTAATTACTCTGCAGGACTGATATTCATCCACTTGTTTGTCTATCTATCTGTGTGTAGACATGCCAACCTCCTAAAGTCAGCAATGTGTGAGCAAACTAAGTTTTTCATTCTCCTTTTCTAATTTCAGCTCATCCTTGAGCTCCTCTGTCTAGTTCCCAGCTAACGTGACTATTCTTTAGGCCCATCTGCTGTTGTAGGTTTTGCCTGTCTGGTCACAATGGTCTATGTTTCTCATTTTTCTCTGGTAATGAGAGGAGGCTCAGTGGTATAAACATTGGATTAGTAAAAACTCTACTTCTGGGTCCACGATGACTGGTTGAACTATCTATCTTTCCAAAAAGAGAAGGCTTAGCAATTTCATTATGTGTGAAGTCTTTGTCTGAATATCTCTGAGAAGGGTGGTGTGGTTATTTATATCTCAATTTGATGTTTTATTAATAACCAATAGATATTTAATCTACAGTGACAATAAGAGGTTAAATATCAATCTGTGTCTAACTTGCCTAAATCCTAAAATCAGGACCGGTTACAGAGCACATGACTACAGCTTATGAAAAGAATGCCCACTTTTTTGTAATTTTTCTGTAATTAAAATACAGAATTCAATTCATTGGATTTGATTGTATTCAATAATGAACTGATTTCAGTTCATTGGAATTAGCCCTGTGACATTGTGCTGTTTCTGTGTAAAGAGGCATATTCAATTAAGTCTTGCATAACACACACTTTGTCAGTCTCAAGTCTTTTTTTCAAGTTTGTATTGTCTTTGGTATTTATTCTGCAATGTCAGCACTGCTTGTGGGCCAAGTGAAAAGTGAAGACTGAAGTTGAAGAAACAATTTTTCCCCCTGTTGTTTCCATTCCACATTCTTACGAACTGCCTGAAAAGAACTGCTGGAAGTGTGTGGTGAAAGTATTTCTGAGAGTTCGGTATACTGGAAAAGTTAAGAACTTTATCATTCTGAGGGGGGAGAAAGAGACTATGGGAATCTCCCTCCCTCCCCTACTCTAACAATTTGTTCATTTAAAATCTCTTTCCCAAACTAAGAAAGAAAATTATACATTTTATTAAAAAGCAGTTCTGGTGTATTTTCTCTTTTTCTGCTTCACCTTGATGTAGAAAAAGTATAACTCTTGTAAATAATGAGAAAATTTTGTTTGCATGCATATGTCTATGCGCACCTCCCCCTTACCTCCCTTCTCCCCCCCTCCCACCCCACACCTCCCTCCACACACACACCAGTCCAAGAAACTCTTGTAGCAGAATATGCCTGGGGGCCTCCTCTTGCAGGTTTTTTTTGTTTTTTTGTTTTTCAGTTTTTTTGTATTGCAGAAAAAGAACTTTGTATTTTTCAGACATGTGGCTGAAAGTTTATGTATAAAGTAGGATTGCCTACATTTTTCTTTTATCACTGGGCTTTTGCAAACAATAGACAAGAACAGAGACAAGAAAAAGAAATTTCAATATTTAACAATATTTATATCTCTTATTCTCTGCCCAGTGTGAAACAAAATCTAAAACATTTCATTTTCATGTGAAATGCTTCTTTTGTCTTTGCTGTCTCCATTTTGAAGGGAATCATTATAACACTTTAAGTGGTAGTCTAGCCTGAGGAGGTTGTGAATAGAACAGAGAGCCAAGAAAAGGAGAAAGACAGAAATGGCAAAGATGGCACAGAGGCTTGGGGTCTCTATCCCCCACACAATAGCTGAAAGGCCTCCATATTCTTTACAGTAGTTTTGCCAAGTGTAAAACGAACGCAAATACTATATATTTATCAATAACTCTTTTAAGAGAGTTTAAACTGCCTTGTTATATCTTTCCACATGAGAGCATATGTGAGAAATTATTTTGGAAAATCATAGGTTGAGTAAATACAAACTATTGATGAAACTTATTTTCCTTTTTTCAGTTGGTATATGGCTTGTACAAACAATTCAATTCTTTCTCTCTTTTTTTTGTAGGAGTACTGCTATTTATTCAGCCACTGATTAGCTGATTGAATTGGGCATGAACTCTACCTTAATTTTTAAATTTTTTTATTTTTATATTTATTTATTGAATTACTGTGGGAAAAGTTACTAAGCTTTCAGGTTTAAGTCTCAGTCGTACAATGATCAAACAACTTTCCCTTCACCAGTACTCATTTTTCACCACCAAGAACCCCAGTATACCCCCCCTCCCACCCCTCCAAATGCCTGTGAGGCAGATGATTTCTACTTAACTCTTTTCTACATTGATTACATTCATTATTTCAACAAAATTTGCACCATTATTGTTTAGAATTTCTCCCCAAACAATCAGAATTGCTGAAAGGCATTGTGAAATATTTTGTTTTCTGTAGCTGGTTATGAGAATCATATAATGTCACACAGCCACGATTTGGGATTTCTGCAAAGAGCCAGATAATTATGAGATTGGTTTCTGTGTGTCCAGTGTTATGGCCGTGCCGGAGAGCAGCTTGTGCGGGGGTAACTCGTGAACTCGGTAGGGCGTGAAGAATGAGCCGGTACCGCCCCCATCCCATGAGACGGCAGTTGCCCCGTTACCACTGGCTCATACCTAGCTTTCCTATAATAAGCTCTGAGGCGGCAGCCACCTTGTTGCCAGGGAAGAAAAAGGTGGAAGGGAGCAACACCCTTTCCCTCCTGGGGAGGAATGGTGCTGTAGTTTAACACATGGTCCATTCACTTTTCTTCTGCAAGCTACTGGGCTCTGGACTAAGTCCTTTTGCCTCTGGAACCATGGTCGTGCCAGAGAGCTGCTTGTGGGGGGCAACTCATGACCTCGGTAGGGCATGAAGGATGAGCCGGTACTGCCCTCCTTCCCCTGAGACTGCAGTTGCCCCTTCACTGCCAGTTCATACCTGGCTTTCAAATAAGCTCTGAGGTGGTGGCTACCTTGCTGCCAGGGGGGAAAAAGGCGGAAGGGAGCAACACCCTTTCCCTCCCGGGGAGGCATGGTACCATAGTTTAAAGCATGGTACTTTCACTTTCCTTCTGCAAGCTGCTAGGTTCTGGATTAAGTTCTTTTTCATCTGGAGTCATGACCATGTCAGAGAGCTGCTTGTGGGGGGCAACTTGTGACCTCGGTAGGCATGAAGGATGAGCCGGTACTGCCCTCCTTCCCCTGAGACTGCAGTTGCCCCGTCACCGCCAGCTCATACCTGGCTTTCCAATAAGTTCTGAGCCGGCAGCCACCTTGTATGCAGTCCAGATGCATTTCTGCCAAAAGCCGCTGGGTTTCAAGATTTGTTTCTGAGTCTCTAGTATCATGGCTATTAATCAGCTTATCAGGAGCCAGAGAGGTCATTTGTAGGTGGCGACTCTGAGTCTCTTTGGGATGGGGAGAAAGAGTCGGCTCCACCCCCGTGTGGTGAGGCCCCGTGTGTCTCGTCACTTCAGGCTCAAACCTGACTGTCCAGTGGCCTCTGGAGGATGGTGGTCACCAGGCCGCCAGGGAGAACAGGCCTAGGCACAAAACCTATTTCCACCTGAAGTGACCCAGTGCCAGTAATCTACTGCAGGAACAGGACGCATTACTGCCAAAAGCCTTTGGGTTCCGAGATTCGTTTCAGAGACTCTGGGATCATGGCCATTAAGCAGTTCGATCAGGAACCAGAGAGGCCATGCCTCCCATTATATAGCTGAGCCGAAGGTGGTTTGTGGGTGTGTCTCCCACATACCTAACTTTTAGCTGTTTACTTTCTTGGTAAACTTTGCCCCAATTTTTTGGGTCTGGCCAAAGGCACAGCAGCAATTGGTCTAATCTTGAATCTTTGAGCCACTTTGAATTGACTTTTGTATAAGGTATGATATATGGATTCATTTGTGGTCTGGTTCAGTCCCTAGTGAAAAGTATGGAGAATCCTCAGAAAATTAAGAATGGTACTTCCGTATGTTCCAGCAATTCTACTTCTTGGTATCTATGCATTACACATAGAAGCATTCATTTAAACAGATATATGAATACCTATGTTCATTGCAGCACTTAGGACACAAGTGGGAAGCTGGGAGGAAACAGTCCAAGTATCAAAAAACAAAAGATGAATAAAAGTGAATACATCGTATATACAATGGCTTACATAGAAAATGGTATATGCAGCCACAGAAATTATGATATCATGCTGTTCTCTGCATCTTTGGTAAAACTAGAAGATCTCAGGTTAAGTGAAATAAATCAGAAGAACAAGAATGAATAACAGATGTTCTCACTAATCTGTAGTATATAGAATAACATGGAAGTGAAAAGTATCTAAAATGGACATATTGCTGGCCCTAGATTAGAAAATGGAAATTTCAGAGAAGGAAATTTCCAAGGGAAAAGCAAGAAAATGTTGAGATGTAGAAGCAAAATGTATATTTCTATATAAACCAATAGAGCCAACACAACTCTAAACATGGGTCTCAAACTACAATAAATATACTTAAAATGTGTCCATTAAAGAAACAGGTTGGAGTGTGGTAATTGACCTTGGAAACATGGAGGGATATGGACACTAGTGGTGATATCAGAGTTGGAACATCCTATGTCAGAAATTCTATTAGAGATTTAACTTTAAATCATGGTGACTAAATTAAAAAAATTTAAATGAGGTGAAAATCTAATTAATGTTAAATATAAATTTTGATATGATATAATATGGCTTCCACAGTTAAATGATGTTGGAGATCCAAAAATACATCATTCCCTCTCAAATTATCCAAGATAATATTTTTTATATCTTTTCTTCTTAGGAGGGAGTGCATGAAGGGAGGGAGCTCTCAAGTGGAGGTTAGGAGGCCCAGGGGATACTTCCTGTGATACTTGACTAAGCCAAGTGGGTCTGAAGAGTCAGTTCTTGGACTGACTATTAGGTAATATTCTGGCCCTTTGGCTCTGGGAGGTCACATGAAGCCACAGGTGACATCAGAGGTGTTCACTGTTTCCTCAGCCTTTCAAACATGTGTCACAAATCTATTTTATTATTAGCTCTGCCCTTGGAAGTCTCTTCCATTACACACATACACACACACACACCCTCACACACACACTCTCACACACACACTCTCACACACACACTCTCACACACATATGGGTCAAAAGGTTATTTATCAGGAGGCAGTCTGTTGTCAGTTCTGTTGGTCTACAGAGATAAAATTAAATTTTGTGTTTTATTTTAGACTTGTTATCATTAAATTACTCTAGATCCTGCAGTACCACAGTTATTCACTTGCTAAATTAACTACTTATGTAAATGTACTAGATATGGATGATCACTTATAAAGTCCTTAGTTTAATTCAGGACATATTCGAATCCACCTTCCTTCATTACACCTCCTCCTTATCTAGTTTTCCATATCTAGTTCTTTACAACGACTTATTAAGGAATTCCTATTTCTAAGTCCTGTTTCCACATTCCTCTGTGTTTCCAAGATCAACTTGTTTCCTAGGACTTATTATCCAAAGGAGAATGCCATAGTACCTTAAGGACAAGAACAATTTGGGGAAGAGATGTAGCATTGGTATATGAATGTGTCTATGTAAATATATGTATAGGACAGTTAGGTTAATTTCACCAAGGTGTGACTGTCTTTAGAAACATCAGTTGCTATCATACTGGCCCCCTTTCAATATTATTTGCTTTGTGACATTGTACAAAATAGATATATTGGAATCTAGCATGTTGAAAATTAAATAGTCACACAAAACCATGACTGTATATGCCGGGAACCTGTAGATTATTGAGCCTTTATAGGTGAAATGGAAAATATAGTAAGAGGGAAAGTTAATTGAGAAACAATTTATGTGCCTGAACATATTTTATAACAATGTAAAAATTAAAAAACTAGATATACTGTTTTAATAGAGGATTCCTTTACTAATAATGGCAGACTGTAATATGATTTTATCAAAATATGAGACCTGTAAGGGATAAATACTTTCCTTCAATGAATGAGCAAACTCTGCCATAAATATTCACACAATTGGTCACCAAGTATAATTTAGGACTATATTTGAGTAACGTTTTCCATATGAATATGCTTTAACACCTGCATCCCTTTAAAACTTTCTGTTCTGTAAGAGAATTGGTAGACATGTGGAAAAGGAGAGAAGCAAATAGATTCTGAAATCATCTTTACATTTTTGTCTGTAAAAAGGAAAACAAAATGACTGTAATTATAACACAACCTTCCTCTCTCCCCCAAACAGAATCCAAGCTTATTTTGAGAAAGTCATTCGGCTTTCCGTTTTTCAAACTTATCTTGGGTGGAGGGGGTGAGGATGGGGCGGGGAGGTATATTCCTTGTTCAAGGGCACAAAAGCCAGTGTCAGAATCTCACTTCAAGGCTGTATGGTCATGAGGTCATCATAGCAACACCCAGACAATGAAAAAAGAAAGAAATTGCATTAAAAGTTATGTTTTTTTCTTAGAAATATCTAGATCCTAAAAGTTTGTTGTTGTTGTTGTTGTTATTTTGGTTTGGGGTCACTCCTGGCAGTGTTTGGGGGACTATATGGTAACAAGGGTTGAAATATAGGTCCAAAATGCAGGTAACCTTATTTTTTAATCATTATCTAAATTTTATCGTAAGTCAGATATTTCACCTACATATAATAATAAAAATTAGTTCTTTTTTTCTATTTTGCACAAGATTTCAGGAAATCTTTATTAACAGTATCAGTGATGTTTTAGATGTGATTAATGACTATCTGGCTTTGTTGTAGAACATACTATTCCCTCTAAACACACTCTGTTTTATGTGGTCTGGCTGCTATTACTAAACAATGCTTATGAAGAGTGTGTGCAGAATTTTAAAACATGTTTTGCATAAAAAGGGACGTCTTGAAGAAAGCATGTATTTATCCATTTGTTAAATACTTAATCTATGCCTAGAATTTTCCAGGCATTGGAGTGGGTGTGATGGATGCAAGCAGTGGTTTAGAGATTCTACAAAGAACTCTGGTTATAACTGAACAAGCAAACAAATACAGAAAATGAGGACCCACTGAGATAAAAGCACTGAAGGTAATGAAAATACTGATGAGGCTGAGGTTTACCAGAGCTTTAGGATAAACATTCTTCTATATAGATTGATAAATACAGCCCCCCTTGAGATGGTGACATTTGAGATGAATACAAGTATCCAGGAGTGAAGAGAGCATTGAGGAGACAGTTCACATAGAGAAGAAAGCAAACTGAGATGAAGTAGAAAAGAGGTTGGTATGTGGGAAGAAGAGGAAGTAAATTGCTGTGGACACTGAAATGAGGAAAAGAGGAAACTTAGATGATATTGCAAATATGATAAAGAGCCAGGACATTCTGGTCCTTATAACCTGTGGCAGAAACTTTGGGTTTTCTCTTTCTTAAAGTAGAATGTTTCTGTATAGGCAAAGTGGCTGGATTTGATCTATGCTCTCATAGGATCACTTTCAGGGGAGTCAGTGGAGCAAGGAGGTGTCAGTTAAGTAACGGAAATATATTAAGTGCAGAGCCCAGATGATACAGACCCTGGGCTGACAAGGCTGGCCACAGAGCTTGCACCAGGAAGAAGAATGTGTCACAGCCAGCATGTACCACTGTGTAGTGCTTCGAGTGGGTCTTATTGACTAACATGAAAATTTTGACACTTCCATTAACATGAACAAAATCCTTTGATTTCTTTCTTGTTAAAAGAACATATGTATTTATTCTAAATATCAAAAAGGGGGAAGTCTAAAAAGCACCGAAAACATTTAGATCAGCTTGCAGATGAGCCACCTATAGGCAACAACTATTTGACATAGAATAAGATGGGTCAGAGATTTCCAAGTGGTATGACTTAGTGAGTAAGTTATATGCACTGAATAAAACTCTCATTCCAAGCCTTTCATAGACATCTCTGTGTTCTTATTTTTCCCAGTGGTGAAATGGCCCATTAAATCTGCCTAATGCTTCCTCAACTCTCTTCACATATGTTCTACAGTAGGCTGAAATGTTGGTGAGAGTTCAGTGTTGTAATGACTTGTAATGTTTCAGTTCTCTGTTTCTATCCCATTTCCCACCTCAACAGTTCTCTCAATAACCAAACTGTCTTGATCCAGCTCTGTGCCCATCCTTTTCACCACATTGCTATTACCCTGTCCTTCTATGCCAATTGGTAAAAAAATAATGATAGTGATGATGGTGGGGATGATAAGCTTATGATCGTGGTGATGATAATGATGGCAGTGATGATAAATTGGATTAATCTAGAGTTTGGGATACTTTATCTACACTGACTTACTTCTTGGGGCTTTGCTTAGAGATACTTATCTATAAAGTAAAGATTTTTCTTATTTTAACATTAAAAGTGATGATCAGGGAGAGTGTGACTCGCCTCAGGTCAGGGTGGACCAAAAGAAAAGGCAATGATCAAAATTTATGCAGAGAGGATAAAGGGACATTGATGGCAGAAGCAGAGGGAAGATTGGGTGGGCGATGTCAAGGTGATGATTGCTGGCTGGGTACCAGGTGAACATGTGGGCAGGCTAACCACATTGACATAGCACATAATGATTTATATGGTCCATAGAGAATAAACCCAAGTAGAGGCACCAATGTTTTCTAACCATTGCCAGTCTAATAAGTGAGTCAATTCTCCCTCACAACATACAACCTTTGAACACTATTTTTGCCCAAATTAAGGCACAAGTGGTGCTCATCCAAATTTTCATTCAGTGTAATCTTGGATTCCTTTGGGGTATTTACCTTTGGCAGGGAATGTGAAGTGATGTGATGGCCAATAAACAATACTTGCTTTATCCGGAACTGTAGAAAGGCTTTCAGTTAAATGAAGATGAAAATAAAAAGTGAATCCAGCTTCTATGGAACTAGTCCAAAAATAGGGACTTGTAAGCAAATTATAAATGAGACTGACATAAATAAAAATATTTATATTGTCATTCCTGATGACAAACTACCTTCCATGGAATCTATTAATGCATTTGACTTACTAACATTCTTCAAAAACCTTCTGAGCTTCTACTGTTTCTCGGAAGCCATTTTGAAGAATCCTAAGAGTCCATAGATACTTGATGAAAAATTGCAGCCATGTATATGGGAGGACTAAAAACAATGCAGAGTTAGGGTGGAAAAATACTAAAGGCATTTCCATTAGTTCCCTATTTAAGAAGTCCTCCACACTTGTATAGAGGAGCCAGTCTCCTCAGCTAATGACTATGGGTTGTTCACATTAACATAATAGCATAAATTTATCTTTGATGTAGCCATTAGTTAGGTGTTATAGAGCCTCAGAAGATTTGGAGACTCTGATTAATCTGTAGAAACTTGGAGGATAATGGGATCATCAGATCTCTGAGAGCAGATGTGTTCCACCTCATCAGTTCCCTCTGTGGCCGGGGTACAGTGCTTGCCTACTCCCCAGGCTGAGAATTTTCTCCAGCATGAGTTTTTAATGCCTGGTTTTTTTTAGTCTTCAGAGCATTTTAATTTTGGCTGATGGCTCTTGTATTGTCTGTAGTGCCAAGTGAAACTGAGCTACTTGAAAAATTAAAAATGGAGAGTTTTGACGATTTTAGGTGATGTTAAAGAATAATTTTTGTTAGAAACATTTATTGAGGGCTGTGTATGGCTTGATGTTGGGTCTTGGGGGGTGGTATATTGGCTGCTCTAGGGATAATAAGAGGAAAAACCTGACTAAAACATGCCCCCTTCCATTGACTCATACACAGACTTGTGTCCTACTAACCTTCTCTTTCTCCTGATATAGTTAGGAATTACTACAATAAACAGAAATGACATTTTATATGATTTCCTTTGAGGCTATCATTCTGGTATCTGTAGGTTTTCTGTTATTAACCAGTGTGAGGTGAATGTTAAGAACACAGACATTGTTGAGTGCTGTTCACAGAACATGTTTACTTGCTCTTCCCTGATCACTTACAAACTTCTCATTCTGTCACCTATCTGCATTCTGTGCAGTTCCCAAAGGCTAGTTAGGCCAAAACTGCTGCTGTATATGATGGAGCCACCAAGCTCAATGCATGGTGCTGCATCTTCAGTGCAATCTTGTCCCTTACAACACTGCTCATCTCCCTTTAGTGGTTACTGCACTTAATTTCCCCCAATCTTTTTGTATATGTTTACTATTAATCAATAAAAGTAATACAGCTACTAACCTGCTTCTTACTATGCAAAGAGAGTATTTTGAAGACCTGAGGACTTCAATGAAGACTCACGCTATGGGTGAGGACAGTATTTGTAAAAAGAGAAGCAAGTTTGCAGCCAAGTTTTAGACAACTTGCTACCCATTAGGCCCCCTTTTCCTTCTCTCTCTTAATAGAGGGCTGGACTCAGTGTTCTTAAAGGTACAGATTAAATATTGAAATATTGCGTGATTGGGTCAGGGAGAATGTTCAGTTGCCTAGTGTACATGCTTTGCATTTAGCAGCCCCAGATTCAATACGCAGAACTACTTAGTCTCCTGAGTATTACCAGAAGTGACCACTCCACTCTCCAAACCTCCCCGTCAAAAGTCATGATTCATGTCACCCAAGGTTGGGGAGAGGTAAGCAGGTATAGACTGTGATAACATCCAGCGATGCCTGTTAATGTCTAGACATAGATTTGTTCTAACAGAAGCAGAGATTCCACAAGTCTGTGACATTCCTACTATATAAGTTATTAAATAGTAGACACGTCCAGTATCTACTGTTGAGGTATCTGAGGCTTAACACTAGCCTTAGAGGTGAACTCTCATCAGTTGTAGAGGAAACGTGACAACAACTAGCTGTCACTAGTTCCTCAACCCAGAAGTCCTTCACAGATGTAGGGGGCTTTGAAGATCACTAGGCAGATATCTAGCTGTCCCAGACGCAGTTTGATCTTAAGTGCTGCCACTCCCCTGATCTGAGGTCCCTTGAGGAGGCTGGAGGAAGGCTACTAGGCTGCAGCCTCTGCACACACAGATGCCCCTGCCAGGTGATGGTTCCGCCCAGCAACAGCTGTGAGAGGGAAGAAAAGAGATGGACAGGGGAGGGGGGGTGTCTCAAAAATAGCTTCAGGGTTTGTGACACAGCATACTGATTTGACCTTTGGCTGGATTTAATTTGCATAGTGAATTCAAGAGTCTTTCCCCACCTACTAGTCTATAGGAGAGAAAGAAAACAATTTTTATTTAGGTCAAATGCATATCTAGAGCCAGTTTACATTAAAGGAAAAAGATTAAATACAGAGTTTTATTCAGAGAGTATTTGAGAGTAAGTACGAAGTGAGTGAAACTTTTAAAATATCCAAAAGCGATGATCAAAACTAAAGCAAGTATAATTACAAATAAGTGGCTAACAGAAGCATTAGTTCAGATGACAGTTTATTTTCCCTAATTCACATAATAATCCTGAAAAGTTACTTTAGACAAATATTTATTCATTAATTTGTTCCAATTTTGACATTTTTAAAAAAACTTTTTGGGTCAACTCGGCAATTCTCAGGGGTCTCTCCTGGATCTACAATCAAAAATCACTCCTGGTAGTGTTCAGGGCACCATATGGGATGCTGGGGATAGAACCCAGGTTGGACACATGCGAGGAAAATGCCCTCCCCGCTGTACTATTGCTTTGACTCCAATTTTGACATTTTAAAAATATTTATGGAATCCATGGTTAGTATAATTCCTTCATTTTATTTTATTTTATTTTACTATTCTAGAGACATAAACTGCTTATCAAGGGTGAAAATGCCTGAGAAAATAGTTTTGTCAAATAACTACCAATGAAAGATCTTCTGTCCCTTATCAGATTTGCAGTGACAAATGCAAACTTTTCTTATGTGATTTTAATCCTAAAGAGTGAACAGTAACAACAAAAAGACAAAGAACTATCATAGGGACAAATAATGGCCTCCTCATATGTCAATATATTGATCAGAAGAATCTATAAATAGACTTTGTTGCAAGTGAAAGGGACTTTATAGATGGGATTGTTGGAATTTAGAAGGAATACTGAATTATTGGAAGGGTCAGTGTAATTAAGGGTACTTAAGAGTGGACAAAGTAGACAGATAAGAGTCTAAGTATAAGACATATGTCTCTAAAAGCAAGGTGAAAGTTTAGTATGAGTAGGACTCAGTTGACTTTTGTTCACTCTGAAGGTGGGGGAAGAGATCATGGAAAGCAGGTCATCCCTAGAAATGGAGAAAAGCAAGGAGATGTAAATTCCTACCAAGAGTCTACAGAAAGGAATGCAGCCCTGCTAAGACCTTGAGAGTCCTGTGTCAGCTACTCACCTGCAGAACTGCTCAATAATAAATTTGTGTTGTTTTAAGCGTTTGAGTGTGTAGTAATTTATTATACTGCTGAAGAAAATAAATAGACTAGCCAAGAATAAGTAATGGCAATTTACCAGAGGAATTCATTGCAAAACTCATGGTTCCCACTCAGGAAATGGAACTGGTCCTGTGCTTATGATGGTTGTTTCAGCGCAAAGATTCTGATTTGATTCATCTTGCTTTCTACATTCATTTATGAATTTCACCTTTCTTGAAGACAAAGGAAAGAGAGCATACCTGACATGATTTCCGAGATATACATAAACTAAACTTCACCTCAACCTTTCTCTCCAGAAGTCTAAAGTGAGGTCAGAGCAATGGTACAGCAAGTAGAGCACTTGCCTTGCAAGCAGCTGACCTGGGTTCAGTATCCAGCACGACATATGGTTACTCTAGCCCTGCCAGGAGTGATTCCTGATTTCAGAGTCAGGAGTAAGCTCTGAGTACTACTGGGTATGGGCCCCAAACCAAAAAAGAACAACAAAACTCATAAAACCAGGAGTCTAAAACAATGAACTTGTAAAATTATTGAAAAAATAGTGTCAGTAATAGAGTGTGAAGTTACATCTGTGTTCTGAAGCCATCAGACTAATTCAGCTGCTGAAATCCTTGAAGTCCCTCACAATTTCTATGTTCTTTTGCATCCACCATTCTAGTTTTCTAAAATTCTCTTCTTGGTATCTGCTATGGATTTGTATCTTTACTTATTCTTCACTTCTAAGTGGGACTATCCTATTTAATCTTTTAAAAATTATTCCCTGGGAATATGGTGCCGCCAGCAGGTCAATGTGCACCTTTGAGGCGAGTGCATCAGCAGCCTGATGGCAATGTCAGACTTTCAGATACCCCCAAATTGCTGCTGTGCCTTTGACCCCAAAAACTTGGGGCAAAGTTTACCAAGAAAGTAAATGGCCAAAAGTTAGGTATGTGGGAGACACACCCACAAACCACCTCCAGTTCAGCTATATAATTGTAGTCATGGCCTCTCTGGTTCCTAATCAAACTGCTTAATAGCCACGATCCCAGAGACTCAGAAACAAATCTCGGAGCCCAAACCCATTTTTCCACAATGTAGCTTAGCTTTGGGTTCAAGTAAATAATCAGTGCCATGATTATTTGCCTACAGGTATTACCAATGACTTTGCTATGATCAGATGTCCCATGCACCATACTCTACATGACACTTGTCACATAAACACTGAGAGTGGTTACAGCTGGAAGGGATGCATTACATTCTAAGCCAATGGACAAAATTTTAAAACACCAAATAATCATCTTTAAAACTTATTTAAGTACAGATTCTTCAAATATTACTTTAGGGGGAAACTATTTAGATGAACTAGGAAGAGACCAATGAATACATATTTTTAATAGTTAACCCAGGTGATTCTAGACTTTATAGTACACATAAATGAAAACAGGTGTGTTAAGAATCAGCATATATTCATTTGATAAATTTTCATCTATGAGTTAATAGAGATTGTCAGGATGAATCTTTCAACTCTTCTTCATTAATAATTCAGCAAAATGCAATACTGTTGCCAAATATATTTTAATGATTACAAAGTTGGCAGGTCCTATAGGAAATTTTTCTCTCATATTTTACATCATCAAAACAGCCTTCCTCATTAGCACTTCAGTAGACCATAGACTTACTAAAGGGCAGTGGGGGATAAGGTGATAGTTCAGATAAGGTTCTTGTCCACACTTTCAATTTTACTATAATTGAGGGATAATATATGCATCTGTCCTCAGAACAAAAGAACATATAGTAATTTGAGATTCACAAATAGTGAGCAAATTAGAAATATTATTTGATGCAGTAAATTTATGATTAAATGTGAACTTCTTGGACTATTTTGAGAAAGTAGATAAAATAGATCATATATACAGTATATGATTTACAGTATATTACAGTATTTTGTCAAATTCAATGTGTTATATTTGCTTGTTTGTTTCTGACTTTTGTTTCTTTTTTTTGTGGAACTTGGGTTGCTTTTATTTTGAGCAGAACTGTCAATACATGAAATACTCTGTTGAATTCAAGAGGAAAGTAGCTACTAGCCTGTCCAATGACTTTACAGAAGCTTTCATACATACAGAAGTACTAGTTATAGTGTAACTAAGATACCTCCTTTTAACCAAAAGGATTACACAACCACTGCAAGGTGCAAAGTCTGTGCTAAAATACTATAGTAATTCTGAATAGTTAAGTAATATACCTAAATACAGCACTCTCTATTCTCCACATACCTAACATTTTTTTTTAGTTTTTAACATAATCTAATCATTCAGAGTAATGTAGGATAATAGGGAATAGAAGTGTGATAAATCTCTTTAAATATCAAAGGAAGTGAGAAAAACTAGTCTAAGCACATAAGTGCAAGAAGTTCAGGGATACATCATTTGACTATTTTTTTTTTCTGAAACAGAAACAATAGTGAAATACTCAGTACTGGGTTTGCGCTTGTACAGTGAATGACAATTTAGAAGGAAGACTCATACTTTGCCAACACTCCCTAAAAGTCTAACAACTTTATACATATTCAATAAATAATTATCTAAAACTTAAAGACAATAAATAAGTGACAGTGATGGGATTGCATAAAATAACCAAACAGATAAAACTCTAGCCTTTATAAAGCACATATTTTCATAGAAAAAAAAGTCAAGAAATATAGTATGTCTAAGGAATATAGTATATCCAATGAAGATATAAACCATGGAGAATATTAGAAAGGGGTAGAGTCCAAGGGTAGAGGGGTGGGAATGATTTTATTTTATTTATTTATTTATTTTAATGTAGGAGGGAGTACTGCTATTTATTCAGCCACTGATTATCTGATTGAATTGGGCATGAACTCCACCTTACTTTTTTTTCTTTCATAGTTTTATTTTATTTATTTTTTTATTTATTTATCATCTTATATTTATTTATTTAATCACTGTGGGAGAAATTACTAAGCTTTCAGGTTTAAGTCTCAGTCATACAATGATCAAACACCTTTCCCTTCACCAGTACTCATTTTTCCCCACCAAGAACCCCAATATACCCCCCTCCCACCCCTCCCAATGCCTGTGAGGCACGTGATTTCCACTTAACTCTTCTCTAAATTGATTACATTCATTATTTCAACAAAAGATACACCATTATTGTTTAGAATTCCCCCCTCCCCCAACAATCAGAATTGCTGAAAAGGCATTGTGAAATACTTTGTTTTCTATAGCTGGTTATGTGAATCATATAATGATTTTAGATTTCTGCAAAGAGCCAGATAATTACAAGATTGGTTTCTATGCATCTGGTGTTATGGCTGTGCCCAAGAGCCGCTCTTGGGGGGCAACTCAGGACCTCGGTAGGGCATGAAGGACGAGCCGGTACTGTCCCCCTTCCATTAAGACTGCAAGTTGCCCCGTCACAGCTGGCTTATACCTGGCTTTCCTATAAGCTCTGAGGCGGCTGCCACTTTGCTGCCGGGGGTGGGGGGGCAGAGGGGGAAAGGGGAAAGGGATCAACATCCTTTCCCTCCCGGGGAGGCATGGTGCCATAGTTTAATGCATGGTCCATTCACTTTTCTGCTGCAAGCTGCCGGGCTCTGGATTAAGTCCTATTGCCTCTGGAGCCATGGCCGTGCTGGAGCACCACTCATGGGGGGCAACTCGTGACCTTGGGCGTGAAGGACGAGCCGGTACTACCCTCCTTCCCATGAGACTGCAGTTGCCCATCACCGCTGGCTCATAACTGGCTTTCCAATAAGCTCTGAGGCGGCAGCCAACTTGCTGCCACGGGTGGGGAGGGGGGAAGGGAAGAAGGGAGCAACACCCTTTCCCTCGTGGGGAGGCATGGCACCATAGTTTAACGCATGGTCCATTCACTTTTCTGCCGCAAGCTGCTGGGCTCTGGATTAAGTCCTTTTGCTCTGGAGCCATGGGCGTGTATGCTGTCCATGCATTTCTGCCAAAAGTCGCTAGGTTTCGACATTTGTTTCTGAGTCTCTGGGATCATGGCCATTAATCAGCTGGATCAGGAGCCAGAGAGGCTGTTTGTAGGCAGCGACTCGAGGTCTTGCTGGGATGGGGAGGAAAGGGCCAGTTCCACCCCCATCTGGTGAGGTCCCACGTGTCTCATTACTGCAGGCCCAAACCTGACTGTCCAGTGGTCTCTGGAGGATGATGATCACTGGGCCGCCAAAGGGATCAGGCCAAGGCACAAAACCTTTCCCACCTGGAGTGGGGCCAGCCCCAGTAACCTACTGCAGGTTATCACTTTATATATAGCAATCTTTGGTAAAAGAAGGGGGGAAAAGAACACCTTTTCTTGGTTACTAGCTCATGTTGGTTAATGGTAAAGCTGTTTTCTTTTGTAGGATGCTGTAATTCAGGGCCGGTTGTTTAGTTCCTCTCAAGCTTTTGCATTTAGTAGAATTTATAGTCAGCCCCCGCACCTCTTTTCAGCTGTTTTACTAGAAGACTGTTTTATTTTACTGTCAGTTGGTTGCTATTTTCACTTTTGAGTAAGCCTTGTGCATTGCCTGTTCTGACTTTCTAGACCACAGAAAAACTCTTGATATGTAGATACAGAATTCAGAAGGCCTCTGTGAGGTAGCGATTGCTGCCAATGAGGCACAGTGGAGCTAAGCTACTCTTCAGAGTCCTCTGTACTAGCACTTGCTCTTGATCTATCACTCTTACCTGTGTCATAATAAATAATACATTGAATTGATAATACTGTCACTGTCGTCCCATTGTTCATCAATTTGCTCGAGCAGGCCCAGTAACATTGTGAGACTTGTTACTGTGTTTGGCATATCGAATACATTATGGGTAGCTTGCCAGGCTTTGCCATGCAGGCGAGATACTTTTGGTAGCTTGCCGGACTCTATGAGAGGGGTGGAGGAATTGATCTCAGGTCAGCCTGGTCAGCCGTGTGCAAGGCAAATGCCCTGTCACTGTGCTATTGCTCCAGCCTAATTGATACATTTAGAGAACATTTGAGAAGTTTCTGTAAACTCCAAAGTACTATATAAGATAAAAGGTTTATTGAAATTGGTAGATCACATTTCCAGTGGGAAGAACCAAGGATTTATGATAACTCATTGTCTAGCTTCCTCTGGTATCAGAGAACTCTGCCATGAATTTGACTTTTTTCTTTTTTAATTGTTTCATTATATTCATTGTGAACTGTCACTGTCACTGTCCTCCCCATTGTTCATCGATTTGCTTGAGCGGGCCCAGTAATGTCTCCATTTTGAGACTTGTTACTGTGTTTGGCATATTGAATACATCAAGGGTAGCTTGCCACGCAGGATACTCTTGGTAGCTTGCCGGGAACAAGTAAAAATGCAGTTAAAATAAATTAATAGATACATATCCAAATAACTTGAAAGAAAAGTTTTAATCCTACCATGGAGTGACAACTACTAACATTTTCCTTTATAGAAGTTTTCTGTGGGACTGGACAGGTAGTAGCCAATCCTGGTTTAATATGTAGCTCTGTGAATAGTATGGCTAAAAACATCTTATGAGAGGCTAGAGCAATAGCACAGCAGGTAGGGCGTTTGCCTTGCACATGGCGACCTGGGTTTGATTCCCAGCATCCCATATGGTTCCCCAAGAACCACCAGGAATAATTCCTGAGTGCAGACCAGGAGTAACCCTGTGCATCATCGGGTGTGACCCCAAAATTAAAAAAAAATAAAAATAAAAACATCTTATGAAACATATTTTAAATATTCACTACATAAATGACATATATTCTATAATGTGATTTATAGATTAAGTAACTCTCAACTCTATATGTTAATGTACAATTTGAAATTCAAATTACTATTTTGGAAAAAAAATATTTATGACCATATATCACTTTGATGATTACAGTATATTGTAACATTTAAGAATTCAAAATCTGGAAATGGAGAGATTGTACAGGGTTTAGGGTGCTGCTTTCCATGTGTCCAACCCAGGTTGGATCCTTAGTACCAATGGCCTCCCAAGGATCATTAGTCATGGGTCTGGAGGCTACCCAAGGAGATTCAGGGTAAACTTGGTAGTCTCTGCTATTGCAGGTCCCCAGTAACACTTAATCTCTGACCCTAGCACTGAACCCCAGACTAATTAGTTAGATATTCCTGAGAACAGCAACCAGAGTCCCTCTTTGGAGGCCTCCCTATCAAAGAAAGAATATAAAGACTTACTGCTGCAACATTTAGTATTGAGTGTTGTAAAACTGGTGTTACCTCAATTTACAAAAAAATAGAACACAGATATTTCAGCCAAGTTCTTGAATTTAAATTCTTGTTTCAACTCTAAATAGTTGTATAAACTAAAGTAGTAACTTAGGGTCCCTGTGCTTCCATTTTCTTGATTATATAATGAAGATAATAATAGTTTCTATCTCATTGAACTGTTGTGAGGATTAATGAAATAATTATATGTTAAGCACTTAAAATAGTGTTGTACATATAGGGAATAGTCACTAAACATTAGATGTTATTAATTATTTCAGTAATATCATACATTTAGGAGTTTGTTAACTTCAGATGAATGTTAAATCTCTTTTGGCAAATGGAGTCAGAATCCTCTGTGTTGTCAATTTTCTAGTAGGAACTGAAGACCATAAGGTGTCACGGAACCTGAAAAAGTAGAACATGAGATATACATTTGAGAGAGATGGATGATTTGTGAAAACTCTCAGAACTATTTTTTAACATTTTGTCTTCCAAATTCCTGCTTAATTCATGCCTAGGGACAATATTATGAATTTTCTGAGTTCTGAGAGGTTTTCTTTCAGTCTTCAAGGAAACTCACAGAGCACAAAACTGAGACTGGTAAATGCCCAAATTTTAGAATTAAAGAAAGATGAAGACCCTGAACAGAAAGATAATTTAAGCCAAGTTGTTTTATATAATCTTAGCAGTTAGGTGAAGAGGTTATAATAAGGGAAATGAATAAATTCTAATGTTTTTTTTTAAATATCTCCTTTTCATCTACAAAATGTTTTTTATTTCTTTCCAAGTGAGAGATAATGACTGACAATTACTGACAAAATGGCAATTATACTAATTAGGCTTCACCATTTAAAACCATCTTCTCAAAGATGATTTACAAGAGTTTGCATAAAGAGATCTATATGTGATGAGAAACTTATTCGACCAAAATGTATTTTGCTTACAAGCTTAATCAGAATCTTATGATGAGAAGTTCTGATGAGTTTTTTGCATGCTTTCTTTGTATGTAAAAATTATCAAAATATTATCTGTGTATTTTTTTCTAGATAGTTGGGGAGAAGGCACTAAACTTATACATTTCACTAGACCTATACACAAAGCTTATACATTTCAGAATATACTTACAAAAAGTTAAGAACCAAACAACAGTTCCCAATATATGAGTGCTAGCTCAGCTACAGGTTTTTTCTCTCTGATGTTTTCATATACTGTTGAAATGACTTACTCTTGAAGTGAAATTCTAACTCTGCCACATAATCAGTGTATGCTGTTAAATAAGTAATGTTCCTTTTCCAGACTCAGTTTCCTGATGTGCCAAATGAGAATTGCCATCTGAGGAAAAATAAAATTAATATCTACTCTGTCTGGCACGTACATAAAGAAAACATCCAACAAATACACTTTCTTACCTGTTGTGTCTTAGAACTTTAAGTCCTACTTAAAGTAATTAAAATAAATGACGATTTGAGTAAGACTATCTTCTTAAGTAAGCCAAGAAAATCCCCTTGAAATCTTTAGGACCAACCTCTGGAAGCATAGATCTAAAGGCTATTGGCAGAAACATCTCTCAGGTAAAACTTTGAGATCATTGACAGAGACAGAGACTTGAAGACTTGTTTTGTTTTTATAATGCTAGAAGGCAAATTCATAGGAAAAAATTGTATAAATAATAATTTCTTTACATTAGGTTGGACTTAATTTGTGAAAAAAGTTGAAACAGACTATGAATTCAGTTCTAGTTATTTTAAAATTCTACAAGCAACCCATTTAAGATCTTAAAAAATTATTATTTTGTAATTCATTGGTTGGGCTAGAGCGACAGCACAGAGGGTAGGGCATTTGCCTTGCACGCAGCCAACATAGCCGACCCAAATTTGATTCTTCTGCCCCTCTCAGAGAGCCCAGCAAGCTACCGAGAGTATCTCGCCCACACAGCAAAGCCTGGCAAACTACCCATGACGCATTCGATATGCCAAACACAGTAACAAGTCTCACAATGTTACTTGACCCACTCGAGCAAATTGATGAACAGGAGGACAGTGACAGTGACAATTCATTGGTTGGGCATTCCATGGATATATGGCTAAAGTTAAAATACACACCTGCCAAATCCCCTATCATTTTTCAAGCTTAGCTCTCAGATTGCTCTTACAGCACCACTACAGGACTGACATTTACTTTCACAGATACATTTATTCTATAAATAAAATTATAAAGTACATCAATTCTATGGGGATATAGGGCATGCTTTTCAGAAGAACCCCTGACTTTAGAAAAATAAAGGAAATGCGGTTGATGTTTATTCCCATTTTCAGCTTCCTTGTAAAAAACTTTTAAATTTTTGCTATTTTGTGGTATGAGATCCTTTTGAACAAATCCTTTCAGGTCTGTGGCAAATGGAAAAGATAGATAATGTGCATTTTTTTCATGACCACTCTTGCTCTGTAGTGACAGCGCCATATGCCCAATCCTGACTTAAAGATGGAAAGGCTGCAGGCTCAGTTTACATTTACAAACCATGTATCCTGTCACAATTCAGATACAGAAAATGAGATAAAAGCACCAGCCACAGTGGGCTGCAGGATGGGGCAAAGTTACGGGTTCTGAAAATGGGCAGACTATGAGAATATGAGTCAAGATGTGTTTGAGCCAGCCTTTGCATTTATTCAAGTATGTATGGTTCTATTTTTACATCTGTTCCTATGGTTTATTCAATTTGTAGACTAACTTTTGGGGAGTTCATACTCTGATAGAATTGGCCGGAAGCAAAAATAATACTCTAGAAAATTATAACAATGTTTATAATTTTTCAACAAATTTATGTACTCATTGGTTAGTAACCGTTTTTATTTTATTGTTCTGGAGATGCTACTATGTACTAAATAGACACTTTGATTTCAGTTAACAACAATCCCATGAAGAGAATATTTTCTTTCTATTATCTATAATGAAATTGAGGCCTCTGGTCAAGAAAGCTACTTTTTACATGTTATACTATATCACATTCAGTGAAGTGCGGTAAAATGAGAAGCAAAGAAATGTCTCAGTATATTCTACAGAAATTGAAAAAAGACTTATAATGTGTAAAGACTTATAAAGGATTTCATTTCTCCCTTTCCTTAAACATTATATAGAAGTGTCCCTACTATGGATTTATAGTTATAATTAAACATAGAATTTCTTGCTGAATTGGAATTTGTTATATGTTGCCTAATTTCTTGAACAAAACTGTGAGAAAAGGTAAACTTCAGAAGGAGGTGGAAGGTAAAATTCCAAACTGGGAGAGAGAGAGAATAGGATTAACGTCCTTGGCCTGCTTATGGTTGACCCCTGTTCAATTCCTGGCATTACATAAAACCCTCTGTATAGTCCCAAGAGTAACCCCTGTGTACAGAAACAGGAGTAGCCTCTCAGCTCTACTGGGTGTGTTCCCAAAACAAACAAATAAACAAAAAAAAAACAAAAAAAAAAGTGGATGAAACTTTGATTTGGAATTTCAACTAAAGACCAGTTTTTTTAAAATCCCATTGTTCTATGACTTCCTGTTAAAGAATTTCTGTCTACAAAACAAGGGAGAAAATGACCCAAGGATTTGATTTTTTCATCAGCTATACTTTGTCCTTTTGGCAGTGACTTGATCTGTTTGTTTCAACAGTGAGGGATGCATGATGTGTTTTCTTCCATTTTAAGGGTTTATGAGGTAGTATTTAGTTGCCCATGTCATCAATCTTTCATTCCTTATGAGAGCTAGCTACATTTTTTAAGGATTCAGAAGTTAATAACATAATTACTATCTCAGAGACACAGCAATCATTTTATTTATTTATTATTTTTTAATTTTTATTAGTGAAACACCATGAGGTAGAGTTGTAAACTTACAAATTTTTGTCCTTGGGTTTCAGTTATACAATGATCAAACACCCATCCCTCCACCAGTGCCCATTCTCCACCACCACTGATCCCAGTATCCCTCCCACCACCCCATGACCCCATCCCACCCTGCCTCCGTGGCAGGGAATTCCCCTTACGGCAATCATTTTAATACCTTTATTTATAAAGTGTTCTCACCTCTTAATTCTTCAATATAATCAACTTTGGAGACAACAGGAGATCATGGAAGGACACTGAATATAATGCCTGTAGGAGGGGTTGTGTAGGTTCTTAAAAAAATTATTTTGACTTATTCAATTCTGGAATCAGGTTATTATCAGATCTGCACAGCAATATTTTCTCTAAAGCAAAATATATATTTGTATTTATTTTATACATTGAAAGTTATTATTTTTTGGATTTAAAATTTTGAGTTATTTTACTTTACTTTAGGTCTCATTAAAATTACAGAAATAGAGTCATTATTCAAATTCGAGACTTGGCTTGTTCTGCATATGCGCCCCAGGCGTCCTCTAGGACCCTGAGACGCTCACCATCACTGAACCTCTTCCTGTTCATCCCCAACGCTGTGCCCGGTCTTCTTCCTCCCTCAGTTCAGTCATTATTTCAACCCAGGACTTGGCTTTCCCTGCATACATGCCCCAGGCATCCTCTAGGACCCAGGGATGCTCACCATCACTGAGCCTCTTCCATTCATCCCCAACACTGTGCCTGATCTTCTTCCTCCCCCAGGTTGTATCCCTCATAGACACCAGGTACCCGTAGGGGGCGTTGCCTCTGCAGAAGTGGGCATGGCCTAATTCTGGGCCTGCAGACGCTCATACAGTCACAGGTAGTTTACCTATACCCAGCAATCTCGTGTAACATCTCAGTCTCCATACCTCCACACCAACATGAAGAAACAACACAAATCCCCACCACGAGGGGAAGACGATGAAAAGAGTTCACAAGTCAGCAGGTGCTACTCACCTAAGGGAACTCTCTGACAAAGAATTCAGATATAAAGTCATGAAGACATTCAAAAACTCAACAAAACAGTGAGACAGATATCCAGTAAATTAAAAGACGGCATGAGAGAAACAATCGAGAAAATACAGGGGAAAATGAGAGCAGAAATTGGAAAGTTACATAGAGAAATGTCTTGAATAAAAGATTTTGTAGATGAAATAAAAAACTCAATCTTTTCCCTCAATAGTAGAATGGCCACAGCTGAAGACAGAATCAGTGAGCTGGAAGATCAGCTGCACCAAGCCTATAGGCAACAACAAATAATGTCAAGAGACCTCAAAATAGTTCTAGAGTGAATCAGAGTCCTAGGAGATGATTCCAAGAGGAACAATATTAGAATCATTGGAGTACTAGAAGGTCAGAGAAACAATCCCAATGAAAAAGCCACGGTTAAACAAATCATTGCTGGAAAGTTTCCAGTGCTGGACAATGCAGCTATTCAGATTCAAGGATCCTGAAGGGTGCCAGCTAAAAGAGACCCTAACAAAAACTCTTCAAGACATATCATAGTTAGAATGATGGATGTCATTGATAGAGACACAAGACTGCAAACAGCAAGGTCAAACAAGGAAATCGGATACAAAGGAGCACCCTTTAGATTTACAGAGACCTTTCAGAGGAAACCCTCCAAGCCCGAAGACAATGGTGGGATATAGTGAAAAAACTCACTAAAATGAATGCTTCACAAAGAATACTCTATCCGGCTAAACTCTCACTCAAATTCGAAGGAATGTTACACTATTTTCTGGATTCAACAACAGCTCAGGAACTTCAAAGACTCAAAACCAAAACTAAAAGATATGCTAAAGGGGCTACTATAAGACAAGACAAACCCTACAAGCACAACAGACCCCCTACAGGAAGATGACACAAAAACCCATAACAATAATCTCTCTCAACACAGAGTAGCAAAATGTATTCAGAGACAGAACCCACCATTCTTCTGCCTACAAGAAACTCATGTGAACAGTCAGAGCAAACACAGACTCAAAGATAAAGATTGGAAAACAATCCTGCAAACTAAATATTTAAAACAACTGCTAACAGATTTTAAGGAGGACATTGCTAGCCACACAATAGTAGCTGGAGACTTCAACATCTGGATAGATCAACCTCTGTATATCACCTCTGGATAGATCAACAAGAACAAAACTCAGCAAGGAAATATTGGCTTTGACAGAAGAAATAGAAGAGAGAGGACTTATAGACCTATACAGGCCTTTACACACCCCCCAAAAAGAATTCACATTCTTCTCCAGTGAACACAAAACATTTTCCAAAACAGACCATGTGCAGGCCACAAAACATATCTCAATAGAATCAGGAAGTTAGAAATAGTATCAACATTTTTTTCAGACCATGAAGCACTGAAGATAGACGCGAATTACACACAGACACAAAGAACCAAATCAACACCTGGAAATTAAACAACTCAATGTTGAAAACAAGTGGGTCAGGAAGGAAGTCAAGGACGAAATTAAAAGATACCTGGAGCGTTAGCACAGTGGTAGGGCGTTTGCCTTGCACGCAGCCAACATGGCCGACCCGAGTTTGATTCCTCCACCCCTCTCGGAGAGCCCAACAAGCTACCGAGAGTATCTCGTCCACACGCCAGGGTCTGGCAAGCTCCCCGTGACGTATTCGAAATGCTAAACACAGTAACAACAAAGTTTCCAATGGAGATGTTACTGGGCCCGCTCAAGCAAATCTATGATCAACGGGAGGGCCTTTACTTTACTTTACCTTTTTACCTGGAAATGAATGAGAATGAAGACAGGAGCTACCAGCCTATGGGAAGCAGCTAAAGTCGTGTTAAGGGAAAAATTTATAGCTCTGCAAGCATTTCTCAAGAAGGAAGAAAGGGCCCATATAAACAACTTGACTTCACAGCTCAAGATCTTAGAAAAAGACCAACAGAAGGAACCCAAACCAGGCAGAAAGAGGTCATGAAACTTAGAGCAGAAATCAATGACACGAAGCCCCCCCCCCAAAAAAAAAATATCCGTAAGATCAATAAAACCAAGAGCTGGTTCTTTGAGAAAATAAACAAGATAGATAAACCACTAGAAAGACTCACAAAGACAGAGAGAGAGAGAGAGAGAGAGAGAGAGAGAGAGAGAGAGAGAATCCAAATCAGAAATGAGAAGGGGGATATCACAACAGAAACCACAGAAATTCAAAGGTCATCAGACTTTGAAAGTCTGTATGCCGTGAAACAAGAGAATCTAGAAGAAATGGATAAATTCCTAGATTTTTATAATCTCCCAAGGCTGGATCAAGAAGATCTAGAATACCTAAACAGTCCTATAAACATCAGGGAAATTTAAACTGTAATCAAATATCTTCCCCAAAACAAATTCCCAGGTCTAGATGGATTCACTAGCAAATTTTTCCAAAGAGGACCTATTGCTAGATATCTCAAGATTTTCCAGGAAATTGAATAAACAGAAAATCTCCCAAAAAGTTTCTATGAAACATATATCTCTCTAATACCAAAGGGAAAAAAAGATACCACAAGAAAAGAAAACAACAGTCCGATATTCCTGATGAACATGCATGTGAAGATTCTCAAAAAAAATACTAGCAAATAGCATTCAACAACTCATCAAAAAGATCATACACCATGATGTTGGATTAAAGACCTCAACATCAGATTGGAATCTATAAAGTATATTGAAGATAAGGTTGGCAAAACCCTCCACGGTATTGAAACAAATGGTATCTTCAAAGATGACACACCACTGGCCAAGCAAGTGAAAACAGAGATAGACAAATGGAACAATCTGAAACTAAGAAGCTTCTGCACCTCAAAAGAAATGGTGACAAAAATACAAAGACAGTCTACAGAATGGGAAAGGATATTCACCCAACACGCATCTGACAAGAGGTTGATATCAAGGATATACAAATTACTGGTTGAACTCCAAAAGAAGAAAACATCCAACCCCATCAAAAAATGGGGTGATGAAATGAACAGAAACTTTCTCAAGAAGAAATCTGAATGGCTAAAAGGCACATGAAAAAATGCTCTACATCATTAATCATCAGGGAAATACAGATCAAAGCAACAATGTGATATCATCTCACACCAAAGAGACTGGTCCACATCCAAAAGAACAAAAGTAACCTGTGTTGGCGCAAATGTGGCGAGAAAGGGACCCTCCTTCACTGCTGGTGGGAATGCCTGCCGACTGTTTCAGCCCTTTTGGAAAACAATCTGAATGGTTCTCAAAAAATTAGAAATTTAAATCCCATTTGATACAGCAATACCACTTCAGGGAATACATCCCAGAGAGGAAAATTTATAGCTTTGCAAGCATTCCTAAGGAAGAAGAAAGGGCCTCCATAGATAACCTGACCTCACAGCTCAAGATCTTAGAAAAAGACCAACAAAAGGAACTGAAACTTGGCCGATGGAAAGAAATAATAAAACTTAGAGCAGAAATTAATAACATGGAAACCTAAAAAAACAATCCAAAAGGTCAATGATACCAAGATCTGGTTCTTTAAGAAAATAAACAAGATTGATATAACACTGGCAAGACTCACAAACAGAGAGAGAGAGAGAGAGAGAGAGAGAGAGTGAGAGAGAGAGAGTGTGTGAGAGAGAGAGAGAGAACCTAAAATATAAAAAATCGCTGTTAGTAGAACTCATAATACATCCAAAAGAACAAAAGCAACTGCTGGTGGGAATGCTGACTGGTTCAGCCCTTTTGGAAAACAGTGTGGATGTTTCTCAAAAAATTAGAAATTAAGCTCCTATTTGACCCAGCAGTACTACTCCTGGGAATATATTCCGGAGAGGCAAAAAAGTACAGTTGAAGTGACACCTGCACTTTTATGTTTTTTGCTGCACTGTTCACAATAGCTGAAAACTGGAAAAAACCCGAGTGCCTGAGAACAAATGACTGGTTAAAGAAATTTTGGTACATCTGAAGTACACAATGGAGTACTATGCAGCTAAAGATGAAGTTATGATATTTACATACAAGTGGTACTATAATGGAAAGTATCATGCTAAGTGAAATGGGTCAGAAAGAGAGGGACAGACATAGAAAGATTGCATTCATCTGTGGAATATAAAGTAACAAAATAGGAGACTAACACCAAGGGGTAACCAAGATAAGTACCAGGAGTTTCACTCCATGGCTTGGAGGTCAGCCAGAAAGGCTAGGGGAAAAAGGCAGCTCAGATAGAGAAGGGAGTACCAAGTAAAGGGTGTTGGGAGGATCTTCCTAGGATGGGAGATGCATACTGAAAGTAGACTATAGACTGAACAGGATTGCCACTCAATGCCTCTTTTGCAAACCACAGCACCCAAAAGGAGAGAGAAAACAAAAGGGAATGCCCTGCCACAGAGGCGGGGTGGGATGGGGGTGATGGGGGGTGGGTGGGAGGGATACGGGAATTATTGGTGGTGGAGAATGGGCACTGGTGGAGAGATGGATACTCGATCATTGTATAACTGAAACCAAAGCACAAAAATTTGTAAGTCTACAACTGTACCTCATGGTGTTTCACTAATAAAAATTTTTAAAAAAATTACTGAAATAAGAATGAAAAAATCTATTCATAGCTTTTTCTTTCACATAGCAGTTAGCAATAAAAGTCAAGAAATACCTTGAGCTGTTCACATTTCTTTCTTGACTATAGGGAATCTGTCTTAGTGTGGTTTGCCCAGTCTATGTATGGCAAATCATGTGTCTGCAACAGCTAAAATTTAGTTTCTGTGACTGGGACTTAATTAGAGTGTGTTTATCACTGACCTTCCCATTTCCTGAAGCTCTCATGAGTAAACATTTCAGTTTGTCAATTTGGGTCTAATAAAGCACCTTTGAGATGTTTACTAAGGCATGAGATGTGGTGTGTTCCTAGCCTCCTATGTCTTTCCTCTGATTGTGATGTTTTTCTCAGGTTGAAAAGGAGATCGCAAAATGCTTAGACATCGTTCTTCTGTTTTCTATTCCTCTCCTCATACTTTTGCACTCATCTAATTAGCCATCTCTTCATTACTAGACCACAACCATAGCAGACTTTACTTTGTCTTCTGTCTCTCGTTGTCTCTTCCTTCATGGTGTGTACCAGTGGCATATCATTCCTCTGAAACAGTGATCACATCTTAATTCCACCTTTCCAGTTGGATTGCATAGTACTTGTTCGGTCATATCCATTCATTATTCTTCATCATCAAATTCCTGTCTTGTTCCATGTTTACCATTTTTGCACAGCTGCTCCATGCAGGCTGTTTTCCTCACCATGACCTGTCAATATAATGACTGATTGTGTAATTAGCTCCTGTTATTTGTTTTCTCTGTTTCCTCTCTCTATTTCTGACAGCTTCTATCATCAAACATGTGCCCATACTATCCTTACAGTTTGAATTGTTTTCTTTCATACTAGCCACGTCTCAAGGGCTCAATTGACATATTATCATCTGTACTGGAAAGTAAAGCTTCAGAGCATTTTCATCCATAATTTGTTTTTCCTCTGCCTTTCTGCCAGCCCCATTTTTGACTGTACTCTGAATGTGCCTACAGGGTGAGTTCTAAAGCCTCTCCTGCTTCTCATTCCCAGAAAGCTTTCATGAACTTCACTGTGCCTTCATTATAGCACCTTCTACTCAGTAGCACCAGCCACAGTTTCACAAAAATCCTTTCCTTGAAAAGGGCTGCTCTTCTCAGATAGAGAAGGAACCACCAAGTAAAGGGTGCTTGGAGGGCCTGTTTGGGATGGGAGATTCAAGATGAAAGTAGACTATAGATCGAATATGATGGCCACTCAATACCTATAATTGCAAACAACAATACCCAAAAGAAGAGAGAGAGAGAGAGAGAGAGAGAGAGAGAGGGAGAGAGAGAGAGAGCAGAAGGCACAGAGAAAGAGAGAGAGCAAAACGCACAGAAGTGGGGTGGGGTGGGCGGGATGAGGTGGGGGTGGTGGGAGGGGTACTGGTATCATTGGTGGTAGAAAATGGGCACTGGTGAATGGATGAGTACTCACTCATTGTATGACTGAAATGTAAGCATGAAGGTCTGTATGTCTGTAACTGTACCTCATGGTGATTCATTTAAAAATAAAAATGATTTTAAAAAAAGAAAGAAAAGGGCTGCTCTTACAAATACGTAATGATATACTGATTTATTTTCCATATACATTCTTTTGCTTGTTTGCTTTTTTTTCATGGGGGGTGGGACTTTGAACCATTTTGGACAGTGCTCAGGGCATACCTTGTGTCTGTACTCAGGACTTATTCCTGGCTCCGCACACAGGGATCATCCTGGTGGTGCTCCAGGAGCCATATATGTTTAAGGATCAACCCTGACCCAACAGGTACAAAGCAAGCATCTTACCCACTATCTCTTGAGTTATACTTTTGCCCCTGTTACAGATCGTATTTTCTAGCAACTGTAATGATATCACTCAGCTTCTCTTCCTATGAGGTGCTTTTTCATTTTCTATTTTATCAGGGCTGTGTTCCCCAGGGTCTCATCAAGGGTCTTCCTATTCTCTTCATATAATGCCTTTCCAACTGTAACTTCTACCTCTTTTCTTTCTTTTCCATATGCTCTAGATATACAGTCATCTCATAAATCTTCATTCTTCATCTCTTTTCATATCTGCCTGGCTTACTAGTAAGTTTTCTTTATGCTTTCTTCCATCCTATACTCTTTGTTAAAAAAATCAAAACCAAACCCTACTTAATCATAATGTCTCAGCTCAAACAGCACCAAGAGTAGAGTCTTCCTTCTAGTCAGAAAACATTAAAATACCTCTTTTTATGTCTTACCATTTCACCACCTATATTTATTTAAAATAATCATATCTTCTTCCTTAAGCTTTTGAATTTCTTGTGAGTAGAGAAAATGTGTATTTATTTCTATATCCCTAAAACCAGGGTGTCATAATGATAACACACATACATACCAGCAGTTACATAGATTGGAATTATTCAATATGTTGATGTTTGCTAAGTTTCTCAGTCTCATAGTGGTCTTACACATGTCCTGATTCTTGTGTACTCTGTGATTACTTTAAAGCTCTTTGGGGGAAGGGGATTTTTTGAGATGCACTTTTTTCTCAGGAACTATTCTTGGCTCTGTGCTAAGGATTGACTCCCTGAAGTGCTTGGAGGACTATATGTGGTGCTGGGATTCAAACCCCTGTTCACTGCATACCAGGCAAGTGTCCTAATCCCTATATTCTCTCTCTCTCTCTCTCTCTCTCTCTCTCTCTCTCTCTCTCTCTCTCTCTCTCTCTCTCCTAAAAATATTTTTGTGCTTCAAGGTGAGTTGTAAGTTACTTGATAATAAGGTTCTCTCTCTTATCATTTGTATATCTCGCGCCTCTCTTTATCCCCCTCTCTCTTGCTCTCTCTTTCTCTCTCACTCTCCCTCTCTCTCTCTCTCTCTCTCTCTCTCTCACACACACACACACACACACACACACAATCTCCCAGACTCACAAGCTCATTTACTTATTTCAATAAAGAAAAGTTCTTATTTCTAGGAAGGAGTATCTGAGTTTCACTCCCATCTTATGGGATTTCTCTCTCATTATGTTAAATAAAACAAAACTAAATATAATTCAAATTGCAGATTTTTCAGATTTTGTCTTAGAAATGAATGCTGAGATTATAGCCAGGGATTCTGCCTAGACCATTAAGAACAGCTAAAGCCATTGTTATTTCATTAAATTCATTTAAAATATTTGTTAAGTTAAAAAATGTGGCTATAAATCAGAATTTCAGAGCCAAAAATAAGAGGTTTATATGTGTTTCATATGTACACCTACATTTGTACACCTATTATATATTCCTTGTGTTACTATCATCCTTATTAGAAGAAAGTATATGATCCTTAGAGAAAATTATCTCATAATCTAATAAACATATATTTGAAGTATTGATTCTTTATAAGAAAGATTGATCCTACCTTTTTAATGTAAGGGGAGAGAAGCCCAAAGAACAAATTTAGTGTTTCAACATGTTTAGTGTTTCTTAGATACTATTTATATCATGACAGATAGTTACAGAAGCGATGCCCTTTCAATTTATCTTTTTTAATGCTTAATAAACAGTCTCCCTCTCTCTTTGTCGAGACCAGTAAAACTTGCTGATTTCAGGACACTATTAAAACAGTAAGAGACACTATCAACAGTGCTATGAATTGTGATAAGTCTTCTTTAGCTGCGTTATTGGCTCAGAGTAAATCTGTGCTTATGTTCACGGTCACGGTCCTCCTATTGTTCATCAATTTGCTCGAGCGGGCCCAGTAATGTCTCCATTGTGAGACTTGTTGTTACTGTGTTTGGCATATCAAATACATCACAGGTAGCTTGCCAGGCTTTGCCATGCGGGCGAGATACTCTTGGTAGCTTGTCGGGCTCTCCAAGAGGGGCAGAGGAATTGAACCCAGCTCGGCCAGGCCGGCTGCACGCCAGGCAAATGCCCTACAGCTGTGCTATAGCTCCAGCCTAAATCTGTGCTTATATAAAATAGAAAACTATATATGAAGTTTTTTTAACATCTGTGAAACAGAAATTAAATCCAGAAGGAAGTTGTGGCAATTTTTCTTCTTTAAAAAGATTATGTTTAAATAATTTAGAATTTATTTAAGTGTTGCAAACATAGTTAAGAGTGTTTTCTAATTATGTTTCTAACCAGATTCCCCTAAAACCAGAACATTAACAATAGTAAATACTATTGACTGAACTTCAGGGTTTATTGTTGTCTGTTTTCCTTTCTCCTAATGTTATCTCCTGTTGTAGGAACCAATTCAGGATTGCACAGTTCATTTAGTTGCTGTGTCTCCTTAATCTCCTTAATCTGTTCCAATTAGTGACAGTTCTCATTCTTCCCTTTTCTTTTATGGCCTTGAGATCTGGACAGTTGTTCTTTATGGAGTATCTCAACTTAGGTTTTTCAGATGTTTCACTATGATCTATCTGGATGAGATTATATCCTTTGGGAAAGACATCAGAGACATCAGAGGCAATGGTGCACCATTCTCAGAAAAGCCATTATGGGTCATTACTGGTCACTTTAACCTTGGTCTCTCAAAAGATAATATCTGCAGGACTCCTGCATTATCGATTTACCAGAAGTATCTTTCTAATATGTATATATTTATATATTATCAATTATAAGAGATATTATGAATTAATGTTAATATGTTCTTTCTCCTCAACCATTTGTGCATTGTTTTAGCATCTTTTGGAAGATGTTGCCTGCAACTACAATGTTTTTTTAGTGTTGATTTGGGTTTTCTTCTTTTTCTTTGCACTTCTTGCAAAGTCCTGGGGTTGTATACTTAGTTGTGTGCCCTTAATCACTTGATTGTGGAGTTAGCAGATATTGCTCTTGTGATGGTGTCAGGGATCATACTCTCTATTGTGGGTGCTGGGATTACACTTGCAACCTCCCACATGCAAGTAGGTGGTATATCACTGCGTCACATGCTTGGGTCTCTGAAGTAGTTGTTACTGACCATCATTTTTCTCTTTCTTACCTAAGAGAAAATTTAATTTGGGGCTGGAGCGATAGCACAGCAGGTAGGGCATTTGCCTTGCACAACATTTGCCTTGTAGCCAACATGGCCTACCCGAGTTTGATTCCTTCGCCCCTCTAGGAGAGTCCAGCAAGCTACTGAGAGTATCTCGCCCCCACAGCAAAGCCTGGCAAGTTCCCCGTGACCATATTCAATATGCCAAACACAGTAACAACAAGTCTCACAATGTAGATGTTACTGGGCCTGCTCGAGCAAATCGATGAACAACGGGAGGACCGTGACTGTGTTACCTAAGAGAAGGGTTGCTACATCTGCATAACTCCAAGAGAAAATTCTAATTTAACATTTAATAAATTGGGGCCAGAACAATAATATAGTAAGTAGGGCATTTGCCTTGCACATGGCCAACCTGGGTTCACTCTCTGGCACCCGACATGGTATCTCAAGCCCATCAGCACAAAGCCAAGAGTAAGCCCTGCACAATGCTGTGTGGCCCCAAACAGAAAAAAATGATGTATTTTCATCATTGGCTAGTGCTAATATTTAGACTTTTCCATATTGGTCTTAATATTTGTGCATATTAGACATTTTAATCTTTAGCTGAATAACAAAGGCTATCATTTATGTGTCCATCTATCATCCATTTCTCTGTACATGTATCTATTTATATATCCATATCAATAAAGTCAGGATAAAAGAAGGACAATATGTATTATTCAAAGTGTATCTCATTTACTTAGCCAAGTATTGTAGACAGTAAATGTATATATCTCATCTTTCAATGATGTCTGGATAAGGTAAGTCATTTAAGTCATTTATTTATACTTTAAAGGCAGGTGGAGTCAAGGAAGTCAATATGAAAATAAGAGATAAACAAAGGAAAGGAATGTACATCTTCCCTTTCTTTGTTTCCTAAAATCATCACTTGTAATTTTTTTAGCTAAAGAGTCAAAGTTTTTTCTAAGTTAGCAAATAGCATTAATGAAAGGAACAGATGTGAGGGAAGAAAAGGAAAAGTAACAAGCTTGATTGGGGGCAAAAAGAACATCCTTGGTGGCAAAAATAGAAGGATGAGATTGCAGTGAAAGAACAAGTGTCCTCCAGTTGGATTCTGTCCTGAGGCAGCTGAGAGGAAAGCACATTGAACAACACAGATCTTTTGGTTGGGTTCTCCTAGTTTTCTTTTTTTTTTTTTTTTGCTAGAGTACATGGACCAGAAGACGAAAAGAAAAAACCTTAGGCAAGTAAATGACAAGCAGTCTTGTACAGATACATTATTTGACTCCATATGGATTATCAAAATTCAGAGGTAACCATAATGCATGTTTTATTGTGTCAAGACTTTTTCATAAATCCACATATGAGTTATAGATCTGTAAAAATAAAATTTAATTTGGGGCTATCTTTGAGGCATCACCCCCAAAATGATAAACTTTGTTTACTTAAAAATTTGTATTATTAAGGAGCCATGGTGGAAAAGCACAGTTGTTTCCAATGAAACATAAATATAAAAAGACTTTAAGACAATAATTTCAAAACTTCTTCCACATTTCAAAACCTCATAATTAACTGCAGTGGAAAATATTACTGCAAGTTCTAAGAAAAGTAGCATCAGAAATGTATTTATTTGGGGTGGAGGGATGGGGTGTGGGGGTAGGAGGGCTACTAGGATCATTGGTGGTGGAGAATGGGCACTGGTGGAGCAATGGGTACTCAATCATTGTATAACTGAAACCCAAGCATGAAAGTTTGTAAGTCTACAACTGTACCTCATGGTGTTTTGCTAATAAAAAAAGAAACGTATTTGTTAATTATTCTCTTATTCTCTTAAGCAAACATAGGGAAGACAACTAATATATATATGCATATAATATATATATATACAAAGGATCATATACAAATGAAGGTATATACAACTGTGCATATAAACTATATCATGTATAAATAGATACCATTTAAATTACAATCTTCATATAATATGCGTACAATAATGCAAAGGCATATTTATACAAACATAATAAGTATAGGGTTGTATGAGTATATGAACTCGATACAGTGAGTATAGGATCTATTGACTTATCATCTTCCCTTTTAACTTACATACACACTGTGAGGATCCTCCCATGCCAGTACAATATTATCTTAAAGGCTGTTATTATTCCATTCCAATGAGGTTAATTATTTAAAATTCTATTGATTGTCTTTTGATATTTTTTACTCTAGTTTTGCTATTAACATCTTTAAATAAACCGATCTTTGTGGTTTAAGTGTGGAGTCAAAAAAGACATACTCATTTTTTATACACACATTTCTAAACGTCAAGGAAGGTAGTTCCAATTTCTTCTCCTAGCAGACCTCCCAAGTATCACACTTTCTGCAAATACTGACTTTATCACTCTATTTAATCATTTTTCAAGAAGAAAAAATAGCACCTAGTTCTTTTGTTTTTCTGTTTCTTAATGAGAATGAATATTATTCTGTGTTTATTGGCTGTTTTAAATATATATCTGTAAATTACTTTGAATGAATACAATTTGGCGGAAAAAAGTATTCTTCAAATTTGTTTCTGTCAAAATCCTCCCTCATTTGCACCAGAAGCTTAAATCTCAACCTTGTAGTAGTTCTCCAATTTATTCAATTTATTGTTGTTTTTATCTAGATTAGGCAGTACTCAATTATCTGTTATCCTTAACTACCACATTCTCTTTTGAAATAAGAGCACATGAAGAGATTTTCAGATCCAAGAACTGTCCTTGTTGTTTCCTATTACATATTCTTATGAACTGTGACAGAACACTGAGTCTTTCAAACGCATTTCCTACTAAAGTGTCTTCTATAAATGTGAAAACAACCTGAAATCTTCTTTCCCATTTAAATAATCTTTACTCTTCCCCACTGACCTTCAGTGCATTTCATTGTCCTCATTCCATTCCATGGTGTTTGTGTCAAAATGTTCAGTGTCTTTATTCACTATGCTGTTTTCTTCCTTATACCTTTTCTGAGCCTGAAGTTGCCAAGATATTAATGAAAAGACTGATTTACACCTTGATATTTCATTTCCCATTGCTATTTTATCTTTCGGATTTTTATATTGTCAAAAAAATAAAGTAGAAAAATTTCTTATAAGAGACAAATTTGCTCCTTCAAGTAGTTACCCAGGTACCTGGGAGAAGAGAGAAAGAAAGAGAGAAAGAGAAAGAGATGAAGGAAGGAAGGAAGGAAGGAAGGAAGGAAGGAAGGAAGGAAGGAAGGAAGGAAGGAAGGGAGGGAGGGAGGGAGGGAGGGAGGGAGGGAGGGAAGGAGGGAGAAAAAGAGAGAAAAAACAAAATCCATTTCACCAAAATAAAACAAAAAAGCTCATGTGACTAGTTATTAGTGCCTGGACAGGTAATTGGATTGGGGTTATAATAAATTTAGAATGCTTTCTAGAAAAGTGCGTTGCTATTAAATTACTGTCACACCAGGGGTCCAAACAAAAGCTGATGTCCATTCTTCCTCATGCAAACCTCCCTTCCTTGTGCTACATGAGAAAGTGTACCCACAGGAGAGGCCATTATGAAGAGGACCCGCTAATGCTATTTTATTTATTTCTCTACTACTGGGCATGAAAACAAAGAGCTAAATTCTCTCACAATCATGCTTAAAATCTCAAATCAGAGCACTTGTAGTGTAGTTACAGAAATGTTATAATAAATGTTTTATTTTACTTTTAACATTAATGGCTCTGCTATTATCCAGTGTAACAATAATACTATACTCAATCAAACAGAAAAAAAGAGATAATCTGAATCCCTCTTTCCTGTCCTCTTAAAAGCATGTATATTCTTGTTCAAAAGGTGTTGCTTGTTGAAGGCACTCACTGGTGTGTGAAGACCAGAATTTTCAAGCAGGCTAAGTGGGAAGTATATTTCTCTCTTTCTGTTCTCAGAATGTGCTCACCATATTTTCCATTAAGTTGCAGCCAGGTTTATATTTACATTTTTTTTGTTGTTTTGTTAGCAAGGATTGACTTGTTTACAAGCAGTTGTTGCCATGAAAACTTTGAAAATAGATCTGACAGAGAATTTTTAAAGTGCCAAGCTGAGGCTAAAAATGTGGGTATCAGGTTTGTAATATGTTGGTTGTTGAGCACTAATTGCTGAAGGAAAATCAGTAACTTAGCAGTGTGTGTGTGTGTGTGTGTGTGTGTTAGTAATTAAGGTATTTCAGTGGTTAGGGGAGAAAGATATTTTCTCATGGTAGCTACATTCTCTTTGTCCTTCTTCATTGCCCCTCCCAAAGATACACAAGGTTGGTTTATTCATGGGATTATACTGCATCAGGCTACCAAGACCTCTCTGTAAAATTCTACACACAATTCTCATTCATTCCTGACCTATGCGCTACACATCTAGATATTCCATTTCTGAGAGGGTCTAAGAGTCAGTTCAATACCAATTTGTTTCCTGGAGGTAAGAGTAAGTCCACAGTAAGGGTTGCTTTGTGCTAATGTGAGAACATGTCGCTGGGTGATCAGGTGCTGGACATAACTGTGATGTCTAACCCTGTGCGATGGCAGATACTGCACAGAAACTGTATATGTGGGTTTTTTTTTTGGGGGGGGCTACAAAAATATATTTATTTATTTATGTTTTATTAGTTAATCACCATGAGGTACAGTTGCAGACTTACAAACTTTCATGTTCGTGTTTCAGTCATAAAATGATTGAGAACCCATCCCTCCACCAGTGCTAATTCTCCATCACCAATGATCCCAGTATCCCTCCCATCCCCCCACCCCTCCTCTGTGGCAGGGCATTCCCTTTTGTTATCTCTCTCCTTTTGGGTGTTGTGGTTTGCAATAGAGATATTGAGTGGCCATAGTGTTCATTCTATAGTCTAATTTCTGCACGCATCTCCCATCCCGAGCAGGTCCTCTAAACACCCTTTACTTGGTGTTCCCTTCTCTATCTGAGCTGCCTTTTCCCCCAACATGTGAGCTTGGCTTATAAGCTGTGGAGCAAAACTCCCGGTACTTATCTCTACTATTCTTGGGTGTTAGTCTCCCATTCTGTTACTTTATATTCCACAAATGTGTGCAATCTTTCTATGTCTGTCCCTCTTTTTATGACTTATTTTACTTAACATGACACTTTCCATGTTGATCCACTTATATGCAAATCTCATGACTTCATCTTTTCTAACAGCTGCATAGTATTCCATTGTGTAGATGTACCAAAGTTTCTTTAATCAGTCATCTGTTCTCGGGCACGCTGCTATTTTCCAGATTTTGGCTATTGTAAACAGTGCAGCAATGAACATACAAGTGCACATGTCATTTCTATTATACTTTTTTGGATCTCTGGTATATATTTCCAGAAGTGGTGTTGCTGGGTCAAATAGGAGCTCAATTTCTAATTTTTTGAGAAACGACCATACTGTTTTCCAGAAGGGCTGAACCAGTCAGCATTCCCACAAGCAGTGAAGAAGAGTCCTTTTTTACCTCACATCCATGGCAATACCAGTTCCTTTTGTTCTTTTGGATGTGGGCCAGTCTCTGTGTTGTGAGATGATATCTCATTGTTGTTTTTATCTGCATCTCCCTGATGATTAGTGATGAGCATTTCTTCGTGTACCTTTTGGCCATTCATATATCTTCTTTGAGAAAACTTCTGTTCATTTCATTTCCCCATTTTCTGATGGGGTTGGATGTTTTCTTCTCATGGAGTTCAACCAGCACCTTGTATATTCTTGATATCAACCCTTTATTAGATGGGTATTTGGTGAATATCCTTTCCCATTCTGTAGACTGTCTTTGTATTCTGGTCACTGTTTCTTTTGAGGTGCAGAAGCTTCTTAGTTTAAGAGAGTCCCATTTATTCATCTCTGTTTCCACTTGCTTGGCCACTGGCATGTCATCTTTAGTTTCAATGTTGTGTAGGTTTTGCTGACCTTGTCTTCAGTGTACCTTATGGATTCTGGTCTAAGATTGAGATCTTTAATCCATTTTGATCTGACTTTTATACTTGGTGTTAGGTAGAGGTCTGAGCCCATTTTTTTTGCATGTAGCTTTCGAGGGAAACTGTATATGTGTCTTAAAGTCTGTCTGTACTCGGTTCTTGTGCTGGCTGCCTGCTTACTAACTTGAACTTGGTTATTTAATTTTCACTGAACTTTCCTTTTATGTAGAATACAGTTATACAAATGAATCAACAGAGGACTCCTTCATTCTTTCTGATATATTTAAACTTATTTTATGACTCTTAGTTATATGATCTGAGAGTAGATTTTCATCACTGGAGAAAAACATTTATTTTTTCAATAAAAATTTGAGAATGTAAAATGTTTCTGGTATGGTTTTTTCTGCTGAATGGATACTGTTGAACAAGATAGATTAATTTCTCTCCTCATGAAGTTTTCCAAATGGTAAGGATGACATAGTACTCTGACTACTCTGTTGCTAGTAGTAAGTATTACTCTGGAATTAGTCATTTGAAGTGTTCAAAACACAAGTGAGAAGCTAGAGCAATAGCAGAATGGGTACTGCGTTTACCTTCCATGTGGTCAACCTGGTTTGATTCCCAGCATCCCATATGTTCCCCCTAGCATTGCCAGGAGTAATACCTGAGTGCAGCGCCAGGAATAACCCCTGAGCATCATCAGGTAGAACCCAAAAAGCAAAAGAAAAAAGAAAAGAAAAGAAGAAAAGAAAAAAAAGAAAAGAAGCACAAGTGAGAACGATGACTGTTGGTGCATGTGTGAAGCACAACTAAGCAAAATATAACAAAACAAGTATGTTTTTGGGGGGTGGTCATACCAGTGATACAGATGGGTTACTCCTGTCTCTGCACTCAGGGGTTACTCATGGCTCTGCACTAAGGAATTACTCTTAGTGGTGCTCAGGGGACCATATGGGATGCTGGGGATTGAACCCAGGTTGGCCGCATGCAAGACAGATGCCTTACCACTCCAGCCCCAAAACAAATATGTTTGTATATTGAATCTAAAAGTTCATATAGGAGAAAATAGACAGGCTTTTCAAGCAATGGAAATTGTTAATGTCAAAGTACATTCTTAGTTGATGTAGTCTAAATCATTGTGATTTGTTCTAATGACTGTGATATACCAAAATGTGCACTGTTAGGTTGAGTGAAAAATTTAACTCACTTCCTCTTTTTAGAGCAGTGCTTCCCTTAAAAATGGTCTCAGACCTATCTCAATGTCCACTGGAGTGGATAAAAAATGTCATTTCTTTGTCTTTACCACAGACTTACAGAACCAAAATTATTTAGGGTGTTGCCTATTTTCTGTCTTAACAAGGTAGAAGACATTCTTTGGCTCGCTAACCGTTGATAAGCACTGCTTTAGAGTCATATCTTTCTACTGTGTCTCATTAGTATCATCATCATTGCCTCAATCATCTGAGAAAGAGGCTATTTAAGAACTGCACACCACCTTTGTGAGCAGCCTGCTGCCTCCTGCTTGCCCATTGGTAAAGTGGCAGATGAAAAAAAAGGGCAGAGCTAAGATGCTCTTCCTGTGCTGCCTCTATTTACAATAAGCAACTGGTGGCCCCTTGGCTGACTACACGTTTATTCTCTCTCTCTCTCTCTCTCTCTCTCTCTCTCTCTCTCTCTCTCTCTCTCTCTCTTTCTCTCTCATTTTTATCTGGGGACTCATCTCACACAGAAAACATTTGTAATTTCATGTTATACTTTGTATTTTATGATCTGCTTTCCCCATATTTTTCCCTTTCTCTTTTGACTGGGTTTGTGCCTGCTTGTGCTTACATGAAAGTATAGAAATGAGTAATGTCTGCATATGGGTGTGTAAACATGTGCTTGTCTGTGTGCATGATGTAAGTAACTCATAGATCACTAATAACAAAGTACTCCATTGTAGTCCCTTCTGGGGTCAGACAATCAGGAAAGGTACTATTTCATGAACAGGCCAGAGATCTTCAGTTGGCTAGCATGGGGTTAGTAACCACAGTAACTAATGGATGTGAAGGCTGGCATTAGGAGCCAGACAGTAAGGTGGCAACTCTCCTTCCATATAATCCATGTTCTAAACTTAGCACAGGAGTCTCTCAGTATTTTATAGGTCTAAGTGTGCCACAGTCAGGCATTAATATCAATTAGAGATTCACCACTGCATCTTCATCTACTTTACCAAGTCCTTCCTATATATCAAAATCTGTTCACCTATGAAAATAAAGAGACATAGACTCAAACCCTTTGTGGGATTTAAAAAAGAACACATAATATGAGACCAATACTCAAGGACATAGGAACAAGGACAAGTCTACCTCAAATCCCGAGGAAGAAGGTAGTTGGGATAGAAAAGGTACCACCATGACAAAGATAGTTAGAAATGATCACTCTGGATAAGAACTGTGTGCTGAAAACAGATAAAGCAACCAACATAATAATCTCTCAGTACCTTTATCGCACACCACAATGCCCTAAAGTAAGGAGAGAGAGAGAAGAGAGAGAGAGAGAGAGAGAGAGAGAGAGAGAGAGAGAGAGAGAGAGAGAGAGAGAGAGATTCAAAGACAGACAGAGACAGAGACAGGGAGACAGAGACAGAGAATGAAGGAAAGTGCCTGCTATAGAGACAGACTGTGAAGAGGCTGGGGGGGGGGGGGGAAACTGGGGACACTGGTGGTGGGAAATGTACACGGGTGGAGGGATGGGTGTTGGAACACTAAATGACTGAAACCCTACCATGAACCGCTATGACTAAATGACTGAAACCCTACCATGAACTCCATATCTTATGTTGACTCAATAAAAAAATAAAAATTATAAAAAAAGACTTGGGCTCTATCTGAACAGTGTTTTTTAATAGTTATTTGCACATACAGCAAAATAATGCTTTCTCAATGTAAACTGTTATGGGATCTCAGGAGTAGCCACAATTTCCTGGGAAGATCAAATTCAGAGTAAAAGCTGTTGGATCCGGGTTTTGATGGGTGTACTTCCATACATTTCAGATCTTCTTAGAGGGCATGGAATGTGAACACATGCAAAGGCCATGTTTGTTGAGATTGCATGCTTAGTTCTGGATGTGAAGAAAAATAAGTTGTGGGGAGATAGTACTGCAGATACGATACTTGTCTTGCACAAACCTGACCTGGGTTCAATATCAGCATCCCAGATGGTACTCAACTACTGCCAAGAGTGCTTTCTGAATGTTGTGCCAGGAATAGACTCTCACCACCACAGATATGGTCCCAAATAATACACACCCCCAAAAAGAAAAATATATTTTGTCTGTAAATGTTGTTCTTTCTTCATATTAACAGCCTGCTTATATCGTCCTACTTCAGTCTTTAGCTATGCTGAGAGCTTCAGGATCAAAATAGTCCAAGTCACAGATTTGATTTGTGATCCCACCCCAAATTTCACCAACAACTCCTATTTTCCTCTAATTTCATGAAGTGCTTTACCCGCACCCCAGCCACCATGGTAAAGGTTCACATTAGAAAAGTCTAGATGTCTCTTGGAAGTCAACTCTCAGCCATATTATTATTATTATTATTAAAATTTTCTTTAGCTGTCAAGAGCACTGAAACCCTAGTCATTGAGCATTTATTTTTCTGTGCTTGAAAAGCATAGGCTATAAGGATATAATCTTGTATATATGATATATACAGAAGAATATTCAATGAACATTATAATAGTGAAAATCAAAAACGTATTGAATTTCAAATCTCTTCACTTGACAAGCAGTATGCATTGATAGGCTATGGTGAGGAAAACATATAGCACAGTGGTAGGGCGTTTGCCTTGCACGCAGCCAACATGGCTGACCTGAGTTCGATTCCTCCGCCCCTCTCGGAGAGCCCGGCAAGCTACTGAGAGTATCTCGCCCGCACGGCAGAGCCTGGCAAGCCACCCGTGATGTATTCGATATGCCAAACACAGTAACAACAAAATCTCCAATGGAGACATTACTGGGCCCGCTCGAGCAATATGGAAAATACATAGCTTGAAAAAACTGGACATAGCATTAAAAATTACTAAAATTTTACTGAGGGGCCTTTTGCCCCAGCATCTGCTGCCAGCTTCCAAGCCATAGAGCCGTTCTCCTGGTAATACTTCTACTGTAAACCACAACACCCTAAAGAAATGAGAGAGCAAAAGGGAATGCCCTGCCACAGAGGTGGGGCGGGGTGGGGGGATAGGGAGAGTGGGTGGGAGGGCTACTGGGTTCATTGCTGTTGGAGAATGGGCACTGGTGAAGGGATGGGTACTCGATCATTGTATAACTGAAACCCAAGCACAAAAGTTTGTAAGCCTACAACTATACCTCATGGTGTTTCACTAATTAAATAAATAAACAAATAAATGGGAAAAAATAAAAGTTACCTTAATGTAAAAAAAAAGTTATTTAAATTTTTAAAATTGTATTAAAGAACTGTGATTTTCAGAGTTACTAAGTTCAGTGTTAGACATGTAATAGTCTAACATCAGTTCCATCAAGTCAATTTCTCTATCTCTGTTCCCAAGTTTCTTCCCACCCTTTCAGCCTGCCACCTTGACAGACACATTTTAAAATTTGACTGACATAATTTGGTATCATGTTTTCAATTCTGTTGATTCTATGCCACATGCAGTATTTTGGTGAGAAAAAAATTAAAATGAATACAGAAACACATTATTATATCAAATTTTAGGGAAAGTATAATGCATGAATATACAAACTTACTAGTAAGTGTGGAGTCATGCTTATGTAAGGAAACATAATTATAGGTGACTGTTATTGTTCTCTCTTTTATGCATTGTCAATGTTTATTTTGATAGTATTATCTAAAAATGAAAAAGAATGGGTGGTAAATAAAAAACAGATGCATAAAATAGATTTGTGGTAAAATTTTTCCTGTCCCTAACCATTGTGAGAAGAGACAACACAGAAAAACAAACTGGCAGCAGTAACCTATGTTTTCAGTCACTCAGTGTAGTTCTGGTTCTCAGATTGCACCAGCAACAGCCTGGCGGGATGATGACTGAATCAGTTAATGCCGGAGTGAGGAACTAAATAAAACAGTCTGCTTGTTATACTAGACCCAGCACCAACTTTGGTGGGAGACTGACCTTTCTTCCTCTTTGTTGTCAACATCTAGTGAGGTAAGGTTCTGAATAAGAGGTGCCGAAACGAAAGTCTGTTTCTCATTAGCTTACTCATCTGATCTGTGGCACTGTCCTCCCATTGTTTATTGATTTGCTCGAGCGGGCACCAATAACGTCGTTACTGTTTTTGGCATATCAAATATGCCATGGGGAGCTTGCCAGGCTCTGTCATGCAGGAAGGATACTCTTGATAGCTTGCTGGTCTCTCTGAGAGGGATGAAGGAATCGAACCCATATTGGCTGCATTCAAGGCAAACGCCCTACCCACTGTGCTATCTCATCTGAATATATGATTGCAAATGGCAGTAATGAGTGAAAATGGCACTAATGCACCTAACAAGATAGCTTTGGTTATTTTACTTTTCTTTTTTTTTAATTTTTTCATTTATTTTTTTCAGCATGAAACTAGCTCTACCAAAGATTGATCATGAGATAGTTGTTTACCGTTATATTTGATTTCTTTTGAATTCTATGTGTGTGACAGTGCGAATGAGACTTCTGTCACAGCAGTGAGTAAATAAATGTCCATTACACTAAAACTCCACAAAGTGAAGAGAATGTCCTCACCTGTGCATTTTATTTTTTTATTTTTTTTATGTAGGAGTACTGATATTTATTCAGCCACTGATTTGCTGATTGAATTGGGCATGAACTCCACCTTACTTTTTTTTCATAGTTTTATTTATTTATTTATTTTTCGTCTTATATTTATTTATTGAATCACTGTGGGAAAAGTTACTAAGCTTTCAGGTTTAAGTCTCGGTCATACAATGATCAAATACCTTTCCCTTCATGAGTATTCACATTTCACCACCATGAACCCCAATATACCCCCCTCCCACCGCACCTAATGACTGTGAGGCAGATGATTTCTACTTAACTCTTCTCTACATTCATTACATCCATCATTTAGACAAAAGATGCACCATTATTGCTTAAAATTCCCACCCCCCTCCCAACAATCAGAATTGCTGAAAAGGCATTGTGAAATACTTTGTTTTCTATAGCTGGTTATGAGAATCATATAATGTTGCACGGCCACTATTGTGGCCATGCAATTTTGGATTTCTGCAGAAAGCCAGATAATTTAGAGATTGGATTCTGTGCGTCTGGTGTTATGGTTGTGCCGAAGAGCTGCTCGTGGGGGGTAACTCAGGACCGCAGTAGGGCGTGAAGGACTAGCCAGTACCGCCCCCCTTCCATTAAGACTGCAGTTTCCCCGTCACCGCCAGATCATACCTGGCTTTCCTATAAGCTCTGAGTCAGCGGCCACCTTGCTGCTGGAGGGGAGAAAAGGCAGAAGGGAGCAACACCCTTTCCCTCCCAGGGAGGCATGGCACCATAGTTTAATGCATGGTCCATTCACTTTTCTGCCTCAAGCTGCCAGGCTCTGGATTAAGTCCTTTTGCCTCTGGAGCCATGGCTGTGCCAGAGAGCCGCTCGTGGGGGACAACTTGTGACCTCGGTAGGGCGTGAAGGACGAGCCGGTATCACTCCTCTTCCCATGAGACTGCAGTTTCCCCGTCACTGCCGGCTCATACCTGGCTTTCCAATAAGCTCTGAGGCGGCAGCCAGCTTGCTGCCAGGGGGAGAAAGGTGGAAGGGAGCAACACCCTTTCCCTCCCAGGGAGGCATGTTGCCATAGTTTAACACATGGTCCATTCACTTTTCTGCCACAAGCTGCCGGGCTATGGATTAAGTTCTTTTGCCTCTGGAGCCATGGCCGTGTATGTGGTCCAAATGCATATCTGCCAAAAGCTGCTGGGTTTTGAGATTTGTTTCTGAGTCTCTGGTATCATGGACATTAATCAGCTTGATCAGGAGTCAGAGAGGCCGTTTGTAGGCAGCGACTCAAGGACTCGCTGGGATGAGGAGGAAAGGGCTGGTTCCACCCCCATCTGGTGAGGCCCCGCATGTCTCATCACTGCAGGCCCAAACCTCACTGTCCTGTGGCCTCTGGAGGATGATGGTCCTTTCTGAGATTCCTTTCTGAGTCTTTGGGATCATGGCCATTAAGCAGTTCAATCAGGAACCAGAGAGGCCATGCTTCCAATTATATAGCTGAGCTGAGGTGGTTTGTCGGTGTGTCTCCTACATACCTAACTTTTGGCCGTTTACTTTCTTGGTAAACTTTGCCCCAAGTTTTTGGGGTCTGGCCAAAAGCACAATAGCAATTTTGGGGTATCTGAAGGCTATTTTGCTTTTCTTGAGTATATAAGCGCTAGCATGCTAATAGACACTGCCTCCTTGTTTATGTAAGAACAAACAATTGGTCTGTGCCTATTTATGTGACTGTGCATGGAAAAAAAATGTTGGCATGATTGAAAAAAAATATGCTCAGGTAGTCAGCCCGACCTTGACCTTCTAGCTCAGGAAAAGCAGCTGCTGAAACTCTGAGTCTGAGCAGAGATTCTATTTAGATGGTGGGTCCTGGCCTAGCTGCCATTTTTAAAGCTCAAGGCTTTGACCTAATTGTCTGTTGTTGACCTTGTTGCTCTAGTTAAACACAGGAACTAGTTAAAAACTTAGGAACTTGCCCCTGGCTGGCTCAACAATGAGAAGACGGCAGTTTTTCTTTGACCACTCATGCTGCCGTTTCCCCCTTTGGGATGTAACTCAAGATGATTTTCTAAGTCAGTTAAGCTTTAAATCAAGAACAGAGCTCTCCCCGTGGAATCTTGCTATGGCCATGGGGTCATTTACTCTGAAGGAGAGAACTGAGTGAGAGAGACATGACTGACTGCAATATTAAAAGCCTACAGTCTGATTTTAAAGATGCCCATATGATAATCATACTTCTTGAATATAGTATTAAGATTTGGTGTTGGATGAATCCTGAATCACAGAACAGATATTAGCACAAGCACAATACAATGCAATATCCTGTTCATCTGTATGCACAAATTACTAGTCATTTAGACAGTGTTGCCACTTTTATAACTGTGGCCTGTCTATTTAATTGCATTACCAGAAGGAACCAAAGCATCATGCTCAAACACTTACTATAATCTAAGACAACGGGTAATAGTAAGATAAGAACTCCACACTTGGAGACTATCGCTTTTGTAGTTACTGGATTTATTTTTGTTTTTGAATTTGGGGGTCTTAACTTGTCTGTTCTTAGGGACTACTCTAGCCTCTATTCTAGGCATGGGGAGACTGACACTTCCAGAAGAGATTGGAGCATTATGTGGTCCTGGGTATTTGAATGAGAGCTGGCTGCACGCAAGACAAGGGCCTTCACCCCTGTAGTAACCCTTCAGCCTTGTATTCTATATTTATTGCAAGAATTTCTCAGTGACGTAAGAGATAAGTTTTGACATAAGAGATACGATAATTTTCAATTGTTTCTTTAAAAATTATTGACTGAAAAATGCTCCATTCAAATCTGCAGGGCTGACTGGTTAAGTTAAGTCATGGATAAAGGAGTAAAACAGAATGAGTAAATATTTTCAATAAACATTCACATTTGATAAATGGTAATTCACATTTTGCATATAGTAATGCAAAATAGTTATTGATAAAACTGAAAGAAAATTGCTGAGAAACTTTAAAAAATGTATAAATCAAAAGTGAAAGATGCTAATGGGTTTCTGTTTTTGTGACACATGGAGTTAAGGCCATTTTATTCACATCAAAAGCTTATATAAGACAAGATTTTTTTTATCACCTTATCCAAGTATCTGGGTAATAATAGTCTTATCAGTGGACCTGGAAGTTCTTTCTAAAATTTCATGTCAAGTGTCATAGCATGGAATGGAATACTCGAAAGTTAATTTGAGGGCAATAAGACAACTGGGTAATAATAAGAACTACGCATCATTCCTTCTCTAAATGCAGCAAAAATTTAAGCAAAGAGGTTCCTTTTCTAGATATTTTTCTAGTTGTTAAAGATCATTAGGAAGCAAAGCAGACAAAATCCTTGCCACCACAGAAATTAAATTCCAAGTGAGTCAGATAGAAATTTGTAAGAAGAGACATAATTTAATAAGATTACTATAGAGGACTTCCATGACTATAATTCTAAAGCTAAATGGGGTAAACCAGAGTGTTTATATCCCACTATCAGATAACTGGGTGTCACCTGTACTGCAAACCATAACACCCAAAAGGGGAGAGAGTAAGAGGGAATGTGCCTATCACAGAGATGGGGACGGGGTGGGAAATAGGTTGGGGTGGTGGGAGGAATTCTGGAAAAATTGGTGGTGGAGAATGGGCACTGGTGGAGAGATGGGTACTCGATCATTGTATAACTGAAACATAATCATGAAAGTTTGTAAATCTGTTAACTGTGTCTCACCGTGATTCAATAAACAATTTTTTAAAAAGATAACTGGATGTCAAAAAAGATATAGGGGGTTGCATGTGGTAAGAAGAGATGACATTAAGGATAAAATAAGTTTACCAGAAAGAGAGGTCATTCCTACAAATAAGCCTATTCTTGGATAATACCCTACCCTATCTATAGAAGGAGAAGTGATCATTTAGGGCTGATATTATTAGAAGCAAGGGGTTTAAAGAAACATTAAGAATATCTCCTTAGCTTCTAGGGCCTCTATTGACCTTAGTTCCACAGAGCAATATAGATGTATTATCAAAAAGGCCAGTCTGAAGAAAGATTTTTCTTGGAGAAAGGCATCTTGGAGAAAGATTTTCTGTTCGCATTTGAAGAGACTTACTTCTCAGTACTACTACAGAGATTACCAAAGGCTATGAAGATATAAATATAGTCAGATATTATGAAGACAAATGAATCCAGGTAAGAAAGATAGTGATGGAATGAGATCACTATTTGTGCATGGTAGGACATTGAACAGAAATCTAAAAAAGAAGTTTATATGGCTACTTGGGGAAACAACATTGTAAGCAGAGAGGGCTTGATATACATCAGAGTTCCTGAGGTGGAAGAATGCTTAGTAGTTTCAAAGAAGAGCAAGATACGTAAGCTGAGAAGAGTGGGATGAGGGAACTGGGTAGGAGCCAGTTGATATGCAATGGCTCTTTTTTGAAGAAGGGATTCCCTGGAAATGAAGGAGAGAGATGGTGTTGTAGTTGACAGGGAACCAAGAAAATTATTCCTCAGAACCACGTTCATCTGTGAACCAAACAAATAAATACTAATCACTAGTTTTTGAGTAAAAGTCAAATAAGGAATATAGTGAAAAGGGACTTCAATTCTCTGTTGGTGTGACTGTTACATAGTTTTCTTTGGAAAATTATTTGGAATTCTGAATAAAATTTTCATATGATCCAAAATTCCTCTTCTGTATGCCAATCCCAAGAACAAAAACCGAAAAATATTGATATGAAAGAACATATGTACATCTATGTTTATTGCAGAATTATTTATAATATCCAAAATCTATAATAACCCATATGCCTAACAAAAGATGAATAAAGAGAACTTGATATATAATCATAATAGCCTCCTACTCAACTATGTTTTAAGATAAAAATTTTCAGTTTTCTGCAATTTTGATAAAACTGGAAGGTGCCATAGTAAGTAAAACGAGTCAGAAAGTGAAAGATAAATACAGATGATGTGCTTCTATGCAGCGTACAAAGAAACCAAGAAAGGAATTAAACATCTCAACTGGAACAAATCCTTAAACATCATCAACAGAACTGTGAAGTGAGGAGGAAAATGAGAACAGGGAAGGGAGTGTGGAATAATAGTGGCAGGATTTTGACACTCTAGTGGAGGGACCAGTGTAGTAAGTAGCTACAAAGCAATACTTTGTATACTATTACCAACTCTTTAAGCTCAGTAAAGATAAAATTAAAATAAATAAATAAAGCCAAAGAAGTTGGGGTGTCAGTGAGAATTAACAATTGGAATAATTTTGCTTCCATTTTCACTCCCGAGAACAAAAGACGCTCTACCCTTTCCACTGAGTCACTTTGTTTTCTACTGGCTGTTTTGCCTTTTAGGAAAGAGGTAAGCTCTTGCTGTCAATAGAAAATAATGTATATCTGTGATGTTACATTGCTAGTCACAATCATTCTTTCTCAACAATGTCTGCTTTTCAGGCTCAGGTCTGGAAGCCATCCACTGAATCCCTAGGGTTGATTTTCGTTAACTGATGAAAACTCTGTGGATTCACACTAGGAAAGTGGATCAAGTTGTTAGACTGTAGGTTCAGGCTTAAAATAAACTGCCCTAAACCAGAGGATTGAGCAGTAGGAAACTACCAACTCAAATAGAAAGTGAGCCCACACTTTGTTCTCCTTTCCATGCCACGTTTACTGGCATAATTTCCAACATCCTGTCTGGTCTTGTTACTATAATGGGAGGAGCCTTTGGGAGTGTCAAAAGCTGAGCAATTTTATGACTCCAGCTTTAATGATCATTTCAAATCTGTATAGAGTCTTTTAACCCCTAGAAGTCTTAGAAACTTAGAACTTTCTTCATTAAAACTCAAACATGTGAAAATATTTTTGGTGACTTACATTTGGCTGGAGCGATAGCACAGCAGGTCAGGCATTTGCCTTACATGCGCTGACCCAGGTTCGATTCCTCCATCCCTCTCTTAGAGCCCGGCAAGCTACTGACAGTATCCCACCCACACAGAACTTGGCAAGCTCCTTGTGGCTGTGGCATATTCGATATGCCAAAAATAGTAACAAGACTCACAATGGATGCCTTACTAGTGCCCGCTTGAGCAAATCGATGAACAGTGCTAAAGTGCTACTCACATTTAGTTTTCAACCCTACTGGAAAACTAAAGATATAGTGATAATTGAGACCCAATCTAATCTCTCTTCCTCTTGTAAAATGGTGCCAGCTTGGGAGAAAAATGTCTCCAAATATTAGCAGCTGTATGATTTTTGACATTCTCCCCAAAACTTCTCGTCTATCATATAAAGATAAATATAAATTTTTCTTATTCTAGGTTTGTTTGAGTCTTAAAGTTGAAGCAAGGTGTGATCAAGTATTTTCTTAACCAATGCTATGAATAAGTTTGTGCTTCTAATATTCACTTGTGGAATTTAAAGAGTCATTTTGCAGTTATTCTATGCACAATTTGAATGGGGCACCTGCTACACTGGAAGTACAGATAAAAATCCAAATCTATTGTTAAGGGCTTTATGGCATTGTTCTTTGTGCTCATGAAATTTCTTGAGACATCTGGGGAACTGTGTCTTAGAGATAAACTTGTGTTTGCTCCCTCTTTATCCTCATTCCACTTGCAGATTTGAAAGATTACCCAATGCCTGAGTAGTGTTGAGTCTCTCTGCCCAAAGATTCTAAATTTGATAGTATTTTCTTGTTTTCTTTAGCACACTGAATTACAGTATTCTTAATCATTTACAAAATAATGAGCAGTAAACATCCCGTTCTGTAGTTTTCAGGAAACACTTCTAAGGTATTCTCAACGACTAACTTTTGCAAGTCTCTACATCTTATCTCCTTAAACAGGGAAATTTTTCAAGAATGTTTATTAGATTTTTCCTAAAATATATTATTATTGTTTGATTTAGTAGTATAATGAGCAGATTTAACTTTTCAAATACCTGAAATACCATTAGGAGCTACAGTTACTGCATTCATTAGTGCAGTGACTACAAAATTAAATTCACCTGGGTTCAGCCCCCTTGTGCCTATACAAAATAGCCCAAATTAGTTTCAAGGCACCCAGATTTTTTGTTTTGTTTTGTTTTATTTAGGAACCATACCTGGCTGTGCTCAGTGCTTATCCCTGGCTCTGTGCTCAGGGATCACTCCTTGCGGTGCTGATATGGTGTCAGGGAACCACTCGAGAGGGAACTGCCTACCAGAGTTACTGTCTTTTAAGCACAGCATCCAGAAGTGTTGCTTCCTTAAATAGTCATTTGCTTCTTTCTGCTTGATATTATTTAGTGTAAACCCTCACCCACTTCTTTCAATTTTCTCCTTTGTATTATGTCTCACAACTTAGCATTTTTTTGTACTAGCAGCTTCAGGTTTTTTGTTATATCCATTTTATTTACTATGTTATACATGTTTTTAGTTACATTTTTAATTTAAATTACTTTTAAAAGAAATTATATCAGACTTTTATGAATATAACTGTCACTTATATTTTAGTGTACATTAAAATAAGTACATAAAGACGTCTATTTCTGGCCAAGATGAAGTTCAAGTTGATGGATTTCACTAGTTCCTGAAACAAACAAAACATAAATAGGATATATACAACAATAGTTTTCAAGGTAATAAGGCACAATAATTCCTGAGAGTTTGGAAACACAAGCCAGGCATATGATTTTTTTCATTGACTTTCATTGGAGATTTTCTAGGATCTAGTACAAAGGAGCGTGGAGGGAAACCACGAAGCTAATATGCGAGGAGATCACAGTGGCAAGAGGTTTCAGGGTCCACACTGAGAGGAGAGAGTTGCAAAAAAAACTGAAGTGTGTAGAGTAATTCTACACACTTAAATTCTACACAATTAAATTCCTAGGGAATTTATTTAATAATCAGTGCAAAACTAGACTGGACATCTAAAGCATCAAAGTATGTATATCAAAGAACAAGCCCCATACCTCACTCATTTTACACACGCAAAATAAATACTCTAACATATACAAAAAATTAGCAATGACAGATCATAAGCATCAAAGTAAAACCTAAAACTATGGAACAACAAGAAGAAAACATAAGAGGAAGTTTTGTTTTGGGGGAGTTAGAAAAAATTTATTTATATAAGAGACCAAAAGTATTATTTATCAGTAAAATATGCATTCTATCATTGATATTTAGCACTGTAACACTGTCCTCCTATTCTTCATCGATTTGCTCAAGCGGGTACCAGTAACATCTCCATTGTGATACTTGTTGCTACTGTTTTTGGCATATCGAATATGCCACGGGGAGCTTGCAGGCTCTGCCATGCTTGCGGGATATTCTTGGTAGCTTGCTGGGCTCTCCGAGAGGGATGGAGGAATCGAACCCGGGTTGGCCGCATGCAAGGCAAATGCCTTACCCGTTGTGCTATCGCTCCAGCCCTGTTTGATGGTTAGGGTGTTTGCCTTGCATGCGACTGACCCAGATTTGATTCCTCTATCCCTCTCGGTAGCCGGCAAGCTACCGAGAGTATCCCGCCTACACAGCAGATCCTGGCAAGCTCCCTGTGGCTTATTTGATATGCCAAAAACGGTTACAACATGTCTCACAATGGAGATGTTACTGGTGCCCACTAGAGCAAATCGATGAACAAGGTGAGGACAGTGCTACAGGACAGTGCTTTCACTGATATTTACCTAAGATAAATTGTATGACAGCATTTGACTATACAAAATTATACATGAATATTCAGTGAAGCATTATTTGTCATAATCTCAAACTAGAAATGACAAAAGTATATCAACAAGTAATCAAATAAATAGATTCTGGTAAGTCCATACATTGCACTACTATTTTGCAAAAAAATTCACGATTGATTTGTACAAAAATGTGAAGGATAAAAATAGATTTAAAGAACATAAACCAAGAAAAAATCCATATGTATGATTACACTTGAGAAAAATTTTAGGAAAAATGATATCTGCACTTCTATGTTCATTGCTGCACTGTTCACAATAGCCAAAATTTGGATAAAACCTGAGTGCCCGAGAACAGATAACTGATTAAAGAAACTTTGGTACATCTACATAATGGAATACTATGCAACTGTTAGAAAAGATGAAGTCATGAAATTTACATAAAAGTAGTTCTACACGGAAAGTATCATGCTAAGTGAAATAAGTCAGAAAGAGAGGGACAGACATAGACAGACTGCACTCATTTGGGGAATACAAAGTAACAGAATGAGAGTCGAGCACCCAAGAATAATTGAGATAAGTATTGGAAGCTGGCATCACTTGCTGGGGGAAAAGGCAGCGCAGATAGAGAAGGGAACACCAAGTAAAGGATGTTTGGAGGACTTGCTCGGAATGTGAGATGCATGCTGAAAGTAGACTATAGACCAAATGCGATGGCCACTCAAAACCTCTATTGCAAATTACAACACCCTAAAGGAAAGAGAGAGAAAAAGGAAATACCCTGCCACAGAGGTGGGGTGGGGTGTGAGGAATGGGGTGTGGGGTGGGAGGGCTACTAGGATCATTGGTGGTGAAGAATGGGCACTGGTAGAGGGATGAGTACTCGACCATTGTATAACTGAAACCCAAGCACGAAAGTTTGTAAGTCTACAGCTGTACCTCATGGTGTTTCACTAATGAAAAAAAAAGAAAAATTTTAGAAAATATAAATTATTTATTGTGAAATAAAATGAATTTGTGGTTGCCTAGAGCTAAGGAGTTTGTGGTGCCAGGCAACTTTTGAAAGTAATGCATATTAGTATTAGTATCTTAATGATTGGGGTAATGGTTTCATGAGTGGATAAGTGTCTAAACTTATGATATTTTTGGTAAAATATGAATTTTATTGTATCAATTATAACTCATAATTGATTAAAATACTAAGTATATAACCATTACAAATTTGGCTTACAGTACCACCTAAAGTCATTAGCAAACTTTGTAAGATTTTTGCTATCTCAAAGGAAAATGAAATCAAAAACTTAGTTTAGTAATTTTGTGTTGCTTTCCATATTTTATCATGAATTCTGGTTACTAGGTGTATATATATGTATATATAATTCCTACTGAGTTAAGCAAAAGAACTCTAGGAGATTCTCTTGTTGTTCAGTTTTTTTTTTCAAAGATAAAAATGAAGTTGTGAAAGGCAGTAAAATATTGCCAGAATTTCACTCATCATCTGGATCTTTTCCTCTGTTTCTTCTATGTTTAAGACAAGCCACTTGATGTCTGTGGACCACATATGGAAATCAAGGAATCTTAAATTTAATCCCTAAAGCTTTTAGCACAATTGTCATTTTGCTTCTAGGTTGTAGCTTTGTTCAAGAAGTCTGAGGTGACTCGAAGTTCAACCACCAGATGATAGCATAGGATAAGGAGAGAACAGTTATATGATTTAAAATAAAAATCAAATAAAGGCAATTCAAATTTAGAAACAGAATAATTATAGTGATATTCTATGGTGACATAGTAAGCCCTGGATAAAAGAGTTGTTAATCTCTTTCTCTATATTTATAAAAAGTTTTTAAAGTATAATCTTTTCATCTAGGAATAGTGCCAGGTTTCTGTCTTCAGTGAATTTATATTTTTTCTTATGATATTAAAAAAAGAAGTGAATACTATGAGAGTTCTACCTAACTCTAGCAAAACTTGTGTTTCTTGAACTGATGACAACCTGCAATCCTACCATGGCTTTTTTGATTGTGTGAAATAAATTTTTTACAAAATGAAAATTTATTTTAAATGCTAGGAATGGCTTTTGAGTAGTAAAAATTAGTCTTAAATGAAACTCAAATTCAACAAGTGGAGACATAGTCACAGCCAATGTTGAAAAAATAACGGAGTAGTCTCCTCTGACAGAAACTAGCTATTTCCCTAAAGATAAATGTTGAGAATATACGTATACATTTTGAGGCGGGGAATTATACCAGGGCCTCATACAAGTGAAATATGGACTCTACAACTGAGCTATATCTCTGACCTCAATAACTGAGAATATTAGAAGAAATGTCAGGTCATTTCAGATTTAACGCCTGTTTCAATTATCTGCTGCACGTCCATAATTATAGTGTAGTCACCAGTATCTAGAACTAACTGAATGAGACTTCAAAGGCTATCAATAATAGCAAGCATAGCTAAAATAACAACGTTGTGATTTATATGTTCTCTTCTACAAACCTAGTGAGACTCAAGCTATTTCAGTTTGTCTGCATCCCCTGCCTCCTTGGTAAACTTAGCTCTGTCAATGTCTGAGGTTTGTTTTCACTGGGCATTTTGTTTTTGTAGTATTGTCCTGTACAACTGTCCTCCCGTTGTTCATTGATTTGCTCGAGGAGTCACCAGTAACATCTTCTTTGTTAGACTTCTTGTTACTGTTTTTGGCATATGAATATGCCATGGGGAGCTTGCCAGGCTCTGCCGTGTGGGCAGGATTCTCTTGGTAGCTTGCCGGGCTCACCGAGAGGGGACAGAGGAATCAAACCCAGGTCGGCCGCATGCAAGCGAATATCCTGAGTGGGTACACTGTGCTATTGCTCAGCCCAATTTTATTTCTACTTCTACTTGCTTTAAAAAAATCACATATGATTGAAGTAATCTGGTATGTGTCTCATATTTCTGACTTGTTTTGTATGGCCTCCTCAAAGTCCATCCATATTTTAGCAAAAACAATATGCCAGACACAGTAACAACAAAGTCTCCAATGGAGACGTTACTGGGCCCGCTCGAGCAAATCGATGATCAATGGGAGGGCCTTTACTCTAATAATCAAGTTGTGATCTTTTTTTGTGTGTGTGTGTAAATCCCAGAATATCTTTATCACTCAACAGTAATGAAGCACTTATATTATTTCTACATCTTGGTTATAAATCTATGGTAGTGGGCCATGTAGTGTCTTATTTTTAAATTTTAAATTTTTAAATCAATCCCCATATTCATAGGCATAAAAAGAGTTTACATTTCCACCAATAGTGAATGAAGGTTCATTCTCTTCACATCCTCACCAACAAACAAACATTGTCCTCCCGGTGTTCATCGATTTGCTCGAGTGAGCCCAGTAACATCTCCATTTTGAGACTTATTGTTACTGTTTTTGGCATATCGAGTACATCAAGGGGTAGCTTGCCGGGCTTTGCTGTGCAGGCAAGATACTCTCAGTAGCTTGCCGGGCTCTCCGAGAGGGGTGGAGGAATCGAACCCGGTTTGGCCAGGCCAGCTGCATGCAAGGCAAAACGCCCTACCGCTGTGCTATCACTCCAGCCCACATCCTCCCCGACATTTGTTATTTCTCTCCTTTTAAACATAGCACAGTTTCATTAGTATCAGGTGATATCTCACCATAGGTTTTTTTTTTTTATTTTGCTTTTTGGGTCACACCTGGCAAAGCACAGGGGTTACTCCTGGCTCTGCACTCAGGAGTTACTCCTGGCGGTGCTCAGGGGACCATATGGGATGCTGGGAATCGAACCTGGGTCGGCTGCGTGCAAGACAAACGCCTTACCCGCTGTGCTATCTCTCCAGCCCCACACCAAAGCTTTTTAAGCACTGTAGCACTGTCTTTCTGTTGTTCATCAATTTGCTCAAGTGGGCCCAGTAATGCCTCCATTGTGAGACTTGTTACTGTGTTTGGCATATCGAATACATCATGGCTAGCTTGCCAGGCTTTGCCGTGCGGGCAAAATACTCTCAGTAGCTTGCTGGACTCTCTGAGAGGGGCGGAGGAATCGAACCTGGGCCGACTAGGTAGGCCATGTGCAAAGCAAATGCCTTACCCACTGTGCTATTGCTCCAGCCCAGCTTTTTAAAAAACATTATTTTTAAATTTATTTTTTTTGTATTGAATCAGCATGATTCAGTACAGTCACAAAACTTTCATGTTTTAGTTTCAGTCACACAATGAGTCAGAAAGAGAGGGACAGACATAGAATGTCTATATTCATTCATGGAATATAAAATATCATAATATGAGACTAACACCCAAATAGAGACAATAGAGACAAGAGCTAGGAAGATTGCTCCATGGTTGGAAGCCTGACTTATGAGCTAGGGGACAAAGCAGCTTGGATAGAGAAGGGATCACTAAGTCAACGATGGTTGGAGGGATTGCTCGGGATGGGAAATGTATGCTGAAAGTAGATAAAGGACCAAACATGATGGCCTTTCATTATCCATATTGCAAGCCATAATACCATACGTAGAGAGTATTAGGAAAATTGACTGCCATAGAGGAAAGGGTAGGGGTGGGATGGGGGAGAGGGATACTGAGAACATTGTTGGTGTAAAATTGTAAAAACATATTTTGAAAATTATTTTATTTCTTTTACTTTTGGAGCACATTGGCAGTAATCGAGGCTTACTCCTGACTTTTCTCAGGGGTAGTGCTCAGGAGACCATAACCAGTATCAGGGATTTGAAATGGTAGGAAAGTAAAGAACTTCAGTCCCTGAACTTTTTTTCCAACCCATCATTGCAGTTTTAATTTGCTTTTCTTGATAATAAGTGATAATGAGCATTTTTTGATGATGTCCTTGAGATATCTGTATGGTAGTCCTCCCTATGTTTGATGTGATTGTTTGGTTTTTGTTGTTGAGTTTTATGAGTTCTCTTTGTGTCTTGGATATTTGTATTTGTCTATATGAATTTTCTTTACTTCCTTAATAAACATTGTATAAACTTCAGAACCTGATTAACTGGGTTTAAATACAGCCTATTTTTGCTACTAGCAATGCAACTTTAGAAAAATTATTATATGAGTCTCTGTTTTCTCCTCTGTAAAATGGGGTCAGTGATGTTTCATTATAGAGTCAGGGCAAAAATGAAAGAGTTTTGGTGCTGGAGCAATAGCACAGTGGGTAGGGTTTCTACCTTGCACGTGGCCAACCCAGGTTCGATTCCTAGCATCCCATATGGTTCCCCAAGCACCGCCAGGAGTAATTTTTGAGTGCAGAGCGAGGAGTAATCTCTATACAGTGCCGGGTGTGACTCAAATAGAAAAATTAAGAATTAAAGAGTTTTAATATTCAAGATTTATTTGAGGGGAGGAGGCCACCTAAATGTTGTTCAATGACCCAGCAGCCTCTCCTGACAATGTTTGGTCAACTGGGCTGGTAGTTCAGTACTAGACCCTGAAGATGTGGTGCTTCAGTGCCAAGGACCATCAGACCTCTCTAATGGTACTTGCAGGCCTCCTGAGACACACCTAGAAGTGCTCAGAGGCCTCAAGACCACACTTGGAAATTCTTGGAAACTTCCAGAGATATACTCTGTCATGATCAGAAGTTATTTAGTGTCAGAGATCAAACTTGGGTCAGGTTGTGTTATAGGTGTCCTAACCCCTACACTATTTCTCTGGCCCCTTAATATATGCAATTTTTAGGAAAGCATCATAAACATAAACACTATATGTATTAGCTCTCACTGCTAATGTTATTGTGTGTCTCTTCCTATAAGGATATTAATTCCATTCAGTAGGGCTCCATCCTCATGGACAATAACCTACTAAAGATGTCATCTCCTAAATACTATCATTTTGGGAATAGTATTTCATCATAAGGATTTGGTGGAGTAGGACACAAACATTTAATTCCTTACTAACCTAATATCTCATATACCAAATAATTTATAAAAACTATAATTTATATGAGAATAGATTATTATTCAAATAATGTGCAGAATGTCATTCAGCTGTTAATTACTCAATGACTAGTAGAAGTCAAGTCTCCTTGTCTCAAGAGTGCATACACACGTATATATAACACACATGCTCATTAAGGCATGCATAATTTTCTTCTGCTCTCCAGTAACAAGAGTCACTAGTCCTTTGAGAGGACTCAGAGAAAAATCTTTCAAAGGAAGCAATGTTTAGGTAGTATCTTGAAGGAAGAACGAGAGTTATCTACTAGAAACTGGATAAAGGAAATATAATGGAGAAAGAAAATTACAAAAATTATATTCTTTGGGTGGTTGACCTTATTCTTAGTCAAGTAAGTGCACCCCTTACCTATAGATCTGCCCTGTATGATATGGGACAGGGAAGCTGTGGTGAATAACAAAGGGATCTAATAGCAGAATCCATCAAATCCTCAAATCTGAAGTGACAGTAGCGTAGATCAGTAGATTGATAGAAGCGTGATAGTGGAGTGATTGTAGAACATAGATCCAGGAATAACCTCTGAGCATTGCTGGGTGTAGCCCAAAATACAAAAAAACAAAAAGAAGCTATCAAATTTCTTTTCCCTACCAATTCCAGAACATATCTTAGGTAAAAGATATTCATTTATATTTTTCTCTCTGCAATCTAAGTGAAGAGTGGCTCAACCAATCGTCATTTATGCAAACCTTCTTCCTCGAGACAGAAGGAAATCATATTCCTTGCGAGTAACAGATATATGCCTACCAATGACTTTCCAAAATCTGAAGGCATTATTTTGTGTATTTAATTTGATTTGTCATCAGAGATGTTACATGTAATTTTTCAGGTATAGGGAGCATCTTTCTGAGCAGAGGTACTGGTACATCTGGTTAAGCGAAGAGAAGAGACTTCAGTTGGATCAAACCTCACCTATATATCATAGTGTCAAAATGTTTTGAATATAAAAATAGGGAAATATTATCCAGTGGTTATGCTGCTTTAAGGGCTTCTTTCTGATTACTTTGAAACAAGAATACTATTTTCATAGAAAATATTGTGAGGGACTATAGTATAAATAAGGTATTACTATGAATTTTAACTGCATTTAAGCAGGCATTGTTACTGAAAATGATGCAGGAAAGAAAGCGGAATTGAGATCATTATAAGAAAATACGGATCTAGAGATAAGGACTAATACAGAAACAGATTTTGGTAACTGCCTGGAGTAAATTGAAATTTGGTCTCAATGCTGATGTTACTGAATACATTCAAGAATAATATACTGGCTGCATCTTTGTTATCACTCCATGGAAATAAATTCCTCATCCATGGAAGATGAAATAACTTTAAGGTTTTATGCCATTACTGTGTCATGCAAAAGAACAGCACACAGTGAATTAACAAAGTGGGTTCTATCATTGCATAATATTTCATGTCAGGTTTAGAGCAGTTTACTGATCCTAGAAGTCAGTGTAATAAAAGAAAAATTTTATTTCGTCAATATCCCTAGGGGATATTTCTACTTGCACACACATATGTGTATGTGTGTGCGGGGGGAAGGGGTCAGCTAGTATGTATATTTCATTGTAACACAGTCATGATCTCTTTTCATATGTCAAGTTTATACTTTAATTTTCTTATTTATAAAAACTTCATAATGTAAATCTCATTTGTGGTCCTTTCTACTCTTCCTATAACAGTAATTACAATGATAAACATTGTATATTCTGTAAAATGAAATTTCTTAAGCATTATTTCACTTAGTCAACAAAAAGTCATAATGTAGATGCTAATAATATTCCTCAGTCGTCTAAGAAATCCTTGGAGAGGGTACAAGAATGATCTGAGGTTAAGTGGGCAATTTTAAATCTGGATTTCTTAATTCAGCCACTTTTTCTATAAACAATAGACAAAACTGTGCCTTGGAGATATGCATTCTTTGCCATTTTCTTCATTTTCTTTGTTGTATAATTGCCTGTGACCTGAATTACTATAGTTGTTACTTGAAGACTGAAGTTAGGTTTCATTTTCCTGGTATTTTAAGCATGACTAAACTCAGTGTGTTACACAAAAGTAAGGCTGGTCCAAAACCATCTGGTTAACGAGTAAATTTTTTGGACTCTTTGAGATATTCTTTTATAACTGTCATCAAAATAAAACGAAAAATATAGCTTGGGCCAAAAGAAATGACATGTTCCAAAAAAAAAAAACCCTAAAAGTAAGATGGGACTTTAAATCTATTACCCAGTTGATCTGAAAATAAATAAGAGAAGTCATCTTCTTGAAAGAGTAAATATCTTTAGATTTCTACAGTGACTGATAATATACATAAAGGTAGAAGGTGGAAATCTATTTCCTACTCATTGAGTTATGCATGATTAAAAGATAAATTAGGAAACAGACTAATATTAATTATAATAATTAATAGAAATATAAACAGTGGTATTTTTATTTGTTTTGCTTTATATCACACAGATTATTGGCTAATTTTCACCAAGATGTTTGTCACTAAATTGATAGGATCTTAATATTAAAGTAGAAAATAAGCCTTAGTCCTGAAGATATCTGAGAACTAATAACATTTTCTCTTTAACAAGTTGTATTTATCTTTGCTACTCTGCCTTAGAAGTTCAAGAGACTGCCAGCCCTGAGTGAACACTGGGATATCCAAAATCTTCTCCCCAACATGATCCAGACAGGAAATTTCCCACCAGAAAGAGGGAATGTAGTTCAATCTTGTAAGGCAGCCAGTAGCCCTGCAAGTAGCTCACTTTCTAAAATGCTTCTGTTCTGGATGATTTGTCTCAGATATCGTAACTCTGTTCTGGAGGTGCAACTTGGCTGATAAAGAGAGATAGTTAAACTTCCTTCCTTCATCTCCTGATCAAGAAGTAAAAAGAGAGAAGGAATGGGGAAGAGGTAGAGGCTTAATTTATGATTTTTGTTTTGAAAGGTCTACTTGAGCACCATGTTCTGTAAAGGTTGCGGATATTAAATATATTTAAAGTATTATATCTTTTACCATAAGGACCCAGTTATTCGGGAGGATTTATTGAAATCATTTACTATTGATAAATAAGTAACCCCATAGAGACTATGTTTCCTTTTTACACAACCAGGCTAATAAAATTTGTCATAAAATGATTTTGTATGTGTATTGTTTGGGTACTAGAATAATAATATCTCTAACTAGCAATCCTCTATACAAAGTTTATTTAGTCCTCACAGTTATTGTGAGGGTGCTATTTGGATTTTATTTTCTACTAATAGCTATTCATTTTATATATGTATGTATATATTAACATTTTTATTTTTAATCAACCTGTGCTCATAGAAAAAGCTATATGATTTTTAGGCTATTTAGGTTATTCCAAGGACCTCATAAAGGACGTTGAGTTTTATGATAGTAAATTATATCCTGGTATTTTATGAAGTTACTTACTCTGTCTTTTTAATGGAAGTATTAATTTTCCTTAGATCTGTATTCCATTTGGCAGTTTCTCACCACAATTAGCAAGTTTGAGCATTTCTTAGAATCAAGTAAATAAAACTTAAGTCTTATTTTCTGGCAAAAAATTATGGTAGGTCATAATTTTTCTTCCACTTCATCTTGTACCTTAATTTTCCTTCTTTTTATTTTTCTTTCCCTTTTGGGGGGAGGGAGCACACCTGGTGATGCTAATGGGTTACTTCTAGCTCTGCACTCAGGAATTACTCCATGGGATGCCGGGAATCGAATCCAGGTCAACTGTATGCAAGGCAACTGCCCTAGCTGCTATACTATTGCTCCAGCCCTATACCTTAAGTTTCTAACGAAAAGAAACTTCTTAAATGTTTCTTATTTTGGTAACTTGTCTTCTATTTCCGTTGGTAGTGTGTCACCTCGGGGTTCTTTGTTAACTTTCTGCGAATAATGTTGTGGTTTTGTTCAGCACAATTAATATCTTGATCCCTGAACTGATTTACCTCTTTGGATTTTAGATTATTCACATTTTTATTAAACACAGGATATTATTATCTTAAGAACAAATTACTTGAGCATGGGGAACATATTTATTTCATAAGGAAATATTGAGTAAATTTTACTTTTTAAAATTTTTTAAATAAATTTTATTTTATTTATTATTTTTTAAATTTTATTTTCTCCTTTCACTTAATATAAAAATTTTGGTTTGCAAAGCTGATGTGATTTGTTACAGACATTTGATAAACTAACACCAATCCCACCACCATTACACTTTCTCACCACCATTATCTCCAATTTTTCTGACTACCCCTTAATCCTATCCCTAGTGCAGGCCTTCAGTATTTTATTTTATATTGTTTGTTATAATTTGCTGCAAGAATGATGAAAAAATGTTTTCTCAAAAGAAAATTAGTGAAATTGTTGTATTTTGCCAGGGAGCCACTAAGCCCTTGTATAAGAGATTACTAACTTGTTGTTACAGGTTGAGCCTTCTTTGTTAATATTTTGTTAACCATAATTAATTGCCTTATACATTATAGTCTATCCAATCAGAAGTGCTACTCCTGGTTTTTCAATGTTGTGGGTTTTAAGATGTTGTATAGCTGCAAATGCTTGCAAGCCGTGCCCTCCAGGATGTCCAACATTTTTTATGGGTGATTTAACTGAAGTTAAATATTTAACTGGGTGACAGATTTGGGGCTTGTGTGTGACTACTAGGGCTTCCAGAAGTATAGGGATATGTGGGAAGGTAGCCCTTCCCCAATTTTGTGAAAGCCTGGAGATTTCAGGATGAAACCTGGCCTGAGCAGTGGAATCCTGCTTGGGAGCATGGCGGTTGTTGTGGGGTGTGGAGGTTTTCAGCTGCTGAGGCTCTGTTTCGAGGTGCACCAGACAACTCAGCTTTGTGTGGGTTATAAAAGACTCTCTGCCTAAATTTTAGTCTTAAAGATATTCATGCATCCAAGTTGTTATGGCTGTTTATTTCATGCAGAATCTATTCTTTTATATTGACGCCACGAGTATAAACAACATGCATTTATTAGGGATAAATCTTAAGTGGTTGGAGTGTCAGGATATTTTTGAAAGAAGAAAAAAGGATTTCACCAGGAATAGAGTTTAAAATATTTACTTATTTTTCTGTGATATTATTTATGGGCACATATTTTTATATTGATGCATCATAGGTGAACCACACTATTTCAAGAATATATTTTTATATCTCTCTATGTCTGTTATCGCTCTGTTCCCCTCTCGGAGAGCCCGGTAAGCTACCGAGAGTATTCGATATGCCAGACACAGTAACAACAAAGTCTCCAATGGAGACGTTACTGGGCCCGCTCGAGCAAATCGATGATCAACGGGAGGGCTTCTACTTTACTTACTTTACTCTATGTCTGTTAGACTTACATCTTCCACTACCTAAGTTTCCATACCATCAACCACCAAAATGTGCAAATGACCAGTTTATTAGTCCTCCCACCTTCACTTTCTCTGCAATAACTCATATTTTTCACAAGTACAGGAGTTTTTATTTTTCAGTCAATTCATTTGTGTTAGTCATGTTTCATATCTAAGCAAAACTATCTGACAATTATTGTGATTCAAAATGTGGGCATATGACCCACTCAATGGCTTAGAGCCACCTCCTCAGGCATCCCCAGCAGAGGAACAAAGAGACAGAGGACTCACAGATTGGTGGTAAAAATGGTCTACTTAATGTAGAGCTGTTAGCATACTTATAGAACATCTGAGGGAGTTCAAGGTATAGGGCTTCATGTAGGTATGATTCGTTTACAGAGGTAAAGCGTTTTGGTGAAAGTAATTCTCTTGGGGATATTAACTCAAGGAGATACTTTGCTTCCCAGGGTTTTCTATATTCCTTTTCCCTTTCCCTTTACTTGTACATATTAAACAATTAAGTTTACTTCTTATTAATACTTTAAATTATTTGACTAAACACAGTAAGAGATATAGATTCAAAAACATGGTTCTCTAGGTTCTGAGGGCTAGAAGATCTTTTACAGTAAATTCTAGACTAAGTACTCAGGCCACTCTAGCTTGCCCTTCCCCAGGGGTATCCTGTCTTTTAAGTCATAATAGCTTTCATCAAAAGCATGTTTTTTATGCTTTCTAGACTGTCCCATTTCAATGCCAAGGTAGCTTTGCCACTTACCCTGGGTTCATCCCTGTACCATGGCAGGACTTCCCTTTATGGGGTGTTAGAAACTATGGCAACGTAAGCCTGAGTATTTATAAGGGATGCTCAGGAGTAGATAGATATATTTCAGAGTCAATGAATTGCCAAATATTAGGAGTATAGCATTAACAGTCTTCCTGTATTTAAACAAAGAACATTGCTCTATAACAAAATATGAAAAGGCTATAGGGGAAATAGAAAAGCAGGTAATTCACTACAAATACAAAGTCCAGAGTTACCAGAAAGTTTGATTTATAACTAACCACGACTGACTTGGGGAATTTTGATAATAAGAGGTAAAACATAAGGAAAGATTAAAGATAAACTCAGGGGATTAGTAGTGCTCCTAAGAGCACTGTAAGCTTCTCTGGGGGGAGGATAAGGAGCAATTCACTGATGAAGCCTTAGGTATATAAGGTTAATATCCAACAAATTACCTTTCAATTCCTTTGATTATTTCACTTAGCACACTTGCTTCAAGTTTTTCCCAATAGGCATGATTTCATATTTTTAATGGCAAATAATATTCAATTGAGAATACAGACATGGTTTTTGATCCACTCATCTGTCAATAAGGATTTAGCTAATGTTACTATAAACATAACAGTGCAAAATACCCTTTGAATTACATGGTTTGGCTATTGGGTAGAATACAAATACCTATTCAATTTCTGTTTTATATCCTTTAGATATATGTGTAAGTGTTAATGCTAGATTACATAGTATTTTTAGTTTAGCTTTTTAAAGAATGTCCATTCCATTTTCTAGAGGCTTCACTGATTTACATTTCCACCAACAGTGTTCTGGAGTTCCTTTTTCTCCACATCCTCAACAATATGTGTGTTTTTTAATCTTCTTGATATATTCCATTATCACAGGGTTGAGGCTTTTTTTCTCATTGCAGTTTTGATTTGCATTTCCCTAATAATAAGTGATGTTGAATATTTTTCAGGTATCTGTGGGCTATCTGTCTTTGAAGAAGTGTCTACTCAGATATTTTGTCTATGTTTTAATAAGGTTGCTTATTATTTTGCTGTAGAGTGGTGTGAGTTCTTTATGTATTTTGAATATTAACACCATGTGAAACATTCGGACATGCAAAATACTTCTCCCAGTTGCTAGATTGCCTTTATTGTTTTTCTGGCAGTTTGTTTCTCTCTGCAAATGATTTAAAATTTGTTGTATATTCTACTTTTTTGTTTCCTTTACCAATGGAGTTGAGTCCCCAAGCACATCTATGATTTTGAGATATTGGATTGTATACTTTTCTTCTATTATTTTATGATGTTGGGTCTAATATCAAAGTCTTGAGTTAATATCAATGTATAGTTTTAAATAAATAGCTAGGTTTATTCATTCTGCATGGAGCTTTTCCAAACATCATTTAATGGACAGCCTTCCCTTTCTCCACTGTATAATTCTTATTCCTTAATCTTAGATCACAGGTACATTTAAAAACCATATATGTAAGATTTTATTTATGGACTTCTTAATCTCACTGATCTGTGTGCCTGTTTTTATTTCACTACCTTATTTTTAAATTAATATTGCTCTATAAAATATTTTAAGTTGGGGAGTACAATGCTCAGTTTTTCTTCCTTTCTTTTCATCTCCTTTATTAATAAGTTGTCTGTCTCTGTATTCCACTTTCTTAGGTAACTTTTGATGTCTTGACACCATTTTATAGTCTTTGATACTATGTACTTTTCTTAATAAAATTTTTATGAGGTTAAACATTTTGGTGACTTAGGGATGGGGGAGAGGAATTATCAGATACATTTTCCTTATTAATATTATAATGGCTTTCATATATATATATATAGGGAGAGAGATAAAATACCTTTTTGCAATGAGTAATAGTATAGTAGGTAGGACACTTGCCTTGTACATGACTGACCAGGTTTCAATCTATGGCATGACGTATCTCTGGTTCTGCACTCCAGGAGTATGGGGAGTGTAGAATCAGAAATAACCCTTAAGAATTGCCAGAATGTGGTCCCAAAATATAAAACAATAGTTTTCTTTAAACTTAAACATGCCATCATATCATAGATGTGTTTTTATGAAATGTTTTTCAAATGACTTAATGTAGGTATAATGTTGGGGCAATGAGGGCTGGGTGCAAAAGATCAGATATGAGAGAGAAGAGATGGATATAGAAAAAGAATTAAGATCTCAGAGTTTGTGTAATGGCAGAATATTTATCAATTCGCAGTCCTGTGGTTCTTCAATAATAGGAAAAAATACTACTTGCTTCATCCAACTCTTTAGCTTCTTCAAAAGTCCAGTATATTTTGTATCTTTTTCATGTTCATGTGTTTTACTTAAAACAGCATTATAGAATGATTTGTCAATAAAATCACCTGCAATCTCTGATGCTATTTAGGTATAGTATACTCCTCCATGGGCTGGAGCGATAGCACAACAGGTATTGCATCTGCCTTGCACGCGGCCCACCCAGGTTTGATTCCTTCGTTCCTCTTGGAAAGCCTGGCAAGCTAACAAGAGTATTCTGCCCGCATGACAGAGCCTGGCAAGCTCCCTGTGGCTTATTCAATATGCCAAAGACAATAACAATAAGTATCACAATGAAGAAGTTACTGGTGCCCGCTCAAGCAAATAAATGAACAGTGGGAAGACAGTGCTATACTCCTCCGTATGACTTATGATTTCCCGGACAAACTTAGCTGTACCGTTTGCAGCAAACAGAGACTGACCAAAAAATCTTTAAGCACTTCTATTACAAGAAGAATGTTCACTGTGATACACAGGGACAATTTTTTCTAGGCATTTTGTATGAGGGAATGAAATTTGTAAAATGTGCGTCTCAACCATCAGCTTGAATTGTGTCTGCATGACACCTAAGCATTCCTCCATTTAATGAATAGTCAGTGAGGAAAAAAAGCATAAAGGAATTTATAGGACATTATGAGAACTTGGAGGGATGTAGGAAAAAAGAACACCCAAGACTCTGATTTTAAATATATGAAAACTGAACTACAAGGAGGTTAATTGATTTTTTCAATATGGTTTAGCTATTAAATGACAAAGTAAGGACTCCTGACTTTTTGTTCAGAATTCATCATACTATTAGATTCATAAGAGAAAAAAATAACTTCAGTATCTGAAATCCCTGTGCTCATTCAGTCTCTCTCTCTCTCTCTCTCTCTCTCTCTCTCTCTCTCTCTCTCTCTCTCGTATAAACACAGATTCTTTAAATTTTGCCCTATCTTCTGCTAAGATGCCCCTTTCTATCAAGGAGAGGTCTCATTTTCATATGCCTGTATGTTATATGCTATCTAGTATTCTTAAGAATCTCAAAATCTACTTTTCTATAACTTGATTATTAAGTTTTTAATTGAATAGTTCATCCTATAGAGATATCTTAACATTAATTATATTGCCAATGTCAAATATATTATTCTGTAAAGATCCTATCATATCTTTGTTGAGTTCATATCTCTTAAGGGTCACATAAATCAAATTTATTCCTTCTCATCAGTCATGGCAGTTCCTCGGTTTAAAGACAGCTGTTTTCTTCTCATACCTCGAGCTTTCCTATAATATTCTTCATAAGATAAGCTTTATCTACTCCTCCAACACTTCACATTAAGAAACTAGAAAAAGAAAAGCTTTTATTTTCTACTAGTTAATAGACTGATTTGCATTTTCCTGTTATTTTTGATTTTCTATTTTGTTGTTTAATTTTTATTAATCACAGCTAACAATTCTCATGTATCATTTCACTCCTATTTCTAGCACTTCCCTAAAATGTTTTTTTGCTCATCTTAGGAACCTGACTTATAATCCTGTTAATGATATATTTTCATGAATAGCAACAGTCTAACCTCACGCCCTATACCAGAATGTCCACTTCCCTCCACCATGCTCCAGTATTCTGCAGCTTATACAGCATCCCCCACAGCCCCCAACACAGTAAGTTCAGTTATTTAGATCAGTTTTCAAGTTCTGTTGCCTTTGGTCATTTGTTATTTCCTTGCCATGTTTATTTATATCATACATAGGAGAGGTCATTCTCTATCTGTTCTTCTTTGGCAGACTTTACTCAGTATGATGCTTTACGTAGTAACACACTGCATAAATTTTTATTCTCTTGTAGTCCAGTAACATTCCATTGCATGTGTATACCATAATTTTTTTTCTCCAATCACCAAGTGTTCTTAAACACTTGGTTTATTTCAGATTCTGACCATTGTGAATATAGGAATATACTGAAGAGGGAAATGCAAATAATTTGGGGGGGGGGGCTTGGAGTATATTCTAAGAAACTGAATTGTTGGATCATATGGGAACCCAAGTTTTAAATTTTTTTTTTAATTTTTGTTTTGGTGCGATAGCAAAGGGCTGGAGCGATAGCACAGCGGTAGGGCGTTCGCCTTACAAGCGGCCAACATGGCCGACCCGAGTTCGATTCCTCCGCCCCTCTCGGAGAGCCCGGCAAGCTACCGAGAGTATTCGATATGCCAGACACAGTAACAACAAAGTCTCCAATGGAGACGTTACTGGGCCCGCTCGAGCAAATCGACGATCAACGGGAGGGCCTTTACCTTTACCTTTCCCAAGTACTAACCAGGCCCGACCCTGTTTAGCTTCCGAGATCAGACGAGATTGGGCGCGTTCAAGGTAGCACAGCGGTAGGGCGTTTGCCTTGCACGCAGCCAACATGGCCGACCTGAGTTCGATTCCTCCGCCCCTCTCAGAGAGCCCGGCAAGCTACCGAGAGTATCTCGCCCGCACGGCAGAGCCTGGCAAGCCACCCGTGATGTATTCGATATGCCAAACACAGTAAACAAAATCTCCAATGGAGACATTACTGGGCCCGCTCGAGCAAATTGATGAACAACGGGAGGGCCTTTACTTTTACTTTACTTTGTTTCCCAAAACTTTGAACCAGTAAACATTTCTACCAGCAGTGGATGAGGGTTCCTTTTTCCTATATCCATGCCAACAGTTTATGTTTTGGTTGTTTTTGTGCTGTGTCCCAATCTCTCTGGTGTGAGGTGATACCTCATCATTGTTTTTATTTGTATTTTCCTGATTGTAAGTGGTTTAGAGCATTTTTCATCTCTAAACCTGTTGGCCATCTGTATATCTTCTTTGAGAACTTTTCTTGTATTGAGGAAAAATAGCAGAACCCTTTGTGACATCGAATCTTGAACTGTCTTCAATGATTCAGTACTTTGGCCCAACAAATGAAAACAAAGATAAATTATTAGAGCTATACCAAATCAAGGACCTTCCATATTAATAAACAAATAAAACAACCATTAATAAAGTAAAAGCACACCACACAGAATGAGAGAAATATTTGCCATGAGAGAAATATTTGACATCTGACAGTGTCAATATCCAAGATATAAAAAGCATTTATAAAATTTAACCAGGAAAAAAATTTAAAAAACCAACAAAAAATGATCAACCCCATTAAAATGGGAAAATGAACAGAAACTCCTTGAACTGTTTTGAGTTTAAAATGTAAGATTAGAGGTTCACTGTTACTTGGCATTATTTTTTTCTTTTAACCTTTATGTTACTTAATATCACATATAATACAAATACATATTAATAAAGGGCTGGAACAATAGCACAGCAGGTAGGACATTTGCCTTGCCAACCTGGTCGAACTGAGTTCGATTCCTCTGCCCCTCCCAGAGAGCCCGGCAAGCTACCGAGAGTATCTCACCCACACTGCAAAGCCTGGCAAGCCACCCATGACATATTCGATATGCCAAACACAGTAACAAGTCTCACAATGGAGACGTTACTAGAACCGCTCTAGCAAATCTATTAACAATGGGAGGACAGTGCTACATATGAATGAAATATATCTTAACATGTGTATTTGATTTTACTCAAAATTTAGATCAAATTTATATCTAACATTTTTTAAAACATTTTATTGAATCACCGTGAGATAGTTACAAGTCTTCATGTTTGGGTTACAATCACACAATGATCAAACACCCATCCTTCCACCAGTGCACATCCCCAAACACCAATATTCCCAATATACCCCTTTTCTCCACCCTCCCCCCTGCCTCCATGGTAGACAATATTCCCCATACTCTCTCTCTCTACTTTTGGGCATTATAGTTTGCAATACAGACACTGAGAGAGTATCTTGTTTGGTCCTTTATCTACTTTCAGCACACATCTCCCATTCCAACTGGTTCCTCAAGCCTTCAAAAACTAGAAATTGAGCTTCCATATGACCCCGCAATACCACTTCTGAGAATATATCCCGAGGATGCAAAAAAGGACAGTAGAAATGACATCTGTACCTATATGTTCATTGCAGCACTGTTCAAAATAGCCAAAATCTGGAAACAACCCAAGTGCCCTAGAACAGATGACTGGTTAAAGAAATACTGGTACATCTATACAATGGAATACTATGCAGTTGTCACGATAGATGAAGTCATGAAATTTACTTATAAATGGATATACATGAAGAGTATCACGCTAAGTGAAATGAATCAGAAAGAGAGGGACAGACATAGAAGGACTGTGCTCATTTGTGGAGTATAAAACAACATAACATGAGGCTGACACTTAAGGATAGCAGAAGCATGGTACAGGAAGATTGCTCCATAGCTGGAAGTCTTCCTCGTGAGCAAAGGGAAGAAAGCAGCTGGAATAGAGAAGGGATCACTTGGCATTATTAAAGGCAACTTGGATTTACTATTGAACCAGAATATTTTCTTTGTTATTGAAAACTATCAGTTACTGTGTTTTTTCCTCTAATAAAGAAGTGGTCCTGATAAAGGAGTCAGGGAATGGTACAAAGGCACTAGCATACAACAGTAATACTTAAAAGTGATATGTCATTTGGCATAGAGGAGACTTATGCAGTTTGCAGAGACCTCGCAGTGCATAGTGATTCTATTGCTGGAAGCATTTGTATAAGAACGAAAGGAAGCAATAACAGAGGTGACAACATGGATTTATTCAAGAATTTTAAGATCCCTAAAATCTTTATGTACAGTCCTAGGTGACAAAATAATTCAGTAATTAATAACATTTTTTCAACCAAGGATTCATCAGAACTTTTTGCTGTATTTTCTGAAACCAACTGAGACTAGATAAAAGTATGGGAAGGAATATTTGAATATGTGATTGAAGATGTCAGAGGTTTAAGAGTTTCAACTGGGCCATAGATCTTCTGCCTTGCTACCAAAGTTCCACATTCTCAGACTTTAATATCTTCCAATGTCTTACTTGCTAGTGAGTTCATTGAGAAGTCATGGAAAGGGATGTGATGATAGAGGGAAGAGAATGTACTTAAATATTGCTAGCAATGGATCGATGATCCAAAGAATGGAACTTCCAGTCAATTAAATACAGATAGGATGACTAAGATACTAAGGTATTAAAACAACACTGTAACTTAAAAGAAAATAAAAATTCTGATTAATTACTAGCATAATTTATTTGCTCCTATTATAACTATAATATATTGATTTTCTTCAGTTTCTAGATACAAAGAAGAAACTTTATATTTTCTTTACAACTGATACTGCTTAAGAAATATATTCAGGCATCAGAGATCAGAACTAGAAAGTTATCCAGATAAATAATTTTCAGAATAAATTCTTATGTGTGAATAGATGTATAAATCAAAGTTTCCTAAATTCTTTAGCTGTCGTAGTTCTTTAGTAAAAAACCTATCCTAACTCCTTCATTTTTTCAACAGCCTAGAACTCTCCTTTCCCCTTTTTTTCTCTCTCAGTGCTATGCTTACCAACTTAAATAGCTTTGAAATCAACTTTGAGAACAAAAACAAAACCAAAAAAAAAATTCTACCGAGTACCTTTGACTGTGGCATTAGAGAACTGTTCCCTTAAACCTGGTTGTTTGCCTTGTTATTTATACTGTGGCCCTGTGTTTATCAGACCTTCCCACCAGGAGGGCATGTAAATGAGAAGTCCATGTTTCCCCAACACAAAGATTATAATTACAAAAAACATTTTCTGTGGCAATATTTAGCTATTTTAAACTACTCTTCCAAGACTCTGTTTACAGTATTTCTAGTTAAACATATTTTATTCTAGATGCCATACTGGAAGAAGGAAAACTTCAGAATTTCGGTGCTCTATATTCAGATAACCTAACCCTGAGAGAAATTATGAGAAGGAGTGGAGTTCTTCAAGCCTTGATGATTTATTTCTGTTGTACTTAGTTTGCTCACTTTTTCATAATTTTCACTTTCTTACCTCCTAATCCCATCCTCTTTGGAGTAAATTTGAGAGTGACAGACAAAGGAGTGGGGGAGGGGGACAAAAATAAAGTTCTTTTGAGAGCAAACATTATTAAAATAGAAGAATTAAGTTCCTACTCTGTTTTTACCCAGTTCTATAAAGACATAATCTATTCTTCTAGAAGAACAAAAATAATCAGCAAACTAGAGATTGGAGAAATAGTACAGCTGGTTAGGGCACTTACCTTGCATATGGCTGACCTGGATTTTTCCCCTGGGATCCTATATGCTCCCCTGAGCACCACCAGGACAAATCCCTGAGCATGGAGCCAGAGGTAAGCACTGAGCACTGCCAGGTGTGGTCTAAAAATAAATAAGAAAACAAAAAGATAAAATCAGCAGACTTGAAGATTATATATAGATTATCCAACAAAATGTTTTAAATATAAAGGTGCCTCAGAAAATACATTGGCATACATTTGGGAGCAGAATTAATGCTGGGAAAGTCAGAAGATATTTAGCCTAGATTTTAAGAATAGGGTCAGCAGATTGCTTGCTGTGGAAAGGTGAAGCAGGAGAAAGAAATGAGGCAAGGAGAGAAAAAAAATATTTACAAAATTGTGATTGGTTAGAGAATGCAAAATTTAATTATGCCTCATCCCTCTCATTTCCCAAGGTAATGAAAAACTGAATAAAAAATTTTTATCAAAATTCAAGAGCAAGAGTAATACAAGGCTTCCATTTTTGAAAAAAATTCATCTGTCAAGTCTGGCTACACATCCATTTACACCCCATTTTTTATCTATCAACTTAGTCCTCTGATTATGAAAGTTCAGATTTTCTTGCAAAATTCAGTTTTCCCAGTAATCAGACTATTGTTTCCTTGTGGTACCATTCCAAACCATTTTATTTCATTCAGTGCATGAGTGAATAACATTGACTCTCATTAGTTTCTAGGCTGAAGGAGAATAGAGATGTTGACTATGTCAAGTGGGCGAGTAATCTTTAAATCCTCTCTAATTGGATATGAACAGATTTTAAAATTTGTTTAAATTGGGGCAGTGTGACATTTTTTATAGCACTTCAGAACAAAATGAGATAAACTATATATATCAACAGCACAAATGCTAAGACTTACCCAATAAAGGAACCTATCTCTGGAAGGACCTGGGAAATTCTTGAGTATGCTGATAGTCATCTGCCTTGTTTATATAGTAATTTTGAAGACCTTTTTTCTACTTTCTAACCATTTTAATAACCTATCAGGTTAATGGAACAAAACAAGTTTGTTTGGGTGGTGAGTCCGCTCCACAATTATCCTCAATAGAAAGACATATCAACTCCAATTCTTATTGTTATATTTGTCCCTTCTCTATCCTAATTGCCCTTCAGCTCACATACACTCTTGTGGCAAGTAGGTAAAGGGGTATACCTGATAACCTCTATGGATTTGTATTGTGAACCATAAGGTCCCAAAAGATAAAATAAATAAAATGATATAGTGATACTGAGAAATTCTCCTATGAATAAAAGATCACCATGACTGAGAAAAATAGAGAAAGTAGGGGAGGAAGGAGAGAGAGAGAGATAAGTTAACTGGTGAAAGGATGGATATTGGAACATTATATGACTAAAACCCATAATTAATAACTTTGTAACTGTGTGTCTCACTATGATTCAATTAAAATATATTTTTTAAAAAAGAAAGTCATATTACACAGGGCTTGCTAATGTAATTTGAATTAAATAAATGTAAAGTACTTTATTGTTTTATACCTCTCATAATTTTAGGGAAATATTTTTCTTCAAGTTCCATGATTTACTATTGGCCTGGATTCTAAATTTTTCCCATATGTAAATGTTGCTTCAAATGATTCTCCAAACCCTTTATTTGCTTCTGCACTGATTATGTGGCCACAGTATGTGAAAGGAATCCTCCAAATGCTTTTGAATAAAATAAGATAGAGATTCTGGGAAATTCTCCTATGGAGAAAAGACCACCATGATCAATAGAATACCAGCTATAGATGTTATCTTCATCACATTCCTTGTTTTTTTTCTCTGCATAGTCACTGAGTTTATTTGTAAGTCCTTTAAGATAATAATAAAATAACACTGCTTAGGTTTATTCTTTTATTATAATTGCACCCTGGTGATGATGCCCATGTAAACATGGAGTTTATCATGGTCTGTTGGGGAGGAGAAGGGATACTGGACTGAGATGATAGGAAAAGTGTTCTGTTCCTTTATCCTCCTCAAATTTTCTGAATCAGCTGATAAAACAGTCATCTTTTCATATTTTTTTGGTTTTGAAATGGGAAGGAGACCACCTGCCTATATTTTATTTTCTAGGGCAGAAGCAATAATGTGTAGAAAAGATTATTTCAACATCCACATGGGCAGAGATCAGTCTCAGAGGAAAGCTATGCATACTTCAGGGAATGGTTCTCTGACTTGGGAATGATGGTATAAGTAGTCTATGGATAATTATAATAGTAATAATAATAATAGCAACATTACAACTTGGATATATCTCAGAGATAGGATGCTTGTCTTGCATGTGTGAAACACTAGGTATAATCTCCAGCACTCCCAAAATAGATATATAGAGAAATAGATAGATAAGTGTATATGTATCAGTAATATGTTTTATTAACTTTAGCATTACAAATTTATAATTTGTTCCATTATGAGAGGCTAGAGAGAACCTTACCTCCTCTTGTGAATACAGATAATATTTACCAAAGTTTATTATATTCAGAAATATATCTGAAATCTAGATAATAAGGGCATCTGCAGCAAGTGTAAAACAAGAGCATCCAGGTGGGTGAGACACAGAGAAACTTTCACCAAGGGAAAAACAAAAGCCCATGCTAGGGCAACAAGCTGAAATAGGGAAGAGATTTATAAGATGTAGAAACTAGGTCTCTATATCACACCATGTGCAAAGGTTAACTAAAAAATGCATTAAGATATAGATGCTAGCCTTTAATCAATAAAATGCCTGGCAGTGATACATGCAATCCATAATATTGGGCTTATTGGTGTCACTGGGAACTCAACTCCAGTGGAAAGGTTAAAAAACAAAAGACAAATGGGATTAAATAAAACAAAAAAGCTTTTGCACAGCAAAAGAAACTATTGTTAAAACAAAATGATACCTAACTGAATGGAAGAAAAGATTCATGTACCATACATATCACAAAAGGCTAATATACAAGATTTATAAAGAACTCACAGAGCTCAACAACAGCAAAAACAACAAGGGAAAGAATTCCATCAAAAATAAGGAGAAAATGGGGCTGGATAGCTAGTACAGCAGATAAAGAGCTTTACTTGCATGTTGCTGACACATGTTTAATGATAAGCACAGTACATTTCCCCTGAATAGTTCCACTAAGGATCCCTGAGTACATAGTTAGGAGTAAGCCTTGAACACTTCTGGGTGTGAACCCTACTCCCAAAAAAGGAAGAGTCATGAATAGACTCCTCACCAAAAATGACATACAGATGGCCAATGGGTTCATAAATAAGTGTTCCTTAGCACTTTTTATCAAGGAAGTGTAAATCAGAGGAAAATGAGATCACCTCACATCTGTGAGAATGACCTATTTTTTTTAAAGCTAGAAACAAGAGTTTATTGGGGGTATTGAGGAAAAGTAAGCCTCATTCACTGTTGGTAGAAATGTAAAAATTCTTACAGGCTTTGTGAAAAATAGTACAAACTTTTCTCAGATTATTGAAAACTCATCTCCATATAATTCCATCATTTCACTACTATTGATTAATCCAAGGGAAACAGGAACACAAATCTGAAAGGTATATATATTAAATTCATTACAGCACTATGTATAATCACTAAGGTCTGAAATTAACCCATTTGCCCAAGGACAGATGGATGAAAGAGTTGTGATTTCCATATACAACGCTATAAGTAAATATGAAATCTTGCCATTTGCAACAACATGGATGAAAGTGGAGGGAGTGTGCTAAGTGAAATAGGTCAGAAGGAGAGAGACAAATACAGGATGAGTTCATTCCTAAGTGATATATAAAGAATCAAAGCAACGAAACAGGCCCATGAAAAACTATCCCTTGGATGCTGATCACAGAACTGAGGTTATCAAAGGAGGGTGGGGTGTTTAAAAGGTGGTGGAGGCCATTGAACTGTAGTAGAAGCTTGTTGGTACTTTTGTGATGGGTGGAATATGGTAATATTGTTTGATACAGTGTGATTTTTTTTATCACTGAAGCATATATTCAGTCTTATAAGTCAAAAGTTCTTGATAAAAAAATAAAAGACAAATACATTTCAGCGTTTGTACCTTGGGAGTGGAGTCTTCTGCCTTTCTTACACTGAAAATTTTTTGAGGATAAGAACCATATCTAGTACCAAGAATACTAGGTTAGTGTGTATGTGGCAACTGATTGGCATTTATTGACTTTCTATCAAATCACTTATCAAGCACTTTAGTCTGTCTGCGTCTCAGTTTCATACCTGTAATAGTAATTTTATAAAGGTTACTATGAGTATTAACTGGCTAATAAGTATTCAACTCTTAGAACAGCATCTGGCACATAGTAGACATTAGAATTTACCAGGAAAATGACAGTATATGAGATAAAGGGGTTAGTATTTCTCTCTTCTCTCAGGAAAAGAAGCAGAATTAGCATAAACACTTAAGGTTCTTAGAGGTAAATATAGCAATTAGAAGACATGGTTAATATTTATTCCAATCACTGAAAATTAGGATAAATTTCAAATACCTAGTACCTAAAATATTTTTTATGATTTTAGGTATTATACCTAAATATTTATGATTTTAGTACATACTTGATAGAATAAAAATATAGTTAAGATAATGGACAAAAATGATTTTCATATTTATAATTCGATATGCCAGACACAGTAACAACAAAGTCTCCAATGGAGATGTTACTGGGCCCGCTCGAGCAAATCGATGATCAACGGGAGGACCTTTACCTTTACCTTTATAATTAAGTTATAATTATTTTAATTCAGGTATTTGAGGGAGGGACTCACTCCACATTGCTCAGTGCAGGCTCTTTATGGTGCTCAAGAGACCATATGATGCTGGAGATCAAACCTGGTGCTCTTGCTTGCAAACAATGCGCTTTGATTTTTTTGAGATATATGTTCATCCCAAGAGAGTCACTTGGGGTATTTGGGGGGAGGTAATCTTTATCTAATGGTATTCAGGATCTATTCCTGGCCCTGAATACCATTAGGTAAAGATTGATCTCCCCCTCTTCTCCCCCGCCCCACCCCCAATCCCTGGAGTGACTCCTGAAAATACTGAGGAGACAATATGCAGTGCTTGGGATTCAAAGTGGGGTCCACAAGAAGCAAGGCAAGTGACTTAGAAATAGTACTTCTGCATTATTTCTCTATCCCCCTCCCCAGGTTCTTTTTTAAAAATTTGCTTCCATCTTATAAAAAGTTTACTTGGAATACTGTGAAACGTGGCACAGTTTAAGGGAATCAGATAGAACAGGGGAGAAAAATATCCAAAAGTTCTAAAGTAATTTGACTGTGGTGGTGGAAGAGACATTGGCAGAGTTGGATTGTATTCACATTCACAGACAATGCTTGATGGCATTGGGGCCTGAAAGATTTGAGCAGTGCTCGAAGTCTGACATGGTCCTTCAGACTGAGAGTTTTTTTTTCTTTTTTCCTAGCCTTCTAAACAAGGACATAAATTTCCAGAATGTTCATTCTGCCCATAAAATAGTGAGGCACAGTGAGCCATATCAGACAAGTGCATCCTGCTCATCAGTGAAGGGATTCTAAATGTAATGAATCCTTAAGTCCACTAATGATGTCTGGATGTAACTGAAGCTATTATCCCAGATTGCTTCTGACAGTTGTGTCTTCATAACGGAACCAAATTTATCATTTGCCATAGCTCTTTGTTTTCTTCCCATAGACACTGAGGTTGCTTAGCAGACAGAGATCCGTGTGAGTAACTCATGTTTGCAGAGTCTATTAGATCTCTGAAGCTCCATGTTTTAGATGTGAGTCAGTCACGACATGGCTATTTGAAATTGAAATCAAGCAGCAATTTAAAAGCCAGTTCCTCAGTTATACGAGCTACATTTCAAATAGCTAATAGGGGGCTGGAGCAATAGCACAGTGGCTAGGGTGTTTGCCTTGCACGCAGTTAACCCGGATTCAATTCCCAGCATCCCATATGGTCCCCCAAGCACCTCCAGGAGTAATTCCTGAGTGCATAAGCCAGGAGTAACCCCTGTGCATCGCTGGGTGTGACCCAAAAAGCAAATAGCTTATAGGTGTGTGTCTGGTGGTTACTATATTTGACAGCACAAATTTGAAACATATGCTTAGGTATAGAGAGTTCTATTTGGATGATGTGTGAGTTATAAAGCAAGGAGCTTCACTAGTTGGCAATAGAGCATGTATCCATTTTTCAGAAAGTTCACCCTGTGAAAAACTGTAAAAAGAGGAATAACTGCAAAAAATTGTAAAAAAAGAAATAATTTTTTACAGTCTTAATTCCTCAGAGGTCAGACAGGAAGTTGCTTACCTTGCATGCAGCTGACCCAGGCTTGATCCCCAGAACCCAGAATGTATCCCTTACCCTACGAGGTATGATCCCTGACTACAGAGTAGAGTCAGCCCTGAGAACAAACTGGTGCAACCCAAAATCAAAATCAAAGTAACAAGAAAAAGAAAAAAGTTAATTCTATTTAGGTGGTATTTCAGAAGTAGTTCCTATATGACAATCTTCTATGGTTTTTAAATGCTTCATTATATCAAGATTCTTAATTATATCGAGAGAACAGTCGAGATAAAATACGATGAGATAAAATAAAAGGAAAGTTTTTATGAAGATTAAACCATAGCAAGCTATGCAGCTGGAACATTTATCATTGTGATACTGCAGATATTTGCAATATCCCTCTATATTTGAAAATAGACAATTTAGCTCTTGATTCTAACATTGCTTCTGGGCTAAAGGTTGCAGCCTTGGGCAAAACAATCAAAATTCACCCCATAGCATTGTGCTAAAAGATTCATTGCAGAAGTATATGTGTAAAGTAGCACATGGGAGGAACTTGGTAATTACCTAGCTCTTTCCAAATTCTTCGCTTCCTCCTCATCCCTTCCTTCTTCGGAACCTGGAATCTGTAGCCTACCATACTCATGCTGAGCCCTCTGTTTTCCAGGCTCCCACTGTACTGATAAGGAAAAGGTCTCTCTGGCAGATGCTTAACAGACTTGGACCATTCAGATCCTGCTAAGCTTGTTTAGTCAAAATTTGCATATTCAATTGGTAGTAGATAGCACATGTTCTGAGCACACCACTAAAGGAGAAGTTTGAAGGCAAAGTTGGGTGGGAGTTTGTGCCTAATGAGCGAATGAGTTGAGGTAACTTGCACCTTTTCATGCATTTTCTGCTGTGCCCAGTGCCACTGTTGTCCATCATCTTCCTTGTACTCTGTCTCTTGCACCCCACAATTCTTGTATCATTGTTGCTGTGTTTTTCTCCCTTGAGGAAGTCCCAGAATCTCTGCTACTTTCTACCAGCCACTACTGATTTCTCCATCAAGCTGGAATGAAAAACAAACCGTGCTGTGTAATTATCCTTGCAACACTCTCCGTGAAGACTTACAATTTAATAGAATTACCAAGATTTAAAAACATTAAACCAAAAATGAGCTTGTTAGAGTAAATTAGACTTCATAAATGTGCTCTTCTTTTATTATAAAACATTGATTTTTGTGGTCACCATCTATAAATTGTTGGAAGCTGAGTGCAGTGCCTTAATTGGCAAGAAGGGATGTCATCAAGACACTGCCATGGAAGCCAGGGAAGGCGTGTGCGGGGACAAAGAAGGAATAAAAAGGAGTGGAGGACAGAACTGGTGACATAATACCCAGGAGGAAATAGTCACATGTCTGCCTGGGTAAAGCTTGTTATAATAATGAGACTTGTTCAGGAGGGAATGGGGAAAAGAACATTATCGATGTAGGCCAAGAATGAAGACTCAGAAACCTTTATTTATCAAGAGCTGGAATCACTGTTTCCCCACCAGGAAAATCTGTGCTTGTGATCCTAGAACTTGGTCTCACACAGACCAACCAACTCTGTCCCTGGTTCCTGGTTTCTCCTTCCCTGGAGTGTCTTTTACCTCTAGACATTCAATGTTCCAGGCCCACACAGGCACTGACTCCACTCTTGACAGAGCCCTGGGATGGGTTTATAACCCCAAACAATGTGCGCTCGACTCTGAGCTTCTTAAAGATCTTAGTAATCAGTGTGAAGAGAGCAGAATGGCTCTTGCTGGAACCTCCTAACCAGCAGTTTGGAGAGCAGAGTAGTGGCTGTGGCCAACCATAATGAAGCCCCCCTGGGGCTGGTCAGAGGAACAGGAGAACAGAGGAAGGCCAGGGAGGAGGCAGCTGCAAGCTGTTGCTGCCAGTACACAATTATTTTCTCTGCTGGGAGGAGGTCCCTAGATACTAATGGATTGGCTGGGAGACAGGGGATGGACAAGGTCATGTGACTTGAATTAGGGCCAGTGGGAACTTCCAGAGGTAATGACCTCATGCTGCTCATTTGCTCTTGGAGCTAAATTTTAGGGAGTCTGCTGAAATGGAATCTCAGAGAGCCTGGCTTCAGGAAATATTCTGAATGCTGCCATCCTTTAATACGTGGATAATATTTGATTAGAAAAAAAGAAGAGGACTGAGATATTGCTTCTAAGGGTTGGAGTACTGGCCTGGCATGCCCAAGGCCCTAAGCTTGATCCCTAGTACAGTTCTATGTGTTAATTCAGTGTACATATTCTCACAGTAACTTCACGAGGCAAGTACTTTTACTGTGTTTTCACACAGGGCTCCACTGCTGTTCCCACTGGAGTCTAAGACACAAAGAGTTCCATAGCCCAGGGTCACAGAGTTAGTGTGTGGTGAAATCTGAAATTTGAACGCAAGCCTTTGGCTTCAGATTCTTGATTCCGATCACTCTCTTTGTAAGTACTGTTTGTTGAAAACTGATTGTGAATTCAATACAAAGTAAGAATCTGAATTTTGAGTTCAATTTCTGAGATGGGGTAATGTGGAAAAAAACATGCTATTCAGGACAAAGTGAAAAATTCTTAAGGCCCCTTTCTCCAAAATTATAAAAAATTCCCAGATGATGATATTAAGGCACAGAGCATAAAACAAGACTGGGATTCTTCTGATGGAATACATAGGTGTTGTGCCCTTACAACTGTTTCCACTCCATTGTCCAGGAGGAAAAAAAAAAAAAGATCTAGACTTCAAAGTAAATACTGGGCCTGGAATGATAGCACAGAGTAGGGCGTTTGCCTTCCACACAGCCAACCTGAGTTCAATTCCCAGCATCCCACATGGTCCCCTGAGCACTGCCAGGGGTAATTCCTGAGCACCATCAAGGGTAATTCCTGAATGCAAAGCCAGGAGTAACACTGAGCATCAGGGATGTGACTCTAAAAGCAAAAGAAATTTAAAGTAAGTGCCAGAATGTTTGACAGAAATGGACTAAAATTGCTCTAAATGGACTAATTTTACCATTTTAGAGACATCAATGAAAATATCCAATCTGTGAGAGTGAGCGTATACAGTGAATAAGGAGAGGATGCATATATGAGAAATCATTATTAATAATATTGTAAATAACAGTATATCAATCAATAAAAAGAAAGGATATACACCTTCCAAAAATAAAATTAAAAGGGACTATGTCTCTTGCCTAAATATTCATCACACATCTATGTCTCATTAGATGGGTGAGTTTAGAGTAGACACATTTGCTTTCTATCCTTGTTTATTTTTAAAACAAGCCTTCAAATGTAACTAATGCCTACAAATTCTCTTTATTCAATGTTTTTTGAGTCTCCTGACCACGCACCAGGCTGTCCTCGCCAGGGCCCCTTGGAGGGGACCAGTTTGAGCTTCCTTCCCTGTCCTGACAAGGGCTCTGGCATCCAAAGACCTCCAGAACCAGCCACTACCATGCTGAGACCACTCTCCACAGGCATGAAGGTACCGGCAGAGGAACAAAGGCATGCAGGTCCCGGGGCTGAGATCTCCAAGCCTGCTCCAATCGGGGCTGAGCATCCTCCACCCAGATCCTCCATATTCCAGTAGGCAGGGGTCACACCCACCAACTAACCCCCTGGCGCCGTGTAATCCCATCAACAGCCAAGAGCCAGAGACTATAAAACCCAGCTCCTGGAAGCCCGCAGCCACGAATTTTCTTATTCTTACTTTGGACAAACTGGCAGGCTACCGAATGTAACCTGCTCATATGGCAGAGTCTGGCAAACTCCCCGTGGCATACCCAATATGCCAAATACCAGTAACAATGATGGATCTCATTCTCCTAACCCTGAAAGACTCTTGACTATGGCACTTTTTAAAAAATTTCAGGGGTAGGATGAAGGAGATGTTACTGGGGCCTGCTCGAGGCAATCGAAGAACAACAGGATGGTTGTGATCGTGATCGTGACACTCAGTCACTGACTACAGGCAGGCATTGAGTTAACTCAGCTGAGCAAGATGGTAACTGCGTAGTCTGTTGACTACAACTCATTCAATTACTCTTGTTCTAAAGCATTTCTTAAGTCTTGACCAGGTAGGTGTGGAACCATTTTTCATACCTTTCAAGTTGCAGGCTGAAGCCAGCTGTGACTGAATCCATGGGCAGCAGGAGCTCAGTTATATTATATTATCACGGCTTCAAAATGACCACAGCCTACACTACTGTTTATCTCATCACCTGTCACTTGAAAGATGCGGGAGATCAAAGAAGAGAAAATAAAAAGGGATTTTTGGTTGTAATAAAACTTAGCTCCAGGGACCTACACAGGGACAACATGGAACATACATGGGAAACAGCAGCGTAATTACAATTATTTTTAGCCAGTGCACTGAAAACGTGAAATTTCATATAGTAGCTGTAATTTGTTTTCTATTATATAATCAACACAGAATGTATTCCAGCCCCCTGAAATATGTTCCTTAACAGAGAGTAGAACAGACAGCGGGCCATTTCTCCACTCCAGGGTCCCCTGTAGCTGCCTTCGATGCCTTAAGCCTCACACCTACTTCCTCTCCCCCTCTATCCCCTCATTGCCTTGTTCCCAGTCCAGGACACAAGTGATTCTGGCCCTCTCAGAACAGTGTTGCTGCAGTCTGTGCTCCGGGCTGCATCTCAATAGGATCTGGGCACATCTGGCTGCACAGTAGGAGTGCCACACTCCAAAGTGCAAAAATAAAACCACAAAAGATCAAAAGAAAAGCATCGTAGGCAAGAAATTACCCTTATCTTTATCTCCACAGAATCCATCAAGTACAAGCATCTGAGAGATGGCAAGGGGTAAGATAACAAAAGGGAAGCCAGGAGGAAATTAAAAGCAGCCTCCAGTGATTAGCCCTTCAGCTGGTCTGGGAAGGCTAAAAGTCTCCGTGAGGGCATCCCACAGATAGAATCTTTATTAGGAATGGACTGGAGCAAAACAGACAACCTGCTGATCATAAGACAGGCCTTCAGCTGACAGCAAAATGAAGAAAAGTTAAATCAGGAAAGTTAATTGTAGTTATCCATTGTACACTCTTTGGATTGTTTTCTACTTTGTTTTCATATGTATTCTTGCTTCTTCTTGAAGCCTTATGTTTTGCTTGGTGTAGTGGAGATAATCTTTTATCTCCCTGCAGATTCCTGAAGGTGGATAGCCTCACTGAAACCCACACAGTGGAAATCTAACAGCTATAAATACCTTTAATAGTCACTCTAACATCACATCTACTCTCCTGACTAGGCCAAATTTTCGTATATTAATGGTGACAAAAGTTTGTCCATGTTTGAACAAAGTCAGATGCAGTATTATAAATAGAACCTGCCAAGTTCTTTTTCTAAAGTTTACTTCATGCAGAAGATATGTGTGGCCTATGTCAGTTATGATCTGATTTTTGGTTCATGGGGTTGAATGAGGGAATAAAATGATTTCAGATGACAAAAAGGATCATATTGTCATTCCTATCTATATTTTTGTTTTTGCTTGTTTTGTAAGTGGATGATTTTGATTTTGAGGCCATGTCCAAAGGCTACTTATTTGGTGCTGAGGGGTCACTCTTGGAGGTCCTGAGGATCAAGTCTAGGTGTCTTCCATACAAAATATATACTTGACTCCTTTGAACTATCTCCATAGTTCCTCAGTTATTTTTAATGTGTCCCATATATCATAACTTTTAGTCCATTTGTGTCTTGTGCATTTATATTTTAAAGTATACATTTTGTTATACTAAGCTGTTCACCAGCAAGGTTAACTCAGATGTACATAATTGACTGCAGGAGTATTTGTGGCGACACCACTGGGGTGGTGTAGTCAAAAATCTTCATGATCTGCATTTTGGGTCAGCCTGTTCCGCAGGCTCAAAAGTAGTAATCTATTCAATAAGAATAAGCACAAAAATAATACAGAGGTGAATTAATTATAACTCCAAATTAATTATAACTCCAAGGGCAAATATATAAATATAAAAAAAATTACACTAAATGTCCTAAGACTTTACTTGAGATCAGTATAGGGAGCTATTGGGAAACAAAAAAGAGTTATTGACTCTGCTTGGTGAAATCAAGAGAGATGTTGCAAAGAAGATATTAGGCCTTATTATTGAGGAATAAATAGATAATTCAAAGTGAATAATAAAGAATTCCAGTCAGAGGGATACTTGTACAAAAATATGTCAGAAAATAACAGTTTATAGATTCAAGGATTATTTTTGCTAGAAAATTATGACAATATATACAGGAGGGGGTAAATGAAAGAAACAGTTAGAAAGGTAGGATAGAGCCCAAACACACTGGACTCTTATTCTTCTATTTGGACTTTCAAGATAATATTTTAAAAGTCCAAATAGAAGGACTGGAGTGATAGCACAGCGGTAGGGCATTTGCCTTGCACGCAGCCAACATGGCCGACCCGAGTTCAATTCCTTCGCCCCTCTTGGAGAGCCAGGCAAGCTACCGAGAGTATCTCACCCTCACGGCAGAGCCTGGCAAGCTACCCATGATGTGTTCGATATGCCAAACACAGTAACAATAAGTCTCAAAATGGAGATGTTACTGGGCCCACTCGAGCAAATTGATGAACAATGGGAGGACAGTGACAGTGACAGTGAAGATAATATTTTATCCAGGGCTGGCTTCAACAGTGATTTCTTGGCAGTTCAAATAAGAACAATCAAAGCCCAGAGAGTCTGTCTTGACTGAAGTGGGGGGAAAGTGATGAATCAGGCCATGGTCTCTTGATTGGGAATGCGTGGATACTCCTCAGAATTATCCGATCACTGTCCATTTCAGCTTCATCAACTCTTCAAGAGAGTTGCTATATGATTTCCCTGAGATAATCTATGAGGCAACTCTGATATTTAGTAATTATGCAATGACTATCAGTAGTTCTCCTTAGTCCGATGTTTCTCTTCCTACACTTGCCTTCCTCACCCTCTTATTATGGTCTTCATCATCATCGCAAATGTCGCAGAGCCCACTGTTCAGATTATCTCCTTAATCATTTTTTGACTAGAATGGAAATAACAAATCTACTTAAATGGATAGAAAATCTCTGGTCACCCAAGTATCTGCCTGGCATTAATAGCACTTATCAAAAAAGAAATTCAGATTAACTCCAAATGTTTTGCCATCTCACATCAAAAATCCAATTGTGTTTAAACCTCTACTAACTTCTGGTTTATTCAGCTATGATTACTTATTGCTTTATCAGAAATAATTTTATTCTAGATCTTTCCACAGTCAATTTAGGTTATTTTAAATGGAATTGTCGGGAAGGAGAACTGGTAATTTGGGATTTTGTCATTAGGAAAGAGATTGAATAATAGAATTGACTTATTTATTAAGTAATCTCCCAACCCTTGTGTTTAAACTAACAACACAGGAATTTCTTTAACATTTTAATTAAATAATGCTGGAGAATGCCATCTTCTTTTCTGATGACAAGTCTTGGCTGTTACTCAAAAGCTCCTGGTTTCATTTTGACAAGATGAGGACATGTCTGAGAGACCAAGGGCCCCCTGTAGCTAAATGCTCCCTTTTTCTTTTCTTAAGAACATTTGGAACCAATACAAAACAGTGGAAAGACAAGACTTTTACCAACCATTCAGATTTCTTTCCAAAGATGCACTTAGCATTTCATCTTTCTATGTGGTATCACTGCTCATAATGCTAAAAGAGCTACTTTGCTAATATGACAGTTCAGCAGGTCTGTGCCAGGCTCTCCAACTTTGGCAAGGGAGGAACAGCTGGCCAGGCAGCAATTTGGGGAGGCATCCAGGGTCAGGAGATGGAGGAGCTTCATTAGCTGGTGACCAAAAATCCTTGAATCTTGTATCCATGAAATCATTCCAAATATCTCCCTGTACAATACCACCATTATGGCAAAGAGTAGATTTGTCTGTCTTCCTTACTGCATCCCTTAAAAACACACTCTATATTCCTGAACTTTTAGATATCTTTTAGATTTAACCAAAGATGGGAAAATCTGTGTGATCAAATTCTATGCCAGATACATATGAGAAGTTCCACAAACTCTTCCTTGATTAATTGCAAATCTTTAGATTTCTGATTTTACTCGAAGCTTGAAGACGTTCATACCAGAATTACAAAGCAAAAATCAACTCATCTAATAAGTGAATGATACATATAAATATAATATAACAAATATATAATTATATAAAACTATATAATAGTTAATATAATGTGAATTTATGTATAAAGCAAAAATCAACTCATCTAATGAGTAATAATACATATAAATATAATACAATAAATATATAATTTTATAATAAATATGTGGCAGAGCCTGGCATGCTTCTGCGGTGTATTTGATATGCCAAAAACAGTAATAATAACAGATCTCATTCCCCTGACCCTGAAAGAGCCTCTGACTATTGGGAAAGATGATGTAGGAAAGACTGCTAAAATTTCAGGGCTGAGACAAATGGAGACATTACTGGTGCCTGCACTAATAAATTGATGGACAATGGGGATGACAGTGATACTTGATCACTTGACTTCCCACTAATCATCAATTTGCTTGAGCAGGTGCCAGTAATGTCTCCATTCATCCTTGCCACGTCCTAGTGTAGCTCAATGGCGTCTGTTCGTTCTAGGAACACGAAGAGCCTCAAACCGATTGTTCAGGGTCTTGATGAAGAAATCTGACCATCTTGTAGGTGGGGGGCCATGTGGTCTTTTGATGTCCCATGGAATCCAGTCGGTAATGGCTCTAGTCCAGCAGTCCATCTCCAAATCTCATTAAATGTCCAACCCATCTAATTTATAATGCCTTGGCAAACTAGACAGCATCCCTGATTCTTGACCATCGATGGAGGTTGGAACTCTGGATTTTTTCTCAAATTTATGTGAAACGTGGTACTCCAAGCATAGCTCTTTTGATTCCTCTTTGGGAGATCCCAATAGCATTCTCATCCTGGTTTCACAAGGCCCAGGTCTCTGAGGTGTATGTTAATGCAGGAAGAACAGTGGAATTGAAGAGATGTACCCAGATCCGGAGGTTCTTCTTCCTCTTAGCTATTTCTTCGAAGCTCTTGAAGATGTTCCAAGCCGCTCTCTTCCTCTTGCGCAACTCAGGTGCCAGGTCATTCATCATGTTGATTTCTCGACCTAGGTACATAAAACTGTTGCATTCGGTGATGTTCATCCCATTGACAGTGAATGAAACGTCAGGAACGAGAATGTTTCTCATAAATATTGTCTTTGTGAGATTCTGCTGTAGTCTTACCTATCCACACTCACGGTCGAAGTAGGCCAGCATTTGTGACACTAGACTAATGTTTGGTGTTATTAGAATGATGTCATAAGCAAAATTGCTGACAGTCTATCTTCTATCCCATTCCTTCCCATTCCAGTTATCACATGACATTCTCAAGGGTGGCACTGAAGAGTTTCGGTAAAATGATATTACCCTTCCGAATCCCTCTCTTGACGTGGATGATCACTTCTTTGTAGAAATGTGAGATCCTGGTAGTGAATCAGTAATACAGCTCACGGTGGATCCTGATTTATTGATTGTGAATGCCCTGATTGGCTACAGCTTCAATGACTGCTTCCTTCTCAACAGAATCAAAAGCCTTCTTTAAATCGATGAAAGTTAGTTCAAGAATGGCATCTTGAACTCCCGAGAAACCTCAATGACCTTGGTCATTGTGTGGTTATGGTTGATCATGCTGAATCCTTTGCGGAACCCAGCTTGCTTGCATGGTTGTCCTTCATTTACTGTTCTGCCAATCCTATTCAGGATGACTCAAGTGAACAGCTTGTAGCTTGTAGAATAGACAGACAATAGGCAGATTGGGCGACAGTTGCCAATCTCGTGGATGTCTCCCTTCTTGTACAGGTGCTGTTCATTTCTTTACTGACGAAATGGTGTGTCAGATTTCTGAAGGGAGAACACTGGGAACGACATATCCATCCTGTGAAATTTGGTATGTGGGAAGGTGGATGTGGCTGTCAAAGAGATCTGAGTAGAAGTCATGAATAATCTTCTCCATTGCCTTTCTGGAAGATGTGATAGATCCATCAGGATGTCGGAAGGCAGTCATCTTGGCGTTGTAGTTGGCGAAGGACAGGCAGGCTTTACAAATACTTTCCCCGGCTTCTGCCTCATCTATCAGCACTGCTGCTCTTCTCTCTTTGAGGTCCTCCTTTATCGCATCTCTGCACTGCTTTGCTATCTCTGACGTTCTCTTGAAGTTGCCTGAGGCATGCACCAAACCACGTTAGCGAATAAGCTCAAGAGTTTTCGAAGACAGGCATTTTTTGGTGGATATCTCTCTCTTGGCATTCCTTGAACAATAATGGAGGTTCTGAACCAGTCGAACATATTCCTCATCAATATTGTCAACGACAGCATCTTCTCATGTTACAGCAATAGTGCCAAAGAGCTCCCAGTTGGTGGTCGTTCTGGGAGTTCTTCTTAAACTTTGCAGCCCATTCTCCCTGCTCTGTGAAGTAGAATTTTGCATGAAGGAAATGGTGTCCTGATAGCATTTGGAATTTTGGGACAACAGTAACATCGATCAGGCAAAACCGTCAATTGAATGTGATGTGGTCAATTTCATTGTGGAACCGTAAACTGGGAGACTGTGATACAGTGATAATATATATGTAATAGATTTATATATTATGAATTGTATAAACCATGAGAAGCAAAATAATCCAGATTAACCCAGGGTTCTTTTTTATAAAAGGCTAAAAGTAGGCAAAAATTTGACATATATCAATATAAGTGGTTATTCTTAGAGGTTAGAAATTTAAAAGAACTCAAGCTTTCTGATCATGTTCTGTTTCATGATCTGAAACTGCTGGCATTGTGATATTCAACTTGTAAAAATTAGAACAAATCATACGTGTATGATCTTTGCACTTTTTCAGTAATTTTATAAATTCAATTAAAGCATTAAAAGTTGTAAGGTCATATTCATAGAATTCATAGAAATTTGAAGCATAATTTTTGTATTTTCTGACTCCCTATATATTGAAATTTTCAGAAAAGGAAATAATTGTTTTTTAAAAAACTTTAATTTTTTTATTGGCCTCCTTATATTTCCATTATTGCTTATAATTTGCCTATAAAACTTGATCTTAATGTGACAATTTGAATTCTAATCTTCTGTCATTGTTTTAGGCATTCTTGTTGAAATTCTAAAGTAACAATTATCCTGTCTCTACTGTAAGATGCCAATTGCAATGAAATGTAGTTCATTTCAAAAAATCATCATTATAAAAATCTAGATGTATTTTTTTCCATACACATAAAATTTTTAACTTCCATTAGCATTGTGTTATCATACTGGCTAATTCACCTGTTATGCCATCAGAATAAATGATATTAATGCCCCCAAAAGAAAATTTTCAAAATATGAGACACTATGTCTGACTAGCAAATGTCCATGTATTGCAGCAAATATTCATATCTTTCATAAGGCACCTACTACATACTGAATATGAAAGAGCCTGCATTCATTGACTGTAACAACACCACTAGGTTCTAAACCTATTGCATTTTTGGCTACTTCTCAGCCCTATGAGAGAAGTCTATGTTTTACTTGGATTTTTAGATAAGAACACATGTTATATAACTTGCCTAAGATTATTCAGTTAATGGGAGATAGAGTTATGTCTTTAATTTTCTCAGTTTGACTTTTGATTTTATTTAAAGGGCAAACAAGTCATTCTCAAGGTATCATTTCCTTATTCTTCAATACTCAGGAGAAGTGTTGGAATTTCAGAAATATATAGAAAGAAAATAGGTGAGGACTTGGCAACATTAAGGTAAGAAGAGGGAAAGAAAAACTCATAAAGACTAATGATTATATGGAAAGAGTTGAGTTCCTTTGATAGAGAGGGAAATATTGGCGATCATAAAGAAGGCAGCGAAGAAAACGATGTATCCTAGGGTGATTTGTTGAAGACTTTGATGAAAAAAGCTTCAGATACAACTTGTTGCCATTCCATTTCACTGTTCAGAGTTTATTCACTGAGTTCAGCTACAAATTAAACAATGGATGATAAGCATCATAGTAGTAGAGGGTCCCCCTAAATCATTATGGATCACCATTGAGTAGGTAAACAAATAAATCTCATTCACACATCTTTTAACCTTGATGCTTAAGAAATTTTACATGCACTTACTCTCTTCCCTCAATTAGGATTCCACTCCAAATCAGTGAAATCATCTACATTTCTAAGAAAACCTTTCTTCTAAAATTCATGGGAATGTCATACATTTCTAGAAGGGTAGAAAGAAAACATTCTTTGTGTACAGGTACTTAGATAACCCATAGTACTATTGCATAGACTTCATTACTAATTGTGTTTCAATGCCTGTTGTGACATGTATGCCATTGTCTTGAGGGTGAACTTATCATTATATATTACTCATGAGCCAATTAAAACCTATTCAGGCATATAGAGAATAACACTCCTGGTCCTCCACTTCAGGTTCTCATTTTATACTTCTTTTTCTGTTTTGTGCTTGATGATAATGATCAAAAGATTTATATTTATTGAGCATTCAATAGCATTCCAGGAAGTGTGTTGAGTGCTTTAAAAGTAGTTACCTAATGATAAAATATGCTGTGAGGTAGACAATAATCTTTTCCTAATTTAAAGATGAGAAAACAAAAGTTTATCAAGATCCAATAAACATTCAACACCACACAGTAAATGTTGGAATCAATATTCTAGCTCACTGTCTCTATTTCCAGCTAACACCGACTTGAATACTCTATATTTGCTTTCACCAACCCATATCCTATAGTTTCCTCTGCTTCTCAGCTCTTCTTTCATTGGGTAGATTTTGGCTAAAAAAACCAAGTGCCTGAGAACACATGACTGGTTAAAGAAACTTTGGTACATCTACACAATGGAATACTATACAGCTGTTAGATAAGATGAATTTATGAAATTTGTGTGTAAGTGGATCAACATGGAAAGTATCATGCTAAGTGTAATGGGTCAGAAAGAGAGGGACAGATATAGAAGTACTGCACTAATTTGTGGAATATAAAGTAACAGAATGGAAAACTAACACCCAATGGTAGTAGAGATAAGGACCAGGAGGACTGCTCCACAGCTTGGAAGCCGGCCTCACATGCTGGGGGAAAAGGCAGCTGAGATAGAGAAGGGACCACCAAGGATGCTTGGCAGGCCCACTTGGGATGGGAGATGTGTGCTGAAAGCAGACTGTAGACCAAACACAATGGCCACTTAATACCTGCATTGCAAACCACAATACCTTAAAGGAGAGAGAGATAAAAGGGAATGTGCCTGCCACAGAGGTGGGGGTGAGCGTGAGAGATGGGTGGGGGAGGGGTATTGGGAACATTGGTGGTAGAGAATGGGCACTGGTGGAGGTATGAGTACTCAATTATTGTATGACTGAAATGTGAGCATGGAAGTATGTAAGTTTATAACTTTACCTCACGGTGATGCACTAAATTTTTTTTTTTTAAATTTTAAAAGAACTTTGACTTCTCCCCAACCTCATGGAGTAACCACACTACCAGATCTAAATAATGTCTGGAAATCCAAGCTATTTAATTGACAATCCTAGGTGTGCTTTGGTTCTCATACAAGATCAGACATACCTGGAATCTAAGACAAAGTCGTAAGTTTTGCAATGTTGAACAGATGGACGGAATAACACGGAAATTGCTTCGTTCTCTTTATTTGCAAAGACAGAGCCAGACTTGAAGAATTACATGCAAAAGCAAAACTCAACTCCATATTTAGTTAGCCTCAAAATATACATGACCTGCGAGTTCCCTATTTAGCTCACCTCCCTGCTTCTGCTGCAAATGTTTGCTGATGCTACAGCTTACAAAGCACAAATCTGCAGGGGTTCCTAAACCCCTTCGGTACACTCTTTCCCATGATTAGGTAAATGTCAGTGAAAAATCATCGTGTATTTAGTGTTTTAATAAAACCACAATATTGTTTATTTTGTGGCCACAGGTTCCAAAAGAGAACGAAACAACCACATTAAACTTTGCCCCTAAAACTCCAGCACACCCTCTAAGACACTTAAAAACGTTATCCTCCTGCCACCAGAGCTCTGTTTTCACTAAAACATCCTCCACTGCTAATTCTAGTCGATAATCATAGGACTGGCCAGGGTCATTTTCAGGCTTGAGGAAAGAAATAGAATCCAGATTGTGTGTCATAAGAAACATAACTTTAATTCCTAACTTCCAGGTCCTTGATGACAAGGTCAACAAATGCCAAACTTAGATCATGGAATAGAAAGTCTACCAGGAACACACCAACATTGAATCTATCCTAGCTTCTATTTTCCTGCTTGCCTCACAAAATTCTTCATTGTATTCTTCATTGTCACCTCCAATCTCATGTTAAGTACTGATTTTGTACATTTTACAGTGTAAGACACTGTCAAGAATCAAGGAGTGAAAGGGCCAGCTTCACTCTACTTCACAGTGTCAGACAGATCCAAGTAGCTCTGAGATGTCATTTCAGGATCTATTGACAAATCTATCTATCTGAATATGCATTTTCCTATAGATCGGATTTTTGAGACTTTTTATTTAATCCCCTCATGCTCCAAATATTGGATGTGTTTTTAATGAAAACATGGCAAGGCTCCAGAAAAATAATACAGTGAGTAAGGTGCATATCTTGCATGTGGTTTACATGAATTTTTATTTCTGGCACCACATGTGGTCTTCTGAGCACCACTCGGACTGACCCTTGAGCACAAAGTCAGGAGTAAGTCCTGAGTACAGCAGTATGTGGCCCTAAAATAAAACACAGACAATAAAATAAACAAAAAATATGGCTAGAGATTGCAGTTATCTTAAAATATATATACAACTATTTTTGAAACAACACAATGACTTATATTAGCTCTCATCTATGGCTTTCCTTTTTTATTTCAGAGAGTTTCCTTTCTTAAGATAGAAGGATAGCCTTGGGTATTGGAGACCTCTTATGAGAGGAAAGGTCTCTCACAGAGGATAAGAAAGGAAGGAAGAGAAAAATGTCCTCTTGCCACGCACTGATATATTCATTTTCATGCAAACCGAATTATACTTGGTGAAAGTGTGAGGGATGTTATGAGGTTTCTATATGTGACAAACTGGGTATTTCCACACTTTTTGACTAAACATTTTTACCATTTTTATTGAGCTATTATTATTCATGATACAGTTAAACTCCAGCCTCTATTTCACATAGTTGTGTTTTTCTTTTTTCCTTTTAAGGAAAGGGTTTGGGCTACAGCCACCACCCGTACTCAGGAGCTCTTCCTGACTCTGCATTTAGAAGTAACCCCTGGCAGTACTCAGAAGACTACATGTGGTGCCAGGATCAAACAGGGTCAGGCCGTAAGCACCTTACCTACTGAAGTATCTCTCTAGCTCCCTTCTTTAAAATTCTTATATAAACCAATGTTATCTTTATTATAAACAGATCTCTGACTCTTGCACAAAATGATCTAACTGAAAATGCTAACCTTTCAGTAAGGTACAGTCAAATAATTGGTTTCTCCTTATTTCATTAAGATTTTGGGTCAGAATCATCAGCAGGATTCATGGCACAGATCTATACATCACTAAAGAACTTTTTTGTACATGTTATGACTAAATACTGTACTACAGCATATGTAAATATTAACTTTTAGAAATCAACTTAGGACATAGAATATTGAATACTAGCAAATAAAAAGGAAAACATTTCCTGTAGCTAACAACATTTGCCGTGTTCCATTACAAAGGACATCCAACCACTTCCCTATAATCCATAATAAATCATAAGAATATCAATGTAAATATCTGGAACACTAATTTGGAAGAGAAGAAATGGGCTCAGAAATGTTAAGTGGATCCATAGAAGAAATTCCATTGTAGAAGTAGAGCAAATGTTGGTAAAAAGAAACCCTCTAATCTCAGGTTACTCTTGTTCACTTCTAGAAAAGGAAAATAAACAAGCAAAAAATGATTGAATGATTGAGTAATCCATTCGTGAGTGAGAACAGAATCCTCTTACTTTTGTAAGAGGACAGTAAATCCATTTGGATGTATAGCGACCCCCCTCTTCCCTTTTAACTCTCCAGGATGGAATTCTCTTCTCTGGTCTATCTAGGCCCCAACAAAGGTCTACAGACAGCAGATATTAAACTTGGTTCAGTTGTTTCCACTACATCCTAGGTACATCTTATTAAATATGAGAGTTGTCTAGGTGATTGATGAATCCATCAATTCACCTCTCAGGCTAAGGTTATAGTGCACAAATTAGGAAAAAGGAGCAGCAAGGGCAAGATAAAATGTCTTCATCTTTGAATGAGGTACCTTATGGCTCTTTCCATTTCAGTGCCATAGGAACCTAGATATGGGAACATAGACCAGATCCTGGGAGCTGAAGCTGAGTGAGCATGTAGGAGAATGACTCTTACATTATCTTCTCTACTGGTCAAATTCAAGGCTCATTTCTCTGTTACCCACAGTTGAAATCATGTGTGGGCAACCAGCAGAAGCTACAGAAGCTACTATTACTCTTCTGTAGTCCCTGTTGGATTTTGGATATTTTTCACCTCTGAAGTGAGGGTGTTCTGTAATCAGTACCTATTTCATAACTAGGTCTTGTCTGTATTGCTTCTTGTGAGATATCTGAAAAGGTTGGTAAGGCATACAGAGGGTCTGTCATTTGAGATGCTAGAAGTAGTATAGCTGTTGTAAAAGCAAAAACTGCCTTCTCTCCACCCTCCCCCCATCTCAAAGGTGATTTGGGAGAAGACTAGGTGTTGCATGATTGGAAATCAAAGAGTTTATGAAATAAAGGAGTGGTAATGGCATAGATGAACTCTAAAATCTTGATTCATTATTCCTTTTTCTTTTCCTTCCCACATTCCTCTTCATTTATGCCATTCAATTTACTTCTTAAGGCCTCCATCTTATCCTCTAGACTATACCTCCTTTAGTTTCATTTTGCTCAAAGCAAATTCTTTTTGTTGTTTTTATTTTCTTCACATGCCTGCTGAATTATAATATTCTTGCATATCTTAGTTACAGCTGGCAAGCAGAGAGCATGTCTTCACACCAGGCCAGCACAGATAAATTCAAATGCAGCCTCCCAACCTTGCAGAAAAGAATAGGTCTATTGACTCAGGTACATTTCTTATTTTTATAAGAGAAGGATATGGACTTTCCTGCAGAAGTCTGAAAAATTGAATTGCCAGGAGTGCATAGCGAATAAAATTTTACTCCAATAATGGGATAATGCATTAGGATTTATAATGTGCTTGAAATAATTTAAATGATAAAATGTATCACATATATAATATGTTCTATTGTATTGGTAGCAAAAAAGTGAATGTAATATGTAAATGATGACATAAAACATAAATACTGGTGTTTCTAGAATGAGTTTGAATCTACTTATAGTCTGCTTATAGTATATAAGCTAAAACGAGTTTGAAGTTCTGTGTGTTTATTTGTAACTACAGCAAGAAACCAAGGTAAAGAAGGCAAATTCTCTAAAATGGAGCTAGAAGAGTGTACTCAAACAGTCTGTGCCATTATAATGATCTTGAAAGTGTTGTAAATCTTCTGTAGAGGCAAAAAGTTTCTTGAACAGCTCATCAGTTATTTTAGACCCAGTTTTTCTGAATCCACAGAAGGAAGGAGTACTGCTTCCCAGCTGATTTGCACCCCTGTGCTAGGGTTCTCGTCATCTTCACTTCCTTTTGACAAATCTTACTTTGGCGGGTATTCCTTTTAACTTCCTTTTTTCATCACAACCTGCATTTGAATATAACTAATTCAACCTTCCACTTGATGCTGAACACAGCAAGAAATCCACATCAGTACCCCCTGCATAAAATGCCTTCTACTTTCACAAAACCAAATGCCAAACTGGTTTCACAATGGGACTGTTGAACATAAAAGTTGGCTCCATCATGATGTCCACCCGGTGGTTATGTGAATAGTTGTTTATAATTTGTGTTCAGCTTTCTAGCCAAGCACTAGTGTCGCCTAAAATTGCTACTGTGAGAAAACCAAAATGTTATTTTGTAAGCCCAGACTGTTCATCTAACTTTTGGAAAACTGCTCTTCTTTCTGCAGAGCTTGCTAAAGAAAGATAAACAACTCTACCCAGACGATGGGAAATTGAAGAGCAGTGGCCCTTTATAAAGTTACACATCACTGTGTGTGTGTGTTTGTTTGTGTGTGTGTGTGTGTGTGTGTGTCAGGGTGGAGGTGAGGGGACAGTTTGTGTGTGTTCCAAGGGTGGGTGCCTTTTTATGGGATAAAATATGTTTAGTACCAACAGTCTCTAGAGGTCCCTGAGTTGATCCTTTAAGGGTTCATTATAAATAAATTGATTTACCCCTTATTCTTCCCATGATTACTTGGGCAGCATCATTTGGTTATTGTCATCAATTGTTCCTATATTTTACTGATTATTCAAACAACCATTTGACTTTAAATAATCAATAGTAGGGGTCTGATAGCTGATGATCTATGACCCCATTCCCCACTGGATTTATAGACACCCTACTGAATTCTAGAGATGGTGCATGGGATGAATAATTGAATGCCTGAAGATAGGTTGGATTTCTTTCTAAGGGTCAAACACAATTTTAAATAATTTATTTGATCTGCCTAGAATTATTAAATTTCAAATGAACAAGTTAATAACAAAATCTGTGCAGGATGATAGTAATAATGTAATTCTTTTCATTTAGCCTGAAATTTGAATCAAATGTATAATTTATTGAGCAATAATAAATTTGTATTATAATGTCAAGTGATTTCAGGGGTTGGCTGAATTCTTGGGCACATCAGGAAACAGGCATAAGTGGCCTCCTGGGTAAATTTGGTAATTCCTATCAATGTAATCAGATGGAAATAGTGACTTATGCATGTCACTGCAGCTGAATTCCCCTGGGCAAGAGAGATGAGAAATAGAGGACATTACTTAGAGATAAAAAAAAAAAAGATGTTTTTTCATGGGCACTTGAGGATAGAGTCTCTGAGTCTTTGTAGGAAATAACAGAGGGCATGTGAGAAATAATTAATGAAAGAAGGAATGAAGTGAGAAAGTGTCTGGGAAGAAAACTGGAAATGTCACCTGCTGTCTAGAAGTCCATTCAGTCACCTGCCTTCCTAAGAGTCAGGAATGCAGGGGAAAATACTGTGCTTATGGGTGGATAGAGGAGTAGGGTCACAAAGCTGATGCTTCCTAATTTCCTTTAGGCAGGAGATTTTGCTCTTTCAGACTGATTTTTGGGAAACTCCTTGTTTTTTGAGACTCCTGTATGTTGATAATAATGTATTTAAATTAAAGAATATATTAAATCCATATAGCCTCTTTTAATTCACCTCTATATGTGAAATTCCATTTTAGCTATTTAGTTTATACTTCATTTATAGAGTCACTTTTGATTGAATGTGTTGTCTAGAAATATGTTTAATGGAAGAAATGCTTAAAAACATACACTTAGGCATGAAAACAATTTTAAAGCTTCTTGATAAGGTGATAATGAGAGTCCACTAATCTCATTTATAAAGGGGACTATACCCAGCAAGGTTGACTACCAAAAGAATGGTGTTGAAAACAAATGCTGAATTTCTTCCGTGTCCTATTTAAAAATCAGAGCTATGTTCTTTTTTTTTTTTTTTTTTTTTTTTTTTTTGCTTTTTGGGTCACACCCAGTGATGCACAGGGGTTACTCCTGGTTCATTCACTCAGGAATTACTCCTGGCGGTGCTCAGGGGACCATATGGGATGCTAGGGATCGAACCCAGGTCAGCCTCACATCCTACCGGTGTGGTATCACTCCAGCCCCCCAGAGCTATGTTCTTAATGTTAAAGATTGAAGGAGCTTCACAGGCAAATATCTGGCTAATTGTTTCATTGTTTTTATCCTTTGGAAGTTTGTTTTATTTATCTTTTAAAATCTAGGTGAATCCAAGTTTTCCTTGGTCTAACATTTTTTCATGACAATGATGAAACTCTCTAGATAATCTTTTTTTCTCAAACAATCTTGGTGCTCATTTGTATGATAACTTACTACTTTGCTTATTTAACTTAGAGCAATATATGTACATATATATTCACTCTATAAAGTAATATACATATATATTCACTCTATAAAGTCGTATGGCTTGGAAAGATAAGATTGAACAAAATGAATCAGAGTGACTTAATTCTATAATCCATAAAATGGGATTAGTTGAAATGGTGGAGAGCTCTATTAGTATTTTATTCTCTTCCCACAGACTTAATGAGGTATTCACTGAGCAGTTCCAGAATATGTATATATCATACATATAGACACAAGCTGGATGCTGTGAAAACCACATTAATCCTGACAGCCAAGGAGGCAGTGTGTTGTCATTTGGCAAGAGGTGTGTTAGAAGACAGACGCTGTTATTTCTTATGTAGTTCTTTCTATCCTCTTCCAAGCCGAGAATTTGTTTAAAACAGACACAGAAAAGGTGGAATTATGGTGGAAAATTCCTCTTGGCTCTCAAACTGCTATAGCCTGGAATACAATTTGCAATGCAGCATAAACCTCTGCATCCGTAAAGCTTTCATGGACACAGTTAACTTGATTAAGACCTCTTTCATATTATCTTGCTAATAAATTAATTCAAATCTTTTACATTTCTTAGACCAAATTTTCACAGCTTTTAGGGTAGAAATAATAATGTGTTTATGCCTTCCTCAGAAATTAGAGTTATAAAAAGAGATAATATATGTATATGAAGTCATTAATCTGCTGAATTAAATGTTGAAAATTATAGGCCAGTTAAGATACATGGATTAACCCCCATCTATGGTGAGGACTCACAAAAATGAAAAAAAAAAGGAGATTTCTGAACAACAGACAAGAAAGTCTTTGACTTGGAAAATTTAGTTGAGGCAACCCCATCTAAAAGATTAGAGAGTATGGGCTGCAAAATTAAAAGCAGAAGCATTTGAGATGGGTAAATTCATCTCATATATGAAGTGTGATATAAAGGGTGACAAAACACAAGTGGGATTATTCAGAGAAACCTTCATGGACGAGGTGAATTTTGAATAGTATTTTATAAAAGGGCTGGAGCGGTAGCACAGCCAGTAAGGCATTTACCTTGCACGCGGCCACCATGGTTCAGTTTCTCTGTCCCTCTTGGAGAGTCCAGTAAGCTACAGAAAGTATCCCTTGTGCGCTGCAGAGCCTGGCAAGCTCACCGTGGCATATTTGATATGCCAGTAAACAGTAACAACAAGTCTCACAGTGGGGACGTTACTTGTGCCTGCTCGAGCAAATCCATGAACAATGGGAGGACAGTGCTATATCGCTACAGTGCTATTTTGATGAAAAAGAATAGTGGAGAGAATTTTAAATGAGATAAATTGTCTTTACAATTAGAGACATGAAATAGGAAAGTTTTGAGCAACATACAATATTTCCTTAGTTTCAGGAAATAAGCACCTCACTTAGAAACATAGAAGCCCTTTAATCTGACCACGTGTTGATTAGTTAACAACATTTACCACCAACAATACCATTAAAAAGGGGAATTGTGGAGTGGACATATAATGCACGGATTAAGGGGCTTTCCTGGCATGCAGCTGATCCAGGTTTGATCCCTGGCTTCACATATGATCTCCACAAACACAACTAGGAGTGCTTCTTGAACACTGGACGATATAGTTTTTAAACCCCTTCAACTCCCTCCACCCCCACCCGCCATTGTCAATAGTAGAATGCATTCATCTTAAGCATTTTATTTTCATGTAAAGCTGATAAAGATACATTCAATTTCAAATTTTTAAAGAATAATGCCAGCGTATTCTTTAACTTCAATTTTCAATAAATTAAATGCAGTTCTTCAGTAAGAAAAATTAATCTTACATTGAGCAGAGTCACTTATGTTATTCTCATTTTCTGAATTCAGTTCATTGCAAATGAGATTACAACTATTGAGTTATTTGCCAACCAATATGAAGATAGTGCCCTGGGGTGACTCTCAATTCCCTCCCTAAAAAGTTTATAATTATTCCATCTGTATAAAATTTGAAAACTGATATTTTGGGATGAACCTTTAAATCTTTCCAAAACATTAATGCAGTTACCCATTTTTCTTAATTTTTAATACATATTTATTTGGTTAATTTCTAATAAATAATTATATAAATGAGCTACTATATTAGCAGGTTTAGTTTGGAGCATACACAGGTGACTTTCATAAACCAATTAACTTGTAGAAGTATGTGGACTTGCTCCTGATAGACTTCAGAATGAAAATGTTTAGTGCATAGAGTTCATCACATATATCTAAGAGACAGGCTATGTTAAGTCAACAATAAAATTATGAAAACAGGATCAAAGATGAGCCTAGATTTGGGAGTAAATTGAAGTAACTCTTGAACTTGTAGTCGAACTAGTTGGAAATTATTATATACTAACCATTTTTCTAATCCTTAGGAAAGAGAAATAAAATACTGGTGGAGGGGAATAGGAAAATTACAATCATTGCAATTAAACAAGCTAAAATCTTTGTGGGCCAGAAACATATTATAAAAATGCAAAATAATATAACATAAATGCAAAATTATGAATTAAGCCAAACTGAAACTACTGGTGTGCTGGACCTGGGTCTAAACATTCCTTTAGGGATTTTACATGTTGAACATCTGGTTCAACATTCCTGCAGCAAAGATTTCAGACTATATCTACATGATGAAAATTACAATGAATTATGATAGATTCATAATCTCTAAAATATACTATTTTACTCAGGGCCTGGAGAGATAGCACAGTAGGTAGGGTGCTTTCCTTACATAGCCAAGTCAGATTTGATCTCCGGTATCTTCTATGACTCCTGAGCATTGCCAGGAATGTCCCTGAGTGCAGAACCAGTAGTAAACCTTGAACACAGCAAGGTGTGGCCAAGAAAAAAAGTAACAATAAGTATAATATTTCAAAGCAAGTTAGTTTCTACCAACAATAGTGGTATCATATTCATTACTTTAGCTCATTATATAAAATAGCAAACAGGTGCAATTTCTACTTCAAAAAAAAGCCCATCCTAAGTTGTTGGCAAAAGGAGTCATTTATGGGGTCTTCACTTTCCTTGCCAGTCTCTGAGGAGAAGATGACAGGCTAGTTCCTGAAACTAATTAAATGTGTGTTCCAGACTTGGGATAAACCAGTTGCCCTGTGATCTTGAGGCTGTGTCAGTCAGTCACTGAGTAGTTGGTCCTTCTCTAGTAGGGTTATTTAGGGCATATTTCTGTAATATTGCAGTGTACTATATTCATGATGTAATTTATTAGAAATCACCACATTATTTTTAGCAGAGGAAAGACAAATGAAATAAGTTATGACCATGCTTAAAAGAAAAACATGTATGATTAAATGCAAATACAAGACCATGTGATGCTACTAACATAAAATTATGGAAATCAAAGGTTGTAAACCTCACCTCTCACAATGAACTTGTAGCCATATGAACAAATTTTCTGAGACAATAGAAAACATAGGCTGTTTATGTATGGTTGTAAGAAGTAATCTTCATCCTCCACAGCCACTCTATTCATTCTATCAGTGAAGAATTGCTTACTATGTACTTACTCTGGGCCAGAGATGGTGTTTGAGATTAGAAAAGACAATGGCAACTAAACCTTGTAAATATCATGGGAACGTTTTGCACATCTTTTCATTGTTATAAGGGAGTATTTGATGAAATAGAGAAGAGTAGAGGGATCAGTGCTACTTGTTTTTAGCAAGCATTTCTTGATTCACATAGCAAAAGAGACACAAGGATAGAGATATAGAAACTCTTCAAATAATCACATGATCAAACTAATCATTTAAGACAGTATCATTAAGCATTTTTCTAACAAGGAAGCTTCTTTTAAAAGCATGCACCATGTCAGCAAACATTGATAAGACAATCCAAATGCTTCTCTGGTGCTTAGTCTAATGCAGACATGACTAAGACCTGGATAATGTCCTCACAGAGCCCAGTGACTGTTAAGTGAAATGAGAAATAAAGCACAAACAAAAAATGTGGGACTATAGGACCAGGCCTCTGATTGTGCTTAATTTCTGTTTATAGATTTAAAGACAGGTGACATGTTTATGGTTCATATTTTTTTCTTTCTTTTTGGGAGGAGTTGAGGGTGGAAATGGCCACATCCAGAAGTGTTCAGTGCTTACTCCTGGTTCTATGCTGAAGATCACTCGTTGTGGGGCTCAGGGTACCATGTTGGGTTCTGCAGATAAAACTCATGTCAGCCCCATGCAAAGCAAGCATCTTATTCACTGTATTATTGCTCCAACCCCCGTGGGTTCAATTTTATAGCTCCCAAAACTCTCCTAGTGCTTTCCCCCTATGCCTATTGAGAAGATGAAGGAGACTTCTTTCAGCCCTCTGGTCCACCAAAGCTCTGAAATAGCTAAATGGTCACCAACTGACCTTCTGAAGACCAATAGGACCATGAGTTTGTAGTGTTGATGAGGCAGATTCTTAGGTTCAACTCCTGTGGGGAGAGTCATTGGACAAAGGCTTCTAGCAGTTGCTGATTCATTTTGGTGATTCATAAATTCAGATGGTTACACATGGCAATATGAAAGCACGTGAGAGGACTCTGCCTCCCATGCAGGGGCCGTGGGTAATAGGTATCATCACAGTAGTTGGTCTCTAAGTCTTGTTCTGGCTACAGGTTGATTTTCATTTTATTATTATTCTGAGGGAGAAGGGTCCTCCTAAGAAGGGTCCAGGGGAACTAGGGCTATTCCTAGCAATTCTCAGCCAGCTGTACTGACTATTTAATGGGTCTGAAGATGGTGTTTGGCGTCTCCAGACCTGCATTGTGTAATGCTCAAGGAAAAATTTGCTGCAGGGAATCTATTTGGGGGTTGGGGTCAGTAGCATGCAAGGCATATGCTTTCCACTTACCGTCTATCAGCTCCACGGGTTGACTTTTCAAACTGTACTGCTGTTCCTCCGGGGGCTTAATCTTCCTTTTCCATATCAGATTTCTGTTGTTTTCTCATTGGGCTGTCGCAGAAACTCAGAAATATATATATATATATATATATATATATATATATGTCATAAGATCACTTGACATCCTGTTACCAATCAATTTGCTTGAGCAGGTGCCAGTAACGTCTCCATTCATCCCTGTCACGTGCTAGTGTATCTCAACGGCGTCTGTTCATTCTAGGAACACGAAGAGCCTCAAAATGATCGATCTGGGTCTTGACAAAGAAGTCTGACCATCTGGTAGGTGGGCTGCCACACAGTTTTTTGACATCCTGTGGAATCCAGTCGGTGACGGCTCTAGCCCAGTGGTAATCTCACAATCTCACATGTGTCCAGCCCATCTGATTTTCGAAGCCTTGGAAAACAAGATAGCATCCCTGATTCTTGACCATCGACGAAGGTCAGAACTCCAAGCATAGCTCTCGATTCCTCTTTGGGAGATCCAAATAGCCTTCCCATCCTGTTTTCGTAGGGCCCAGGTCTCTGAGGCATATGTTAATGCAGGAAGAACAGTGGAGTCAAAGAAATGTGCCCGGAGCCGGAGGTTCTTCATCCTCTTAGCTATTTCTTCGACGTTCTTGAAGGCGTTCCAAGCCGCTCTCTTCCTCCTGCGCAACTCAGGTGCCGGGTCATTCATCATGTTGACTTCTCGACCTAGGTACATATAATTTTTGCATTTGGAGATGTTCATCTCATTGAGAGTGAATAAAATGTCAGGAATGAGAATGTTTCTCATAAACATTGTCTTTGTGAAATTCAGCTGTAGTCTGAACTTTCCAAACTCATGGTCCACGTCGGCCAGAATTTGTGCCACTTGACTAATGTTTGGTGTTATTAGAATGATGTCATCAGCAAAGGGGAGGTGATGTAGTTGCCAACTGTCTATCTTCAATCCCATTCCTTCCCATTCAAGTCATTGCATGACATTCTCAAAGGTGCACTGAAGAGTTATAGTGAAATGGTATCACCCTGCCTAACCCCACTCTTGGATGAATACTTCCTTGTAGAATGGTGAGATCCTGGTAATGAATCAGTAATACAGCTTATGGAGGATCCTGATGTGTTGAATTTGAATGCCGTGATTGACTAGGGCTTGGATGACTGCTTCCGTCTCAACAGAATCAAAGTCCTTCTTTAAATCAATGAATGTTAGACAGAGTAGCATCTTGAACTCCTGAGACACCTCAGTTAGCTTTGTTATTTGTGGATATGGTCAGTCGTGCTGAATCCTTTGCAGAATCCGGCTTGCTCACATGGTTGTCCTCCGTCTAGTGAGTGTTCTTCCAATCCTATTCAGGATGACTGGAGTGAACAGTTTGTAGATGACAGACAATAGGCAGATCGGGTAAGAGTTGCCAATGCCGTGGATATCTCCCTTCTTGTACAGTAGTACAGTCCTGCTGGTTTTCCATTGGGATGGAATCTTGCATTCAGACAGGTAGCATGTGAAGAGCCAAGCCAATGTATTGATGAGTACTGACGTCAAATTCTTCAGGTGTTCAGGTCTGACCTTGTCTGGGTCAGGTGCTGTTTGCTTCTTTACCGATGAAATGGAATGTCGGATTTCAGGAGGGAGAACATTGGGAACGACATATCCATCCTGTGGAATTTGGTATGTGGGCAGCTGGACGTGGCTACTGAAGAGATCCGAGTAGAATTCATAATCTTCTCCATTGCCCTTCTGGAAAATGTAATAGATCCATCAGGATGTTGGAGGGCAGTCATTTTGGTCTTGTAGTTGGCGTAGGACAGGCAGGCATTGTGAATGCTTTTCCCAGCTTCAGCCACATCTACCAGCACTACTGCTCTTCTCTCTTTGAAGTCTTCCTTTATCGTGGCTCTGCATTGCGTTGCGAGCTCGGACGTTTGCTTGCAGTTGCCTGAGGCTTGCGCCAAGCTACGTTGGTGAATAAGCTCAAGAGTTTTCGAAGACAGGAGTTTTTTATTTTTTGTGGCTATTGCTCTTTTAGCATTCCTTGCTCAATCATGGAGGTGCTGAACCAGTCTATTGTATTCCTCATTAAAGTTTTCAAAAATGTCATCCTCCCATGTTGCCTCAATAGTGCCAAAGAGCTCCCAGTTGGTGATCATTCTGGGAGTTTTCTTCTTAAACTTTGCAACCCTTTCTACCCACTCTGTGAAGTAGAATTATGCATGAAGGAGATGGTGGTCAGATCCCATATGGAATTTTGGGACAATAGCGACATCCGTCAGGGAAAACCGTTGATTAAATATGATGTGGTCAATTTTGTTGTGGAACCATGCACTGGGAGACTCCCATGTCCAACGTTTAGATTCGGCCTTCTGGAACTGTGAGTTACCATGGATGGTCTTGGTCGACTTGATGAACTCAGACAGTCTCTCACCCTGTTCATTCCATTCTAGGCCGTGGGTCTCTATGTGGAGTTCTTCGGCTCATCTTCTCGGTCCTATCTTTGCATTAAAATCACCGACAGTGATCTTGTAGAAGGTGTGGTCTTCTTTATAGAACTTCTTCAGCTTCATGTAGAACTTCTCAATTTCTCCTTCATCATAATTGGATGTTGGTGCATAGACAACAAAGATAGAAACTGCCAGCAGTGAGCCACATCTATTCAAGTGTAATAGTCTGATTCGGGTTGTTTGAATGAATCGAATGAATCAATGCTCATGGCCAAGTTAGTGTTGACAAGGACACCGACACCTTCAATGCCTCTTTTGTCGCATGTTCCGAGGAACAGTTCTTCCCCAGTGTCAAAAATGGCGTGATGTGATTGATGCCTTCTTATCTCGGTCAGACCAATGATGTCATACTTGATCTTTCATGCTTGTACAATCAAGTCCTTGGATGCATCTGATGCCAGCATACGTGCATTGAAAGTAGGGTTATTTTTGTCTTTCTTCGTTTTAGCAAACTATTTCGGCCTTGAGATTTTATCAGCCTCTCCTTCCTCATCCTTCTTAATGCTGCCATATTGGTGGCTCTTTCAGGGTCAGGGAATGAGACCCATTGTATTTACCAGTTTTGGCATATTGAACACGCCATGGATAGCTTGCCAGGCTCTGCCATGCAGGTGGGATACTCTTGGTAGCTTGTCAGGTTCTCCAAGAGGGATAGAGGGGGCTAGAGCAATAGCACAGCGGGTAGGGCATTTGCCTTGCATGCAGCCAACCCGGGTTTGATTCTCAGGATCCCATATGGTCCCCTGAGCAACGCCAGGGGTAATTCCTGAGTGTATGAGCCAGGGGGAACCCCTGTGCATTGCCAGGTATGACACCCCCCCCCAGAAAAAGAGGGATAGAGGCTTTTAGGGTGGCCTCTAATCTCCCTTGTAGGTGTTCCTATGGTTCAAACCACATTTGAACCCTATCAAATATGGTGCGGCAATTCTGCAAAATGGGTATTATGTGTCTTATGATATGTCGTGCAGCTCTAAAGTGGCTGCGTGGTTTGGAAAGCATCCTGGAGCGTGGTGGTGGCTGGGTAGTGGAGGTAGTGGAGGTCTGCTGGTGAGGTATTTATCTGGTACCAACAGGGTGGGTCTTCTGTGTGTAATCGCTGGGTCGCTGGTGCTTGGTGGAAGCAGACAGGGCCGGTAGGGTACTGTTCCTGGTTTTAATCCCTTGGTCACCTGTGGATATATATATATATATACATATATATATACACACACATATATATACACATATATATATATATATATATATATATATATATATATATCTTCCTTGTGTCGCTCAATGAGTTAAATGTCTCCTTTACCTCCTAAGACCTCTAGGACTTAAATAGGATAATCACCTCTACCTTAACATATTCAAGTATGTGGGCTTTTAGATAAGATATGACTGATACTGTTTTACTCTCTGCTTTCTGATCCAGAATAACATTAATCACCAATCAATACTGAATGGACTATAGCAAGCTAAGAAATTTTAGTGCCAGTTCAGTTTCTTGTAACATTTTATCTTTGATCTCAGTTCTGCATTTCTCTTGACCAAAGTTCAAACCCCTGCCCCTAAGAAGCACCTGAGTCTCCCTCTCCCCAAAACTCAACAACCCTATACATTGGTGCATGAAGTATATTTCACCTCTCCATTATAATGACCTCACTTACTTATTGCTTATATTGTTCTTGGCTGGCCTTTAATGTTTAGTAAATATCAAGAGTTCCAGGGACCTGGAAAAAAGTTTTAGACTCAAGTAGTAATATTTGTTTTCCCACAAGTCAGTTTAGACAATTACTTGTAACATTGTATTAGAGGAGTAGAAACACACACACACACACACACACACACACACACACAAAACAAATATGGCATGCTTGTCTAGCTAATGCAAATAAGACGCTTTTCAAAAGATGAAGAAGAAAGGAAAAATTCAATATATTTGCTGTCTTTCCAGTGTCTATTCATTAATTGTTCTTTTGTTCCAAGCAGGGAATCTTGGTTTCTTCCTGTGTCCCCTGAAATATCTTTATCAGTTTTCACTTTTCAAACTGTCAAAAAGCTTCTGGTTTCCTTTGAAATTATTTCTAGGAAGCTGACCGCTGTAGATTTTATCAGCTCCACTTGCTTGCACACGCTGTGACTCATTTTCACTAATTTGTGCAATGAGCAGTGAGCAGAGGCCAACAGAGATGCTGCGGGCTGCAAAGGGCTAATCAGCTACCAACTGTGGCTGGAGGATGTGGGTGTGTGCAGTGTTCTTAGGCCTCTGAGGCTCAAGCTGAGAAGCTCCTCCCTCTGCATCTCCCACCCCCAGGTTTTGATCTTGAGTAAGTGTGAAAACAAATATCTCTAGCCCTGAATCAGGCTCAGTCCTCCTCCCCACCCCAAAAATCACACAGAGGAGTGTCGTTACTTTCCCATTTATCTGTTTCAAATTTAACATTGGACTACTGAAGTTTTCTTTCTTTCTTTTATTTTTTTAAGAAAAAGAAATATGATTCCTCTAGATCTGGCAGATCATTTGTTGTTTTTCTCACCCCTCCTTCTCCTCTCAAGTGTATTTGCAAAATGAGCAAAGGCTGATTTCGAACAGAGGATATTTCATAGCTTAGTTTCTCAACAAGATGATAAATCAGACTGGGTGCCTGAATAATTACATTCATGGAGCTGGACTGTAATTTTTTTTAACTGCAGAATTCACAAGGCAGTGTTCCGACTCATTATATACAACAGTTTTCATAACTCATGCAAATATTGCATCCAACTTTTGGATAGATAGGGGGATATTTTTAGGAGTTTTCATCAATACTTAATAATGCAATTTGCACTACAAACAACACTGCAATAAAGAATTCAAGAGCGAATGAGTGCCATTAAGTCAAGTTAGGGGCTTTTTAGGCCTGGTTTCCATTTACAGAACCTGTCTCAGACCCATAAATATACATTTGACAGGGTCACCATAGACACTGGCTGTACCTTTCTGGTATCAAGGGAACTGCTCTTTGCTCTGGGAACTGGTATGTAACAAAATTTCTTCTAATTTCCATAACTAAATTGCCATGTGAATTTGTAAAAATTAATTTCCTTTTGTTTTAACAAAAAAGTGTCACCTGGCGCCTGCTTTTCCCTGTGATCATTTTTATCATCTGCTTTGGCCTTGTCAGGGAAATGTGCCTCTGTGGTCCTTGCATCCACACTTATAAACCCAGAGGTTTCTGCTTGCTTTTTATACCAGCTCATTCTCCTAAAGGAAATGATCCATGTACATTAGAAGTACAGCAATAAAGATTGTAAAATGGCAAAACTATATGCAAGCAAGTTGGAAGCTGGGGAGCAACCTGAACCACAAAACAAAGGATTTCTGTACAATAAGGAATAAAATGTAACTCTCTGCATCCTAGGAGTTAAAATAAGAAATGTGATGAGCTATTTAGCATTGTATTATATCAGCAAGGGCTTTTGACAAGGATCAAATAATAATTTAAGCACAGGATTTAGTTACAAAGCAGAAATTCAAAATAATGGCTACTGCTAACAGGTTGTGAAACACTCGGGCAAGTTATTAAATTTCTCCAGTACCATATTCCTAGCAGAGTGTTATGAGGGTTGAACAGATACTACGTGTAAAGTACAGTGCCTAGCAGAGAGTGATCTGACATATCAATAAATGTTGAAGCTATTATGCTCAATAAGCTCAACATCTGGTCACAAAGATAAAATATGGGCAGAGATAACCGTAATTTCTAGTCAAATAACTTATGTATCTTAAAAGAGGTAAAGATAAGAGGGAACAGGAAAAGCTTCCAGCTGTGGATAGGGACTTGGGGAAATCAATTACTGCTCCATGGGAAAGGTCTGAAGGGTAAATTAAGAGAAAGCTAAGCTCCAGGAAATATTATGAACTGTGTGAGGCTGGGTCCTAAGAGAAGCTATAACCAATGTGGGATTAAGCACATGTGGATTTTATAAGGGGTATGTGGATGAGTGAAAACGAAGAGATAGAGAAGAAGACTGGGTGAAAGGGCAAACCTTGATCTAAGACTAGTGCAATGAGGGAGAGGGGGGATGAAGGGGATTCAAATTTTGTGCTGCTTAATGTTGGGCGGCAGCTCCCTGAGAGTGTATTGGGACCCAAGGTGGCTGTGAGGAGTCTGTACCACCTTGCTGAAGGGCTCAAAGATGTCCTGCCAGTTTTGTCTTTGACAGGCAGTAGCCTGTAGGAAGTATGACCTCTGACCAAGTCCGGTGCCAGCTGTAGTAGGGAGTCTTGATCACTTATACCTCCCGGTCTTGTGAACCCCTTATAAGCAATGGCACAGAGGCTGGGAGTCCTAGATAGTCCCTCGGAGAAGGGTCGTGTAATGGCAAGTAAGGAAGCAGGAGCAGCAGCAATGGTTCCGCTGTCCTTAAAGTCATTACAAAGGAATTTTCACTTTGAGGCAGGTTCAAATTTGCCACTGCAGCCCCCACTGGTCTTCTGTTTGGATGGTTTTCATCAGACTAATTCAGGAGCATCGTCAACCTGTGATTACATCCTCAGGGGTAAGCTGTGTGTTCTAAAACACCAAAAACCGGTACAGGGGAAGATAATTTTCAAAGCTTTGTTTTTTCAGCACAGCGGGTAGGGCGTTCGCCTTACAAGCGGCCAACATGGCCAACCCGAGTTCGATTCCTCCGCCCCTCTCGGAGAGCCCGGCAAGCTACCGAGAGTATTCGATATGCCAGACACAGTAACAACAAAGTCTCCAATGGAGACGTTACTAGGCCCGCTCGAGCAAATCGACGATCAACGGGAGGGCCTTTACCTTTTACCATTTACCATTGTTTTTTCATCTGATCATTATATGTGGTCATTTTGAGCGCACTGTCCAGCAAGCCTCACTTTCATTTTCCTGGTGAGAAGATTAATGTGTGTTAAAGTTAAAATATTCTCAAGGTCATGCTTATATTCCATGGGTGGACAAAGCAAATCAAAACCAAGCAAGGGAATGGACAGAGCTCACTGGACTGAGCGCATACTTCACATGCAGGAGGCGGAGGTTGCATTCTTGGCACCACTTGGTTCCCTGAGGAACAATGGTAAAGGACCCTGAGCACATAACCATGGGCAGCCCTCCTTCCAGCACCTCCAGATATGACCCCAAGAGCAAACACCTGAACAAAGCAAGACTAAAGGAAACCAGCAAAAATCGATCCAACAAAACCCCAACAAACCCAAACACAAAACAACCCTATGGATTTTAGTCCTCACATTGCTCCCAATTTTATGATTTTAGATTGACAGTGTAAACATGAGTTCCAATAGATTTCAGTTTAAAGCAGGAGTAATAATTTTCACCTCATGAAATTGTTGTTAGGATTAAAAGAGTAATGTTTAAACGACCTCATCCACACATAGCATACAGGAGGAATTCAATATATGTTCGTTTATTTTCTCTGATGCATTAATTCAGAAAAATGTACAGCAGAGCAGACATGTTAAAAAGAGAAATTGGTAATACTTTCAAAGAAAATTGGGAGCTAATTATCCCAGGGATATATGTAAATATTGCATAATTAGCATCAGAGTTTTGGGTCCTGAACAAACCTCTATTTAACCTCCATATCTGCTATTTGCTAAGCCTGCGGCATTAGGCAAGTTACTTAACCTCCTGTAACCTGTTTACTCATCTACAACATGTGTCTAACACTAATAAGGTCCTCATGGGATTGTTGTAAGGATTAAATAAGATAATTTGTTATCAAGTGTAACGAAAACTGCCTTGCTAAGCTCTACTACCTTAAAACAGTCTTTGGGACTCAATAAATGTCATCATCCAAATGTCATTTTAAAATTTTCATTATTATTTTAAGATTTATTATTATTGCTTGCCTTACAACACTCATTGGCTGTCAGTTTTTATCACATAAATTGTGCATATATATATCCTTTGAAAATAGTAGACATTGTAGAGAACATTAAAAGCATTTAAACAATAGTTATATCAGTAAAATTCATATATGATATTAATTAACATACTTTGAATTATTTTTATATTGAGTTTTTTGTTAATGCTTGCTTGAATATTTCCTCCTACTTACTTATTTATATTTATCTTTACTTTACAAATGATTAAAGGAAGCTTATATGGTGTACAAACTCTATCAGGTCATAAATTAAAATTCAAAGTAAGTATACGATGATAGAAGATAGTGTGTAGGCATAAAATGAGGGAACGGCATGAAAAGGTCCTGAAATGAGGCTAAGCAAGCTGAGAGTTAAAAAACTGGACCTCTGCCAAAAGTGACATATAGATTTCCTAGATTTTCTAGATGAAGCCTCATCAATTACTAGTTTTTCCAATAAAGGCTGCCATTTGCTTATAAGAGACACATGGGCATTTGGTAAAATATTCATCAGATAACAATCCATCATTTTCTAAGCCAGACAGAAAAAAACAGGAAGTAAACCCTTGGCTTGTATAGGAGTTTGGTTCAGGGACCACATATGTTCCCTCAACCCTGCCACCATGAGTGATCTCTGGGCATACAGCCAGGAGTAAGCCCTGAGCACAGCTGGGTGTGACAAAAAAAAAAAAAAACTACCATTTTCTTAAGCGAAACAAAGAATATTTGGTTTCAAAGTGAAAAACAGTTTCTTCTACAAGTCTAAGTAGTTGGTACCAGTGTGTGGTAAATCAGGAAATGTCTTTGCATCACCTATATGCATTCAACACAATTATTTCTGTTTTTACAGACAAGTTACTTTGCATTTCTGACTCAGATTCTCTATCTGTAAGGGTGGAAATACTATAACTTCATAGAAGTTTTGTAGGATTTGATAAGCTCCAAATACTGGAATATAGAACAGTATTTGATCCCCAAAAATATATTATAGAAAGATTTTTGGTGGTTTTTTTTAAGAGCCTTAAGAAAGCTTTGACAATTGACCAAAATGAAATGCATTGTTCTTTGTGAATGTGCTTTTTTCCACATCTGCTCTTCACTTTCTGCCTGGAGGAAGGAATGAATTCCTTGGTGAAGAAGAAAAGGATACCTACTTACCACATTTTTCAAATTCTACTCTCTTCCTACTTCTAAATTAAAATTTATCAAAATTCATTTTAGCTAAATGTTAGTGCTTGAGTTTTGGGTCACTGTCACTGTCACTGTCCTCCCACTGTTCATCGATTTGCTCAAGTTTTGGGTAGAAGAATAAAACTGAAAACAAATCAGTATGTGATATGAAATAAGAACTCGGTAATATATGCTATTCTGACTACATAGCCATGGGAGTAATTATTGTTGGAAAGAAATAGGTACATAGAAAAACCAATTGTTTTGCTTTCTACCCAGTGTACAGGCTGGAAATATGGGGGCCACTTTTTAGTTCTTCACTTTCCTTTCTTTCCTTATAGAACACATTAGTAAAGGTTACAGGGTCTACCTTCAAGACTTAATTCTAATATTATCACTTCCCTTTCTATCACTGATATCATTCTGTCCAAATCGTCTATTCAAACTTCTTTCTTCTTGTTGACCTCTCACAGAAGCCAGCATTGAGTTCAATAGCATAATTCATTTCATTTATATCCTACTTAATCTCTTCAATTTTCCCATTAGCTCTTTAAGATAAATCTCTTATACTCTGTCAGATGTTCTTGTGATAATGCTTCATAACAAACTACACCAAAAGTAATGACTTAAAATAATAATCATTTAATCTTATTCAGGCAGCTGCACATCAGCTGATGTTGGCTAATCTAGGTAGACTCAGGGGAACTTAACTCTGAGCTACATGTTGAATCCATTTATATAGGCTGCATGTTTCTTGTTCTCTTATTTTTGATACAAGACATGTTATTTCAAAATGACAGATGTATGATACATTTCAAACCTCTTTTTGCATCATATCTGCTAGTGTTCCCATGACCAAAACATGGCATGATGACTGAAACCAAATTTAAAGTTAACCTGACCCAATTCATTCGAGCCAAATTCAGTTGATTGGCCAAGTCTACCAACAATAGATGCTTACCCAAGGAAGTGAGTATGGGAGAAAAAGTGAACATTTGCACACGAGTAATCTATCACTTAAATCTTCTTACCCTCATTTCAGTTATTCACCTTGAACTAACTTCATCCCTCCCCCTTGAATGTAATAAATTATTGTGAATTTTATAAAAAGCTGGAGCAATAGCACAGCGGGTAGGGCGTTTGCCTTGCACGCAGCCAACATGGCCGACCCGAGTTCGATTCCTCCTCCCCTCTCGGAGAGCACGGCAAGCTACCGAGAGTATTCGATATGCCAGACACAGTAACAATAAAGTCTCCAATGGAGACATTACTGGGCCCACTCGAGCAAATTGATGATCAACGGGAGGGCCTTTACTTTTACTTTACTTAAAATAAAATTTAAAAAAATTAAAATAATGCCTATTTGCAGGACTGGAGCGATAGCACAGCGGTAGGGCATTTGCCTTGCACGCAGCCAACATGGCCGACCCGAGTTCGATTCCTTCGCCCCCCTCGGACAGCCCGGCAAGCTACCGAGAGTATCTTGACCGCACGGCAGAGCCTGGCAAGCTCCCCGTGACATATTCGATATGCCAGACACAGTAACAACAAAGTCTCCAATGGAGACGTTACTGGGCCCGCTTGAGCAAATCGATGAACAACGGGAGGGCCTTTACCTTTACTTTATTAGTAGAATACAAACTCTTGTGATTTCATCAGCCCTTCTTCTTTCCTCCTTTAACATCAGTTTGTTTCTTGTTACCAGCTTTTGGGTGTATCTCCCATATTACACTTATTCCCACCCCTTCTATAGCTTTTGTGTATCATCCAAAAAATAATTGATTATTAAAAGGTAGGGTTTGGATGAGAGTCAGAAACAGAATTGAGGACCTCTCAGGGTTCATTTATTTATTTATTTGAAGTATATGGATTAGGCTACAGTCAAATCTGAGCTACATGACCTATACTTCAAATCGAATCGAGCAAATCGATTTGAAGTATAGGTCATGTAGCTCAGATTTGACTGTAGCCTAATCCATATCCTATAAATTCTCAAAAGGACTCTTGGCTCTGGATTGAGCTTTCCTTTCTGAATTTGTCCCTTGCTTCCCTAACCTGGCAATTAAATTCTCATTGTTCTGTTTTCTCTTCTAAAAGTTCACTTTTAAGTTGGGTGATATTATCTACCAGCATCCTATGCTGGAGAGAAGTTCCTACTACTCTCCAATAAATCTTATCCCAAAATAAGCCATCACAAAGCCAACTCAGCCACTCTTGGCTCTCCTCTACTATCTGAACTGATGTGTAGTCACATGCACATGGGATATTGAAAGAGCTGTGACCATAGGCAGGCATCCTGTCTAACATGGCATAGCACTTCTTATTGTGGAAAACGTTGCAGACACTAGATGGTTATTCTAAATCTATTCCAATGTCTGATTTTCCTCTACATAAGTATAGTAAGTCAGTGGTGAACAACGCTGGACAATACGTGGTGGTCAGAAAGATCAACAATCAGACAATGGGTTCTATTTCTGTTAAACAATAATGTCAGATCAACTGGGTAGAGGTGACTCTACAACTGCAGTGCTTTGGTTTACAGTTAGCTGAAAATTAGTAGTGAGTTGTTTATAAACTAACACAGGCTCAAATGACCTATCAACACTATATCAAACTGCACATTTCACAAAGAGACCCAAAATAAAATTTAGGGACAGAAACAGCTATTGATATTTTTTTGCAGTAGGAGTGAATAGGAGTGAAACTCTCTATTGTATGATTTCTATACACATACATTATTTTGCTGAACATTTCTTGTGGGAGTATCCACAGAAGAATGTAAGGGTCATTAGAGTGAAAATAGATTTTTTTAAAAAGGAAAAGAATGACAACTTTGAGAGCTGGCACATTTTTAGAAAAGATGGGATTTACAGGCACTGATGATTAATATTCACATCTTTCCCATTCTTATACCTCTCTTTATAGATAAATTTATGTCCAATATAACTCCCACTCCTTTGCCTGATTTTATATAGGTTTTACTTTTAGTTTTGGTGTAAGGGCACACCGAGTGGTACTCAGGGCTTATTTCTGACTCTGCATATAAGGATCACTCCTGAATGGCTCACAGGACCACATGTGGTGCCAAGAATGAAACCTAGGTTTGCTGCATCCAAGACAAGTGTCCTGTCAACTGTACTACCACCCTGATCCTTATACATGTTTTGCTTTTTTAATTTTAAACTTACTGTCACTAAAATGCCCCATTGCCTATTATTTAAGATACTCGTTCACATCTGAAGTTCCTCATCTAAATCACAGGGCAGAGAAAATTATTTGTGTGAGAGTTTCTTCAGTTCTTCTAAAGATGATAGTATAACTAGTACCATTCTAATTGCATGAGTCAGTAATTTATTATGAAACATGCTTGCCCAAATATGTACACTTTCCAATCTCTAGAATCTACAAATTTGTCACTGTGAAATTTGTTACTATTATAGCAAAAGGGATTGAAGTTTTTACTGCTATGGCAAAAAAGGGCTTTGAAGATTTAATTAAGTTAAGCACCTGGAGTTATCAGGGTGAACCTAATATAATAAAAATGTTTCCTAAAAGTCAAAATGGAAGCAGGACGCCAGTCAGAGCCAGATATGAAGATACTAGGCTCTTGGATTAAAGGCGGGAGGAAGGAAACCTGAGCCCAAGGAATAGCAAACTGCCTATAGATATAATAAGAGAAAAGCACATGAATTTTGCCTTGAGCTTTCACAGGAATACTTACTGATGACACCTTGATATTTCATCACTGAGATTCATACCAAACATTTGATTCCCAAACTGTAAGACATGCATTTCTGTTGTTTAAAGACACCAATTTTGCAATAATTTTTGCAGCAACACTAGGAAACAAATATAGATAGATACTTTGAAACCTCAGAGCTCTGTTTTCCTCTAGGAGCCCCATTGGTTGCCACCAGAATAGGCAAAAGTTTCAGTGAAAATGAGGGACTTCTCTGGTTTGATGTTGCCATTTAGTTTCAACTGAATGTTTCTATGGAAGGAATATCCTTCCTGGCATATGTGCATTTTAATTTTATCTGGAATTCTTTATGTGATGAATTGAGAAGACTATATTTATGATTTTATTCTAAGTAAGAAGTGTTTGACCTAAAAGGAAGGTTTCACTGTGTTTTTTTTTAAAGAAAATGGAACTTTTTTTGTATTTATTTCTCATATAAATAGGGAAATAGACATGCAGGAAAGAATTCTGATATTTTATATTTACTCATAGTTAATCCAGAACCCATATTATTCTAATGGCATCATGCTCCTGGTTTTTAAGTGCATGACTTGATGGTCAAAACTAAATTGAGGCATTCTGTACTAGCTACCAAATATTTCCTTGGGCTTACTCGAACTTTCAGTTTCACAAGATTGCCACAAAAGAGATTCACATTCACTGTCACTGAAAGTCCTGGATGAGAAACCCAGCAACCAAGCAGGACAACTCCAAGCATTACTTTTCTGCAGACATCTTCAAAGAATTTTGTGCAGCTTAGGCCTACTGTAAAGATATGAGGTCTCCACTGTTCAGGAGCCTCATGAACTTCATGTTCCAGGTAGCCAATGTCTCTTATAATAACAATATAGGAACGATTTCCAGAGTCCACACAAGAAACATACAGCTTCAATGCACTCAGAAATCCCAAGTGTTACCTTTTCCCAGTTATTTATAGTCCATGTATGTGCCCCCAGTTCAGATTTAACTTATTTGGGGGGAGGTGGTGGTCAATGATAAATTGAAACATATATCATGGTTAAGAACATCGCAGGCCTTAACAAATCAACCAAGCTTGGAAGTGAAGTGAGAGTGAAATGCTCATGTAGAGTGGAAATTTTTCTGTTCTTTGTGCATGAATATTTGGAAACTGTCCACTTTTCATATGTAACATTGTGTCATCATCATGGTCCTCATTATTATTGTTCATAGCTCCTGTTTCTGCTTCAGCTTTGTTTTGAACCATACCCAGCAATGATCAGGGTCACTCCTGGCTCTGCACTCAGGAATCCCTCCTGGTGGTGCTTGGGGAAATCTTACAAGATGCCGGGGATGGAACTGGGTTTGCCATGTGCAAGGCAAATGCCTTACCTGCTGTGCTATCGCTCCAGTGGCTTCTGTTTTGAAGAATGTTTATGTAAAGCTTTGCTGGCTAACATCACATGAGTCGTATGAAGGGTGTGAAGTTATTGCTATCTTTTCCTAAAAACACTGAGGAAACAGAGAAGTTGAGTCAATTTCCTTGAGTTTTTTGTTTCTTCCAGGACAGATATTTAAATTCAGATCTGTCTGCATCTGACTGCATCAGTTTGCTCTCCTGACATTCTCCTTGTGATACAGTTAAAGGATGTTTATATCCAGGATGGCTAGTGCACCATTCCTGGTCTCTAAGATAATGAAACAGGCCAGTTTCATTTGCTAAGGAGGTCATTTGCTCTGTAAAAAATGTATCTGTGAAACAAAGAATGAATTTGTGCAAGCTTAGTTTCTCAAACTGAAATTTTTAATAATTAAGAAAAAATAAATGAAAGAACAGAAAATAAAGAGAAGAACTGGGGCACATGAATACTTCAGCAGTTTACAATGGTCTTTTCTTACTGACATTCAGAACTTGGTCCAACTATGCAACTAGAATGCAGTGGGTTCTGAGGAGTGCTGGATTTGTATAAAAAAAGAGAGTGGTGAATTAGCTGGAGAGAGAAGCCTTTAACTTCATGTAAAGGAAGGCCTGAATGCAGAGGTAGCAAGGGTCAACAGTATTCACTAATCACTTCCTTCACAAAAGAGGCTGCCTTCAGTTCTCACTGACATCAATGGGAATTCTAAATCCTTCCCCAGCGTTTTGGCTGGTTCCTTGCACAGCAGGATGACTACTGTTTCACCTTACCTTTGAAAATCTTCATTTTTTTACCAGCCATTTGATGGAGTTATAAATGATTGTCTGTCTAAATCAACAAGTGGTACATCTCCCTTAGTTATAATTTGATTTAAATTAGCTTACCTTGGGAAGCAGATCTCCACACGTGCAAATTACCATAAACAGCATTTCTTTGATGATCTACATAATTAAATGAGAGAATATTAAGACTGTGAAGTGGCAACCTATGATGCCTACTTTTTTGTAACTGAAAAAAAGGCACTCTTTCACTTTTTCCTTATTGTCATTGCATACTAAAACAAACAGACATATTTCTGAGATGCCATGCCCTAAATGTATTGCTTTCCTTGACCACTTTTTTATAGCTGAGAAATGATGTTATTCACATATCTTAAAAAGGCATGATATTAAAATGTATCTTATTTATAAAATTGTATACGTAGATATTTTAAAATGTTGGAAACTGAGAAAAACACAGAGTGCTTCCTTCAATTAGTGTACTTTGGAAAAGATATAAAATGACATTGTTCTACAAAGCACCGTGAGGGGGAAGAGATTTTCTTTAAAGAGTACTCTTGGTTTTCAAAAACCATTTTTGCTTTTGGACAGTAAGAGTTTTAAGATATAATTGGAAAGTTGTGAAATTTAAAACACAAACTCTTTGGGGTCAGAGCAATAGTATAGCTGGTAGGGTGTTTGCCTTGCACAGGGCTTACCTGGGTTTGATACCTAGTACCTTGTAAGGTCCCCTGATTCTGCCAGGATTTATCTCTAAGTGCAGAGCTAGCAGTAAGTCCTGAGAATACCAGTGTGTTGCAAAAAATAAAAACAAGACACAAAAATCTTCACTGACTTTGTCAATGGAGAAATCCAGTGAGGCAATCAAATCCTATGGAGCAAACTCTGGTTTCCACACCAGATAAGTGATTCCCTATATATTTTTTGATGTTCTGATTCTCAAAAAGATGGATTCTCAAAAAGATGCTTTGCTAGTTGTCACTTGGTACAAAAAGAACCATACTTTAAAAAAAATGAGAAGTCATTTGGGCACTATCTGCCGCTCCTCTGGAAAATGAACATGGACTGAAGATGGCCTCTCTGGGTGGCAAGTGAGGTCTCGGCTGGTTTACTTTGTTGTAACTGTAGCCTCCAACTTTAGTGCCAGACAGGGTATCTCAGTGGTCACGAGACAGAATGAGCAGATGGTAAAGCACAAATCCATTTTAAAAAGACATTAGGGAACAAAAGGAAAGAAATGGGCTGGTTAGCTCCCTTGGAAGAGAGTGCATGCATCTGCCCAAACTGCCTGAATCTAATCTGAGTAAGAACTCGAATCTGATCTGCATGATTTTCTTACATATAATGATACTCGATTCACAGGCCCCATGCAAAATGAAAATGTGGACATCCTTTGTCCAAAATGTAACTGTGGGGGGAATACAATTAGGGCCTACGGATATAGCCCAGTGATGGGGTTTACAGAATTTTGTACAACTATGCAACTAGAATGCAGTGGGTTCTGGGGAGTGCTGGATTTGTATAAAAAAGGAAGTGGTGAATTGGCTAGAAAGAGAAGCCTTTAACTGCATGTAAAGAAGCTCTGAATGCAGAAGCATAAAGCCCAGAGTTCGATCCTTGTTTCATTTAAAGTAATAAAGTATTCAAGTTTTTCTTTCCTCTATCTTATCACACACATTTTCCATTGTTCCATCAAACTTATACAAAACATAAGTGCAAAAGTAAGATTATCAATAACTTCTAGACACTGATGCATGAGTACTAAATTGTCAGGCCCATTCAACTCTGTTCTCATGTCCTTAGTACTTCTCGGACATATCAACTTTTCCCACTGATTTCTAGGAACAACTTTAGGCAATGGTGAAGTGCTGAGGAGGAATGGGGAAATGGCAAGCCCTCTTTTGTGCATATTAATTTAGAAAAACTTCTTAGACCTTTAAGTAGATAACTAATGAAACTATTTAGGTCTAGTTGGAAATATAGGTCTTTTCTTTATAGTATAGGTCAGGCCACAGATATCAAAGATTAGTTTGTATGTAGAACTTATTCAAAGTTTTATGATAATAAAAACTCATGCAGTACAAGTGAAACAGAGACACAGAGAAAGATTGAGAGATTAAGAGAGAGAGGGAGAGAAGAGAGAGAGAGAGAGAGAAAGAAGTACAGATCAGAAGAGAAAAGCTTTTCTTCTAGATTACAAGCTTTATGAGGATCAGTTATGTGTGACTTGTGTTTGTAACTCTAGCAATGAACAGTCTTACATATAATTGTTGCTAAATATTCAAACAATAAATAAAGGATTAGGTAAAAGTATTATTTTTTCTGATGTATTTCTTACAGAAATTTTTTAACTTCCTCTAATTTGAAGAGGATTTGCTTTACTAGCTGAAATTATGCATTAACATACTATATGCATTCTTGTTAGAGGTGATTTTATTGCTTAATTTCTGTAAATAATTAACCTGTTTTTCATGCCTTCTATGATACTAATTAAGAATATTTAGTATATAATAATTCATTGGGATGTAACTTCAGCATTTTTTCTTTACCACTTGTCATTGAGGATGTTACAGCTATGACGTCTATGTACATTTGCTCTACAGCTTCATAAGCAATTTCAGTGGCTATTTGCATCACAGTTTGTTGAGACTTTGTTCCTCTGGAAAATCTTTATCATTTTTAATTTTCTTTTTTAAAGGATGCAAATAAAAAACAGGACAAAAGTATTATTCAGTGTACTTTGTGTGGATGTATCTTGTCACAGAGCTTAGGTTTGTATACATATCAAATCCTAGGTTTGATTCCTAGAACTGCAAAGAAAAAGTGCATGTGAGCAAATATGTTGACAAAATCTGTTTTCTCAAATCGTTTCACAATTTTCAAAGACTTCAGCACTCACTCCATCTACCAGCCTCCAATACTTCTTCTAGAAAAAAACTCCAGAGCAGTTTTTGTCTTATGAAAAGACTTTTAATCCCAATCATGGCACTTGTGACTTGGCTAATTATGAGGTACAATTAAAAGATGATTAAGAAATTCTCTGTCTTAGCCAGAACTCAGGAAGTGTTCTCTTTGTTCTCACCTGTTTAATCACCTCTGCAGTCATTTCCAATCTAGCTTTACTCCTTTTGACAGATCCCAAAATAGCCTTTTAATTTTGTCCAGAGATGTTCTTTCTTCTTATCTGATCTGGCAGTCTCTGGCTTTATTGGCTCCTATCATATAAGTTCCCCTTTTAAAACATCTAAAGTTGTGAATGCCTCACTCTTGATGCTAAAATCTCTAGGGATTTGTTTGTTTCTGATGCTTTGTCAGAGTTTTAGACTATTTTTGCCTAAGCCTCCAAAACAATGGGTTGGGTTTTCAGGTTTTTTTTTTTTTTAGGTTGTTATTGGAGTTGCTGTTTATTTGGTTTGAAATATCCCGGAATGCTTGTATGCTGGTGAGAAATTCTCCAGTTCTTTTACCTCCTGGCTTCAGCTGAGTTTTTTGACGGAATGGAGGGACAGGAGTTGGCAGAGGGGAAACATGATCATTTTAGATACAGAGACGGCACATGTGAAAACTGATGCAAGGGTAAAGGTGGTATCTGTGCCGCCACAGCTCAGACCCTAAAGGTCCTGGAGTCAGATGCTGACTAAGCAGCTGTCATCAACCTCTCAGGAACAACTGGGTGTATTTACCTTTGAAACCCAGATAAGCCTGAGAGACTGTAAGGGCGCCACTCTAGGGAGGTGGGAACCAATAATACGAAGCAGTGATTGGGAGCCTCAATGATTGGCTAACCTTACCATCAATGTAAACTTAGGCATGATACTTAAGCTCCTTGCCTAAAAATGGTCTTTGGTAAAAATGGACAATAGTGGAACACCGAAAGATAATATGAATATGTTTTAGGTAAAATTTTTGAGTCATTTTTATACAGTCACATTAATCAGGGCTTTTAAAAAATTTTATTTACTTTTTTATTAGTGAAACACCATGAGGTACAGTTGTAGACTTACAAACTTTCATGCTTGGGTTTCAGTTATACAATGGTCGAGTACCCATCCCTCCACCAGTGCCCATTCTCCACCACCAATGGTCCTAGTAGCCCCCACCTCCCACCCCACCCCCACACCCTCCTTCTGTGGCAGGGCATTTTCTTTTGCACACTCTTTCCTTTAGGGTGTTGTAATCAGGGCTTTTTAGCAGGGAACTATATAGTCCCCTGTAAGCCCTCAAGATATTCTAAGAGGTCCATAGGTGAAAATTGCATGAATGGGAGACTATGGTATGAAAGTGAGGAGGGAGGAGGGATTGCTTCGCTTAAGGGCCAAAGGTAGGAGACAAGATTAGAAAAGGACCACAATCAGAAAAATACTGAGAAACACATAATTTTATATAAGAATAATTTCTAAAATTAAAACTTTAAAAATTAATTTTTATTTCTTCCATTTAAAAATAGCCATTGTAGTTTTATTATTTCCACTTACTCTCTGCATTTCAATGATGAAGAGCAATGGAGAATAAGAGGTTAAGTGGTTTGTTCAAGGTCAGATAGCTGGTAATTCTAGGCTGCAAACCCACAGTGAGCTTTCTAGTCCATTGAGATTCCCATGACAACGAAGGTCTGAACAATCTGCTTTTAATCAAATGCCAAAGTAACATTCATCTTCCTGGTTCTCTGACCAGCCACCATCCTGCTGAATCTCTGCATGAATTTACTCAAATTGGGGCTTGGTAACTGTATGTCAGTCACTATTTCTTTTCCTAAATCCTGGTTTCTGAGACTTCAGCGTTTCTGGCTTTGTGGCAGAGGACCAACATCTAATTTCTGATATTAACAAACTGATAGAATCCACAAAAAATAATTTGCTTTTGTGGTTTAAAGTCATGTGCTTCTGTAATTATGATTTTCCAATGTCAGCAGGGAAGAACATGCCCCATTGACCAGTGCTAAGGTATAGGCCAGTGTCTTTTTCCAGGGAATTCTTGATCATCGTCGGTACTGCCTCATGAGGAAAGGAAAAGCTCAAATGAGTGGAGCAAATTTGAAGGATAATTATATTATCTAATTCATTTAAGTAGAATTATGCAAGGATAAACATCCAACGAAAGGAATAAATGTCAGGGGGGAAAAAAAGACATTTGGAAATATTTCTCTGGGAGCTGATGAGGGCTTCGCTGAGGTCACTCAATGTAAATAGCAACATGTTAGATACCTTGGTAAGATCAGTCAATGTAAACATTAATACCGTAGACTTTCTTGAGACCCAGAGTTGGATAAACACAGTGGCATTTTGGAAAATGTTGAAACTGAATCATAGAAAGATTTAAAGAAGAAAGTTTAGGGTTCAGGCCACAGAGTAGAGGTTGTTTGTTTTAAAGATTTTTTATGGCCGATATTCTAATTTTCAGATATTTTAGATAATTTACTGTAGTCTCAGGCAAGTTTTCAGACTTAGAACACTCTGTTTTAGAAGATGATGCTTTAATTAATGTAACAAAAGTCATAGCAACAAAACATACTTTTTTTCTTTTAATTTTGGAACACACCCATTGTGCTCAAAGTTTACTCCTGGTTCTGCACTCAGGGATCTCTCCTGGTGGGTTTGGGGAACTATATGGGGTGCTAGGGAGTGAACTTGGGTTGACAATGTGCAATGCAAATACCCTACCCACTAAACAATTGTTCCAGTTCCAGTCCCTACTTCTTAAGATGTGTACATATTGTGAGCCACACATAGTGCAGCATTCTTTCTGTATATATTTTTAATTTAATATTTCTTGATAATCACAATTTATGGTGATTTGTGTGTGTGTGTGTGTGTGTGTGTGTGTGTGTGTGTGGTGGGGAAAGGGGTACAAGGTTTGGATCAAACCATATAGTGCACAGGAACTATTCCTGGCTCTGTGTTCAAGAATGATCCTTGGACTTGTGACTGAAATCTCCAGACTTGCATGGAGTCGAGAAAGGGTGACATCCCCCCATCTCCCCATGCTTTCGATAGCCTGGCAGTCATGCCCACTAACTGCCTCTGATGCCATATTAGCTCATTAAGGGCCATGATCCAGTGACTCGGAAATAAATGTCCTGAAAGAGAGCAACACTTAGAAACATTCCACAAAGTTGCCTCCGGACCCCAAAGTCACCATCCAGTTAAAAAAATTAAATTAAATTAACCTCCGGCTCCGGACACATCTCTTTGATTCCACTGTTCTTCCTGCATTAACATATGCCTCAGAGACCTGGGCCCTACGCAAACAAGATGAGAACGCCATTCAGGTCTCCCAAAGAAGAATAGAAAGAGCTATGCTTGGAATGTCACGTTTCACTCAAATGAGAGAAAGAATCCAGAGTTCTGACATCCGTCGACGATCAAGGATCAGGGACGCTGTCTCATTTGCCAAGTTGTCGAAAATCAGATGGGCTGGTCACGTAATGAGATTTAAAGACGACCGTTGGACTAGAGCTGTTACTGACTGGATTCCACGGGATATCAAAAGACTGCGTGGCCGCCCACCTACCAGATGGTCAGACTTCTTCGTGAAGATCATGAACGATCGGTTTGAGGCCCTTCATGTTCCCGGAGCGAACAGATGCCATTGGGCTACACTAGCTCGTGACAGGGACAAATGGAGACGTTACTGGCGCCCGCTCGAGCAAATCGATGACTAACGGGAACTTAAGTGATTAAGTGAAGAAAGTAACCTCAACTGTATCATAGTATTTAAAAATTTTTGAATTCCTGAAATGTGCAGCCACATTGGTGACCACCACACGGCATCTCATACTCTAGACCACTGATGTACCAAGACAAGGGCTTAATGCCTCCAAGATGAAATATAACAGTCATCACATAGTTTCCTCAAACATTCAAAATATGGAGGTAAGAAGGTGAAATGGTGGTGGAATTGGTGTTGGAATATTAAATGTAATAAATTACATTTTCCTTTTTAAAAGTAATTATTTCCCTAATTCTTGGCTTTCAAAAATAAAAGATGTTTGATTCTTGCCTCACTTCCCCCAAACCAAATATTGAGATCTCTATAAAGTAAACAGGTGATAAATTTTAAAATAAACGAATCAGTGGATGAAAAATTCAGACTGTTGGCCTAAACAACATTGTACAGCAGAACCCTATGCAATTACTGAACAGAAATGTTGAGTATCTGTCCTGTAAGGTAGTTGTTGGTCATATGTGTTTCGTGAGATGAAATGTGGTTGGTGAAATTGCAGAACTTTAATTTAATTATAATTTTATTATAGTTCAAGTGATCTAAAGTTAAATAGCTAAATGTGATGAGTTGCTAATGAACTAGACAGCACAGTCTAGGAGTTAGACCTAGAGTAGGATTTTATTGATGGTTTCTCTTGAGTATGCCTTATTCACATTCAGTTATGTACTCTGTCTTACACATGGACAAAGTCATGTTGTTATATGTGAGCAGAGAATTTTAAAAAGCTACACTGAGCCAGCAACACTCTTCTATAAGCAGAATTCTATTTTTAATAATGTCTCTTCAGAGAGGAAATTTGTATGTTTAGTGCAATCCAGGCAGCTACAATGGGGATTATTGTGATCAGATTGGTCATCATCTACAGGTTTTGGGTTTGGGGGATGAGAGGGGATATTGTGACATGAGTAAGATAGCTGTGAGGTGCTTTCAGAGTTGCAATAGAGTTAACAAGTGCAAAAAAGACATCATAGGCCTGTGATCATCCAACACTATGCAAGTACATCTATTTTCCATTTGTCTAATTATACTGTCAGTATTTGTTCATTTTCTGTTTTCTCCCCATCCTGGGTCTTGCCTTGAGAACCAGATTATTTTGTTTAAGCATTGTTAGTTATGTAGCATTTACTACAGCACTTCAAATAAGAAAGATGGTCAGTAATTATCTGATGAATTAATTAATGAGCATTGGATGATGGAATAAACCAACAACTCCTAGGACTCCAAGATATTTAGCACAACCATCACAGGAGAAGGAATAAAGGAGAGGAGGGGAAACAATCTATAGGAGGGGGATGTGAGGTGGGAGGGGTACTTGGATCAGTGGTGGTGGAAAATGGGCATTGGTGGAGGGAGGGGTACTTGATCATTGTATAATTGAACCTAAACCCCCAAATTTGTAAGTCTACAACTGTACCTCAAGGTGTTTCACTAATAAAATTTTTTAAAATAAATTAATTAACTTATAAAAAGAGGAGACAAATAGAGAATCCTGTATAGTTTGCAAAAATCAAATGGACTGAACACATAATGAGATTTGGTGACAACAACTGAGCCGTTACTATTAATGACTGAATTCCACGGGACGTCAAAAGACCCCGTGGCCGCCTACCTACCACATGGTCAGACATCTTCATCAGGATCCTGAACGATCGGTTTGAGGCTCTTAATGTTCCTAGAACGAACAGACACTATTGGGCTACACTAGTTTACAAGAGGGACAAATGGAGACATTACTGGCGCCCGCTCGAGCAAATCGATGATTAACGGGAAGTCAAGTGATCAAGTGATCAATTAAAAAAAAGAGGAGACAAATAGAGAATCCTGTGTAGTTTGCAAGACAATCACAAAGAAAATCAATTTAGTGTTCTAGGAAAGGGAGCTTGGATTTAATAAATAGGAAGCAGAATTATATGTTTTAAGAAATTCTCTCCCCTTCCTAATACTGAAGAGCTTGTCCACTTTTATCTTTAAAATTGATTGACAAGCGGTAACCTTCTACATAAGAAGGTCAGCTAGGAAGTCATTATGATAGTTTCAGGGTGAGAGGGTTAGCGTATCTTTCAGAATTAGGGCAGTGAAAGTAAATTGCAAGGCTTTTTGAGGCCGTAATCTAGAGAAGTGATTCTCAACCTGCCTGATAACTCCAGAGACAGAAAACCTACTTCCATCGGTAGAACGTGTGATAGAACATTGCAGAGATGTTTTGAAAAAGGAATTTTAGAATATAATTTGGAAAATCAGCCTTGGTGATTCATGATTGTGTTGCAAGTAACTTATGTGAAGTGGGGAGAAGAGAAAAAGTAGCCTTGAGAGAGAATTCTGCAGTTTTCCTCTCTGTCCACCTTGGTCAGCCTGGAAAGGGCCTAAGTGGGTCAGAACAAGAGACTCTGCAATAAACATCTGCACAGTGTGGTCGCTTGTATCACACCAACTCTACATGACAGCCATCAAACTGCCCATGACTCTCAATTGATTTCCTCTGTTATGCGAATTAATCCCTGACACTCAATTTCTCCAGTTACCAAGGAACTCAGGCTGGAGCATGGAATTGCTCTTTGCAGGAAAGAAAAATCTGTTATAACTTTTATGTAGATTATTCGTGACTCCCTCACTTTTCCTCACTGAAAAGAATTTCTGAACACAAAAAAATGAAGTAAAACTATTTAATTTAGAGATTATTAGGAAGAAAAGAAAGAGAAGAGTATGTTTAACAGTGAATGCAGTATGTCCAGAGTAGAAAGATGTAGCCTATATCAATATGTTAAAAAAAAGAGTAATAAATGCCAAGTTGAGTTGTGGGTGGCCCCTCATATGGGGAAGCATGCTTATTGCCTATACAAAGTTGGCTTTATAGATCTTATCAAATCTCCATCCAAGAGTCTATTGCTACGTTGTTGTCAAGGGAAAGAGCTTTGAACTTTTGGTGGTCTACCTTCCTGTTCTTATCACAGTTTTTGTTCCTGATGAAGCATCTACAGGACTAATATTGACACAAATTAGAGTCTAACGGTCTCAAGCCCTATGTTCACAAAGTGTGTCCAGTCTTCATTCCTTTTTAGTTTCTTTAGGTAGGGTAATATATTTGAATCTCATCTTGGTTTTTTTTTAACCCCCCTCAAAAAAAAATACCTTCCTTCCATCAACTTCATTTATAATTCCACTCAGACGCAACATGGATAACCAATATTCTAGAGCATTTTCCAACCTTTTTACACCTGTGAATGAACATCAGTCTTGCTTACAGATCCACACACTTGAGTTATATCCAAAGTGGTAGCAAGTAGTGTTCAACCTTTCTACTCCCATGGATTGGAATCTTTCCATGGACCGTGGACCACTGTTCTTGAGAGAAAGTAGTATGAGGGTCTCAAGTGGGAGATATTTATAATAAAGATATTAAAATAATTGAGCATATTCAATTAATCATGTTCTTGGCCATAATAATTTAGATTCCCCAACAATCTTATGGGGTAGGTTTTCCCACTCATGTATCTAGGAGGAAGTGTCCCAGAGAGGTTAAGGCACTTGCCTTGCTTATGTGTAGCAAATCTTGTCTGATGTTTGGCATTGCATACATTTTCCTGGACATCCAGGAGTGACCCCTGAGCACAGAACCAAGCGTAAGTCCTGAGCACTTCCAAGGGTGGCCCACACCATACTACTCCCTGAAAGTAATTCCATTTAATCTAGGAGGAAACTGAAACTCATCTGTATTCAGAGCCTTTTTCTAGTTCCCTTTACTGCTAGACATCATGCCCCGAATGTGACTGCAAAGCTAGACCCTTGCAGTGCTCAGTACCATCTCTGGTCATGCTGGCCAGAGAAGACTGCCATGGTAACTAAATTATGCCATTGACAGTAAGGAAGATATTAGTAAAGGGGAGAGGTTTCAGGACAAAATGCCAAGCCAGAGCTCTCTGAATTCCTGCCTTTTAAAGACACCACCCTCCCTTTTTGTTCTCAGTATCACCACTACAGTTTGTCAAAGGATGATAAAAGATTTCAAGCTAGTTTGCTAAAAGTATGGGGAGAGAAATGAGGCATCTACTCTTTGTTCTGTTCTGGTTTTTTTTTTTCCATCATCATGTACTTATTAAACTAATATATGTCTGGCACCTTGCTCTATGTAAAGAATATCACTGTCACTGTCACTATCCTCCCGTTGTTCATCGATTTGCTCTAGCGGGCCCAGTAAAGTCTTCATTGTGACAATTGTTACCGTGTTTGGCATATCGAATATGTCACGGGTAGCTTGCCAGACTTTGCCGTGCAGGCACAGTACTCTCCGTAGCTTGCCTGGCTCTCTGAGAGGGGCGGAGGAATTGAACGCAGGTTGGCCATGTTGGCCGCTTACAAGGCAAACGCCCTACCCGCTGTGCTATCGCTCCAAGAATGTAAAAGTTGTATTAATAGACATTGTTTCTACCCTCCAGAAATCGAGTCTGTGTGGACTAAAACATGCAAAATACAATTCTAGTGGAGAGTGCTGGGCAGTTGTGCTGCAAAGCGAAGGTCTAGCTCTGTCCTACTCTTTGAGAAAGTCTTCAGTTCACTAGTCATGTGGCCTTGGTTCTTAAAGAATGAGCAGAAAATTTATTTGCCTGATGGATAAATGAGAACAGTACTCCAGGATGGGAGAACAGTAGGGCATAGCTACTATTTAAAAAAGTGTTTTTCTAGAGATGCATGCATGAATAACACATGACAGGAGGCGAAAAGGCAGGACAAGAGAATAAAGGGCATTTTAGTATCTTCCAGGGATCAAGAATCCCATTCCCGAAGGGGATTTTGTTAGTGCCGTGGGGAGAGAGGGATTGTAAGAGAGAGATGGGAGGTGGCCTGAATTCAGTGATTCAGAAAAAAAATTTAAAAATGAGAGCCAGTGGAAAAGGGTTTCATGGAGGAAGGAGACTTGACCAGAAATTGGGAGAGTGAAGTCCACCCTCAGGCAGTGCCTGAGTTCATCCTAATTAGCCCTCCTCCAGTGCTCATGCTTGTTTAGCCTAGAGATTTTAAGAGTCTGAGATTGCTTATCTACCAGCTTTTAAGATGAATCTATGCCTCAGGGTCCTCCATTTTAGCAACAAAATTAGTCCCTGGCACCTAGATGGTTTTCGCTTCCTTTGTTTTTACTCCTTAGGTTGCCTGAAGGCAATTCTTGTGACTTGCATAACTCCCTCATCTAGCTGGGGGCCCCATATAAATTGTGCAGCTTTGCTAATATTTCACCGTCATTTTCGGCTCTCTATTACTTCTTTCTTTCATTCTGTAGAGCAGTAGATGTCATCTAGAAGGGTTTCGTGACTTGTATAAACGAGTTACGATTCTCATTGATTTCAAGTGGATTACCAGGCCCCTTCCAAGCAGAACCAGGCATCTGGTAGCTCCAGAGTGTGAAAGAACATTATGCATATATATGCAGAGAGACAAGCCCTGCAGCATTTCCACACTACAATTATTATTAACACACACACAGACACACACTCATGAGACACACACACAGTCATACACACTCACACACACATACACCACACACACACATACACAGCTCACAGAGAGAGTATTTCGAGGAGACCTGAGAGTATCTCTTTGGGAAATATTTCAGAGTATGCTTTATTTTCTCTCTTCCTCTTAAAACTCTCTCTTTCCCTTTTCCTTATTCTGGAAGGAGTAGGAAAGGTTTACTTTTGAGAAAAATTTTCCTGAGAATGCATGCTATATTTTGCACATAATTTGCACCTAGGAGGAGGTGAGATGATCAACAAAGCTCAATGGACATGAACACAATGAAGAAAACAAAACCAGGTAACTATTTTCTCTGACATAGGTCACTTTCCTCAAACTATCTGATTTATGAAGAGTAATGCTAAAGAATTTTGATGGAAGGTTATAGTGATTTTTCTGTCTTCTAAAATGTGATAGACTTCTGCAGAAAGACAAGACATGGCAGGCTAAGAGGTCTGGATGCTCAAGCAAGGAAGGTGCCTCTGGGAATCAAATTACCTTATTTAGACTGGGGTTCATTTTAGCTGAGACTCTGGGATTTGATTTTAACCCAAGTTTGAATCCGAGCTCAAGTTGTAGCTTGTTGTGTGACCTGAGCCAAATCATTTTAACCACTTTCTCCCTGAGATTCCTCATTTCTATGAAGATGAAAATTACTGCTTTATGGAGTGAGGGATTTGGGGTTGTGAAATAATAGGTGAAGAAATATATGTAGTGTCTTTGCAGTAGTGTACGACATATAGCAAAACCTTCATTGTACAACAAGTACATATTTTTTGTATATGTGTTGTTACATTTTTTTTCTTGGACACTTCATTTAGCTTTGATTTACTTATTTCTAAAATCTGACTGTTCTATTCTTGTGTCAGTTTAAAGGAATTGAAATATGTAAAGATGCTGATAAAGTGAAAACTTTGAAACTGCAAGAAAGTGTAGTCTGTATTGTTATTTTGAAGTTATGTTGGTTATCATATGAATATTTGAAGTGCCCACCTTAAAGTGAATACCTCACATGTGTATGAGAGGTAGTGTGTCGTAATAAGGGTCGTGAAATGCTCTGTCCTTTTTAGGAGTGCATACAGGATGAAAATCAGAGATTATTTCTATCAATAATCTTCATCCATCAGACCACAGAGTAGAGGCAGTCCACAGGTGTATAAAAGTCAAAAACCACTAATCAGCCACCTTGGTTATAACTGCTGGACCAAGGACGAATACACAGGCAGGTCCAAAAAGGTTGAAAACCACTGCTGTACATTTTACATCTGACCTCTGTTTCTGCTTCTGAAATGGAAAGATTTAACATGATCACCAAAGTCCACCCAGAAGCTCACATATGTGCAGATCCTGCCAGTCTGTCACCTTCTGCTGCTTCAAGATGGCTCACACATGCCTTTCTCCATCTTGTCTGCTTTTCACCCAGCAAGGGAAGATGATCTTAGACATGGGGAAATAGGTTGGCAGGGAATTGCTGTTTAACACTACCACAGCTCAAGTCCTCTTCAACACTATGTCTTCTCATCCCTGTGACCCTGTTTAGAGGTGAAGAGGATTAAAGACTGGCATTTTCTGTCCAGTATCCACCATAGAATTTGAAATCCACCTCTGCCAGGAACCACTTTCAAGTGTTTGATCTGATTTAAGTTATTTATTACCTCTGTGACTAACTTACGGCACTTGTAAATGAGGATCATATTAAATTTACTGAGCAAGATTTTAGATGAAATAGCATATTTAAAATGCATTGCAAAACAGCACAGAACAAATGCTAAATGTATTTCCTTATTCCCTATGCTTTGATTTGGAATGATCTATTAGCAGTTATTCTGCAACTTTGTTTTTCTAGATGACTCTTACGTTATAAAATAAAGTTCAAGTCACTAATTTCAATGCCTATAGCCTAGCAAAGTTCTAGAATTCCTGCACTTCAATGACTGGAAAAAAAGTAATGAGATTTTTCAGAAAATCTTTAGACAAGTGGGGAAAAGTCAAAATGGGATGTTAAACAAGAGACTTTGACTTAGATATTTTACAAAAGTAGGTTATCAACAAGTAAATTGGTATTGACAGAATGTAGGAAGACATAGAACATCTAATATTTTATTAGGTTTCACAAGAGCTATTTTGGATAAACTGATTCACACTGTTTTTTGTTTTGTTTTGTTTTGTTTTTTAAACTGATTCACACTGAACTAATAAAAATTCTCTGGACATGTGTTTGCAAATTGGAAAGAGAGGAGGAACTCAAAGGAAGGCAGCAGCCTCTGTCTGGGGAGTAAGAGCCTCTTCTGGCTCAGTGCAGCAGAGAGGAATGCAGCACCCTTCCTCTGGCTCCCCTGTGGCCTGCAATCTGCTCTGGCCACCCCCATTTGCTGGATATTGAACTTTGGATGAGTGAATGAGTATCACCAATGCACCTAAAATAACTTCTGATTAGGATCCAGTAGGGATAACTTAGTGATCTTTGTGTATGTGTGTGTGTATGTGTGTGTGTGCGCGTGCAGGAGGGCCAGGGTGTGAGGGGGGTACCAATTATTCTGGAACACTCCCTGAAGATACCCCAGAGCACTTTTGCAAAAAGTGCTCATTTTTTTAAAAATCACTTTTTTAAAAATGTGTAGACAGTATGTTTATCTTCCCCCTTCTACTTTTTGTTTTTTGACTTATACAGCTGTGAATGAGGGAGCAAGTTCTCTGGGGACCTGAACATATGTTCTCTCCCTGAGAAAATCTGGGAAAGAACCCCAAAGGACACAGTGTACCCTTCTCCCAGCCAAGAAAAATGCTGTCTGAAATACTCGTTCTGTCAATGAGTAAAACTGTGGGTGGGAATAGAAGTTTCAATACTTTGTGTGTGTTAGAATAAAGAGCAAGTGGATGTCTGGGCTAGAAATTCAGAGTTCAGCTCATGGTTTCTCACCAAAGTGTTGCTTGATAAACTTTTCAAGTTTAATTTCACCACCTCCATCCTCCCTACCCCACAAATAGAGAGATTAGGTCAATGGACAAGGCAAAATGCCTTTCAGTTTGATATTTCCTATTTTATTTTCAGATCTGGGAACTGAAATAGATATTTCTAGCTTAGCTTTCTTTCACCGATAAGAAACCAAAGTGGAGAGGATAAAAGTCTTGCAGAAGGCCACACAGCTAGATAAAAACAGAGTGTAAAGATTCCATCCTAGACACCCTTCCCCGGACTCACCCCACATGATCCCTTAATGAGTCAAAGATTCATCACATTTAAAATCTGATGTAACCTATGAACCTCCTGGGAGTGAGGAGGAGACAAATGCATCATCACACATATGGATATTTAAGGAGGGGTCTTGGGCTTTACATTAAAATCTTTATGCTACACTTTATTATTGAAAGTATATGGTGGAATGAGATGTTATATAGTAAGATAGTTGCATATGATGAAAGGTGTATATGGCTCTTTTGTTGTTTAGTAATTTTGTTTGTGAGAAATTATTGTGTTGTATTGAAATATTCAACACAGCTCAAACAAGTGTGAGTTTATGTCAGCTCTCTAAATATGTTTTACTCACCTGTTTTATTAATGGCAGTCTCTTATTTTTGTTCTTATTTATTTTCAGTTTCTCAGTTTCATTCTTTTCTATATGTATATTTATAGAGTGTATGCATATAATGTTTGTCTCTTCCCTCCTTGCCCCATTTTGCTACTCCCCATTTTTTTCTGATTTGGGGGTGGAATTCACAGCTGGTGATGCGTTGATGCCCAAGGCCTACTCCTGGCTCAGTGCTTAGAAGTCAGTCCTCAGGTGACCATTTTGAACTGGGGATTGGATCTGGGACTCTCTCATGCAAGACGTGTAGTTCAACCTTTTGAACTATCTTTACAGCCAAAGACAATTATATTCTATATGACATTTAGGTCTATGAAACATAAATGTCCTAAAAATTCAGAAAGTATATTTTTTTAAAAAAGAACTATATTATGCTGGACCTTGAACATTCATTCTTTAAATAATATTTTATTTTTTGAGCAAAATATTTTTCCTTCAATTGAAAACAAGGAGTATTGAGGCTGTGTGACCAGGCTAATTTTATAGAAGGCTGTGTGTGGGGTACAGAGATTACTTCTCTGAGACCCTCATTTTTAAGATACATTTTTAGTATATATACACTTATTTTTATATACACCATTGCATATGTTATTGTCATGGAAGAATTACTCCTATGGTTCTGCTTTTTTAAGATATAAAACTATTCAGCATGTCATCGAAAAAGTACTTGAGCAAGTGGTGATGGTAAAGTTTGTGTTAACATAAGACTAAGATACGTGTAATACTAATGGAACCAAAACCTTTGTAGAAATTAGTAAGTCTGACATTTCTAATTGTTAAATACTTTATATGTGAAAGGAGAAGGGGGACAAAAAGCTATGACAAACTACTGAATTGGTATGTGTTACTTTTGACCAAATTATCAAGTTACTTGGATTTTTTTTTTTCACTTTTGGTGTATGGACAGGGTGGGCGGGCACACCAGGTAATACTCAGGGCTACTCCTAGCTTTGCACCCAAGAATTATTCCTGGAGATTCTTGCCAACCATATGGGATGCTGATATGGGATGCTGGTCCACTGAGTGCAAGACAAGTACTCTACCCACTGTACTATTGCTCCAGTCTCCTTGGATTTTTTTTTTTTCGACATGTATGTTCCCAGCACTCTCTGACCAGTGAACAATCTAGAATTCCAGAATGCATCTGAAATACTTTAGTCTCCTGTGGGTTGTAAGCCCTGATTAAGCCTTGACTGCCTATTTATGATCAAACACTTCTTTAGTTTTCTAAGTAGGTTTGGGGAGCTCCTGTGGATATTAGTTTTAGTTCAGCACTAAAAATTTGCTAACATAGTTCTGCTTTTTATGCAGGGGTGAGGGTGTGTGTTGGGGGGAGGATTTTTTGTTTCCAACTACATTCACATTTCTTATTTTCTTGTGTATTTGCTTCTGGTTTCAGAACGCTCTATCCAAAGTATAATAAGAACAAGGTAATACCAATTCGGCTTTCAATGCTTCATCCCCAGGGCAACTGAGAGAATTTGGAAGCTTCTCTTGAGTAGGAGATTAGGGTATTCTTTATTTTGTTGTGGCATTCACTCAAAACTTAGGTCCTCTAGACTATGATGCTGGGCACACAGAATGCCCACAGACTTTTCAATCTTGTAAGTACACACTTCATTAGGATTGGATTGTTGTTGTTTTTATTCCAGAAAGACTATATCCCTATTGCAGTTTATTAAAACTACCCATGCAGTGCACCATTTTTCTTCCTGCTTGAATTCATGAATGGCTAGCCCTCAATAGGAACATCCAGGCTGAGATCAATAGTCAGTCTCTTAGTTCAGTCGGGGCGGGGGGCTGAAAGAAAATCCATTGGTCTACTGCATTGCATTCAGCTGCATTTAAGAGGTCTTATCATTAAAGCAGCAGCAGGCATTCATAATCCAAACTTGCCGGCACTGCTGGACAGGCAGGATTAAAATAATCATCCAGCAGGCTTTGTCTCATAAATGTTTTCCTTTGACTTTTGGCAGGATCTCCAGCCTGAGCATATGCCAGTTGACAGGGGAACACTGAGGCCAGCAAAATAAGGATTTTCGCATTTCCTTGCAGTGGTAAGATTCAAAGATACAATATTAAAGAATATTATTATTACTGGGATCTAGCTTTTCTGCTCTAAACATGAAACTGAAAGTTGTTTACGTATAATATTTTTTAAATCCTATACCAATATTTATTCAATTACTTTGAAAACTACAGAAAATGAAAGAAAAATTTGTATTCCAATAAGCATTGAACTTACTGTTATTCAGTCATTGAAAGTCGGAAAGTCAAATAATATCAAGATTTATTTGTTTCTGTACAAAGTGGTGGAAAGATTTTTTTTTACTTTGTAAATGTTTATATTTAGGTGATATGATTATCAGAGAAAACACAAAGGGAAACAAGTTTAAAATCAATGAGGAGAAAGAAAGGGTAAATCATTCTGTTTTCAAGACTTTCAGGGCAGTCATAGATTTAATGTGGTTCCAGAAACTAGACTTAATCACTTAACTTCCCGTTAGTCGTTGATTTGCTCGAGCGGGCACCAGTAACATCTCCATTTGTCCCTGTCGCGTGCTAGTGTAGCCCAATGGCATCTGTTCACTCCGGGAACATGAAGGGCCTCAAACCGCTCGTTCATGATCTTGACGAAGAAGTCTGACCATCTGGAAGGTGGGCGGCCACGTGGTCTTTTGACATCCCGTGGAATCCAGTCGGTAACAGCTCTAGTCCAGCGGTCGTCTTTAAATCTCATTCCGTGACCAGCCCATCTGATTTTCGACATCTTGGCAAATGAGACAGCATCCCTGATTCTTGATCGTCGACAGATGTCAGAACTCCAGATTCTTTCTCTCATTTGAGTGAAACGTGATATTCCAAGCATAGCTCTTTCTATTCTTCTTTGGGAGACCTGAATAGCGTTCTCATCTTGTTTGCATAGGGCCCAGGTCTCTGAGGCATATGTTAATGCAGGAAGAACAGTGGAATCAAAGAGATGTGCCCAGAGCCGGAGGTTCTTCGTCCTCTTAGCTATTTCTTCAACGTTCTTGAAGGCGTTCCAAGCCGCTCTCTTCCTCCTGCGCAGCTCGGGTGCCAGGTCATTTGTCATGTTGACCTCTCGACCTAGGTACACATAGCTGTTGCATTCGGAGATGGTCGTTCCGTTGAGAGCAAATGGGGCTTCAGGAATGAGGCTGTTTCTCATAAACATTGTCATCGTAAGATTCAGCTGTAGTCCTACCTTTCCACACTCACGGTCAAAGTCGGCCAGCATTTGTGCCACTTGGCTGATGTTTGGTGTTATTAAAACAATGTCATCAGCAAAACGGAGGTGGTATAGTTGCCAACCATCTATCTTCACTCCCATTCCTTCCCATTCCAGTCATCGCATGATGTTCTCGAGGGTGGCACTGAAGAGTTTCGGTGAAATGGTATCACCCTGCCGCACCCCTCTCTTGACATCAATGATCACTTCTTTGTAAAATGTTGAGATCCTGGTAGTGAATCCGCAATACAGCTCACAGAGGATCCTTATGTATTAGGCTTGAATGCCCTGATTGGCTAGGGCTTCAATGACCGCTTCCGTCTCAACAGAATCAAAGGCCTTCTTTAAATCAATGAATGTTAAACAGAGCAGCATCTTGAACTCCCGAGAAACCTCAATGAGCTTGGTTATCGTGTGGATATGGTCGATGGTGCTGAATCCTTTGCGGAACCCGGCTTGCTCGCATGGTTGTCCTTCATCTAGTGTTCTGCCAATCCTATTTAGGATGACTCGAGTGAACAACTTGTAGATGACAGACAATAGGCAGATCCAGCAATAGTTGCCAATGTCATGGATGTCTCCCTTCTTGAATAGTAGTACGGTCCTGCTGGTTTTCCACTGGGACGGAACCTTGCATTCAGACAGGTAGCGAGTGAAGAGCCGAGCCAGTGTATTGATGAGTACTGACGGCAGGTTCTTCAGGTGTTCAGGTCTGACCTTGTCTGGGCCGGGTGCTGTTTGTTTCTTTACCGACGAAATGGCCTGTCGGATTTCAGAAGGGAGAACGTTGGGAACGACATATCCATCCTGTGGAATTTGGTATGTTGCCAAGTGGACATGGCTATCGAAGAGATTTGAGTAGAAGTCATGGATAATATTCTCCATTGCCGTTCTGGAGGATGTGATGGATCCATCAGGATGTCAGAGGGCAGTCATCTTGGTCTTGTAGTTGGCGAAGGACAGGTGGGCATTACGAATACTTTTCCCGGCTTCTGCCGCATCTACCAGTACTTCTGCTCTTCTCTCTTTGAGGTCTTCCTTGATCGCATCTCTGCACCCATCTTCCAGAATTGTCCTACCGTATTTGATAGGGTTCAAATATGGTAACACCTACAAGGGAGATTAGAGGTCGCCCCAAAAGCCTCTATCCATCTTGGAAAGACTGGCAAGCTACCCAGAGTATTCCGCCCGCACGGAAGAGCCTGGCAAGCTATCCATTGTGTATTCGATATGCCAAAACTAGTAACTACAACTGGTCTCATTCACCTGACCCTGAAGGCTTCACCGACATGGCAGCACTGAGAAGGATGAGAAAGGAGAGGCCAACAAAATCTCAAGGCCTACCTAGGCTGCCACAACGAAGGAAGACAAAAATGACCGTCTGTACTTTCAATGCACGTATGCTAGCATCAGATGCATCCATCGAGGACCTGATGGTACAAGCGCGAATGATCAAGTACGACATCATTGGTCTGACCGAGACAAGAAGGCACGAATCTCACCATGCCGTTTTCGACACTGGAGAAGAATTGTTCCTCGGAACATGTGATAAAAGAGGTGTTGGAGGCGTCGATGTCCTTGTCAACACAAACTTGGCCAAGAGCATTGATTCATTCGAATGCCTAACAACCCGAATCGGACGTTTACATTTGAATAGATGTGGCTCACTGCCTGCAGTTTCTATCTTCGTTGTCTATGCACCAACATCTCATTATGATGAAAGAGAAATCGAGAAGTTCTACATGGAGCTAGAGAAGTTCTACAAAGAAGACCACACCTTCTACAAGATCATTGTGGGTGATTTTAATGCCAAGATAGGACCTAGAAGATCAGCTGAAGAACTTCACATCGGGACCCATGGCCTAGAATGGAACGAACAGGATGAGAGACTGTCTGAGTTCATCATGTCGACCAAGACCATCCATGGTAACTCACAGTTCCAGAAGGCAGAATCTAAACGATGGACATGGGAGTCTCCCGGTGGACGATTCCACAACGAAATAGACCACATCATATTCATTCGACGGTTTTGCCTGACTGATGTCACTGTTGTCCCAAAATTTCGAATGGGATCGGACCACCGTCTCCTTTGTGCAAAATTCTACTTCACAGAGCGGAGAGAAAGGGCTGCAAAGTTCAAAAAAGAGAATTCCCAGAATGACCACCAACTGGGAACTCTTTGGTACTATTGCGACAACATGGGAAGATGCCATTGTTGACAACATTGACGAGGAATACGATCGACTGATTCAGCACCTCCATAAATGTGCGAGGAACGCCAGGAGAGAGAGAGAGATAGCCACAAAAAATCGCCTATCTTCGAAAACTCTTGAGCTAATTCGCCAGCGTGGTTTGGCGCATGCCTCAGGCAACCGCAAGCTAACGTCTGAGCTCGCAAAGAAATTAGACTACTGAATAAAAAAAATAAGAGATTGTATAAAACAGAGTTTTATAGTATGGTGAGAAACTGTGCTTGCCACCATCAGATGCGCTGTCATAAGATTTTTCATTTTTGATTGGTTTTTGTCTGCTTGGGTTTTTCTTAAATTTTGGTTCACACCTAGCAGTATTCAGGGCTTACTCCTGGCTCTGCACTTAGAGATCACTGTGCTCAGGGATCACTAAACACCCGGTGGGCTCAGGGTACCAGATGTGGTGCTGGGGATCAAACATAGGTCAGTCACATCCCAAACTAGTGAATTTCTGCTCTACTATCTCTCTGGCCTATGTAAGATGCTTCATAGTGATGATGATGGCAGAAGGATAACAGTTTGTTGTTAGAAGTTTTTATTTTAAAAAGAAAATTTTTTTCCACGATGTGTATATATGCTTACATATATGCGTGCTCACACAATCTTACATCTCTAAAACTAAGATCTAATCATGAACAGATTGCTAAATAAATAATCCCATATTTTATGGAAAAGAAAAAGTCTCTGGATATATTTTCAACCTAAATCAGAAAATGCACTAGGATATGGTTAAACAAGTTCTTTCAAAGTATTAATTAGTCAGTAATTCAGGGTCCAAAGAGTCTACCCGAGACCTAGATGATGGATTATCTGATTTGATTCAAAATTATCCAGTACTTAGGTAGACTCTTTGGACTCTAAATAATTGACTTTTGTAGGTAAATTTCATAATAATTTCCGCAATACTCATTTCAATACCAACTTCAAGTTAAGTCAAATCTGTATCACATGATACTATGTTCCACATAGCTAATTCTTTGAGACTACTATTTAGTGAATTTTCTGTATCTGTTTGGGTCCTTACATTTTTGTGGACGTGTTAAAGGTTCATGGCAAATTGATTAAAATATGACTTTTATTCAACTTACTTTTGTATTTTGTGAATTTTCATAAGAGGTATTTTGGCCATCCAGCATTTAGTCTTCCAAGTCCATTCCTCTCAAATTACCCTAATGCTTAGTTCAGTTGTATTATTACAGTAACTTTTAGTTGAACAGCTTGTGTTCACATAATCTATTTATGGAACAATGGAAGGATGATTGTGAAATAGCCTGGAAGGTGCATTACTTAAACTGAAAGTTAGGACTGATGTACAACTTCACAGTTTCACACCTATATGGGTAAATGAATATACAATATGAAACCATTTATCTGAAAACCAAATCCTTCTTTAATATTAAATTACTTTGTACTTGAATTTAAAATCTCGTTTCATGATTTAATTTTGCTTTCTTGGAGCTACCACCTAATCTACCACCTAATCTTAGTTCCCATATATGTTAGGATTTGTGTGTTCAGTGTTCATGGCATTTAACATATGTCTTAATTACAAAATCATTAAATCTCAAATATTTGGGGTCTAGAGTCAAGCGCACTGGACTGTAAAAATCCCAAATCCTGAGAAATTTGAGAAAAATATGTGTGGTTTGCCTTAATGAACCTATAAACATCTATGGAAGTAGTACATCCTTGGAAGTGGTTCATTTGAACTGTATATGCATATTATGATCATTGCTATAAGCAGTAAAATATTTCAAAGAAAAATACCACACCATACTAAACAGAATTTTTTCATATGCAGTATAGTAATATTTTTCTGAAATTAGCCTTGTAGAGAAACAATGACACCAAATTTGTCTCATTTCTGTGGTATAAAATCTCTGTGGACCAGATAGGCTTGTCTAAGAAAGAATCCATCCATGCAGAGTGTACTAACAGCAAGAATAATTTAGCAATCATTGGACCAAATCCTACCTTAATGCCACAGCCAACTGAGTTATGGATTTTTTTTTTTGCCTCTGAGATTTCAATTAGTTTTTTGACTATTGGGATTTTAGTGTTTAATATGCAAAATGAGGCAAATGCCCACTGTACTCTTCTGTAGATTTACTCAAGAACAAATAATAATTTGAAAATATTTTGAAGACTTAGAATCACTACCTGATAGCACAACGGTAGGGCGTTTGCCTTGCACGCAGTCAACATGGTTGACCCGAGTTCGATTCCTCCACCCCTCTCGAAGAGCCCGGCAAGCTACCGAGAGTATCTTGCCCACACGGCAGAGCCTGTCAAGCCACCCGTGATGTATTCGATATACCAAACACAGTAACAACAAATTCTCCAATGGAGACGTTACTGGGCCCACTCGAGCAAATCGATGAACAATGGGAGGGCCTTTACCTTACCTTTACCCAACATCAGGTAGTGCTAGGCAGTTGATTGCTAATAAAATAGTACCAATTTAAAGTTTTTAAGTAATAAGATGCATACTCTGCGTGCAGCTGACCTGGTTAAATCTCCAGCATCCTTATGGATCCCTTATCCCTGCCAGGAGTGATCCTGCTTGACCTCAGAGTCAGAAGTAAGTCTGTCCTGAGCCCAGTCAAGTGTGACCCAAAACCAAAAAAAAGAAGGAGAAAGTTATATACAATTTTTTCCCTACATCTTTGTTGAACAAATGTGTACATTTGATTTGAATTCTAATCAGAGTTATGATCAGTTTGGTTTTCCTTATTAAATTGTGACAATAAAGTGAATTGGAATGATTTTATCTAATATGTATCTGAACCTCTCTCTGGTTTATGTCGCACTCAGAATATCCCTGACTTAGAATTACTTCAAAAGGAAACATGAAGAAGGATGGAAAAAATAATCGAGGTATAATGTCTGTCAGCAAGATGGGGAAGAAAGAATCTCTGATTTTAGTCCTTAGGGAATCAGATTTTTACCCAGATATTTTTCCATCTAGTTCTTTTTATAATTATATGTGTAATTACTTCAAAACCAGATACGTTGCTTATTTTTGACCTCCTATCTTCTTCTCCACTGCGCTCCTACATCATGTCCTTTCTTCTGTCCTTCATACCACAGAAAGTCCTTTGCTTGTTTACAATTAAGGTGTGTGTGTGTGTGTTTTTAACTATTGATCCATATCCCTCTGAATCCATCAATCCTCCTTAAAATGTTTGATCTCTAAGACAAATACACCCTCATAGCCCTAAGTTTACTCTCTGACTGAGTTTCATTACATATATTGTAGGCAATCAATATGAACTGAGGGGGAAATGTCTCAGGTCATTTTGTTTGAACACACCATAGTAATTGTCCTTGAAAAGAACTGTTGATCACATGTCCTTTAAGAACAAAGTAATAATTGATGGAAAACATCATCTAGGTAATCAACAAGAAAGTCCAACAATCATACATGTTATAGAAGTCCTCCAGAACTACCACAGTTCATGGACTGATGTGGAGAGCTATCAAAGGCTATGAATAATGGATGAAGTTAAATATAGTGGTCCAAATTTTCAACTAGAGTGCTAGAAAATAATGTTAACATAATGGATGTGGGTCAAAGAAATTGGCTGACATGAAATAACAACCAAGAGAATCACCCATTTACTTTTTTTTAGCTATAAAATCTGAATTCCACTCAGAGTTCACCATGATGGAGATGCTTAGCTATGTGCACTATCATCTTCTCTCTTGGTTCCAAGACTCCCAGTTATGTGGACATATTCATAGTTTCATAGTTCTTCTTAATAATAATCCACTCTCATTCCTACCAGAGTATTCTCCAATGAGTGTCCTCATGTTAAAATCTGTTTTAAAAATTTTTGGAATTGCAAACTTCTGGGACTATATTGAAGAGTACAGGAAAAGGTTTAAGATAGGAATAAAATTAAATAAGGGAAATATATTTTAAGGCAATTTATCCAAATTTCCATGGGCTTAGAGCTGACCCATATAACCTGAAATGATTGTTTTTAATTATCATACTAGATCACTACTAATAGTAAAATTAGTTTTACTAATTTTTAATAATTTTAGTAAATTTCAATAAATCAGTTTTCTTGAAATCTGTATGATCGAAATACTTTTAACATTTTTCCTGTATTTCCACCTCTAATAGGTAATTTATCTTTTTTTAAAATATTTACTAGTGAAACAGCATGAGGTACAGTTTTTTTAAATATTTACTAGTGAAACAGCATGAGGTACAGTTGTGGACTTACAAGCTTTTGTGCTTGGGTTTCAGTTATACAATAATCAAGTACCCATACCTCCATCAGTGCCCATTCTCCACCACCACTGATCCCAGTATCCCTCCCACCCCCGTCCTCCCCATTCCACCCTGCCTCTGTGGCAGGCCATTCCCCCTTGGCCTGCCACTCTCTCTCCTTTGGGGTGCTGTGGTTTTCAAAAGAGGAATTAAGTGGCAATCATGTTCCGTCTATAGTCTACTTTCAACACGCATCTCCCATCCTGGGAGGATCCTCCCAACACACTCTATTTTGTGCTCCTTTCTCTATCTGAGCTGCCTTTTCCCCTAGGATGTGCGGCTGGCCTTCAAGCCATGGAGTGAACCTCCTGGTACTTATCTAGACTATTCTTGGATGTTAGTTTCCTATTTTGTTACTTTATATTCCCCAGATGAATGCAATATTTCTATGTCTGTCCCTCATTTTCTGACTCATTTCACTTAGCATGATACTTTTCATGTAGCGCCACTTCGCCACTTGTATGTAAATTTCATGACTTCATCTTTTCTAACAGCTGCATAGTACTCTATTGTGTAGATGTACCAAAGTTCTTTAACCAGTCATCTGTTCTCGGGCACTAGGTTTTTTTCCAGATTTTGAACATTGTGAACAGTGCAGCAATGAACATAGAAGTGCAGATAACATTTCAACTACACTTTTTTGCCTCTCCGGGATATATTCCCAGGAGTGGTATTGCTGGGTCAAATGGGAGCTCAATTTCTAATTATTTGAGAATTGTCCTTGCTGTTTCCCAAAAGGGCTGAACCAGTCAGCATTCCCACCAGCAGTGAAGGAGAGTCCGTTTCTCCCTGCATCTGTGCTAACACCAGTTGCTTTTGTTCTTTTGGATGTGGGCCAGTCTCTGTGGTCTGAGATGGTATCTTATTGTTATTTTGATATGCATTTCCCTAATTATTAGTGATGTAGAGCATTTCCTCATGTGCTTTTTTACCATTCAGATTTCTTCTTTGAGAAAGTTTCAGTTCATTTCATTGCCCCATTTTTGGATGGGGTTGGATGTTTTCTTCTTGTGGTGTTCAACCAGTACTTTGTATATCCTTGATATCAACCGCTTGTCAATTGGGTTTTGGGCAATATCCATTCCCATTCTGTAGCCTCTCTTTGTATTTTGGTCACTGTTTCTTTTGAGGTGCAGAAGCTTCTTGATTTAAGATAGTTCCATTTGTCTATCTCTGTTCTCACGTGCTTGGTCAGTGGCATATCATCTTTGGAGATACCATTAGCTTCAATGTCATGGAGGGTTTTGCCAACCTTATCTTAAATGTACCGTATGGATTCCAGTATTATGTTGAGGTATTTAATCCATTTTGACATTACTTTTGTACATGGTGTTAGGCAGAGATCTGAACCCGTTTTTTCGCATGTAACCATCCAGTTTTGCAGCACAATTTGGTAAAGAGGCTTTCCTTGCTCTACTTTACATTTCTTGCTCCCTCATCAAAGATTAGATGATCATTTGTTTGGAGGGAGATGTCAGTATATTCAACACTGTTCCATTGTTCTGCAGCTCTGCCTTTGTTCCAGTGCCATGCTGTTTTAATTACTACTTCTTTTTAGTAAGTTTTAAGTTAGGGAGGTTGATTCCTCCCATGTTCTTTTCCCCAAGAATTGCTTTAGCTATTCATGGGTACTTATTGTTCCATACAAATACCAGGAGTGTTCGCTCTATTTCTTTGAAGAATGTCATGGGTATCGTTATAGGGATTGCATTGAATTTGTGCGATGCTTTGGGGAATATTGCCATTTTGACAATGTTAATTCTCCTGATCCATGAACCAAGGTTATTTTTCCATTTCCTCCTGTCCTTTTTTATTTCCTGAAGAAGCGTTTTGTAGTTTTCTTTGTACAGGTCTTTTACCTCCTTAGTTAAGCTGATTCCTACATATTGATTTTCTGGGGCACAATTGTGAACGAGATTTTTTTTTCATGTCACTTTCTTCCCTCTCATTATTTGCATATAGGATACCCATGGACTTCTGGGTATTGATTTTATAGCCTGAAACTTTACTATACAAGTCTATTGTTTCTAGGAGTTACTTGATAGAAGTTTTAGGGTTCTCTAAGTATAGTATCATGTCATCTGTGAATAGTGAGAGCTTGATTTCTTCCTTTCCTGCCTGAATGTTCTTAATATATTTTTCTTGCCTAACCACTATTGCAAGTACTTCCAGTATTATATTGAAGAGCAGTGGAGAGAGTGGGCATCCTGCCTCGTTCCTGTATCTTAGAGAGAAGGCTCTTAGTTTTTCCCCATTGAGGATGATGCTTGTCATAGGCTTGCGGTAGATGACTTTAACTATATTGAGTAAAGTCCCTTCTATCCCCATTTTGGCAAGGGTTTCCATCATAAATGGGTGATGGATCTTGTAAAATGCTTTCTCTGCATCTATTGATATGGTCCTTTTCTAAGATCTTGAGCTTTGAAGTCAAGTTGTTTATGTGGGCCCTTCTTCCTTCCTGAGAAATGCTTGCAGAGCTATAAATTTTCCCCTTAGAACAGCTTTAGCTGCATCCCTTAGACTCTGGTAGCTCGTGTCTTCATTCTCATTTGTTTCCAGGTATCTTTTGATTTCGTCCTTGACTTCCTTCCTGACCTACTAGTTGTTCAACATTGAATTGTTTAATTTCCAGGTGTTTGATTTGGTTCTTGTGTCTGTGTGTGATTCACTTCTATCTTCAGTGTATTGTGGTCTGAAAAGATTGTTGATACTATTTCTATATTCCTGATTCTAATGAGGTATGTCTTGTTTTCTAGCACATGGTCTATTTTGGAAAATGTTCCATGTGCACTGGAGAAGAATGTGTATTCTCTGTAAATCTAAGGGGTGCTCCTTTGTATGTGATTTCCTTCTTTGACCTTGCTGCTTGCAGTATTGTGTCTCTATCCAAGGTATCGATTATTCTAACTATGATATGTCTTGGAGTGTTTTTGTTAGGGTCTCTTTTAGCCGGCACCCTTCAGGTTCCTTGAATCTGAATAGCTGCCTTATCCAGCACTGGAAACTTTTCAGCAATGATTTGTTTATCCGTGGCTTTTTCATTAGGATTGTCTCCCTGACCTTCTGGTATTCCAGTGATTCTAATGTTATTCCTCTTGGAATCATCTCCTAGGACTCTGATTCACTCTAGAGCTAGTTTGAGGTCTCTTGACATTATTTGTTGTTGCCGTAGGCTTTGTGCTGCTGATCTTCCAGCTCACTGATTCTGTCTTCAGCTATGCCCATTCTACTGTTGAGGGCACAGACTGAGTTTTTTATTTCATCTACCGAATCTTTTATTTGTGACATTTCTGTGTGTTGCTTTCCAATCTCTGCTCTCATTTCTTCCTGTATTATCTTAATTGTTTCTCTCATGTCCTTCTTTAATTTACTGTATATCTGTCTCACTGTTTTAATGAGTTCATTGAACATCTTCTGACTTCATATCTGAATTCTTTGTCAGAGAGTTCCCTTAGGTGAGTAGCACCTTACTGAGGCTTCTGGACTCTTTTCATTATCCTCCCTTTGTGGTGGGGATTTGCGTTATTTCTTCATGTTGGTGTGGAGGTATGGAGACTGAGAAGTTACACAAGATTGCTGGGTATCGGTAAACTACCTTGAGGCTGCGTTGAGTGGCCGCCAGCCCAAAATTAGTCCATGCCCACTTCTATAGAGGCCACGCCCACTTCTACAGAGGCCACACCTCCTATGGGTACCTGGTGTCTGTTGGGGGTACAACCTGGGAGTGGATAAAGTCCGGGCACAGCATTGGGGACAAACAGGAAGAGGCTCAAGGATGGTGAGAGTCTCAGGGTCCTAGAGGACGTTGGTGTGTGTTCTCTGGGAAAACCAAGTCTGGGATTCGAGTGACAGACCTGGGAGTGGAATAAGACTGGGCACAGCTTGGGGGTCGATGAAGACTGGGCACAGCATTGGGTATGAACAGAAAGAGCCTCAGGTATGGTGAGAGTGCCAGCTTCCTAGAAGATGCCTTGGGCACATTCTCAGGCAAAGCCATGTCCCAGGTTTGAGTGACTGATCTGGGGGTGAAGGAAGACAGGGTACAGCGTTGGGGATGAACAGGAAGAGACTCAGGGATGGTGAGCATCCCAGGGTCCTAGAGGACTCCTGGGGCATGTTCACAGGCAAAGTCAGGTCTCGGATTCGAGTGACTGACCTGGGGGTGGAAGAAGACCAGGCACAGCATTGGGGATGAACAGGAAGAGGCTCAGGGATGGTGAGCATCCCAGGGTCCTAGAGGACACCTGGGGCACGTTCGCGGGGAAAACCAAGTTCCAGGTTCGAGTGACTGACCTGGCGTTGGAAGCTAATTAATCTTTTTAATCATTGAACTTAGCTTTTTTCAAAATATCAAAATGAAATGACATTGCATTCAGAAAAGGGACATTTTAAGATAATTTGTAGAATCATGAATACAATGGAAATTAACAAAAGCTCAAGTGATGTTTTTAGATCTCAGTTACTATCATTAACATGTCACTGAAACTCAGAAAGCATCAAGTATTTTACATTCCAGCCACCAAATGGTATTTGTAACTGATCAAAGTAGCCCCTGACTAAGAAGAGGAGCCAGGGAACCATATCTGCAACAGCCCCATCTATCACTCAATTATTTTTTGTGTAATAGAGTAAAACATGAATTTTTTTTCAGTTTACATTTGACAAAATGCCATTAGAGCACCTTGACTTGTGACAAGTTGAGATGGATTAAGAGCCTCTGATAGTGAGCAATATTTATATTTCAATTCTAATGAATCAACAGGGCTGGAGCGATAGCACAGTGGGTAGGGCGTTCGCCTTACAAGCGGCCAACATGGCCGACCCGAGTTCGATTCCTCCGCCCCTCTCGGAGAGCCCGGCAAGCTACCGAGAGTATTCGATATGCCAGACACAGTAACAACAAAGTCTCCAATGGAGACGTTACTGGGCCCGCTCGAGCAAATGAATCAACAGGGGAAAGAGAAAAATAGTTTTAATTACATGTTCTCGTGTGCTTTATCAAATGTCTGCAATGTGTTCTAATTGATTATCTAAGTATGCATTATAGAAGTACATTGCAACAATGAACCTGAAAAACAGTTGAAAGCTTAAATACAATTTTGGTGGTTTCGGAATATAGGTAAATGGGGTTACTAAGATATAGGTTGTGTAAGCATATTATGATTTTAGCTTATTTCTTGCCTTAGTATCAGACAAAAAAGCATGCTATGATATCCCATCCTTTGTTCACTTTATCATGTACATTAACTTTTAGACTCTATTTACATATATGTACATATATATACACATACACATACTGTACATCTGAAAGGAAAGACAGAGAGTTCATTGGATGTGGGGGATAAGGGAGGTATGTTTGCAAATGCATTAGAGATCTTTAAAAGTAAAACCACACTGGTGGAGTGATGGCTGTTGGAACATTGTATGGCTGAAACCCCATAATGAAAACTTTGTAACTGTGTATCTCAAAGTGATTTGACTTAAAAAATTAAAAATAAAATAAAGTAAAATCATTATAAGTTATTTAACAGGGAAAGATGTGCCAAGTATCTCTAGAAGTGACAATTATTACAAAGAATAAACATGCTCATTTTAATGTTGTTCAAATATTTGCCTTTATTATTGCTGTTTTTATGTTGTTCAGTGATAATCTGCATCATAGGATTTCTCTAAAATTTTATTTTATAAACTGGAGATCTTCAAAGAAAAACAGTTTTATTTTCCGTGTGAAAGACATGTATAACTTCAAGTTTCAGTTTTTTTTAATTAATCAGTCATATGCATTTATTGATAATTTTGTTGAAAAAATACTTCTTGAATATTAAGGTATCTCTAGTCATTGTTTTCTGTACTAGCAATACTCTGAGGTAAACCCAGCTAATAAATAATATTTGCCTTCATAAATTACCTTCTCTGGAGGTAAGCAATGGACAAAATAAATGTAAAATATACTATATATTCTATACACCAATTATATTTTAAAAAGAGAGGAAAGCTAAGGAAGAGAAACAGTAGAGAAGGAAATGTGAACTGTTAAGGAATGTTGTGGGGTTGACTTTTAGAGAGAGCTGCTGGTAAAAAGTTTTGAAACAAGATTTGAAGACCATGAGGAAGTAAGCAAGAAACTATCTGTAAAAGAGTTTTCTAAAATATGAGAATAGTAAGTAAAGGCTATGAGAAAAGAGAGTGCCTTGCATACTTGAAAAACAATGAGGAGACTATTGGGGTTGGCTCAGAGTGCAAGATCACAAGAGGTGGTAGGAAGAACAGCGGGGAACCAGTCCATCTAGGGACCTGATGCCATAGAAGACATCACTCTTACTCAAGTAAATGGGAAGCTAGAGGGGGATCTCAAAGACACACCATGATTTATTTGATTTATATTTTTATGGGGATCATTCTTGGCAACCATGCTGAGAGTGAATTGTGGGAGACAACACAGGTGGGTGGGCATAGAAGGCCTAAGTGTAATAGAGCAAAAAATGAATTGTTTTTCTAAGTGGAGAGACCTGAGAATAATTATGGTAATAATTCTGCAATAATTCTTGTAAGAAATGAAATTACACAACCCTGTGCTTAAGTTGAAAAGCTAATATTGATGAAGACCATGGGGAACTTGTCCACAGTAACAAAAGAGGTATAAATGGGTAGATATTATGTGATGGTGTCAGAATTCTCTGTTTGGAATTTTTTTGTTTTAAATGCCTTGATAGTGAATTGATAATAGAGTTTCATAAATACGTTACTAACTTCAATCCTACCACCTCTAACCACATCCTTCCACCAGTGACCTCAAATTCCCTCCCATCTCCCTTATTCTGACTCATTTTTGGACACATTTTAATGTTTAACTTTTGTAGTTCAAGCCCCATGCTTACAGTAGTGTTAAGTCTCTATATATATGTATAAATATATATATAAATGTATATATATATATATTTTTTTTCTCTACACTAGAGATTAGCCCAAATCCCCTAACCTTTACTATTATTATTGTGATTTCTGGAACTTCTCTTATTTCTCCCCTTTATTTTCTCTCCTTCCCTGACATTTTTGTTTCTGTAATCTTGAGCCAATAGTTTTCCACCTTTGATACCTTCCATTCCCTAGAAATACTATTCTCTGTACCCGGTAGGGCACTGGCCTTGCACACGGTTGAATTGGCAGACCTGAGTTTGATTTCTCTGCCCCTCTCATAGAGCCTGCCAAGCTACCGAGAGTATCTCACTGCACGGGAAATCCTGGCAAGCTACCCGTGACATATTTGATATGTCAAACACAGTAACAACAAGTCTCACAATGGAGACATTACTGGGCCTGCTCGAGCAAATCAGTGAACAACAGGAGGACAGTGCTAAAGTGCTACAGATTACTAAGACCAGCTGGATTTTGTCCTTCTAACTTACTTCACTAAACATGAGATCTTCCAGTTCCATCTAAATTGCAACAAATGGCATAGTTTCATCATTTCTGTGACTGCATCATATTCAATGTATGTATACTACAACTTCATTATCCATGCTTCTGTCATGGCCACTTGGATTGTTTAGATATCCTGGCTATTTTTCTATGTATTGCAGTGAACATAACTGTGTAAATGTTGTTTGAAATGAGTGTTTTTGTGTTTGAAGGGTTAAATACCAGGAATTGAAATTGCTGGGTCATTTGGGAGCTCTATTGTTAGATTTTTGAGAAATCTCCATATTGTTTGACATGGGGCTGAACCAGACAATATTCCCACCAGCAACATGAGAGATTCTTTTTCATCACATCCTCACCAGTTTTCTTGCTTTTTGTTATTTGTTATTTCTAGTTTTCTTGATTTATGATGTGATATCATAAATGAGATATTATTGTCTCCATTTGGATTTTCCTGATAATATGTGATGATGAACATTTTTTTCATATGCTTACTGGCCATCTGTCTTCTTCAGAAATGTGTCTGTTCATTTCTGCTCCCATATTTTTATGTGGTTATTAGAGTTATTGTTGTTGGCCTTTATGAGTACTTTATATTTCTTGGATATTAAACCCTTATCTGGCATATTGTGCAAACACTGTCTTGCATTCTGTAAGTTGTCTTTTAATTTTAGCCCAACATTTCTTTTGCTGTGTGGAAACTTTGTAATTTTATGTAGTTTCTTTTGTTTTCAAAGGTGTTTTAAATGATATAATGCCATTGCCGAACAGCAAAAATAAAAATAAATGGTCTTTTTAATTTTTAAAAGTTTCAGAATAGTAGAGTTAATGTATAACCTTCTATTTCTCCCCAATGTTTCTTTTTAACTTTTCTTGTGACTTATTGTTGATGAAAAATATTATGGAATTTCAAGGGCTTAGCTCCACATCACTTTATGTGTGTAGTTTTTACCTTCTAGTACCAAAGTTCCAGGGTTGTATCATAATCAAGATCTTTCTGTTTATTCCTCCTATTCAATCTCTCCTTATCATTTAGTAAGCCCCATAAGGAGTTAGTTTTACAGTTTTGTGCTAGTTTATTTATTTTAGTAATTTATATTCCACATAAGACTGATCCCGTCTTAAAACTGGCTTTCAGGACACTCTCACTCTTTTTTTAGGTGTGATTTTTTAAAAATTTTTTTTTTATTAGTGAAACACCATGAGGTACAGTTGCAGATTTACAATTTTTTGTGCTTGGGTTTGATTATACAATGATCAGATACCCATCCCTCCACCAATGCCCATTTTCCACCACCATGGATAATATCCCCCCCACCCCCATCCCCCCATCCCCCCTGCCTCTGTGGCAGAGCAATCCCCTGTGTTCTCTCTCTCCTTTTGGGTGTTGTGGTCTGCAAAAGAGTCATTGAGTGGCAAACATGTTCAGTCCGTAGTCCACTTTCGACATGCATCTCCCCTCCTGGGAGGATCCTCCAAACACCCTTTATTTGGTGTTCCCTTCTCTATCTGAGCTGCCCTTTCCTCTAGAATGCCCGACTGGCGACTAAGCTATGGAGTAATCCTCCTGGTGCTGATCTCAGCTATTCTTGGGTATTGATCTCATAATTTGTTACTTTATATCCCCCAGATGAATGCAATATTTCTATGTCTATCCCTCTCTTTCTGACTCATTTTGCTTAGCATGATACTTTCCATGTTGTACCACTTGTATGTAAATTTCATGACTTCATCTTTTCTAAGAGCTACATAGTACTCCATTGTGTAGATGTACCAAAGTTTCTTTAACCAGTCATCTGTTCTTGGGCATTCAGGTTTCTTCCAGTTTCTGGCTATTGTAAAGAGTGCTGCAATGAACAAACAAGTGCAGATGTCACTTCGACTATACATTTTTGCCTCTCTGGGATATATTCCCAGGAGTGGTATTGCTGGGTCAAATGGGAGCTCAATTTCTAATTTTCTGAGAATCGTCCATACTGTTTTCCAGAAGGGCTGAACCAGTCGACATTCCCACCAACAGTGAAGGAGTGTCCCTTTCTCGCCACATCCGTGCCAGCATCGGTTGCTTTTGTTCTTTTGAATGTGGGCCAGTCTTTGAGGTGTGAGATGATATCTCATTGTGGTTTTGATCTGCATCTCCCTGATGATTAATGATGTAGAGCATTTTCTCATGTGCTTTTTTGCCATTCGGATTTCTTCTTTGAGAAAGTTTCTGTTCATTTCATTGCCCCATTTTTGGATGGGGTTGGATGTTTTCTTCTTGTGGAGTTTAACCAGTATTTTGTATATCCTGGATATCAACCCCTTGTCAAATGTGTATTCGGCGAATATCCTTTCCCATTCTGTAGACTGTCTTTGTATTTTGGTCACTGTTTCTTTGGAGGTGCAGAAGCTTCTTAGTTTAAGATAGTCCCATTTATCTATCTCTGTTTTCACTTGCTCAGACAGTGGCGTGGCATCTTTGAAGATACCATTAGCTTCAATGTCATGGAGGGTTTTGCCAACTTTGTCTTCAATGTACCTTATGGTTTCTGGTCTGATGTTGAGGTCTTTAATCCATTTTGATCTTACTTTTGTACACGGTGTTAGGCAGAGTTCTGAGCCCATTTTTTTTGCATGTAGCCGTCCAGTGATGCCAGCACAATTTGTTAAAGAGGCTTTCCTTACTCCACTTCACATTACATGCACCTTTATGAAAGATTAGATGATCATATGATTGAGGGGAGATGTCAGTATATTCAACCCTGTTCCATTGGTCTGCAGTTCTGCCTTTGTTCCAGTACCATGCTGTTTTAATTATTACTGCTTTGTAGTGCAGTTTGAAGTGAGGGAGGTTGATTCCTCCCATTTTCCTTTTCCCAAGAATTGCTTTAGCTATTCGTGGGGGCTTATTGTTCCATATAAATTTCAGGAGTGTTTGCTCCATTTCTTTGAAGAATGTCGTGGGTATCCTTATAGGGATTGCATTGAATTTATACAATGCTTTCGGTAGTATTGCCATTTTGACAATGTTATGTCTCCCGACCCATGAGCAGGGGATATCTTTCCATTTCCTCATGTCCTCTTTTATTTCCTGAAGTAGCGTTTTGTAGTTTTCTTTGTACAGGTCCTTTACTTCCTTAGTTAAGCTGATTCCTAAGTACTTGATTTTCTGGGGCACAATTGTGAACGGGATTGTTTTTTTCATGTTGCTTTCTTCTCTCTCACTGTTTGCATATAGGAAAGCCATGGACTTTTGGATATTGATTTTATAGCCTGCAACTTTACGATACGAGTCTATTGTTTCTAGGAGTTTTTTGGTGGAGGTTATTGGGTTCTCTAAGTATAGTATCATATCATCTGCGAATAGTGAGAGCTTGATTTCTTCCTTTCCTAACTGAATGCCCTTAATATCTTTTTCTTGCCTAATCACTATTGCAAGTACTTCCAGTACTATATTGAACAGCAGTGGAGAGAGTGGGCATCCTTGTCTCGTCCCTGATCTTAGAGGGAAGGCTCTCAGTTTTTCCCCATTGAGGATGATGCTTGCTGTAGGCTTGTGGCAGATGGCTTCAATTATGTTGAGGTAGGTCCCCTCTACACCCATTTTGGCTAGGGTTTTCATCATAAAGGGGTGCTGGATCTTGTCAAATGCTTTCTCTGCATCTATTGATATAATCATATGCTTTTTATCTTTTCTTTTGTTGATATGATGGATTATGTTGATTGATTTCCGAATGTTGAACCATCCTTGCATTCCTGGGATGAATCCTACTTGGTCATGGTGTATGATCTTTTTGATGAGTAGTTGGATTCTATTTGCTAGTAGTTTGTTGAGGATCTTTGCATCTGTGTTCATCAGGGATATCAGCCTGTAATTCTCTTTCTTTGTGGTATCTCTGTCTGCTTTTGTTACCAGTGTGATATTTGCTTCGTAGGAACTGTTTGGAAGTGTTTTTGATATTTCAATTTTGTGGAAAAGAGTATTGGGAGTAAGTCCTCTTTAAAGATTTGGAAGAATTCACTAGTGAATCCATCCGGACCAGGACTTTTGTGCTTGGGGAGACTTTTTATTACCATTTCGATTTCCTTGATGGTGATAGGTCTGTTCAGGTATTCCAGGTCTTCTTGGTTCAGCCTTGGGAGTCTGTAGGAGTCTAGGAATTTATCCAATTCCTCGAGGTTTTGATGTTCCGTGACATACAGTTTCTCAAAGTACTCCCTGAGGATCCTTTGAATTTCTGTAGTTTCTGTTGTAATGACCCCCTTTTCATTTCTGATTCGGTTTATTAGGGTTTTCTCTCTCCCTTTCTTTGTGAGTTTTGCTAGAGGCTTATCAATCTTGTTAATTTTCTCGAAGAACCAGCTCTTGGTTTCATTGATCTTTCGGATTGTTTTTTGGGTTTCCATCTCGTTAATCTCTGCTCTGAGTTTTATTATTTTGTTTCTCCTGTTCGGGTTGTGCTCCTTTTTTTGGTCCTTCTCCAAGCTCTTAAGCTGTGAGGTTAGGTTACTTATGTGTGCTCACTCCTCCTTCCTGAGGAATGCTTGTAGAGCTATAAACTTTCCTCTTAACACAGCTTTTGCTGTGTCCCATAAGTTTTGGTAACTCGTGTCCTCATTTTCATTCGTTTCTAGGAATCTTTTGATTTCCTGTCTAAGCTACTCGTTGTTCAGTAGAGCACTGTTTAATTTCCAGGTGTTTGATTTAGTTTTCTGTTTTTGTATGTGATTTACTTCTAATTTCAGCGCATTATGGTCTGAGAAGATTGTCGATAGAATCTCTATCTTCTGATTTTTTGGAGGCATGTTTTGTGGCTCAGCATGTGGTCTATCTTGGAGAATGTTCCATGTACGCTTGAGAAGAATGTGTATTCAGCTTTTTGTGGATGAAGTGTCCTGTATATATCTACTAAGTCCCTTTCTTCCATTGTTTCCTTCAGATGAAGTATGTCCTTGCTAAGCTTGAGTCTGGTTGATCTATCAAGAGGTGACAAAGCAGTGTTGAAGTCTCCCACTAGTATTGTGTTGCTATTGATGTCTTTTTCCAAGTCTATGAGTAGTTGTTTTAAGTACTTTGCTAGTCTCTCATTAGGTGCATATATATTTATTATTGTAAGTTCTTCCTGTTGTACAGATCCTTTGATCAATAAGAAATGGCCTTCACTGTCTCTTATGACCTTCCTCACTCTGAAATCGATGTGGTCTGATATTAGGATGGCTACCCTACATTTTTTATGGGAGCTGTTTGACTGCAGTATTTTTTTCCAGCCTTTGACTCTGAGTCTGTCTTTGCTTTGACTATTGAGATGCGTTTCTTGCAGGCAGCAGAATGTTGGGTTCAATTTTCTAATCCATCCTGCCACTCTATGTCTTTTAATTGGTGCGTTTAGCCCATTGACATTTAGAGAGATTATTGTTATGGGATTTTGTCCCATTGTTCTGTTGAACTTTGGTGTATTTGAGGGGCCTTTCTTGCCTTAAAGTAGCCCATTTAGTTGTTCTTGTAACCATGGTTTTGAGTCTATGAAGTTCCTGAGCTGTTGTTTGTCTGTGAAACTGTGTGTTGTTCCTTCTATTATGAATGAGAGTCTCGCTGGGTAAAGTATTTTTGGGGAGGCATTTATTTCACTGATTTTTTTCTCTATGTCCCACCACTGTTTTCGGGCCATTAGGGTTTCATCAGAAAAATCAGCTGTGAATTTTAAGGATGCTCCTTTGTAAGAGATTTCTTTCTTCGATCTTGCTGCTTTCAGAATTTTGTCTCTGTCTAAGGTTTTGGTCATTTTGATCAGAATGTGTCTTGGGGTATTTTTATTCGGATTTCTTCTAGCTGGTACCCTTCGGGCCTCCTGAATATGGTCACAAATTTTCTTCAGCTCTGGAAACGTTGTAGCAATGATGTCTTTGACAGTTTCTTCTTCATCAAGGTTTTCTTCCTGTACCTCTGGGACTCCAATAATTTTTATGTTACCCCTCTTGGCTTCATCACGATCTTCTCTTGCCATCTGTTCCCTAATTGTGAGTCTCTTTTCCATTTTCTGCTTTTTTCTGGAGAGTCTCTGAACTTCATCTTCGTTCTCACTGATTCTGTTCTCAGCAGCTGTTACTCTGCTGCTGAGGCCTTCCACTGAGTTTTTCAATTCGCCTACGAGATTTTTCAGGTCTGACATTTCTGATTGCATTTTCCTCATTTCTGCCTTGAAATCCTCTTGTCTTCTATTGGCATTGGTTTCCGTTGTTTCTTTTAGTTCCCTAAGCATCCTAAGTAGCTCCCTCCTGAATTCCTTGTCAGAGAGGTTGTCTAACACTGCAGTACTGTTGGTGTCATCTGGGCTAGACTCTTCAATAAAAAGTTTGGTGGGCTTTTGCGTTGCTTTACCATTGTGAGAGGTGTGGTTTAGTCCTTCACGTTCAGTGTTACTATTCTGCTTGATATGCAGTGTGAGTTAAGATAGGCTTATGAGTTATTGGCTACTGTGTTTCTAGTGACTGAGCTAAACTAGAGAAGTTTCCATCGAAGAAAGTAGCTTATGGTTCCTATGGCATATGTAGTGGGAAAATATTTCGCGGCCGCATTAGTGGCCACGGCTCCAGAAAGAGTCCCTGGCACTGAGCGAGGAGTTGGGAACGTCGATGGAGCTAGCTGTGCATGCGCACAGAGGGTCTCAGGCCCTTGGGGGCGGGCTGTACCTGGTTGGAATAGGAGCCGTTCAGCCTGGTTGCCCAGAGCTGGGCCTCCGTGCCCGTCCCTAGGTGTGATTTTTTTAAACCTAATCACTTTGAGATACAACGTTACAAGGCTGTTCATGATCCAGTTTCAGAGATACAATGTTATAAAGCTGTTGGTGATCCAGTTTCAGTCATACAATGTTCCAACATTCATCCCTCTACCAGTGTACATTTCCTACCACCAATATCCCCAATTTCCCTCCCACCCTCCCACCTCCATGCAGTTTGGTCTGTCTCTGTCAGGCACTTTTCTTCTCTCTCTCTCTCTCTCTCTCTCTCTCTCTCTCTCTCTCTCTCTCTCTCTCTCTCTCCCCCCCATCTCCCTCTTCACTACCCCCCTTTGGGCATTATTGTTTGCAATACAGATGCTGAGAGGTTATAATGTTTGTTCCTGTACCTGCATTCAGCATGCAGTTATTATCCAGAATTATAATTTCCAGCTATCATTGTCATAGTGGTCCTTACTCTATCTCAACTGCCTCCCCACCCCACTCTCCTTGGCCCCCAACCCTTGAAGTAGGCATCCGAACATGAACCAGTCCTACCGAACCTTTTTTCTATTGTCCTTGGGTATTAGTCTCATATGAAGTTCTCTTTTTATAGTCGACCAAGTAACAGACTTATCAGCCAGCAGGAGTGCTGATACTGAGTAGTGTCTGTTTGGCTTTAATGACAGTCATGATTTCACCTGGGAAATTCCCCAGAGCCAAAAGGAGCTAGGATATTATTACTATCTATGGAACTAAAGCTGTAAAAGCGGAAAGAGAAGGCAGAGAAAATACCTCAGGAACACCAAGAGAACTGCTTTCAGGCCTTGTAGAATGGTAGTATTTGGAGGATTACATCAAATCAGAGAAAGAAATATTTGAAATTGAGATTTTGTAGGGGCACAGCTATTGGTGACAAGGTCAAGTACATGATTTTATAATTGGGTGACTTAAGGAAGAATTGCTCATGAAATCATTGGTAGAAGGAAAAAGCCAGTTACAGGGAGGGAACATTCTTTTGGATACAGTAATGGTAAAAAAAAAAATAAGGATTGTATTGGTGGTGGTGCTGAAGCTCTGAATGTTGAGAGTAAGGGGAGTGTCAAGGACAGTGAGATAGATGGCTCTTTCCAGGAAACGTGAAGTATTTGGAGGATCACAGTTGACTGCTGCTGAGGAGACTGCTGTCATTCCAAACATTGAAATGACTCAGAATATGCACTCTCTTGATTTGAGCCATAGGGTCAACCAGGTAGTTTTATACTGAGAAGTCTGGATCCCTCTCAATTCATTGTTGCAGAATCCAGTGATTCTTCTTTAATAAAAATAAATAAATAAATAAATAAAAATAAAAAAAAAAACTCTTTTAATCCCTTTATCTGCAGGATGTTCTATTGATTGGCTGTCAGATACAGGCTTAACTTTGGGACTCATTATTTCAACTTAATGGTCTTCTTTTGTGATCTTTTTCACCAACTTTCCCCACCAGCTTTGCAAACTCTTTCTCGCCTTCCTTCCCCCCCCCCCCCCCCGCAACTTGTTCTAGTTCTTGGTATAGTGAGTCTATGGATAACTGTTTGTGTGGCTTTTCCTTCACTTTTCTCTGGAGATACTGTATTCTGTCTCATTTACAGCACTTTTATAAAATACTAGTTACCTCACAATTTTGCTTTGAAGTCATGTATTTTGAACTGAATGAAGGTATGTGCTTTGCTGTTTTCATGACCTTCTCCTTTGTTCTAACCTTGTGTCTTTGAAGAACAGACTTGAGGACTGTAGCTGAATCATAAATGACTCCTAGCTTTTTCTCTTTCCATCAGGCACTTCTAAAATTGTATTGTTGTGGTAGGGATGCTAATATTCATAGAGTTTGGGAAGATATTATAGATGATCTGTCGTTTATGGGATCAAAAGTTCAATTATAATTAAATATAATGCGTCAAACCCAAAATTTCTGAAAAATAAAGATATTTTCTATTTATAGCCTCAGGGGAAATTATTCAATCCATTGCAAAATAAAAGAAAAATGAAATAGCTATGGCTAGAATTGGATTGCAATCAGAGGTTGGCAAAATTATGAACTATAAAATTATTATATCTTTCCATATACTAGGCTGAAGTTATAGCACTGCAGGTAGGGCATTTGCCTTGCACATGGACAACCCGGATTCAATCCCTCCATCCCTCTTGGAGAGCCTGACAAGCTACTGAGAGTATTCTGCCCACATGGCAGAGCCTGACAAGCTCCCTGTGGTGTATTCAATATGCCCAAAATAGTAACAACAAGTCTTGGAGACATTACTCATGCCCACTCGAGCAAATCAATGAACAACGGGAGTACAGTGTTCCAGTGCTTACATATACTACCATGCTTTATAATATATAAGGAGTAGTGGAAAATTTTAAAAATTTAAAAATTTTACTTTTTCTGGACATTTAATGTTATGAGTGAGTAAAGAGCACATGATCTAGATAAATACACTTGATAAAAATTGTTCATTTTTACTCTCTTTTAGACCAATGGTTATTTCTCTATCTCTGAGCCAATGAAAGACTGAATATCTTTCTTATACCCTAATCTTCCTTAACATGATTTTCACCACCTACTGTTTATCACACTCAAGGCAGTGTGACAGAGGTAAACATGGCATCAGAGGGCTGTTGTTTGAATTCAGGTTTGATACTTACAATATATACAATATTAAACAAGTTATGCACATACTATAATTTTCATTTCCTTATCATGTAGTTGCTGTGTTGACTGCTTTAATGTTTTTGAAAGTGTTCAGCATATGGCTTATAAGGAGTAAGTGCTCAATGAATACAGACTGATATTGATATATCTATCCTTTTCTCCTTGACTTCAGCCTAATGTGATTGATTTATTTTCATGTTTATGTTTCTCTACCTTCCCTGGATTGTATACTCCACCTTAAGTAATTTTTTTCTTCCACTTTCACTCAATGAGTAAGGGTGTGCTCTGTTAGCTTAGCTTTGTGGTTGGGATGGGGAGGTCTCAGAGTGCCTCTTTTACATAAGGAGGATGGAAGGAAAGGTACTAATAACATGCATGAAGGAACTAAATATTTATGATGTTTAAGGGAACAATACCTTGATGTTAATCAAAGTGTCAGATGATGGTATGAAGTGTTATAAATCAAACATCAGCAATTTACCTGATATATAGAACCACTGAGGGGTTAAAAACCACTAAATTTAATTGACTATATTTTATATAATCTGTCAGTCAATTTGATGAAAAGAACTTTATATAATTACATGTGTGGGGGATTCAACTGTAATTTTATTTCTTAACACGTCTTCCTAAGCACATAGGAACAAAAAAACTGTTTAAGAACTAGGAAGACCAAAATTGATCAAAGGGCAGCAAAAACTTAGAATCACAAAACTAAATATTTAGTTTGGGGGATGAAGAGATCATACATGGCTGTGCTCATGACTGATCACTGGCACTGTGCTCTGGGATCACTCTTGTCAGCACTGCATGGGAAGGATGTACTCTACTATCTCTCTGGTCCAAGAAGTTTTTTTTTAATTATACCCCTTTTTAAAGAATAAAAAATATCTCAGGCCAGATCATTTTAAATGAGCACTTTTCTATTATGTTCTATTTCTTTTTACTTTTGGCAGGGGTCAGGTGTGCTGCCTATTGTTAGTCTTCAATTATATATCATTGAATTAAAAACCAGACCTAGTAATCAACATCCTTAAGTGATGAAATACATACAATGAAGCTTCAGAGGAGATGGTTAAAATAGATTAGTTTCCAGGCTCAGGTTCTTGATTGATACTGTCTTTTCAAAAACAATTGGGTATCCCATGTCATTAAAAGAGCAAGGAGAAAAAGAGAATAGATTCTGCCTGACTGTCTCTCCTTGGTCCTCTTTTCACACTCCATTAGAGACTTTGTATAACTTTTGCATTCAGACTTTATTCCGTTTTTCCAGTGCTAAGATAAACTTCAATGAGGACATGATGAATGTCCATATTAAATTGGTTCCCCTCCCCTTTTTAATTAAGTTCATTTAAATTTAATTTTGTAATTTTACTTCAGCAAACCATCTGACTCCAGATGTTGGATGCGCTTCTTATTTCAGTTCCTTCATAATTGTACCTGTGAAAGATTTATCGCTGCAGGAGACATTTTGGAACCTTTTAGAACATTTTCAGCATATGTTTCATGGATGACTGGTAACATGAGCAATTAACATCCTAAAATGTTGTTCTGCTCCCTAGAATATTTTTAATGGGATAAGTTACTTTTATTAGCTTGAACTTTAAACAAATAATCACCTTAAAGGAAACATTATCATCAAAATAACTCAGTTGAAACGAATGGCCAACCCTCAAAGGAAATTGGTAAGATCCAAAAGAAAGGACCCCTGGGCTAAAAGAGCTTTTAACAAAGACAAATAAAAGAAAGGGGAGGACTGTTGTATAGCTAAAACTATGGCTATAAGCTGAATTTCTGTTCCGAAAGATTTACTAGGGTTCTGTGATGTGTGCTGTGCTGTATAGATTATAGAATGATGGATTTTACCGCTTATACTTGGGGAACATTTAATTTTGGCTTTTTAGTGATAAAACAGTTAAAACAGAACCAAAAGTCAGGACTCCTTTGCAGAAAACAAAAGGTGGTGACTATAAGTGTGCTGGTATATTTAAGAAACAGTTTGTCTTTGAGCAAGAAATCAGACTTAGTCCATTGATAATCAATCTTTACCATCACCTCCTACCAGCCATTCTTAGAATAATGAAAAAGATTGCTCATAATTAGTCTTTCTTATTACAAGGATTATTTGAGTGCTTACAATCTGGTTCTGAATCTGCCTTTTCGCTTTTTTATTCAAAGCACATCTAATAACATAGTTGATAGCTCTCCTGGGACCTTGTTTAATGAAACTTCTAGTCTTCATCAACAAAACATATGCTACAATTAAACCCTTAGATGACATACTAAAGAAAAACAACATCTACAAATCCACAGGATAAAAGAATCAATTTTTTTTCCTCAACTGAGAAATTATACTTCATGTTTTTGATGCACTATATTGTCTTGACATATATGAAATATTCACCACTGCAGTAAACAAATTAGAGTATGGAATTTTCCCCCAAAGGATAGATACAGCAAACAAGCTGTGCTTCTATATTTTATTCACTCTCTTGCTTATCAGAACAAGCATTCGTTTATACCCTAGATATGGCATTTTTCTAAGATGACTGATATTTGACATTACTATTCTCCAATGTTGCTTTGAGAACTAAATAAGACTAAAATCATTAATCATTAATCATGGCCCACTTTGACAGTGAGCATGGAAAGGTTGGACTACAGCTGAATCTCACAAAGACAATGTTTATGAGAAATGGTCTCGTTCCTGATGTCCCATTAACTCTCAATGGGACAGACATCTCCGAATGCAACAGTTATGTGTACCTAGGTCGAGAAGTCAACATGATAAATGACCCGGAACTTGAGTTGATCAGGAGGAAGAGAGCGGCTTGGAATGCCTTCAAGAACGTCAAGGAAATAGCTAAGAGGACAAAGAAACTCCGGCTCTGGGCACGTCTCTTCGATTCCACTGTTCGTCCTGCATTAACATATGCCTCAGAGACCTGGGCCCTAGGAAAACAGGATGAGAACACTATTTGGGTCTCCCAGAAAGGAATTGAAAGAGCTATGCTTGGAGTATCATGCTTCACTCAAATGAGAGAAAGAATCCGGAGTTCCAACCTCCGTCAACGGTCAAGAATCATGGATGCTGTCTCATTTTCCAAGGCGTTGAAAATCAGATGGGCTGGACACGTATTGAGATTTGGAGATGACTGCTGAACTAGAGCCATTACCAACTATTAGTCTTTTTACGCCTTAATATACCACTGCTATGGTTTCATATGCCCTATTCTCCTTGAATTAACAGAATTTATTTCACTGGTCCTTACTAGTAAAAATATCTTTTATCCCACTTCTGAGTTTCTATAGATTCCAAGAACACTTTTAGGCATGGTGGGGAGGCAATGAGAAGGCGTGAATAGATCCTTTTGTTTTAATGTAAAGTCTCCTGCCCCTGCGCCTGGCTGTTCCTCATCGGGGTCCCTTGGAGGGGAGCGGGTTGAGCTTTCCTCCCCGCCCCGACCAGGGCTCCGACAGCGGAAGACCTCCAGGACCAGCCACCACCATGCCGAGACCACTCTCTGCACACATGAAGGTACTGGCAGAGGGACAAAGCTACGCGGGTTCTGGGGCTGAGATCTCCAAGCCTACTCGGATTGGAGTTGAGCATCCTCCAACCAGATCCTCCAAATTCCAGTAGGCGGGGGTCACACCCACCACCTGGCCCCCTGGTGCCATGTAATCCCATCGGCGGCCAAGACTCAGAGACTATAAAATCCAGCTCCCGGAACCGTGCAGCCGCATTTGCGGCCACGCGACATCTTATCAGGACATCTTTTTATGACATCTTATTATCTCATTCCTACTTTGGACAAACTTGCAGGCTATCGAATGTAGCCTGCCCACAGGGCAGAGTCTGGCAAACTCCCCGTGGCGTACCAAATATGCCAAATACCAGTAACAATGATGGGTCTCATTCTCCTAAAAAGCCTTGAATATAATCTCAGGGCTAGGATGAAAGAGACGTTACTGGGGCCTGCTCGAGGCAATCGACGAATGTAAAGTCAAGACTCTTCCATTTCCCCAGGTCAATTAACACCTGTTCTGATTATTTTTAATTATCCACAGCTGGAAAGATGTGTATGTATATTGGCTTGTGAATAATATTCTATAATAATTGAAGGACAGAACTTCCCCCAAATACTTCATTTTTGCCATTACATACTAATAAATTCTACAATACTGATAAACATTGTTTACTTGTCTCATCCCTTAAAAGCCTTTCTGAGATATTTTATATGTTCCTGAATTCCAGGATAACATATATACTAATTTTTGTATTACTAGGACCTGGGATACCTTACTAAAGTAGTTTTTATTTATTTTTTCATTGTATTTGCTATCACAGCCTAACTTGTTTCCATTTTATCATAATAACTTGCCTAGTTTCTGATGCAGAGAAAACCAGAGTGGATTCAAATTTTGTTTATCCTTACCCTCCATAGAAGTAATATTTGGATGAATTGAACCATTCCATTCATGGGGCAAGTAAGGCTACAGTATTTGTAGAGAGAGAAATAGGGGCCTTAAAATAAGCACTGATAAAATCTTCCTAAGGGCTTATAGTTGAAAGACTAGAATGGAAATACAAGGATATGCTTGAAGATAAGTTTGGCTTTTTCATTAACATATAAAAGTCTATACCTTATGTGTACTTCCTACAGAGAATAGAAACTTGCATTCTCTTTTACATACACATACAATACCAAATATTTTTTCCCAAGTGGAGTCCAACATTAGCAAGAAATAGTTTCAATTTTTTTTATAATATTCTTTGTACTGCTGTGATTACTATTCTTGTTGCCATTATGGTAATCAACTCTATAAATTGCATGGGTTTTTTTTTCTTCCAGATGCAGGTAATAAATCTGGATTTTATTTTTCTGTTTTAAACGTAACAGTTATTTTACTGATAGGGTTTAAGCAATAGAAATCACATTTCCTTATATGTGTTACACTATTGTAAAAAGAAATTAATGTCAGGTACCAAATACATTTTCAAATGTCAGGTTTAAAATGGTATATTTATTTTCTTTTATGATCACAGAGCTGTAGGATCCGTTTTCAATAATAGTATCATTCATTTAAAGACATGACCTTGTGCATACCTACACTCTGACATACTTTAACAAAAAGAATCATGGAGAGAGATCAGTATTTCCCAATTTGTGTGTCCTGGGAGACACATCTCAGGGGCTGTTGGTCAATATACTGATCCATTGACTATGTTAAGTTTGAGAAACACTGGACACACTTCTGCTCATTGCCTGTTCCATGGTCTAAAAGATCTGAGAAATGCTGCACTCTTAGATAGAATCACAATGCACAGCAACATGTATTGGCAGGCTAAATGCTCTAACACATGCTGTAGCTTAACATTGTTTAACTTAATGCTTTCCAAATTTATAGAATCCCTTTCTGTCACATTTTATAATACCCCATGAAATTACAATGCAGTGGGAAACATTGGTCTCAGTAATATTACCTTATATATATATATACATATATATGGCAAATTTGTTTCAAAGGAGAATGATAAACAGGAAAGAGGATTCAGGGAGTAACAAAATATCTGTGTTAGATTTTTTGCCTGTTTTCTGCTAAGTATGTGACATTGGGATATTTAAGCTTGCTATAAAATGGGAATGGTGCTATCATCTCCATCTCATTGGATCCAAGTTCTAGAAAAGGAATAATTTCATTTATGATTTTATTATTAGTATTGGGCTGGAGTGATAGCACAGCAGGTAGGGCATTTTCCTTGCACACGGCCAACCCGGGTTCAATTCCTTCATCCCTCTCGTAAAGCCTGGCAAGCTACCGAGAGTATCCCGCCTGCATGGCAGAGCCTGACAAGCTCCCTGTGGCATATTCAATATGCCAAAAACAGTAACAAGTCTCACAATGAAGATGCTACTGGTGCCCACTTGAACAAATCGATGAACAACCAGAGGACAGTGCTGCAGTGCTATTATTAGTATCACTGTTAGTACTAGCAAAAGTATCTAAGAGCTGCACTTCAGAAGTAATGATGAAAATCTTACTTATCCTCCCCGAGCTCTTTCTTTCTTCTTTTTTTTTACCATGAAGTACAGTTGTAAACTTAAAAAATTCTGTGCTTGAGTTTCAATTATACAATGATCGAGTACCCATCCCTCCACCAGCTCCCATTCTCCACCACCAATAATCCCAGTATCCCTCCCATCCCCCTATCCCCCCCATCCCACTCCACCTCTGTGGCAGGGCATTTCCTTTTATTCTCACTCTCCTTTGGGTGCTGTGGTTTGCAAAAGGGGCATTGAATAGAGTCCTTTCTGTTTTCCTAAACTTGCTTCACAACTCTCTCAGAGGACATGTAAAGAAATTGTACATTCTGCTTAGGGAAAAGGAGAAACAGAACTGAGTCTATAAAACAGACTAATCTAATAAATTGCTTTCAAACAAATTACTTTGAAAGAGTTCACCAGAAGAGTCGAAAATTCAGGTGTTTTATCAGGTTACGTGAAGACTTACTCCAAAGAAAGGACAAAGAGAAGAAGCTGAGCATTATTAATAAATACAGTAAAAAAGTACAAGTTAGCAGGAAATTGTTTATCTACGAGTTCATATTGCAGCAGAGACAAAAGCAGGACCAAAAATCAACCACTGAATTTGTTACAGATTTAGTATATGTATATGATTAGCACCATGGGAAACTCTGAGTTTGATCCCAGACACCTTATTCTCCTCCCTTATTTACTCAAATACTGCACAGCTGGGTTTACAAACTAGTTGTCAGCCCAGTACCCATGGACTTTCCCAAGAGTAGTTCCAATGAAATATTGGCACAATGGGTGTCACAATTGTTTCTCATCACTTAGTATCTATGTAGTATACATACTTATCTATGTAGTATACATACTCAAATACTCCATAGAGATGTATTATGTTATTGGATTTATAGTTTAGGAGGAAGGATGGCAGGAAGGCAGGAAGGCAGGAAGGAAGGAAGGAAGGCAGGAAGGAAGGAAGGAAAGAAGGAAGGAAAGAAGGAAGAAGGAAGGAAGGAGAGGGGCTCAAATGGAGAATAGTTCCAGTAAAAGAAGGCCATGCTCTTCTCAAAGACTCAAAGCAATGACTAGTATATGTGAGGCTTCCAGCAGATAATGTGTGACCCTGGCGCCTGCCCAAATCCCACAGTTACAACTTGAGAGATCCCCCAAATAAATGAAAGTATAGGAGTTCATTAATGAAATGTTAGGCAGCTGTGAAATACTGTTCTTATGAATCTGAGGTGAAATTTCAAGCTGTCTTTAAATATACGATCTTCAAAAGCCAGTTACAAATTTCTGAGGGGCTTTCTCTCAACTATGTCAAAACTCTTTGTGAGGTATCTGTCAGCACATTGTGCTGTTACTCTACTGCATGTTTCTCAGTACAGAAATAGAACACTAATGAAATTATCCTTTGGCTGTAATCATTTGTCTCTCCAGGAAACTACTGCTTGGAAAGAAATTCAATGGGGCAGTCTTCCTCAGAACCAACTTACATCCTATTGTGTCATCAAGGCCACTATGCTCTGTCTGTTAAAGTCCATCAATATCTAAAATTGTCCAAGGGTGTTTTAAAGATAATTCTTTAAGGCCCTTTTCCTGTCCCTGGGAGTTTAAAGCTTTCAGGCGCTTGTAACCCAGCTGCTTGACCTTCCCCATGATTAGAAAATGACAACTATTCCGGGGATCTAATGGCAACTGAGTGGCTATCTGTAGAATGATTCACTTACCTTCGTTTATCTTTAAATAATAGAACACAGCAAAAGCATCTTGTATGTTAGTTTGGAGCCCATCTGCTATAAGTAGCCCTTACAGCTATATCTAAAAGTAAGAGGTTCCTAAGGTGAGCTAATGTGCTTTCCTACCTGATTTAGCAACCATTCCTACCAGTACCCTGAGGTGCCAAAATTTTTCAGAGTCAGAGAAAGTGTGGAAATTCAGCATGCCATCTACTCTTTGGTTTTAGCATTAAGTCTTTATTATTCCTTCGTCCTCACTTTACTCCATTCTGTACAGAATCTTTGTTTTGGTATGTCAAATCATTTCCCCATTTACAAAGTGAAGAAGAGAATTTTTTTAAATGTTCTTATTAAGGCACTGTTATTTACGGTTATTCATAATTGAGTTTCAGGCATATAATGTTCCAACGCCAATCCCTTCACCAGTGTCAACTTCCCTCCACCAATGTACCATTTTTCCTCCCACCCACCAGGCTGCTTCTATGATAGGAACTTTTTTCCCTTTAAGCACTGGGAATTTAAATACATCTAATGGGGTTTGATGCCTTCCAGCACAACCTCCTTCTCCATTTAACTAGCTCCTCCACCTTTGTTAGGGTGTTGCCCTCCCATCCTATCACTATACCCACTGCCACCTTCCTCCCCATGGTAAGTTTCTTATTGAAGATCACTTCTCAAGTTCTCAGCTTCTGTCACCATTGGGAATTTGTATTACCTTCTTACGTTTCTTTATATCCTGCCTATGAGGAAGATCATATTCAATTTATGGTTTATTCAATCAACATCATATTCAATCAATGGTTTTGCCTGACTGATGTCGCAGTTGTCCCAAAATTCCAAACGGGATAGGAAAACAGTCTCCTTCATGAAAAATTCTACTTCACAGATCGGGGAGAAATGGCTGCAAAGTTTAAGAAGAGAGCTCCCAGAACAACCACTAAGTGGGAGCTCTTTGGCACTATTGCAACTATGTGGGAAGATGCCATCATTGACAATATTGACGAAAAATATGATCGACTGGTTCAGCAACTCCATGATTGTGCGAGGAATGCCGAGAGAGAGACAGTCACAAAAGATGCCTGTCTTCGAAAACTCTTGAGCTCATTCACCAACATGGCTTGGTGCAGGCCTCAGGCAACTGCACGCGAATGTGAATGTCTGAGCTCGCAAAGCAGTGCAGAGAAGCGATAAAGGAAGACCTCAAAGAGAGAGCAGCAGTGCTGACCAAGATGACTGCCCTCTGACGTCCTGATGGATCATTCACATCTTCCAGAAGGGCAATCAATGGAAAAGATTATCCATGACTTCTACTCAAGTCTCTTCCATATTCATGTCCACCTGCCCACATACCAAATTCTGCGGATGGACATGTCGTTTTCAACATTGTCCCTTCTGAAATCCAGCATGCCGTTTTGTCAGTAAAGAAACGAACAGCACCTGGCCCAGACAAGGTCAGACCCAAACACCTGAAGAACCTTCCATCAATTCTCATCAATACATTGGCTTGGCTCTTCACACGCTACCTGTATGAATGCAAGGTACCATCCCAGTGGAAAACCAGCAGTTCTGTTCTACTGTACAAGAAGGGAGACATCCACAACATTGATAACTATCGCCCAATCTGTCTGCTCTCTGTTGTCTACAAGCTGTTCACTCAAGTCATTTGAATAGGATAGTCAGAACACTAGATGAAGGACAACCATGCAAGCAAGCAGTGTTATGAGAAAGATTCAGAATGATGGAACATATCCACATGGTAACCAAGCTCATTGAGTTTTCTTGGGAATTCAAGATGCTGCTCTGTCTAATGTTCATTGATTTAAAGAAGGCCTTTGATTCTGTTAAGACTAAAGCAGTCATCAAAGTCCTAGTCAAACAGGGCATTCAAATGCAGTACATCAGTATACTCCATGAACTGTATTACGAAATCACTACCAGGATCTCACCATTTTACAAGGAAATGATCATCGACATCAAGAGAGAGGGGTTCAGCAGGTTAATACTATTTCACAAAGCTCTTCTTTGCCACCCTAAAGAATGTCATTCAATGACTGGAATGGGAAGGAATGGGAGTGAATGGTCGGCAACTATACCACCTCCGCTTTGCTGATGACATCATTCTAATAACACCAAACATTAGCCAAGTGGCACAAATGCTGGCCCATTTTGACTGTGAGTGTGGAAAGGTTAGACTGCAACTGAATCTCATGAAGACAATGTTTATGAGAAATGGACTCATTCCTGACGTTCCATTCGCTCTCAATGGAACGAAAATATCTGAACGTAGCAGTTATGTTGAGAACTCAACATGACAAATGTCCTGGCATCTGAGTTGTGCAGGAGGAAGAGAGTGGCTTGGAACGCTTTCAAGAGCATTGAAGAAATACTAAGAGGATGAAGAACATCTGGCTCTGGGCACATCTATTCAACTCCACTGTTCTTCCTGCATTAATACATGCCTCAGAGACTTGACGCCCTACAAAAAAAGAATGAGAATGCTATTCAGGTCTCCCAAAGGGGAATCAAAACAGCTATGCTTGGAGTATCACTCTTCACTCAAGTGAGAGAAAGAATCTGGAGTTCCAACCTCCGTGGAGAACCGAAGATCAGGGACGCTGTCTCGTTTTCCAAGGTGTCGAAAATCAGAAGGGCTGGATGCATAATGCGATTTGGAGATGACCGCTGGACCAGAGCTGTTCCTGACTGGATTCCATCGGACTTCAAAAGATTTCGTGGCCATCCACCTCCGAGATGGTCAAACTTCTTCGTCAAGACCTGAATGATCAGTTTGAGGATCTTCATGTTCCTGGAGCAAGCAGACATCATTGGGCTACACTAGCATGTGACAGGGATGAATGGAAACATTACTGGCACCCGCTCAAGCAAATCTATGAGTAATGGGGTGTCTAGTGATCACATAATGAGGAAGATTATTTTGTGACTGTCCCTCTCTTTCTGACTAATTGCACTCAGCATGATACTTTCTTCATCTATCCACTAAGCAACAAATTGTATGATTTCATATTTTCTTACACATGTAGAAAATCTTCCATATAATACAATTTCTTTATATATTTAGACATGTGTTATTGTTTTTGTTATTGTAAATAGTGGAGTTTTGTTATTGTAAATAGTGCAGTAATAAATATAGGGTTTCAAATGTCTTTCCTCCATTGTATTTTTTGGGTTCTTGGGGATATGTTCATAGAAGTGGAATGTCTGGGTCATTTATGGAAGATAAATTCTTAATTTTTTGATGAGTGTCCATATTGTATCCCAAAAAATGTTGAACCAACTGACTTTTGCATGAGCAGTGGACGAAGGGCCTTTTTGTGCTCCCAAGCCCTACCTCCCTCTCAATGCAAGTTGGTTTTATTCTTTTTGATGTGTGCTAGTTTTTGTTGTGTGGTGATTATTTTAATTTGCATTCCCTAATGATCAGTGATATAGAATATTTTTCATATGTCTTTTGACCTTTTGATTTTCTTCTTTGAGGAAATTTCTATTCATCTCTTTACCTAATTTTTGGTAGGCTGGAGCGATAACACAGCAGGTAGGGTGTTTGCCTTGCATGCAACTGACTGGGCAACCTGGGTTCGATTCCTCCACCCCTCTCGGAGAGCCTGGCAAGCTACCGAGAGTATCTTGCCCATACAGCAAAGCCTGGCAAGCTATCCATGATGTATTCGATATGCCAAACACAGTAACAAGTGTCACAATGGAGATGTTACTGTGTTACTGGACCCACTCGAGCAAATCGATGAACAACGGGAATGACAGTTACAGTGACAGTGACCTAATTTTTGATGGGTTTGTATGCTTTTCTTAGTGTAAATTTCTACCAGTGTTTTATATATTTTGATACTAAACTTTTATCAGATGAGTAGTAGGTAAATATTTTCTCCCAGAGACTTAGTGATGATCAGCCCTATACTGGTCATTATTTCCTTTGCATTGTGGAAGCTTCATTATTTAATGTAGCTCCATTTGTTTATATTTCCTTACACTTGATTGGCCAATGACATTGAATCCTTAATCCTTAAAGATCCCTTTACTTTCAATGTCGTGGAGTGTTCTGTCTATGTTTGCCTCAATACAATTTAAGAATTCAGGTTGCTCTCAAGAGGTTTAATTCATTTAACTTTTGTACATAGTGTTAGAATGCGTCTGAATTCATTTATTATTTTTGTTTGTGGCTGACCAGTTTTCTCAGTGCCAGTTATTAAAAATGCTCCTTTTGCTTTTTCATACTTTCTGCTCCTTTATGAAAGATAACTGATTATACCTGAAGATTTGTCTCTGCACCTCAATTCTATCTCATTGTTGACAGTCTGTCCTTATTGCAGTACTGCACTGTTTTCACAATGCTTATGAATTGAAATTGAAAGGGTGTTTTATCTATTTTTTTAAGAATGTAATGGATATTTTTATAGGGACTACGTTGAATGTGTAAAATGCTTTGGATATATTTCTATTTTAACAGTGTTAACTCTCCCCGTGTTAATAAAAGGGGATCTATTTTCATTTTTTAGTTCCTCTTTTACTTAAGTTGTGTTTTGTAGGGTTTTGTGTGTGTGTGTGTGTGTGTAGGTCTATTTTATATCCTTTTAAAAAGTCATTCTTAAGTATTTTAGTTTCATGGGCACAATTGTGAATGGGTTTCTATTTTTTTTTTCTTTTTTGGTCACAGTAAATCTCGCAGCTAGCTGAGTTCTTCAATGACCCATGAGCCGAGTGATCTCCCTCTAAGAGCTGTACTTTTTTCCGCTTTCACTAGGATTGCTAGCATCAGCACACCGGTCTCGGGAGAGCCCATGCCTCTGGCCGGCCAGATATCAACAACGAGACCAGACTCAGTGGGGTCGGGAGAGGTTTCACTGACACAGGGGTTGAGCCCAGGCGACCGACACTGCACACACATGGTAAGGTGCAGGGCTGGGGCGATAGCAGAGAGGTAGGGCATTTGGCTTGCACGTGGAGGACCTGGTCAGGCCAGGTTTGATTCCTCCGCCCCTCTCAGAGACTCTGGCAAGCTACTGAGAGTATCTCACCCACACTGCAAAGCCTGGCAAGCTACCCATGATGTATTCGATATGCCAAACACAACAAGTCTCACAATGCAGACCTTACTGGGCCCACCCGAGCACATCGATGAACAATGGGAGGACAGTGCTACCATGCTACAGTTCTTTTTGGGTCACACCCGGTGATACATAGGGGTTACTTCTGGCTCTACATTCAGGAATTACTCCTAGCGGTGCTCAGGGGACCATATGGGATGGTGGGAATTGAACCCAGGTGGGCCACATCCAAGGCAAATGCCCTACCTGCTGTGCTATCAATCCAGCCCTGTTAATGGCTTTTAAAAATTCTTCTATTTATTTATTTTGCTTTTTGGGTCACACCCGGCAATGCTTAGGGCTGACTCCTGGATCTGAACTCAGGAATCATTCCTGACGGTGCTCAGGGGACCATATGGGATGCTGCAGATTGAACCTGGGTCAGCCACATGCAAGGCAAATGCCCTACCCACTGTGCTATTGCTCCAGCCCCAATAAAAGGCTCGAGGCCCTTTCTCTCTTCTATTTTATTATTTGCATAAATAGAAGTCTTACATTTCTATGTGTTGATTTTTAGCCTGCCATTTTAATATATAGGTCTATTGTTTATAGGTGCTTTTTTGCCCATCTGTTTTAGGCTCTTTTAGAAAGTTGAAGAAGCAGAAATGATCCCAAGTAGTGTCTATGAGGTAAACATTACCCTGTTAGAAAAGCAGATAATTTCACCACAAAAAGGGGAAAACTATAAACTTACATCCCTGATGAATATAGATGCAAATATCCTCAACAAAATACTAGCAAATTGAATCCAACAACACATTAAAAAGACCATACACCATAACCAAGTAAGATTCATCCTGTGGGGAAGCAAGGATGGTTTATTATATGCAAGTCAAACAATATAATGCACCAAAGGGGGTAAAAATCATATGATCCTATCAGTAAATTCAGAGAAAGCGTCTGAAGAGATGCCCATTCATAGTAAAGCTCTAAAATGGAACTTGAAAGAACTTTCCTCGACATAGTTAAAGCCACGTACCACAACCCCACAGCAAACATACAATGCTGAAAAACTGAAAGCCTTTCCTCTAAGATAAGGCACAAGTGAGGGTTGCTCATTCTCCCACTACTATTTAATATAGTAGTATTGGAATACTAATATAGAAGTTAGTCAAGAAAGAAATATTAAGTGCATCGAGATAGAAAAGAAAGTCAAACTCTCACTGTTTGTAGATAACATAATACTATTCTTAGAAGTCTAAAGACTCCACAGAAAGTAATTTCTTGCAAGGGATTTGGAGAATCAGGCCTAGGAAAACTCAGTTGGTTAGGAATCCTAGCCACTGAATCCTCTTTCTTGGGAAACAAGTCACTGATCCACCGTTTAGATAACAGACAATGGTCACTTCTATAGTCCTTGGAGACAATTATCTCTCTATGGATTAGACCCTGCTTTGAACACAAAGCATGACTTCTAAGAAGATAAGAATCTAGTTGTTCTTCCATTCCCTCAAGCAGGCAACAGTAATGTCTCCTTCCTCCTATCCCTGAGATTTTAAAAAGTGCCATATTCAAAGCTCTTTCAAGATTAGAAGAATGAGGCCCATCATTGTTACTGGTATTTGGCATATTGGGTACACCAAGGGGAGTTTGCCAGACTCTGCTGTGTGGGCAGGTTACATTCAGTACTGCCAGGTTGTCCAAAGTAAGAATGAGATAATAAGATGTCCTGCAGCCTCATTTGCTTCCGGGAACTGGGTTTTATAGTCTCTGGGTCTTGGCCATTGACGGGATTACACAGCGCTGGGGGTCAGTTGGTGGGTGTGACCCCTGCCTACTGGAAGATGGAGGATCTGGGTGGAGGATGTTCAGCCCCGATCTGAGCAGGCTTGGAGATCTCAGCCCCAGGACCCTTATGCCTTTGTTCCCCTGCCAGTACCTTCATGGGTGTGGAGAGTGGTCTCATCATGGTTGTGGCTGGTTCTGGAGGTCTTCGGCTGCCTGGAGCTCTGCTCGGGGCAGGGAGGGAAACTCAACCCGGCCCCCTCCAAGGGGCCCTGGAGAGGACAGCTAGGTGCTGGGGCATGAGAATCTGCTTCTTATCTTGGTTGAGGAAAATTTTTACTTTTAGTTTTCCCTGAAATCCAGATCAAATTTGTTGGTTTTATGGTATGATACATAGCACTAGTCACATTTAATTTTTTTTTAAATAGTTTATTTCTTTATTGAATCACTGTGGGAAAAGTTACAGAGCTTTCGGGTTTAGGTCTCAGTCATGTAAGTATCAAACACATTTCCCTTTACCAATACTTATTTTTAACCGCGAACCCCAATAGAACCCCACCTCCCACCCCTCCCAATTCCTGTGAGGCAGATGAGTTCTAGTTAATACTCTACTTTGACTAGATACATTGTTTTGATAGAAGATACACAATTATTGTTTAGAGTTTACCACCCCCCCCCAATCAGATATGCTGAAACAGTGTTGTGAAATGATTTGCTTTCTACAGCTTGGTTTAAGAATAAAATGATGTCGCGCGGCCGCAATAGCAATAGCGGCAATAGCGGCCGCGTAGTTTTGGATTTCTGCTGTTTCACTTATTAACCCTGGAAAAATTTCTATTAAAAGTTAGATAGTTAAGAGATTGGTTTCTATGCTCTGGAGTCGTGGCTGTGCTGGAGAGCCGCTCGTGGGGGGCAGCTGGCGACCTCGGTCGGGCGTGAAGGACAGCCCAGAACGCCCCCCTTCCCATGAGGCCCCCGCTGCCCCCCGCCCCCAGCTCAAACCTGCTGTCCACAAGGCTCCCCTGAGGCCGCCATCTTTCTTTCCAGAGAGGAGCGGGCGAGCGGGACAACACCCTTTCCCCTCCGGGCAGGCTTGGTGGCGCGGTTTAACACGTAGTCCATTTGCTTTTCTGCTCCAAGCGGCTGGTTCTCTGTGCTAAGTCCTTGTGCCTCCGGGGCCATGGCCGTGCCGGAGAGCCGCTCGTGGGGGGCAGCTGGTGACCTCGGTCGGGCGTGAAGGACGGCCCAGAACGCCCCCCTTCCCATGAGGCCCCCGCTGCCCCCCGCCCCCGGCTCAAACCTGCTGTCCAAAAGGCTCCCGTGCGGCCGCCATCTTTCTTTCCACATTTAATATTTTTAAAATTTTTATTAGTGAAACACCATGAGGTACAGTTGTAGACTTACAAATTTTTGTGCTTTGGTTTCAGTTATACAATGATCCAGTACCCATCCCTCCACCAGTGCCCATTCTCCATCATTTACATGGAACGATAACACAGTGGTAGGGCATCTGCCTTGCACGCAGCCAACATGGCCGACTCGAGTTCGATTCCTCCACCCTTCCCGGAGAGCCCGGCAAGCTACCGAGAGTATCTCGCCTGTACGGCAGACCCTGGCTTGCTACCCGTGATGTTTTCGATATGCCAAACACAGTAACAACAAAGTCTCCAATGAAGACGTTACTGGGCCCAATCGAGCAAATTGATGAACAATGGGAGGACAGTGATACAGTAATACAGTGATAATTTTTGTTAGTGAAACACCATGAGGTACAGTTGTAGATTTACAAATTTTTGTGCTTGGGTTTAAATTGTACAATGATCAAACACTCATCCCTCCACCAGTGCCATTATCCACACCACGGGTCCCAGTATCCCTCCCACCCCCCCATCCCCCCCATCCCACCCTGCCTCTGTGGCAGGGTATTCCCTTTTGTTCTCTCTCTCCTTTTGGGTGCTGTGGTTTGCAAAAGAGGCATTGAGTGGCAATCATGTTCCATCTATAGTCTACTTTCAGCATGCTTCTTCCATTCTGGGAGGATTCTCCCAACACCCTTTATTTTGTGCTCCATTCTCTATCTGAGTTCCCTTTTCCCCTAGAGTGTGTGGCTGGCCTCCAAGCCATGGAGTGAAACTCCTGGTACTAATCTCAGCCACTCTTGGGTGTTAGTCTCCTATTTTGTTACTTTTTGTTCCCCAGACAATGCAATCTTTCTATGTTTATCCATCTCCTTCTGACTCATTTCGCTTAACATGTTGCTTTCCATGTAGTACCACTTGTATGTAAATTTCATGACTTGATCTTTTCTAACAGCTACTTAGTACTCCATTGTATAGATGTACCAAAGTTTCTTTAACCAGTCATCTGTTCTCAGGCACTCATTTGTTCATTGCAGCACTCTTTATAATAGCCAAAAACTAGTCACATTTTAGACTAAAGAAATACTAATGGTTACAAATTTAGGCATCACTCTTTTTCTTATTCTGAGCCTCCCTTTGGAGGTTTAATGTCCATTCACATCTGAAATATTTTGCACGTGAGGAAAATATTTGCATCTTTGATCTTTCCTTTAAAATCTTTGATTTCTGAGGCTTTGATCTCCTGAAAACTTGGGCATCCTCTCATTAATAAAAGTCATAAAAATGAATTAGTTAATTAGGGGAATTTTGGGCCATACTCTCGAATCTCATTCATTATCTCTGAATATATGCTGACGCTTCTGGCTGTGCTTCGGGGACCATGTGGTATGGGGGATCAAATCAGAGACTGTTATATGTGAGGCAAGTGTCTGAATTCTTTTTTGTCTCTGATCCCTAGAAGTGTACTTAATAGGCTATCTTTCAACTGAATATTCAAACTACAAATTAAGTATAATACTACTTGAAACTTGATACCGTTCCCCTTCTAATATTACTTCTAACCTAGTGCTGGATCCATATCTTCCTTTGCACTTCCCTGCTTTTCTGCTCACTCTTTGCAAATCTACCCCCCACCGCCAATCATCCCAGATTTTCCACTAACTCTATTTCCCTGGTTGAATGGATGATGCTGTAAGTGGGACACAATTTGATGGAAGCATGGCCACCATTAGCAGTAGGGTCAGTTTCATCATTGCCTTGAGATCCAGCATGTCAATGGGAGTGAATCATGCTGGCTCTAGTCCTAAGACTATCAACAAAAACACTCCTACATGACTGGTTTTGAATGTCGCCCTGTTGAATCCTTACTTAAAAGATGCTTAGACTTAATAGGAAGTGCATTGGACATACATCTGACAAATAGTATGTCATCTGTGACTAAAATAAATCTTAGTGTTTCTGTTAGAAAGAAATATAATAATTATAAATATACTTCTTATATATGTCATAATTCTTCGTTGTATGCTCATGACTTTGCATTCATTGAGAGAAACTTGAAAGTATCAATGGCACCTTTTAACTCTTTTAAAAATTCATCCTCAACCAAAATCAGTGGTATTAGTGTGTGATGTTCCAGCGTGTTGAGTTACACTTGAATCTATTGAAGCTCTAAAAGATTTTTTTTCCTTTTCTCTTCTTTCCTTTTCTTTTCTCTTATTTGGCTTATGTGTCACAACCAGCAATAATTAAGACTTACTCCTGGCTCTGAGTTTAGGAATCACTCCTGGCAGGGCTTGGGGAAACATAATGGGTACCCCATAGGAATGGAACCCAGGTCGACTATGTGAAAGTCAAGTGCCATACCTGCTGTATTATATGCCTGTCCTGTTTTTTCCCTTTTCATAGGAGAGCTGTGTATTCACAAAATCATTAACAGATTCCCCCGCAATAAAACAAGAGGAATTTTAGACCAGTTAATGTTCTTAATTTGTCGATTGCCTCAAGCAGGCCCCAGTAACATCTCCTTCATCCTAGCCCGAGATTTCAAAAAGTGCCATATTCAAGGCTCTTTCAGGGTTAGGAGAATGAGATCCATCATTGTTACTGGTATTTGGCATATTGGGTATGCCACGGGGAGTTTGCCAGACTCTGCCATGTGGGCAGGTAACATTCGGTATCCTGCCAGGTTGTCCAAAGTAAGTAAGAATGAGATAATAAGATTTTGCACAGCCTCATTTGCTTCTGGGAGCTGGGTTTTATAGTCTCTGGGTCTTGGCCGTTGAATGGATTACACAACGCTGGGGGGTCAGATGGTGGGTGTGACCTCTGCCTACTGGAAGATGGAGGATCTGGGTGGAGGATGATCAGCCCCGATCCAATCAGGCTTGGAGATCTCAGCCCCAGGACCCACATGCCTTTGTTCCTCTGCCGGTACCTTCATGCATGTGGAGTGGTCTCAGCATGGTGGTGGCTGAGTAAAAACAAATAAAAAAAATAGTCAGTGTCCACACTATAGCACTATATAGATATTCTTTATCTTTTTGGGGGTCACACCCAGAAATGTTTAGGTGTTACTCCTGGTTCTGCACTTAGGAATTACTCCTCGAAGTGCTTGGGGGAACATACGCAATGCTAAAGAATGGCTCTGGGTCGGATTTGTGCAAGGGAAACGCCCTTTCCACTGTACTATCACTCCAGCCCAGCATATAGATTTTTAATTTTCACACTTCTACCTTTACAATATAAACATAAGAGAAAAAACTTGGGGAAAAAGTCTTTCTCTGAGTAAGTATGACTTGTAAATATAGATTAGTTAATAGAAGAAAAGTAGCTTATATTTAAGTTGTTTAACTTTATTTATTCTTTTGCTTTTTGAATCACACCTGGCCATGCACAGGGGTTACTCCTGGCTCTGCACTCAGGAGTTATTCCTGGCGGTGCTCAGGGGACCATATGGGATGCTGGGAATTGAACCTGGGTCGGCCGTGTGCAAGGCAAACGCCCTACCCGCTGTACTATGGCTCCAGCCCCAAGTTGGTTAACTTTAAAAGGGAAGAAAGTCTTCAAATTAAAAGCTAATACTCTTGACTTAATCTCTGCTCTTGCCATTTTTGATTGTATATGTATACATACACACACACACATATATATATACATATATTATATATATTTACATGTACAAACAGAGAGGAAAATGCAGATATATGTACATATACATATGTGTGTATGTTTGTGCAAAAAACAAACACATACTGTTTGTGTGCATATACATGAACTATCACTGTCACTGACCTCCTTTAGTTCATTGATTTGCTCGAGCGGGTCCAGTAATGTCTCCATTGTGAGACTTGTTGTTACTGTGTTTGGCATATTGCCATGTGGGCGAGATACTCTCGGTAGCTTGTGGGGCTCTCCTAGAGTGACGGGGGAATTGAACCCGGGTTGGTCGGGTTGGCCACATGCAAGGCAAACACCTTATCGCTGTGCTACCGCTCCAGCCCTATATATATATATATATATATATATATATATATATATATATATATAAAGTAAGTAGTCTTCTTAACCCCCCCCCAAGGCAAAGTGATTTGAAATGACTTGGCTTTGCCTTAGTGTAAGTATAATAGACAAATGTACTGAGAAAATCATGAACCACATGAGATGAAAAAGTAACTCTAAAACTAACTACTCCAAATTATGAGTTCTTCTGGCATGTATTGAGAGGACTCTGTTTTCCAATTTTAAAAATCCAGTCTTGAAAAACTAAAACTCTAATGGATCAAAATATAAGTAAATTTTGCTTTGGTGATAAGTGTGAATTTTTAAAATGTAAAATCTTATTGTAAGACTTTTAAACAAACTAGACCATCATAGATTTGTTGAAAACTTAATGAACTGTTTTTAAGTAGTTGGGTTAAAAATGATTTACCTATTACTTGTTAAGTCTCTTTCAAATTTGTAGGTTACTAAAAATGTACTTTTTATTAGAAAAAATTTGCAAAGATTTTGATGGGATAAGTGCTGAGATACAGTAGTAAATCACTTTTTATATGCTACAAATAAACTATACTTTATTTATTTATTTATTTTTCTTTTTGGGTCACACCAGGCGATGCACAGGAGTTACTCTGGCTCTGCACTCAGGAATTATTCCTGGCGGTGCTCAGGGTCCATATGGGATGCTAGGAATCGAACCCAGTTTGACTGTGTGCAAAGAAAATTCCCTACTCACTGTGCTATTGCTCAAGCCCAAATAAACTATACTTTAGAATTACCAGTTGTGATGAATGCTGTTAAAGTTTTAAAAATATTTTAGATGTAATTTTTCCCTTTGAATTGTCTTAATTTCTTTTGGTACACTCTTTTTCAAGGGTAGGATAAAAATAAGTTTGAATGTTTGAATCAGTTCCAAATCAATATTTATTTGGTTTGGTTTAATGAAGTACTAATTGGATGATATATAATATATATATTCAAATATCTTGTCATTGTGAAAATCTTCTAAACAAGAGCTTGTCACATAGAATACAATCAAGACTGTACTTAAACTTCAACAAACATAACTATGGTTTTGCTTCAAAAATACTAGGAGATAGATATTTAGTAAAATCATACCCATTGTATAGATATTTGAGTGAATTTCTGCATTTATTTTATCCTTTTTTTCAGAATCCTTTTCTGTCAAAGGTAATTTATGGTTCACACATTCTGAGAATAAACTTTAATTGAGATTAATGATTATTTACAAAAAAACTCATTGAAATTGTGAGTCATAGAAGAAGTCTAATTTAGATAGATAAAAATATAACACCACAATCTTGGACTCCCTGGACAACAAAAGCAAAATGGGACAAATATGAAATATGGCTAAGCTGTCAGAATCAATTTAATGATATGATGGGGAAAAATAAGACACAGAATGATTAGTACTCTGAAAGTCACATTTTATGTGACTATACCTTGTGATTTAAAAATTACAAACTATAATATGAAATTTCAGCAATTATTAAAATTATGAATGTTAAGATTTTTAGTCAGAAGTAATGTAAACTTTTAATCATCGCAATTACTCCAAACATTCTGACAAATTCAGCTAAAATCACAAGTGAAAGTTTAAGGTAACAAAAATCAAAGAAAGAGCTCACTTATGAAACAATGATGCTAATCTAGGAATGAAATGTCATTTAACATTTAAGATGCTGGCAAAAAAGGGAGAAATAGCACTTCAGTAAAATTAGAGACAAGCAATCTTGGAGTTAACTAAAAAGGGGAAAAAGATCTTTAGTTCCAAGTCTGGTGATAAGTATTGAATAGTTTGATAGAAACAAAGAGGTTTGTAGAAGCTCTTTGGGAGTAGGGATTTAATCCTCTTGAAGTGGGTGCATTCCAAATTTATTTGAATTGCTCCATAGGATGACAATGATGTGGAATGAAATAGGGAGGAGACCCTGGTTACAGTGATATATTTGTATAAGAAAGTAGTATGTGTGTTTGTGTGTCTATATATGTATATATACATATATGTATGTGTGTATGCACACATACATATATATTCATACATGCACACATATGTGTATATATACGACTTCTTCTATCTTCCATTTCAGAATCCGGTTTTGTGGAGGGATTTGATTTTATTTCATATAGAGTTAGGGTACAAAAATAGTCTACACCAAGGATGCCCACTCTCTCCAATACCGTTCAATATAGTACTGGAAGTACTTGCAATAGCGATTAGACAAGAAAAAGATATTAAGGGCATCCAAGTAGGAAAGGAAGAAATCAAGCTCTCACTATTCACAGATGATATGATACTATACTTAGAGAACCCTAAAACCTCTACCAAGAAACTCCTAGAAACAATAGATCTGCATAGTAAAATTGCAGGCTATAAAATCAATATTCGAAAGTCCATGGCTTTCCTATATGCAAATAGTGAGAGAGAAGAAAATGACATAAAGAAAACAATCCTATTCACAACTGTGCCCCTGAAATTCAACTACCTAGGAATTAGATTAAGTAAAGAAGTAAAGGACCTGTACAAAGAAAACAGTGACCAAAATACAGACAGTCCACCGAATGGTAAAGGATATTTGCCCGAATACACATCCAACAAAGGGTTGATATCAAAGATATACAAAGTACTGGTTGAACTCCACAAGAAGAAAACATCCAACTCTATCAGAAAATGGGGCGAAGAAATGAACAGGAACTTCATCAAAGATGAAATTTGAATGACTAAAAGACACATGAGAAAATGCTCTACATCATTAATCATCAGGGAGATGCAGATCAAAACAACAATGAGATATCATTTCACACCACAGAGACTGGCCCACATCCAAAAGAAGAAAAGCAACCGGTGCTGACGCGGATGTGGCGAGAAAGGGACCCTCCTTCACTGCTGGTGGGAATGCCGACTGGTTCAGCTCTTCTGGAAAACAGTATGGACAATTCACAAAAAACTAGAAATTGAGCTCCCAATTTGACCCAGCAATTCCACTCCTGGGAATATACCCTGGAGAGGCAAAAAGTATAGTTGAAGCGACATCTGCTGTTGTCTGTTCATTGCAGCACTGTTTACAATAGCTAGAATCTGGAAAAAACCCGAGTGCCCAAGAACAGATGACTGGTTAAAGAAGCTTTGGTATATCTACACAATGGAATACTATGTAGCTGTCAGAAAGGATAAAGTCATGAAATTTGCATACAAGTGGTACTACATGGGAAGTATCATGCTAAGTGAAATGAGTCAGAAAGAGAGGGATAGAAATAGAAATATTGCATTCATCTGGGGAACATAAAGTAACAAAATAGGAGACTAACACCAAAGAATAGCCTAGATAAGTACCAGGAGGATTACTCCATGGCTTTGAGGACAGCCGCACACGCTAGGGGAAAAGGCAGCTCAGATAGAGAAGAGAGCACCAAATGAAGGGTGTTGGGAGGTTCCTCTCAGGGAACGCGTGATGAGAGTAGACTATAGTCCAAACAAGATTGCCACTCAATGTCTCTTTTGCAAACCACAGCAATCAAAAGGAGAGAGATAACAAAAGGTAGTGCCCTGCCACAGTGGTAGGGTGGGATGGGGGGAAGGGGGGTGGGGGGGATACTGGGACTGGTGGTGGTGGAGAATGGGCACTGGTGGAGGGATGGGTATTCAATCATTGTATAACTGAAACCCAAGCACAAAAATTTGTAAGCCTACAACTGTACCTTATGGTGTTTCACTAATAGAAATTTAAGGAAAAAAAATAGTCTGCATATATTTAATAGTTTTTCAGGAAAACTCATGCATATGTATGAGGGGAATGACATGCACATAGGTACATATATGATATATACTGCAAGTGGCAGAAAAATGGCATCAATGTCTGTTGTTCAATATGGTAATGAGGATATAGGTGACTTTAGGTGAAGTGGGGAATCCATTACATAGTCTACACTGACCAGTACTGTCCAGCCAAGAGGTCTGGTGTCTGTGTAAGTAAGAAGGTCTCATAAGACTCCATCTGACCCTGTGATAGTCAAAAGAATACAAGTAGGTGACTTCTTCCAGTGATTGCCTGTCACATTCTCCTAACTACAATCCTCAGGTCAGAGTCCTAAAATTGGGACAGAGTTTCAAAGGGATTTGATTATTCAATGACACTGGGCAAACCATATCATATCAGTTGATTCCACTCTTTAAATATGTTTCTTTCTTTTTTTTGAAATTTTATTTTATTTTTATAAAGTTGTTCATGATGATTTATTACTTCAGTCTCCAAAACGAGTTCCACCACCATTATTTCTCTATTTCCCAGTCATTGCCCAAACCTTCCCCAATAGCCCTAAATAACTTATTTTGTATTGCTTGTTATGAATAATTTGCTAAAAATTATTTCAAAGGATTTCCTTAAAAGAAAGTGTGTGAAGATTGTTGTGTCCTACCCTGCAGTAATTAAGCCCTTGTATAAGAGATTACTAACATATCGTTGCAGGTTAAGCCTTGTGTGTTAGAATTTTCTTAATCTAGATTGCTTGCCTACTACTTTACATCCCATTCGATGTGGTGTGCTACTTCTGGTATATAGAGTATGAGCTATTGCACATTTGTGTCCATGTGCTCCAAGAATTCTAAAATTTTGAATGGGATAATACAGATAGAATTAAATTTTTACATGGACGGTGACTTTAGGTTCTGGAAGTATCTCTGCAGCTTATTGATCTCTTTTGAGATTTATTTACAAGTATCTGAATAATAGCTGGTTCATGAGATTATAAGGCACTAGAGGCAGATTATGTTCCACAGGCTGTTTTAATGCTACACATCATTCTGAGATTTTTCCTTTGTTTGTCTCTTTGATTGTCTTTATTAGCAGTGATTAAATTTTTTCTTTCTGTCTTCATAAAAAATGGACTGGAGTGATAGCACAGTGTGTAGGACATTTGCATTGCACGTGGCCAACCCCGGTTCAATTCCTCCATCCTTCTCGGAGAGCCAGACAAGCTAACAAGAGTATCCCACCCTCATGGCAGAGCCTGGCAAGCTCCCTGTGGCATATTTGGTATGCCCAAAACAATAACAACAGGTCTCACAATGGAGATGTTACTGGTGCGCTTGAGCAAATCGATAAACAACAGGAGGACAGTGCTACAGTTCTATTAAAGACAAGTAGAATATTATTGAACTGAAGCAACTTCATGAGTTGTGTCTGTGTTTTATCCAACTTTGTATCCTGCATACCACTAAAAATGTGTCTGGTTTATAGAATCTATTCAATAAGTGGAAATGGTTGATACCCTGTGGTATCATTCCCTCTGAATCATTTGTGAGGTCCCATTGACAAACCTGAATTCCATTCAAGAGAAATACCCCAATCACAAGAGGAATATGGTGTTTATATCAGTGAGTTCTTTGTAAGAAATATGACAGATGTGATTTTAAAAAGACCCTTCCTTTGACCTTAAAGAAGGTCTAAACACAGCTGGTCAACAAGAACAATAACACACATACATACACACACAACAAACACACACATACACGGCAGTTCTTTGATGGCTTTATATTGATTCCTAAGAATGGTCAGTGTCACTGTCACTGTCCTCCCGTTGTTCATCGATTTGTTCGAGCGGGCCCAGTAATGTCACCATCATGAGACTTGTTGGTACTGTGTTTGGCATATCAAATACATCACGGGTAGTTTTCCAGGCTTTGCCATGTGGGCGAGATACTCTCAGTAGCTTGCCAGGCTCTCCGAGACGGGTAAAGGAATCGAACCTGGGTCGGCCACGTGCAAGGCAAATGCGCTACTGCTGTGCTATTGCTCCAGCCCACCAAGAATGGTAAATGTTGTAAATAAATCACTGGATTGCAAGTTATTGGAGAATGGCCAATGTTAAAGCTAAGCATATTGGAAATATCATGTTCAAGTTTCAGTCCCTTATTATACTTCTTCAGAGATTTTGTGGTTAGCACTAAATGATAGAGAAGCCCTACTTTTCTTGGAAGCTCATTCTTATAAGATCAATCTCCTGAATGAAAAAAGAACTATTCTAAACAGCAATCTAAGACATCTGTGAGGTTACTGCAGGAGAAGCAGCTAGAACAGGAAACCATCTGTCCTATCATTTGATTTCAAACTAGTTGTAATGTACTGTAGATTCTCCCACCCCTCTTGGGATCCATCTTCCATGATAAAATTTGGCTCTGTTGCACCATGGTAATATGTACGTACCTTATGTCTTGTAATGTACACTATCAAAGACTCTGATATGAAGCATGATGGTGGCTTAGAAAGTGATAACTGATGTGTGAGACAATTGGGCAGAGTAATCAAATCCATAATATCACTGGAGCGATAGCACAGCGGGTAGGGCATCTGCCTTGCACGCAGCCAACATGGCCGACCCGAGTTCGATTCCTCCGCCCCTCTCGGAGAGCCCGGCAAGCTACGGAGAGTATTCGATATGCCAGACACAGTAACAACAAAGTCTCCAATGGAGACGTTACTGGGCCCGCTCGAGCAAATCGATGATCAACGGGAGGGCCTTAGGGCCTAATCAGATCCATATCCTTGTGAGCACTTTAGCCAAGAGAGGTGTTGAAGTTGCTGTCTACTGGACCCTCAGAATGTGTTGGCTTAGTTTTGCTTTTTCTGATCTGGCTCATAAGAGAAAAGTCTTATAAAGGATTCTTCCACTTTTAACTAAATACATTTCATTTTTTATCTGATATTTTGGGTAGAATTTTAGCAAATGTTTTGCAAATAATTTTTCACTGACATCTGTGTATGTTTTATGTATTTGAGTAGGACTCCTAAGAAAAGCTTGGGTGTCCGTGAGGCCATCCCAGAAATAGTCTGAACAGTTCAATGTCATTCTGTTAAGAATTAGTGGTTTTAGGGACTTCTAGTACCACATTAGTGGTGTTCGGAAGCTTCCAGGACTGTATCCTACAGAGTTCAGAGGAACATGCATTGCAGCAGTTGAACTCAGAGCCTCAAGCATGTAGAGCAAGTGTTTCTGTCCTTTGAACTATCTCCATGTCCCTTCATAAAACTTTTTATTATTATTTTTTCTTTGGGGTCCACATGGAAATGTGTTTCTGGCTTACTCCTGACTCTACACTCAGGGATCACTCCTGTGGTGCTTTGGGTACCATATGTAGTGCTGGAGATCAAATCTGGGTCAGCTGCATGCAAGGTACCTTGCCTTTTGTACTGTATCTTTGCAACCTTTATATATTTTAAAGAGGAATCATGCTTTGTGTCACTAACGTCCTATCCCAAGTGAAATTGTATCTTTTCTTCCTTAAAAAATAAACAAGAAAATGGTGTGGTAAAGAAAAGTATTCATCAAGAAGTACTTTTATTTCATAGTGTTGCAAATAACTAGGATGATAAAATTTAAACTTTGGCTTATGTACTTAGGAGAAAAGTGTTACTCTCAGGCTGAAGAAATCAGAAACTCATCTTCAGTAGACTAGTTTTTCACCTCTAAAGGCAAGTGAGTTCCCATAGTGGAATGTCTAAGTGATTGCTCAGAATATACTTCTCAAGTACATTGGGAACATGATGAAAATTTGACTACTCAAGTGAAGATGAAGATCTAGAGTTATTACTGCATCACCGTTAATTTATCTGATATAGATATTATTTGTGATGTTGTAACCAAAAGAAAATGATTTATGTGAGTACATATTTTTAAATGTATATAAAGTAGAAATATTATTTTTTGAATACTATGATACAGAAAAATGTTGTAGGGAAAGGGTTGGCTGGAGCAACCATTTAAAATGAATGGTTCATGGGAGGTCCATGTGTGACTCCTGGCATTGTTTGGCTCACCAGCACAACTAGGAATGATCCCCACACAGAGCCAGGTGTACCCCCTCAGCAATGCCATGTGTGAACAAAAAACCAAAACCAGAACCAATAAACAACAGTAAGGACAATATAGCAACAACAACAGGATGGCTGTTTCCTGTTCTTCACTCATATTTCAAGACCCCTTTTCTTACCTCTGAAGATGGGTTTTCTTGAATACCTTCACAGAAGTCAGCCCATTGTCATTTTATGGTTGTTAAGTTATGCCTCAATTCAAATTGTCATAAGCAACAATCAGCCTTCTTTGAGGATTGAAAAGCCCATCTGATCTTGAGGGTAAGGGTCATGTCTAAGTGTTTTCCTCTCCTTTCCCCTCTAACATAAAACAGTCAAAAATAAATGCTTTTACTCTCTAATAAATTGATTTCCAAACATTACTATCCAGCCACAAGTATGTTGGAAAAAGGTTTTGAATGTTCAGTTCCAGGGTAATTAAAAGAAATTGTATACTTTTCCCTGAAAACTTTTACCACATTTTAATTCTATTGCATATCCAAAATCATTCACCACCCACAGCAGTCTAAAATTGGAAAAGAAACTAAGAAGCAGTATCTAGTTAGAGAGGGAAGAGAAATGATTGCTCATCTTGGGTTCTAACTGTCCTGGTTATAAGTCTTATTAATTTCAATTTCATTCAATTGAAGTAGAAGTTCTTTCAAAAGACCTGTACTGCATGAATTTATCTGAGTCATAGTCTGCAGTAGATGTTTCCACTAATTTGCTATAATTACGGATTCTTTTAGAGGTGAGAGGAAATCACCTAGAGCTCTTCTACACAATAGGTTGCATTCTTACTCTCTCCAAAGTTTGCCTTGAAAATATTAAACATTCTACTTTGAGGAATCTCTTTTATTCAGAAGTTTACCATCAAAGTTCTCTTTGTCACTTTATGTCCTTGCAGTGACATAAGAGTCTAGCAAAATTTGGAATTAGTTGAGTGACTTGTAAAAACTATCTTATTCCTAGAATTTTTATTTTATAAGTGCTACCAACTGTCAATTAATTGTTTGATTCATGGTCTTAAAGTGAATTTTCATTCTTTCCACCCAAATTTGTTCAGCATATAGTCTTGTATGTCTCAGTTACTCAGAACAAAGTATGCTGGAGTTACCTCAGACTCCTGTCTTTTCTCACTTCTCATATATAATAATTCAAAAAATACTACTGATTGTACATTTAAAATATATTTGTAATACCATCATTCCTTACCATTTTCACTGCTGTCACTGTCTTCATGCTGTTTACTATCATCTGTTGATGTAATGGGCTGGAGCGATAGCATAGCTGTAGGGTGTTTGCCTTGCACGCAGCCAACATGGCCGACCTGAGTTCGAATAACCTCCTAAATTGTCTCTGTTTTCTCTCTTGATCCATTAGTACTTATCTCAACATAGATGCCAGAGTTGTATTTCAAAACAGATAAGACACGGTCACATCCCTACTCAAAATCCCACTTTGGGTTTTTAATCTCATGTACAGTAAAAGTAAAAAATCATTATAGCAGTCCATTGTATCTTTGAGATTTGAGTCCTTTTCTTTTTTAATATTTCCTGTCTCCTCTTAGAAAATATCCACCCCTGCTTATTCACTCTTTCCAGCTACACTGATCCCCTATGACATTCATGAAACCATACTGCTCCTTCCATGGGATCTACATATTTGGAGTTCTGTTCTCCAGAAAATAATACTGAACTTTTTCAGAATATTCAGGTATCAACATATGAGGCCAGTTGTCATCATTTGCCCTCATACCCATTCTGATTGTGCCTACTTCAGCCTATCCACTTAGTTTTTCCCTTTATTTTATTCACCCCTTACTTCCTTCTGTTGAGTATAAGTGCCACACAAAAGAGGATTTTTGTTGTACTCATTTATTGTTGTATTTCAGTGCCTAGAATAGTAGCAGGAACACAGTGGGTGTGTATTGATAATTAGTGAATGATTCTCAGGACACTATTTCCCAGCACTGTCTTGCAGTTCGTAAGCAGTTGAAGCAGGGTGGTGGTGGTGCTGTTGGCATTTTAGAGAATAGTGAAAGGGGAAGGAGAATGAAAATATTTTATTTTAACAATTTAATGAGAAAATCTGAGGAACAGGGATGTGGCTTAGTGGTGGAGCACGTGCCTGGCTCTGGGTTGGATCCCCAGCACTGAGAGAAGCTAAACAGTTGTTCTGAGAACTGAGCTTTTGTGATTTTTTAAATTCTAATTTCTATGCCGTGAAAGAAGAGAATCACCTTATATTCTCTTCCTGTTATAATTAGAGCAAGCACTGTGCCAATTAATTTGAGCATATACTCTGGAAATTATTTCATTAACAGTGCTTTATTTTTGTAATCAAATAATAGCTGTGTACCAAGAAGTGAGTCATCTGTGTACATACTTAATAATGTTTGTGAGTCGGCTCACTTCTATTTAAAAAACCCATATAAATGGAATACTTACAGTCTATATTTATACAGATTGGTTCTCTAGAAATCTTTAATTATAAGCTCCTCACAGTTCTGTGCTTCTGTTTATATAGTTACTAGAAACAACTGATAAAATTTGGACTGAGCCGTGCCAGCACTGTAATCTTGGATATATTTATTTCTTTGAATGTGTGAAGTCTACTTCCAGAGAAAAATTACCCTGTGACCTAAATGGTGATATAATCTACACAATATACTTTTGGCCATGGTGTATCTTTATATTACTGCATTTTCTGGGAGAGATTTCTCCTTCACTTTGCAGGGGCAGAGCTTAAAGTAAAGTTATTGACGGTAACATTAGTAATCAGTGCCTCTCTAACCACGAAACACTTTTTACGTAATTTCTGTCTTGTGAGTTTAGAGGGCAAGTTAAGTAAACAATGAAAATCAGACAAAAGGAAACTGTGGGTTCCTAAAAAAATTAACTGTGAGGTCTCAAAAGATACCAGTAATTTATATCCTTCACCAAGCTTCTAAGCCATCTCTTTTTCCCCCAAATCATCACAGTTGCCAGAAGAAATTTGAATACAAGGGGGTATGGTGCTGCCAGCAGGTCAATCTGTACCTGTGAGGCGAGTGCATCAGCAGCCTCATGGCGCCTTCAGACTTCCAGATACCCCAAAATTGCTGCTGTGCCTTTGGCGAGACCCCAAAAACTTGGGGCAAAGTTTACCAAGAAAGTAAACGGCCAAAAGTTAGGTATGTGGGAAACACACCCACAAACCACCTCCGGCTCAGCTATATAATAGGAGGCAAGGCCTCTTTGGTTCCTGATTGAACTGCTTAATGGACATGATCCCAGAGACTCAGAAACGAATCTCAGAACCCAGTGGCTTTAGGTAGAAATGCGTCTGGTCTCTGCAGTAGGCTACCAGTGCTGGGCCAACCCAGGTGGGAATAGGTTTCGTGCCTTGGCCTACTCCCCCTGGCGGCCCAGTGGCCGCCATCCGTCTGAGGCCACTGGATAGTCACATTTGGGCCCCCAGTGACGAGACACACAGGGCCTCACGGGATGAGGGTGGAGCCGGGCTTGTCCTCCCCACCCCAACGAGACCCCAAGTTATCGCCCACAAACAGCCTCTCTGGCTCCTCATCAAGCTGCTTAATGGCCATGATCCCAGAGACTCAGAAACAAATCTCAAAACCCAGTGGCGTTTGGCAGAAATGCATCTGGACTCCACAGTACGTTACTGTCGCCTGGCCACCCCAGGGAGGAAAGGGTGTTGTCCCTCTGCCTACTCCCTCTTGGCGACTTGGTGGCTGTCATCCTCCAGAGGCCATTGGACAGTCAGGCTTGGGCCCGCAGTGACGAAACTTGTTGGGTCTCACGGGATGGGGGGGGGAGGTGGAGCCGGGCCTGTCCTCCCCACCCTAACGAGACCCCAAGTCATCGCCCACAAACGGCCTCTCTGGCTCCTCATCAAGCTGCTCAACGGCCTTGATCCCAGAGACTCAGAAACAAATCTCGAAGCCCAGCAGCTTTTGTCAGAAATGTGTCCGGACCCCGCAGTAGGTTACTGTCACCGGGCCACCCCAGGGGGGAATGGGTGCTGTCCCTCCACCTGCTCCCTCTTGGCGACTTGGTGGCTGTCATCCTCCAGAGGTCATTGGACAGTCAGGCTTGGGCCCGCAGTGATGAAACTTGTTGGGTCTCACGGGATGTGGGGGGGAAGGTGGAACCGGGCCTGTCCTCCCCACCCTAACGAGACCCCCAAGTCATCGCCCACAAACGGCCTCTCTGGCTCCTCATCAAGCTGATCAATGGCCTTGATCCCAGAGACCCAGAAACAGATCTTGAAACCCAGTGGCTTTTGTCAGAAATGTGTCCAGACCCCGCAGTAGGTTACTGTCACCGGGCCACCCCAGGGAGGAAAGGGTTCTGTCCCTCTGCCTGCTCCCTCTTGGCGACTTGGTGGCTGTCATCCTCCAGAGGCCATTGGACAGTCAGGCTTGGGCCCGCAGTGACGAAACTTGTTGGGTCTCACGGGATGGGGGGGGGTGGAACCGGGCCTGTCCTCCCCACAATAACGAGACCCCAAGTCATCGCCCACAAACGGCCTCTCTGGCTCCTCATCAAGCTGATCAACGGCCTTGATCCCAGAGACTCAGAAACAAATCTCGAAGCCCAGCAGCTTTTGTCAGAAATGTGTCCAGACCCCGCAGTAGGTTACTGTCACCGGGCCACCCCAGGGAGGAAAGGGTTCTGTCCCTCCGCCTGCTCCCTCTTGGTGACTTGGTGGCTGTCATCCTCCAGAGGTCATTGGACAGTCAGGCTTGGGCCCGCAGTGATGAAACTTGTTGGGTCTCACGGGATGGGGGGGGAGGTAGAGCCGGGCCTGTCTTCCCCACCCCAATGAGACCCAAAGTCATCGCCCACGAATGGCCTCTTTGGCTCCTCATCAAGCTGCTCAACGGCCATGATCCCAGAGACTCAGGAGCAGATCTCTAAACCCAGTGGCTTTTGGCAGAAATCCCTCCAGATTTAAGTGTTAAAATTTCAGATCTTCAAAACCCTACTGCAGCCACACAACATCATATGTTATTCAGAACCAGCAATAGAACACAAATTGTCTATTGTTGCCTTTTCAGCAGATCTGAGTGTTGGGGTAAAATCTTAAATAATGGTGGGTCTGGTGTCGAAATAGTGAATGTGATCAAAGTAGAGAGAGAGTAATGTGGAAATCATCTGCCCCACAGGCAGGGGGAGGGTGTGGGATGGGGGTATACTGGGATTTTTGGTGGTGGAGAATGGGCACTGGTGAAGGTACGGATGTTTCATTGTATGATTGAGACTTAGACCCAAAAGCTTTGTAACTGCACTCACGGTGATTCAATAAACAAAATTATAAAAAAATGGAAAAAGAAAAAAAAAGTAAGGTGGAGTTCATGCACAATTCAATCAGCTAATCAGTGGCTGAATAAATAGCAATACTCCTACAAAAAAAAAAGAAGAAATTTGAATACAAAGATGATATTTTCATTTGAAAAAAAAATCAAGAACTAAGAAAAAGGTGGAATGAAATGCAACACAACCAAGACACAGTTTCAGGTACCATGGAATGCCAGGCTCCAACATTTGTTGAGCATGTGCCTTATAATGAGTGAGGAGAGTTGTAAGAATAAGTTGCCCACATTTGTGTAAAATGAACTTGTGCAAATAAAGGAGCAATGGAAACCAGCAGGTTATGAATACGCTCAGACAGATGTGAATATGTTAGTGATTAGACTAAGGCATTGATTTTAGAAATAGAGGGAAGAACATTTGAAGGAGCATTCCAAGTCATCTGAGAAAACATAAAAATAAAAGGACTTGGCTGAATAAAAAGAAATGAAAGAGAGAATTTTAAGATAGCCTCACATGAGTAAGGATAGAAGAAGGCAAGAAATTATCATCCTTATCAAAATGCCAAAGAAAATGACATAAAAGGGAGTATTTGCTGTAAATTGGGAATAGGGGCTTTATAAAGAACTTGGCTATAGTAATGTTTCACTTGCTCTTGGCAACAGATCTATCTGTATGGAAACACTGTATTCAGAAATATTCAGCTGAGAATTGCACAGGGTGAGTCAGAAGCAAACATGTTAGTTGGGATCATGGGAGCTGTGGAATGGAAAGGAACAGAGGACTGAGGAATGATCAAAAAGAAACCCAAGAAGATAATTTGGAAGAGAACTGCCATTCTTGAAGGATGAAGTTGGAGCACAGGGTGGGGAGAAGAAACTTCTAAAGAATGACTTCTATAAGCATCAACTTATAAAGGAAATGTTTCTGAAGATATAACCAAGTCTAAGGTGGCAAATGTCATCTGAAAGGCAGAGGCTGGGCCCAAAATCTGAAAATGGTCCAGTGGGTCAGATCACTGATGACTTCAGGGGACTTCCTGTTCATCATAAATGAATACAGCTAGCTTGCCTTGGATGAAAGGTATTAGTATTAGTAAGGACATGGAGACAATTTAGAATGCATGTATTCAGATATATAGAACAAAAGAATTCAGATTAAGTCCTAAAAACGTGAAGAGATAACTATGACAAATGGAACTTGCTGGAGAGTTGAGTGCTAAGAATCACATTTATAATTATTTCCTTGACCTTTAGGAGATTAAACACTACAACCACACTTATTTATTTATCATTACCTTGTATGTAACTTGTTTCTTCCTTTTGCCTTTGAAATGCCACAAACCTTCTGACATTCTGCTTGACACTTACACTTTACTGGCAGCCCTATGATGTTAATCATAGTGTCCTGCTAGCCTTTAAATATTCACTTTATATAATACTATTTTGTAAGTCTGTATGAGTCTCTTTGAATTTTTATATATATATATGTCATTTATCTTTATATACATATATACGTTACTTGAGCTATGTCACTTGAGTAAATCATCTGCCCTTCAAGATAAATGTGTCTTTCCTGGGCAATCATTCCCCACCCCCTAAATATGTTCTTCAACTTGTAATTGGCATTTGATATTAAAATAATCTCATAGAAAGTAAAAGACAAGTTTAACCGAGAAGATAAATGCAGAGCAAATAATTTTGGAAAGAAATTAATATGGACAAAAGTCAGAAGTAAGGAAACTCGAGATGGCGGCCGCACGGGAGCTTTGTGGACAGCAGGTTTGAGCCGCGGCTAGGGGCGGCAGGGACCTCATGGGAAGGGGGGCGTAAGGGGCCGTCCTTCACGCCCGACCGAGGTCACCAGCTGCCCCCCACGAGCTGCTCTCCGGCACGGCCACGGCCCCGGAGGCACAAGGACTTAGCACAGAGAGCCACCCGCTTGGAGCAGAAAAGCAAATGGACTATGTGTTAAACCGCGCCAGCATGCCTGCCCGGAGGGGAAAGGGTGTTGACCCACCCGCCCGCTCCTCTCTGGAAAGAAAGATGGCGGCCGCACGGGAGCCTTGTGGACAGCAGGTTTGAGCCGGGCTTGGCGGGAGTGGCAGGGACCTCATGGGAAGGGGGGCTTTGTGGGCCGTCCCCCACGCCCCACCGAGGTCGCCAGCTGCCCCCCACGAGCGGCTCTCTGGCACGGCCACGGCCCCGGAGGCACAAGGACTTAGCACAGAGAGCCACCCGCTTGGAGCAGAAAAGCAAATGGACTATGTGTTAAACCGTGCCAGCATGCCTGCCCGGAGGGGAAAGGGTGTTGACCCACCCGCCCGCTCCTCTCTGGAAAGAAAGATGGCGGCCGCACGGGAGCCTTGTGGACAGCAGGTTTGAGCCGGGCTCGGTGGGAGCGGCAGGGACCTCATGGGAAGGGGGGCGTAATGGGCCGTCCTTCACGCCCGACCGAGGTCGCCAGCTGCCCCCCACGAGCGGCTCTCTGGCACGGCCACGACTCCAGAGCACAGAAACCAATCTCTTAACTATCTAACTTTTAATAGAAATTCTTCCAGGGTTAATAAGTAAAGTAGCAGAAATCCAAAACCGTGTGGCCGCTATCGCAGCCACGCGACATCATTTTATTCTTGGACCAAGCTGTAGAGGGCAACTCATTTCACAACGCTGTTTCAGCATGTCTGATTGGGGGGGAGAGGGTCGTAAACTCTAAACAATAATTGTGCATCTTCTATCGAAACAATGTATCTAGTCAAAGTAGATAGTGTATTAACTAGAACTCATCTGCCTCACAGGAATTGGGAGGGGTGGGAGGTGGGGTTCTATTGGAGTTCATGGTTAAAAATAAGTATTGGTAAAGGGAAATGTGTTTGATATTTACATGACTGAGACCTAAACCCGAAAGCTCTGTAACTTTTCCCACAGTGATTCAATAAAGAAATAAATTATAAAAAAAAATAAAAAAGAAGTAAGGAAACTCATAATGCAAATGGAGATGATGGGAACAAAGTGTAGTGAGATATAACCAATACATTGCAAAATGAAATATTGCTACTACAACAAGCAAGATAAATGATATGTTAATTTGTAAAGGAATGTAGACGTAGTGCCATTTATGTAATGGCTTGATATACCATTTGTCTTTTAAATGTTTACAGTCAGGACTTTCAAAATGCACAACTCCCTTTTTAGCCATAGATAATGTGTAATTTTTGGTACTATTGGATCCCAGTTAATGACAAGAAACTAACCTTAGAAGATTACATATACTGAACTTTTTGGTAATCGTAGATGATTCATTTTACATTTCAAATGAGTTTGGTTAGAATATTTTCCAACCCATGATATATTTTAAATATCCACAAGAATGAGAAATCTTTCAATCCAAGGACTAAAGCACAGAAAGCATTTCTAGTTTGTCCAAAGTTTATTTCAATATAATTACTCAGGAAAGGAGGGCTGCAGTACAGGAAGGGAGCTGCCACATATATACACAGAGGGAGAAATTGTCTATACAAATTGTTAGTTTACTATTGACATTATTTTAACTAAATGAGATAATTGCTCATGTTTTAAACTCACAAATTAGGAGTATTTTCCAACACGTTTAACACGCCTCCCACATTGAGTACAATTTCTAGCATTTAAAAAGGCAGCTAAAAATTATCCTAATTTCATTCAGTCTATCAAAACGGAGTAAATAGCTTGGAAAGTTTTTGAATGACAAGCAACCCTTGTATCCAAGATACAATGACATTTTCATTGAAGCTCAGTGAAGTTCCATTAATAATAGTCTTTCTATTACCTAGAAGATTCTGAGAATTGATGGTATTTCCAAAGTTTGTAACATTCTCGAGACTCTTTAACACTCTTAGAACTCCTCTACCTAACCATCATCTCCTCTACTTGTGAAAGGAGTAGGCTGAAACCACACCTTTTCAAAGTCTACTAGCTTTAAGTTGCAGAGAAAGAATGTTTTCCCCATCATCATAGACAGTTAAGACATTTTTATTGAGGTATTGTGATTTACAGTACTGTTGGTAGCTTCATGCATACATCATTTCAACAGCACACTCATCACCAGGTATCCACTTTCCCTTACCAAGGTCCCACAGTCTCTTCTATTCCATCCCCCTGCCTTCCCATGTCCCCCTGCCCTCCGCCCAGTTCTGTAAATCAATTCTCCAGTTCTGTTGCCTTTGGCTATTTGCTCCTTTCTTATTGTGTCTCTAAGTACTACATACAAAATAGATCATTCTGTAACTGTCTTTTTCCTTCAAAATAACATCACTCAGCATGATACCCTCTAGTGCCATCTTATAGTGGCAAGTTACTTTTGTCCATTATTGATGCTGCAAAATATTACATACCACAGCTTCTTGATCCTTTCTTCCATATTTGGGCATTTGCGTTGGTTCTTTATCTTGGCTATTGTTCTAATTACTACAGTGAACATAGGTGTGCACAAGTCCTTTCATTAATGTTTTTGTGCTTCGGGATAGATGCCAAGAAATGGCCCTGCTATGTTATATAGGGCTTTTTTTCCAATTTCTCCCACCCACTCTACTTCAAAAAATTGACCAGGGAAGAGCCCTAGATTGCAGTTGGAGAACCTAGTATTTGCTATCAGCTAGCCATATAATTTATGTCATTTGATCTCCATGAGGCTCTCTCTTTTCTCTTCATTTGATAAGTGTTAGGGCCAACCTCAATAGCTGCATTATAAAGAAGTAATATCTTTGTAATACTTTATAAGTTCTACTAAATCCTTCAAGTTTTAAATATTACAAGTTGACCTTGATTGGGCTAAAAGACTCCCTCCAAGGTGAAAGTGTAGTAGGAGTCTGTATAACTATCATTAACAAGATCAGAAATTCTAAAACCAGTGGCAATTTGTTACAGTACTCAGTTACAAAATGACAGTGGGTGATGATTTTAAATAAAGAAAAAGTGTTTCCATGAATAAGAAATTCTACTGCTACACAGTAGTCCTTCTCCTACAAATCTCAAGTGTGTGTACCAAGGAGCATTCTTCAGAACCCAAACTCAAGGCTCATCCTACTCTCAATAGAAAGTTTCTGATTACTACAAAAGAGTCCACTGACTGGAAACTTAAAGGTCTCCTGCTAGTGATCTTAGAATTCTGACTCATCAAATTAAAATGCCTCTTAATTTCATGTAATGCAGTAATAAATTCATCACCTTGTAGCAGATCATTTATCCAAAAATGGCCACAAAAATTATCTCTCATCCTAATTTTCCTCCCAAGAAGAAATGGGATCTTAGTTGTGTCCCTTCCTTCTGAAACTTTCTAGCTGCTAAGACTATGCCAGCTAATAGAGAACAGTTCAAATGATTTAAAGGTTGTAAAAGGCAGTGCAGTCTCCACCTATTTTTTTTTCTATTTTTTAAAAAGTTTTATTAGTGAAACACTATGAGGTACAGTTGTAGACTTACAATTTTTTGTGCTTGGGTTTTAGTTATACAATGATTGAGTACCCATCACTCCATCAGTGCCCATTCTCCACCTCCAGTGCTCCGCATATCCCTCCCACCCTCCATCCCCCCCCATACATCCCACTCCTGTGACAGGGCATTCCCTTTTGTTTTCTCTCTCCTTTTGGGCACTATAGGTTGCAAAAAGAGGCATTGAGTGGCAATCATGTTCGGTCTATAGTCTACTTTCAGCATGCATCTCTCATCCTGGGAGGATGCTCCCAACACCCTTTATTTGGTGCTCCCTTTTCTATCTGAGCTGCCTTTTCCCCTAGCATGTGTGGCTGGCCTCCAAGCCATGGAGTAAAACTCCTGGTACTTATCTCGGCTAGTCTTGGGTGTTAATCTCCTATTTTGTTACTTTATATTCCCTGGATGAATGCAATCTTTCTATGTCTGTCCCTCTCTTTCTGACTCATTACACTTACCATGATACTTTCCATGTAGTACCACTTGTATGTAAATTTCATGACTTCATCTTTTCTAACAGCTGCATAGGACTCCATTGTGTAGATGTACCAAAGCTTCTTTAACCAGTCATCTGTTCTCGGGCACTCGATTTTTTTCCCAGATTTTGGCTATTGTGTATAGTGCAGCAATGAACATAGAAGTGCAGATAACATTTCAACTACACTTTTTTGCCTCTCCGGGATATATTCCCAGGAGTGGTATTGCTGGGTCAAATGGGAACTCAATTTCTAATTTTTTGAGAATCGTCCATACTGTTTTCCAAAACGGCTGAACCAGTTGGCATTCCTACCAGCAGTGATGGGGAGTCCCCTTCTTGCCACATCCACGCCAACACAGGTTGCTTTTGTTCTTTTGGATGTGGGCCAGCTCTCTAGTTTAAGATGGTATCTCATTGTTGTTTTGATCTGCAACTCCCTGATGATTAGTGATGCATTTTCTCATGTGCCTTTTAACCATTTGGATTTCTTCTTTGGAAAAGTTTTTGTTCATTTCATCACCCCATTTTTTGATGGGGTTAGATGTTTTCTTCTTGTGGAGTTCAACCAGTGCTTTGTATATCCTTGATGTCAACCCCTTATCAGATGAGTATTGGGTAAATATCCTTTCCCATTCTGTAGAATGTCCTTGTATTCTGGTCACTGTATCTGTTTCCACTTGGTTGGTCAGTGGAGTGTCGTCTTTGACGATACCATTAGCCTCAATACTATGGAGGGTTTTGCCAGCCTTATCTTCAATGTACCTTATGGATTTTGGCCTGATGTTGAGATCTTTAATCCATTTTTATCTGACTTTTGTGCATGGTGTTAAGTCGAGGTCTGGTTTAACATTCAGAAATCAATCAGCATATTCCATAATATAAACAAAAGTAAAGATAAAAACCATATGATCGTATCAGTAGATGCAGATAAAGCTTTTGACAAGATCCAGCACCCGTTTATGATGAAAACTCTCACCAAAATGGGTTTTGAAGGAACTTTCCTCAAAATAGTCAAAGCCATCTACGACAAACCCATGGCAAGCATTATTCTCAATGGGGAAAAAAAACTAAGGGCTTTTCCTCTAAGATCAGGGCCAAGACAAGGATGCCTACTATCACCAGTTCTATTTTACATAATGCTGGAGTTACTTTCAATAGCAATTAGGCAAGAAAAAGACATTAACAGCATACAGATAGGAAAGGAAGAAATCAAGGTCTCGGCCCCCCACGAGCGGCTCTCCGGCACGGCCATGGCCCCAGAAGCACAAGGACTTAATACAGAAAACCAGCAGCTTGGATCAGAAAAGCAAATGGACTATGCATTAATCCATGCCATCTTGCCTGTCCAGAGGGGAAAGGGTGTTGCCCCATTTGCCCTCTCCTCTCTGGAAAGAAAGATGGCAGCCGCATGGGAGCCTTGTGGAGAGCAGGTCTGAGCTGGTGGTGGGGGTGCGATGGATACCTCATGGGACGGGGGGGCGTTCCGGCCTGTCCTTCATGCCCTACCGAGGTCACCAGTTGCCCCCCCACGAGTGGCTTTCCCGCACAGCCACGGCCCTAGAAGCACAGAAACCAATCTCTTAATTATCTGACTCTCAGTAGAAATACTTGCAGGGTTAATAAATAAAATAGCAGAAATCCAGAGCCACATGGCTGCTATTGCGGCCACGCGACATCATTTAATTCTCAAACACAGCTGTAGAAAGCAAATCATTTCACAATCCTTTTTCAGCATGGCTGATTTGGGGGGGGTAAAGTCTAAATAATAATGGTGCAACTTTTATCGAAACAATGAAGCTAGTCAAAGTAGACAGAGTGTTAACTAGAATTCATCTGCCCCACAGACATTGGGGGTGGGGTGGGGGGGCTATTGGGGTTCTTCGTGGTGAAAAATAAGTATTGGTAAAGGGAAATGTGATTGATATTTGCATGACCGAGACCTAAACCTGAAAGCTTTGTAACTTTTCCCACAATGATTCAATAAATAAATAAATAAATAATTTTAAAAATCAAGGTCTCATTATTCGCAGATGATATGATACTATATCTTGAGAATCCTAAATCCTCTACCAAAAAACTCCTTCAAACAATAGACTTGTACAGTAAAGTCGCAGGCTATAAAATCAATGCCCAAAAATCCATGGCCTTCCTATAAGCAAATAATGAGAGAGAAAAAGTGGCATTAAAAAAATCCCATTCACTATTGTGACTCAGAAAATCAAATGTCAGAATCAGCCTATCTAAAGAGGTAGAGGACCTCTACAACCAACTACAAAACACTACTCCATGAAATAAAAGAGGACACGAGGAAATGGAAATATATCGCCTGCTCAATGATAGGAAGAATTAACATTGTCAAAATGGCAATACTCCCCAAAGCAGTATACAGATTCAACGCGATCCCCACAAGGATACCCATGAAATTCTTCAAAGAAATAGATCAAGCACTCCTGAAATTCATATGGAACAACAAAAGCCCATGAGTAGCTAAAGCAATTCTTGAGAAAAAGATGTGAGGAGTCGTCACCCTCCCAAACCTCAAACTCTACTACAAAGTGGTAATATTTAAAACAGAATGGTACTGGAACAAAGGCAGAGCCACAGACCAATGAAACAGGGTGGAACATCCATATACACAATCCCAAATGTATAATTATCTAATATTTGATAAGGGAGCAAGGAATGTGAAGTGGAGTAAGGAAAGCCTCTTTAACAAATGGTGATGGCATAACTGGGCAATCCACCTATTTTTTTTTCAACAGAAATGATTCTTTTATAACCATCGGTTCCTATTTAAACCATTTGTCTGCTTCTAAGCCACTGTGCTATGTGGAAGTCCAAATTAGCACAGGTGGAATGATTGCATATAAAATTTCTGAGATTGTGTGAGCACAGAGGTGCACCAGCTACGAATGCTCTAACCATAATGTACCTGCCCGTTACCATCTGACTGCAACCTCATAAGGGGCCCCAGTAGAACCCCCCAGCTCAGTTCTTCCCAAATCCCTGACTCAGAAATAGCAGAGAATGATATATTTATCACTGTTTTAGCCCTCTAAGTTTTTAGGTGGTTTTAAATTTTTTTAAATATAAGCACCATGATTTACAATTTTGTCAATAATAGAATTTCAGGGTTATAATGTTCCAATTCTAAACCCATCACCAGTGCCACCATTAATGACCCAAGATCTCCTCCAAACCCCACTTCACCTCTTTATCTAACTCTTTCTCTCTCTCTTTCTTTCTTTCTTTCCTTCCTTCCTTCCTTCTTTCTTTCTTTCTTTCTTTCTCTCTCTCTTTCCTTCTTTCTTTCTTTTTATTTATTTATTTATTTATTTATTTTGCTTTTTGGGTCACACCCAGAAATGTTCAGGGGTCACTCCTGGATATGCACTCAGGAGTTACTCCTGGAAGTGCTCAGGGGACTTTATTTATTTATTTATTTATTTATTGCTTTTTGGGTCACGGGTCACACCTAGAAATGTTCAGGGGTTACTCCTGGCTCTGCACTCAGGAGTTACTCCTGGCAGTGCTCAGGAGACCATATGGGATGCTGGGAATCGAACCTCGGTCAGCTGCATGCAAGGTAAACGCCCTTCCTGCTGTACTATCTCTCCAGCCCCTGACTTTTTTTTTTAATTTAACAAATATAAATGTCCAAGACTCTCAAAATTGCCGTTACATCACCTCTAGTCTGTTTCATCATTTCCCCAACTCCTCCCTCCACACTCTCTCATTTCTTGGTATTCTCAGTTCTATAATTTAGGGCCAGGGGTTTTCCATTATTTGTTTCTTCCATCCCCTTATCCTGTTGTGCTATATATATGACAAATGTGTGGGGTCATCTAGCATTTCTCCTTTTCCCTATGCTAACTTCACTCAACATGATGTTTTGAGGTAATTTTTTTAGTGCAGTAATCAATAACTATAACACAATGGAAAATATTAACATAAACCATTAAGGGAAAACATAAAAGAGGGTTACCCACCTCAACTACAATCACTTAATCACTTAATCCCCGTTATTCATCGATTTACTCGAGCGGGTGCCAGTAACGTCTCCATTCATCCTAATTGCATGCTAGCGTAGCCCAATGGTAACTGTTCATTCTAGGAACATGCAGAGCCTCAAACCGATCATTCAGGGTCTTGACGAAGAAGTCTGACCATCTTGTAGGTGGGCATCTATGTGATCTTTTGATGTCCCGTGGAATCCAATCAGTAATGGCTCCAGTCCAGCGGTTGTCTGTAAACCTCATTACGTGTCCAGCCCATCTGATTTTTGATGTCTTGGCAAATGAGACAGCGTCCCTGATTCTTGAGCGTTGACGAAAATCAGAACTCCGGATTCTATCTCTCATTTGAGTGAATCATGATATTCCAAGCATAGCTCTTTCGATTCCTCCTTGAGAGACCCGAATAGCGTTCTCATCCTGGTTTTGTAGGGTCCAGGTCTCTGAGGCATATGTTAATGCAGGAAGAATAGTGGAATCAAAGAGATGTGCTTGTAGCTGGAGGTTCTTTGTCCTTTTAGTTATTTCTTCAACGTTCTTGAAGGCATTCCAAGCCGCTCTCTTCCTCCTGCACAACTCAGGTGCCAGGTCATTCATCATGTTGATTTCTCGACCTAGGTATATATAACTGTTGCATTTGGAGATGGTGGTTCCATTGAGAGCGAATGGAGCGTCAGGAACAAGGCTGTTTCTCATAAACATTGTCTTCGTAAGATTCAGTTGTAGTCCCACTTTCCACATTCACAGTCAAAGTCGTTCAGCATTTGTGCCACTTGACTGATGTTCGGTGTTAGTAGAACAATGTCATCAGCAAAGCGGAGGTTGTGTAGTTGCCAACCATCTATCTTCACTCCCATGCTTTCCCATTCCAGTCGTCGCATGTTGTTTTCGAGGGTGGCACTGAAGAGTTTAGGTGAAATGGTATCACCCTGCCAAACCCCTCTCTTGTTATGGATGATTACTTCTTTGTAGAATGGTGAGATCCTGGTAGTGAATCCGCAATAGAGCTCACGAAGGATCCTGATGTATTGAGTTTGTACGCCCTGATTGGCTAGAGCTTCCATGACCACTTCCGTCTCAACAGAATCAAAGGCCTTCTTTAAATCAATGAATGTTAGACAGAGCAGCATCTTGAACTCCCGAGAAACCTCAATGAGCTTAGTAATCGTGTGGATATGGTCGATGGTACTGAATCCTTTTCAGAATCCGGCTTGTTCACATGGTTGTCCTTCATCTAGTGTTCTGCTAATCCTATTCAGGATGACTCGAGTGAACAGTTTGTAGACGACAGACAATAGGCAGATTGGGCGATAGTTGCCAATGTTGTGGATGTCTCCCTCCTTGTATAGTAGTACAGTCCTGCTGGTTTTCCATTGGGATGGAACCTTGCATTCAGACAGGTAGCGTGTGAAGAACCGAGCCAATGTATTGATGAGTACTGATGGTAAGTTTTTCAGGTGTTCAGGTCTGATCTTGTCTGGGCCAGGTGCTCTTCGTTTCTTTACCGACGAGATGGCATGTTGGATTTCGGAAGGGAGAACATTGGGAACGACATATCCATCATGTGGTATGTGGTATGTGGGCCAGGATCCAGAGATTATCACAACAAGCTCCCGGGAGAGCACAAGGCAGAATCTCCTACCCTGTGCCTGACTATCCTCGCCAGGGCCCAACAGCTGAAGACCTCCAGGCCCCAGCCAAGGCCATACTGAGGCCACTCTCCACACACTTGGATAAGCCTCAGGCATAACAGAACAGGCAGAGGAACCCAGATGTGTGGGACCCGGGGCTGAGATCTCCAAGCCTGCACGGTTTTGGACTGGACCTGTCAATAGCTAGACAGTTACACCCTCCAACTGCCGTGTAACCCCAACAAAGGCCAGGATCCAGAGATTATCACAACAAGCTCCCGGGACTATTTATTTACTTTTCTCTAAGTTTTCAGGGTACCTTTAAATATCCCACCCACACGGCAGAGCCTGGCAAGCTATCCATGGTCTATGCCAAATAAACCAAATTGATATGCCAAATCCAGTAATAAATGGATCTCATTCCCCTAACCCTGAATTTGGCAGAGTCGAGAAGGATATTGAAGGAAAGGCTGATAAAATACCAAGACAAAAATAGGCTGCCAAAACGAAGAAAAACAAAAATGATTTTCTGTACTTTTAATGCTCGTACGCTGGCATCTGCTGCATCCATTGAAGACCTTATGGTACAAGCACGAAAGATCAAGTATGACATCATTGGTCTGACCGAAACGAGAAGACATCAATCACATCATGCCATTTTCTTTTTCTTTTTTTTTTTTTTTCCAATCAATGTGGGAAAATTTTTTTTTCCCCTTTATTGTATTTTATTTTTTTTTTAAGTTGTAGATTTACAATTTTTTGTGCTTTGGTTTCAATTATACAATGATCAGATACCCATCCCTCCACCAGTGCCCATTTTCCACCACCATGGATAATATCCCTCCCACCCCCATCCCCCCATCCCCCCTGTCTCTGTGGCAGGGCAATCCCCTGTGTTCTCTCTCTCCTTTTGGGTGTTGTGGTCTGCAAAAGAGGCATTGAGTGGCAAACATGTTCAGTCCATAGTCTACTTTCGACATGCATCTCCCCTCCTGGGAGGATCCTCCAAACATCCTTTATTTGGTGCTCCCTTCTCTATCTGAACTGCCCTTTCCTCTAGGATACCCGGCTGGCCTCTAAGTTATGGAGTAATCCTCCTGGTGCCGATCTCAGCTATTCTTGGGTATTAATTTCATACTTTGTTACTTTATATCCCCCAGATGAATGCAATCTTTCTATGTCTATCCCTCTCTTTCTGACTCATTTCGCTTAGCATGATACTTTCCATATTGTACCACTTGTATGTAAATTTCATGACTTCATCTTTTCTAAGAGCTACATAGTACTCCATTGTGTAGATGTACCAAAGTTTCTTTAACCAGTCATCTGTTCTTGGGCACTCAGGTTTCTTCCAGTTTCTGGCTATTGTAAAGAGTGCTGCAAACATCATGCCATTTTCGACAATGGAGAAGAACTGTTCCTTGGAACATGTGATAAAAGAGGCGTCGGTGGTGTCGGTATCCTTGTCAACACAAACTTAGCCACGAGCATTGATTCATTTGAATGCCTAACAACCCGAATCGGACGATTACACTTGAATAGATGTGGCTCACTACCGGCAGTTTCTATCTTTGTTGTCTATACACCAACATCCACTTATGGTGAAAGAGAAACTGAGAAGTTCTACATGGAGCTGGAGAAGTTCTATAAAGAAGATCACACCTTCTACAAGATCAGTGTCGGTGATTTTAATGCCAAGATAGGACCAAGAAGATCAGTCGATGAACTCCACATTGGGACCCATGGCCTAGAATGGAACGAACAGGGTGACAGACTGTCTGAGTTCGTCATGTCAACCAAAACCTTCCATGGTAACTCACAGTTCCAAAAGGCTGAATCTAAACGTTGGACATGGGAGTCTCCCGATGGACGGTTCCACAATGAAATAGACCACATCATATTCAATCGGCGGTTTTGCCTAACTGATGTTGCTGTTGTCCCAAAATTCCAAACGGGATCAGACCACCGTCTTCTTCGTGCAAAATTCTACCTCAAAGAATGAGGAGAAAAGAATGCAAGGTTTAAGAAGAGGACTCCCAGAACGACCACCAACTGGGAGCTCTTTGGCTCTGTTGCGGCAACATGGGAAGATGCCATCATTGACATCATTGACAACATTGACAACCTCAACTACAATAACTTTATAAATCACAGTTCTTTAATAATAATTTTAAAAATAGAATCTCTAAACATTAACAGCCCTGGATGTCCTTTAGTTTTTCTAAAGCAAAGGAGTACATACACATATCAGGTAGTATTAGAAAATTAAGTTTACACTTCCTATGAACAGTTGTCTTCTCAGGATATCTAAGAATTTTAATTTTACTGTGGTACACAATTGTTAAATCAAAATATATGTAAAGAGAATAAATAAGGAGGAAAAACAAATGGGTTCTAGAAAACATCAATGTTTCTTCAGAATATGACTGGAATCCCAATTGATTGCCTTTTAGATTGGCCCACACACACTCAATGGTACCTGAGACTGAATATGCTTGTTTTCACTCATGATTATTATTGCTCCCATCAATGACAGTATCTTGGACCTTTCCCACATGACTATTTACCACATTAAGGACAATGTGAGAAGCAATTCTGAGACCTATAACAGCATCAGGGAATTTATAACCAAAGCACATGTACACATGGGAACAGAGAATGAGAGAAAAAAGGTAATTAAAATTATTACCTCCAAATACGTAGTACCAATAGACTGTATATGTTCAAAAAAAAGAAAATTCATAATAAAATCAAGAAATTGTGTCAATGAAGATGGGATATGTGTTGCTTAAACAAAGTGCTGTTAAGTGAAGACTGGCTGAATGTGTTAGGTCCCCTGGTTTCATTACACAAAGCTAAGGTGATGATACTAGGCTAAGCTTCTAGGTTGAAATTCTTTGTATCCAATCTTTATCTTTTGAGTTTCAGAAGTACATGCCATCACATGATAATTGGACATGATTTGACCCCACAATGAACTAAATTAGTTTATTTATTGGGAAAAGTACATACTTAATACTTGTCAGATAAATTTTTATATTCCAGGTACTTTTTATATTACTTGAAATTTTATGTTATATTATCACAATACTCTCTCATTATAATACTTTAATTAAAGAAAGTGTGTAAAAAATGTTAAGTGAAGTTTATTTATCCTTCAAGCAGAGTAACTATTCTGGGTTAACAAAAACCAAATAAACAACTAATATAAACTCTTCCATGTTAACATGCCCTTCTCTGTTCAGGGTTTAAGTATCTCTGTTTTGGTCTGCTGTTCTAGTAATGATGACGCATGCCAGTTTACATTCTCTGCTTGCTAATTTGACATGGTACTTAGGTAATTTCATTCTCCTTTGTACTGACTTAGCAGCTTCCTAATACTCCTATTTATTTATTACCTATGATGGAATAATTTCCTTCTTATATGATGCTTCGATTCTTTTCAGTTTATTAAGAGGTTTCTTCCTTTAAAAAATCTTTTAAATTTTCACTGTTCTATTTCAAATTATCAACTTAAAAGAAACCAAAGGTCATGTTGTGATTTTCTCCCAAGGTGTGTTTTTTCATCCCATTCATGCACTATATCTATGACAAACGCCATCAGTTTCAAAAAGCAGTCTTCAAAGGGAGAGAAGGCTGGCCTTTCACACTGTTGTAAACATGACCCAGATGTGGGAGACCAGAATTCAACCTACAGGTACTTTAGATTCACAACAAATGCACAGTAATCTCCTTCCCTCCCCCTAAAGAAAAACAAAATCCTGGTGCAAGAGGAAATAACTGTACATAACTGTTTTCTTTCTTACACAAACATTTCCTCTTCTTCTATCTGCCCCTTGCACTTCATGTTCTCAAGATGACCCTAGGTAATCAGTCTAGCTAGTCTTCTTCTTGCTTGTCCTCCAGCTCCTGTTCAGTTGAACAGGAGGCACCAATCACTTCCAGGAGATTGGATGATTCCTCTGTGGCCTCAGTGAGGTGATCTGGAGAGAAAGCCACTAGCCTTCAGGACTTCTTGCCTGCACTATCTGGACTGTGAGTTGCTTTGTTCTCTATTTTTCTGGTCCCAGACATAAAGATAAGCATCTTTATTTTAATACAAATAGTCTTATATTTGGTAATTGCATTGCTAGGTAGAAAAATTATGCATGAGTTTCAATTCTTTGATTAACATAGTGGGGTTTAAGCATTTTAAGATATGAAATTGCTAATAAAAACATGCCTTTAAAACAGTGGTGGTCTCTCATTGTCATAAAGAGCCAAATCTGATTTCAAGCAGGTATTTAATAATTCAATAGTGAACTTCACAAATGCTTTATTTTTTTCACCATTATCTTTAGAGTAAATCAACCTTACTTTGCTTGAAATTCAATCACTTTCTTTCAGAAAGACAAGCAATGGAGTTTCAGCTAATCTTCTTGAAATTAAATATAATTTCACCTACCTGACTTAGAATGGTATTTCCTGCAAGCTATGCTACAAGTGGGCATACATGGCATGCATGTTGTATTGAATTAGAGAATTTCTGTTTTGGAATAGTCAGTAAAGCAATAAGAAGTTGAATAGGTACACTTGGCACTTGACTTCCCATTAATCATCGATTTGCTCAAGTGGGCACCAGTAGCATCTCCATTTGTCCCTGTCGCGTGCTAGTGTAGCCCAATGGCGTCTGTTCATTCTAGGAACACGAGGAGCCTCAAACCAATTGTTCAGGGTCTTGATGAAGAAGTCTGACCATCTTGTAGGTGGGCAGCCACGCGGACTTTTAACATCTCGAGGAATCCAGCCTGTAATGCCTCTAGTCCAGTGGTCATCTCCAAATCTCATTACCTGTCCAACCCATCTGATTTCCGACGCCTTGAAAAACGAGACAGCGTCCCTGATTCTTGACCATCGACGGAGCCTGAACTCCAGATTCTTTCTCTCATTTGAGTGAAGCATGATACTCCTAGCATAGCTCTTTCAGTTCCTCTTTGGGAGACCCGAATAGCTTTCTCATCCTGTTTTCTTAGGGCCCAGGTCTCTGATAGTCATTCCCTTTCCTAGAAACTGTTATTAATTCTCACTTGCTAGCAGGATGAAGTCCAGGAATCTCAACCTGACACATAAGACACTCATGCTCATTTTCCATGCTCATTTCCGACATACCTGGCCTCTTGCTCCAGCTGAATCCCCACAGATATCCCATGATACAACCCTACTCAGTACATAGTTCTCCATTTACCTCATCTTATTTGCCACCTCTTTCCTTCAAAGTAAAATCATAATAAAAGCACCCCCTTTCTTATGATAAAATGTCACTCATCTTTCAATATTCGTTTCTCTTTGTCAGCATTTCTTTTTCAAAGGCTTCTACCAAATGTAATCGATCCTCTTTTCACATTTGACTTTATTGAACATGGTGTTCATCTGCTACTACAGTTCTCTTTATTATGAAGCTAAACTTCCCCTGCCCTTAAATTACTTCCAGGTTCAGGTAGGCATAGCCTGTGTCTTGTTTGCTTTTGGTCTCTGGTACTGCTTTTGGTCCAGCAGATTTCTTAATGAACATTTGATAAAGTAATGGTTTTGCAATTTAGTTGAATCTTAAAGCCAAGTTTCACTTAGGTAGAATGATATCCCACACCCACTCTTTCCAAGCTAATAATAACATTTTTCATTTAAGTGAATGTACCCAAACAGTGTCTCTTGGAATTAGGGATTAGAAATCATAAGGCACCCTCAGAGAAACTAAAATATTCACCAAGTTCATATGCTGGTGACGGTCACGGGAGCACCACCTGCTGTAAAGCCAATAACATCATTTTCATGCTGCTGCATTGAAAATATCATCTTGTATTGTGCACTACTTCCCATTGCCACCACCCATAATTCTATATCCATTTCTACTGCCCTAATTCATACAATAACCCCGGGGTATCATGAAGCCGTGGCCATGATTTTTGCTTATGTCAGGGTTCATGACTCCTGAGGTGAGAAGAGTTGGCTGTTTTCCAGAAACAAAACCACAGTGTGATTCAGACTCCACTAGTGGGCCACTCTGTGGGTGAAGCTGTTCTTAGAGGTCACTAGCAGTGCTTTGAAAGTCTAGTTATGGAAACTTGAATCATTAGCAATAGGATATACTCTATAAGCCACCTGATCATTCTCTTGTTTAATAGGCATATTGATAGAGTTAATATTTGTCAAATAAAGGATGCCTCAATCAGTTTATCACAACGTTTTCCTGGTATTGGTGCCTTGTTGTGAAGAGGAAAAAAAGAGTATTAAAATGATGGCCAGAAAGGGGGAAAACTTTTCAGAAAGAAACAAACAGAACTAAAGGGAAGCCCTGCTTTAGAGTTCTGTGCTGTTCACAATAGGATGCTCATTGTGTTGAAAACTTTTCTAAGTTAGAAGCTACTGAGGTTGAAACATTGTGACAGCGCTGGAGTCTTCCCATTGTTCTGGGATAGCCCCTGCCTATGGCCCAAACAGAGGTACACCGCAAATCCTCTTTATCCTTCTTCTCTTGTCAAATCCTTCTGGGGTCACAGTCCTTTGTCCATTCAGAATCTCATTCTAGCAAATGAACAGATGAAAATTCACCCTGAGTCTCATTCATAGCTTTTCTTCTGGTCAAAAAGAATTCCTGACTGTTGATATGTACTTCTATAACTATAGATTTCAACTCGTTTTGTGTATGCTTTGAAGAGACTGTTGTGAAGCGAGTGGTTTCTTGGGGAGGAGAGGATATAAGTGAGGATACTTCCTGATTTGGGCCTGCTTCTCCAAATTCAGTAACCTAGTGATTTATTAAATTATAAATAAGAAACAATAATTAGCACATGGGCTCATGGTCTTATTAGAAGTATAACACTAACTAAGCTTTAATGCAGTTAATAAGCTGATTCACATGCATATACATAGTTGTATATATACATATATGTGTATATATACATATAATGTGAGATATATTTTGCTCTTTGAATCAGTATTCTAAAGTTCTGCTGTCCATTGCTGTAAACAATAATATGGTGTACATATCTAGAGTCAAATAGCCTGACTGAGGAATGAGTTGAAAATTCTATATAGGAACCCACTGCACTTATCCATCAGCTGCTAAAGGAAGGATCCACCTCCCATCTTGAACTGTGAGAAGCTTTGTTCTCATAGATTATCTTTAACTTAGATGATCTACTTTACGTAAATTTTGCTTGCTCATTTACGGGCTGACATGTGAGCAGTTGTTTTATATCATTCATAAGAAAACAACAACAAAACCTCCTGAGTGCCTCACTGTACAGCTTGTCTGTATGAAGAATAGGACTTTGCATCACATGTGGAACCTGAGAATCTCCATGCCTCCCTGACAGTCTCTTGTTACCATCTCTTATCAGACATCCTGGTCTGTCAGGAAAATATCATAAATTTTTAAAGAATCTGAACTCATATAATGCAGCAGAACACAATCCTTCCAGCAGAGTTATTATAAAGCTCTTTGTTTCTTGTAAGAAAATCCCTAACTACATATTTGTAATATGTATTCAAAGTCTCTAAATGCATATTTTGATGACAAGTTATGTGTTTAGTTGTCCCAAAGTACTTATTGTAAAGTGTTACACAGAATTAGGGAAACTCCAAGAGACACATCATCGTCTCCACAACTACAAAGCCAGAAAACAGTGTTTTAAGAAGCGGCTAACCTCTTGAGCATAGAGGACGCTTTGGCACAATTTTAATTGTCTTGTAAAAATACTATTAGAAATAAAACAACACACTCACTGCCCAGTGCATAGGCAAAGAACATCCCCAAACAGGTTTCATCTTAAAAGCATGTTTAATAAATCAGATAGTCCCAGATAAAATGAAGCAAAATATGAACTCCTCTATTCTCCATTCTCTCTTCTGTGTTCAGATAACCAAACAGAGCTTCCCATTTTCATACATTCATTCAAGACATTTATAAATTGTTTTTTTTGAAGTATTAAATGATAGAAAGATGACATTCCACTTATTCACCCCAGAATCCTGGGCATGGACATCCCTTGTGATGGTCAATGGCATCTTGGTCATGTGTTTCTAGTATAAAGCAGAGCTCTATTTTTCTGTAGACACTGGTGTAATGGGTTTTCTGTATGGGAATTACTTAAAGGATATGAATTTATTCCTCAGAAATTGGCTCCTCTTGGCTATGTATATTCCAAGTCACTTCTCATTTTGGGGACATAGCTTTTATTTTTTTTTGTACTCTTTTATTGAATCACTGTGATATAGACCTTAAAAAGCCATTCATGATTATATTTCAGTCATACAGTACTCCAACACCCATCCCTCCACCAGTGTACATATCTCAGCACCAGTTCATTTTTGGGGACATTTCAAATACCTAGAAGTTTCTCAGGTATTTGCTGGATATCTTATAAGGTGACTTCAGGTGTCCTGCTCCTTTTTATTTTATAGAAGAAAAAGGATGGTTTGACTAATAGGGAAAGGAGTATAAGACACAGAATCCTAGATGATTAAGGTATAAGGCATTGTCCAATTTAATGTCCTTTCATTTGAAGGATAAACACATTGGGGATTCCCAGGGAGATTTGTGACTTTGTCTACATTATGCTCTGGGGAAAACGTTAAGGGAAAAGAAAAATTTAGAGCAACCCTGGAATGTCCTCTCTTCTCTCCTCCCTTGGCCTCTGGATTTCTCAACAAGACATGTTTCACTTTCCTTCCCCACAAATCTTTCTTCACAATCTCATTTGCTTGTGTAAAGAGGTGAGAAGTCTCACTTCTACTACAGACTGAGACAGGGTATTTAAATAGCCCCAAATGCTTTGCAAATAAAGTGGTAATGTAGGTTTTAGAAGTGAGAATATGGAGTATTTCCTGATTCCTTTCATGCAGTGTGAGGTATTTCCCACTGATCTGTCCAGTACAGAAAGAAGCAAACAGTAAAAGCAAGATTAAAAGAAGGTTTTTCCACTGAACACCAAGGACAAGCTTTGGAATCAAGGGATATGTTTGGAGGGCCTTATGGAGTATCTGAAATTAAATGAAAATGATTTAAGTACATGTTACTAAAGAGATTATCAAAAGTTTTCTTACAGAGGTCTATAATACCCAGAAGTTTAAGAGTGACTTGAGCCATATCTTGACTGGGATTGATGGATTTCTTGGATAGTGAGCAGAGATGCTGGTGTGGTCCAGACTGGTGCAGTCTACACCTCCCTGGTGTAGTAGAGACATTAGATGTATGATACCTAACCAGTGACTGTAATAATAGGTGAGTGTAGGGTTGATTATAGGACTGGGAGTAAGAACCTTGAAAATAACTGTTGGGAACAAAAGAACTACATGGGACACAGGTCCCTCTCTGGCATACACCACTCACTTTTTTTTCCTTACCTGGATATTTAGTGTTGTCTTACAACCCAGAGTTCTCACAATTAACAAATCCATCTAGTTTAAGTTATTTGTTGGTTGAGTGATAGCACAGAACATAGGGCGCTTGCATTGCACGTGGTTGACCTGGATTTGCATCCCAGAACCCCATATGTTTCCCTAAGCATGATTAGTAGGGGGTGATCCCTGAGTACAGAGGCAGGAGGATGCCTGAGCACTGAAAAATCAAAAAAGAGATATTCATGAGCAAACTTCTTTCTTTATATTGTTTCAGTTACCTTTAAAATAATAGAAAGACAAAGTTGTGGACTAAACCTTAAGAAATTAAGAGCCTATTAGTAGAGTCAGGAAAGAAAGTGGTCACAGGAGGTCTCTGTATAAAGCACAGACCCCAGTTCTAAGTACCAGTCACAGGAAGAATGTCATTCAATTACACACTAAGTCCATGAGCAATTTTTATCAAGCCCCCAAATTTTCTCTAGTTTCTTAACGTTCAATCTCTCCACCCACTTTTGATCTCATGAGAACAGTGATACCATTTAAAATCTGAATATTTCTATTTCTGCTCAGGAATTTACTATGTTTATCATTACTGATTCCACGCCAGGCTGTTCTCACTCGAGGCGCCCCCAAGGGGATGGGCGAGAGCCCTCACCGCTCCAAGGGACCCAGCCCCAGCAGCCGACCTCCACTACCCAACCGCCTGCCACACTCCAGTCCACTTTCTTACCATGCGGCCACATAAGACACTTCCTACCCATTTTCCACAATTACCACACCAAATTATAAGCAACTCCATGAACAACAGGAGGACAGTGCTACAAGTGCATGCCTCTCGGAGAGCCTGGCAAGTTTCCGAGAGTATTCCGCTTGCAAGGGCAGAGCCTGGCAAGCTCCCCGTGGCATATTCAATATGCCAAAACCAGTAACTATAACAGGGATCATTCCCCTGACCCTGAAAGAGCCTCCAGTCGTTGGGAAAGATGAGTAAGGAGAGGTTGCTAAAATCTCAGGGTTAGGAGGAATAGAGACATTACTGGCGCCTTCTTGAGTATATCTATGAACAACAGGGATTACAGTGATACAGTGATACAGTGCTTATTAACAAATGGTCATCAAATGGTCATGTTTATTAGGCAACAAAATGAATACTTTAACATTGTTAAATCTGTATCTTTAGGGATTGGAAAGATAGTATTGTAGATAGAATGCTTACCTTGCACACTGCTGACCCAGATTTGATCTTTAGCACACCCTAGGATTCATGATCCCCCTCAGGAGTGATCCTTGAGCACAGAGCTTGGAGTAATTCCATATCACCATCAGGTGTGGCCCAAATGCCAAAATAATAAGAATGATGATGATGTTTACAGTAAAAATAACTCCTGTGAGTATGTTTTTGATTTTATGTTTTAATGAGCTCATTAATTTTTATGTTCATCATTTATCCTTTGTAATTCATTTAAAGAATTATGTGCTCACACTACAGCAGATAAATTTCCAGTCATTATCATTTCTTGTTTCAAAGTTGAACTGAATTTTAAAAAGGTATCAGTGCTTTTTTTTACTTTGTTCAGGATCTAAACCAAAGTCAATGTTTGCCAAGTTGGAAAGTAAAATATTAGGAGAAAGTTTAATTTCCAAGTTCTCAAAATGTCATATAAAGGCAAATGAGGAAGATAAATTTAATTAATTTATTTTAAATAAGAATGACTTAAATGCCCTTTAGGAAAAGCACCATTTCAACAAATGTGTTTTAAACAGAAGCAGCAATTTCTGTTGCTTTAGGAACAGATATGATTAAAAAAAAAGTAAATCAACAATAGTTAGACCCACATAATAATCCACAGTAAGTGAATAGAGGTTATAACAACAGTGGCCTGAGGGGGTACAAATCAGCTATTAAAAAGTCTGAGCTCATTATGTGCACAAAAGCTTTATATGCTATTGAGAGGAAAGAGCTAGGATTGGTACTTAGGGTCTATCATTTTTAGAGATGAATCTAATTTTAAGTAGTAACAGCATGTCTGCAAGTTTTCAGTTTTATTCCATGAACTAAAACAAATAGGCCCACATCACAAAGGCAGAATCAAATGTCACTGGTTTGATCTATTTCAAAACATCTTGCTTTATCACAGTAACAACTTCTAACAACTCTTTTCAAAAAGATGGCATAGGAGGAGGATCAAGAGCCCAGGCAAGTCCCTTCTTGTGCCCAGAATTCCTGACATGCCATATACAAGCTTGAAAGGGATTGCAGATGAGCTGTAAGGTACAATGATCCCAAACAAAGATCTTTTCGAAATAGGAGACTGTCTCAGATGAGACCGAGAGAGCCATGCTTTTTACAAAGCTCATTCTCTATTGATGATCTCTTTAGCCATGAGTATCTGACATCCCAGTGATTGTGACTGTCATTGCTTCATTTAGTCCTAAAGAAAGAATGAGCAAATAAGCATGCTACTATTCAACTAGTGTTGTTGTAAGAAATATAAGATACATGGTGAAATCGGTGGTGAAGATATAGTTTAAAGCAGTGTCTTTACTATAAGAACTCAATGAGTGTTTGTGGAGAACTTGGTGGCTATATAATAGGCACTGTGCTAGTAAGTTTCAAAATATAAATCAAAAGCAATGAGTATCTGACATTTAGTTTATAATGTACTGCAAGAAATTGTGCTCATTTTGGTTATCAAGTTCTTGCCCATTAATGATCCTGAGTGAAGCAGGATTTTTTCTTTTCTAATTTATTATTCCATTAATGTAGTTTCACTTCTATAGTAATTTTGCAAATTGTTATTTCAAGGTTTTCTGTTTTTATTCAGGTTATAATAATTTTTTTCATAAATGTGTATTAAGCACCCTGTGCTAAGAATTTCTGGGACAATAGAACACTACCCATGAGGGCCACCTGTCATAGTTTAAGGACTTCCTAATAAGAATAATGTAAGTTGTCTGAGATAGAGATTTGAGGTATCTTTATAAGTGGGGTGTGAGTGTGTGTGTGTATGTGCATGTGTGTATGCAGGCATACACACATATACACAAACCTTTTTTATTATACACAGAGAATGTTAAAGTTTATATGATAGAAGAAATTGTTCACTTCATACACCTAACATACTCTCCTTTCCTTTATATATTTTTGATAACTGAGGAATTTTATAAAATTACCCTATTAAAATTAAAGAGGTTGTCTGAATGAAAACCTCTGAGTTTTATGCCTAATATAAGAAAATTAAGTGTCTATGTGTCTTTGAGCTAAAGTTCTAGAGCCATAATGCTGAGTTTGGAGTCTTGACATCCTATTAACAATAAAAGTGAATGTTGAATTTAATTAACCATACAATGCTAAATATATTTCCTGGATCCTGTGAGTATCAATTCCTGGTCTGTGTACTGAGAGTCTTTCTTGATAATACTAAAATGGTGGACTTGTTCAAGAGCTGAATGAGATGAAACAGTTGAATAATTATTCTAGAATTTGGTACATGGTAAGAAGTCAATGAAGGTTAAATTTTTTGTTTATTTCTATTTTCATCATTGTTAGTTACAGCTACCTCCCTTGGAACCAAAGATTAATAGGATTCCCACACTAAAATTGTATAGGGATAGGAAGGCATAATTGGAAGAAGGAGGAAGGCAGTTAGTAGGGCAGTTGAAAAGACACGAAAAGAACAGATCACTGTTCCTATCCATTACAATGTATCTCTCTTCCTTACAAGTACAGCATGTGAACTAGCAATACCTAGATTTGCTATTTTCTTTCTTTCTTCTCTTCTTACTTCATTTTTCTCTTCAAAAGATACTTTGAACTGAGTCAAACATTCAAGACTCCTAAGATCAATACGCAACCTTGCAGTGGTCTTTCTTATCTTACCACCCCTCAGTTCCCTCACACCATTTTCTCCACTTTTATAAGGACAAAGAAATATTATGAATAATCAGTATTTATGAAATGAGGAATTGAGAATATCAACTGGAAGCAGATTTTGCTCAGAGTTAGTGAGACTTAAGTTTCAATAATCATTCTTGGTTGCCCAAAGTGGCTTCAGTGCCCAGAAAGAGAGCCTCATAATGGATTCACATAATCAAAACTTTTCACAAAATTAGCAAAAAAAAACCTATATTGCTTTCCTTAGTAAAGAAGCCTTTATAATATTTAGGCTCCATCCTTATTCCACCAAAGTTCCACAATGATGATGATAGTGATGATTATTAATAGCTAATAATATGTGGTATCATGGGCTTAATAGGATACTTGCACAGTAATAAGAATTTTCCCTATTATCTCCTTTCATTTTATTATTCTTTAGGATTTTACTAACAACAATGAAATAAAATGGTAACAACCTTGAGAATTCAAGGTTTCAGAGGCAGAAATTGGGTAAACTGTGACATAATTGCCAAATATTATAGAAAATTGTTTTCTCTACAATTTTTCTTATAATAGAATCCATAAACCTCCATGAATTTATGAAGAATGTGGGCAGGGAGGGAAGAAGTCTGTGAGCTGAATAAGAAAGAATGCTTCTTTATTTTCACTAATCATTAACTGAAATTTAAGATTATATCAGTTATTAATTCATGAGTTAAATTTCAGTAGTATAAACAGTTCTTGTTATTTTGTTATCAATTAAAATTAAAAATATTTTATAACACATACAGTTGTGCTAGATATTTAGAAATACTGATGCTTTGAATTTTAATAATTGTTAGGGCTACTGCTCAAAACTTTCAATAATTTTTGGTAAGGAAGCATGAATATTACATTAGCATGAGTTTTAAAATATATTTTGAGAAATATGTTTCAGGATAATGGCTTACTTTGTTATCCTATATTTTGGTTATATAAATTTAATGACAGTATTGTGATAAGAGAGCACAGATTTTACCAGGCTTCCAGTAGAGACTATGGTACTAAAGGAAAAAATAAATAATCAAAGGTTCCTTTTCATTTACACTCTAGTAATAATTAGGAAACAGAATCCACATTTATGTAATCTACTGTACAATATAAAGAAAAAACATGAACATATGCAAAACACAGTTTTTAATATTGGTACTTTAAGGCAATGATGTCTTTTAGAAAAGTGGAGAGTAGTGGAATGGATCATGTTACTGTCACAAGATTTCAGAAGGAACATATCAAACAGAATCAAGTAATCTCCTTGAAGAGATGGAGTTGAGAATTCAGAAAAACCAAAGAAACTAGAGATTCCAGGACAGAGACAGAGCACTGGGATGAAAAGGGTAGCAGAGAGAGAAAGAGGAGAGTGAGAGAGAGAGAGAGAAAGAGAGAGAGAGAGATTTACAAGTTCTTCTCAGACCGTAAATGCTCTACTGTGTTCTGCTCAGAACAAGGATATGATGAAATCATCTCATTCAGAGAATCAACCTGATAAATTCAATTAAAAAATCCCTTGGACCCAATAAAGTGCCAGATCAGTCCAAGAGACTTTAAAGAACTTAAAATATTTTTTTCCTCTACTAGCCAAAATTTTTAAAGCTTTATAGTATGATTATATTGAGTAATGTACTAAGAATTGTATTACTTTAGTAGTGGTAAAATTTTGCCCTAAACACTGTTCAGCTACTCTATAAAAAAAGCTCACATAAAAGTCAAATAACTTGAGGGTCAAGACAAAATTCACTTTGAATTGATAAAAATATTCAGCACCCAAAATGTAAAATTTATGTTAGACATCCAATACAACAAGCTCCCGGGAGCACGCGGCCGCATTCACAGCTGCGCAACTATTTATTTACTTTTCTCTAAGTTTTCAGGTTACCTTAAATATCCCAACCACACGGCAGAGCCTGGCAAGCTATCCGTGGTCTATGCCAAATAGACCAAAATGATATGCCAAATCCAGTAATAAATGGATCTCATTCCCCTAACCCTGAATACGCAGAGTTGAGAAGGATATGGAAGGAGAGGCTGATAAAATACCAAGGCAGAAATAGGCTGCCAAAACACAGAAAAACAAAAATGATTGTCTGTACTTTTAATGCTTGTACGCTGACATCTGCTGCATCCATTGAAGATCTTATGGTACAAGCGCGAAAGATCAAGTACGACATCATTGGTCTGACTGAAACGAGAAGACATCAATCACATCATGCCATTTTCGACACTGGAGAAGAACTGTTCCTTGGAACATGTGATAAAAGAGGCATCGGTGGTGTCGGTATCCTTGTCAACACAAACTAAGCCACGAGCATTGATTCATTTGAATGCCTAACAACCCGAATCGGACGATTACACTTGAATAGATGTGGCTCACTACCGGCAGTTTCTATCTTTGTTGTCAATGCACCAACATCCAGTTATGGTGAAAGAGAAACTGAGAAGTTCTACATGGAGCTGGAGAAGTTCTATAAAGAAGATCACACCTTCTACAAGATCAGTGTCGGTGATTTTAATGCCAAGATAGGACCAAGAAGATCAGTCGATGAACTCCACATCGGGACCCATGGCCTAGAATGGAACGAACAGGGTGACAGACTGTCTGAGTTCATCATGTCAACCAAAACCTTCCATGGTAACTCACAGTTCCAAAAGGCTGAATCTAAACGTTGGACATGGGAGTCTCCCGATGGACGGTTCCGCAATGAAATAGACCACATCATATTCAATCGGCGGTTTTGCCTAACCGATGTTGCTGTTGTCCCAAAATTCCAAAAGGGATCAGACCACCGTCTTATTTGTGCAAAATTCTACCTCACAGAACGAGGAGAAAAGAATGCAAGGTTTAAGAAGAGGACTCCCAGAACAACCACCAACTGGGAGCTCTTTGGCTCTGTTGCGGGAACATGGGAAGATGCCGTCATTGACAACATTGATGAGGAATACGATCGAATGATTCAGCACCTCCATGATTGTGCGAGGAATGCCAAGAGAGAACCACAAAAAACCACCTTTCTTCTAACACTCTTGAACTTATTCGCCAACGTGGCTTGGCACATGTCTCAGGCAACCACAAGCGAACATCTGAACTGGCAAAGCAGTGCAGAGAAGCCATCAAGGATGACCTCAAAAACAGGAGACCAGCAGTACTGGTAGATGCAGCAGAAGCTGGGAAAAGCATTCGTAATGCCCGCCTGTCCTTCACCAACTACAAAACCAAGATGACTGCCCTCCGACATCATGATGGATTTATCACATCTTCCAGAAGGGCAATGGAGAAGATTATTCATGACTTCTACTCAGATCTCTTTAATAGCCACGTCCACTTGCCCACATACCACATACCACATGATAGATATGTCATTCCCAATGTTCTCCCTTCTGAAATCCAACATGCCATCTCGTCGGTAAAGAAACAAAGAGCACCTGGCCCAGACAAGATCAGACCTGAACACCTGAAAAACTTACCATCAGTACTCATCAATACATTGGCTCGGTTCTTCACACGCTACCTGTCTGAATGCAAGGTTCCATCCCAATGGAAAACCAGCAGGACTGTACTACTATACAAGAAGGGAGACATCCACTACATTGGCAACTATCGCCCAATCTTCCTATTATCTGTCATCTACAAACTGTTCACTCGAGTCATCCTGAATAGGATTAGCAGAACACTAGATGAAGGACAACCATGTGAACAAGGCAGATTCCAAAAAGGATTCAGTACCATCGACCATATCCACACGATTACTAAGCTCATTGAGGTTTCTCAGGAGTTCAAGATGCTGCTCTGTCTAACGTTCATTGATTTAAAGAAGGCCTTTGATTCTGTTGAGACGGAAGCGGTTATGGAAGCCCTAGCCAATCAGGGCGTTCAAACTCAATACATCAGGATCCTTCGTGAGCTCTATTGTGGATTCACTACCAAGATCTCACCATTCTACAAAGAAGTAATCATCCATATCAAGAGAGGGGTTCGGCAGGGTGATACCATTTCACCTAAACTCTTCAGTGCCACCCTCAAAAACAACATGCGACGACTGGAATGGGAAAGCATGGGAGTGAAGATAGATGGTCGGCAACTACACCACCTCCGCTTTGCTGATGACATCGTTCTAATAACACCAAACATCAGCCAAGCGGCACAAATGCTGAACGACTTTGACCGTGAATGTGGAAAGGTCGGACTACAGCTGAATCTTACGAAGACAATGTTTATGAGAAACAGCCTTGTTCCTGACGCTCCATTCGCTCTCAATGGAACCACTATCTCCGAATGCAACAGTTATATATACCTAGGTCGAGAAATCAACGTGATAAATGACCTGGCACCTGAGTTGCGCAGGAGGAAGAGAGCGGCTTGGAATGCCTTCAAGAATGTTTAAGAAATAACTAAAAGGACAAAGAACCTCCAGCTACGAGCACATCTCTTTGATTCCACTGTTCTTCCTGCATTAACATATGCCTCAGAGACCTGGACCCTACGAAAACAGGATGAGAATGCTATTCGGGTCTCTCAAAGAGGAATCGAAAGAGCTATGCTTGGAATATCACGATTCACTCAAATGAGAGATAGAATCCGGAGTTCTGATCTTCGTCAACACTGAAGAATCAGGGACGCTGTCTCATTTGCCAAGTCATCAAAAGTCAGATGGGCTGGACACGTAATGAGGTTTACAGATAACCGCTGGACTAGAGCCATTATTGATTGGATTCCACGGGACATCAAATGATCACATGGACGCCCACCTACAAGATGGTCAGACTTCTTCGTCAAGACCCTGAATGATCGATTTGAGGCTCTGCATGTTCCTAGAACGAACAGATACTATTGGGTTATGCTAGTACGCAATTGGGATGAATGGAGACGTTACTGGCACCCGCTCGAGTAAATCGATGAATAACGGGGATTAAGTGATTAAGTGATCCAATACAAGTTTACTTTTATAAGCAAAGAAGCAGAAAAATAGAACCTTTATTTGGAAAAAAGAACAGTCAATGAAAAAGACTAAAAAATAATTAAGATAAAAATTACACTCACAAATACTAAAAATATATTATAAGTAAATCCCATATAGTTTTAAAATCAAATATGATTATAAATAGATTAAGAAAAACATGAAATATATTTTAAAAGGTCAAATACAGCATGGAAAATAGCTCTCTGAGATTTAAAAAATACATGTTGATATTATAAGATGAACACTACAGAAGAAAAGATTATTGAGTTTCAAGACAATGATAAATAATAAAAATATTTAAAAATCATAGAGAGCTTTATGAACAATTCAAGTTTATTATAATTTGATTTGATATATCCATTTTTTATATAGGAGTTCTCAAAGGGAAGGAAGGCTTTAAAACATTTTTGTGGACATAAAGAGTAAGATAAATTGGGATGGGAGAGATAATATAGTAACTAAAGGAATATGTTTTACATGCATAGGACCCCAGATGGTCTCATACCACATAGTCCCAGGTGTAGTCCTGGTGGTTTCCTGGACCTCAAGAACTGAGCAGCACCATCTCCTAGGATTCTAGTAGTGAGCCATCATGCCTGATTATCAGTAGAAAAAGCCCCAAACCTACTGAACACTGTTTTGGAGTCCCCAAACAAAATTACAGATTTGATGAGAATTACATACACAGTCAAAAAGCTTAACACATCCTAGTCACGAAAATATAAAAAATGTACAGCAACTTATATCATGATGAAACGGCCAAAGCCAATAATAAAGTGAAAAGGAGACAAAGCAAAATAAAACACAGTACATATATAAAGAAAAAAATATGTGAATAATATATACCTTTCATTACACACCATGTGGGTCAGAATATAGGAACATCTTTAAAGCACTGAAAGTAAAATTATTAGCCTAGTATTTATACCAATAGAAATAAATCTCAAAAATAACAACCTACAGGCTGGTAAGTTGCGCAAGTGTTTGAGAGCACCTAGCTAGCATATATTGTTTCAGAATTCCTTCACCAGCACCCATACTTTCACCTCCATATCTGTTAGTCTCATTGAGCACAAATTCCACATCATCAGGTCTGACAAATTGAACTGTCAGTCTACTCAGGATATCATAACCAAAGCCATAAATGGAGAAGCCTTAAAAGCATCACTTTGTGTCCCACAAAGAGTTAATCAGCTCCTGGTAAGACAAATGATTCTCTCTCAGTTCTCTCTGTCTCTGTCTCTCTCTCACTCTTTCTATCCTCCTTACCCATGACATTTATCCTGTTATTAAAGCCATGCCCTCATAATCTAATCATCTAACTCTACCTCCAAAAATCCTCATCTCTAATATCACTGTGTTGTAGGTAAAGGCATTAACAAGAATTTTGGAGAATGAGATGGGAAACATTTAATCCATAGCTAATAGAGGAAGGAAATAGAGACATGTAACAAAGAATAGCAAGGTAGATTTAAATAGAACAATAGAATGATACCAGCAATTGCATTAAATGCAAACAGTTATTTTTTAATGCTATCAGTTGCATTAAATGCCATTAAAAAGGAGATTTGTGAGACTGAATTAAAAACCTAGATTCAAGATATGCTGCTACAAAAAAAGTTTAAAATATTCAAATATATAAATTAGTTAAAAAGAAAGTGATGCAATTTTTTAATTTTTTCAGGAAGAATAAGGTAAAAATTTTATATCATAATACTAAACAAAATTTGAGTGGTTATATTGGGCAACATAAAAAAAGAATCTTCTCATAAAGAGAAAGAGGACAAATCACCAAGTGATCATAACTGTACTAAATGTTCATCCTCTTAAGAACAAATCTACCTGAACTGGGGTGGGATAGCCAGAAACTTAGGGACATTGGTGAAAGAATGTTGACATAAGTGGTGGGATTAGATATGGGACATTGTATGCCCGAAACTTAATTATTAACAGATATATGCATTACTGTGATTTTAATTAAAAAGAAGCTTCCAAATGTATGTAAGATTAAAACTTGATAGAAAAATAAAATATTACACCAACAGACAACTATAGTTGAAGCAGTCTTCCTTCAGTAAATATTGGAGAAAATGCATTAACAAGTATATGGAGATTTAGCACTGCTGATTAACTTAATCTAATTACTATTACTAGAAGGCTTTGAAACCCAAGCACAAAATCTGTAAGTTTACAACTGTACCTCATGGTGTCTCACTAATAAAAATTGAAAAAAAAGGAACAATTTTCTTGCAATGAATTCATGGGACATTAATCAACATACTCAGTATTCTGACCATAAAACAACACTCTTTAATTTAGAAAGGATTCCAAACATGAAGTATATTCTTTGAACATGATAGAATCAAGCTAGAAACTAATAATAAATATCTAGAAAAATCCCCAAATATTTAGGAAATAAAAAAAAAAGGCCCTCCCGTTGATCGTCGATTTGCTCGAGCGGGCCCAGTAACGTCTCCATTGGAGACTTTGTTGTTACTGTGTTTGGCATATCGAATACTCTCGGTAGCTTGCTGGGCTCTCCGAGAGGGGCGGAGGAATCGAACTCGGGTCGGCCATGTTGGCCGCTTGTAAGGCGAATGCACTACCGCTGTGCTATCGCTCCGGCCCATTTAGGAAATAAATAACATAATTTTATAATTTTAGTTAATTTGGTTTCTTTCCTGTGTCAAAGAGGTCAAAGGGGAAATAAGAATGTATTTTTATCCTACATAAATATCCCACAGAATGGGAAAGAATATTTACCCAATATCCATCTGATAAGGGATTATTGTCCAGGATATACAAGACAATAGTAGAATTGTACAGGGCAAAGACCTCCAACCCCATCAAAAAATGGGGAGAAGAAATGAACAGAAGTTTCCTCAAAAAATAAATAGAAATGGCCAAAATGCACATGAAAAAATGCTCCACATCGCTAGCCATCAGGGAGATGCAAATCAAAACAACAATGAAATATCATCTCACACCACAGAGACTGGCACACATTCAAAAGAACAAAAACAACCAGTGCTTATGTGGATGTGGGGAAAAAGGGACGCTCTTTCACTATTGGTGGGAATACTGACTGGTCCAGCCTTTCTGGAAAACAATATGGATAGTCCTTCAAAAACTAGAAATTGAGCTTCCATATGATCCCACAATACCACTTCTTGAAATATATCCTGAGGATGCAAAAAAGCACAGTAGAAATGACATCTGTACCTATGTGTTCATTGCAGCCCTGTTCATAAAAGCCAAAATCTGGAAACAACCCAAGTGCCCTAGAACAGATGACTGGTTAAAGAAATACTGGTACATCTATGCAGCTGTTAGGAGAGATGAAGTCATGAAATTTGCTTATAAATGGATAGACATGGAGAATAACATGCTAAGTGAAATGAGTCAGAAGGAGAGGGACAGACATAAAAGGACTGCACTCATTTGTGGAGTATAAAATGACATAACATGAGGCTGATACCCAAGAATAGTAGATACAAGGACCAGGAGGATTTCCCCATAGCTGGAAGCCTGCCTCATGAACGGAGGGGAGAGGGCAGCTGAAATAGAGACGGGATCACTAAGAAAATCATGGCTGGAGGATTCAGTCAGGATGGGAGATGTGTGCCAAAAGTAGATAATGGACCAAATATGATGACCTCTCAGTGTCTGTATTGCAAACCATAATGCCCAAAAGTAGAGAGAGAGTATGGGGAATATTGTCTTCCATGGAGGCGGGGGTAGGGGGGAGGGGGGTTATACTGGGGAGATTGGTGGTGGGGAATGTGCACTGCTGGAGGGTTGGGTGTTTGATCATTGTGTGATTGTAACCCAAATGTGAAACCTTATAACTTTCTCACGGTGATTTGATAAAATTGAAAAAAAAGGAATGTATTTTGATCTAAATGAGAATTTAAAAAATGGCAATTAAAAATGTATAAGATATCACTGTTAAAGTTACTGTTGAAGTTGAAGTATGAATACATACTTTCATTAGGAAAGAAAACCAATCTAAAATCATTGACTTAAGCCTTCATCCCCCCCAAAAAAAGTAAGACAAAATCAATTTAACAAAATAAGTTTAAAAGGAAGTATATTAAATACATAAACAAAAATTTTAGACTTTAATAAAAGAATTCTTTGTAAAAATGTAGATCAAAAAGGCAGACTGTCAGCTAAATTGAATGATTCCCACTTCCTTCTGTTCTGTTCTTTGTATGATCCCTTTCTCCTAGGTGCGGAAGAGACTTGAAGCCAGGCAATCACAGTAAAGATGATGGAATGTCATCCTATGATTAGATTAGATGGCAAAAGTGATGAGACATATGGGACTGGAAAGATAGTACAGCTATTAAAGCACTTGTCTTGCATGCTGCCAACCTGGTTCAATATAGTCTACATCATAGCAACTATAGTTGGTGTGTTTATAAAAACCAAACCAAACCAAAACAAAACAAAACTAGAAGTATAACCCCACTAGTATGCTACAGAATATAAAACTATAGTATCAGACTGAACTTGATATTCTTATAGGCTTTCTAGTGTTATGTTCATGTTGGAGAACCTCTGTGGCCAGAACATATAGATATCCTCCAGGAATTTGTGACTTCCGAGTTAAGAGCTGTCTTCAGCCAGCAAAAGCCAGAACTCCTAAGTGTAACAGATCAATGACTGGAAGGATGAAATGAGTTTTTTCAATAACCCGAGTAAGATGACTTGGAATTACATTCTTTACAGTTGAGCCTGAAGATGACAGCAGTGCCCAGCAACACTGCGATTACTCTCTTGTGACATATTTCCTACATTGAGTCAATAGGACTTAAAAATGAACTGGATGTGGATGGAGTTGAAACTGAACCTCAGAGGAAAAGAAAAGCAAGGATCATCTAGTTTCATTTGGCACTAGGTGGATGGTCACTTAATAGGGAAAGACTGAGTAGCAGATGGATGGGTGAATATGGGAATCGAGAATTCTGAATTTAGTATGCCAAATTTGAGATGTCTGTGACATCTTCAAAGGAAATTAAGTTAAACACATGTAAAATGAACCCCAAATAAATAATATACTCCCTATTTTCTTCTATAGCCTTCCAATTAAGCCAATAATAAATTTGATTAATTTTTTGTGTGAATAGTCTACTAACTCCTATAAAAAAATGATTTTGTTTTTATAGCGTGAAGAGAGATGACTAATTGGGGTTTGCATATGTGGTGGCGGAGGGTGTAGACTTGTGCAAAATTTTCGGCCCTTCTATTTCAGTTTTCTAAATGACTGAAATTTTTTAAATAAAATTCATCTCTAAAATACAAATTCCAAGGGCCCAGAGACAAATACAATAGGTAAGATAAATGCCTAGCATGCAGCGAACTGTGGTTCAATTCCTGGCACCCAATGGTTCACTGAACATCATTGGGTGTCGCCCTGGAGGCCCCTGAGCATTGCCAGAGTGGTCTGGGGAATCTCTGGCACCACGGAGCCTGAGCTGCACAGAATCCTTGGACCCTCAAAATGAACTGTCAGCTTGGTTGACAGAATCACCAGGAAAGGCCCCTGGGTTTCCCCAGCCCTGTCCCTGAAAATTAATTTTATAAACTCCTCCACTGATGTTTTCAACTTTCTAAATCCCTCTACTGATTAATTTCCCAAAGTCAAGGAGTTTGAAAATGTATATTAGGGTTAAGAAAAGGCTTGTTTTCTAGATTTTATTAGAATTGGTGAGGTAATGTTAAAGTCTTCTAGTTAGCCTATCACATGTAGATCCTCTTATCTGCAACACAGTGACACTCAACCCCGAGTATGAATTCTACTCTTGTGAGTTCTCAGAAATTATTTAGAAAATACTTAGAATCTGATTTTTAAACCCACAAAGTCAGTAAGAGTCAGGCGCATTACTGCTTATTAGAAATTACGTTTCATCTCAGGTCTTTTTTTTTAATCCTAAAAGGCCAGTTTTGATAAGATGTGAAAATCTGAGTCAATGATTATGATCAATGAAACCTTATGTGCAAGGCTTATTTAGAGTTGCCTGAGAAATTTTCTTGCCAATGACCAAATCTTACAAAATAATGCGTACTCTTTTCCAAACGTGCTTTAGTAGTACTGAAGAAAAACCATCTGTTAGGATTAAAATGATACTATGACACTTTGTGCTAGATGTTAGAGTATAAAATGGAATGAAGGCAACTGAAAATAGGTGATTTGTTAGAGTTATGTGATAATGGAATTCATTTCCTTTGTTTCCAACATTTTGTATAGAATACACTGTGAGAGGACAATAAATATAATGAATATATTGCATAAGTACCATAATTTGGGGTCAGGGAGAGAGCTCAAGTTCTAGCACAAAAAATGGCCCAGAGTTCTACACCACTGAACTGAACACCACTAGTGATGTCAACATTTAAAAAAATTCCAAAAGTTTAAATTTAAACCATAATTGAAGCACAATCTGTAAATAATTAGGCTAAGTTTTGATAAATGTTACTGTTTTTTAGTCTTGTGAACAGTATTTAAGATGTGTTGCCAATTAATATCTTAATTACAACAGCAGATAAATGATCTAGAAATTAGCTGAATAAATTTGCTTTGATCTTATGAAACTACTATTAATATTTTTTCTACACAGGCATATTGAGACTTTTTCATAGCCTATAAGGCCCACACAGACTAACTCTTCCCTATTTTTTATTACTTTTTAATTTTTAATTTTTATTAGTGAAACACCATGAGGTACAGTTGTAGACTTACAAATTTTTGTGCTTGGGTTTCAGTTATACAATGATCAAGTTTCTTCCTCCTGCTTCTTGGAAAGCACATTCTTGACTCACTCTAGGCCTTCTTGCTATACTATATTCATCATGGCACCTCTGAACTTTTGATTCTATATGGGTCACTCTTCCCCTTGGAGAATCTTCCTGTTGTCACCTTCATTTATTACTTAGTTCAAAAATGATCTTCTCAGATGAGTCCCTTGGTGACCAAACTATATGAAATAATGCCCACTACCATGGCAGTCACTCCCCATCTCATCCCAGTAGCACCTGTCTATGAATAAGATGATACCTTAGTATCCGAAATTCACTGGAATACTTGGATTACTCATGCAATTTCTGTCTCACCAAACACACACACACACACTCACACTCACACTCACACTCACACTCACTCACACACAACTATAGACTGCATGAATACTGAAACCTTATAATTTTCCCAACTATCATATTGGTTGTGCCTAAAGACATATTATAAATACATATCCATATTATGCCATATGCTTTCTCTATGTTTTATATCAGAATTCTTTATGTTTCACAGACATACATAATAAGTTAAATCTGCTAGAAACAAATCTGAGATTTTTTTTTCTGTCAGATTTGATCACCAAATGAGAGAAATACAGATGGCCGGGGGTCAGTCTTTTCCATCACTAAAATTAATAATAATAATAACAACTAAGTAAATTCTCATTGATAGTATGAGGTGTACAGGATGTTAGGAAGAGATTTCCTTCCTAGAAATTCAATTGCTTTCTTTCCTTGCATGACTCATTCTATTTGAAATGGAAAATCTGTTCCTCACATGTTAATTTAAGATGGATGATCCAAGGGCAATAAGAAACACATAAATAACCCCAGAGGGATAAAATCCATAAGATAAGAGCTTCCCACTTACAGGACACATTTGTAAAAGATGTGAGGGAAGTTTCTGATTGCATTCTCATGTCTATGCTGTGAGTGGTGACAAAGGCTACAGATGTGCACTGAACTGACTTGGCCCAACCAGACTGAATCCTGGTGCATGCTCAAGCCAGTACTTACACATTATCAAAGTATAATGAATATTTGGGCTGGAGCGATAGCACAACGCAGCGACAAGGCTGATCCGAGTTCAATTCCTCCACCCCTCTTGGAGAGCCCGGCAAGCTGCTGAGAGTATCTCGCCTACACGGCAAAGCCTGGCAAGCTACCTGTGACGTATTTGATATGCCAAACACAGTAACAAGTCTCACAATGTTACTGGGCCCGCTTGAGCAAATTGATGAACAACGGGAGGACAGTGACAATGACTGAATATCTATAAAGGTACCATTTGGTAATTCTAGATATTAATTAGGGAAAGCAGCTTTTATGTCCGTCTAGCATAATTCATTTTAAATACCAAATATTAGTACTGTTACTTCAGTGTTTTCACAGACCACTCTCATATGATTTGTTCTAATTTCGCTGACATCCTGTAGCAATTATTGAAAATTAAATGTGTTCTGTGGTGTGCTATTTTTGTTGCCTTGAACTTTTACTTGGGGTTCTTAGGTTCTTTTGTTTTGATTGTTTGGGGTTGTAGTTTGAAGCGTACAACATTACATCTTCTCTTCCCAACCAGATTAAGACAGAAATGATGCTTAAGCCTTTTTCTTTCTTTTCAGTTCCAAACACTGCGCCTTACACAGCAGAAAGTCATAATCTGTGTTGTCCTTTCAACAATTCCAGAGGGTAAATGTTATCCTAGAAATGCCGCTTCACAGTGTCCCTCCTCTCAGAAGGAAAATATATGGCACTTTTGCCAAAACTGAGCTTCTTTCCAACCGTGGCTGTGGGTATTGATATAGAAAGATGGTGTTGTTACTCTGCACAGAAATGTATTTCTTGCTTCTCTGCAATCACAGATTAAATCATTGGCTGTAATGAACTAGAGTTAAGACTGCCAAGTTATTTGGATTCTGAGATAAAATGGAAAACACATTTGTTGTGGTAATTTGTTGTTATTGTTTTTTTCCTGTTTTGGTGACTCATGGAAAATTGTTATTATTCTGTTTATAATGAATAGATAAAAGACTTTCTCTTGCATTTTGAAGGGCAAGCAAGAATGCAGATAATTTTACTTCTTGCAAAGATTACTTAATTCTCCGTGGGTGGAGGGAGGAAGGGCTGATGTAAAGCTAAAACCTGTTGGCCAAGAACCCTATTTTGTGACTTTATTTGTGCTGATCTAGTTGTAATGTATTAAATCCCTTGGCAAGCAGATGGCATTTTAAATGTCACATAGACAAAAAGAAGATGTCTGACCATGAAAAGAGGTAGCTAGCAAAACATTTCAGTAAATAACAGGATGTGAAAAAGAAATTTTTTTCAGTTCTTTGGTAAGTAAATAAGAAAGAATGCAGGGCTGGAGTGATAGTACAATGGGTAGGGCATTTGCCTTGCATGCGGCTGTCCTGGCTTTGATTCCCTGCATCCCACTTGGTCCTCTTAGCACCGCCAGGAGTAATTCCTGAGTGCAAATCCAGGAGTAACTCCTGTGCCTTGCCAGGTATGACCCAAAGTAAAGTAAAAGTAAAGTAAAGGCCCTCCTGTTGATCGTCGATTTGCTCGAGCCGGCCCAGTAACGTCTCCATTGGAGACTTTGTTGTTACTGTGTCTGGCATATCAAATACTCTCGGTAGCTTGCCAGGCTCTCCAAGAGGGACGGAGGAATTGAACTCGGGTCGGCCATGTTGGCCGCTTGTAAGGCGAACGCCCTACCCGCTGTGCTATCGCTCCAGCCCGGAGCCAGGAGCTGGAGCGATAGCACAGCGGTAGGGTGTTTGCCTTGCATGCAGCCAACATGGCTGACCCGAGTTCGATTCCTCCGCCCCTCTCGGAGAGCCCGGCAAGCTACTGAGAGTATCTCGCCCGCACAGCAGAGCCTGGCAAGCTCCCCGTGACATATTCGATATGCCAGACACAGTAACAACAAAGTCTCCAATGGAGACGTTACTGGGCCTGCTCGAGCAAATCGATGACCCAAAAGCCAATTAAAAAAGAAAAGATTAAGAAAAAGAAAGAATGCTTCAGATTCCAGAAGTAGGTAGTAACAATATACTATAGCAATAACAAAAATTACCAGAATCTAAATATAATTAGTTTTTCATTTTAGTACGAGATTTTCAATTGCAAATGGGGTTACACATAATACTTACATGGGGCTTATCATTTTCCCCTCAAAATATTGTTCAAGCTCTTTTTTTCTTTAGAAACCTCACAATGGCCTACCTAGTGTTTTACCTTGCCCAAAGATGTGCATTGCTTTTAATTCAAAACCTTTTCCATAAACTCTTTCTCATAATCTCTGCCCAAAACATATCATCGCAATTCTATTTCAACCCTTCAAGCATATACATCTTGCTCAAATCTTAAAATAGCTTGTAATTTATAGTATATTTTGCATTAGATAATATTGACTGCATTATCTTTCAAAGCCCAAGGATGGATGCATAATTGGTGTATTGAGGGACACATTCCAAATCAGCCAAAAAGATGTCAAAGTAAGATGATATTTTTTATTGGAACAACGTGAGCTACGCTTACAAAGCTCTTATGTTTGAGTTTCAGTCACACAATGATTGAACACCCATCCCTCCACAATGTACATTTTCCACCACCAATGTCCCCAGTATCCCTGCCTCCTGCTCCGGTCCCACCCCTCCCCCTGACTCTATGGCAAACAGCTTCCATCTTACTCTCTCTCTACTTTGGGGCATTATGGTTTGCAATATAGACACTGAGAGGCCATCATAAAGAGTAAAAGTAAAGGCCCTCCCGTTGATCATTGATTTGCTCGAGCGGGCCCAGTAACGTCTCCATTGGAGACTTTGTTGTTACTGTGTTTGGCATATTGAATACGTCACGGGGAGCTTGCCAGGCTCTGCTGTGCAGGTGAGATACTCTCGGTAGCTTGCCAGGCTCTCCGAGAGGGGCGGAGGAATCGAACTCGGGTTGGCCATGTTGGCTGCGTGCAAGGCAAATGTCCTACCGCTGTGCTATCGCTCCAGCCCTTCATATTTGGTCCTTTATCTATTTTCAGCACACATCTCCCATCCCGAGTGATCCCTCCAACCTTCATTGACTTAATAATCACTTCTCTATCCCAGCTGCCTTCTTCCCCAGCTCATAAGGCAGGCTTCCAACCATGGAGCAATCCTTCTGGCCCTGTCTCTACTTTCCTTGGGCCTTAGAAGTAAGATTTGAACTATTTCCTTTATTGTGACAATATTTGTTTCCTATGGTTGTTGTCATTGTTGTCATAAATTGTCAGTGATGAGGTGGTATAAAACAAAAGTGAGTCTTCACAGTTCTGCACTTATAAGTGTGACAAAGGTATTCTTGTTGCTCTTATTGTTCGGGTAGTATCTATTTCTTGCCTTCTCCAGGTTCTGTTGATTCAGGAATACATGTTGGGTGGCTGCATCCCTCCAATCTCCACCTCTGTGGTCACATTGCTTCTGCCTCTTCTGTATATACATCCTCAAGCTCTCTCTGCCTCTGTCATATAGAAATATGTGGTTTACTTTAGAGCCCACCTAGATAATGCAGAATAAACGTCTCCTCTGAAGATCCTTAACTTATGACATCTTTGGCCGCATACTGTTTCACAGGTTTCAGGGGTTAATGCAGGGTCCCACTATACAACTTATACAATGACTTAAGGGTCATCATCAATAAAATGGGAGTTACCTGCTATGGTAATTTTTCTTATGTAAAACATGTTTTCCACCACTACTTACATGATTAAATTATTTGGATGGATCACCCACTGCTAGAGTCATATAGTTTCTGTAGCACCTTGTCCCTAGAGTATTTCCTCTGTGCTCTTTAAGAAGTGCATTCTAGGAGCTGGAGATATAGTACAGGGACTGGGTCACTTTCCTTGCAGGTGGCAGACCCTGGTTCAAGCCCCTGGTACTATGTATTGTTTACTGAGCACCACGAGAGGTGATCCCTTAATATAGAGCAATGACTAAGCCCTGAGCACCAAGTGTGTTCCAAAAAAACAAAATAAAACAAAAGTGTATTAGGGAAAGGGATGTGGTTCAAGTGATAAAGCACACACCATGCATGTGTGAGTTCTGAATTATGTCTCCAGCAGAATCATACTCTTTCAATATATACAAGCTGTAAGTACTAACTGCAGCCTATTTTCTAAAAGTGTATATTAATTATCATATATCAGCACCCTCTCTCTTCCACCCAATCCTGCTTCAACAACCTTTATTGATATATATTTCCCCCCTCTGTTTCATTCCGGGGCACTGCTTCATGTTCCCAGGTCCAGGCAAAGAGACTTGCTCCTGATCCCCCGAGTTCTGCCAGATGCATATAATCTCAGCTGGGTTTTCTTTTCACATCTGTAGGACTACTAGCTTAAGTGGTTCTTAATATGATGCCATGTTAGATGGCTTGCTATCACTGCTCCGGTGTGGCTGGTGCACGTGAGATCTCCGTGTTCCTGAGTTGTATTGTGCTCTTTGCAATTCTTTATATACACAAACAATCCTGTCTCCTTTCCCAAAAAGAAACACTCACTTCTTTGTCTCTATCTTCTTTAAAGGAAACACCTCTTTTTTTTTATTTTTAGGGGTTTTTGTTTTGTTTGTTAGGGAGCCAGATCCAATGATACTCAGGACTTACCCCTGGCTCTGACCTCAGGGATCACTCCTGGTGGTGCTCAGAGAACCATATCAGGTGCCAGGAATTGAATCAGGGTGAGCCACGTGCATGATAAATGTTACCCACTGTACAATCACTCTAGCCCATTAATGCACATTTAGGTCTGAACACAAATCAAAGTGACAGATCCATGAGTTGCTTCATTCTACTGATAAATGAATCACTGTCCCAGACTGTGGGATAACATTGGTTTGTCCTTTCTGCCTTGCCAGGTAGCTTAGGTTTTCTGAGTTACACTCATCACAGTGCTCCCATTGCTCTGTGTTTATTTGTAACCTCTTTCTTTGTGCTTTGCTTCCCCAACTGGTCAATCACCTGTATCTCCTAATAATACAGTTAACTTGTAAATGTTGCTTTTCTCTTCTCCTCGCATACTTTGCATAGTAGAATTAGAGAAATATATTTTTTGTATAGACACAGGAAGACAGTTAATGCTATACTTTTGTAACTTGGGAGTTAATTGACTCCGAATAATATTCACTCCAGGGCGTGTGTTTTCTCAATTTAAGCCTCAGTTTCCCTTAGTTCCTAGCACCCCAAAAGCAGGGTCCCAAGGAGCGACTGGATGGACCCAGGGAAAGCTGTGAGCTACCCTGGCATTGAAATGGGCCAGGCCAAAGCTCCATAATACTTAAATATAAGTTAAGAGCATGATCATGGACAAATTCTGTCATGATCCAAAAAAGTAACAACTAGATTAGTACCCTGCTAGTATTAGGGAAGATTAATCTGGCCTGACACTATTAGTCTGAGATCGATAGCAAGATGTTCCCAGGAAAGCCACCCTACAAGCTTAATGTATCTCTTACTGTGTCCATACAAAATAACTAATATTAAGAAGTAGAAAAATATGTTAATTAAGATGTTAATTAAGTTATTGACTAAGGAAAGGAAAAAAACCCCCCAGTGGCATTTTGCCCTTGAGCTAATCCCCTGGCTGCATGCAATCAGGAAGGGTTTTGATATGTTGAGTGTGCTACCCAACTTAGATGCGGTTGCTACCCCCAATGCCTGGAGTTGAAAGAGAACCGAGAGAGACCAAGGTGGTGAGCAGGAGTGTGGAGAGCAGATCGAGGGAGACAGGAGACAGGAATGAGGGGCTTAGTGAGATTGGAACAGGCACGTGGCAGAAATAGAATAAACAGCAACAGACCACCAAGCAGCCTGGACCTCATTTCCTCCTTCGTCTGCCCATGGCATGGGCCTTCCCTGGTGGTGTAGCAGCATGAGACCACTGAACACAGGTGGCAAGAGAGAGTCAAGGGATTCCTACTCTTTTGGTGATTACACACCAGATCATGTGGGTTATCTGAATTAGTATTCTTTTAAGAGATTCTTAAAGGTAAGAGATTCTTAAGTCTCCTGCACAAAGAGAAACTCCATGTTTATAGATAAATGACTCACATTGATGAACAGAGCTGAGACAAAGTTAGACTGTTCCATTCCCCTAATATTTTATGCCTCCTCCTTCTCTTATTCACCCTCTTCCTCCCTGTCCCATTCCCCATGACACAAGTATAACACAGAGAATGTGCTAGTTATTTAATAAATATATGGCTTTTTTTCTGTTGTTTTTTTTTTTATTCACTGTGCTTAGGGTACATTAAAAAGTCAAATACAAAAGTCGAAAACAGGATTCCTAATTTCAAACTCTACCATGGTTACTTGTCTAATTATTGATAAACCCCTAAAATTGTACTTTTAGAATGTCCTGGCACTGTGCCTGGAAAAGAAGCCACTGTAGTGGGGAGGGGGTCATGGGTTGAGTTTCCTTCCCTGACCAAACAGAGCTCCAGCAGACACTTCTAGAACCCAATTGCTGCCATGCTCATGGCCACTATCCATAGTCTCAGATGAGCCTCACCCACGAGGAAATCTGCAGAAAAACCCAGGTGTGCAGGGACCTGTGACTGAAATCTCCAAGCTTGCTCGAAGTGGTCATTGGCCTTCGCCCCCACCTCCCAAGTTTACCAGTAGCTTGGAAGTCACAGTCACAAACTGCCTCCAGTCCCATATAATCTCATCAATGGCCAAGATCCAGAGATTCATAAATAAAGCTCCTGGAAGAGAGCAACATAGGATTCACCCATTAGTGAATCTGCTCTATGATTGTATTCTAAATTTTAGAATTCCTAGAGTGTGACCTCTCATACTCTACACCACTGTTGTACCAAGAGTAGCACACAACATTTGATGGGCTTTACCAAACATGTTAGTAATCTCTTATACAAGAACTTAACGGGTCCAGTATGAAATACAACAATTTTCTATAAGGAAAATTGTACTGTATATAAAAATACACTTTCCTATAAGGAAACTTTATTAGACCATTTTTAGTGGATTATTCATAACAAGCAACACAAAATTAATGGTTTCAGTTCTGCTTTGGGGGGCACGTTTAGGGATTTGGAGTGGAAACATTTTAAATATGGTGGGGGGAAGGTGTAATGGTGGTGGCATTGGTGTTGAATATTAAATGTAATGAATTATTGTGAACAACTTATAAAAGTAAAATAAAATTATAACTAGAAAAAAATAAAAACTTTTGTACTTTTATGTGTGTGTAAATATTTGCCCACATCATTTAATATTCTTATTCCTAAACAGTTGCTTTTCCACATTGCTAGTTGTGTCAAAATTTTTCATCACTTATGGAAGTTTAAAATCCCTGACGTTTTGTGGTAACTCCTGGCCAGGGTCTTGCCAGACCTAAAAATATATGCCTAGGGATTTTCTTCAGGAAAAAACTCCAGTTTCATGACATGTTTTTCAGATACTCGTGGTGCTTGTATTTGTGAGTTTTTGTGAAATCAAGTTAAAGATATAAATTTAATCTCCTGGGGGACTGGAGCGATAGCACAGTGGGTAGGGCATTTGCTTTGAATGCAGACGACCTGGGTTTGATTCCCAACATCCCCCATGTTCCCCTGAGCAACACCACTAATAATTCCTGAGTGCAGAGCCAGGAGTAACCCCTAAGTATCGCTGGGTGTGACCCAAAAAGCAAAGAAAAATAATAATACCCTAGGACTGAAGGAATGACTCAGTGGGCATAGCAGTGTTTTGCATGCGTTCAATGCCTGCACACTAATGTCCCCAAAACATCATCAGAATTAGCTCCATGAGCTTTGATGATGTGTCTTCAAATAATTCAACACCTCAATTTTTTATTCTTGTTTTTAAAATGAGAACATGAATACATAAAAAAATCATATCTTGCTCACTTAACATCAAGCCTTGTGCCTACCCTGAGATGAAGCTCAGGGGTTGTTTGGGTTGTTTTAGAAATGGTGTGCCAAGTTTCCAAGCATTTATTGTAATTTATGTTTCATGGGCGAGTAATCATCCCTTACTCCTGAAATCATTGTGGACTGACACACTCCAGGTCTGGTTAGGTCCATGGGAATTAAAGTAATTATGATGTAAACATGTTGGTACCTACGCTAATGCTCACTAGAAAATGCAGCTAGATAAGGAGAATTGCATAGACCTTACCTAGTGTGTTCTCATTAGATATTAGCTGAAAAGGCTAGGAAGCTAGCAAATTTGGAGAAAAAAACAACTTGAAAATGATAGCTGAATATTAGAGTTAGAATTAGAGAAAGGGAAGAAAGAATAAAGTGTTATTGAACTAAGAGCAGACATAAAAGTGGACCTCATTCTGGCTTTCTGTAGGATGTTACTGGCAGCATTGGTGCCCTTTTACATAGGAGCAAAAAGAACTGAATCCCCTTTCAATACCAGCTATGTGGTATGGGGAAAAATATGTTTGCTTCCTTCTATTGTGGAGGAGGTTATAATACTGGCAGGATTGTTAACAAGTTTCAGATGAGACAACATGGCTATATCTGAAGTGTTTAGTGAAGGAGAGGTTCAGACACATACTAGATACATAAGGGACTTGCGTTATGTATTGTCACTTGTTGCTCTACACCTTATTGCCTTCTTGCTGGAGACAAGGAAATTAGTAAGTTCAAACTTCCTTCTAATTTAAACCATATTGATGATTTATAAGTATATGCATGCTTGTATGTGTATATATAATATATTGATATATACACTGGAGCAATAGCACAGTGGTAGGGAATTTGCCTTGTGTGCAGCCAGCTTGGCCAAGCCGGGTTCAATTCCTCCACCCCTCCTGGAGAGCCTGGCAAACTACTGAGAGTATCTCGCCCACACGGCAAAGCCTGGCAAGCTACCTGTGACGCATTCAATATGCCAAACACAGTAACAACAAATCTCAAAATAGAGATGTTACTGGACCTGCTCGAGCAAATCGATGAACAATGGGAGGACAGTACTACAGTGCTAGATACACCTGTATATATGCATATGAATATGAAATTAAATTAATTTGTATACTCAATGAATATTCATGGAGGAATTAATGAGATCAAAGATCCATACTACATATTAAAGTTACTATAATAAACAGAACCCATTTTGGACTCATCATCAGCTCAGACATTAAATATTTTTCATATTCTCTATTCATTGTAGAAATAGCTTTACCCACGTTTGCCATGCATAGTGCTTGATATTGGAGATAAGAGTGAAAAATAAGTACTTCAACCCTGAAAATGGGTAGAGGCACCTATTGATGGTTTTGCTTTTACATCAGTCAGGGGCAAAGCAGATGGACCTTTTTCCAGTTTAGCTTTATTTCACTGTTGGCAATGAAAAAAGGAGAAAAGAAAAAGGAACTTGACTCTGTTGATTGTAGCTTTCAATTTTGTGTGTAAATATTACTATACAAATCTAGTTATCTACTTATTTTCTTGATGATTTTTCATATATTGTATATCAAAACTGCATTATTTGTTTAATATCTTCTTTAAACTGGCTCACTCTCAAATTTAAGTTTGTTTCAAAAGAGAAATGGACATTCCTTATCTATACTGTCAGTAGGTTAACATAAAATTTTATGTCTTATGATAAATATAAGGGTTGGAGCGATAGCACAGTGGGCAGGGTGTTTGCCTTGCACGCAGCCAACATGGTTGACCCAAGTTCGATTCCTCCGCCCCTCTCAGAGAGCCTGGCAAGCTACCTGTGTTGTATTCGACATTCCAAATACAGTAACAAGTCTCACAATGTTACTGGGCCTGCTTGAGCAAATTGATGAACAATGGGAGGACAGTGACAGTGAATAAATATAAGACAACAAACTTGATGAATGATAATTGAATAGGGGGGTCTCTCAAGATGGTGAAAGTAGAAAGTCGCAAAAATAAAGATACTCTGTAACCACCATGAGATCCCCCCTCCTCATTAACCCATCACAATTGTTATAAAAGAAATAATGTGATTCTGTATGCTTTGGTAGTTCTTTCTATGTCTTTATCCACCAAATGTTTTATTTTTGATGCCACCAATAGCCATGCTGTATAATTTCTGAAAGAAGTTGTTGACTCACCTATTTCTTTATATATATTTTTTGATTGAAGATCTGCAACTATTGAGATAAACTGGGATTCTTTTTTTTCTTTTAGAATCCGTAAATTTAGAATCTGATAGCATATTTTCACTGCATTTGTGGTTGATACCTTTTCTTTTGTTCTGTTTTCCTATTTTCTATAGAATGCAGAGTCCGGGATCTCTTGGTGACAGATTGGCAACCTGGAATCCTAAAGATCAAAGCTCCTGACGGTAAGGCATGCATCTTTAGCAACTGTTTCTTCTACAGGGGTACATTACTAATTGGTATAAGTTTGATCTTAGAAGATTTATTCTTCTTAGGGAAATATCTAGTCTGAATTTTTGTCTCATACTCGAATTAGACGTGCTTATCTAAGTGGTCAGCTTTGGTTAGTTTCTCGGAGTGAATTCTTGATTTAGGATAAGAAAAAAATCAAGTATTATTATTATGGTTTATACACCCTGTTGCCTGTTTAAAAGAAACATTAAAGGAGAATTAGACTATATAATGAAAAGACTACATCAAGCGTATCTTTTGAATCACAAACTAGACCTGTTTGCTACAATGGAAATGCTTTATGGGTGTTTCCAGGCATAAATTAATCCAGTGTATATTTTTCTGTAATCAAATTTATATGCTGTATTGGCCATGTCAGGAAGACAATTGACTGAACAGGATGCTTTTTTTATGTGGATTGATTTAAATACTCCTGATAACAAACTACCAAAGAATGTGAATTGACTGATACATGTGACCATTTTGCTTCATGGGTATGTTTGAGATCAAGATCAGGATGATAAGCAGCTAGCTCTCTTCAATCAGTGTCAGTGGTATAAAGTGACAACAAGTTGTCATCATAACTGTGAGTCTTCATTTAGTCTATAAGATACAGCTAAATGATTGTTTTCAAATTATTGCTGACTACCATTACTTTTACATCTGTTATTCTTTATATTTCTATCTCCACGACTCTAGTATTAAAATATTCTGACTCCCTTGAGAAAAATATAGGGATTTTTGCTTTGAGATTTTTCTTTTATTTCTCATAATATGTGCTAATAAACTCCTTGCTAAGATTATACTTAATTCATTCATTCCCTTCTTATTCTCAACCAAGTGGCCTGTTATATAGACAGCAGTTATGGTGGACATAAGACTTTCTAATTTATGTCCACCTTTGATTATGAGAGTCTATGCAGATTAGGTTAAGTCTTCTAAAAAAAGATTTGCTCACCATGAGGTGGCAGTAGAGAGCAGCCTGGAAGGCAGGTCTGGGTTACTGTAGTTTTGACTCAGACTGGGGTTGTGCCTAGAAGGAGGAGTTAGACTATCAAGATAAGTTATTTATATATAACTTATTTAAAATAAATAATCTATTAAAATTAACTAATTTTATTTTAATGATATACAAATTAATTATATAATTAAAATAATGTACATGCCAGACACAGTAACAACAAAGTCTCCAATGGAGATGTTACTGGGCCCGCTCGAGCAAATCGACGATCAACGGGAGGGCCTTTACTTACTTTACTTTACATTTTAAATAAATAAAAAAATTTTATTGAGCCACTTTAAGATATAGTTACAAAGCTGTTCATGATCTGTTGGTTTTCAGCCATGCAATGTTCCAACACTCATCTCTCCATCAGCGTACATTTCCTACCATCAATGACTCCAGTTTCCCTTCCACCACCCATCCTCACCCCCAGCCTGCCTCTATGCAAAGCACTTTTCTTTTTTATCTCCCTCTTCATCTACCCCTCCTTCTCTCTCTTCTTCTCCCTATCCCTCTCTCTCTCTCTTTTACTCCCCTTTTGGGCATTTATGGTTTGCAATACAGATACTGAAAGGCCATCATGTTTATTTCTTTACCTACTTTCAGCGTGCAGTCCTTATTCAGAGTTATCATTTCCAACTATCACTGCTAATAGTGGTTCCTTCTCTATCCCAACTGCCTTCTCCCCCAGACCCTGAGGCAGGCTTCCAACCATGGTCCAATCCTCGTGGACTGTGTTTCTACTGTCCTTGGGCATTACTCTAATACTCTTTATTTTTTCTATGTTCCACAAATAAGTGCAAGCACTCTATGTCTGTCTCTCTCTTTCTGACTTGTTTCACTCAGCATGATACTCTCTATGTCCATCCATTTATAAACAAATTTCATGACTTCATTTTTCCTAACAGCTGTGTAGTATGCCACAAATTCTTTATCCAATCAATGGGAGTTGCTTTTATTTTTGCCATTTGTTTTTATCTGACAGAGTCTCTCTGAGGAGCTGAAGAGGGCACTTGATATAGTTGATAAGGGAAGTTATGATAGCAATATCTGAGATGGATTAATCAGGAGAAGGGCAGATAATTTCTGAAATGTACTGAACTCAGGTAATCAGAGTTCTATTTTGTATATGTTTGGTGTGCCTACATAGGTAGACACACACACACATACACACACACATACATGCACACACGTGCAAGCACAGAGAGAAAGGGAGAGAAATAGTAGCACTACTCAGACTAGACTTTCCCTTGTCCTGGAGCTAGAGAAGACAGGGCACTTGCATGTAGCTGATCTAGGTTCAATCACCAGCACCACATATAAGTTCCCAAAAACCCACCAAGAGTGATCCCTGAGCCTGGATTCAAGGCTATCCTGAGCACCACTGGGTGTGACACAAAGACTCAAAAATGAAGAAGAGAAAAAAGAGAATCTCCCTTGTCTTAGTATCAATAGTCTATTCTTGAAAATCTTAGCAGCAGGAAAATTTTGATATTTTCTCACAAATAGGATATTCAACATAGTATCTTATTGAGTAAAGTAAGCCAGAAGAAGAAAAACAAAATGCATAATGATCTCACTTATCTGTGGTATATAGAATACTTAAATGTACTCTAGTAAAAGGGGAATGTCTAGATCACCCTTGAGCCAGTGTTAAAACAGGAGAAAGAAAAAGAAGCAAATCTACTGGGGAAGAAAAGATTGGAAAGTAATGGGTGAAAAGGCATCAGGCCTTTAATTATACAGGTTATATGGATGAGTGGTATAGTTTATATCCAAAGCACAAACTCAACTAAACTAAAAACATGAGATCTAAGCTGCAACTACTGAAACTTTGTAATGTGTTTCAACAAGTTGACAGGTGGTGATTGGGTAGGGATTGGGGTGGGGAGGGAAATATTTGTGGAGGAAAGTTGACACTGGTGGTGTTAATGTTGAAATATTAGATGCCTAGAACTTAACTATCAATAACTTTGTAGATCATAATTCTTTTTTAAAAAAGAAAACAAATAAGAGAAAGCGTATTCAATGAATCTGAAATTAAATTACACCATTTCATTTTCCTTAGTATTTTGTCTATGACACTTGGGTATAATCTTTGTCTAGTAAGTTAATGTGGTAATTGAATAATGCGCTGCAGAATTCCTCAGAAATCTTATCTTTGAAAGGTACCTCAGTACTCTTCTATTGGTCTCTTTGTTTTTAAGTGTTTTACTAGGAAATCTGAAATAGAAGGACAAGTAGAGTCCTTCTATTGGTGTGTTCCAACACTCCTTTCTTCAAGGAAAATCTAAGCATGGACATTATATTAATAGGGAAATTTGGAAGAGATAATGAAGTTGCTTAAATGAGAGTTTCACTTGTTTCTCTATCAAGTTATTCTACCTCATCCAAAATGTCCCCACTACTGTATGGGAAGAATGTGAATGTCTTGTGAGGGCAGAAATTTAAAAAAACCTTTTTAATGCTTTTTCTAAGGTGTTTTAAAAAATGTGTGACAGACTTGCTCTCTCTCCTGCGTTTTTACATTATTATCTAAAAATATTAATGACACCAATAAAAATGTGCCAAATATCAAATGAGACACACATATATGTGAAGGAGTATTGAGTGAAGAATGGCTCTTCAAATTTTTGAAGATAAACAATAATCTGATGATTGTAACTGGATCCTACAATCTAAGGTAGAAGTTCAACTCACTGTAGGGCTGAATTTGCTCTTGTTTGGTCAAGAATTACTTGCCTGATTGTCCATAGTTATTGTTGGCATATAGTAGATAGACATCCGTTTTACTGGTGGGAGATGTAAATTACGTTTTTTGGATTATCTAGAATTAAAAATAAAATATGTTAGCAACAAAAATTTCTTCACTGTTCCAATTTAATAGTGTTGGTGGTTTTGGAGTGGAATCATAGCTGAGAAATGCCAGACAGTGGGTAGCTTCACACTGGCTACAGAGCTCTGCAGTTCCAACTGTTCATGAATCTCTCCCTTCAGCCACTGCATAGGAAGTTTGGGTTCCAGTCAAAATGAATTCTGGAGAATTTGTGTTTTGGGGAGTCCCAAAGATGCTCACTAATATCAAGTAAAATCACAGAGTCAGCATCACTTGAGAGAGGTGTGTGGGTGGACCAGGGAGAGTGGTGGGCCAAGAGTTGCTAAAGCTGAGCCTGGAGAAGCTCCACATCACTGCCAAATCCAATAATCATGCTCCAGTCCCCTGGCACACATTAATAAAATCTGAAGAATGAGTGTCTCTAACTGTTCTCTCATTGAGTCCCCGGGAAGTATATTTGTGAAACAGAGATCTGGTACCAACACTTATGCCTCTGTGTAAAGAATCAACTTAAATTTTTTATGCATTAGAGAATTGGGATTAATGTTCAAGAAGAAAGCTTCTCATAAAATAAAACCAATGAAAAGTAGCTCTGAAAAGATTTTAGATATACATCTTCCAGTCTGTCTGGGATTCCTTGGAGGGAAAATGTTTTCTCTGATAGTCAGCAAGCTATGGAAAACCATGACGACACTGCTCAGAATTTGCCACTTTCTTTCTTTCTCTTTGACCCAGAAAGTCTGATTTTCCCCTTGGTCTCTTAAAACCTCTGTTAATGACCATTTTGTGATGGTGGATTTGTAATCTCATAATTCTGGTTCTTAAGTGAGAGGGTAAAATACTCTTGGCCAACTCACAGGGGTCTGGAAAGGCCGTTCCTGTCCCAGCTGGCCAGGAGAGCCGGAAGCCCAAGAGGGATATCCACAGAGACTGCCTGGCAAGGGTAAAGAGAGGAGGAGGAGGAGGAGGTTTAAATCCTAGTTGGCTAGACCTCGGAAGGTGGCTGCCTTTCCCCTTGGCTCGAGAAGCAGAATGGAAGGCCAAGCATCCTGGCCTCATTCCTGTCTGCGTGTTGTCTTTTTTATGGGATTATAAAGTGAAGGGCTCGAGCGATAGCACAGCGGGTAGGGCGTTCGCCTTACACGCGGCCAACATGGCCGACCCGAGTTCGATTCCTCCGCCCCTCTCGGAGAGCCCGGCAAGCTACCGAGAGTATCTCGCCCGCACGGCAGAGCCTGGCAAGCTCCCCGTGACGTATTCGATATGCCAGACACAGTAACAACAAAGTCTCCAATGGAGACGTTACTGGGCCCGCTCGAGCAAATCGACGATCAACGGGAGGGCCTTTACCTTTACCTTTTATAAAGTGAAGTGAGTCCAGAAGAAGCCAGAGGGCTCCCCAAGACAGGTTCACAACTAATCCCTGAGGAAGGTAGGCCCCACGCACACATCCACCTTTGTTGCTATGCAGGTTAAAGTATCTTTAGCTGGAAGATGCTCTTTTCAGTTTTTAAGACATGGATCAAGAAGTAAATACTCTTATAGTGGTAGGATGCTTAGTAAATAAATGAGAGAATCTGTTTTCCAGGAATTTTAGATAGATAGATAGATAGATAGATAGATAGATAGATAGATATAGATATATCAACTACACTTTTATTTCTAAGTATCACGATCACTATTGGACATATTGAGGATATTAAGCATTAAATTTACAAGTACATTTTTGCAGCAAATATTATTTAACACCAAAGAGTTGACTTGAATAAGATTCTACTCAGGGCTGGAGTGATAACAAAGCAGATAGGGCTTTTGCCTTGTATGCGACCTACTCAGGTTCAATTCCCAGCATCCTATATGGTCCCCCAAGCACCACCAGGAGTAATTTCTGAGTTCATGAGCCAGGGGCATGTGCAGCACAGGGCATGACCCAAAAGGCAAAAAAAAATCAGATTTTTGTCACAGAACCCCATGTGACCTCTATAAAATGCTCATGTACACAGGGTCACTTAAGTAGATACCAGCTTTATTAAAGGTATTCAATAGTGATGCAACTAGCTACTTATGTGGAGGCACCAAGTCTTAATCATTTCATTTACGTAGTGTTTAGTATTTATTTACATCTTTCTGGAAGATAGACAAAAGACTACACATATACAGTACAACATGCTTGTCTCTACTTGTGATGCCGTTCCCATAATTAAGGAAATAAGCATATTAATAACCTTCAAAATCTTCCTTATTTCCCTTTTGTATTTTTAGTTGCTTCTGTTTTGTTATAATGATACTTAGTATGAGATCTTCTCTTAACAATGCTTAAGTGCACAAATTATATGGTTAAAAATAGATTCAATGTTGTATAGAAAATCTGTAGAATTTATTTTGTGTAACTGTTACTTTATACCATTGAACAGTTCCCTGTTTCCGAATACCACTTGCCCTGTTATCCAACATTTTTTTGTAAGTTTAACTATTTTAGATACCTCATAATTGCAGCCATGCAGTGCTGTCCTTCTGTGACTGGTATATTTCATTTAGTATACTGTGTTCCAGGTCAGTCCATGTTGATGCATTCAGCGTGTCCTTCCATCTTAGAACAGAATGTACTACATTGTATGTATATGCTACTCATCACAGGGACCACATCAAGTGGTGCTGGTAGGGGTACAGAAGTTCCTGTGGGCCACTTATGCTAATGGTTGGCCTGACAGTGTGGGTCTGATCAGCCCAAATATTCAGTGTTAAGTTCTGCAGTGCTCAGGGGACAACAGGGCTACACTCAGAGTGCTCAGGGGGGTGTTGTTGTGCCAAGGAATTAAGTCAGGACACAAGACATGTAAGTGATGAACTCTACCACTTGAATCACATACTTCAAACACTAAATACTACTTCTTTACCATTTAACCACAGGGTTAGGTTATTTTCAGTTTGCTGTTTCAATGAATTAGGGATAAATTAGGAGTAAAGATATTCTTTTGATAACCTGATTTCAGTTCTTTTGAATACATATCAAACACAAGATTATCTAAGCATATGTTATATTTTAAATTTTTAGTATAATATCTTCTAAGGATACCCATATGTTGTTTCAAATAATAGGATTCCATCCTTCTTTGTGGTTGAGTAATATTCCATTGCATATATATACCAAGCTTCCTTATGCATTTTTTAGTTATGGATACTTAAGTTGACTTTGGTTCTTATCTATTATTTAAAAAGTCATGTAATAAAAATGGAAGTGAAGTTATAAATCATCTTTCTTGTATTTTTTGAGTAAATACCTTGAATAGGATAACTGGATTTTATGGATTTCTGTTTTTAATAGTTTGAGTAATTTTCATGCATTTTCCCATAATGTGGCGCCAATCTGCATTTTCACTAACAGTATATAAGTATTTTTAATTCTACATTGTCCCTAGCACTTGTTATTTCTTTTCATATGTGTTCAGTAGGAAGACATTTTATTATTGTACAGTATTTGTCCTTCTTTCTCTGACTTATTTCAGTTAACACGGTTTTAAAACCACATTGTATGTTTTATTGTAGTTGGATTTTAAGAGGTTTTGAATATTTGGGGCATTAATGCCTTGTCAGATATGTGATCTGCAAATGTCTTCTTCTTCTCAGTAGGAAAATATTTCATTATCATCAAGTGTCTTTTGGTATTGAGCTTTTTAGTTTGATGCAATCACGTTGCTTATTCTTACTATTGCTTCTCTTGCTGATGTCATCTAAAGCTAATGTCATGAAAAGTAATCATTTCCTGTGTTTTCTCCTGTGTAATTTATGTTTTCAAGTTTCTAAGCTGTCTTTAATTAATTTTGTGTAAGATTAATGAAGAGTTTGTAATGTTTGTTTTTATCTACAGTATTAGTGGCCCAATATCATTCTTTGCACGTGATTGTCCAGTTTTCTCAAGATATTTGTTGAAGAGATTTCCCATGTTTCATTGTACACTCCTGGCATACACTCCTGAGTAGTTTCTCATATATATACATAAATATATATAAAACAACAGATAGAGCGAATATATATATTGAATATATGTATACACATTAAGGGGGCTTCAATATTGTTTTGTTAATCTATGTGTCTTTTTAATTACAATATCCTGCAATTTTAAATGCCATCACTTTGTAGTATAGTTTGAGATCAAGAAGTATGTGATAGTGCCATATTTGTTTATTTTTCCTCAGGAATGCTTTTACTCATATTTTATAGTTCCAATGAATTTTATATTTTTGATCTTTCAGTAAAGAATATCATTAAGCTTTTGCTAGGAATTGTGTTGAATATGCTTTAAGTAATATAGTCTATACAGTCATTTTAATGATGTTCATCCTTCCAATCCATGCACATGAAACTTGGCATCTTTTTGTGTCTCCTATTTTTTTCAACAGTGTCTTATAGATTTTTCAACAGTGTCTTATAGATTTCTTTTACTTCTTCAGTTGAATTTACTTCAAAAAATTGTATTTGATATGCTTGTAGATAATATTGTCTTCCAGATTTTCTCTTTCTGCTGAGTTGTGGTACTTACACATACTTTTGGGTGGGGGAACTCCCAAGCAATGTTCTGGTGGCCTGGGTGACAGTATCACTCCCAGTGGCATTCGCAACTGGGCCAGAGGTCCATGCTCAGACCTTATGATGTAATGCTGTGTAAGCCTAGGGGGGCTAGGAGCCACCAAATGATGCCTGAACTTGCTTGGCTACCAGGGCTACACTCTACAGTAATGGTGGGAGGATGGGCGTACTTTTCCAGGAATGGAACTTGGGGTCTTGTCTAGGTAAGGCATGTGCTCCAGTACTTCGATCTGTCTCCCCAGCCTTGCACAATCTTTTGCCTGCTGTACTTCCCAGGGGTTGTACACTTGGTTGTAAAGCTTTCTTTCTATATAAGGATCACACCCCTTAAAGCTCAGTAGATCTACTCCTGGTGATGCTTAGTTCAGTGGTCTGGTCCAGTAATGCAGTGTTGTTTGAGCCTAGCTGTGTTCAGGAATCACTGGAACTGCATCTTATGATGCTACTTTCCAGGACTCTCATAAACTATTCAAGTATGGTGCTCACGGAGGGGTGTGGATTGATTGCAATATTCTCGTGCTTAGTAGCAACACTTGCCAGGGATCACACAGTTTCACCCCATTGCTCCTGTACAATTGTTTACCGTGCATTGGAAACTTGCACACATTCTTGTGAAGCCTAGGGTCTCAATGGCAATGCCTCCAGGATCACACTCAGCTTGGTGACAGTGCAGGAATCAAAGTCATAGATTCAGGACTCCCCATAGGGTCAGCCACAATTAAGCAATCCCAGGCCAAGTTGAAACAATTCCCTGTTGTTTATCGTATGTGTGTGTGTGTGTGTGTGTGTGTGTGTGTGTGTGTGTGTGTGTATGTGTGTGTGTGTTTGGTTGTTTTATTGATCTCTTCAGATCACTGAGCTAGAGGGTTGAATGCCTTGTAACCATTCCAGCAGGTGTCACTGTGTTTTATTTTATTTGGTTTGATTATTATTTGGGGCCTTTCTTGGCTTCTGCAGGACTTGCTGAAGGATGGGGGTGAGGTGACAGTGGAGGGAATTCATTTTTATTGGTGGCATCATTCCATCCTTTCTCTCTGGGGTTGAGGCTGATAAATGGGTTTGCTGTCAGTATACTTCGAAAGCGGTTTCAGAGTCTGTCCTGTGTAGAGCCCCCCAGATACTTTGTATCAACTTCGCATTCAAGGTGTGCACCTACACATTCCTTCTTTCTCCTGTCGCACAACCCCTCGCTGGGAGAACTGCCCTGCTATTCATGTGCACAGCTTGACCTCCAGCTGCTCTCTTGTTACCCACTTTGCGTCCAGTAAGGATTGAGGCTCTTTATTGAAGCTGATGATGGTTTTGGGATAGAGGGGGTGCCTCAGTCTCCTGTTGAACTATTTATCTCTCTGTAGCCAGGGGCCTCTGGTGAACTCACATTTAGCAAGGAAGCTCCACCCTCAGCTGCCTCTTGATCCTGGAGCATCTCTAGTTGTAACTTTTTGAGAAATATTCGCATCGTTTTCCGTAGCAGGTGTGAAGTTTTGCATTCCACCCAACATGGAACAACACTTCTAATTTTATTTTTAAAATCTCATCAGTGCTTATGCTTATCTTCTGTACACCCCTTATTATTCTTTTCTTTTTCCTTTTTTTTTGCCATTCTGGAAAGTATAAATGAAAGGCGTGTCCTGTGATTTTGATTTCTGCTCCTTAGTTATTAAGAGCGGGCTTGAGCGATAGCACAGCAGTTAGGGTGTTTGCCTTGCACACGGCTGACCCAGGTTCGATTCTTTCATTCCTCTCGGAAAGCCCGGCATCCTACAGAGAGTATCCCGCCTGCATGGCAGAGCCTGGCAAGCTCCCCAGGGTGTATTCGATATGATAAAAAAAAGTGGCAACAAATTTCACAATGGAGACATTACTGGTACCTGCTCAAGCAAACCGATCAACAACAGGAGGACAGTGGTACAGTGCAGTTATTAAGAATGTGGAGCACTTTTACACATACCTTTAGGTCATTTGTATTTTTCCTTCTGAGTAAAGTATATTCAAATTCATCACCCATTTTCAAAGTGAAACTATTTATGTTTGTTGCTTTGTTCTGCTATTGATTTAGGTAGGAAGTCCCTATGTATTTTGGAAATGAATCCACTTCAGATGCATACCTTGCAATTATTTTCTCCCATTGTGCAGGTTTCCTTTGTATTCTTTAAACTGTTCCTTTTACTTGGAATTATTTTAGTCTGAAGTAGTCAAATTTGTCTTTTTTGTTTGTTTGGGTGTCATAAATATTTCTTCTATGTTTTCTTCTTAAAAATTTAGTTTATAATTGCGCTTATCTTTCTTCCATTTTTAGCTCAGTTTAGATTTTTCCCTTTTTGGACCACACTTGCTGGAGCTCATGGCCTATACCTGGTTCAGTGCTTGAGGATTAGTACTGGACATGCTTAAGAGACCATGAGGTGCAGGGATGAAAGTCGGCTTCCGTATGTAAAGCATTTGCTTGAGCCTTTTGAGCTATCTCTCTAGCCCTCGAGTTCATTTTTAGTGTATTAAATATAAAACTTGAATTTTTTGTTTTGAAATATCTCATTTTTCCAGCAAAACTTGTTGAAGAGACTGTTCTTTCCCCATTATGCATACTTGCAATTCTTGTTGAGAATTAGACAATCATTTATGTGTGAGTCTATTTCTGGACTATCTATTTTGTTCTGTTGGTATTTATGTCAGTCCTTATGGCCATATCATGCTGCCATACTTCTTTAGTTAAAACAAAATATGTAAAAATATATTGCACACTATTTTATGTAATACATATTAATGTATAATACATAAAAATTTTCTAAATCTCTAGCTTCTTTTTTTCAGTTTTCTTTGGCTATTCTGGATCTTTTGTAGTTTTATGTGAATTAATAATTACTTTATCAATTTATATAAAAGCACTGCAGGGGCCAGAAAGATAGTACAGAGGGTAAAGTACTTGCCTTTTACAATGCTGGCCTGGATTTGATTCTCAGCACAACATGTCTTCCTCTGAGTACCACCAGGAGCACAGACACAGGAGGAAATCCTGAGTATGGCCAGAAGTGGCCCAAATATCAACTATAAATAAATAATAAGTACATAACACCTTTAGGATTTTGAGGGGGGGGTAGAGTTTAATTCGTAGTTGATTGGAATTATGGATATTTGGACAGAATATTCAAGCAAAGACAGCACTGCTAAGTACATATATTTCTTTTGTTCTATTTTCTTTGGCTCCTTAACAATTAACCAGAATGATGTGACCAAGTCTGTACAGTGGTGTGCTGGTGAAAATGATGAGTGTGTGACTTCTGGATCAAGGGAATGAAAGCCCATTTGCACTATTTCATTATTTTTCATAGATTTCATAGTATAATTTTATGTCAGTAAACCAGGCATGTGTTCTGGATGATATTGCAACAGGGCGATGAAATCTTCATGAACTTGGTTCCCTGAGTGGCTGTGTAAAGCAGTATTACTGCTGATTCTGCATTGGACCTAGAATATGAGCAAGAAACAAGCTTTTGTCATATTAACCTACGTCACTGAGATTTAGGGGTCAGTTTTTAACTCACATAATAGAATGTCTCCTGTTAATGCAAGCTAGTGTGAGTTCTTTCCTAAGTTGACTCAAAATGGTGCTGCACAGTGGTTAGGATCTAGCGGCAGTTTGTACAGCACATGATTAAAATAAACAAAATGTTGGATTAAACATGTGTTACAGGGAAGCTGACATATACCACTACATCTTGGAGGGACATGGATGTTCCAAGCAGAGGAAGTAAAAAGAATATTTTAAGCTAGGGCAAGGAGATAGGGAAAAGATTCATTCTTTCATGCATTCATACTTTTGATTCTGTTTTGATTACATAGGAGGTTTGGTAGATAAATTAACTCTGCAAGTATTTAAGATTAGATCAGAAAGATCTTTATCTTTCTAATGTAGAGGGTTTGTTTAGGAAGAATTCTTTAAAACCTTAAAGTACAAATACCTTTAGCAACATTAAACACAAAATTTTACTTGATAAAAGAAAATAAACTTAGTTATTGTACTCATTTTGTGTATGTAAAAAATTTGGGAATTTGATAAATATTATTTTCAGGTTCAATGAATCAAAATCAATAATAATAACAGAATTTATTGTTTACTCTAGCTTTTTTGTATCTATATTTTTTATGTTCTTGTCTGCTATGAAAACAAATATAAAAAACCTAAAGTCATTTTAGAAGCAAATGGGGAAAAAAATCAAGAAGGAAACAGGGTATGTGGAAGCAATGTATAGACTAACACCAGCATGCCCAAGCATGCTCTTTGATTTAATTTATTCTCTCAGTTGTTTCTTGCCAATGGACTCATCCCATTCACCCCTGCCCAAGAAAGCTCCTGCCAGAAGCAGTTGGGATAGAGAAGGGACCACCATGACAAAGATTGTTGGAAATGATGACTCTGGATAAGAACTGCATGCTGAAAATAGGTAAAGGAACAAATATAATAAGTAACCTCTCAGTTCCTGTATTGTCAGAGACAGAGACAGAGAGACAGCGACAGAGAGACAGAGACACAGAGACAGAGACAGACAGGAGGAAAGTGCGTGCCATAGAGAGGATGGGAAGACGATGACAAGAGGGAAACTGGGGACATTAGTGTTGGGAAATGTACAGTTGTGGAAGGATGAGTGTTGGAACACTGTATGACTGAAACCCAACTATGTTCAGATTTGTAACTCTGTATCTCCAGCTCCTGCTCCATTTCTTAGATTTTTCTCCCCCAACTCCAATTCTTCTACTTTCTCAGCACACTCTCTTCTTCCCTCTTTTATAGAGATTCCTTGCGAAAATTATATCTTTAGTAATCAATGTATCTTTAAAAATTATTTGCTGGAGTTCTTGGTGGTGAAAAATGTGCCCTGGTGAGGGGATTGGTGTTTGATCATTGTGTGACCGAGACTTAAACCTGAAAGCTTTGTAACTTTTCTCATAGTGATTCAATTTAAATAATAATAATAATAAATACATAAATAAAAAGAATAAAAATATTTGATATTTGAAGAATGAGGATACAATAAAACTTAGTAGTCAAATAAAAAGATCACATTGTATAAATAAATAGGAATAAGCATGGGAATAATGTCACTGTCACTGTCACAGTCCTCCCGTTGTTCATCGATTTGCTCGAGCAGGCCCAGTAACGTCTCCATCATGAGGCTTGTTGTTACTGTGTTTGGCATATCAAGTACTTCACAGTGTGGGTGAGATACTCTCAGTTGCTTGCCGGGCTCTCTTAGAGGGGCGGAGGAATTGAACTCGGGTCGGCCATGTTGATCGCTTGTAAGACAAACGCCCTGATATTTTCAAAATCTCAGGAAAATATACTCTTTTTCTAGAATTAATTATATTATTTGGACTTTTATTCTTCCTAAGTGAGTGGTTTCAAAAGATGAGTGGTTTCAAATACTACAGGAACTCCTATAAGAAGCCAGGAAGTGGCAGATAAATTATTAGTCCTGTCTAATAACCTGGGTAGAATCTAAATGAGGAACACCAAGTGCTAATAACATCACCTTCTTGGTTTTACCTGGAGGGAGTAACACATTTAAATTAACTTTCCTCAGTTACAGAGATCCCACAAGCTCAGCCTGGCCAGTTTCCTCTCAAGTGTTGCTTGGGATAGGGTAGGAACATGAATAACCAGTATTTCCACTAAAAGATAAAACTCACATCACAAATTCTAATAATTATGGATTAGCATTATCTTATAGTTGTAGAAGAGCACATCAATATCATTGCAAATAAACTTAACATGTTTAATATTTTAATAAGAGACTTATGCTAGAGGTATCTAAAGAATCATAGAATTCAACCATTGCGTTTTACCAAGGATTTTTTTCCCCATGGAGTTATACAGTGAATATCATCTAACTAATCATTCTTTGTTCCATTTACTTTTTCAAGTCTTACTCTTTACTTCACGGGTCAAGCTGATCAACATATAATACTGGATAAACTGGTTTTTTGGGGGGGGGAGGGTCTTATTTTTTTTTAACCAGGTAACATGATATCTTATTTTTTTTCACAGATAACATGGTAGAGGAATATTGACTCAGTCACGTAATTCAGCTTTTTATGTAGATGCCCAACCAGGTGTTCATAAAAACCTAAATTACAACCTTCATTTTCCTGTGGATTGAAGAAGAGCAAAAGTATTCCATCAATAAAACCTTCAATGGCTTTTCGATCTCTAGAATATCACACAGCAATTCTCTTCTTGAGCTGAGATAATAGCACCAATTAGGCAGCTTTTATTTCTTAACCCCTTTTAACTTTTGCTGTCTTATAAACGAGCACATACTGCATATATGTGTAACCACTATAGAGAAGGCTTGCCAGTGTCTGAGACAGAGGAAAACAACGAGCCCATTCATGAATTATCCTTTAATTTTTACTTTTTCTCCAAAGGTTAAATGTGAATGTGCTTAGTTCTCCTCCTTTTCTATTTTGACTACATATGGAAGCTTTGATGGACTTCTGCAGACTAAGAAAAGAGAGGCTTGTGAAAAACAAACACACTTACATTTATTAATGGTCACTAATGGCATGTAATTAAAGTGATTACAGGAAGGCAAACAGACAATTAACTTGTGGAACGTGTCAAAGAAGGGCAATAACAGAGTTTAAAGTTCTTGACTGCCTGATTCATCTTCAAGTCTCGCAAATATCATAAAGAAAAGAGTGGTGCCAACTTTAAGGGTCGGGCTAATATTAGACCTTTGTGAAGCAACCGTGGTGTCTATAGGGTAAAATCCAAGGGCTAAGAACCATGTATTAGAGTAGCATAGGTCACTTGCAAGAACAGAAACAAAAACAGATTTTATAAATGATGATCATCTAATAAGAGCTTTCATGAGAATTAATGACAGCAGACAGCAAAGACAGAATGAAGCAAATAAAAATTCCTGTCCCTGTCTGTTTTTTGACTGCCAGGTTTAGAGAGGGGAAGACAAGATTTTAAGTACTAAGATTGTATCTAATTACCTAGAATTGACTTTTATGTACCATATATGCAATGTTGTGGAAGAACTCAGCAAGCAGTGCTAATAAATATATAAGCCTCAATGATCTTTTAAGCACTTCTTTCATCTAAGAGCAGTGTTATGAATATGTCTTACAAGGGATGGAGAATTTGAATTCTATTCTGTCTGTGAGGCCAGTTAAAGTTTTATAGGAGCAACTTGGAAACCAACCTTTTATATGAGTAAATTGTAAATGTTTTAGCTTTTAACTGAATGATTGAAACATACTAGGACTAGGTCAAGGGATCACTTGCAGCCAGAGAAAAGAGCCCTCATATACAAAGGAAAACATGCACCTAGAGACAAATGCCTCACTAATAATGAATCTAAAAAATGGCACATTAATTATTCAACCTTAACCTAATTTCTTTTCCCTTCTTGGGCTTGTGCCTCTAATTTCCAAGTTTCTAATATGCATCATTTTATCTTGTGTTTATTCCTAGACCTTCCTTGTCTTTATAGTAGTTCTGCAGCATTCTTATGTGGATAAGTCTTTTTCTACTTCTTGGATTTTCCAAATAAAACATAATAACTTAAATAAGCACATTTCCCTTTGTTCTGCTATCTTCCTTCACCTAGTGAAGTCTTAAATTTGACTATGAAGACCCATTCAAATATCACCTCCTCCAGCAAGTTCTTAAACCTTCAAGGCTGGTTTAAATGCACTCTTGTGTTTTCTCATTATTATTTGTTCATACTTTCATCTAGGATCTATATCATTATAATGAAATTATCTAATTACAGAGCTGTCTCCACTATTAGACTAAAAATCCTCCATGGAATTATCTAGTATTAATTCTGTGAGCCTTGAGTCATAGTTACCACACTGTAGAAGTTAGGTATATTTCGAATGATTCTTAAGGGCTCAAGTCCAGGAGGATTTTTTGGATAAAGTTGGAGATGGTAGATGAGCATAGTTTAGATAAGATTAGAGAGCCGTTTTTGAGGTGAGCAGCCACAAAACACTTCCAGTTTTCAGGTTCTAAAATTGCATTCAGCCTGGCCTTTGTCATCTTGAACTCCACAGCCACCCCCATTTACAGCTACAAAGTAGTTCTGTGCTGAAGTGTTTGAAGAGCGTAAGTACCTTTGGAATATGTGAAAAGAGTTCAGATGGATTCTAGAAAGTAGCAAATGTTTTCAACTTCTCAGCTTTTTGAAACACCAGAGCTCCAGTTATTTGCTTTGGGTAATTTCCCATGGTTCTTCTTGAACCAGACTTGACAGTTTTCAGGAATTCTCAATTGATGGATACAAGTCTGTTTTAACTCATGACAGCTGCATTTTCCAGACCCCTGGTTTTGAAGCCCAGCCTCTGTCACTCTACACACCTTTACCTTGCATTGAATTCCTTTACTGAATGGGTCTGCTCTGCACAGGAGGACAATGTGTTTTGGGTTAGTCTGTAATCATGTGTACTAATTCCCTTTATGTGTTAACTTTAAATTCAAAGAAAGAATATGAGCATGCTTTATTTTGTTTATTCTTGGTACTTTAAGTGCCAAAATAAAATCATGTTTTAGGAAGACTAAATGAAAGTAAGGCTGCAAGAAGGACGGAATCCTGAGGCAGATCAAGTATAAATACAGCCTTTTGGCCCGATTGTTCACAGAACTCTTTCTAAAAGTCAATTTTCTAAGTGATGAGGGAAATATTAGCAAGGAAAGAGAGGACAATTATCTCAGGTGAAGTGGACAACATGGTACATGGAGACTTGGACAGAGTCAAGCAAAGTATGCAGAAAAACAGGTAGATACTTTTGCTGGAGCAATGGTTCTGGGTTAGGAAATCATAAATGATGGAGTTTCTAAGAATTGATTGATAGGAAGGGGTATGGTAAGTGATCAATCTAGAATTTATTATTTATTTATTTATTTATTTATTGAATCACTGTGGGAAAAGATACAAAGCTTTCAGGTTTAGGTCTTGGTCATGCAAATATCAAACACATTTACCTTTACCAATACTTATTTTTCACCACGAAGAACCCCAATAAACTTCCCGCTCCCAACCCTCACAATGCCTGTGAGGCAAATGAATTCTAGTTAACACTCCATCTACTTTGATTACATTCATTGTTTTGACAAAAGATGCACCATTATTATTTAGAGTTTACACCCCCAAAACAGACATGCTGAAAAGGCATTGTGAAATAATTTGTTTTCTACAGCTGGTCACAATAATCAAATGGATTTCTGGCATTTTACTTATTAAGCCTGGAAGTATTTCTGCTGAGAGTCAGATAATTATGAGATTGGTTTCTGTGCTCTGAAGGCATGTCCGTGCCGAAGAGCCGCTCGTGGGGGGCAACTCGTGACCTCAGTGGGGTGTGAAGGACGAGCCGGGAATGGCCCCCTTCCCATGAGGTTTCAGTAGCCCCATCACGACTGGCTCATACCTGGCTTTCCATAAAGCTCCAAAGTGGCTGCCATCTTTCTTTCCAGAGGGAAAAAGGCAGAAGGAACCAACACCCTTTCCCCTCTGGGCAGACATGGTGGCATGGACTAACGCATAGTCCATTCACTTTTCTGCTGCAAGTCAATCTAGAATTTAGAGCAATAAATATATCACTTGACATGACCACAGGGAACCTTTAGAAATGACAGAGTGAGGGGAGAGAAGCATGATAAAATATTTTTGAGAAAGGTTATCTTAAATCTTTTATGTTAAAGATATTAAACAATGACAGACTAGAACTTGAGAACTACGATGATGATTACTACATTAAATGTATGAGCTGATGAGAACTAGAGTAGAAGATGAGTATAAGAGAAGGGAGAAAAATAAAGAACAGCATAGAAATGACCAGGAATTTAGGTAATGTGAGGAAAATCAATAGTCATTCATTTATAGGCTCCTTGCCATTTGGCTTGCTACCATAATATTTGCTCAGTCAATTGCATACAACTTAATAAACATTAATAACAAGTTTTCTTACTTCTAATCATAAAGACTTGCTGGCCATTGATTTTTTGGTTTGCAGATGTTTGCAAAGTTTTTAGGGCTTTTGGGGAGACCATGATTGATCATTTTGACTCTAACCTTATTCCCTTAAAACAAAGGAGAAAAACACTGTCTTGAAGTAGTTGTATAGAATGCAACATTTAACCTCAATATTGTATTCTAACCATGTTTTTCTAATTCTAGGGCTGGAGCGATAGCACAGCAGGTAGGGCGTTCGCCTTACAAGCGGCCAACATGGCCGACCCGAGTTCGATTCCTCCGCCCCTCTCGGAGAGCCCGGCAAGCTACCGAGTGTATTCGGTATGCCAGACACAGTAACAACAAAGTCTCCAATGGAGACGTTACTGGGCCCGCTCGAGCAAATCCACGATCATCGGGAGGGCCTTTACCTTTACCTTTATTGTATTCTAACTTTGTTCTCCTATATGAACATATGCCACAAAGATGGTGAGGAGGACTGACTAATTTTTTTCCCATTTAAGAGACCACAGCCTTTTTGTTTGTTTGGGGGCCACACTTGGTTGTGCTCGGGGGTTACTCCTTGCTCTGCACTCACTCAGGGATTGCTTCTAGAGGGACTCAGGGGAACATATGAGATGCTGATAATTGTACCCAGTTGGCCACGTGAAGGCAAGAACCTTACCTACTATGCAATCCTTCTGGTCCCAGGAGACTGTAATCTTAATTGTAATAGCCAAGTATATTCTATGCAAGTTTCTATAAATTCCAATTTCTGGAGGGAATTTTTAAGTCAGGACTTTTTGAAGACCATGGAAGAATTTCTTAGGGATTCAACCTTTTCTCTGGTTTAATCATTAATTGAAACTCTATAGATTTTACTTGTCAATTACCATTGTCTTTATATGGAATCACCATACAAAACACTTAGAGGAGTTTATATTTCCATCTCAGAAAGTGTTTTCTTTTTTCAATCTCTTAATTATCATTTTAAGAGATGGTAACTATGCTGACTCACTCTGAATTCCTCTTTCTGTCTATATGTTGGACAATTATTGGTTCACTGTAAATGCCTCACCTTGTATTTTTTTGTAATGAGATCTCAGAGTCCTTATTAAAACTTCTTTAATGTCTTATCTGCAAAACCTTAAATTTTACTTCAATCTAGTTTACTTTACAGACTTTTATTTAACTCACCGAAATGTTGGCCAACTGCTTTACATGTTAGCATCATAAATGACTTTTGTCTATTTGTTTGGCCCTGAACGTTTTCTCACAGGAGGGTACCTTCTTCTTACCATTCTTTTTTGCACAGTCAGCACTTTTCCATGTTTTGTGGCATTATAAGCATAATCTGGCAGCAAGAATGGTATTTTACGACTCTTTTTGGCAGTAAGAGTCATCTCTTTTCCTGGCACCAAGCTGAAAACGTTCCCCTATCGTGTATGCTTTGACATTGTCTCAGCAACTGTGCAGGGGTACTTCCTGTGTAGCACCATTAAATATCCTGCCTCATAAACAGCCCTTCAGGGACATTTCCTGTGTGGCACTATTGAAATTCCTGCCCAATCAGGAGTCATGCAAGATTACTTCTGTGGAACTTTAGGGACTCTTACCATGTAACATTATTATAATCCTTCTCCCTTGAGGAGCAGTACAATGATACTTTGGGGCTGATTAAATATTTAGTCACATGGAAACTCTGGATCCTGTGGCTTGAGTGATAGTACAGTTGACAGGGTGCTTGCCTTGCATGTAGCTGACCTGGATTCAATCCCCAGCACCACACATGGCCCTTTCTTTCCACCAGGAATGATCCTTGAGTGCAGTGCCAGAAATAAGCCCTGAATACTGTCAGGAATTGCCCCCAAATCAAAACAAGCAGAGAAAGACACACTGGGTTCTTTTTATTTAATTTTTAATATTGTAAAATTCTTCACAAACATGTTTTTAAAAACCCACTATTAGTTGATGAATGCCTATACATATTTGTCTAATATTTTTGCTATTCAACATGATTATAAAATTGTTAATGTTTTTATTTTGGTCTACTGGGTTATTATACCTTCAACAACGTCAGAGTGTCAAAGATTCTCCCATACTGTACTTCTGTCTTTTCTAGTCCATCCTTTGCATCTCTTACCTGCTTCCCACCCTGAGTAGTCTCAACTCTGCTGTCAATCCAAAGGTTTGTTTTCAATAGATGCTGTTTATTCTCTTGCTTTGTTTTTTCACAAATGACTCTTAAATATTTCTCCCATATCAGTATCATTGAAATTAGGGAGACGTTGGCATGGAAATGATATAATTTAATTTAGATTTGCAGCTTCAAGTAACCTGTGAGTTTATGATAGTGTTCAAGAGAAAAAAAGTCTTAACAGTGCATGTTTAAGCATTTTTTATTCTTTTCCATATTCTCTAGCAGCACACAAGTTAAAATATCATCTAAACCCTGTCAAGAGAGTAATCCATTAAAACGTAGTTTAAAATGATATAGTTGTGGGTGTGAGAAGAGACTGCCATTTGATTTCCTGTGGAGTATGGTTTGTTTATTAAAGTTTTTCCATGTATTCTTCAAAAGGTATACAAAGATATTCATATCACACTGGACAAACATATTTTAGAATAATGTAATGATTTATGAACACATCAGTATATTCAACCTAGAGAATCCTTCACACTGTACTTTGTGTTTTTGTGGTCTTTGTATGATAGAAGATAGTTTTGTTACATATTTAGGTCATATGAATGTCACATCCGCATCAATATTATTAAACTAAATATTATTTAACCAGTGATCAGTCTTTGACTCATTCTCTCTGACCTACAGAATACTGGCAAAGGATCTATTAATATTTATGTTTTCATATTAATGGATTAGGTCTAATTGAGTGAAACCAACCAATATTTGGGAGTGCTCACTGTATATTTCTAAGGATATGTAGCTTGGTCTATTGTAGAAAAAATGTTTATAATACCTTAGAAGAGAGAATAATCAAAAATAATCACAGGTAGAGGCATACCTTGTCCCTTAAAATAAAAGACTATCAAGAACTAGTACATAATAAAATACTTTGCAGAGTATGTAATATTATGGTTTAACCCCAATTATATCTGATAAAAGTGGGTCATCCAATCTTTAACAAAAAGAAGGTCTTGTCAAACTGAGTTATATGATATGTCCAATTCAAAAGAATGATTATGATGCTGACCATTCAGAACTAGTGACACAAGGGAAGAAACAAAGCTGAAAAAACAAGCAAGTTAGTCTGTCAATAATTTGTTTGTTTTGGGACCACATTCTACTCGCTTTACTATCGTTCCCTATACCTGTCTGTCTTTTACAGAGAGTGACATGTTAGGAATGTTCCTGAGCAGCAGGGCCGTTGTGGTCTGTCTATGTTATACTTTATGCAGCCAAGAGAGGTGGCACTGCTTTCAACAACAAACCCAACTTTCTGAGCTCTTTCGTAGGCCACAGGTAGCATGATAGCAGAAGATAAATACTGTTTGTCTACAAGAGCCAAGATTTAGTCTACGGGGTAAGTAACATTGCATATTAAAAGTCCACAATATTGTGATATTTGTGTAGATAAAGAAAGGACAAGATTGCCAAAAAGTCATTTTGCAGTGAACTGAATTGAAGAGAGAAGGATGAGGTAGGAGGATGGCAACTAGGAGAAATAACCAAGGTGCACAGTAAAAGTCAAAGTCTGCTGGAAGTTGATAGCTATAGATACTGAGAAAATGAGGTTGCTGATACTTGAAAATATCAGATATAACCATTAATTTTCAGTTAAAGCACAAAAACAGTATTTAAAAAAAGCAATGTTCCAAGCAATATCAAACTATGAGAAGGAAAGCTACAGTCACTGATGCCACTGAATTGTCTATTCGTATATGGAATGAATCTGTAGTGAGCAAGTTATGTCAAGAAAATAAACAGTGGTGCACAATAAACAGGAGCAACAACCAAAGAACTTACATAGATTATATTAAGAGTGCCCTTTAGATGTTGAATCTGCTGGCAAGAGGATATTATAGTAAAAGGTCTTCTATTTGTAAAGATGTCTTCTAGTAAGGAAGAAAAATATGCTGGTATGCCCCCAACAACCCAAAATATTTTGAGCTCTTTCTAGTGGATCCAAGCCAACATTGTAACACCCTTTCTGCCATTGCCTTCATGAGCTCCAGCGTAAGTTTGCCAGGAAGCTGGACTCGAATTAGAATGAAGAGAACAGATCTACCAAAGAATCCCATCTGCTATCTTGGCTGCATATGCTCCCCACTGAGACCAGCTTCTGTACTGGGCCAAAGACATTGGAGATCACAATATAGTTAGCACTTTTGATATTAAACTACTTTCCACAACAGTGTGTGTTTTTATAGATATAATTATTTAGACTAGAAAATCAGTTGATGACAGTGGTGCTAATTCTGCATTGACATTGACTAAAGATTGACCTGTTCTAATAGGCTCTTCATAATGTATCCCCTACCTGCTTATCAACTTTATCAACCTTGTCATTCCCCAAGCATCCTATAGTGGAGTCACTTGTGGGTTTTATCTGTTATCCAGATCCAGATATAGTTATCTATGTAGATATGAAGATACAGACCAGATATAGATATCTTTTAATATGTTTTTGCTAGTTATTTCAGGAGTGTAAGGAGGCTCATTTTTCCCCCTCTGTAGAAACTAGTGGCAATAGTTTTCTTTGCCTTCAAAAAGTATCAAGTAGGACCCAATATAAATCACTTTTGAATGATTCCTGTGCATAGTTTGAAGTTTATATGACTTAAGTGTTTTAAAAAAAACTAATTATTGCTATAATATTGCAGTCATAGGCCTTGTTTTTAAACTGGGTTTTGCATTAATTGTGGTGGGCAAACTTTGGACAAACTTGCAGGCTGTCGAATGTAGCCTGCCCACAGGGCAGAGTCTGGCAAACTCCCCGTGGCCTACCAAATATGCCAAATACCAGTAACAATGATGGGTCTCATTCTCCTAAAGAGCCGTGAATATAATCTCAGGGCTAGGATGAAAGAGACGTTACTGGGGCCTGCTCGAGGCAATCGACGATTAACAGGATGATGAAATGAAATGAAAATGAAATGTGGTGGGCAAAATAATATCAAGAAATATTTGCAAAAAAATATTTAAAATATGACATTTTTATATGTGACCTGAGTGCTTTATCTTTGTAATGATAATTAAACTACACAAATACATAAAGTGAAAATGAAAATTCCTAGGTTAGTCAAGACTTGTAATTCCAAGAAATAAAATAAATTTATTGCCTCATATAATTGTGAAATCCAGAAATGAACTGGCTCTCAGGCATGACCAGTCAATAAAAGATGTACACACTCTGATGATTTGTCTCTATCTCCTCCCTGAAACTTTCCTGACTTGTTTCATTTTCTGCTAGTACAGGAAGGCATGGAGGGACTAGAAGCATGATTTCAGATAATGGGAAGTTAGTCATACTCAGACTAGTAGTGATCTTTGGAAAAAGAGAGTGCTTTCTTCCCCCAATTTTTATATTTGAAAGTGCCAGGAAATGCCCTAATTGACCTTTTATGTTAGCAATCCTTATGCAAAAAGATGCGTACTACAAACCCTAAGGAGAGGAGAAAGAATAGGTAACTTAAGGAAAGTGGAGGAAATGATTACTAAACAGATAATAGTTAGAGATACTCCCTCAAGCTTCACACTCCCTGGAGTCACCACTGTAAAAGTTAGCTTTTGTTTTTTCAATTTTATGTCCATAAATTTATAATGAATTTATACAGCATATATTTTTTACACATCTTGTCTATCTAAATGTGCATATTTGTCTCTGTATATGTGCACGATTTTTAAAAGCATAAACAATCCTTTGCATTGTTTTATAATTTTCTTTACTTTATTTATTGAAGACTTTTCCATGTCACTAAATATGGATGTATACTTAATTTTTGAATTATGGAAAATGCAGTATGGTAAAAACAGGTGACACTTTACTTAATCCTTCTGTCTACGGATATTTAAGTTATCGCTAATTTGAAACTATTCTTTGGTGAAGATTTTGTCTTTTTTTCTGTTTTTTTTGGGGGGGTCCACCATACCCAGCAGTGCTCTAATTCTGGCTCTATGCTCAAGGATCAATCCTGGAAGGACTTGAGGGGCCAGGAGGACCAAACTTGGGAGGGCTCTGTTCATGGCTAGTGCCTTAAGTACTGTGCAATCTCTCTGGTCCCTTCAGTAAACATCTTTATACATGCTTCTTTATACACATACATAGGTATATCTAGAGTAGTAAAATAATATGGGTCAACGTTGCTTATGAAAGCTGTTACAATCCCACTATTATAAAGTACACCGTTGTATATATTTGTTTAATATGTCTCATAATTTTATATTTTATATTTACTTCTTTTCCTCTACTTAGTTTTGATTAGTGTTAAAGACAGAAATTTTTACCTCTCCCTTTCCCTATTCGATCACCAAATTGCAAATCACTAGCCCTGGAATCTTATTTGCTTTTGGAGTTAAATCTTTTTCTGCATGATTTGAGAGACCACCTTAGTCCAATACTAAATATCCTACACATTTACAACCATTTCTAACCTCTCTACTTCTTTCTACTAATCTGCATGTTTTCAATTCAACATAATTTTAACTTGTTTCTATTTATGTTGGGCAGGAGCGATAGCACAGTGGGTAGGGAGTTTGCTTTGCACCGTGGACGACCTGTGTTTGATTCTTTCATCCCTCTCTGAAAGCCCGGAAAGCTACTGAGAGTATTCTGCCTGCACAGCAGAGCTTGGCAAGCGTCCCATGGTGTATTCAATATGCCAAAAACAGTAGCAACAAGTCTCACAATGGAGACATTACTGTGGCTGCTCAGGCAAATTGATGAACAATGGGAGGACAGTGCTACAATGCTATTTATGTTACTGCTTTTCTGTTACAAATAGTAACACATAGCATTTTTCTAGTACATTGTGTGTTCTTTACATATGGTTAAAAGAGTACAAAAATATCCAGAAGATTCTTTCTTCTCTCTAAATCTCCCAATCCTCCCCCATATATCAACGGCTGGAAAATATTATTCTGGTTTTCTTGTGGGTTTACGTATATACAAAAAAACTAGAGAGATCTACCTAGCCTTGTTCTTTTCTTTCTATAAATAGGGTCATGCTATTTATGTGATTTCAATTTGCTTTTATCTCAAAGACGTTTTCATATCAGTAACTTATAGTCAGACCTTATTTTTTCTTAAAAATCTGCATGGAATTCTGTAGTATATTTATACTCTGAGATATTTACCTTTATTTTTCTGAAGATACTTTGAATTGATGAAGCTTTATAGTATTTACCTGTGCAAGTCAATAGTAAAATGGTTTCTAGAAGAGGGTCTTGAAAGAAAGTTTGGCAATTTAAGTGGCTATGAAGCTTACTAAAAAAAAGTGGATCTTTCATGTAAGAGACAGTGAGATACATAGAACCTGAGCTTAGAAAAGTATGGCCGGAAAGACATTCCAAGAGAAGAATCCTGTGGTATGCATATGGTAGGTAAAGCAAGGGAAGAGTCAGACAGCGGACAAATCCTTAAGATCCATAGTTTAGGGGCTGGAATGACAGCACAGTGGGTAGGGCATTTGCCTTACACGCAGTCAACCCGGAGTCGATTCCCAGAATCCCATATAGTACCCTGAACACTGCCAGGAGTAATTCCTGAGTGCAGAACCAGGAGTAACCCCTGAGCATCGCCAGGTGTGACCCAAAAGGAAAAATCGTGATCTATAGGTTATGATAAACAGCCCATTATCTTGTTCTGAAACAGTATAGAATAATTGAAAGTTTTTTTTGCAGTCTTGTGATTTACATTCCTGTTTATAATTGAGTTCTAGTCAGACATAGTTCATTTCAACAGTCACCACCTGATTGTCAGCATCCCTCCACCAGCACCTCAAAGTCCCTTTACATTTCTCCTCAGCCTCACCCTTTAGAGTACTCACTTCTATAACTCATCTACTCATCTCTGATCCTGCTGTTGTTAGCCAATTGTCATTTCTGTACTGTGTTTCTTTGTATCCTACATATGAGACTATTTATTCTGTGTTTGTTCCTTTTCCTCTGACTGACTTCACTCAGCTTGATGCTTTCTAATTCCTGCCAGGTTGATTACACTGCAGTTCATTATTGAAGGATATTAATCATAAAATTTATTCTCTATAGGGCTCAGTTGTGCTCCTCTCCTTACCTCAGCGGGAATTTTCAAGTTCACAGGGACCATAGCTCCTGGATCCTCTGAATGTCACCTTACTTGTAAAAAGGATCTTCACAGAAGTAATTAAGTGCGGTGTCTCAGGACATGATCATTTTGGATTACTTTAGTGGCTCCTAGGTCCAATGGCAGGTATGCTAATAAAGGAGAGAAACAGAAGAGGGAAACAGAGACGCTGACTTTAGCCAAGAAACACTCGGTCACGGTCACAGTCCTCCCATTGTTCATCGATTTGCACGAGCGGGCCCAGTAACGTCTCCTTCGTGAGGCTTGTTGTTACCGTGTTTGGCATATCGAGTACGTCATGGGTAGCTTGCCAGGCTCTGCCGTGCGGGCGAGATACTCTCGGTAGCTTGCCGGGCTCTCCGAGAGGGGTGGAGGAAGAAACACTCAGTATACCCAAAAGCTAGAGCCCTGCCAGAAATAATCCCTGAATTTAGAGCCAGGAGCACCCCGGATGTGGCCCCAAAACCAAAACAAACAAACAAAAAAAGCACTAACCTGTTAGCACATTGATTTTTCTTTCCAATCTCTGAGAATTAGCTGCTGTTTTTAAACCTCAACATCTGTAGTACTTGTTATGGCAGCCCTAAGGAAGCTGATATGATTGCTTCCTTTTCCTTTCATTCATCCGCACAGATAGTCAAATTCTATTGAATGTGCTCACTGTATATCAAACTTGTTCAAAGTCTGAGAGATATAGCAGTGATTAAGGAAACCCTTAAAAAAAACCCGCCTTGGTAAGCTTGTGTTTCTTCACATCACCTACCAGTGTAGCCCTCTGGGGGATGTGAAATCATGAAGGCTTCTTTTACACTCTTATCAATTGCTGTATTTGATTTTACTTGTAGTTTCTTTCCATGCGTTCTTATGTCATTGGGCCTGGCATATGCTGATAAAATTTTTCTTACAATTGTTAAGTAATAGCTTAAATATTTCATCTGATTCTATGAACTTCCTATAATTGTCCTCATAAAGTTTTTCCTGCCTCTCTTACAATAGATTTCATAGATGATTTTTCGTATTAATCTCTCACTGGGTATTTCAATCCTTGAAACTCTTATATTCATTTGTGTATTCCCATGTTATAACTTGAATGTGGTGATGATTCAAATTTTCATTTACTCTACAAAAATCTATGGGCAAGGGGAATTATTTTATTAAATTAAATTTATGATTTTTATTAAATTATAAAGTATATTCTCTAAACACCCCTTTTAAAAATAAAGACAAGGTACAGACTTGTCAGAGGATATTTGTGAAAAATACAGTTAATCAAACATTAGTAACTCAAAGCCAGTTAAAAACTACAACTGGCTGGGACTAGAGAAACAGCTCAAAGGGCTGGAGTGCACACTTTGATCCCTGCCACGGCCCCCTCCCTCAATCACAAGCTGGGAACAGTCTCCAAGAACCACCAGGTATGGCCCTAAAGCAAAACTTAACAAGTACTCCAGGCAAATAAATAAAACACAAAAGATGCATTAAAAATCAATTTTAAAAACATGAGAATTTTAGAGAAGATTAATGCATTTGGTCAATAGCAAATGCAACATTATTAGTAAACAGAAAATAAAATTTACAATACCAGTTTATGTCGTGTGTGTGCTCACACACACGTGTGTGTGTGTGTGTGTGTATTTTGGTAGGACTGTGATTAGAACCCAGGCCTCACACAGGTTAGGTATTCTGTCTGATTGCATTTTATGTCCTTTATAACTGGAAAAAAATCTTAGATATGACATAAATGAGAAAACAGTGCTCAGCAAAGTTTTTTTTTATAGTTTTGAGCAGAAAGGTAAACATAAACCATCACTGGTAGTATCTCAGATTATTAAATGTTTATATGCCTTGTGACCTAGCACTTATAGTCGCATAATGCATTCATACAAGCTTACACAAACACATACATATAAGAATAAATATTTGTATGTGCACTGTCAGGAGGCACTTAAAATAATTTTTCAGCAGTCAAAATAACACAATGGGGCTGGAGAGATAGCACAGCGGATTGGACGTTTGCCTTGCACGCGGCCGACCCGTGGTTCAACTCCCAGCATCCCATATGGTCCCCTGAGCACGGCCAGGAGTAACTCCTGAGTGCTGAGCCAGGAGTAAACCCTGTGCATCGCTGGATGTGACCCAAAAAGAGAAAAAAAATAACACAATGTCCTTAGTCATCTCACCCACCCAACTCCCTTTTCAAATAACCTTAAAATGAGAAACTGCCAAGATGTCATTTCACACACACACAAAAAAACCCTCTGACAAGGGATAGAATAAATAACTTGTGATATATTCTCATAACAGAACACTACATGACAATAATGACATATAAACTAGTTATAAACAAAGGCATCACTCCTAGTAACATGATATAGCACTGTCCTTCTGTTGTTCACTGATTTGCTCAAGTGGGACCAGTAACGTCTCCGTCGTGAGACTTGTTGTTACTGTGTTTGGCATATCGAATACGTCATGGGTAGCTTGCCAGGCTTTGCCATGTGGGCAAGGTACTCTTGGTAGCTTGTCAGGCTCTCCGAGAGCGAGCTCACCGTGATTGTATAGTAACATGATGTTGGGTGAAAAAAGCAAGTCCCAAGAGATGACACAGAGTATAATGACTTTATCAAGAAGCTCAAAAATAGATAAAATAAGCATTGTGTTGTTTATTTACAGATTTATGTGGCTTCAAAATATGTTTTAAAAAATCAATACATATAAAATTCAAGATATTATTTATATCTTAGGGGAGGCATGAAATAGCAGTATTTTCATTAATAGATGAAAGTAAGTGATAATAATTTTATTTCTTGGGTTGGTGGTGAGTTTAGGTGGCTATACAAAACCCAATAATATCTTACAAATGAAAGCTATAATTCGTTTAAGTACACGTGATCCTCAAGATTTCCTATATGCTCATTCGTGTAAATATAAGCACATAAACATATGTACATAATCATATCTACATAAACGTATGTGTACACGTAGGCTTATGTGTGTTGTGCTAATTCAAAATGAACAAAATCACTAACTTCTGCAAAGAAATATCATTTTACACTATATTTTTTTCTTCTGTAACTTTAATGGTTCCTCGTTTACATGGTTGTGAGTTGTCTCTATCTGAAGCAGAAAACAGTTTAAAAAAGTTAAACTCACTGGTCGAGTTAATTTTTAAGGTATTTAACTTCTTCCTTTCTCTTAAAGTTAAGGTAGTAGATTTTTAAAATGGTGTATTTCCATTGGTGTTTTCTGTCAAAAAATGCAATATGCAAAAATTCAAGAATACAATAATTTTCCAATTAATGTTTATGATTGTAGTGAGGACTGATCATTCTAATGTAAGAAAAACTGAGTAATTTTGGTGATAGAAGTGTAAGGAGATTCTAACTTGAAATGTCCAGTTCAAACCCTGTCGTATTAAGTTCCCAAGAGTGAAAGAAAAAATTCAAATTAGAGTGAAAATCAGGTAGATCCATATTTGACTGAAATTAGGATAGAGAAAAATATCTAGAAATGTTTTCCATAAGATCCCACAGAGCCACAGATTGAAAGATGTAAGTACTTTTTAATCCTGACAAAGGGAGGAAAAAATATGATAAACACTGAAAAAGTTCTCTGCAACTCCCAGTCCATGAAAGAGAGAATTACACAGTTCTGAGGCAAATGTACAAATTGCTTGTTCCAGCTCTCTAAACATTTGATCTTTAGCCAGGACCTTAAACTTGTGTGCATTTATTACACAAACCTATTTGTGTTTTTATGCTTTTCTAAGCAACACATAAAGATGTTTGGAAAACCACATGAGAACTTGAATATGGCTTTGTTCCTTTTAAGAAAAAAAATTTCAAATTGGAAAAAAGTTACTTTAAGACCTTTTTTCAAAGTATACTCAGGTAATGAGATTTGGAGAATATATCCACATTTATTTTTGTAGTTAGCATACAATGCCTGGGCTCAGGGGTGTTATGGTGAAAACATTGATTTGAATTTAATGGTGCTCCTTGAATAGAAGCAGCACAATGTTACAGGGTTCAACACGAACATTTAGAAACAAAGCAAGAGTCGATGTTTTGCACGTATTTTTGATGGTTGTCTGATTCCTAACTTTAGCTTTCGCCAAGTAATACTCTTTTGAAGAGTCTTTGTGGGTATTAAATTCTTCTATAAATCTTAACAAGATCTCCCAAACAAGGGAAACAAGAAAAGAAACAAGGGACTTTCTCCTGCATCTAAACTTAAAGGCTGAGTTTGGAATGAAACACATTTGAACTTCAACTGAAAAAAAAGGAAAAAATGACCAGAAAGTAGGGATTCATGATAGTGTTAATCTCCCACCATGATCAGGCTCTCCAACTGTCTACTAGAACCCAATTCCCAGTAAAAGTTTCCTATTCCTCACACTTGGCATTTTCTGTCAGGGGTGGTAGACATGACAATGGAAGGTTGTCTCAGAGTTTAGAATTTACTCAGAGATAACTATGCTTCCCGAAACAAATCTCTTCCAGGAATGCATTATGTGACATTTTATTAGCAATGGACCTCTCGATTTATTTTTGGTGATCTTTTTATTAGTATGTAAAGGGTCGTTCATTGTAGGTAAATCTCTAGAATGAAAAAAGCCTATTAACTATATATCTTAGCTAGAAAATCACATTATACTGTACATCAAGTGTTTATACTGAGCAATGGGGGTAGATTTTCCATATTCTAATATTTAGAAAGTCTTGCCAGAGAATCAGTTGGGAAGGTGAAAAATATTTTACAAAAAAGACCTACATATGACTGTGACTTTATAAGATACTAGGTAGTTGTTTTGAGTATTTTCATTTTTCCAAGGTATTCTATGACATCTTTTAAGTATGTTATTTCATTTATTCCTCATATATTCATCAGAGTTGAAAACATACTATTTCCACTTTAAAGATAAAGAAACAGAACAAAACTTTGGAGACAAAAATAATTTATCTAAGAACAGTTTATTTTATGTGACAGAGTTAAGATTGGATCCCAGGTTATTCTGACTCCGAATTTCGTGCTTGTAATTATTTCACTGTCCTGCTTATCTTAAACTTTTTGTTTGATACTAATTTGGAGTCCTTTGTCAAATTCATGGCTGGATTGTTGGAAATTGAGGGTAGTTTGCCAAACTTTAGCTTAAACAAAATTTTCAAGAGAAAATTTAAGTCTCAAATGCGTATAATATAAAGTCTTCAATAAGAGAAAGAAATTCAGCCAGAATGGTGTTTCATATATTTCTCTAAGATAGTCTTAAAAGTTAGTTTCAGGGGGTTGGGGCTATAGTACAGCAGGTAGAGTGTTTGCCTTGCCTGCGGCTGACCTGGGTTGGATTCCCAGCATCCAAAATGATCCTGCAGGGGTTACTCCTGAGAATCACTGGGTGTGACCCAAAAAGGAAAAAAAAAGTTCCAATCCAGAAAGCGAAAAAAGCATTTATTCCAGTGTATTAAGCACCCCAAGTGCTTACTGGGTTGGGCCTAGCTACAGTTTATAGTTGTCAATGTGGACGGCCACTTATTACAGTGGCTTGCTGATCATCATGGCACTATCATCTCTATAATTTGCAAATGTCCATCAAACAGTAAATAGTAGGCATTACTATAAACTATAAATAGTAACTGCATGTCTTGATGGGGATGGCTTTCTATATTCTAGAAATGTAATCCTACATTCTACCCTAAAATTGGATATAGTACACGAACCTCTTCAACCATGCAGAAAGTGAGAATGTATATTACAAAGAAAACTGCTTTCTGTAAAACAGCCGATGAAGAGTCACAAGAGAAGTTTTAAGTGCCTGAAGAAATTTCTAATCAGCATAAAAGTAAGATAGAGAGAACATGTCAAAATTTTTTGCATAGTGCAAATCACACTTCAGAAGTTATTATGAACATTTTATGCATAATTTATTAATGAAACATCTGAGGACTTTTCATATATTTGGCCAGTGAATAGCTACTCTGAGTTTTACATGATAAGCAGCACTGAAAGATTTGGCAGTATATTCTATTATAATTTAAAAGCTTGGGTTATTTTCCCTTATTTTTACATTTATCTCCAATGTACATTAAAAATCTGGAACTATTGCTGAATCATTCCACACATGAGAGCAGGCTATTGTTTTGATTTCTGGCATTTATATTTGCATTTAGACATACACACAGTTACTTGTTGGAAGAGTAATGCACTGTCCTGTGGAGGAGCATTTGGCTTTGCGCTTTTGTGATAATGTTTGACTGTTCCCTTGCTTTGATTATCATACCATGTTTCAAAGGGACAAAATAAAATGGAAATCAATAAAAATACTAATTTTTTGAAAGGTCAACTACATAAGGGACTAAGTTACTGATATCTTACCATTTTATTTAGAAACCTGCTCCAAATGGAAAAAGTGAAGTCATTTAGAATTGCACAAGTAATAACCCTTCTTGAGATCGTAATTCAGAGAAATATCAATCTTATTATACCATCTTCTTTAAAAGAAAATAAAAGTAAGAGAAAGACTCTCTAATTTTCTATTGACTGATGAATTTGATTCTTCCTTAAAGCTTATATTATGCGTTGGTTGGAAATTGAGACTTATGAAGTTGAGTTGGCTTGTACTGATGTATTAGTACTTATTTTTCTAACTGTGGATTTAAGCAGAGGGGTTCAGTTCAAGTGCTTTATCAGTACAAGGATTAATTTAGTCTGTTCCCCTACTAGCCCTATTACTATTTATGCTAGAACTCTTGTATAATGTCTCATCTGTGAATCATTAATGAGAAGATGTAGAATTTGGAAACAGTGAAAAATAATGAGAAGAGCTGTCCTAGGACTTTTTATTCTAAATGTGTGCATGGTGCATTTTAAACTTTCCTATTTTCTATCAACCTTTCTTTTAGCCTAATGTGGTATATCATTCTCTTCATTAAGTCTATGAAAAATTATCAAGTTATCTTAAATTCTTTGTAATCTAAAAGCAAAATATAGGCAAAGCATATAAAATGGCACATTTTAAAATTCTAAATGTTAACTTTAGTCACATAAGTATACCCAATTCTAATAAATTTCTGAAGTATTTAAAAGGTCCCCTTTATTGGGCATAAAAGAATTATTCAGCTTTGTATAGTTTAAAGATCTACCTAATGCTCTTAAAAGGTTAATCAAATTTAATGAGATAGTTAAACTAATCAATATTTCTTTTATAGACACATTTTTCACTTGGCCTCCTAAAGGAAATTCTCCAAGGGAGAGAGAAGCAATATTCACTACAAAATGGAGTATAATGAAAGCACTAGGGACTTACCTCCATTTTTCCATTAAATTTCTTTTTTAGATTTCTGATTACTGATGCTAATGTATCCTAATGGAACATTGGAGATAATTTATTATACTCAAATTCAATATTTCCTCATGCTGGTCAAAGACCAAGTAGTACAGCGATAGTTTTCAAGATATTCATGATTAGACCTGAACCTTATATTGTTGTCTCCAAAAAAAAAGCTATCTAACCAGGGACCATCCAACAACTAATTTACCTATGGTAGGGAAAAAAGTAAATGCTTGCTCTTTGCACTTTAGAATATCTTCTCTGTTATGCCCTTGATCATTTATCAATCTTTCCCTAATATCCTCCTCAGTGAGTACAGAACCCGACTGTTAGTTATCTCTCTACTCGGAATTCATCCTCCTTAAGGTTAGCATCTACATTTTCTATTTTTAGTTACATAAAATTGTTTTTCATTCAACCTCAGACATCAGTGACTCAGTTAACATTTAGTCATTATCATATTCCAAATGGTCTGATTCACCTTTGACAAGTAGTGCCTGCCTAGCCTTCACCCAAACTCAGTTTTCTTGTTCATTACCTTTCCCATCATGTTTTTTTTTGAACTTTTCAGAAAATCCAACATCCTAGTCAAGATGAGTCAAAAATAATTCACTTACTGAACCTTTCACTCTCCCACTCTCCTTGTCTCCAGGAGATTTTTGGATATGTTACTTCTACAAAGGGCTAGGGACTACTTGTTACTGGCTTCACTGGGTCATCAAAGGGGCATTGTAGATTCAGGGGAATAATGTCTATCATGGAGGCAGGGGGAGGGTGGGAAAGGGGGTATACTGGGGATATTGTTGGTGGGGAATGTACACTGGTGGAGGGATGGGTGCTTGACCATTGTGTGATTGTAATCCAAACATGAAAGCTTGTAACTATCTCACAGTGATTCAATAAAATTAAAAAAAAAAAAGGAGGGGGGCATTGCTATACCTTCTTTCACCACTAGTTGACATCATCCAAATTTATTCACCACAGTTGGCATCAAACAAATCCAGAAACAATTTTAAACACTCTACTTTCTTACGGTCATGTCTAAATTCTTTTTTGTACATGCTCTAAAGATAAGCTCATATCTGATAGAAGTCCGTTAAATTTTTGTTTTATGCTTTATGAGTTATCACTCTGCCCTCTTTTCTATGCTCTGTGGGCAGAAGGGTTCCTATTTGTTGTCAGAATTCATTTTTTCTTCTCAGTTTGATTCCATTTCTTGCTGCTTCTGTTAATATCTTGCTCCATAAACCATTCTCTCACTCAAACATTTTCAACACAAATTTTATACTGTTTTCTTCCACACAAAAATATAAAAATATTTTTATATAAAATATAAAAAATAAAAAAGTAGAAGTGGCATTTTTCAAGCTTGTCACTTCCTCAAACAGATGCTTTATTTTTTCCTTTCTTCCCTTCATGTCAAACAAAATCAGTATCCTTGACTTTCCTCCTGTCACCATTTTTCCCCCTCCATTGGTCATTTGCTTTGCCCTTACCACCTTGACACTGCTATTTAGTATCTGAAATTTCTACTTTCCCATCACTGATGTTTTTTCTGTTTTTGTTATTTGACTGCTTTTTCCCCCAGAAATAGATAGACTCTCCATTAGCAAATTAATCCTGTTTCCAGTGCTTCACAGTGATCACTGCATGGAATGGGGAAGGGGCACAGATACTGGGATCGCAGAAATTCATCATAAAGATAAACAAACTTATTTAAGATTATACAGTTAATAATGGTGGTAAGGAAAGTCAAGAACAGAGATCTATAGTCTCTAAACCTCTCATCTTTTCTTCAAATTTCTTCCGTTATAGCTTCTTACACCCCTTTAACGCTCATAAAACAAAGACCATCTTCTTTTTTCTCCCAACTCTGCTCATATTCCACTGCTTACCTGCCAAGTAATGATATCAAGCACAAGATAGAACATGTATATCTTAGTATATATACATGCATAACTTACTTAGTGAACTATTAAGCTGTAACTATATAAATTAAAAGTTTCATAACAAACATGTAAATAAGATTATTACTGTTGTGAAATTTTGTATTTAAATGTTTTGCCTCTAAAATATGATAACTAGATCATACTTTTACTACTGATGCACTTTTGGATTTTTAGTTACATGATTTTAAATCATACTTTTTCTCGTGTTTAGAATTCTCATGCAACATGGTGTTCAATTTTTGTACACAAAAATTGCTTATAGTTTTCTTAATGGAAACAAAAGGCTGTTTAAATAAAAGAGCTATTTGTGTAAGACTTGAAATTTTAATAGTAAAGCTTTTGCAGGAAAATCATGTGTTTGTGCCATGTTATTTCCCTCATTCTGCAGTAGACTTACAGATGGTGATATGAGTAATTGTCCAACTGGCTCAAGATATTTTTTCTTCTTCAGTAAATAAAGGCAGCACTCACATTACTTCTCAAAGAAGTTCTTGACTCCACCATCATTGCTTGAAGTATAGTTACTCACAGTTTGGCCTTTAACCCATCTATGAAAATCCCACTATTCTCCCTAACCCAAATTTCTTCTGATACTTCAATACTACCAGTATCACTGATTTTTTATCAGGTCAAATTAATAGCTAATCAGATGGGACACTCTTAGGAAATCTTCTCTAATAGAAAGAGGAAGTTTTACCTGACTAACAGCCACTCTACCCTTGAGAAACTTCTCTTTGTCTATTAGTACTCAGTGGGGTCACAAAGAACCTGATTACACTTTCACATAGCACTTTCATTCTGTCTGAGGCCATCCAAAAAAATGCCACCAAATGTAATTGACAGCTAAATTATAAATGGGAAAATATGAAGATGCCAGCATCTGCTGACATTTCCAAAATTGCATGTTTCTGTGCTCAATAATTGTGACTGCTGAATATAGTCATATAATTTAAAATAATTAAGTCTGTGATACAATCAGGGGCTACTAATTTATTCTATGTGTATATCAAATAATAAAATTAAAATAATTTAATAATATCACGATCACTGCAATTTCCTTCTTATTTTCTTTCAGATAATCTACTAGGCAGTATTACATTATTGTAGCTAAGTAATTTTAGAACTGGCTGGTGAATTTTAGCAAATGCTAGTTTCCAGGTTTCTGTCCACAGATGTTCTTATATAATCTGTAGCTTCAGGACTGGAGCATAGGTCCTTCTTAACCCATCATTATTTCTGCTCTTCTCTAAATCTATTTCCAAGGCTTCCCATTGCCAAATCTTACATCTGACCTATAACAGTTAACTGGTTAAGATTTATATTTAGAAATTTAGATTTACTAACACAACACAGAGATGTTTTAAAGATGTTTCATGAATCATGAATAATCTATAAGCTTTGTAAAAATCTTCTTACCCCTTAGTTCTAAGATTCTAAACCTGTGAAATAGGTATACTATCTTATTTGTATAATTCTGGTTGAATCATGTTTCCAGGTAGTAGAGGGAAGTATTGGTATTTCTCAAAAAAAAAAAAAGTATAGAGAATCGTGAGAATTGTGAGAATCCTACAACCTGGATAAATGGGGAATCCCAACAAAAGCATTTTTTTCCTTTTTCATTCTTTCAGACAAGTTTTTTTTAGTGCTTTTGTTTCCATTTGGAACCTAGTGTTTTGGGTTCCAGTCTTGATATTAAACAGGGACTTTCTAAGTACTAGGCAGTATTTTACTAGTTGGAGTTATTTTCATAGGTGGAATTCTCCCCTTCCTGTCAAGTTTCTTGCAATTTCTCACTCTCCTTTCTTTTCCCGTGTGTTATTTCATTCTCCACTTATATTTTGGCAAAGAAAATGAAAGGAATTATACATATGAGAATACACGGGAAATGACCATGACTTTGTCATTTAACTAAAATTGCAATGGACTTAAGAGAAAGGTTCATAGATGAAGCAAAAAATAGAGTTTTTTCCACTATCTTAAGAAGGGAACATCAAGTTTAGATTTAAGTTGGAGACTTAGGTTCTATTTCAGAAAGTTGCTCTAAGTCTACACTTGATTAATAAATGAAATCAAGCTTCTTTTTCTCTTGGAGTTAAGACGGAGAGTCAGGAAAGGATGCCTGGGAATTGTTAGAAATGTTAAGAAATGATCTGGTTATCCAGGACCAAGGAACAGAATATGAATTCTTTAATAAACTATGGTGCAGCCGAATAAATTAAATCACATCACTTAAATTAATTGACAAAGCAATTTATTACAGGCACAAAGCTGCTAAATTGCGCAAATGATAGCCCCACCTACTGGCTTGAGGTTTGGGGGGGGACTTTGTTTTCCTACTTAAAACCTCATTTACATCATTATTTCTCCAGCAGCAGTGAGGGATATAGCCTGGGGACCTTCCTCATCATCCTGTAGTTTTCTTGAGCATCAGTTAATTCTGGTTCAGAGATCAGAGGGTGGTTTCAGCTTCAGCAAACTGAACTCAGAGTGGAACAAAGAAAACATGTCTTTAATATCCATACTAACAACATTTTCAATATTTACGTAGAGACAGATGAAATAATGAGCCCAGCAAATCTGTGCCGTACACATATTTCAGCAATGACCATAAAAAGACATCACACTTATCACATTCAGTTCTGTTCCCAAAATACATTTTTTGACAGAAGACAAATTATGTCGTTGCACTGTATGGTGATGGGCCCCATCTCTCTACAAGGGTTTGATTAAATGCCTTTGACCCGTGTCGTTGACCACAGAAAGGAGAGAGAGAACATAAATAAATTCTGTGATTTTAAAGTACCTCAGAAAGAGGGTTTCTCAGAGAAACACAGCATATTCAACTCTTTGGACTGTGCTCCTGTGTTTTCTCCTGTCTTCCCGCAATGAAAGGCTTCTTGGAATAAGGTCACACAAAAAGGAAGAAATCTACTACCCATCCACCTCTGGCCTGAGCTGAGAATGGAAGAAAATTGATACGGGATGGAAACACTAACGGCTACTCAGTAATTGGTAAAGTCTGTGACCCAGACTTTGTGGCTATGACAAGGGCTTGTCATATCATTGTTGAAAAATGGTTCACTTCTACCCAAATGAATGGAATATCTTTTGTAGTGAATTTTCAAATTCACTCAGACAGCAGAACTGTTCAGTGATTCATGCAGTGTCTCTTGACATTACCTCCTAGTATTAATGACATTCCTGTTCTGTCAGTTTTGAGCTCTGTGACCCAAACTCTCAGGTACTAGATACTACATGTGTCCATTGATTTTGAAGAATATTCCCCTCAAATTATATTCCACAGCAAAATCTTCATAAAAACTGAGCCAAATTAGAATAGAAAAAGAAAGGGATTTAGGGGAGGACTAGATCTCTTGCTATACCTTGTTTGAAACCTGACTGAATTTTGTATTTTTCTCTTATACTTGGTACAAAAATGCTGATATGTCAATAATTATTTTCTGATGACCAGGACAGCACAATGTTTTTTTCTGTCTTGACTAGTGTCTGTTTTATTAGGTCTACACTAACTTTTAACTTTTTTGCTCAAGTAGTAGAATACAAGGTTTCATGAACTAGATATTTGGAACTCAACTTGTTTATTGAGAGTCTTATTTTATTTTGGGGGGATAGGGTGGAAATCTCTCATGCACTATCCTCCCTGAAATTCTCAATCAACTTGGTCAGCATGATTTAAAGGAAGATTTTCAAGGATGCAGTACTCTGAGAGCCTGTGATATCAAAGATTTCCTGGTCTTTTTTGGGGGGCTTCCTGATTGCACCCAGCAATGATCTGGGGAGGCATATAGTGCTGGAGATAAAGTCGCGTATAAGGAAAGTGCCTTAATCCCTACATTGTCTCTCTTGTATAGAAAATATCATGAAAATACCCTGAAGAGATTATTCTCTGATAATGAATTCTCAGATAAAGTTATAATAAATTCAGTCTTCTGATGTATTTCATTAAGAAAAGAATGGCTTCCATATGTTGATTTTTTTCTTATGGTGGTATCTACCTCAGTGATAATTCATCATATTAAATATGAATCCCAAATATAAACTCTCTTTTGCCAGAAACAAAAGGGAAATTAAAAAATGGAAACACACTAGATTTTTATATTGCTATTGTGTATATAAGCTCAAAAATGTCTTTGCCAGTGTGGTGAAGTCAAAAGAGAATAGACTTTGATCCTCTACTCACTATGCGGCCTGAACAAATTGAAGTTCCCATGTCTTTACAATGGATAGAACAAATATATTTGAAGACTTTCCATGAAAATAAAATAAATCATCTTTGCTTAATGTACACCACATACTGATTGCTTAACAAATGTAGTAAATGTGAGACTTGCTAAAAGAAGAACTAGCTGCCTGTATTTAGAACTTCCTGGGCAGACAAAAATACCAAGAACTATACAAAAACGTAGATCTTTATAGTTTTGTTTTAGACTCAGACTAGCTTCTAGTACATGATATATATCTGAGAGCTGATGGCATTGGGCCAGACATGGGAAATTTGGACCTTGTATGGTTTTGACTTTTACTTAGATTTCATGCTGTCCTTTTCCTTTTCTTTTTTTGAACAAATATACTCAGAACTCAGTAAGAAAGAGAGTTTCTCTATGAAGTAGCAGTGCTGAGTGCAGTTACAACCTCTAGAGGTGACATCTGCCCACCGGCAATAATATTATTCATCTGTTGCATATAGACCAAACATTGTGGTTAAAAGGGCACTGCCACACTGGACTCTCTCTGGTTCTTTACAGCACCTGGGAAGTGTGCACAATGAGCATATAGAAATGGACAAAAACAGACCCAGAGAGGTTATGTGTTTACTCATAGTCAAAGAACTAGTAAAGAAAAATCCAAGACTAGAACCCAGGTTCCCTGACTCAGCATTGTAATTTCTCCCACATATGGCCCTGCTGATTTCTACACTGTAGTGTTTCCACTGTCTTGCAGCACTGCATGTCTAGCAGGTAAGCATCATTCTGAAAGATAAAAGAATCTCCCAGCACTCCTACTAGTATTATGGTCACCATGGGAAAAGGAGTTTACACATCTGCACCTTTATTGGATCATAGGTAACAATCAAAACTGTCTTTCTCTTTCATTTCATCATAATAGCAAAATGAGGGAGATAGACTAATTTCTGCACTTTACAGATGACGAAACTGAGTTCTAAAGGGTTGAAGTAGTGTGTCCAATTTTAAGAGGAGGAGCAAGAGATTTTATGCTCTTCCTCTCTCATATAGTATAGCATCCATCTGCATTCATAACTCGAGGTTTCACAGGTTGATACTTTGAAGAGTAACTCAAGGTTTCCCACATAAGAGCACTCTTGGGTTGGAGAGGGGTACCCATAAAATAAAGGTTATTTGACTAAGGAAGCTCCAGAGAGAAATCTGCTTATCAGTGAGAGAAAGTAAATAGGTGATGTGAGGGAGGGACTGCCACACATTCATATCTATCTCCACATGTCTATCCATGCTGAAGGCAGGTCTTATCCTGAATCTTGGATGTGGTATGTCCAGGCAACTTTAGTTGTAACTGACCATGTCATCAGAAAAGAGTGGGGGTATCTATGGCACTTTGGGTGATGCAAGTGTATGATGCTCTCTGTAGGCAGCTTTCTTCCATATAGTTATTTAGAAATCAGACAATTTCTCATTCTAGTTGGAAATTTGATGGTTTGATAAAACTCTGTTCTTTCAGTTTCCTCGCATCTCCTTATAACTACCCAGGGAGGAGAGGAACCCTTGTCTCTAAGATAAAGAATAAAATGGGAGCACCACAGCAGGGGATTTAATGGAATTCCAGTAGCACAAGAAATGGAAAGTGCTAATCGTTTAACCATTTCTCACCATTTTTTTGTATCCATACAAACATGTGTATATGCTTACACACATGAAAACATGTTTAATGTTCTATGAACTGAGGAGCTGGTTCATGTTTTTCTGTTTCTTCTAAGACAAATAGCCCCTTTTCTCAAGTAATGTTTATGGGCAACAAAGGTATATTACTATAATCAGACACAATAGATTGAAGGTTAGCAATCCCTTCATTTGTCACAATATCATATACATATTTATAGTTTACTATGCAAGCAAACATGGTAGAAATAAAATATTTTAGGTTATTTTGCTTAATTCAGAATGTGTAGTAATGTGTAGAGGATAATGTTTAGATTTATTAGTAATATAAAGACTTAATAAGTTCAACAGTATTTGCCGAAGGCTCATGTATCAAATTAATTTTTCTAACATACTTTGAAACTTTAAAGTGCTAGATAGGTAATTTTAAATTCTGATTAATGAAAATATTATTTAAATAAAAATATTGTATTTTGGAGAGTTTCGTTTCCCTACTTTTGATATCATCTGAGCATCTAGAAAGTTTCCTAGAATAGCCCTATAGAACCACTCCACAGACCCCAACACACAAAATATCAGAAGCTCCTTTATGGTTAGCTTTAGAATTTAATCCAACATCTCAATTATGCATGTGAGGAGCTGAGATTCAGAAAGGCTCTGTCCAATATAACATTGATAAAGATGTAACCTAAGCTTGAACAAAAAAAATGTGTTGAGTTCTTATTACCAAGAATTCAGATATATGTTTTAACCATGATATCCTAAGCAGTAGTACAAGACAGTCCTGCTATTTCATACATGAGAAAATCCACAAGTAAGGAAGGCAAGTAATTTACCCAAATGAGTGAGTGACAAAACTGTACCTAAATTCGATGCCACATTGATCTCCACACTGTACACCTTACTGTTTCCCAAAGGCAACAAAGGACATGCCATATTATTCAGTCACTTCAACTTACATTGCCTCATGCCATTCACTGTCCTGTGTAAGAACTACAGTCACAGGTTCTCAAATATTTAATATGAGAAACAAATCATGGTACATAAATCTGACCAGCACACCAACATTGTGTGTACTGGAGTTAGTACTGGAATACTAACATAGTTAGTGCTGGAGGACTTGGACATTTTTCTCTTATTTTTTGATAAGAGAAATGCCATGCATATGTGTGTGATGGTGTTGGTGGAACCAAACGAGATGGTCTATGCCAGATTGCTCAAGTACTGGCTGTCATGTTCAGTGAAGGCATGTTCACTCTTCCTTCAAGACATTCTTGAACCTGTGCATTAACACATAACATTTGCACACATACTCCTTTGTCTGGCATGTCAGAACTTCTGCTTTGAATAAGACTTTTTTCCCTTTCATTTATTCCTACCTTGAGAGATAATTTGCACTTTATTAAGAATAAGTTATACTCAGTGTTATAAGAAAAAGGCTGAATAACCCCAAATTTTCATCTTACCCCCACATTTCCCACTAACAACGGGTCATTTTTCTTTGCATCCGAGAGGAAGTCTTTGTTTGAGAAAGGACAGCTCCAGTAACCTCTTGGTACAGAGACCTGTGTGTCCCCAAAGAACCTGGTAGGAACCCCAGGCTGTTTCCATGACAAACGCATTAGCCTTGGCAGCTGGACACATCATCTCTGCAGTCCAGGAGCCTCCTTCCCAGCAACCAGAGAGGGTGCACTACAGCCACTTTCAACTTGATTCGCCCTTTTCCAAAGAATTTTAAATGGAGAATTGACCCTTCCATCTTCATCTTCTCTATTCCTGCCGAACAGAACCCAGGCCTCTCCTTCCACCTCAAATTCTTCCATGGAGTCTCTGGGCTGACCAGTCTGCTGTGGCTCTGCCGAGTCTGACTGGCTGCCTGGGTCCTACCTCCATGCCCACTCCTGCAGGAGCAGCCTGACTTGTTCCCATTGTCCTACATCCTAGGCAACCCTGTGACTCCTTCAGGAGGGAAGACCTCAGTCCAAGTGGAAATCATCCTCCCTATTGACAAGGGCAATGTAAGCCTGCCTTGCTTGACTGTGGTTAGCACCTTGGTAGCAAAGTGGGGGATTCACAAAGTTAAAAGTCAATACCTCCTCCAGAACCGAGAAATGAAAATCAACAGGATTTCTGACAGCAGACAACTGCACATCAAAAAAGCAGCTTGATTCTGTTTCAACTAGTTCAAGATGATGTTATTTTGATACTGAAGATGCACCTCATTCTGCACTCTGAAAGGAACATACTCCCCCAAACATGCCTATTACAGTTGTGAACACACATGAGTGTTGTGAGGAAGCATGTGATTCTGTGAAGAGGAAAGAGGGACAATGTATGTGCTCAGGTTCCTCCTCCAACTGTTGGACCTTGTCAGAGGATTGGTGAGGTAGTGCCGGGGGGCAGGGGTCTGTGAGAGACTGACTCTATTTTTCTTTTTTTGATGGAATGTGGGCATTTCTCTCCTATTTGGGTAGGAGGGGAATCAGGAAATATAGACTTGTATCTCTCAGGGGAATTTGTCTCATTTCTGTCATCTGAAGCTGGCAGACATGTAGAGGACAGAATTCTAGTGGCCCAGAGGATCAGTTCGCAGAAGTGTGTGCAAGCTGGAAGTCAGAAAGAAAAGTAGGTACTGAGGGATTAGGACTGTGGGTACAGGGAGTCTAAGCTAAGGAAAAGGGCTTGTATAGGCACTCTGCTTCTGACTCTTCTGGTTGGTCCCAGGTGAGGTGTCACTCTTCAGAAGGCCATCTAATATCTTTATTCTTGATCTCAAGGTGAGACTAAGGGCATAAATCTTAACCAAATTCAGCAATGTTAGAAACTATTGATCAGTGGCAAAAGAAATGAATCACAATATTTATACAGTAGTCATATTCCATAAAAAATCTACTAAACTAGACATGCCAAGAAAGTTGTATCATTTATGAAAGGTCTATAGGGGCCACCCAGAGACAACTATTAAGCCAAGAATACTATATTACCAAGTCACAAAATTTCAATGGCAAATTCATCAAGATTTATGATTGCAATTATAATGACCTAGGTAATGTAGCTGTTCAAAGAAGGTACATGCCAAAACACTAAAGAAGAAAGACAATATGTAACTCAAATTTCAAATTTGAAGGAGGATGTGGCAGAATGGACTGTTGGACCATACCCTCCAGTGTTCAGTGCTTACTCCTAGCTCTGTGCCCAGGAATCACTACTGGCAGTGCTCAGGGAACAATATGTACTGTTGGATATTCAACTGGGTTTGGCAAATGCAAGGCAAGCTTCCTTATTCACAGTACTATCTCTCCCCTCTCAATGGTCAAATGGCTTAAGAGCAAAACCAAACTACTATAAACGCATATAGATGGGCACCAATATCTAAAGAAAATGGAAAAGGAAGTCCTTTTGTCAGGATACTATTGATGGGTGACTTTAAGTGAAATTATATGCCTGGTCATGGTCCATCACCTTATTCTTGAAGCTCATTTTTATGTTTAAAATCTTTCAAAATACAAAAGGAGGAAGTGCTAGTTAGAGGCAAACAAGGATCAGTCAGGAGAAAGAGCTAGTGAGTGGGATGTTATTGACAGGCACTGAATTTTTAGCATGCAGAGACACTGAGGGGCATGACTCTTTGGGAACAATCCAGAGGTCATATAACTAAGAAGTGTGATTCTAATGGGGCCTGGAAAGCGTGAGAAAGTGGTCTGTTCCCCCCTTTTTTTGTTTCCAGGAACTAGCCTGTCTATATAACCCTGAGCTGATATAGCATGTTCTCAGCCTCAGGAAGGGACTTTCCCCTATCCAAGTGTAAACATTTACACAATGGCCTGTTTCATCCCTTGGCTTCAAAAATTTTTAGTTCCCTATGCCATCAGATTCCAAAGAGGCACCTTCAGGTTTATTTTGTATTTTTCAAAATCCATCAAGTGACTGGCCTTCTTGTCATATTTTAGAATTGTTTTGTGGGTGTAGTGGCACCAGAGAAAACTCTTCTAAATTTAGCTGTGCTTGCTAATTAGGAACAGAAGACATGGTAGCTTCAGTCTTAAATCTAGAACTTGGTAGGATACCAAAATATGGAATCAATTCACCATCTCAGATGGAGGGTGGGGGGATCACCAGAAACAATTAGCTTGGTGGCTAACCTTGTATAATGTCAGATTAGCTTTGCAAGCCTTACACACACACACACACACACACACACACACACACACACACACACATTATTATTGACTGTTCTCATCCTTGAGAATTCTCCATGTCTTCTTTTGTAAATGAAATGGCAGTGGAACCCAAGAATAGAAGTAAGGTTAGAGAAAGAGTGTCTGTGTTGACTTTAGACTGGAAGCTATTATTGCATGGAGTGCCGTGGATAATGACATGCCAACCCCATTGAGAAGAGGCATTGACTACATTCTTAGTTACATTTCTGCAAGAGTTACATTATTCCTGTTGCCATATTTACATCACTTTAGATCCAGACAGTGACTGCAATAACAATAGCTACACTCATCCTCTAATCCAAGCATAAAGTAGGCCTTTCAAGTCAGGCTTTAGGCATTGATGCAGCTGTATCTAATGCTACAGTGCTGCTAGTATTTAAAGAAAAAAAGGGGGTGGGGGGATGGTGCCTCAGATATTTATCACTCTAGGGTCTCTATCATGAACCAAAATAGCTTGAAAAGGGTGTTGTTCTCATCTCCTCCAGCAAGGCATGTGCATTTGCCCAGGGGCTCTTGGAGCTGTCAATCTTTTCTCCCTTTCCTTCATCCCACCATATTTGACATGGTCATGGGCAAACGTCATTAGGAAAATAAACTAAATGAAGATAAAAGGAGAAGATAGGCAAATAGAATAATGACTGAAAAAGACAAAGATTTGAGTGTCTGTCACTGCCTTGGACTCTGTTCTATCTTTTCTGCTCAGGCAACTGGCTCTTCGGGGTTCTCAAGTGGAGACCCTCCTTATTTCCTTGGCTGTGACCAGATGCTGCCTGTGCCTGAGATTAAATTCTGGCCTCCTCTGCAGAATTGTCACTCCAACTAGGTTTCCAAGCGCTGGAGCCAGAGTAAGAAAAAGGCAGTGCATTGAAACCAGGCCAGCCCTTCCAATGTTGTTCTCAAGCTTGCCTATGGAGGAGTATTTATCATAAAGGAAGAAAACAGTAATAGCCTAGAACTGTCTGTTTTTTAAACTCCAACTTGAATAATACCAAAGATTAAATCTTGGTTTCCAATTGTTTCATGCCAAGACTGTTATATTTAAGGTCCAAATATGTGCACCATATGTCATACTGTAGCTTGACAATTACCTCAACAGGCAGTGTCAGACAGATGGTAAACATTACTACCAGGCATACGTACATTTAGAATTAGACATTTAAATAAATTCAGGCCTGTCTTAGGCTTATTAAAAGGATTTGGGTCTATAAAGCCATTCTGGGCATCTGCATATGCTAAAGTGTCTTTTGCATCATGAACAGATTCAGTTTGATTCAAGTACCTTCAGGCTACAGATGGCAAGTGACATGCATTCTCTTTGAGCCCTGTACCTGCAATTAAGCCAATAATGGCAATTAAGCAGAATGTAGAGATTTAAACTTCAGTTCTTAGTATCACAACCATGTATTCCTGCCCATGAAATGACAGAAAATCCTCTGCAGGGAACATCACCAACCTCTCTTAAAAGCCCCGAACTTCAGAGAAAAGAGATTAGAAGGCTACAAAGGTATCTGCCTGAGGACCAAGTCAGAATCTCTCTGGTTTAAACCTCCGGCTATAGCAAGCTTTTGACACGAATCTCACAAACTGCAAATAAAGGTTAGCATTCCATGGGAGAATTGAAAGAAGACTGCAGATGAATGTATTTTAAGGGTTCCTCCCCCCCTCATAACTATATAAAAGCCCTCTTTACACTCTCTGCTTCCTAGGGGTTTTGAGTCCTATTTGGCATTGCAAAAAAGTTCAGGATGGCTTGTGAGAGGAAACTAAATGAGGCTGGGGATGAGGGCCTGGAATTTGATTAAGTTGTAAGTATGGCAAAAGCTGCGTTGTGTGAGTATACCCCCATGGAGTGGCTTGATCTTTTTTTGCAGACCCTATGTACTGTCTGCATGTGTGATTGGCTGCCAGTATGATCTCTCTGCTTACAACAGTCTCTTTACTTGACTTTTCAAAAACAGCTTCAATCTCTGTCCACAGTACTTGATAAACTGTGATTTTCAATAGTGGAGGGAGAGGGAACTGGCTGGGGGAAGAAGAAGGCAGGGTAGGAGGAAAGAGAGACAAATTGACTTTACTTTTCAAATGCTTGTATAACCTCCAAATTCTTAGCCAACTGAGAGTACCCTGTGGTGGTTGAACATACAAATGCCAAGGCTTGGCCTTTCAGAATTCAAATCCTGCCTCCATTCTTATTAGCAATGTGATGTTGCCACATTTCTTGAATTCTCTGATTTTTCATTTTCTGCCCTATAAACGTAAAGGTTTCAATCATCGTTAATAGAGATTACATATAAAATATATGTGAAGATTAAATAATGCATGTATTCATTGTGTTTAGAACGTTTCTGGCATCGTATATCTGCTCTGTTTTATTTTGGAGACAGAACTCAAATTCAATTTTTGTCTTCAAACAGAGTCTGATTTCAGGGTTCAATACCATTTCCCTCCACTTTAACTGTACTAGATAGATAATACCAACATCAAGACAGCTTCTGATTTGAGCTGAGAGAATTACCTCATTTTGTACATTTGGTAATGCTTTTACAAACTCGTGTTTCACACTATGTCTATATCCTAACATCAGAGTTACAGCTTCCTATGGGTATGTGAAGAGGTGTGTTCTAAATTCTTTTGCCCTAGTAGTTATTGTGTATGTGAGTGATCATAAAAGCATATTCCCTAAATCCTAAGTGCTGGTCAAATTGTGATCTTTGCCTCACTTACTCAGATGAACTCCAGAAACATAAGTAGTGGCTTTTGGAAAACCCTTTTATTTTTTGAATCCCCTTAATAAGGACAGTTTGGTTAATAGATTAATTATCAAGCCTCCTCATCCATTCCTCTTTATCTCCTGTCATCAGCTTCTTCTTGCACTCTGTGTACAAATGTCCCTATTGTACACAGCATGTTGTGCATAGCCCTATTCTCCACACCCAATAGGTAATCCAGGTTCTATAGCATGGCATTGAAGACCTCCAAAATAATATCTCTGAATTCTGGGAGCCTTAATTCTTTCTCACATAAATATTAGTACTTCCATCTCTTTGTCTGAGAAAAAGATGAGTCTGAGAAGACATACATTGTCTTCTCAGCAATGTCCTCTCTGATTCCTTTGCAGTTACTCCTGAATTGCTACTTGTTATCTGGGATTATATTTTTGTTTTAGCACAGTAGTTCTTGACCAGTAGTTCAGTACAAGGGCCCAAGGATGTGGGCTCATGATGATGGGATTCTATAGAGATATACCCAACTATGCTTGGGAGATAGTGTGCCATATATACGAATCTGGTCCAGTGCACATGAAGTGTGTGACCTAACCATTGTACGACATCTAGACTCTACCCGGTGGTTATTACAATATTGACTCTGAACTAGGAACTAGTTCATTACCCAGGCATTAGTAAGCAATTCAAATAATCAGGAATTTCCTAATTGAATATTAAACTCCAGAAATGGAGCACAGCAATGATTCCATTACATGCTGAAGTTAAAAACCCTATATAAACTGATTATTTGGAAGGAATTATCTCTTCTTTGGTTGCAGTACAATTTCATGAGCCATGTGCCTTGGTAATTATTTATAAACATTTATCTTTCTCTCTTCCTTGGTGAATACTCAAGACAGATGCTCTCTAGCCAATGTTGTTTCTCCCAACCTGGCCAAGATTAGACTCTCAAAAACCTGTGAAATTCGTCATTTGAAACATGTTTATTGAGCATTACATGTGTGCTTACCTTCAGTTGAAATGAAAGAGATGTATTAATTGTAGCATTTTCATTCTCATTGGTATGTTAATACTTGCATATATGTGATGGTTAAAGAAAAGCACAAATAGTCAGAACACATAGGTACATTATAAGGTGTGAGCTGTAAATGTCCTGGGAAATCAGGAAGAGGACATAAGAAAATGCTCTACATCATTAAACATCAGAGAGATACAGATTAAAACAACAATGAGATATCATTTCACACCACAGAGACTGGCCCATATCCAAAAGAACAAAAGCAACTGGCGTTAGCACAGATGTGGCGAGAAGGGGACCCTCCTTCACTGCTGGTGGGAATGCCGACTGGTTCAGCCCTTTTGGAAAACAGTATGGACGATTCTCAAAAAATTAGAAATTGAGCTCCCATTTGACCCAGCAATACCACTCCAGAGAATATATCCCAGTGAGGCAAAAAAATATAGTTGAAGTGACTTCTGCACTTTTTTGTTCATTGCAGCACTGTACAGACTCTGGAAAAAACCTGAGTGCCCAAGAACAGATGACTGGTTAAAGAAACTTTGGTACATCTACACAATGCACAATGCTGTGCAGCTGTTAGAAAAGATGAAGTCATGAAATTTATATACATTGGTACTACATGGAAAGTATCATGCTAAGCGAAATGAGTCAGAAAGAGAGGGACAGATAAAATATTGCATTGATCTGGGGAACATAAAGTAACAAAATAGGAGACTAACACCCAAGAATAGCCGAGATAAGTACCAGGAGGATTACTCCATGGCTTTGAGGCCAGCCACACAAGCTAGGGGAAAGGGCAGCTTAGATAGAGAAGGGAGCACCAAATAAAGGGTGCTGGGATGTTCCTCCCAGGATGAGAGATGAGTGATGAGAGAAGACTACAGACTGAACATGATTGTCACTCAATGTCTCTTTTGCAAACCACAACACTCAAAAGGAGAGAACAAAAGGGAATGCCCTGCTGCAGAGGCAAGGTGGGATGGGGGGCTGGGGGGTAGGAAGGATACTGGGATCAGTGGTGGTGGAAAATGGGCACTGGTGGAGGATTGGGTATACACGATCATTGTATAGTTGAAACCCAAGCACAAAAATTTGAAAGTCTCCAACTGTACCTCATGTTGTTTCACTAATAAAAGTTAAAATAAAAACAGTTTCAAAGATCAACAATAACAACATCAAAAAGTCATTTTTTCAGGGAGAGGCAAATACTTGGGACTGTAACTAGACTGCTAGTAGTTTTGTAGTCTCATCTCGGCTGCATCTAATATCTCTTGCCTCTCCAATGAATTTTTATTTCCCTCCCTCAAAAACACTTGACTCCTACTAGATTTTGACATTATTTTCTACCTTCCTCCTTTATGCACTTGTCCTATAATATACTCCCTAACCTATAATGATGTCCTATAGTACTTTCCTATAACATAACAGAAACGTATGCATAAACCATTAATTCTGCAATAGAGATTTATGTTGCTTAATGCCCTAGAAACTATGCCATACAAATCTATAGTGATCATCTGTTACTACTGTCTTGAGCTAAAATAAACTGTTGTATTGTGTGACTTAAAACAGCTGATGAATATTTAGTAGTTACATACAGAAGATACAGTTTTTTGCAGGTGTTAAGAAAAAAGAGAGAAAAGAGTTGAGAAGTGTTCCAAGTTAACCAATTCTAAATTCTAATTTTAATGTTGATAAATCAGCGCTTTATGGTGGGGAGGAGGATGAGGTGATTGTAGGTAAAAGTGTATTTGAAATACTTCAGACCACACACATCCTCTGAAGACAGTTGCATGGTATGCACTGTATTCTTTTGGATTAAGACACCTGTCCTGGAAAAGCAGCTTGCCTGATCACATGCCCCAGTCATGATGTATTTTATTCTTATAGTCTGTTAAGTTATTTCACTTTACCAAGTATATAAGATTAGGCACAATGCCTCACCTTATCCCCTTTAATCTGACCCTGTTATTACCCTATAAATAAAGTTTATCTGGTTTTGAATCAGCACTCTCAACCTTAAATGCTAATCACCCAGAGTACTGATATCTATGTTGATAAACAATGTGCTTTAAGCACCATCTCTTACTTTCCAAGAACTTAAACAGTGTTAAGTTTTTAGGTGGTTGCACACACAGCTCCAGAGATACCCGTTTGTAGATTAATAAAGTATTCTTTTCAGATTTTGCTCATGGCACCCTTTGAAATCAATGAGTACATAATCTTTATAGCAGTAACTCAGGTGAATATTCCTTGTTCTCTTGTGTGCTTGCATATGACCAAGTATTATGTATATATACATACACCACACACACAGACACACAGACACACAGACACACACACACACACGTAATCATTTTCAGTATCCACACCGAGTGAATTCTGAAGACATTTATTGTGGAGTTTGAGATACCAAATAGTGTGCAGTCCTGACAGGTGGGCAAAGCATATAAATGTGGGATCATGAAGAAAGCAGGTAAATAGGCAGTACTGGGAGACATTGGCAATTTGCAGCCTCAAGGGAAGGATTCCTATCACTCAGGTTGAGAATCTGGAGGAAAATAGGCAGAAGTTTTCCCTAGAAAGTGAAGGCATAGAGTATTTGGGAGATTACTATTCTGGAAACCTGGATTCAAAGATGCAAGACAAAGATTATGCTCCCAGAGTGTAAGGTAGAAAGATGATCTCAGAAAAAATACAGAAGCTCAATTATAGAATTGGGCCATGTGGTCAAATGGGACTGGCAGCCTTGGTGATTTGATTTAGTCACCTAAATGTTGAAGAACTCTTTAATTCCTTGTGACTAAGGATAGGTTTGGATATAGAGACTAGGAAGAACTTAGATTATAGGTGAGAAGAATGTGTCGCCTATAGCCTGAGAGGTGGACTGAAGAATCTCTTCTCCAGTGTCACTTTCCCACGATGCATAAACTACTATGTCATTACCCCTAGGAGTTAGTGTATTATAAAATGTCAATAGCTTCAGGAAAGCTATAGATAAATTCATGGATAAGAGACCCACATTGAGTTACTATTTTAGAAACTAGAAAGTTTTAAGTAAACCCAATCTTTACCAATCTTTAGATATATAGTCAGGAATAACAAAGCTCTTAATCCGCAAAAGAATAAATAAACAAATAAATAAAATGGCATTATAGTTTGAGATGAAACATAAGGTAGACTTGACAATTGGTCTATGAGTTTCATCATAGTATTCATGCTACTAACAATTTATGTTTATATATGCATTAAATATATATAAAACATATATTTACCTTCTTCAGTTATTACTCAAACTTAAAAAACTGACATCTGTTGCAGAACAATTTTTCATAAAGAAACTATCTAGTATGATTTTTAGCTTTGACTTGCTCATAATCTGGAACTATAGCTAGTCTTAGTTAGGCATGAATGGAATTGAGACAAACATATATTCCAGGAAAATGAGTAATCTGAAATTTCCATTTAGCAAGAAAATGACAGAAATGAGACAAAGTGGTAGTAAAGGAATAAATATGCAACAGGACTTTAGCCAGATAGAATAGGTAAGATTTCATAGAGGATCCAAGATAGTTTTCTAAGAGCAATATAAGATGAGTGTGTGTGTGTGTGTGTGTGTGTGTGTGATTATTTATTCTTGAGATAGCTCAAAATCAAACTCACTAAAACAACGAAACAGGTAAAATTCATATATGATTATTAGGATCCATATATGATTATTCTATGTGACTTTTGTGTTTTCCATTTTTGATCATTTTTTGTTGTTTAATGAATACATGGGGCTGGAGTGATAGCACAGCGGTAGGGCGTTTACCTTGCACGCAGCCAACATGGCCAACCCGAGTTCGATTCCTCTGCCCCTCTCGGAGAGCCCGGCAAGCTACCGAGAGTATCTCATCCGCATGGCAGAGCCTGGCAAGCTCCCCGTGACGTATTTGATATGCCAAACACAGTAACAAGATGTCTCATTATGGAGACGTTACTGGGCCTGCTCGAGCAAATCGATGAACAACGGGAGGACCATGACCGTGAATGAATGAATACATATCAGTGTATGTGCTGCTCTTCACCTGCTTTAACAGATTGCATTGGCCCTACAAGTCGCTGACCATTCAAATGATAATCCATGCTAATGGATGAAACCTTATCAGAGAAACAGATTATGTAACAAATTTGGAATTATGAGAAAGCATATTTCTTCATCCTCTGCCTTTGTCTATAGTCTGTGCTAAAGGTATAAGGTCTGAGAGTAGAATGAAGTAGAGAAGATCCTTTCTGGCATATTCAAATAGTTCAAATGGTTTCTTGTCCTCTTAGAGCATCTCTTAGGAATGGGGAAAAGAGTAGCATCTCCATAGAACATGGCCCGTAAAAGGCTTTTGGAAAATATGCCCTCAGTAAAAGGCAAGATCCATACATAGGACACCTTTGCAATGAAATGAGATGATCTTGTGTTATTTTGATATATTTTGACCCTGTGGGATAGAATTGGAGCAAAACCAATCAACAGTGTAATTACCTTTCTAACAGACACCTTTTTTGCTATGCAGTCACTCCTTCTTCCCAGCCAAAGCTGTAATTTGGGTGAATCTTAAAAGCAAGAGAGAGAATGAAAATCACTTTTGGAAACTAAAATGCCACTCCTCAAATTGTGACCAACAAGTTGGTTGCAGAAAGAGTATTTGACTTATAAGCTATTGGATTCTCCTTATAGAAATACCCAAATTGAATCATATTGAATGGTTGGTTTTGTATGGAAGCAATACCATTGTTTTCATTCACTATACAGACCTTATTTCAGTTATGCCATACTTACTTTTTAAAGGTTTAAGTTTTATTGGCATCCAGTTATTATGGTGTAAACTTAGCTCATTATCACACTGAAGCAGCTGATATTTCTGTTCAGTTCCGTAAAACAAGAAGCCAAGCCTCATAACTAACTTAAATGAAATTACAAAAGAATCCTCTGGAATGAAATAGTGTGCATTATCTATTTGCTCTGGGATGATCACCGCAGCCATAGGCACATCAAAGCAATAGAGTCAACTTACTTTTCAGTGCTATTGATGTTATAGTTGACTTTAACCACTATTGTCAAACTGAGTTTATTTAATAAAAGCCTAATTTACCATCTCATCAATTTGCTGTTTTTTGTCAGGAGTGAAAGGGAGGATTGAATACTAACTTCCCTAGGAGTTCCTCCCTGCTTTTCCCCTATGGACAGACAAACTAGTGACCGGAAAGTCTCATCTCCCTGATAAGAACACTATGACTTAACATTTAAATGCATCATCAGCTGCAGCACTACCAAACAAATCCATCGGTATCTGAGCTCTTTAAAAATCTAGTTAGAAGACATCATTAAAGTGAAAAGTACTGATGAGTCAAACAACTGATTCATACAAAATAATTAGCTAGCACTTGAATATTCTCTTAGTAGTTGATCCAGAATCTGTTTTCAGTGTGTCAGGGAGTCCACATTCAGAATAAAGCAATTTTATTTGTAAAAAGTTAAACGGTTCTTTAAAAGGAACTTTAATGTCCAAGAATACTTAAGTTTAGTTGAGGGACATACTGAATGATCACAATTTCCTTTCTAGAAAAATACCACTTTCAAGATTTAATATTGCTCTCTAATACTTGAAATTCTACCTATGCTTCTAGGAAAAGTAATACCTCGGTCAGCAGAGTGTATTGGTCTTTAGCTTTATAATAAATGAGGAATGAACAGTAATCTCTTATCCTTAGAAATTCAGGAAAGACACTTTCTTACAAGGCAGCTGCAGAGCCCCTGATTTCCTTGCTGTCTGATTCTTCCATTGTGATCACATTGACAGTTACTGCTTACAAGGAGTTTTCCAAGTGGGTGTGCTGGAAAAATTAGATCATAGACTCTCAGAGTGGAAGGCAGATGTCTTAAAGGTCAGACATCCCCACTCTGAAATCCGCCTACTTGAAGGACTTTGGCATGACAGCTGAGTATTTTTTTTGGTTGGTGAACCTATTTGCTTCCTTCCATGCGTTCATCACACAACTATATTGTGGTACAAAGAATACAGTTAATTCTATTTTGAGATTTCCTTTTACTTTTTTAGAGGTGCCACAGGAAACAGACTAGGAGTAAAATGCAGCCTTAAAAAAAATTAAATCAAAAGGTTTTTATTTTTTTATTGTTGTTCTTGTTACTTATTGCCTCCTCCTTATTCCCTTCTCCCCTTTTCTCTACCCAACCCCAAATTTTATTTAGGGAGATGTTCTTCTACTGACCTTGGAATGACCCTTAGCTGTTAAAAAAGCTTGTCACTTAAAATTTAAAAAAAAGAAAGCTGACATTTCATGTCTCTGGGTCCTCACTCTGAACCCCACTTAACCCATAGTAGAGTGACTTCCACACTTAGCTAGGAAAAAAAGGGTTTTTTTTTCTGTCATTAACAAATTGAAGGTTCCATCTTTTCTTTATCTCCTGAAAATGTCTTGAAGCCAACTGCCTGGAGGCATCTTACTTTCCTCCTCTCTACTTTGCCCACCCAGATTCACTGTTTGCTTTTAACTCCTGGTCAGACCACTTATTTGAGGAAGTGACTTATCCTGAGGGCAAGACTATGGCTGGCTTCAGATCATTTTGGCCAGTATTAAGCCCTGGACTTCACAGGAACCTATTAAGTGTTGATAATGGTAATGAGATGAGGATAATTACAGCTATTACAGATAGAGCTGTTTATTTCCTTTTAAAACTGGAATTGCATTTGTATTTGTAGAGGTGTGATTTAGAGTAAGGGGTAGGAACTTAATTTTTAACCCTCAGGAGGAAAACTTCTTAGAACAGAGAGATAGGAGTGAGGAGAGGGGAGAGAAGATAGTTAGGCTTGAGAAGTCCTGGGAAAACCTAAGAGGTAAAGAGGAAAAGGCTTTTGTTTTATTTATTTTTGAAGAGCAATGACTGAGCATGAGAAGCTCTTTGCCACATACTTTTGAAATAAAGAGAACCCAGGAGCAAGAAGTCAGATGGCAATCAGAGTGATAAGTAGCTGTTTATGTAGATAGAATCAGAGCAATAAGGGAATCCAGTAATCACTGACATAGAAACCAGGTTTTGTGCAGTAAAAGAAGGGGAAAAAATCAGATGGAAAAAATGCATTTAAAATATGAGACACGACAGACCGTAATCAATGATAAATGGTTGTCAGAGTGCCATTTATTCAATCAGGTACACTGATTTGTATGGAGATCTCCAAGGGGATAAAGCATCAAGCTTGAGACGCCCCAACCCACTCCCTCTGCCTTTCACCATAGTTGTTCTTTGGTTACAAGGGCAACAAACAATTTATGTGGCTCTGGTACAGTGTGATGGCTCATCCTGCTGCTGCCATTTATATCATATTAGTGCCTCCCTCTTTCTTCCTTATGGGAAATGGCAAGTTGATTGATACAAGTCCTCTGAAATTCTTTGAGTGTCTGGAGAAATGCAGGCTGTTGTCATTATTACTATCAGTGCAAACTGCTTGGGAGAGTTTTCATACAGTGCTTTGGCTAGGACAATCCCTGTCTTTAGCTCAATATTCTTACCTGATAATTCATCCGTCCTCATGCCATTGATGGTTCACATTGTTCCCTAAAAGAGTTTGGGAAGGCTCTGGCCTACGACTCAAAATATAACCCAGAATCTGCACCAATGCATGGCCCCTCATCCGCCAAGTACACTAGCAGTGGGGGACATGGACCCCCAGAGGTCACCAGTTGATTTCCTCTTTCATAATGCATTTTATACCAAACTCTTACCAGGGCAGCCTGGCTATCCCAACCATATTAGGGCAATAGTCCACTAGCCTGTCTCAATAAAAATACCCCAAAATTCACCAAAATATTAGTGAACACTAATCTGGGGTTGTACAAGAATATGTACAACCCCAATCTAAAGGAACACATTCCCTGAATCAGTATGAAAGACCCCACACCAGTCATATGGGAGCACCAAAAAGGAAGGTAATATCCTTGAAGGGGAAAAAAGGAGATGACCATCTGCCAAGCTCACCCAGAGTCCTACCTGGAAGTTTGAAAGAGACACTGATAGTAAACTGAAGGATCTACCTCCAGACTACCTCAGCATCGTGGGGAAACAGTGCAGATCCCCATATAGATATCCAGGACCAGTTCATTAAAAGTTTCAACAAAATGAGAGTTGAGGGAACTTTCCTCAACATAATCAAAATCATCTACCACAAACCAACAGCAAGCATTATTCTCAATGGGGGTAAATTAAAGCCTTCCCTCTAAGATCAGCCATGAGACAAGGTTGCCAACTCTTGTCACTTCTATTCAATATAGTGCTGGAAGTACTTGCGATAGCATTTAGGGAAGAAAAAGAAATTAAGAGCATCCAGATAGTAAAGAAAGAAGTCAAGCTAGCACTGTTTGCAGATAACATGATACTATACTTAGAGAACCCTGAGGCCTGAGAAACAAATTTATATAGTAAAGTGGCAGGATACAAAATCAATATTCAAAAGTTCATGGCTTTTCTATATGTAAATAATGAAAGAGAAGAAGGTACTTTTTAAAATACTGTTCACAATTGTGCTTCAGAAGATCAAGTACCTCAGAATCATCTTAACTAGGGAGGTAAAGGACCTGTACAAAGAAAACTACAAACACTACATTAAGAAATAAAAGAAGACATAAGGAAATGGAGACGGATCCTCTGCTCATGGATTGGAATTATTAACATCATCAAAATGACAAATACTCCTAAAAGCATTATAAAGATTCAATATGGTCCCTAAAAGGATACCCATGACATTTTCCAAAGAAATTAATCAAACGCTCCTGAAATTTATATGGAACAATAATCCCCCATGAATAGCAAAATAAATAATTATAAAATATGATTGGAGGTATCGCCTTCCTCATCTTCAAACTGTACTACAAAGTGGCAGTAATTGAAACAGCATGATATTGGAATAAAGACAGACCCGCAGATCAATGGGATAGAGTTGAATATCCTTACACATACCCTCACACATATGATTATTTAATATTTAATCTTTGATAAAGGAGCAAGAAATGTGAATTGGAGCAAGAAAAATCTCTTTAACAAGTAGTTCTGGGAAAACTGGACAGCTACGTTAAAAAAAATTAGACTTCTATTTAAAGTCATGCGCAAAAGTCAGATCAAAATGTATTAAAGACCTCAACATCAAGCCCAAATACATAAAGTACATGGAAGAAATTGTAGGCAAAACCCTTCATGATATTGAAGCTAAAGGTATCTTCAAAGATAAAACATCACAAGCATGTGGAAGAAAAGATAAACAAATGGAACTACATTAAACTAAGAAGCTTCTTCACCTCAAAAGTAATAGTGGCCAAGATACGAAAACAGCCTATGGAATGGGAAAGGTTATTCACCCAATACCCTTCTGATAAGGAGTTAATATTAAAGATATACAAGACACTGGTATAATTTTACAAAAAAAAATCATCCAACTACATCAAAAAATGGGGAAAAGAAATGAACAAATTCTATCTCAAAGAAGAAATTCGAATGGCCAAAAGGCACATGAATAAATACTCTTTATCTCTAATCATCAGGGAGATGTAAATCAAAATAACAATGAGATATCACCTCATACCACAGAGACTGGCACACATCAAAAAGCACAACAGCAACCAGTAATGACATGGATGTGGGGAGAAGGGGACTCTCCTTCACTGTTGGTGGGAATGCCAACTCTTCCAGCCTTTTTGGAAAACATTATGCACATTCCTCAAAAAAATAGAAATTAAGCACCCATTTGACCAAGCAGTACCACTTCTAGGAACATACCAGAAATATTTGGGGGCCCAAAAACACACAGCAGAAAACGCAATCTGTACTCCTATGTTCATTGTAGCACTATTTACAATAGCCAGAACCCGGAAACAACATAAGTGCATGCAAACAGACGACTAGATAAAGAAACATTGGTACATCTACACAGTGGAATACTATTCAGGTGTTAGGAGAAATGAAGTCATGAAATTTGCTTATTAAATGGATGGACATGGAGAGTATCATGTTGAATGAAATGAGTGAGAAGGAGAGGAACAAATATAGAATGACTGCAATATTTGTGGGATATAAAAATATATATGTAGTATACGACTAATATCCAAGGCCAAGAAAATTGAGGTCTAGGAGGACTTGTCTATGGTCATAATCTTTTACCACAAGTGTGTCTGGGATAATGGATAGGTGAGATAGAGAAGGGTTCAGTATGACAATGATGGTTGGAAATGATCACACTGGACAAGAGCTGAGTGTTAAAAGTAGATAAAAGGTTAGTTATACACAAAAATCTTTTAGTATCTCTATTGCAAACCACAGTGCCTAAAAGGAGAGAGGGAGGGGGAGAGTGAGTGAGAGTGATAGAGCTTGAGATAGCGAGAAAAAGAAAGAAAAAGAAAGAAAGAAAGAAAGAAAGAAAGAAAGAAAGAAAGAAAGAAAGAGAGGGAGGGAGGGAGGAAGGGAAGAATGAAGGGAGGGAGAAAGGAAGGAAGGAAGGAAGGAAGAAAGAAAGAAAGAAAGAAAGAAAGAAAGAAAGAAAGAAAGAAAGAAAGAAAGAAAGAAAAAGAAAAGTGCCTGCCATAGTGTAATGGGAGAGAAACTGGGGAAACTGATGCTGGGAAATGTTCACTGACAGAGGTATGTCTGTTGGAACACTGTATGACTGAACCTAATCATAAACAGCTTTGTAAGGGTGTATCTCACAGTGGTTCAATTAAAAAAATCTTTGGGGGAAAAAGTGGAAGGAAATAATTAAAGATAATAAGAAATTTTTTTTTAAATTACATGAAATAGATCTCTTGGAGGGCCCTGCAAGCTACCGAGAGTATCTCACCCACACAGCAAAGCCTGGCAAACTACCTGTGACGTATTCGATATGCCAAACACAGTAACAAGTCTCACAATGGAGATGTTACTGGGCCTGCTCGAGCAAACCAATGAACAATGAGAGGACAGTGCCACATGAAATAGATAAATCCTACAAATATATTATTTAGCAAGAGAGAAGAGAATTTAAAATTTTTAAAGGAAAGCTTACCTATGCAGCTGTTAGTAAAAATGAAGTCATGAAATTTGCTTATAAATGGATGGACATGTAGAGTATCATGAAATGAGTCAAAAGGAGAGGGACAGATATAGAATGACTACATTTATTTGTGGGATATAAAATGTAACATAGTATGCGACTAATATCCAAGGCCAGGGAAAACAGGAGCCAGGAGGACTAGTCAGTGGTTGGAAGCTTGCCACAAGTGTGTGTGTTTGTGTGTGTGTTTGTGGTGGGGCGGAGAGTTGCAAAGGGCAGTTAGAATAGAGAATGGATCAGTATGACAGTCCATACACTGTCCACACTGTCGTACCATTGTTCATTGATTTTGCTCAAGCGGGCCCAGTAACGTCTCCATTTTGATACTTGCTGTTACTGTGTTTGGCATATTGAATACATCACAGGTACTTGCCAGGCTTTGCCATGCGGGTGAGATACTCTCGGTAGCTTGCCGGGCTTTCTGGGAGGGGCAGAGGAATCGAACCCAGCCCGGCCAGGCTGGCTGCAAGGCAAATGCCCTACTGCTGTGCTATCCAGCCCCAGTATGGACAGTCACTTAATCACTTAATCACTTAACTTCCCGTTAGTCCTCGATTTGCTCGAGCGGGCGCCAGTAATGTCTCCATTTGTCCCTGTCGCGTGCTAGTGTAGCCCAATGGCATCTGTTCGCTCCGGGAACATGAAGGGCCTCAAACCGATCGTTCAAGATCTTGACGAAGAAGTCTGACCATCTGGTAGGTGGGCGGCCACGCGGTCTTTTGACATCCCGTGGAATCCAATCAGTAACAGCTCTAGTCCAACGGTCGTCTTTAAATCTCATTACGTGACCAGCCCATCTGATTTTCGACACCTTGGCAAATGAGACAGCGTCCCTGATTCTTGATCGTCGATGGATGTCGGAACTCGGATTCTTTCTCTCATTTGAGTGAAACGTGATATTCCAAGCATAGCTCTTTCTATTCTTCTCTGGGAGACCTGAATAGCGTTCTCATCTTGTTAGCATAGGGCCCAGGTCTCTGAGGCATATGTTAATGCAGGAAGAACAGTGGAATCAAAGAGATGTACCCGGAGCCGGAGTTTCTTCATCCTCTTAGCTATTTCTTCGACGTTCTTGAAGGCGTTCCAAGCCGCTCTCTTCCTCCTGCGCAGCTCGGGTGCCAGGTCATTTGTCATGTTGACCTCTCGACCTAGGTACACATAGCTGTTGCATTTGGAGATGGTCGTTCCATTGAGAGCGAATGGGACGTCAGGAACAAGGCTGTTTCTCATAAACATTGTCTTCGTGAGATTCAGCTGTAGTCCTACCTTTCCACACTCACGGTCAAAGTCGGCCAGCATTTGTGCCGCTTGGCTGATGTTTGGTGTTATTAAAACAATGTCATCAGCAAAGCGGAGGTGCTGTAGTTGCCGACCATCTATCTTCACTCCCATTCCTTCCCATTCCAGTCGTCGCATGTTGTTCTCGAGGGTGGCACTGAAGAGTTTCGGTGAAATGGTATCACCCTGCCGCACCCCTCTCTTGACATCAACGATCACTTCTTTGTAGAATGGTTAGATCCTGGTAGTGAATCCGCAATACAGCTCACGGAGGATCCTGATGTATTGGGCTTGAATGCCCTGATTGGCTAGGGCTTCAATGACCGCTTCCGTCTCAACAGAATCAAAGGCCTTCTTTAAATCAATGAATGTTAAACAGAGCGGCATCTTGAACTCCCGAGAAACCTCAATGAGCTTGGTTATCATGTGGATATGGTCGATGGTGCTGAATCCTTTGCGGAACCCTGCTTGCTCGCATGGTTGTCCTTCATCTAGTGTTCTGCCAATCCTATTTAGGATGACTCGAGTGAACAACTTGTAGATGACAGACAATAGGCAGATCGGGCGATAGTTGCCAATGTCATGGATGTCTCCCTTCTTGAACAGTAGTAAGGTCCTGTTGGTTTTCCATTGGGACGGAACCTTGCATTCAGACAGGTAGCGAGTGAAGAGTCGAGCCAGTGTATTGATGAGTACTGACGGCAGGTTCTTCAGGTGTTCAGGTCTGACCTTGTCTGGGCCGGGTGCTGTTTGTTTCTTTACCGACGAAATGGCGTGTCGGATTTCGGAAGGGAGAACGGACAGTAATAGTTGGAAATGTTCACTCTATACAAGAACGGAGTGTTGAAAGTATGTAAAGGAATATACATGATAGTCTTTCAGTACCTTGTATTGCAAACCCAAATGCCCAAAAGGGAAAAGGGGGAAGAAAAGTGCCTTCCATAGAGCAGGGAAGGTGGTGGGGGAGAGGGGGTGATTGGAGGGAGACCAGGGACATTAGTGGTGGGAAATGTACACTTGTGAAGTGACAGATGTTGGAACATTATATGACTGGAACTCAATTATGAACAGCTTTGTAACTGCATATCTCACTGTGATTCAATTTTAAAAATCAATTATTTTTTAAAGAAAAGAATTAGCTTGTGAAAAGGGGGTACATTTCTATCTTAGAGCTTTAAGACAATGATGACCATAATCCTTGTATCTTCTTGTACCTATTAAAGGACAAATATGCATCCCCATGAAAACTGTCGAGTTCTTACCAGGCTCCTGAAAGAGAAACTAGTGGATGTTTTAGTGTTTCTTTATGTTATAGTCAAAGAAACACTAACAAAATCAGTGTTGCTTTGACTATAACATAAAGTTTAAAATGTACTTTATTCAATAATGCCCTGGGAGTATGTTCATTACAAAGACTATCCAAGGAAATGAAGACCCAGGGAAGCCATGGCAAAGTGGGGAAAAGGGTTGATCCCTTGGGATAACAGTGGTCACTCTCTCTCTCAGCATGTTACACATGAAGGGAGCACAGATATACAGAAGATGCTATTAAACCTTTCTATTCACATCTTTACTGAACTGACATAATGTAATATGTTTTACCGGAAGGCTAATTCCAAAAGAATTGTACTTCTCAGAGTTTGGTGCCAATAACAGTCTGGGTAAGATGTCCTGCATCCATCTTCAGAAAATTCTGAAAGTTAGTTTAAGCCAAGGAAGACCTTGTGCTCATGATATAAAGGGAGTTGCAGAATGCTATCTCCTATCCAAATGGTACACAATATTTGTACTTATTTTTTGAAGCTGGTTTTTATTAGTTTTTTTTTGTTTGGTTTGGGGCCACTCCATGCTGTGCTCAGGGTTTACTCCTGGCTCAGAGCTCAGGTTTCACTTCTAGCCAGCATTAGGGACCTTATTGTGTGCCAGGAATCAAAGCTGGACCAACTGTGTGCAAGGCAAATGAACACCCTATGTGCTGTACTATCACTCCAGCACAGTTTTTATTAGATTTTAAAAACATAAACACCTATACAAAAATATTTTTAAACATGAACTACATATTGCATTTTAGAAATCTCCACACATTGTATATTTCCACCTTGTTCCAAGTTCCACAATCTAATAATGCTTTTAAACATAAAATATTTTAAAAATATTTTTAAACATGAACTACACATTGCTTTGTAGAAATCTCCACACACTGTACATATCGCCCTTGTTTCATATTCCACAATCTAATATTGTTTGTCTGGTTTCTGGTTTGCCTGTCTTAGGTCACACGCTCTTGAGTGGCAAATATATGTCCACTCAAATATAAGTCCATTCAATTTAGGCCCTCCAATTGATCATCGATTTGCTCGAGCGGGCCCAGTAACGTCTCCATTGGAGACTTTGTTGTTACTGTGTCTAGCATATCGAATACTCTCGGTAGCTTGCCGGGCTCTCCGAGAGGGGCGGAGGAATCGAACTCGGGTCGGCCATGTTGGCTGCGTGCAAGGCAAACGCCCTACCGCTGTGCTATCACTCCAGCCCAAGTCCATTCAATATATAGCATATAAGTCCATTCAATATATAGCAAACGTGTAATGAGTAAATGAAAAGCTAAGTGGATCAGCGCTCTTTTAAGAATTCTTAATGGTCTTCTAAAAGAGGAAGTCAATGGGGCCTTCATAACATGTGAGAGGTGGCTCCGTAGAGTAGGGTAATGACCTCTTAGGCTGGTGGTTGGGGACGGTGGTGGGGACTAGGTATTTGTGTAGTCTCCTTTGTTCACTAAAGCATAATTAGGGGAAAAGATACTGCCTTCAGAATCCTAGCAGAAAAAGAAATGACAATTTCCAAATCAGATACATTGGTGGAATTTTAGTAAGGCAGGTACAGGTTAAGCGAGATAAATACGGGCTGAAGAAATCATTTTTTCCTATCAGTGTGAGCTGAGATAATCAACATTACCCTCAGTTTTCAATGAACAGGGTCACAAGAGACTGTGGAGCCACAAAGTGGAAGGGAAAAGGCTGTTGTAAGAATGGAAGCTTACCATTCTAGGGACAGAGCTCACCCACCAAAGAATTTGCAGAGATTTGGTGTGTGTTTGTGTAAGGAGGGGTATTTGTACTCTCGGTTTCTATCTTCTTGTATACCATCTTCATTGGCTAAAGCCAACCAAAGCTAGAAGAAGTAAATGCTTGAGATTCCTGTGCACTGAGCTGGTTGTAGAAGCATAAAGAATCAATCCTGTAGGGCAGATGGAAAACCCAGACACCCATACCAATCCATAGCTATGCTGCAGAGGGCAGCTCAGCTTCTTTGTATACATGTTAACAAAGGAAAGCCTGTAGTTTAGAGTCTTTATTTCAACATTTTTTCACTAAATATCAATTCTTTCTCTCACAAGTCCCATCTGTACCAGGTATGCAGGGGAATGCTGGATCCATTATGGTGAATAGATAAACCCTCTTGTGGAGCATAGGGGGATCTGGTTCTAGTAGTGAGGAGAATTGAGTTTTACAAGGAAAAAGTCTAAAAAAACATGGAATGGACTCCCCCCAAAGTCTGGGTTTCTTAGGTGAGGACTTCCTATAAGAGACCAAACTGAAGATGGGAAAGAGTGCAACAGAATTAAAAACAAGGGGGTGGGTTGGAGGGATGGCAGTACCCAGAGCAGAGAAAGTGTCAGGTCCGGGGTTCAAAAGGTAACCAGGAGTACTGTCATTTGTTGGGACTCTTGAAATCATGCCCAGACTGGGAGAGGACGGCATGGGGATGCCCCTGCTAGCTTGATCCACAAGTCTGCTCTTAGGTAGCTCTGCCAAGATAGGTTTAGGTGGTACCTTAAGAAAAGCTTCTTCTGTCGAAGAAAGACATATGCAGGATGATCTCAGTTACCTCTGGGGTATAGAATAAGAGATAAGGAAATGTACTTGTAGTAAAAGGGGGATGATTAGATCACACCTGAACCCAATGTTTAGAGAGGATACAGACAGAGAAGGAAAGAAATCAAGAAAAGAAGACGAGAACAAGAAGTAATGGGTTAACAGGTATTAGGACTTAAGTTATACCAGTGATATGACTGAAGGTATAGCCATCCACCCAAACCATAAATTCAATAGAACAGAAACCATGAAATCTAAGTGGCAGCCACTGAAACTTTGTAATGTTTCTATTAAGTGGACAAGTGGGGGTGTAGCGGGGTTAGAATGGGGGAAAATCTAGAAACACTAGTGGAGGGAAGTTGACACTGGTGGAGGGATTGGTGCTGAATTATTGTATGTCTAAAACTCAACAGTAATGTTTCTTTCATAAAATTTTTAAAAACGAGAAAGAAAAGCCTCTTTTGTGAGCATTCCCTTCCTTGGCCCCACTAGATAGCAGGCAGGCAACCCCCTTGTGATGACTGTCATGTCAACTAAGTGTGAAAGGGCCAGAATTTCTGCCTATTATTTTCAGATTGCTTCCTCTGCAGGAAATTGTGTCAATTCATTTAGGCAATAGTGGTTTCACTGTACTCCCCCAGCCGTTATATCATGATGTGGTAACTCAGAACTCCAGTGGCACATTATCAGAGCTGCCTCTTTCTGGAAGCTGAGAGATAACAAACAAAAGCGACTTCATTTGGCCTTAAGCATGTGAAACACCGTCAGAGGACAGCAGAATGCAAAGCTGCCTTCCACCTGCCTTTTATCAAGGAGAGCCCAGAGACATGGAAGAGATATAAATTATGTGCCCTGCTTCAGCCAAGGATCTATCATAAAATCTATTGCCACCGATACAACTGGCTTCAATGTATAATTTTGTGACAGTTTTGTGCATGATGCCTCCTTGCTGACAATATTGTCAATGGTGAAATGTTGCCGCATCTACATTTGGATAGAATGGCCTCGAGATTTAAGCCATTTTATACCATTCTGAATTAACATGCTCAGCCTAATCCTCATCTCCCTGGGAGACTGTGAATTGCTAGGCAGGATGAGCAAAAGGCTTTTCATGCAGGTGGCTGGGGCCTATGTTTCCACTTGCCTGCATACCATTCCCCCTTGTGAGGCTGCTGATTGAAACTTACTCGAAGATTACCTTGGTAATAATTTGAGCCTTATCAGTGAAAAAAAACACAACAAATTAATGAGGTTTTTGCAGATAAAAGAAATATAAAGGGCTTACTTTCCTAAAGATGCCTGATACCACAGATAAATCATAGACAAATAGAAAATTTGAAATAGTTTATGCCTCATTATAAATGACTTAATACCATGCCAGGCCCCAAAGATTCAGGGGTGTGATCATTCTGAAACCTAATTAGTGAGAGGAAGACAGTACCACAGTATCACAATTTTCATTTAATGCTAGAAAGTCCCTTCGCTCATACTTCGCATTACCCTGATGGCAAATAAAAAGACTTATCTTCCTGAACAGTTGTGTCAAAATCAGGCTTAATAATTGCTTTGATGGACTGGGTCAAGGAGCAAATGGTAAGACCTTTCCTAAGTCCAGTCCTGACAGAAGGTATGTTAGTCAGTTTGGCTGCTCTAACATAATGCCTTCTACCAGGTGACCTAGAAGACAAATATCAGTGTCTCACAGTAGATATGGGGCCACCTGTATGTTCAGGTTTTTGTTGAAGGTGCTCTTCCCCATTTGCACACAGAAAAGATCTTTTTCTTTTGTCTTCATATGACAAAAGAAAGCTCTGGTCTCTTTCTCTTCTTCTAGAACACCAGTTTTCATCATGGGGTCTCCAATTTTGTTCTCACCTCCCCAAGCTCCACCTCCTAATATCAGTTCCTTGGGTGCTAGAATTTCTACATGTCTTCTGGAAACAGATATTCCATCTCTAACAAATGGTATGTACGTTATGCTACCAAAGAATCAGGTAGAGTGTACATATGACCATATGAGTGAGATGAAAGGATTTTCTCATGACATAATCACTGTTACTATCACTGGCCTCCAGTTGTTTATTGATTTACTCAAGTGGGCCCAGTACATTGTGAGACTTGTTACTGTGTTTGGCATATCGAATACGTCATGGATAGCTTGCCAGGCTTTGCCCTGTGGGAGAGATACTCTCGGTAGCTTGCCTGGGTCTCCGAGGGGCAGAGGAATCAAACTTTGGTCAGCTGAGTTGGCCGCATTCAAGACAAATGCCCTGCCACTGTGTTATCACTCCAGCCCCATGATGTAATAATAATGCCCCAAATTTACTAATTATCTTGATGACATGAGTATAATCCAAGCTGTTCTATTCCTGCAGTGTTCTGGCTGGGTAAGAAGTACTCTCCTTTTTTTGCTTTTTTTCCTCTGTTTTCATTGTCATGAGCGTCCCTGTCTCTGCTGCTTCCATGTCTGTATCAGTCATCCATCCATGCGATTTTGCATCCCCACACGAATTTTTTCTTTTCCCTCTCCCCTTGATATCTTGAAGTAATAAGAGATTATGTCAAGAAATAGAGAAGATAAAACATGATTGCCTCTAGCATAGTGGAAATGAGAAGCTTATAATTGTTCGAGGATGACCTAAAATCATCACAGATCTTTTTCCCAAACATAGCTATAGGCCTCATTTCTTGTAAACAGCTTTCTCATAAAAGTGGTGCCTTAATGGTGTTTCAGAGCTTTCAAGATGAATCTGGAAAAGGTAGGACCTAAGCTCTATAGTTGGTTGCATCAAGAAAGTATTCAGGGAGCCACGGATGTGAGCACTTGCCTTCTGGGTTGACTTCCTGGCACACTTCACAAGTGTACATCCTTAGGGCATTTTTCTGGATTCTTCAAATGTGTGCCTCTTTGGGGATACTCTCCTTTCACTTTTCTTTCTCTGTCCACTCTCCTCTTTCTTATTTTTTTGAAATCAAATTCTACTTCTCAGATAGAGTTTGGGAAAAAAACCGTTCAAAAAGGGTTAGGACAGAAATTGAAAATAAGTATTATTATTTTTAAAAGGAAGCTTACTTCTGAAATGATTGCTCTCTAATAAGCAGTTCCTAATAAAGGTTAAGAAGGGGCCCCAGGATTAGTTAAGCTTGATTTAAAATACTCTTACAGGTGGGATGCAATTGTAAAATCCTATAATCTTGTTTGTGTATTTTCACTTTCCAACAAGGGGAATGGGGCAAGAGATCTCCACATAAATCTTTCAAATTATATCTGTAGTTTCCATGTCATTTACCCATATGGCCATTTAATACAATTTTTCAAGAATAATAAACTAGCAAAAATAAAATTAAAAAGTCTGGTGAAGTGGAAAAGCCAACATGTATACTACCTTCTATAGGAGCTCTTTCTTATATAGGAAAACTGTCAGCAAAAGGCACCCATTTCCTCAGGACAAGTTGTAGTAGTTTAACAAGGAGTATAGTAAGAAAGAGAAGTTCTGCGCTCTCCAATAGGGTTTGGACGCTGTACCAAAGTAAGCCTTTGACATCTTCTTATTGACATTATCTCTACCCTATTTTCTTTATTCCCATTCATGTTGCTCCCCTCTATTCTACTAATTGGACCATCTTCCTATAGAACTTTGCTCTAAATCAATTGCACATCTGTATCCCTCATTTGGAACACCTGAAGACTCCCAGTCATCTTTCTTAAGCATCATTTGCCATTTATTAGGAATTTGAAGAATATGTCAAATGACTCATGTATTATAACTGAGGGAAAGAAAACTTAAGACAGAACACATTTTGAAGGGTAAGAGTCTAGATATGGCTAATTCGCCAGGTACCCGCCCGGCGCCAGGGCCCCTTCCCGGGCCTGCGTGGCCCACTGGATCCCCTGAGAACAACCGGTTTTCACCCTTGGTCTGTGGGGGACAAGGGGAATTGAGGCACAGCACGTGAAAACAAAGCTGAACCTCTTAGGGCACTCTCTCCTCATTCACCAGGTACCCGCTCGGCACCAGGGCCCCTTCCAGGGCCTGCAAGGCCCACTAGATCCACTGAGAACAGCCAGTTTTCACCCTTAGTCTGTGGGGGAAGACTGGAATTGAGGCACGCCCGCGAAAACAAAGCTGAACCTTTGTGGGCACTCTCTCCTCATTCACCAGGTACCTACTCTGAGCCAGGGCCCCTTCCCAGAGCCACGGCAGCATTAGTGGCTGCGAGTTATTCTCCCATAGGAACCATAAGTTACCCTCTTAGATGGAACTTTCACTAGGTTAGCTTAACCACAAGAAACACATTAGCCAATAAGTCATTAAGCCCATCTCAATTCATTCTGCAACTCAAGCAGAATAGTAACAGTGAGCATGAAGGTCTAAACCACACTGGTAACAGTGGTAAAGCAATGTAAAAGCCCGCCAAGCTTTCTTATTGAAGAGGCTACCCCAGAAGACACCAACAGTAATGAAGTGCTAGACAACCTCTCTGACAAGGAATTTAGAAGGGAGCTACTGAGAATGCTTAGGGAGCTAAAAAAAACAGTGGAAACCAATGCCAATAAAAGACAAGAGGGTTTGAAGGTAGAAATGAGGAAAATGCAAATGGAAATGCCAGACCTGAAAAACCTTGGTAGGCTAATTGAAAAACTCAGTGGAAGGCCTCAGCAACAGAGTAACAGCTGCTGGGGACTGAATCAGTGAGCTCGAAGATGAAGTCCAGAGACTCTCCAGAAAAGAGCAGAAAATGGAAAAGAGATTCAAAATTCGGGAACAGATGGCAAGAGAAGATCGTGATGAAGCCAAGAGGGGTAACATAAGAATTAATGGAGTCCCAGAGGGACAGGAAGAAAACTATGATGAAGAAGAAACTGTCAAAGACATCATTGCTACGGCATTTCCAGAGCTGAAGAAAACATGTGACCACATTCAGGAGGGCCGAAGGGTACGAGCTAGAAGAAATCTGAATAAAAATACCCCAAGACACATCCTGATCAAAATGACCAAAATCTTACATAGAGACAAAATTCTGAAAGCAGTAAGATCAAAAAAAGAAATTTCCTATAAAGGAGCATCCTTAAGATTCACAGACGATTTGTCTGATGAAACCCTCATAGCTTGAAAACAGTGGTGGGATATAGTGAAAAAAATCAATGAAATAAATGCCTCACCAAAAATACTTTACCCAGCAAGACTCTCATTCATAACAGAAGGAACAACACAATTTCACAAACAACAGCTCAGGAACTTCATAGACTCAAAACCATGGTTGCAAGAACAACTAAATGGGCTACTTTAAGACAAGACAGGTCCCTCAAATACACCAAATTTCAACAGAAAAATGGGACAAAACCCCATAACAATAATCTCTCTCAACATCAATGGGTTCAACTCACCAATTATAAAACACAGAGTGGCAGGATGGATTAGAAAATTGAACCCAACATTCTGCTGCCTCCAAGAAACACATCTCAATAGTCAAAGCAAACACAGGCTCAGAGTCTAAGGTTGGAAAACAATTCTACAGGCAAACAGCTCCCATATAAAAGCTGGTGTAGCCATCCTAGTATCAGACCACATTGATTTAAGAGTGAAGAAGGTCACAAGAGACAGTGAAGCCAATTTCTTATTGATCAAGGGATCTGTACAATATTAAATGTATATGCACCTAATGAAGGACCAGCAAAGTACTTAAAACAACTACTCATAGACTTGGAGAAAGACATTGATAGCAACACAATATTAGTGGGAGACTTCAACACTGCTTTGTCACCTCTTGATAGATCAACCAGACTCAAGCTTAGCAAGGACATACTTCATCTGAGGGAAAAAATGGAAGAAAGGGACTTAGTCGATATATTCAGGACACTTCATCCTCAAAAAGCTGAATACACATTCTTTTCAAGCATGCATGGAACATTCTCCAAGATAGACCACATGCTGAGCCACAAAACATACCTCCATAAAATTAAGAAGATAGAGATTTTTATCAACAATATTTCAGAACACAATGGACTGAAATTAGAAGTAAATCACACAAAATAACAGAAAACTAAATCAAACACCTGGAAATTAAACGGTTCACTATTGCCTTACAAAGGAAATCAAAGAGGAAATCAAAGGATTCCTGGAAAGGAGTGAAAATGAGGACATGAGTTACCAAAACTTATGGAACACAGCAAAAGCTGTGTTAAGAGAAAAGTTTGTAGTTCTGCAAGCATTCCTCAGGAAAGAGGAGCGAGCCCACATAAGTAAACTAACCTAGCAGCTTAAGAGTTTGGAGAAGGACCAACAAAAGGAGCCCAACTCGAACAGGAGGAAGGAAATAATAAAACTCAGAGAAGAGATTAACTATATGGAAACCCCCCCAAAAAATCCAAAAGGTAAATTAAACCAAGAGCTGGTTCTTCAAGAAAATAAACAAGATCTATAAGCCTCTAGCAAAACTCACAAAGAAAGGAAGAGAGAAAACCCTAAAAAACGTAATCAGAAATGAAAGTGCAGGACATTACAGCAGAAAGTACAGAAATTCAAAGGATCCTCAGGGAGCACTTTGAGAAGCTTTATGCCACAGAACATGAAAACCCCAAGGAAATGGTTAAATTCCTAGATTCCTATAGACTCCCAAGGCTGAACCAAGAAGACCTGGAATACCTGAACAGACGTATCATCATCAAGGAAATTGAAATGTTAATAAAAAGTCTCCCCAAGCACAAAAGTCCTGGCCCATATGGATTCACTAGTGAATTCTTCCAAATCTTTAAAGAGGACTTACTCCCAATCCTCTTTAAGCTTTTCCACAAAATTGAAATATGAAAAGTACTTCCAAACAATTTCTATGAAGCAAATATCACCCTTATACCAAAAACAGAGATACCACAAAAAAGAGGATTACAGGCCGATATCCCAGATGAACACAGACACAAAGACCCTCAACAAACTATTAGCAAATAGAATCTAACGACACTTCAAAAAGATCATACACCATGACCAAGTAGGATTCATCCCAGGGATACAAAGATGGTTTAACATTCGGAAATTGATCAACATAATCCATCATATCAAAAGAAGAAAAGATAAAAAGCACATGATCATAGCCATAGATGCAGAGAAAGCATTTGACAAGACCCAGCACCCGTTTATGATGAAAACTCTTGCCAAAATGGGTATAGAAGGGACTTTACTTAATATAATTAAAGCCATCTATGCAAGCCTACAGCAAGCATCATCCTCAATGGGGAAAAACTGAGGGCCTTCCCTTTAAGATCAGGAACGAGACAAGGATGCACACTCTCTCCATTACTGTTCAATATTGTACTAGATGTACTTGCAATAGCGGTTAGGCAAGAAAAAGATATTATGGGCATCACCCTATAACCTCTACCAAGAAATCCTATAAACAATAGACTTGTATAGTAAAGTTGCAGGCTATAAAATCAATACCCAAAAGTCCGTGGCTTTCCTATATGCAAACAGTGAGAGAGAAGAAAGCAACATGAAAAAAAATCCCGTTCACAATTGTGCCCCAGAAAAACAAGTACCTAGGAATCAGCTTAACTAAGGAAGTAAAGGACCTATACAAAGAAAACTATAAAACGCTACTTCATAAAATAAAATAGGAAACGAGAAAATGGAAAGATATCCCCTGATGTTGGATCGGGATAATTAACATTGTCAAAATGGCAATACTTCCCAAAGCATTGTACAAATTCAATGTGATCACTATAACGAGACCCATAAAATTCTTCAAAGAAATGGAGCAAACACTCCTGAAATTCATATGGAATAATAAGCCCCCACGAATAGCTAAAGCAATTATTGGGAAAAAGAGAATGAGAGGAATAAAACTCCCTATCATCAACTCTACTACAAAGCAGTAATAAATAAAACATCATGGTAATTGAACAAAGACAGAGTTGCAGACCAATGGAACAGGGTTAAATATACTGACATCTCCCCTCAAACATATGATCATCTAATATTTGATAAAGGAGCAAGATATGTGAAGTGGAGCAAGGAAAGTTTCTTTAACAAATTGTGAAGGCAAAACTGGGCAGCTACATGCAAAAAAACGGGCTCAGATCTCTGCCTAACACCATGTACTAAAGTAAGATCAAAATAGATTAAAGACCTCAACATCAGACTAGAAACCATAAGGTACATTGAAGACAAAGTTGGCAAAACCCTCCATGACAATGAAGCTAATGGTATCTTCAAAGATATCACGCCACTGGCCGAGCAAGTGAAAACAGAGATAGACAAATGGGACTATCTTAAACTAAGAAGCTTCTGCACCTCCAAAGAAAAAGCGACCAAAGTACAAAGAGAGTCTACAGAATGGGAAAGAATATTCGCCCACTACACATCTGACAAGGGGTTGATATCAAGGATATACAAAGTACTGGTTGAACTCCACAAGAAGAAAACATCCAAACCCATCAAAAATGGTGTGATGAAAAGAACAGAAATTTTCTCAAAGGAGAAATCCGAATGGCAAAAAGGCACGTGAGAAAATGCTCTACAACATTAATCATCAGGGAAATGCAGATCAAAACAACAATGATATATCATCTCACACCACAGAGACTGGCCCACATCCAAAAGAACAAAAGCAACCGGTGTTAGCACAGATGTGGCGAGAAAGGGACCCTCCTTCACTGCTGGTGGGAATGCCAACTGGTTAGGCCCTTTTGGAAAACAGTATGTATGATCTCAAAAAATTAGAAATTGAGCTCCCATTTGACCCAGCAATACCACTACTGGGAATATATCCCAGCGAGACAAAAAAGTATAGTCAAAGTGACATCTGCACTTGTTTGTTCATTGCAGCACTGTTTACAATAGCCAGAATCTGGATAAAACCTGAGTGCCTGAGAACAGATGATTGGTTAAAGAAACTTTGGTACATCTACACAATGGAGTACTATGTAGCAGTTAGAAAAGATGAAGTCATGAAATTTACATACAAGTGCTACACATGGAAAAAGTATCATTTTAAGTGAAATGAGTCAGAAAGAAAGGGACAGACATAGAAAGATTGCATTGATCTGGGGAACATAAAGTAACACAATAAGAGACAAATACCCAAGAATAGCCGAGATTAGTACCAGGAGGTTTACTCCATGGCATGGAGGCCAGCCACACATGCTAGGGGAAAAGGAAGATCAGATAGAGAAGGAAGCACCAAATAGAGGGTGTTAGGAGGATCGGGGCTGGAGCGATAGCACAGCGGGTAGGGCGTTCGCCTTACAAGCGGCCAACATGGCCGACCCGAGTTCGATTCCTCCGCCCCTCTCGGAGAGCCCAGCAAGCTACCGAGAGTATTCGATATGCCAGACACAGTAACAACAAAGTCTCCAATGGAGGAGGATCGCCCAAGATGGGAGAAGCATGCTGAAAGTAGACTATAGACTGAACATTATTGCCACTCAATGCCTCTTTTGTAAACCACAGCACCCAAAAGGAGGGAGAGAACAAAAGGGAATGCCCTGACACAGAGGCAGGGTGGGATGGGGGGATAGGTGGTAGGAGGGATACTTGGATCCGTGGTTATGGAAAATGAGCACTGGTGGAGGAATAGGTACTGCTGGAGGGATAGATCCTTGATTATTGTATAATTGAAACCCAAGCTCAAAAATTTGTAAGTCTACAACTGTACCTCATGGTGTTTCACTTATAAAAATTTTTAAAAATTAAAAAAAGTCCATATCCGAAGCTCTAAAAATGTTTCATGTAAACAAATATTTACTCAGAAAACACAGGTTTTGAGTTAGTCTGTGACTTAAGAAGCTCTACTGGATTCTCCCAGACTTCATTCAGATCAAAGTGTTTTGCCCATCCTATGTAAACATAACCAATAGTCAACAATGCTTATTAGAATGTGGTGAACATTATGATTTTGAATCTATACCAGCAGATAGTATCATCATTATGGGAGTGGGCAAACTGTTTTTCTTGTCTTCCAGAATTGTTCTTTGTATGTTAGGTGATTGGGTTTGGATTTTGTTGGTATTGTTTGGCATTGAAATGGAACTAGTGATTCTTAATTGGAATGTCCTTCATTTTCTCAGTGTCTCAGGACTCAGCCAGCTCAAATATTGGCTCCTGATCAGAATTACCCCAAAAGAGGAATGTTTGCCAAATACTTCAAAGTCTTGTGAGGCTGAGAGGGTGCAAACTGGTCCTGACCATGAGGATTGTACTTTTCTAATAAAAAGGCAGAAAAAGACAAAATAGTCCTCTCCCCAAAAATAATGTTCTTATTTTAAAATTGGCAGTGACACATTAAATTGGTAGATGAATCAAAGCAAATTCTGATGAGAGTAAATTTTTGTTTATAACTTACAAAATTTTGGATATGTATTTTGACAAAAGGCATTTTGATCAAAACGTTTATGGAAATGCAGGAACAAAGAATTCAAAGGCATTTATGATTCCACACGTAGATTCTGGAATCTGTTACATATTTAGTTACAAAGGAGAACAAGAAAACCAACCACTAAAAGATTTTCTGTGAACATAATTGATGAAAGGTGTTCTTCTATTTGTGTGCTTTTGTGTTTGGGTTTCTTTCCCTACAGAAAATAAAATATTTGATTGAGTTCACAGCACAAAGTGAGGAAGGCAATTTTGTATGCCAATCTTATAAAACTCATAGCCTTGCTATATTTTCCAACCACCTTTGTTCCCTGTAAGGCATTCTGAATTGGGGGGTGGGAGGGTTGTTGAAGAGAAAAAGAAATTCATTTTTACCTAGACACTTCCTGATAAAAGAGGGAAAGAAGAGAAATGCTGAAAAATGGATGTGAAATTTTTTCTTAAATTTTTATGAACTAATTCATGGTTGAAACTGCTAACAGCAACTTTTTCACTCTATAGCCCCCAACAGGTAGGAAAATTCCCTACAGAATTCAGGACATTACATTTCAATGTAGTAGAGTATTATTATTAATTATTATTATTTTTCTATTGTTATTTAAGACCAGGTTTTCAGTATTACTTCAAGAAAAATTCCTTTGCTCTCTGAGTAACTGCTTCCCTGTTACAAAACTTTAATGTGGGCACTGTATTTTCAACTGAATGAAAGCAATACTTCATCCCTCCTCACACTTGTTCACTATATGATCATAACTCTAACCAATAATTACACATTTTAATGTTGTTTTCACTCGAGCAATAACTAAAAAGTAAACACAATTCTCCTGAGAGGAAAGCTCTCTATTCTAGATCTTTCTTATCACTTGATGCCCTTTTAGAGTCAATTTTCCAGTTGTTCTCTTAAGAAAACTTAGAATGCAATACTCAAACTTTAGTGATGGATTTTCAATTTGAAAAATAAACTTCATTTGGGAAATAAAGTATGAGAATAGGGTTGGCTTCAGGATCACTGAACCTGCTTGTTATCTACATAAAGTATGTTACTTTTTTCTTTACTGTCCTTTTCAGTTGTTCCACATTTAGGGACTAGATTTTATACCTTATCCGTAATTTTGGAGCAAGATAATGATTTTATTTACATGATACTGAGTTTTCATTTCATATATGGTCCAAGATCTACTTATGTAGATTAATGACGGAAGGAAATCACCCCTTTCTATAGGTTAGGTTTCAATACAAAATTTGAGGCACAGTTTCCAATGGGCATTACATTTACAAGTAGGCAACATCTAAAGAAAAAAAACAGGAAATATAGGACCATATTTCTTGGTTTCCTCTGTTTGCAACTGATAATCCTAATACTCTGGAAAGAGAAAGTAAAAATCAAGTAACGTTGAACTTAGGAGAGAAAAGTATAAGATGAGAGAATAGAAGGTAAACTTTAACATAAATTTGTCATCTAGTTACTGAAAATGTTAGAATAAAAGACATTATTAGTATTTTGAGAGGAGGGATCTTTCCTATTTTAGTATCTGTAAGACTAATTAGCCCCGAGTAGCTGTAGGACTAAAAGAAACAGTATTTTCTTTCTTTGTGCTTGGTGGGTGTTTGGCAGTGGGGTTGGGGTCCCATACTCTGTGATGCACAGAGAATATTCCTTGCTACTACTCAGGAGTGGCCCCTGAAGATGTTGGGGGAGCCATATATGGTACCAGAGATCAAACTGTGATCAGCTGCATGCAGGGCAAATATCTTAACCCCTGTACTATCTCTCCATCCCTAAAAGTCTTGCTTTCAGGCATTTGTTCTTTAATTTTCTTAATTTCATTTATCAATCTTTAGTTAATATCTTTAGTTGCCTTCATTGGAAAATTTTCACTCTACAAATAAGTATCATTGGAGTGAGCCTCTAGAGATATTTATTTTTTTTTATTTTTTAATGAATCACCTTGAGGTACAGTTACAGACTTACACACTTTTGTCCTAACATATCAGTCATACTATGATTGAGTACCCATCCCTCCATCAGTGTCCATTCTCCACCACCAATGTTCCCAGTATACCTTCCATCACCACGCCCTTCACCTCTGTGGCAGATTTCCTTTTACTCTCTCTCTCTCCTTTAGGATACTGTAGTCTGCAATGCAGATATTAAGTAGCCATCATGTTCAGTCTATAGTCTACTTTCAGCACACATCTCCCATCTCCAAGCATCCTTTACTTGGCGGTACCTTCTCTAAATATGCTGCCTGTTCCCCCAGTGTGTGAAGCCAGTTTCCAAGCTGTGGTGCAATCCTCCTGGTCCTTATCTCTAGTATCCTTGGGGGTTAGTCTCCATTCTGTTACTTTCTAGAGATATTTAAATTGGGGAAAGAATATCAATCAAAAAAGTAAACCTTTCAAAACTTTTTTGTAGTTAGTCCATACACTGGTATCTATTTTTATTAAATTCTATTTGCGTATATGTGTTGATATTTTTTAAAATTTTTTATTAGTCAATCATCATGAGGTACAGTTACAAACTATAAAATCAATACCCAAAAGTCCATGGCTTTCCTATATGCAAATAAAGAAAGGAAAGAAAGTGACATGAAAAAAGCAATCCCCTTCACAATCATGCCTCAGAAAATCAAGTACCTAGGAATCAGTTTAACTAAGGAGGCAAAAGACCTGTACAAAGAAAACTACAAAATGCTACTTCATGAAATAAAAGAGGACATGAGGAAATGGAAAGATATCTCCTGCTCATGAAATAGGGGAATTAACATTGTCAAAATGGCAATACTCCTCAAAGCATTGTACAAATTCAATGTGATTCCTATAAGAAATGCCGCTCCTATAAGGAATTCCTATAAGGAATTCTTATAATGCTGCTCATTCATTGATTTAAAGAAGGCCTTTGATTCTGTTGAGACAGAAGCAGTCATTGAAGCCCTAGCCAAACAGGGTGTTCAAACTCAATACATCAGGATCCTCAATGAGCTGTATTACGGATTCACTACCAGGATCTCACCATTTTACAAAGAAGTGATCATCCATGTCAAGAGAGGGGTTCAGCAGGGTGATGCCATTTTAGCAAAACTCTTTACTGCCACCCTCAAGAACGTCATGCGATGACTGGAATAGCAAGGAATGGGAGTGAAGATAGACGGTTGGCAACTACACCACGTCAGCTTCACTGAAACATCATTCTAATAATACCAAACATTAGCTAAGCAGCACAAATGCTGGCTGGCTTCAATCGTGAGTGTGGAAAAGTTGGACTACAGCTGAAACTCACAAAGACAATGTTTATGATAAACAGTCTCGTTCCTGACGTTTCATTCGCTCTCAATGCAATGATCATCTCTGAATGCAACAGTTATGTGTACCGAGGTCAAAAAGTCAACATGATGAAAGACCTGGCACCTGAGTTGCACAGGAGAAAGAGAGCAGTGTGGAACGCCTTCAAGAGCATTGAAGAAATAGATAAGAGGATGAAGAACCTTCGGTTCCAGGCACATCTCTTCGTTTCCACTATTCTTCCTGCATTAACATATGCCTCAGAGACCTGGGCCCTATGAAAACAGAATGAGAACGCTATTCGGGTCTCCCAAAGAGGAATAGAAAGATCTATGCTTGAAGTATCACGCTTCACTCAAATGAGAGAAAGAATCCAGAGTTTCGACCTCCGTCGATGGTCAAGAATCAGGGACTCTGTCTCGTTTGCCAAGGTTTCAAAAATCAGATGGGCTGGACACATAATGAGATTTGGAGATGACCACTAGACTAGAGTCGTTACCAACTGGATTCTAGGGACGTCAAAAGATCGCGTGGCCACCCACCTAAGAGATGGTCAGACTTCTTCGTCAAGACCCTGAATGATCTGTTTGAGGCTCTTCGTGTTCCTAGAATGAGCAGATGTCATTGGACTACACTAGCACTCGACAGGGATGAATGGAGCTATCACTGGCTCCAGCTCGAGCAAATTGATGAGTAATGAGATGTCAAGTGATCAAGTGATCCTATAAGAATACCCACGACTTTCTTCAAAGAAATGGAACAAATACTCCTGAAATTTATATGGAAAAATAAGCACTCACGAATATCTAGAGCAATTCTTGGGAAAAAGAAAATGGAGGAATCAACCTCCCCAACCTCAAACTCTACTACAAAGCAGTAATAATTAAAACAGCATGGTACTGGAACAAAAGCAGAGCTGCAGACCAGTGGAACAGGGTGGAATATACTGACACCACTCCCCAAATATATGATCATCTAATCTTTGATAAGGAAGCAAGAACTGTGAAGTGGAGCAAGGAAATCCTCTTTAACAAATGGTGCTGGCAAAATAGGACAGCTACATGCAAAAAAATGGGCTCAGATCTCTACCTAACACCATGTACAAAAGTAAGATCAAAATGGATTAAATACCTCAAAATTAGACCGGAATCCATAAGGTACCTTGAAGACAAGGTTGACAAAACCCTCCACAACATTGAAGCTAAAAGTATCTTCAAAGATGACACGCCACTGGCCCAGCAAATGAAAACATTTTCCGTAATCATTAGATTATGTCACATAAAGTAGTATTGCTCAATTAACTTGATGCAAACTTGGATGAGTATGTTCCAGGATATATTTAAAGCCTCACATACAAAGGAGCACCCCTTAGATTTACAGCAGAACTATCAGAGAAAACCTTCCAAGGCTGAAGACAATGGTAGGAGATAGTGAAAAAACTCAATGAAATAAACGCCTCACCAAAAATACTTTATATAGCTAACCTCTCACTCAAACTTGAAGGAACCATACACAATTTCATGGATAAGCAACAGTTCAGGAACTTCATAGACTCAAAACCAAACTTAAAAGAGGACTAAAAAGGCCACTCTAAGACAAAAAAAACCCTATAAGCAAAACAAACCCCTACAAAAAGTTGGCACAAAACACCACAACAATAATCTCTCTCTAAAGATATTTAAATTGGGGAAAGAATATCATGTTAACATTTCAAAGCATTTTTTTAAATCATCACATTATTTCATGTAAAGTAGTATTGCTCAATTAACTTGATGCAAGCTTGTATGAGTCACTGTCACTGTTCTCCCATTGTTCATCGATTTGTTCAAGCGGGCCCAGTAACGTCTCCATTGGAGACTTTGTTGTTACTGTGTTTGGCATATCGAATACATCATGGGTAGCTTGCCAGTCTCTGCCGTGCAGGCGAGATACTCTCAGCAGCTTACCGGGCTCTCCAAGAGGGGCGGAAGAATCAAACTCCGGTCAGCCATGTTGACTACGTGCAAGGCAAACGCCCTACCGCTGTGCTATCACTCTAGCCCTTGTATGAGTATGTTCCAGGATATATTTAAAGCCTCACCTATTCCATTTTCATTCTTTGACTGACAGTCTCAATGTAAGATGCAGTTCTTTCCAACTCGTGATTCCATCCTGAGTATATTGAGCACCTGACTCTATAGAAAGAAGGCAAGTAGACCATAGCTCTACTCATTTCACAGGATGAAAGAGAAAGGATCACAGCTTTTGATTTTTTTCATTCTTTTGAATTAAGAATATGCTTGTGACAATGTCTTTGGGAACTGAATCATATGGCAGAACAGGAGAAGTTGTTTGCTTTGACAGACACACACCATGGGAGTGGAGAAGGCCCATCCCAGTTCAGTCAAATCTCCTTTGGGAAAGAAGGATTTCAGGACCTGGAACAATAGGTAGGCCACCAGCCTTGCATGCAGCAAACCTGGTTTCAATTCCTATGTGGTCTCTTGAACATTTTAAGGAGCAATTCCTAAGCACAGAGTCAGGAGTAAACCCCATTAAGAGTTGGGTATAACTCACAAAAGAATAATAAAGACAAGATGGATCTCAAATTCTTTATTTTTTTAAACTTTATTTTATTAAACCACCATGAGATACAGCTACAAGTTTCATGTTTGAGTTATAATCATACAATGTTCAAACACCTATCCCTCTACCAGTGCACATTCTCCACCACCAATCTCCCCAGTTTACCCCCCCTTTCCCACCCTCTCCCTGCCTCCCTGGCAGACAATTTCCCCCATACTCTCTTTCTACTTTTGGGTATTATGGTTTGCAACACAGATACTGAGAGACCATCACTTTTGGTCCTTCATCTACTTTCGGCACACATCTCCCATCCCGACCGATCCTTCCAACCACCATTTTCTTCTCCATTCCACCATTCCACTTGCCTTCTCCCCCACTTCCCCCCCCCCCGCTCATGAGGCAGGTTTCCAACTATAGAGCAATCTCCCTTGCCTTTGTGTCTATTGTCCTTGGTTCTCAGTCTCATGTTATTTTATATTCCACAAATGAGTGCAGTCCTTCTATGTCTGTCCCTCTGTTTCTGACTCATTTCACTTAG